>NW_019396012.1:1335247-2625064 GCF_000612105.2 Orussus abietinus
CTATAGGTGATTTCAACCTGCAGTTTTGTTGTCGGTGCAATTATTACCGTGATAGGGGGAAATCTTCGTTTTTGGTAGGGGTGCAAATGTCTTTTTTCTTTTTTTTTTTTTTTTTTTTCTTATGTGGTGCGTTGATTTTTTCAGGAATCCCTCGTCCACGTGGGGAGGCTAGCCGACTTCGTGGGAGCCTCTCGTCGGGTGAGTCGAATCCGGGCCCAAGGCCCAATGTACCCCGCGGTCGTCTCTATTTCCCTCGCGACGGTGACCGGCGTAATCGGCGGGTGTACCGTTGTTAAGTCGCCGGTATATCCGAGAGCACGTAAGATACGGGCCCCGGCGGGTGTATACACGGGGCCCCGCGACGGGCCCCGCAAGGATAGGGCCCCGGGTACGGGATCGTTAACACGAGCGAGCGCGCGTCCTGTTCGCGCCTACGCCACCTGCGCGGCGATCGGCGATTTACGGCCTCGGGTCCCGCGACCACCTCGATATCCGCGTCGCGAGATTCCGGGGCCCGACATTCCGCAATGAGGCCCGAAGAGGACGAGGGGACGGAACCGGAATCCCCCTAGCCGAAAATTGGGTCGATGGCGCGAGAATTACGCAGGCGCGAGCCCGTGATAAGGGACCGTCGAGGAGTTTACTCCAGATAAGGCCGATCGCGGACGAGTGGAAATGATGGGGCCCTAGGACTCGATTCTCGAGTTCATACGGATTTTTCTCCCGTATGAATAGATACACATGATAAATTTCCCATTGTTGGGAAATCTCGTAGTTGGTCGATGTTTGATAGTAGTACGCGAAACTATTGTTTTCGCATTCGGGGATTGATTGTACGAACGCAAGAATAGGGTTCCCGATCGGGGCCCTATTATCATTTCTACTCGGGTAGACGACACGATGCCACGCGAGATGCATTAACGCGACTCGACAAAGCGACCGAATAAATTCCCGGGGTCCGCCCCCCCACGAGGCCGGAGGTCCGCCGATAGGAGAGGGACAAGGGCCGGCCCATCCTGATAAGAGACGGTGACTCGATGGACCGACGACGGCGAGATATCCGCGGAATCGAGCCGCTCTCGCGATTCCGCCTTCCTACAGCTTGGGCCCCATTTCGTCGACGAGGAGGACGAGGTCGAGCGTCGCGAAAGCGGACCTCGTCCGTGCGGAATTCCGGCCCGGGTTACGTGCGCTTTTGTCGCGTCGCCGCAGTCCAAAGGGAGATTCGCGAAAGCGACAGTGCTCGCTCGATCGAGTCCTTCCGCATTTTCTTGGCTCGATGATACCTTAGATAGGGTGCCCGCTCCGCGGCTGTAATGAGCTACGGTACCGCCGTACCTGTGGATTTTTCCGCGACGGGCACGGCATGCGGCATCGGGACCACTTCTGCGCCGGAGAGATCGAGATTAATGACGGCGCCGAGAAAAATGGCCGCGCCGAGTTAACGAGCGAAATTCACGGGTCAACCGAGCGTTATATCCGCGGCGACATTAATAGAACGATCCTCCCGCGGAAGGGCCGCCACCGGTCGCGGTCGGCGCGATCGATAACGAGGTCCGCCGTCGGTCATCCGGAGGAAGTCCGGTTTCGTTTCTCGTTCGATCGTAACTTCGCCCCCGGGAGATCGGATCGTCGGCGGGGAAATCGCGACGGGCGACCTCGCTTTCGGGGCCCTCGGCCCGTCCCGTATCGTCGCTCTCGGTTACATCGGCGTTACGTCAAGGCGATATCACCGGGACGGGGAACAAGGCTTAAGGCTCTCCTCGGTGTCCTCGGAGGTCCGCCGGGAGTCCGAGGTGCGTGTCCGGACACGGCTTGCCCATTAGGTGGACCGAGCCCCATCAGATTAGATTCCGTTTCGTTCCGTTCCGCCATTACGTTCCGTTCGCGTTTCGCACGGCGCTGGCGACCCGGCCGGGCGCCCCTGGAACGCGCGCTTCCCGACGCGCAGCTTCCTGGATCCTCGATCCTTTGCGATCCGCCGGTCTCTCCCTCCCTGGAAAATTATTAAACGTTTCTCCGGGACTCTTTATACGGAGCGGCGATTCTCGCTTACCACGGGGAGGGGAGGATCCCGGACGTGGGAACGGTTTCGGCGGGGCTCGCGACACCGTCGTCCCCGAGATCGGCTCGAATCGAGAGGCCGACTCGTGAGAATCCGCTCTCCGGAATCTCGGCCGGGTCCGCTCGCGACATCCCGTCCCTCCGGCTCGTTACTATTGGCACCGCGTCGCCGCGACGCTCCACGCCGCGCGGAGGTGTCCGCGGCCGACGGCCTCTCGCGGCCTGCGAGTCGACACCCCGAACCCGGCGCCATTTGTCCCCTGCCATTCCCGGCGGGAATCCAAGCTCGTTAGGCGAATGGATCCAATAGCGAAAGCGCCGGTTTTTGCGCCGATCCCCATACGGCAGTCTGCGGCCCGAGAAGCGGTTTCCCGCCGATCGGCGCGATCTCCGCGGATCGTTCAAGGGGGTCCGTGGATCGCCCGAACTGCCCCAAAGTCGGGCCCGGACTCTCGATGGCCATCTTCCAGGGTGCGCCCGGAAGGCCGGACCCGGTGAATCTAAAAAGTGTCGCGGGGTATTAAGAGAGAATAGTCCCTGGTAATCCCGCGGGAAGGGGCCGCAGGCCGAGGGGAAACAAGAAGAAGAGGGCCCGAGGTGTGGGCTGCACGCGAGGCTGCCGGCTGTCGGCGATATCTCGAAACCCGGCCTCGACTCGGCACGTTTTCGATCCCGGAGTCCGACTCCGAGGGTCCTTAGGGCCCCCTTGCATCCGCGTCTTTGGGTGATGTATATCGAGGTGCTTGGCGACAATCATCGGGCCGCACGGAGAGCCCGGCCAATTACAAGCGGTACGCACGCCACGGGTCGCCCGCCCGGCCACCGCGGCCGCGATTTATTCCCCGCCGTGCGGGGCCCTTTTCGGCGAGGCCTTCCGACACGCAGCCCAGAGGAGCGTTGCGACGTTTCCGAGCGGATTCCGCGCCGCGGTCGCGCCGCAGATTTTTCTCTCGAGTCGCCGTTTTTTTTCCCGCGAGCGGAGGCCTTTGTCCGATTTTTTTTTCCCGGGATTTCCCGCGTCTGATTCCCGAAATTCGGATGCGATCCGGACCTCTTTGGATAGTATCTCCGAGTACGTCGGTCGAGAAGCGGAGAGTCGTCTCTGCCGCTGCGGGAACCGCTCCGTCTAGCTCGGAGGTATTTGATATTGACTTCTCGGCTCGACTCGGCTCGGCTTTGAACTCGGCGAGCCGGCCCGGGGTGAACTCTCGGCCCGTCCTCTCCATCCTCGCCCGTGGCTCCGACTGCGTTTAATTAAAAACCTCCGTACGTGCCGCTCGTAACCTTCCCGGACCTCCGTTCGATATTCCGCGCCGATCGAGGAGCTTCCGCTTTTCGGCTCCTCTTTAACGCGGCTCACGGGCCGCGTCCGAGCCGCACCACGTTTCCCCTTCAACGAGAAATCCAGTTCCCGTTCCCGCCGATCTTCCGAAATATTGGGCCCGTCTTAAAGTGACATAAAATAATTATTCTATACACATAAAAACCTGAATATATATATAAGACATTTCTCCAAACCGGATGCATCGAATAATTTATCGCGTAATCGTGCAGGTCCTAATAATACTCTTGAAACTCCCGAAATTTCATTTTTTTAGCTCTTGTCCGGGATAAATAAGATTTTTTTTTTGAAATGAAATTTCCCGAGTTTCATTAATTTCGTTAGAACCTTATTCATCACGCGTTAAAGTATCAAATTGTTCCCTGCCGTTTGGATAAAAGTTTGATAAACACTTTTGAGTTATTAACACCTTAAAACGACCTATTTCGGCATTATCGCGAGCGTCCCGCTCATTCCGCAGGAAAATTCCGTCGGTGCGACTAGCGTTTTCGTTATTTATCCTCGCGACCTCGGCTCACCGAGTCCGCCGAGCCAGCAGCCGGACCCGATTAACAATTAACATCCGAAAATCCGCAAAGGTTGCACCGCAGGGGGCCGTATCGGCGAATCGCGAATTTCCGCGTTTGCCCGCGCAGCTTGTGCGGAAAACACCCCGGCCAGGGCGAGGCTTTTTCCGAGGATAACAATTATCCACGAGAGACTTCATTATCCATTCGCCACTCGCAGCTCCTATTCTTTATTTATGGACAGGCTCATTATTTCTGTGCAGGTGAGCATATGAAAAATTCCCCCCGGCCGCAAAGCCGCCTCCCCCCCCGGCGCGGTTCCATCGCAGCGGCATGGCCGGCAATCCGCACGAAAGTCGCGAATTTTTCCCCACTTTCTCCTAGTTTCTCTCTCCGGGTTCTCCCTTTCGTCTGCCCGACTCCTCCGTGTAGTATCACCGAAATTCGGCAGGGGTGAATTTTCGACCCTTATCCGATAAATCGATCGATCGAATCGGCCGGCGGATTGTTCGCACAAGTGGAGCGACTCGCGAGGCACGTGATAAGAAACCAGGACTTTATAAATGGCCGGTAAATATTCATGTCGAGGTTGCGTACCACGGTGTTATGCAGATGAGCGTAGCGTTAAGCGCGTGCATGTACGCGACGCAAGTAGAGACGGAGGCGAGGCCATCCTCGTATCTTCCATCACGGGGAAAACTATTCCCCCCAGGGGGAGGGAGTATACCGTAACCAGGTTTTCCGGCCAGGGAGTATATACATTTATTTCCGAAGTAAATCCCTAAGAGAAGGGCGGCAAGATCTGCATTCGCTCCCGCGGTAACGAGTGCCGCCGTATTATGAATTATTAATTGGAGAACGATTAATTATGAATCGGCGACTGGTCCACGGGCCCCGGAGCGGAGGAATCTACGGGGCACTCCTCTAAGAAGCATGTACGAATACGTAGACCCCCTAGAGGGTGCGCCAACTCCCCGAAAATCCTCCGGGGAAGGTGGAGGCGCGAGATCGGTGGAGCGGATATCTCATCGCGGGTTTAATTTCGCGGAAGGAAGACGAAGATGGCGAAGGAGAAGTCCCAGCGGCCACCCCGCCCTTTTGATGCCCACCCCGAGACTGTTCATAATCCGTACAAACAGAGCGAGCCAACAAGCCGCGGGGTGCACGGGGCGACAGGTTTAAACGAGATTATCAAACGATTAAAAGAATTCCCTCCGCCCGCGGTAATTTCGTCCGTCGACGCGCGGCAGAGAGAGAGGAGCGAAGCCTAGGGGCCGCGAGAGCGACAAGGAGGGCGACTGCCGAGGAATCGGAGAGGGAAGGGAATCGGAGAGGAGGCCAGGTGCAGGAAGGGCCGCGAGAGAGCGAGAGAGACGGCCAGGACGCAGGAGAAGTAGGAAAAGAGAGAGAGGGAGGAAGAGCTCGTTCGAAGCGGGACGCTAAGGGCGAGAGCGCCGAGTCGAGGGAGAAGGACGCTCCTATGCGGCCACCGTGGACCAGAGAGAGACGCACCATCCGCGGATTGGCCCCGGGAGGCTTCTTTGTGCACCGACGAAACCCGCTTGTCTCAAAGAACCGCGACGGATACATTTTTAATTGCCTCAAATATCACTCCCCGGGCTCTCCCAAGTTCCTTAATTAAATGTCATATTGCGCCTCGAGGCCCGACCTCTCTTCCGGGGGGCTCCTCAGGAGCGGAATCCTCCCGATCTCGCGATTCCGCAGGACCTGTTGTCCTTTTTGCAGAATTCCCCCGAGAGGAGGCCAGAACGCGAAATCGGGAAACGGGCCCAACAAATTCGGGAAACTCGGAAAAGGGGTAGAACCGGGTCAGAGGGTCAAACCGACTCCGATGGTTTTCGGGCATTTTCGGCGTTCTTTTTTACCCCCTCACCCGCGCAATCGGCGCACCGTGCGTTCGCATTTAATGATCCAAAATGGTGCCGGAAGCTATTATAACGGCGGAACAGCGGTACACGAGTGGATCGCTAACGATCTCAATTTATACCGGACGAGTACCCGGGCTTGTTGCGGCCTCGCTCGAAATAATTTCATTTGTTTCGACCAGAAAGGACGTGTAGCTCGCCGTGGCTTATACGGACGCAACAACCGCGCCGCGTTGTTCCTCGTAAAGATCTCCCGTGTACTCGCCCTGCGTTCTGGGTGCGATTCGAGGGCGGACCCATGCGCGGAATTTGGGGTGCAATGTCGTGGGACGCGGAGAACTTCAAATCGGGGATCGAATTTTGGGCGCTCTCGTTCGCCGTGTCACGGATCGCGGATAGGCCGGTGCGGTATCCCCGTATCCGTCCCGCAGCGATTCGAATACTCGCCGCCGTACAATCATGGACTAGCCAAGTAACTAAATTTGAATATAACAACGGCCACGTACTCATATACACCGCGTCGCGAGTATAAAGCACGCGGATACATATCTATGCGAGCGCGGGCATCCGCGGTCGCCTCGGAACGCCCCGGAGACACGTTCGCGATGTTCGTTGCGAAAGCGGCCTAACTAATGCTTTTCTTTTTTTTTCTTTTATTTTCTTTTCTTTTTTCCCTTTCCTCGCGATCATGCGCGACCCCCGCCTCGAGTTTGAACTCCCTGCGCGAAGGGAAAACGCGCCGATAAATCGGCGTTTCCTTCGCCTCCGTATAGAACGATCTCCATCGAGGCACCTCTGAGAAAAAGGAATACAAAGGAAAATGTCATTTCTCTAAAGTAACCCTTACTATTTTCTTTTTCCTATACACTGGTACTGCAACCTCCTATGGTATGCTGCCTTGCAAAACGGGGACGTTACCACAATTTTCGCGTAATTGACTGAAAGAAATATATCGATGACGCACACTTTGTTCCCTGATTCGTATACGACGACAAGGAACAATTATTTCGTTTAGATGAAAAATTCACGCAGTTGAGTTAAAGAAATTGTCGTTGGGTTGAACAGACTTTGTTTACACGATCTGACATTTCTTTGGACGTATTTGATCGCGGGATTTTGTTGCCACAATGGACGTTTCTTTGAGTCGAGCAGCTCTTATTATCTCAGTGCGTCCTCTCGGACGGAGTCTGACAGAGACGCGAGTTTCGTCGTTCATCGAACCGCGGAGCGGAGAAACGAGGCACGCGTCCTACGTGTCCCTTGTCGATATATCTCCGACATAGATCGAGAGGGGCCCCGAGCTTGTAAATCTCGAAACACCTGACACAGTTCCAGCATCACCCGGGCGTGGGACAGGCGAGAGACGGGCCCTCGGACTCGCGCGTGACGCGCGTCTCGGAGTTACGTGTTACTAAATGCCTTTCGATCGGACTACCTTCCTTCGGTATCTCCTCGGGTGATCGGAAATAAACGCGTTCGACGGTCGTCAAAGTCGCGGCCTCGTCGCGCCGAAAAATCGCCCCGCGGGGTTACCGCTTCCATATAAATAATCCGCCGTCCCCTCGCGGATTAAAACTCGGCAGAGTCACCGCCGCGACGGACTGAGGAAGAAAAGTGACTCGTGAGTTTAGGAACCTTTGACTATAAATGTATAGATTTTTTGCCGACATCGCACGAGTTGTTATGATATCAGCGATATTATGGACCAGGAACTAACGATCTATACCCTGGAGTTCTAATTTAAATTCGCGGATTAAAACTCGGCAGAGTTACCGCCGCGACGGTCCGGGGAGAGAAAAGTGACTCACGAGTTTAGGAACCTTTGACTATAAATGCATAGATTTTTTACCGACATCATACGAGTTGTTACGATATCAGCGATATTATGGGAAATCCCGGAATTACTGTCGGGATTTTAAGGCGGACCGTCATTCCTTACCGATTGCATTGTCTTTATCGTATGAGATCAAAGACAATCGGCTGTTAAAGAAAGAAATCATTTTCATTGATTTCGAAGTGAGCAGCCTTTCGTTGGAAACAGCTGACGCACTGGGGGTCGCGGCCGGGCGTGGGACAGGTGGGCCGCGTCGTCGCGTCGCCCGAAGTTATGCGTTATCGAATCCTTCTTGTCACCGGGTCGAAGAGAGCGAGAAAGGGAGAGGGAGAGACTCCGGGTCGCGACACGTGGGACGCGCCTCGCGATCGCTCTTTGTCAGCGCGACGTGTCGCGCGGCCGCGCTCTCCGTCGCGCGGCCGCTCCGGGTCTCTTGATCGATCTTCGAGGCGACGCCAGAAAGAAAAGGGACGTAATGAAAGCGATCCGTTATGTGGGAAGGACGGAGGCCGCGCACGGAACGATAGGTCCGGTCGATAGGGCCGCAATCGCGATTGGCTCCGCGCTCGCGGATCCGCAGATTCGCGGATAGGGAGAAGTCGCGCCCAAGACACGAGAGCGCGAGACCGGGAATTCCGCAGGTCCCTGGCCGCGAATCTTCCGGCAGGATCGCGTTCCGTGCGGGGCGACCCGGAATTGGGCGATAAGGACGCTCTTATCGGGGAAAAAGAGGAGAAAACCGAAGGGCGGTCGAGAGTCGAGAGGATAGGTAAAGCACGGTAGCGAGGAGTCCCCTCGTCGACGAAGCCTCCCCCGCGGGAAACCGCAGCGGAAACGCGCGCGGTGGGGGCGGTTCGCGCGGAATGCTCGGTCCCTTTTTCTTAATTTTTACTTCCGCCGCTCGGCGGATACTTGACATATTTGAATCGGCCGGATGCCGCGGTCGCTTTGATCCCGTCGGTTTTCGCCGCGCGGCACGCTCGGCTACTATTTCAACTATTCCCGGGGCGGAAACCGATTGCCGGGAAACCGACGCGCGTGTCCCCGTTCGCGGAAAAAGGAGCGCTCTCTATCGCCCCCGAGGATCGGGTTATCGCGCATGCGAGCGGTTTACGGTCGGCGCTAATAAGGAGGTACATTTGAAAACGGCCGGGGCTTCGCGCGGTTTAAAATGTGCATTTGTATTACCGCATTATCACCTGACTCGGCGAGGATCATAAATCCGAGGGTCCGTCGAGAGGATCTCCCTTCGGGTGTTCCGCGACGCGTGTCCTCGCGACGCGCTTTCCACGGCTCCTGCCTTATCGGCTCGGACCTTATCGGCTAGCCCAAGGAAATTAACGGCGGCCGTTAACCGGGACGCGCGGGAACGGCCGCAGATCGGTCGGGGCCTCTTTGCCATCGACGACAATGGGCGCGCGTTTGTCTCCGAAGGGAAGGGGCCGACTTATTACCCGCGCTAATTAAGACGCGGGCTTAACGACGCGTTCCCGATATACCCTGCTTCCTTTTTAACGGCGCGTTCGTGCCGACTCCTCCTTCGAGGAGTTACTCGCGCGAGCCGGCCCTTGCGGACGACAAATCCCCGGCCGGGGACAAAGGAATTCCCCTTGCGGTCTCAATTAAACCCGTCGCCGTTACACGGCCGTGGGATAGTTCTCCCTGGTAATTCTCAAATTTCCATGCGCGTGCCCTCACCTGTGCGCACGAGGACCGTGACGATAAATCGGGCCGATAGCGCCGATTCCGGGGACCGCCCTCCGCGCGAGATCGGTCAAGCATCTACGCGGAATCGAGGCGGAATGGACGCGATCGATGCGATCCGCGACCCCTCCGGGTGATCGCGCGTCGTGCGGGACGCATCGCGCGGTCGTTACGGCCGATCCTTGTCGAGCGGAGGAAACGCAGCGATCGTCATCGGGCCGATCGCGAAATTTCGGCTCCTGGGCCGGACGTTGTCCCGATAACGCGACCATATCGCGATCCTCCGAAGAGCTCGGGACCCGCTTCTTGGCGCGATCACTGTCTTTACGTAATGTCCCGGCACGGGTTTAATCGGGCCCCGTGTACGGGCTCGTCTTAATGCCGCCGTAATTGCGGGTATTGTGCGCTTCCATTACACGCGCTACCGGGCGACTTCTTCGCTCGCACTCCGGATTCTCACGAGTGTCGCCGCAGGTACGAGCCGTTGAGAAATACCTGGCGAAGAGCTAGACAGTGCGGCACGTACACGCGATCGGCTCCGCACCTTGCTCTAAAAAAAAAAAGAAATGGCTAACTCGAAGATACATGCGGCAATGAAATCCTGGAACCGAATGCGTCCAAAGAAACGTCAGATTCATTAAGCAAAATTTAAATCTACCACAATTAGCTTAACTCGCAACTGATAAAAACGTCAGATTCATTAAAGAAAATTTAAATCTACAATAATTAGCTTAACTCGCGACTAATAGAAACTCCCTTGTAAATTTACATAATCGTTGGTTATTTCGATGCCACGATAAATTCCAGTAAAATTACGTTGTCTCCGTAATATCGCATTCAGCATCTAAGTTAAAGAAAATTGTGATGTAACGTCACATCTAATTCAAGTAAATATGCGCTAACACGGTAAATGTACAGTGTTACGGTATTTACATATTTTATAATTAGTAATTTTTCTCCATTTTACTTCTTTCTTTTCTACGTAAACCTTCATTTATGAGGTATGCAAATATGTATATTTCTATCGAATTTGATCAATGAACGACATGAATATTTCTTCTCGGCAAAATAATTGTTTCTCGCAATCGTACATGATTCGGGCGACGGTAAAAAAATTAAATCGGAACTTTTCACTTCCGTGTTTGGGGAGTTCGAGGCGAAAATCCGGAAGCATGGAGTTCGGGGGGGAAAAGGAAAATTCAGGGGGGAGGCATTCCGAGGGAACTTACACGCTCGTTTTCCTCCCCCAGGTCGTGTACCGCCCCTCCCAGTGACATTCCGCGCTTCCTGGCGCGGATTATAAATTATTTAATCAAGTCCGCGAGCGCTCTCGTCCCGTAGTAAGCAAAAAGAAAATATTTGCCCCATTATAAGCGGAGGGCGGGAGAGAGAGGGCGGATGCTCGACTCGGGGGGCGAGAGAGAGAGGGAGCAGGGCGCGGACTCCCTGCTCCGCAGAGGGCTAGGGGTGGCTCCGGGCGGTAATAAGAACGACGGCATAGTTTTAACTTCTCTTTTATGTCGGCATTTTCCACGGCGCTTGCTTTGTGCGAATGAAAGCACAAATTGCCGGAGCGCCTTCGGGGAGACATTGAGACACGAAGACTCTCTTCTTGCTCTGCCTTAACCTCGGCCCCACCCCCGCGCCGTGACAGCCCTTTACGCCGACCGCTCTCGGGAATATCTCCTATCGTTCCGTAAAAGGATTCGCGCCGACTTCTCGAGGACTCGGGATGAACCTCCTACGCCTAAGGAATAATTACAGGATTTCCATTAAGGAGAGAAAACCCAACCGAAGTCGCATTCTCGCCCGCCCCGAAAAGGACGGATCCGCCTCGTAGGAGCTTCTGGGTGGAATAGTTTTTTTAAAACGCGGCGGATCACCCTCTTTCCACGGAATTACACATGATTGCAAGAAACAATGATTTTGTTGAGAAAAAAAAATTCCCGCAGTTGAGTTAAACCAATTGTCGACGATTTAAACACACTTTGTACACTTGATCTGACATTTCCTTGGTCGCAGGATTTCGTCGCACGTGGCCGCAGGTATTGTCAGATCCGCCTCGCAGGTGCTTCTGGGTAGAATAGTTTATTTAAAACCCGGCTCACCCTCTTTTGGTGGAATTTCTGAAGCCGCGCATAAATCCGGGCTCGGTATCCGGTGAGCACGACGGTGACATCCTGAAAGAAAGCGGGACCGAGCACCGGGAGGGGCGCGGAGGGGGTGGGTCGTGGTATTTCTCGAGCGTACGTACGGTATGGTTTAAGATGCGTTATCGAATGTTTTATTCATAAGCTAAGAACAAAGCCCGCGTTTATCCTGAGGACATCTCTCGCCCGCGCGGTAGCGGACTCTACGCAACGCTACACATCACGCCGCACGCCCCCGCGCGGAATCCGCCCCGGCGGCGTGTCGTGCGTACGCGCGGCCCTGGGAAGTAACGAAAAAATAGAGCCTCGGAAAGCCGGAAGGTTGAACGACTCCCGTAAGGAAGGAAAAATGGGAATTGTCCGGGAGAAACGGGAGAGAGAGAACAGTCGCGCCCGGGTTATGACGCGGCTTCCGGCGCGGAAGAGCGGCGCGGAGGGACCCGAAAACGCTCGGTATCCTCGCGTGTGTTTTTTCCCCTCCTCTTCCTTTTTTTCCCCCCTTTTTTTTTCGACCCTTCGCCGGCCAACAAAATTTTGCTTCCCGCGCGGAAATAAACCGCGCGAAAGGTGGGCATCGGCGGAAAATGTTTGGCGCCGCAGGAGCACTTCGGCTCTCTCGTTTAATTAACGCGCGCGAAGGTGCACCCGGGTGCACGCGGTCGCCGGGGACGGTGAGGGCATACAAAGTTACCGAATGCGTTTCTGCGGGAAGTTTAGGCGGAATCTAGAAAGCCGGCGAGGAACGCGCCAAGGAGGGAGATTTAAACCGAGGCGGGAACCCGAGCCTCGGAGTCGGTAACCTGAATTGGCCTAATAAAAACGTCGGTGCGCCGCGGCGCATACCGCACGCGTGTGCGCGGTACGCGCTTGCGGAGGGAGACGCGAGATGCGGATGGGACCGAAGCCTAAAAAGGAGTCGCGATGCGCCTTAAAGATACCCCGGAATACGGTAGTCCACCGAGGGCTAGCCTCGTCGTTTGTTTCTCCGCGAGGGGTCCGCCGTAAGGACGCGCGGCCCTTCTGTGCCGAAAATCCCGCTCGTTCTCGCGACTCGACCTTTTCACCCTGGTCCCTCGATATCGTACATACCGTGCGATTTTGCATCTCGAAAGAGGGTCGTGAGGGACCGGAAATACGAAAAAGAAAAATTGAAGCGATCGCACCTCCACCGACGAGGTGGTCGATGTCTCGATCGATTGGATCGAAGTAGGGATCCGTCGGCGGAAGTTCCTACTCCAGAAGCTGTTATTCTTTAATTAGAAGACCGGGGTGCTCCCGGTAACAAAGTTCTAAGCACCGCGCGGAATGATTAAGCAACCAAGTCGATAACAAGTTTCCCGGGCCCCTAAAGAAGCGCCTACCTCTCGCGATACCCACCGCGGGATACAAATGCGTAACCGGCAGTGCATCATATAATTAACCGCGTACAACGCCGCAAATCTCGATACTATCTCGCCTCCACATCTGGGACCGTGAAATTATCCCCTGGCCCCTTTCGCGTAAAATTATAATCGCCACTTAAAACGCGCACGGCGCTTAATAAGCGCCGGCTCCTCTAACCGAATCACCGTCGGAGTTGGAAGAGTCGATTCGTCATTGGCCGCTGACACGGAACGTCCGCAAAAGGGAATTATTCCCACTTTGCGTAGCGTGTCGAAGCTATCCGGCGATCTCGGCCCGTCCGAAGATGGCCGGACTTTTTCCCCCATTTTTGCGTTCCGGGAATTTTATTCCCCATTTCACTTACACGAAGCCTCGTCGCGAAGCAATTCCTACGGCGGAGGATCTCTTTACATGAATTCTATTATATTTTCATAATTTATACCCGAAGTGAACATCGTTCGCGTACACCTTGCTCGTCACGCCTTCCCAAAATATATATATTAGCAATTACCGTCCTCTAAGTACCCTGATAACCCCGAGGTACCTTACGCCACGGGGTACGAAAATGTAGCGTGCGGTCGACTGCAGTCGCCGTGCAGCGTTCGGTATATATCTACTCAGGAGACGCGTTCGCCGAATGTCGCGAGGGATAAGCTTTCGAAAACGACCGCCATAAATCCTGGCAGGCACCGAGTGCGCACCTCGGAACGGTAGTGCTTCGCGGAAGAGAAACTAAGTATAATCGTACGTGCAGCCGTACGCCGTGACGTATCACGTGCACGTATCTCCCGGTGGTTACGCGGCAATATTTGTAGAGCACGGCATTGCGCTCGTGGAGTACCGAGATATGGCAGAGCTTGCAGTCGCCCCCAGGAAGAAGGGAAACCCGGGGGTGCCAGGGGGTTCCCGCGACTCCAGGAACCCCCGATCCCCGGTGGAGGGACCTCTCGATGTTCGAGTCGCAACGAGAGTACAGCCGCGTATCTCGGGCTCCGATCGATGGAGGAGATCCTGCGGGAGAGGGCGCCGAAGGACTCCATAGGCAAACTCGCCCCCTGACCCCGTTAATTGTCATATCGTATCTTCCCGAGCGTTGCGAAGTGCAGATCGCGAGAGGGCACCGGGCGTGGGTGGATTCGCGATGATTTACGAGGACCCGCGCGGTGCGGTGCGGTGCGGCCGGACTGCGGACTCCAGAGACGCTGCGCTGATAGCGTCAGAGCCACATAAGTCATCGGGACTACCTAGGGGTCCTACCCTACCCCTGCGCTGCCCCTGCGCTGCCCCACGTCCCCCGGCACACCCCACTACGTGCAGGCCGCTGCATCCTATTCTTAATCTTCTTTGGACCCCCATTATCGAGCCTCGCTCCAATTATAACGGTGGCGATATAGGAGGAATTATAATTGCTTCGTCCGGGAACGGAGGTCGATAGACCCCTGGGCAAGGGAATCGAAGGAGACCCGAAAAGTCTATCCCGTCCCTCCTGGAGTTTTCTCGCGCCGATAAATCGGAATCGCCACGACTAAGGGCGCCGATTTCGGGATCCTGCGGTCGCGTGCAGGAGAATCCAAGGTGGCGTTAACGCGTCTCGAAAGGCGTGTAAGTAAGTTAGCGGACCCGCCGCGGAATCGGCAAGACGTAGGGTCCGGGGTGTCGTTTAACGAGGAAATCGAAGGCCTCTCGGGAACGACGGACCCTCCGCCACCCTGGCGATTTCCGAGGGAAAACCAGTCCCGGAGCGTAATGCGTTCGGCGAAACGGATTACGCGCCGTTTTCGAGCATTAAAATTAATAGCGCGAGGATAAACGCTTTAACGGCGGCGGGGGGATCCTCGTTTTTTGAGCACGCGAGGCGCCTTATACTCTCCTCTTCGGGAAAGTAATTGCACGCCGGCTGGACGAAATAACCACGGAGGCAAGGAGGGACACCCTGGGGAGCGAGCCTGTCACATTATCCCCGAGATGCACGCTCGTGCCGAGGCAATGACGTTGTGCCGGCATTCCCGAGGGAATACCTGGACGCGGGCAGGACGCGCCGGAAGCCACGCGCTCGGGAGTCCCGGGAAAAGAAAACATCCACGAGGTCGGATCGGCGAACCCATTACTCCGAAACGCGGACCATTTGATAGGGCGCGCAATCTCCGCAGGAATCCGCCGCGGAATCGCGACCGGCTTGGGAGATACCCTGGATGCCGTATCTTCTCCCTCTCGGCCGGTGGGTGCGATTTTACGGCGGATTCTTCGGCTGGTTTTCTATTCACCGCTCGCGGGACGAGGAGCGTTCTCGCGGAAAAGCCGGGAAATTTTTATCTCCTCCGAGGTTTCACTCTACGGCGATGTCGGGTGGGCTTTTCTCTCGGGTGCGGAGGGAAAGAGAGAGAGAGAGGGGCGAAATTTCCCCGAGTTCGGCGCGAGAGAGCCGCGGAGAAAACGGCAAGATTCGCCCCGGCTATTCCCGAGGATGACTCGAAGTCCACTCGTGCATCGAATTAAAAGTCGTTGCCGAGTGGCGCACCAATTAAGTCCGATTTCCTCGGTTTCCCTTGGCGGTATTAGTGTCACGGTGAGCGCGCAATCTCGGGATCTCCGGGTATTGTGCGGCCGGCCGTTCGTCCACTTACATCCGCGGCATGAATATTACATGCTTCTTACCCGGCGGAAAGATAATTGTCAAGAGGCCTGAATGCGGCCTGGAAACCGGGTGGACAGAAAATGCATAATACATTCCGCGACGCGAGACTTAAACTTATGACGAGCTTGGGAGCATCGCGTCGGTCGCGCCGACCGAGCTCGGATTCTCGACGCGACCCGGTCGAATCTAATTAATCGGGGGAGGAATAAATCGTAATTTGGCGGACCGACGTAAAAAACGGAAGTATAATTCTGAATTTCACCGATAACCGGGCCCGTCGGAAAGGAGCACCTCGGTCCTCGTGAAATATTTCCAACGAGAGGCGCAAGGTACGCGGGCGCACTTAACGTCGGGATTCGGTGCGCGGTTCTCGTGGCTCTTAAATATTCCAGCTCTTGCAAATTGTTCCCGCAACCGGGTCGAGACAATCAGAAAATGGCTGCCAAAACATTATGAAAAAAGGAGGAGAAGGGGCCGGGGGCACGCACCGTCCGGGCGAAACGACGAAGGGAGCGCGCCGTATATCCAACGTGTGCCGTTGCAAAACAGTAAACGATAATTGCACGCTCTCCTGGCCGAGCTGAGCTACCAAATTTTTAATAGGCCGGGCCATTTTCGAAAAGCAGCCGTCTCGGCCTGGAAGGCACGACCCATTTCCCGGACATAAATCAAACCCGACGTTCGCCCGGGCCGCGCCGTCGTTATGGCATTTCCAAGGTGGATATTATCGACTGCCACCTCTGTAATTAAGGAAGATAGCTCGGCGATCAACCGCTTGATGAGAATCCGAAATTCAATATGGTCCCGATTGGACGGCCTAGCCTAGACGCGAGAATCCCACCGACAAGAGGAGTCGCTGGATCACCTTGAAGAGACGCGACCACGTTTGCCAAAACGGTCTCGAAGACCCCCTAAACGTGGGGGAGCCGCTTCGATCGACTTCGGCAAAGATGGCTTTCCTCGGTCTATTTCCTCCAGGGACCTGATCGGCAGACTTTCTGCTCGTTAAAGGGACCGGAGCACGTGTCTCTCCGCGACAGGTGCCGTTACGGTCTTGTCGCTGCGGGACATCCGGGCCCCATGCAAATTCCCCTTTCGCAAATTGCCGGCCACCTCGTCGGCGGGTGCATTACCTTCCATATCCCGGCTGCAGGGACTGACAAATTTCGGCAAACGGCCCCGCTATGACAGATGGATTTCAAAGTTCCGCCCGCCCTAGAAGTCCGCCCTCGCCTCGGCCAACCGATAATTTTCTCGGACAACCGCAAAACCGCAAGAATAATAACACCCCCCCGTTGAACTCGCGTCATTAAAATTCACCAATAACAATGCTTACGAGGTCTAACCCTGTGATTACTCCGGTACCTGCGGATAAATCTTGTCGCGGTAGCGCTAAAGTCTATCCAATTCTAATGCGACTCCCCCCGGCTTACAAATTGCAAGGGCCAAACCCCTAAATACACCCCGTTGCGGCCAATCGGCATATATTCTTGCTTATTAAGGGGACGTGAAAGCGGTATCTCGGAATGTGGAAGCCGTAAGGAAGGTCCTGACCCTCGTAAAATCCCATTCTTTTACACAAAGTCTTGAGAATATCGGTAAAGAAATATTGAAAAATTGAAATCTTACCCTCCATATTCACATTGAGGAGTTTGAAACGATTCGGGAGAGCTTAGAGAAGGGTTTCATAAACGAGACTTCTTCGGCCCCACTTTGACATCGCCTTAAGGGCAAGGATTTCCTCCGCGCTTTCCTTTCCCTTGATTACTCCGATTCGGGGAATTTTCGCGGCGCGACGAGGAAGGGTCCTTCCCGGGCGTCAAAATGGAAAATCGATGCCGGGCGATATTAAAATTCGACGGCCCCCTGGAAGTAGGTTATGTTCGCACCCCGCGCCATCTTCTCCTCCCCGGCTCGTAAGACGAGCGAGCTACGAGGGTCGGTGGACGCTAAACGCTTTTAAAATTTAACTTTCCCCGAGTTACTGCCAGCCAGTTAGGAATCTCGGAGAAAATTCATTCTCTTACGCGCCGGAGATAGAGAGAGACGGCCGGAGGGAGGAGGAAGGAAATCCGGGGAGAGAAAAAGAGGGACAGGGAGGAAACCTTCCCTCGAGGAAACGTTTACGGGATTTGGTGTACGTCTCTCTCCAGGGAGGCGCAGATCGGGAGGATTCTCTGCCGGATTTTCGTATTTTTTTTTTTTTTTTCCTGGAGGATAACTCCATTTAAGTCCCTCCGGGAATTTCGAGAAGTCCATTTAACGGTCTGATCTTTGTCTACCAACCGGGAAGGATTTTTTTCTTTAGGCGAAATCTCCAGGAAGAGGCTCCGGTTTCCTGCCATCTTCCTGTTCTTTCCTTGTTTTTCTTCTCGAGGGAGAAATTTTTCCCCGTAAAGCGGGCCCGTTTAGACGCTAATCGATGAAAGTCTCGAGCGATCGCCGAGTTACGTGACGACGAAGGTAAAGAGGCTCGACTCGAGTCACGGGCAGACAGAGGAATCATGAGAATCCGCCGCGCGACTCGGGCCTCTTACTTATTTCCCATATTCCGTCTAATAAGATGCATTAGGCGTCTTTTTGCGAGAACGTTAAATTATAGCTCGCCGGCCGAGAGAACGTATTCTTCGGCGCGGGCACAGCGGGACGTCTGTATCTCGCGTTTCAATATATCTCAATTATATCGTAAATAAAATATGACTACCTAGTTGCGTGCGCCCGGTAAATTGGCAGCTGAGGTGTCCGTTAGCGAACCTGTTCTCCTCGCTCGGATGAGCGATCTTCGAGGGTAACCCCGGGGTTGGGATCGATATTTCGTAAGGACCGGAACCATCGACTTCGATTCGCGAGTCGCGACTTCGAGGACACTCGGAAACGCGGATTTGCGGCGCGAGATTCCGCGCAATCGTCATTGGCGGAATTAACGCCGGCCTGGAGGACCTTCCGAAGTTTCCTCCGACTCGCCTCTTGGCGCGGATTACTTCATCTCCTCGATAGGAAAGTCACTTAGAAGTTTATATTAAAAAAATTTTCGACCAAGCACGAGGCCACTCGACCGCTCTCTTCTAGCCGCAAAATATCCGGGAATTAATTCTCCGCTGCGGGGAATCTCTCCTTTGAAAGGAGCGAGAATCATTTTTGGAAATCTCTTATCGGGGGCGGGATAACGCGAGCAACTCCCACGGTTCAAGTTTCGAGGTCGGATCCGGTAATGGTCGGCATGGGTCTACCTTTTTCCTCCAAACCGGCGACGACCCTCTGTAATTCGCGAAATCCTCACCTCCTACCCTCGCATTTTGTTAAACGTGCGTGCGAGCTTAATGCGGTAACGGGAAATTGCGGAAAAAATGCTTGCGGCGACGTGAGGGGTCATCAGCGTGTACGGAGGTGCCCACGCGAGAGCACGGACACCTGGCATCACGATCCGTAATCGCCGCATAAATTTCAAAGTAATAGACGGGGCCGGTCGTTCGAAGCTCGCGTTACTTTTCCGAAAAAATGCCGGACCGACTAATCGCCACCGCGTCACGTAGTCGCGAGTCGTTCGCCGCTCGGCACGGCTCGGGGGAGACTTTTTAAAAAGATCGGTCGACCCGATTTCAATAAACTTTTGGAAAATTGCGAGACCCTAGGACACCTCTTCAAGATTCGATAAGTCGTTTACGACTCGCCGCGCCCAAAGTCGAGGGTAAAATCAAGCCCGTTCTCCCCTTTTAGGAGGCCCTGAAGACACCTCGGGGGTAGGGCCGTTCGAAGGCTGTTCCGGGGCGTCTTCGCGCTTTATTTTGCGTAAAAGCGACAAGTTTAATATCCGACGTCGTGGGGGCGCGTCCCGACGCCACCGACACACCCTCCGCCCCACGCTGCGAGGTGAAACTTTAATACAATTTCATTTGCCTCTAGCTGACAAACCCCCTCGGCCCCGGCCTCCCCGTTCTTTACTGCTCCTGAAGGAAGACTATTTATAATCATAACTCCTCGGAAATGTTTCGTTCGCCGTGACAACGAGAAAACGCGTTCCTGGCGCGCCTTCTCTCCTTCCTAACGAAGTGCAAGCTCGAGCCAATAAATTTCGGCCTCATCCGCGGGAGGTCGCAAAAGTCGCGTTCTTTCCCTAGATCGATGGGGATTTTTAGAAGCAACCTTATCAACCGATCGATCGATCGATCGATCTATCTCAGAGCGCTCCCATCCCGAGAAAGGGATGCCCGATCGCGTATATTCACCCCGAGACGTCGTTCTCGCTCCTCGGAAAAGACAATTCTACGTTCCGTTAATAATGCAGAGGGTCGGTGTTGCATTCGCGAGCGACGCAACTCGCGTTTCCCGAAGGAAATTAGGAAACGCGGGCAAACAGCCCCTCCTTTCCGCGCGACCGGCATCCCGCACCAAGTCACAAATGTAATATTCACGGAATAATACACCCAACGCCGGGGCGTTGCTTCGCTTTTCCTCCTCTTTCCCATTTTCCTCTTCTTTTTATTCCCTCCCTCCCGAGGTTTCGGCGCGACTCCGACCGCGCGGAGCTCCCGGCTCGAAAATTTCCTCCGCGGTTCTTCCGCCTCGACCTCGGCGGAGGCGGTGCGGATCAAACGTCCGCGCAAACGGAGCCAAATCGAGCGCGCGTTCGGTCGATCGATTTAAATGCACACTTGCAATGTGGCCGGCAGTCGGAGAGGTTACCCGGTTTACGGTCTCGGTTGCAGCCGATTTGTCCCGCTCCCCCCGGGACGCCCTCGGTACGGACAGGGCTCCGATTACGCACAAACCGCATCCAGGTCCTGGTATCTCCCGACATCGGATGGCGCAGAACCCGATACAGCCCGCGGCCTCTCGTATCCGAGTGCTCGCACAAAGGGTGCCCATCCGACGTCTCAATTTTTTTTTCGCCTCGGATAAGATTGTCCGGCGGACCCTCGCTGCCATTAAATTAATATAAAAGGTCATTCAATATATAAAAAATCTTAACATCAAAATATTAATAAAAATTTTCCCCAAACTGAACACATGGAATCGTTGACAACCGCAGCACGTGATTATGGAGGCCCTAAGGAAGACCGCGATGCTCATGAAATTTCATCATTCAACAAAAAAAAAAAAATTCAATTTATCCCAGACTACAATCGATGGCTCACATTTATTTATTTTTTTTTTTTCGTGAAAAATGAAATTTCACGAGCATCGGCCGTCTCGCGATTCCCGGATGAAATACGGCAAAAGTATCTCGGGCCCAGTTTTTCTTTGCCGGAGAGACACGGCTCCCAAGGCGGAACGCTCGGTTCCGTCATCGAGCATTCTCGGGCAATATACTTTTTGCTCGCAAATCATTTTACCCATTAGCCCACGCTGGACGATATCGGGTCGGAAAGGACGGCTAGGAGGGAGCGAGAGGGCAGCTGTGGAGAAAGCGAGAGAGAGAGAACCCGGTCCCGGTCGGTAATCCCTCGCTGATGTGTGTTACGAGGCCTACCCGCCCGCGCACTCATCATCACCGAGATAATGGAGTGGGCGGTCCACGGAGGATGCTGGATGGCCGGTCCAGTCCACTCGCGAAGACTCGCAACAAAAACCGCCACTCAACGACCCTGCCTCGGCCGCACGACCATAAAATCATCCTAGTTCTCCCGGGGCCCGCCGACAGCTCCGACGGAGATCACGACCTGGAAGGACATCCTCGACGGACAGCGGCTCCGAAACGAGGGAGCGTTCCTCTCCCGCGTCTCTGTAATTACGAGGCTCTCTCCTTCCGCTCCCCGACTCTCTTCCGCCCCCTCGACGGAGGACCGATTCCGCTCCCGATGAGGAATTCCCGGGCAAAGCGGCTTTGATGGTCCCGACCTCTGATGTTGATTGAATTAACCCTTGACGTCCTGACAGGTGCAATCGGCGAATCGGCGCTGTGGATCGGGACCGGCCAGGGGTGGAGGGTCCAAGCTCGGGACAAAAACCGGAGAAGCTGCTAATGGGACTGGAATAGGATAGGAAAGTTGGACCAAGGGTGGGTCGGAGTGGTCGAAGTTACCCCGGGACGAACGAGGAAATAGGGTAGGTCGACCCCGAAAAGTGAGGTGCCTCCCAGCTCGGGGTACCAATATCGTCGATCCTCGAAGCCGGTCCCACGCGTAAGCTAACCGGAGTTCGCGAACGAGTGCGCCTCTTCCGGGCGAGTGCGATTGATGGGCGACGATTGCTCGAGGAAAAAATTCCCCACCGCACGAAGGAGCACGAGGATCTTCCGCGGAAGAGCGCTTATCTCGAGGGCAATAAATCAGCGCTCCGTTCGCGTTAAGAAGATTACATCCGTTGCAGCCATCCCGGAGGAAGCGGGAGCAGGTTAAGAGAACCCGGGACATCGGGTTCAGCCTAATAAGCGGAACCTAGAGGGACAACCTCCGAGGGGTCGCGAGGTGTCGTTCCGATGTCGGTACTCGATCGAGACGATCTTCTTCGCTCGATAGGATAAGGAAGTCCACCGTGGACGGAAGAAACCTCCCCTTCTCGGGATTCGAGGCAGGACTAGGAACGCCAGGGCGCAGGCACGGCCCATGTCCGCTGATTGGTTAGAAAATTTTAATAACCCCGGCACCGATAGGCCGAGGCAGTACGCATGTCCCGCGAGAATGTCACCGCGGTGTCGCCGACACGCGACGCGGTGACACACTCTCGAATCTGGCGGCGGCGTCGAGCAACGATCCCAGCCCGATCCTGGGAGGGACCTCCCGGGTCCTCCCTGGCGCGCATGCGTCCTTCGCCTCGAGCCGCCGTCCCGACGGCGTCCTCTCCGCCGGCATCGACCGTAAGAACGACGCGCGGAATAACGTCTCCTTAAAAAAAGGGACGGAGAGACGCACCCGGTGGACTCTTCGGCTTCGCGACGACGCAGGAGGATCCCGGAATAGGGAGGACAAAATGCGAGAGGAACGAGGTGCAGCGGCACCTGGACAATCCCGCTCATCCCCTCGACCTCTGGACCCCATCCCCGGTCCGGAGGAAGAGGACCTCGAGACGGAAACCCACGGAGGACGAGGCGACCCGGGACTCCCTCCGTAGGCGGCGGGATCGATACGACCGGCGCGCGCTGTGTCCCCGTCCGCCATTGGTCATCGCGGACCTAGACGCGTTCCTCCTGCTCCTCCCGCGCGCAGCTTCCGCCCTGGACCTCCTCACGGGTCCCCGTAGGGTGGATCGTCTTTGGCCCGGTTCATTCGAGTCCTCCACCGCGACGGAAACCGCAGAAACGAGGCCCAGGGCTCTCGGTTCCCCTTCGCCCGACCGGAGGCGTCGCCGTCCTCGACGTCGTTTGATCTCCCGATAACAGCGACTCGTGTCTCGACGTACACGAGTAACGGCGCCGGATCGTCCTCGATCCGTTCCCTGCGAAGGCGAGCGTTACCGTCCCACGATGACTGTCAACGTGGCAGCCGTGGCAGCCGAGGCGCTGCCAAGGGGAGCGACCAGTCTTCTCTCTCTCTTTCTCTCTTGCGCGCGGTATAACGTCCTCGGTCGGAAATGCCTGCTGAATATGGATGAGTCTTTGCGGCCGCGGACACACTCTCATGCTCACGGCGGGGACATAATTGCCTTAATTAACGCTAATATGTTAAATCAAGACGGTTTCCCCTTTGTCCGGTCCCGGTACTCGGCGAGACGCGACTCGCGACGCGATTACCTTCGCCTCGAGTTATCGCGGCCGATCGCCGATATCGACCGCACCCCCCAGCGTTTTGCGGCTTATCGAGGCGTTTCGGATGGACGCGATAAGGGTCACGAGTGGGATCGTCGTTTCCTAGTCTTCGAAAGCGATTCCGGGAGAGGAAACGGACCGTCGCGACGATATTCGGAGGGCGAGAAAGGGGAGCGAGCTCAAGGAAGGATCCTCTTCCCCGGGGAAGAGGATCCTCGAAGGTCCTCGGCCCAGATCGATCGCTCGGTCGGAGACTGTCCTGGGGATCTCCGAGGCAGCTCGAACTGCGTTCGAGGATGCAAATGCATAAATTCATGAGCGAGTAACAACCAGTGACGCCACGCTAGCTTCCGTGCCGTGGCGGCAATCGTATTCATGAACCGACACGGTAATTAGGGACACTAGCTCGCCTCGCAACCGGAAGTCGCCTCGAGAATCCTCCCTCCTCGGGGGATATCGCCGGAAATACTTATGCATTCCGTTTTCGTTTGGTAAGCCGCGGTGCCGGTGCATTCCGGGACTCGGTTCCCGAGCGCGGGGAGAGTGTCGCCGTTGACCGTCGCCGTCGTCCTATCCATTGTTAAACATTGCACCCCATTAACGGATTCCGCGCCATTGGGGGAAAAACCCGGCGGTCGAGAGGTCCTCGCGGAAATACGTGTGCATCCCATTTTCGTCCGATAAGTCTGATAAGCTCCCTAAGAAGGGGGAGAGGGTCGCCGATGACATCCTCCCCGTTGTTAAGCGTTGCACCCCGTTAACCGATTCCGCGCCCTTGGGGGAAAAACGCGGCGGCCGAAACTGCGGGTGGAGGGAAGGAAAAGGGGAGCGCTCGGGTTCCTTGCCGTTCCTCCCTCTCCGGCTTGTCTTCGATCAAAGCAACACCTACGCCCGCGAGATTCGTCCGCGATCCTCGGCGTCGGTGGGACAGCTCCGCGCAGGAGGCGCCTCGGCGTATTATATGGGTGGAAGCCAATTATTCGTCCGGCCGACCCGAAGGCAATGATAACTCCGGGCGGCGCATAATTTTGTGCACCACGAGGCACCGCACAGTACGTAACTCTGGCCGGGCTATAATGAAGATATAACCGAGCCGACTGCCGAGACATCTTTACGTCCGCGAGTGCTTGGCTCGTTACTCGGTTATGGCATGGGTCCGCGATACCGCGTGCAGGCGTCGTTGTTAATCAAAGACCACGGGCAATAACGACGGGACCGCAGGAACATTTAAATACCTGGGCCCCGGGCCGCCCCTACACCTCGGGGTACCACGGGGGTGTTATTGAAAATTTACTACCGGTTCCTCGGACTTTTACCCTGGATCCTCGGAGTCCACCATCCGCCCGTTACGCGCGAAACCTCGATCGAGCCAGTGATACATTTTTCCATTTTTTTCCCCATTGCGTCGAATGAAAAAAAAAATGGGGGGGAATAGGGCGAAAAAGGAGGAAGAATTGAACGGGCAGTCGGTCGGAGCGCGCACCGGCTCCGCAGTCGGCACGAATGGAGCACCGCTCGCGTAGGTGCGCCGCTAATTGAACGGTATTCAATATTGACGAGTTAAATAATTGTCTTTACAAAAGCGGCCGCGGGCGCGTTAATCGGCGGTGCTCTCCTCCTGCCGTCTGCGTCGCTCCCCCGGGCCCGGGCGTCGGTCCCTCTCCCTCCCACTCGTACCCTCCGCCCCATCGTCCTGGAAAATGAAAATGCGCGTGCATCTCGCATTCGCGATGCCAGGGGGTGCAAGTGATACCGGGTTTGCGAAGAATTTCAACGGAAAATCGACCCCATCGAAATTACATCCGCCGGTCGAGTTAACGACGACACTTAGTCCAAATCTACGTGACCTCGGTTTCGATTTTTTCTTGATTTTTATCCCTTTTTCGAGGCCCTTTCCTGGACCACCGACCGCGGGAGGACCTCCGATATCCTAATCGACGTCGATTCGACTTCTCGATAACGCCACCACGGGTTTCCTGCACCTCCTGTTCGTTTTCCTCCTTCCTCCGGAGACGTCCTCCTCTCGCTCGCTCCTGCCTCGCTCCTCCGGCCAACAACCTGCCCTGACGGCTGCGCATAAAATTGGCCGGAACGCATTTTTCCATTAGGCCGTTGTTGAGCCGCATTACAAATTATAGGTGTACTCTTATGGGAGCCTGATGAAACGACCCAACGTAGCGCCGACGTTTTTCTCCCCCGACCGGCGGCTCCTCTGTCGACGCGAGGCGATTGCAATTATTGAAGATCTTCATCGAGGGACAGCTTTGCCCCCGCGTCTCGTGCATGACCCGAGGACTCCGGGGCGATTCCTCCGCACCCGAGATTGCCGCGAATTTACGTCGAAATAAAGGGACGCGAGAGGGAGAGGAAGAATGGATTTCGGACGCGAGGGCGAATCGATGATCCGCGAGGGTCCCGGGGGTCCTGGAAACGGCAAATGGGATTTTAATGTCGGTCCTGGAGATATCCTCGAAGGCGTGTCACTAACGACTCGTCGAAACGACTCCTCGGCGCGAGGAGAGAGAAGATCGGCAGGCGTTGGCTCTCGCGAGCCTAAACGGGCCCCATTAAAACCTAAGAGAACCTCGCCGCCCCGTAAATGAACTAAGTGCGAATGTCGTTAGGCGTCGTGGGAGCGGGACTTTTTAATATCTCGCGGTAGAGAGTCTCGTTACTCGCGGAAGACCTTACCCGGGGACTCTGGTGTTCCTTGATACTCTCGTTACTACGGGAAGTGGGGTCCAACGAGCGGGCCGCCCCATCCGAGGTTAAAAGGATTCGGCAATAAACAACGGTGAGTCTCGGAATTAGGTGTACGAAGGGCTGATCTGCATAAAGATCCCTTGGCGGAGTAGACGCGGGGGAGCCGGGGTCGCCGATGGCCCCGAAAGCAGGAGCGAGGCTATGGGCGTGGGAGGCTCCCTTTCGCTGGCTCTTTTCTTCCTTCTTTTTTTTTTCCTTCCAAGCTCGACGCGTCAGCTGTCCTTTTAATTTTTATGCCTAGACCTCGGGGACCTCTCCACCCTCGTTAGAAAAATCCTGGGGTTCGCCACCCCCGGTAATTAAAGGAAATTAATGTCGTTGCGGTGACTCGGAGTAGGCGAGGGGGACGGCTCGTCCTTTCGAAGTGGACCGGGAGACGCGGAATATGTCGACGTAGGCGACCGCGAGGACGTCTCCGGGCGACGAATAACGTAATTATTACCGAGAAGTGATAAACGTTCCCGGGGAATGGAGCGATAGTGACGAGCCGATCGGGGTACGTGACTCTAAAGGTTCCTCTTCTTTCTGTCCGGCAGCAAAAGGTCGGGAACAAAGTGGTCCGGAGCGACGCGCAAGAAGTACGGGTTACCGCGGGTAAGTGTATCTAATTACCCTGGCGTTTACGTCAACGTTTACAGTGATTTACGGCGAAATTGTGGCAGCGACCTTCGGCCGAGACGAGAGCTAAGCGGTCCGCGGCTAAAAACTCCAAAGGATTCGGTCATTTATCACGGCGGCGTCCCGAGGTGCCCTCCGGGCCCACGCCGGAATGAAAAGGGGAGGAATATAATCCACCGGACAGACTAATCGCGGACTAACTATCCACATATTATCCGGAATAATTCCACGTTACGGGCGACCGGCTGACCGCGAGCCGAGCGTTTCCACTTCTCCGATTCCACGCCGGAGACGACGGGCTCGACCCGTAACGACCGTCTCCACTTGAGACTAATCCAACGCCAGTCGATATCCTAATCCATCCTGCATATCATACTAAATCAATGGGACCATTCCCCATATCCGTCCGAAATGTCAAGAGACACTTCCTTGATCCTTTTCGTGACATGTCCGTTTCCGAGTCGGCGAGACCTGGGAGGTCTTCCTCCCCTTTTCAATTTTTCTTTCGTCTTTTTCGTGAGGTTCTCTCCCCTTTCGTGACTTCCTCTCCCCCTAGTCCGACGCGAATTATCCGAAAAAGCGAGAACTTGAGAAGCTGCGACTTGGTGAATAGAAAATCCCCGAGGTCGAGGATTCGACGTTCGGTTGACAGCCTCTCCTCGGATGTCGGTCCGTGCAGGACACGGTCGGCGTCATGTGGAACTTTGGTGCACACCTACGTGTTTAGGGGGTACACACATAACGCCTCCAAATTACAGAGTGCCAGGGACCATCCATCACGGGGTCCGTAGGACCCAGAGACCCTGGTACCGCCCCGGCGTTTAAGTCGTTAGCAATTTCCTGCACGGCACTATTTTCGGGCCCAAATTCCATATGGCCCGATAATGTCCGATAATATAATGGCCCCAGTCGGGCTCTCTCGCTCTGAGCCTCTCTAAAGGCAATTCAGAAACTCGATCGGCCGATTTTTCGGAATTTTTTCCAATGCTTTTTTCCGAAGGGCCACAACCCGGCGGAACGACCACGGAGCTTGACCCACTCTTCACCCGTTCAAGCCGTTTAACCCTTTCTGAATTACTCCCCACGCTTCGATCATGCACCATCTGGCGTTTCCTTTGAGTCAACCCGAAGGTTTATCTCGAGAAGAATATTAATTACGCTTATTACTATCTCGGCCATTAAAGAGTTAACCTCTCGTGTGTTTTGGACTTGAAATGACTTATTGTTTAGAAATTAGTATTTGTTGTAGCATATTCGCTACATACATACGTCCGTTGTTGGGGACGTTGTTGGAAAGTTCTACGCCAGGTGGCAGTACCTTGCAGAACGCTCGGCTACTCGACGCTCCGTCGATAACAGCTTGGATCCTAACCGGAAAAATTATAGAAATCTTTTTAATTTTTGCAATGTCATTTTAATTCTTGCATTCTTATTTAATTATTGAATTTGAGGAGGCCACTTTTATGGTTAAGATTAATTATTTTATACAGGTGGAGACATCCCTGAATTAATTCACGTGTATACGCAGACACCCACGTAGGTGGAAATGATAAAATCGAGGTTTTCAGAAGATGCGAACGATAAGAGTGTCGTAGAAATTTCGACGTGCGCGATTTATCAGCTGGAGAAGTCAACGAGCACCGACGATGACAACGAGGTTTATTCGAAATTGGAGCACGATAGAATCATTTCCGAACTTGAAACGAAGATTACTTCGTTAGTTATTACTTGTAGATTACTTCGGTCCGAGTCTGCCAACGCTAACAAGGGATTTTTAATAAACAACTATAAGGCACAATTAGCAGAGCTGACTAAAGAAAAGGAACAGGAAGTATCTAGGTGTAAGGAGCTTGAAAGTGAAAATGTTCTTTTACGAAATAGCAATGCTCAGCTGAAAGGCAAGGTATGAGTATCATTACGAACTTTGATGGTTATCATATCGGTAGGAGTCTTGATATCAAAATGTCACCGTAGATATCGTTGTTAAACAGTGAAAAGGAAAAGCTAGCTCTGGAGTCGGAGAAGTCAAAATCGAGCGTGAAGGAGAGGGTAAGACAATGCCATTCGGATTGGGAACATTCTGGTTGAGGGGAATAAATTATTTTATTCGTCATACACGTAATACTGACACATAGACCCGAGGGTAACCCTTTCGAGTAACTAACCGAGCGAACTAAATACCTATAAGGATCGCGCAAACTCGCGTAACGTATACTACTGTACCTCCCAAATTGATATGTCCAAGCTAGCAACCATAACTTATGAAATTAATAGTTCGCGATGATTCCATGGATCATCAGGTAGAGACGCAAGCGTTGAAGTACGAGCGATCGATGCAGCAGGAGATGAGCTCGGTAAAAGCTAAGTGCGACCAGGCTGTCGGGATAATTAAATCGAAAATGAACATCTCGGAAAGTCGCAACAAAGAGTACCACGACGGGATAAAGGTACTCGTCGCTGCGAGTTCCCCCGAAACTTTCCCAAATCCATTCGCGACGAATTCCCTTACACCTTGAGGAATTCCAGGGGTTCCTGGCAATGGTTCATGGTCGCGACCACAAGAAGAAATCCGAGGCTTGTCCAAATGGTGGCGAAACCAGTGATAGAGAGGTTCACGAGGCGGCGTGCTCTATCCTGAACATCACGCCTGGTGAACTGTCCGGATTCATGAACGCCGGTTCATCGAGCACGGTGTTACGAAGGTAGCAAAATCCTCAAATCATTTCCGTGAATCATTGCCCGATTGCAGATCAAGTCCTGGCTAACGGAGCTGCAAAAGGTGACTTCGAGGAGCGGCTTCGCGGAAGACCTGGCCAAGTTTCTCTTCGAGAAGTCCGCGACGGTCGGGGAGGAGTGAGAAATTAATTTCCAGGAAGACGACCGTCTCTCGCCTTGGCAGAGTCCTCGGATTGTTGCAGCCGTGCACTGTTGTACGCGCCATTGAAACTGTCAACCTGACCCAAGATTTTTCTCCCGGGGATCCTCTCGTCGTCTTTGACGTTCACTTCGGCCCCGATGTGAACCGGCCAGGGTACCTTGGCGTAGTCCTTAGAGGCGATCTGACTCTCCAGCTTACGATCCTCGCTCGAGTCAGGAGTCTCCTTGCCTCGAAGGTTCTCCTTTGTGGGAACTCGCTCGAACTCTAGGAGAGGACGGCCGTCGTCTTCTACTCTGGCCAGATAGGAAGGATAGGGCCTGCTGTAAAATCCGTCCATTTTCTTCGAGTACGGGTCGTAGTTGTCGTACAGGTAGGTCGGTCTGTAGCGGTACCTGTTCGGATCTACATTGCCAGGCACTCGTTTGTACAAATGCGAGCCTGCACTGGATAAAGGTACGGCCGGGGACCTGGAACCTTCGTAGGGCCTCTCATAGTTTCTCAAATCTACAGGCTTGCGCACCACCTCTGGAAGCGTGGC
The DNA here is from genome assembly GCF_000612105.2 of Orussus abietinus. Taxonomy (NCBI): domain Eukaryota; kingdom Metazoa; phylum Arthropoda; class Insecta; order Hymenoptera; family Orussidae; genus Orussus; species Orussus abietinus. Next base: position 1,365,233 of record NW_019396012.1, read on the forward strand.
GTAGTAGATGACTCTCTTCGGCTTCGGCCTGGCCCTGCCGAACATGGAGTCTAAATCGTCCTCGTGGTAGCGATTAGGATAGTACTGGGACTCGAATCCTCTGGGATAATAATCTCTCTCCGTCCTATAACGATCCGGGTAGTAGCCTCGCGGTATATGGACATCGAACACTCGTTCTTGCACCCTATCCGGATACATAGGGACGTAATCGTCATAGGACCGCGAGAACGGCAGATCTCGGGACTCTCTGGTCTCCGGGAAATCCCTTCTCTGACTAGTCACGAAATCCGTCTTTGGAGGCATTCGGTTAGGTCCCGCGACCGGCAAGAAATTATCTCGAGTTACCTGGTCGAGGTTTACGCGGTGGCGAAACTCCACGGATACTGGCTGCTTTGACCAGGATTCCGGAGAACCTAGTCTTGCCTCCCTTACGTTTTTCGTCCCAGAGATTTTCTCCATATCCTTATCCGCTTCGCGCCTTACTCGGGACCTCTCAACCTCCGGGACGTGGACCAAGTTGCTGCTGGAGCTGCCTTGACTGTAGACTTCCTCGGGCTCTCTTTGATCCCTGAGACTCTCCTCCTCGGAGTCCGGGATTTCGCTCCTGGTTACGAGGTACTCCTTCCGATCCGCGTCCTGGAGATCCCTTCTACTGCGAAAGAACTCCTCGTCGAAAGAAGGGTCCTCCAAGACGAGGTCCTCGGTTTCGTACTCGAAGTCCTCGCTTTGCCTACCGCTGCGAGAATATTCGCCCACTTCTGAGAATCCGTTAAGGTCGGCCACGTCTTTTTTGCTGATCCGGTAATTCTCCAACGGTTGGTGCTTCTCGACCGTCGAGAGTCGTCCCACTCCGCTGATGCTGTGGACCTCGAAGGCGGAGGACTCCAGTTTAGGCCAGGAAGGACGATGGGAAGAAGTGTCCTCCACGGTCGACGGAGAGATGTCCCACGCCGTGCCTATTCCTCCAGCTTTGGCACCCACTGCCAGGAGCAGCAACAAAATCATCTCCAAGGCCGGAGGCATAGCGAAATGTCCTAAAAAGAAATTAATCCTTTATTTCAGGCTTTACATAATCTTAAACTGGCGTCAAAGGTTTCGTTTATGAAACTATTTTCCTAACTGGGTGTATCGATTCATTTTTTCTTTAAAATCAAATTAGACCTGTGCTTATCACTAATGAGTAATGGGAAATTTATCGCGATGTGCAATCGAGGCAGACCTTGGGACCCAACGAAACGTCACGTCTGACCAGAATGAATGTCACGGGTTGGATTTTCACCGAAATAGACAATGGGCTGGACACAATGTGCAGCTTCCGGTTTGCGGTTAGATCTCATCGGCCTCGACTGTCGAATTCGAATGCCCATCCGACGAGCCACCGATTCTCTATAACAAATATAATTTCCCAGCCGTTTCCGCGGTATTATACTAAGTTCCGGCCAACCGGTGATTGTCCGGTCGTTTAAACGTACAGTGACCAGAGAACGAGTTAGATGACCACCGACGACCCGGCATTGAAATCACCGACCAAAACGCTCCTTGCGTTGAATTTTGTTAAATATACTAAAATGCCTCTAAATCCCACATTCACTTTTCAAAAATATATATTAGGATCCCGAAATAGCTCGACTCACCTGAACTCGAGAAGTCGATCGATTCTCTAGTTGTTCGGGAATTTAATCGATCGCGGCTGGATAGAGGCACTTTAAAGAAGCGGGATATGTCCCGTCGCGGTTGTTCGAAAGATAAGAGCAAAATGTGAGCACACCGGGACTCGTCGAGTGCTGAAATACCTTCTGTACGGTTCAACGATCGGTCATGTCGCACATAGCGGCGGTTTCATTGTAAACGGGCCCGAGAGACAGGAAGAACACGGGATGTCGCTGTATAGCGGAACAAATCTCCCCAGGATAATTCCCTCTCGTCCTGCCGTTATCTCCGCACCTCGACTGTTCAACAGTTACAGTCCGGATTTTACAGTTAGGGCGGGTTCAACGTACCTTGGATGACTTTTTAATTAAAGACTTCATTACCGCGCGCTTACGATTATCTGTCCGTCACACCGAAGAATCACCGATTACGAAACGTGTAACGAAGGCGTCGACGAATTCACTAAGATACGCGAATTCGAGATAACGGCAACGGTCGATCTTGAATTTCTAACGATTCTAATTTAACGCGATTCAAAATGCCCAGATGGATAATCCTTAAAAATCCCGAATCCGTGATGTGCCTAATTTCTTTTCGTTTAAAAATTCCCGCTTATCTGCGATACGCGAGAGTCGAAGATAACGGCAAAGTCGATTGTGAATTTGCAACGGATCGAATCGAACGCGATTCAAAATGCCCAAATATCGGGTAGATGGGTAATCCTTTAAAACTCGGGAATTCGCATAAAAATCTTGACGCGCCTAATTTTATTTCGTTTAATAATTCCCGCTCGGTAGATTGCATGACAATTTCCATGCAAATTTCGAAATTCTCCAGCGATGGTCGAAGTTTCCGGGAATCCACAACTCTTGCGCGGATCCCTCCGCATTAGGGACACTATAATCACGTCTAACGATGCCAACTTGTTGAGCAACTAAATTAACAGGTAGTAGGAAAATAAATGCAACTAGCAATAAGGACTGAGTAACAAGGGTTTAATTACCTACTTCGGGATAAACTGCGGACCCGGTAGACACGAAGCTGTCAGTTGGGTGGAACGATGCTGACTGAAACCGCATCTCGCTGTGACCCATGTATTTGTCTAGGTCCCAGGAGGCATTTGCGGGTGCAACGCACTCGCGTCATTTTGCATAACAGTACCAGATTCCTGAGAGCGAAAACGAACTGCAGGGCAGAAAAAGGAGTAATTTCCTTAAAGGAAAAGAAAAAAAATACAAGATTCTCGTTCTTCTCGCCGCGAGAAAATTTATTCCGAGATGTTTATTTTTATAGAGTATTTAGCGAAGTTTATAATAATATAATGTATTTGGAGCTTTTAATCTAAAGGAAGTCATTGGTTTAGTTTTAGATACTTTTAATTTCTTTATCCAGCTCTATTTCTTTCTTCAGCGTGGAATGTAGATTCGAGGATACTTGGAGAGCAGCGCCACTTTGCGGAACTATTTAGATGTGTTCACGGTTTTGCATTGATACCGGGTCTAAGAAAATGTGAATTCATCGGTTCAATGCATCGACTTTTCGTGTATGTATGTGCGGCTTTGTGCCAAACAGTGCCAAAAATTCATGTAAAGTGATGGTGTGAAGCAAGATTCCTTTATCCTTAAAATCTTCCGAAAAAGAAGTCGCAGAGTTTACTGCTGTGGACAAGATGTAACTTTACCTGTAAGAATATTATTTAACGTTCAGGGAGTTGAATAGTATAATTTATAGTAATTACTATTCGGGGTAAGATGGCAGAGGAAGGCAAGAAAGTGTCTTTCGGATTTTCAAAGTCGTTAAAGAAACCTACTCTGAAAAATGTTCCGCTTCCCGAAGAGAAAAAAGTCGATTACATCGAATGTCTGGACGAAAAGTCTATCAAGGTTTTCGGGTGAGTGAGAAATTTAGATTGGTTAGAAAATGCAGAGTAGGACATAACCTCTTTCAGGGTATTTTACTATTTTATTTTATAGAGAGGAAGAAAAGAAAGATGAGCCTCTTGTAATTCCTATGCTGGGACCAAAGACGTGGCATGACAGAATTATTAACAAAGTAGATGCCGACATCTTTGAAACTAAAGAAAAATTGAGCGAAAATGATGCATCACGGATTAAAGATGAGAAGAAAACTGAAAACATCACTGACAATGGGGTTCTTTTGAATAAATGTAACCTGCCATCGACGGAACGTATTGAAATTAAAATGGAAATAGATGACGATGTTAAAGAACCAACTAAAACTTTAGAGGAACAAGCTGCAAAGGAGATTATCGAAGAGCTTACAACTGCTGAAGTTAAGGTGGAAAACAATATCGACGTGGCATTACCTGTTCCACAAAATGAATCTCTGCTTGGTCAGGAAGAGGTTTGTGATTAAAATCTAAATATTTTATGTCATTACACCGATGACGTAATTAACAGCTGTTTTCTGCATTATAGTCCACGCTAGAAGATTACGAGCAAATTCCCATTGATAAGTTTGGCGTAGCAATGCTGCGAGGAATGGGATGGCAACCTGGGAAGGGCATTGGGAGAAATGAAAAGTACTGTCTCGTTTGAATATTTTACTCTTGCATGTGTATTTATTGCACTATAGACATAGCCGTTAAAATTTCAGGTTTAATGTTGGTAACATAAGATTTGCAAAATGTTTAGAGTCGTCGCAGCAACAATACCCGAATTACGGCCAAAAGGTATGGGGCTAGGTGCAGACAAAGTAACGTTGCAAAAACAAAAAGAAGTCAAAAGGAAAGATGAAGAACAGTTGAAACTAGTGAAGGGAGCTTTCGTGAAAATTATTGCTGGAAAATACAACAATAATTATGGAGAAATTGAAGGATTGGATGATGACGCCGGAAGATTAATAGTCAAATTAGCCCTTGGGGGAAACATTGTTTCCCTTAATGAATTCATGGTTCAAGCAGTAACAAAGGACGAATACTCAAAAAATGCTAAAGTTTTAAGTGTGTATTCCGTACAACTACCGGGACTTTTAATGAGAAGAAAGTTGAAATTTTGTCAAATATTTGAAGATTTTTCCAGCTATGTAATTGTAGAAACCAGTAACAATTATCCACATTCTCTTTAAAAGTCCCATTTTCATGATTCAAAAGTAAGATTTCTAAATCAGAAGATTTAGGCTTTAATATTTTCCTGAATTAATTTCAGATTCATCATCGTACGAAAAGTACAAAGACAAACACTTGAACGACCAAAAACCAGAAGACACTCGTCAGGAATCAAATGACAGGGACCTAAAAAATATGAGTTCAGACGAGAACAACGATAAACTTAGGAATAAAAGCAAGAAATCTAAAAGTTCAAAAAAACGATCAAAATCAAAAAAGCGGAGAAAGCACTCTTCCAGTGAAGACAGCAGTTTAGACCGAAAGTCAAGGAAACGAAAAGATACCAGCGATAGTGACAGTGATCGAAAATCGAAGAAATCAAAGAAGTCAAAAAAGCACAAAAGGCAAGATAGTTCTTCTGAACGTGCGAGCAGAAAAAGTAGAAAGAAAGACAAGGAACGAGAAAGGAGAAAAGACCGAAGCAGTCACCGAATATCTGGATGTAAAAAATCGTAAATTATAGAAACCCCGATCTCAGTTATCCATGAGATGACGATGATAAATATTAGACAAAGTTTTAAGGTTTGACTCCATTGTACAATTTCGTTTATACAATTTTGTAATAAAACTTATTTTTTCTTACTACTTCAGTATACAGTAGATGTATCCTACATTTCATCTACCGTACTTTCCAAGGTTCTGTAAGAATCGTTCCTACTTTCTATTCCCTTAGGTGAAACAAATTCTTTTTCCTAAATCTCCCTCAAGGCTTATACGAATATTTCTTTTATACATAAATGCAAATTAATAACATGTTCCCATATTTTACATAAACCGAAGTGTACGTCACTGGTGCTAATCTGCTATGACATAACCTCAAATCGAAAGTGACATGCTATCCAGATTAATCAGCAAACGGTTCTACGCAACAATGTCAAGTATGTTAAAGATTTTCGTAGGATAAATTTCTTAGTTTTGCAGTTGATACCTTTTTTTATATGTAATCGATTTTTCAGCTTTTCGAGTCGCCCTAGTGCAACTTGCGGTAAACAGCAACAAGGAAGAAAATGTTTCTCGAGCAATTTCATTCATAGAACGTGCAAAGCAAAAACAAGCTGATATGGTTGCTCTCCCTGAATGTTTTAACTCTCCTTATGGAACTGGTAAGCACCTCTCTACATTTTAACTGTATACCAGTATACTAGATTTTGCCATTAAAAAAAAAAACATTCAACGGATCATTGATAGACTTGAACTAAATAAAATCTATTCATTATGATCACGTAAATAATATATTCGGGTTTTAGCCCATTTTCCAAAGTACGCAGAACCTATCCCAGACGGTCAGACATGTACGGCATTGTCTGCGGCAGCAAAAAAAAATGGTATTCACGTGATCGGCGGCACAATACCCGAAAAGGATGGGGACAAATTTTACAACACATGTACCGTTTGGGATCCACAAGGAAAGCTCATAGGGAAACACAGGAAGGTACGGGATTTTTAATTCCATTTCCTATTTTATTTTATTTTACATATACTTTCACATAAACGTCCAATTCGAGTGTACACGCTTTTGATATAAAAACATGATGAATCGGCAGATGCATCTGTTTGACATTGACATTAAAGGAAAAATGACATTCCGAGAAAGTGACACCCTCAGTGCAGGCGATTCCTTGACGACCATTGACATGCTGGGCTGCAAGATCGGTATCGGGATCTGCTACGATATCAGATTCGAGGAAATGGCACGGTTGTACAGAAATTTAGGTAAAATTCCATTTAAATTGAATACATAGAGTGCATGTACTCGTCAAACGGAAATATCCTGTCATCAGGTTGCCAAATGTTGATATACCCGGCGGCGTTTAATATGACAACTGGTCCTCTGCACTGGAGTCTTCTTCAACGGGCAAGAGCAAATGACAATCAGCTGTTCGTTGCCTGCATATCTCCTGCACGAGGACTAGGTGCTGGATACATTGCGTGGGGTCATTCCCAACTTACCGATCCTTGGGGCGAAATCCTTGCGGAGTTGGATGCCGAAGAGGACATGATCGTATCCGACGTAGGTGAGGAGATAGAAATTAATGGAGACACGCATGGTCAGTCATCCAACACGTACTCGGAATGACTTGCTGGCCACTTGGCTGCACATGATTGTCGATAAATTGACGACAGTTTGCTAGGGCCAATTTTGAGGGGTGGCAAAGCCAGGCAAAAAGCAGATAGCTCATGTCGCAATCACGCGCTAAATCGTCTTCATTCTCTGTGCGTCACGAATGAGGACATTGCTTGATTATTCGTCAGTGAAAATGTCATGTATGACACAGGCGATCGTCCGCGTTCGCACGGAGTTTCGCTCTCGTTAAAGCTCTTGGAACTGTCGTTTTAAAAATCGAGATATCATCTCTCGTCGCCCCTGAAAATGGAATTTCAACAGTACTTTCATTTCAATATACCCGTCTATAACAATTTAAATATTCTTCTTTCAGATTTGAAAAAAGTGGACGAAGTCAGAGCACAAATTCCAGTGTTCCGTCAAAGGCGCACCGACTTGTATGAAACTGTCTGGAAGAAGAAGGACTAATTTTATTACACTCCACGGAATAATCGTGGACATACTTGATACGGTAAAGAAGAAATACATTTTGTAGGTTTATTAAGGGAGTATTCAGAAAACAGTGAGGATTATTTTCAAATTCGTTTAATGTGACTTCTGTCGATAATTGCGGTGAATTTATAATTATCGTTTATACATAAAAGGCCCCTTTATCGTTATATAATCCGAATTATGGTCAGAAGTAATCACACGTTGTAATGATATGCAAGAATCATTATCGATGTATTTACACTGGTACTGGGTAATAAATATTCGTACGTGTAAATATTAATGTTAATCGTAAGCTTAGAGAAATTGGTCAATCGGTATACATTAGAAGCATCGTTATGGCTTTCTCCATCGTGACGATTTCATTGATTTTTCGTTACTTTTACATTCGTCTTTTAATCGATATCAAGAAGAGGTAATTGGCTGATTAGATCAAAGAGATGTACTAAAATGTAACTTATAAGTCGGGACTCGTCCCAGGTATTACAACCTAGGGTGGGCCTTTTGATATAACAATCGTACTTTCAAGCTTATTTTTTATAAAGCGAGAAGAGATATAGAAATGGAAAGGAATATTTGCTTATAGAGCATTCGGGCTCTTTTGACCGATAAAATGAACCGTTCCTTGCACGTCCTTCCCGTCCTATGAATTATTTACACACGAGTATTTCTAGCCCCGTCGATCGCATCGCGACCTTATTCTAACACAGACGTCTTACCCTGTCACGAATTAAAAATATTAGCGAAAAATAGTTCCCAGATTGAGAAACAGGTGAACTCGTTCGATCATTGAGCTGTTTCCGAAAAGGCACCTGCCGAAGATGGCCAAACTTAAGCTCACCTTTAGATATAATATCCAAACGTTACAATCTTCTATTCCATTATGTGATTACGCTCGTAGATTAAACAGAAACGTGCTCTCTTCCAGCTTTTCAAATTGAAAGAATCGGAATTACTATACATAGTTGTTCCACAATCTGGGATATTTGCTTTTCAATTTTCTTTCAATAGGGTAGTGGAAAAATCTTATTTGCAATAGCGCAGAAGCGAAAACCTATTAATGGCGTGATATGTCGCGTTGTTTCCATTTCTATGCGAAAGTATTAAACTATATTAAAGCGAGGTTCTCGTATCACGTAAAATTAGGCAACGTTCGGTCCTTTGGAACCCTCGCCATTAACTAGTCTAATCTCTCGCATACAGGCTATATAAATATTTCAATTATATTTTCACTCCATCAGTAGCACCAAATTCTATACAAGTGGATATGTACTCGTCGATTACCTAAGTGGGTCCCGCTTTAAACGTCTTAAAATGTACAAATTAGCCATTTAACAAGTGGATCCTATTTTTTTCTTCGCATTACCCCATACCGATATAAATCCCATTAATTCCCCGACGCGTCGGCTTTAAACGTGACATATGAGAAATCGTTGAACGTCTTCGGGAAAAAAAGAAAAAGTGGATGGATTTTCTTTCAACCGGCCCAGCCGATTTGCGAGTCCAAGTTCGATTATTCCCTTGAAATGGCCCAGGGGGTAATTAACATTCTAAATAGTCTGACCGCTCGATCGCTATTCTGAATTCTTTCGCAAGCCGACCTACGGGATCCAAGTCTGGAATAAAAATCGAAGCGACTCGCTTAGAGCTCAATAGGCGTGAAATTCGTCGAAAGACTTAACGAAGCTGCCATTAACTGCATATAATTGCAGGTATCTTGCAAAAGCAGTTTCCTTCGGAAATGCACGCGGCACTTAGACGCGGTCGATTCTCCCCTATTTTCGCCTAGCCTATTAAAAAACTCCGGACGCCCGCTCGGTTTTTATTACCCGCTTGAATGATTTATAAATATTCTCGCGAGCAGACGGCTACCGTAGTCAGGCGCGCTTTTGACTTTGTACTTTTATAAGAAAAGGAGCAAGGAGATACCGAATTAAATTAGGGGATTATAATAAGAGCAAGGATCGCCAGGACGCTGAAAATACTCAGCTTCGGTCTGCTCGATGATCCTGCGGCGATGATTAAATCGGGACCGGTCCAATCAGCATCCGTCTCGTCCAGGCACTCGAATTCGCAACAACGCTCTCCGACTCGAAACCTCTTGCATTTCTGATAACAGATGCAAATTAGATAATGGCCATTGAAAACGATCCGTGACCTTAGCTTGCAGTCGATACCGAAAATATCTAAGTAAGAGACCAAGGGACCTTCGCGTGAATATTTCACCAACTAGGGAAACAGATCATTAACGAGTTAATGAGATACCACGTGGAGAAAATGAAGATATAAATGAGCCGACATGTACCGTCCCCACTTTTGCATGACATTGGTATTCTAGTGGCGAGCTTTTACATTTTACAGCTTGTGCGGTGTGCCAATGAAGGCACGAAGAATCGCTCAGTAGATACATAAATGTATGTACGGAAGTGGAAATACATGTACGAATAGAGGGGTATTCCTCGTGACCCAATTTTTTATACGTCTTGCCGTACCCCCCCTCGACCGGGACCGGGAGGCAAAACCGATAATTAAGAACTTTGACATTGGCCGATAACGCAAGAAATTAATTACGGAAATTAACAAGCAACGTCCCACGAACTCCTACTAATTATCGTACCGGGGCAATTAAGGTTTAAAGTGGCAATCATTTATATAGTGCGCGATCGATATGTCCGGAAGAGGTTGATGAAAAATATAGATGGGATTGAAGAGTAAACGGTAAATTGACTTTACCCATTACACGTGACAACGTCGTGTTTATTCTTATTCACGCTCCTTTAGGGTCTTCCTAATCAGCTTACAAGTATTACAACATCTAATCCTCTGTCCAGGAAATAAATGTCTAGGTCATTTCCTGCTGACTCTCCGAATATTTATTATTAATTCCTGTAATTTCACGCCACGTTTTTCTTGTTACAATAAAAATCGATGAAAATTTACATACATTTTCACACGCCTCGTAACTTAAGTTTCGCGTAGAAAAACGTAAAATGGAAGAGTTACAGATTAGAAAGCGTATACGTATTCCTAAAATTGCATATTTACCGCATTGGCGCATTTTTACTTGAATTTAATGTAACGTTACATTATAATTTTCTATAATTTAACTCGGTTGCTGAGTGTGATATTACAGAGAGAATGTAATTTTACTGGAATTTATCGTGGCATCGAAATAACCAATGATTGTGTAAATTTACAGGGACATTTTTATCCGCGTAGAACGATGCATTAGGGAATGATCCATTTCATTTCCTCGGAATCAAAGGGGAAAACAGGATGGCAGCAGTTGAGGCAAATGGGCCTCATTTGTAATTTTTATTCCTACCGAAGTCGCGGCCGAGGACGAGAGGTGTTCGCCGGCATTGCGAGTACTCGCAATGAATATGTATCGTTGTTGGCATCGTCAGAATGCCTCAACTGCGGCGCTTAAATGCGCCGCGTATTTCTTAAAATAGCTGCATTTTCATTTTCCATCGTACGCAAACCCGAATGCATTTGCAAACATCAAACGACGTAATAACTAAGTGGAAACGGTTCATGAATGCGGAAAAAAAGTTCATCGCGTCATGGAATTATCAATTCACCCGCAATTTCCCTCGCACTTAGTAAAGATCCCCCGAAGGACTTAGCGTGGAGGGGATTTCTTTTTACGTGAACATTATTTATATTGTTTCTTTTTTTTTCAGTGATTCCGGAGCTGAACTCGGAGCGCAATTATGGAGATAAAAATATCGACCGTGCACGGTATCGAAGTAAATTACGATTACGAGAAGGTTGCGAGCTTTCCACGACCTCGATGCACGGAAAGGACTCTTTTCCACGATGACGAAGTGGAGCGATCGAATTTCTATACGGGAAAAGGAACACGCGAGCTCGGGAAATAGTTATGCAGGTAGGCATTAAGGCATTTTACGTAATCCTTGGGGAACTGATAAATGAACTACCCATATCGACGCTCTTGTCCTGGCACTACCAGTTATTTAAGGTATCTAAGAAGGCATGGAAAAGACATATCATTTCCTCTCGAATACCTCAACAGAATAGGTCACGTACCGGGAGTGCAACGAGCGGAGCAATTTCCAATAAGGACCGGTCACATAGAACGGACGGCAATAAATCTCATCGGGAATTGGGGCTGGTTCGATTACGCGAATGCGTACGAAACATTTATGAAATTACTCACGTAGGGCGGAGAGCAGTAGATCGCCTGACACCACATGGGTTCCGAATGATAACAAACACAGAGGCTGCACACTGCTGGTCCAGGCACGTAAAGAAGTCCGTGTCTCACGGTGCTCCCTTGGAAGTCCGTGCAGTTCTCCTCCAAGGCATCTAAGGTAAGACTTATCTCGAGTTGGAGTGTCCGAATCATGCATAGCTTGGTTTAAAGGTTCGGAAAACGCGGTAAACGTCTGTCACCTGTTTTCTGAAGTACGAGAAGAAAGGCAGTCAAAAGGAACATCCTTCCGAGCAGCCCCAGGTGGACGCTCGAGGACCCCATCGTGTTCCCGGAAGCGTGTAGGGTCCTTAAGACGACTTCTGGAGCAGCTAGACGAGCAGCCTCTTCCCGCGAACTGCCGGCAGGAACATGCTCCCTGGACACGAGTAACAATTGCCAAGGATTAGCCAGAATCGGAGGAATAATTCCCGCTTAGCATATATTGCGGATTCCGCGTGGGTCTGGACCGATCCGCCGCATGTGGGAGTCGCGTGATCGCGGTAATAACAAACCGACTCGACTCGTTACCTCGGAATCATCCGAGGAAACTATTGCAAGGAACATCTTCTTCGAGACTTCTCTCCAAGTCGATCTGAAATTACGAGGAGTTAAGAAATCCGACGTAAGCCTGGTTTGGATTCAAAGCTCCGGCAGAGAGACCCAACGCAGAGGGATGAACGCGAACTGTCAAACCCACGTGGGCAGTGCCAGTCATAAAGGGGAACTTAATTATTCCCAACACCTACGTAACGACATAACCGGTAAAAAATCTCAGCGTTTATCGCCGTATTTCGACTTGTGCGAGGCACTACCTTCGGAAAGCTTCCTCATCCGGGGTACCCCGAAAGCACCCTCGAATTTCGGTTTCACGTTTCTTTTTTTTTTTTTTCCAGTGATTTCGATGGCGCCAAAGGCTCGAGACTTTTGCGAATTCCCGAATTCCCGGTTTCCTCGCCGGAAGCACGCTGCAAGCTGGCTTCCCCGAGGTCCCTGCAACCCGACCGTTCCAGGTTGCAAGCTCGGGATGCACTGATTTGTGCCTCGGCTCCAGGCACCCGCCTCTACTACTCTGTGACGCAGTGAAAACGAGCAACGTTCATGGGTCGATCGAACACGTTCTCTGCATCCTTGCCTCGTTGCCGCCACCCCGCCGGGCCGCGTTTCCCCTCGAAAGCACAACGCACCCCCGCCAAAGTCAAATTAAAAGTCCCACGTAGCGTCGCATTCGGGACCCGTTGACGTAGGTCGCGGCCGCGCGTTGCACGCTGCACCGACAATTAAAAGCTCTCGACACGTGGGGGAAGAGTCTCCCCCCTGTATTTCGGAATCCTTGCCCACCACAATGTTCACTTTCCGTCCCGACTAAACGGATAAATAGAAAAGGTCCAAGCAGGTTTCCTTGATTTTCACATGAACGTCTTATAGCTAAGGATCGGTAAAAAGTCTCACATTGCTTTTTAACGCATTCTCTGTCCACCCTGAAAATTAACATCGCTGTACATTTTCATGCTCATCGAGCACTTCGTCCTTGTACATTCTTTCCCTCGTGGGGTAGACATGGGATTTTTCGGGCTACATACGCCATAAGACATGTTCATGATCCCATGTCTTTCCCAAGAGGGAAAGAATGTACGTCTCGAGGGTCGAGTATTGTACTTAATTTCTCCCTTTCTTTTTTTTTCTGTTAAGAGGACACGTTCGACCGAGAGGAAAGAGATCGTTAGGGGAGGACGGAAGTATATCGAGTTGCGGAGGAAATTTAGAATGCAGGTGTGATGCATCGAATCGAAGTAACCACTTCTACGGCAGGTGCCAATTCTCGGCCGAAACCTTGGATTAGGTCGAATTGATTGTCTTAGGTCAGCGAAGAGCGTGAAACGACTTCGGGGAATAATCTTTCATTGTAATTGCATCCGTGGATGATAACTGGAAGGAACCGACGAACCTTTGGATCGAGTACTCGAGGATTTAACAGGCACCGTGTACAGGTGAAATGATGAGACAGGAAATGAGTAGCCACTGGAAACAACAACCTTTGCGTTGCCATGGCGACGAATCGACGCTGCTTTTCGAGCAACCAATTTTCTCATTGATTGGCTATTTCAATAAGCTTCCACAAGCGATACGGTTTTATCTCCGTCTATTAAGGATATTCAACTATTCCGCCGTTAATCTGGACTACTTATTCCGTCCTCACCTGTTACTCTCGCGATGGATTGCGCCTCGTTACAGGTGTCGAGCAGCAAAGTTAATTGTCTCGTACGCGAGAAGGCAAGTAAACTCTTGGATAACTATTAAGCCATTAATAGAAATTAATCCGAATTCGGCGGAGATAATTGTTTTTGTATTTACAGGCGGAGAAACGAGTCCAGGAACGGCGTAGGAGCTTGATTTACCTCATCGCGGATTATCTGAAAGAGAACCGGTAAGTAATAACATTCTCTGATTTTGGAAATGGCTCTTGTACTTAAATATTTTCCAGGTATCTAGAATCCGCCGGGAATTTAGCTAAGGAAGCCCAGTTGTCGGATGACTATCGGATATGTGATAACGTCGACCTGGAAACTATTTTACTGGAATACTCGGAGTATTATTACGCGAGGTATAATAAGTATCCGAAGATATGCAAGAAGGTGGATGTCCTTAATGGAGGCGCTTCCCAGTATAACAAAAAAGAGAAGATAAATAAAAATATCCGAAAATTGGACGAGGATAATCATTCGATTAAGCAGAAATCAACGCTAAAGGAAAACGCCGTTCCTTCGAGTGAACCGAATCTTGAAATTATGGTCACTCCTATTTTTCCAAATTACGCCAGTTGTGAACAACCGCAGAACAAAAGTACCTTCGAGGCCAATGTATTCGACAATGAGAGGATCGTAAAGCCAATTGGGGACTTGTATCCAGTTGGATCCGAATGGCGTGAACTGGCGGATGTTATATGCAGGGTAAGTCATGGAATATCGAATTAGATGAAGAAAGCTATATTTCTTTTAATACGTTTAATATATTCTCTTTGTAGGAGATCGTAATAACCGATTTAAATGTACATTGGAACGATATAGAAGGCTTGGATGAATGCAAAACTATTTTAAAGGAAGCCGCTGTATACCCTATGATGTATCCAAGTTTGTTTCAAGGAAAGATGACTCCGTGGCAAGGAATTCTTTTGTATGGCCCTCCTGGGACAGGTACGTTTATTACTCTGTATATACGTTGCTTATGATTGTCATACCAAAATAATTATTTTCTTCAGGAAAAACCATGCTAGCAAAAGCTGTAGCAACCGAGTGCAAGAGTACATTCTTTAACATCACGTCAAGTTCAATCGTCAGCAAATGGAGGGGCGATTCTGAAAAGTACATTCGCGTGAGTTTCAGTACCTTAAAGTAAACCTTTTTTGTACTTATACATCGCCTAAAAAATATTGTTCTTTCCACGTGAAGTATACATTTTTTTTTTCTTTCTCTTACAATTAAAGAAAATTGTTTTAGGTGCTTTCTGACCTTGCAAAGTATTACGCACCTACTGTAATCTTCATCGATGAGGTCGATTGGACTGCGACTGGTGATTTGCCATCATCAAACTCTGAACCATCGAGACGATTTAGAGCAGAGCTTTTAGCAAGACTCGATGGATTGCTGTCTATGGAAAGTGCCCGAGTATTACTCCTGGCTGCTTCAAATGTGCCTTGGTAACGACTTTCTTCTAGGAAATGTAATTTTACAGGACTCAATGAACTCGATTCTATTACAGGGATTTGGATGCCGCGTTGTTGAGGCGGTTGGAGAAGAAAATTCTCGTTGATTTGCCAGACCGACACAGTCGCTCTAGATTTTTACAATCCTTCATTCATGTTGATCTGTTCTTCACGGAAGAATTTAATTATCTTTTAAGTCTGACCGAGGGATTCTCATGTGCAGACTTGAAGCTTTTATGCAAGGAAGCTTGGATGAATCAACTGCGTCCAATTTGGTCAGGTTTAGAAAGCAAGAAAATTACATTAAACGATGTACCAACCGATGTCTTAATTACTAGGACATCGTTTCTAACGAATGCTTTGAAAAGTGTAAAGCCTCTAGATATAAAAATTGTAGACAAGTATAGAAAATGGCAGCAATCACATCTTACATGAATCGCAGAAATTCAAAGTATTATGTTAATTTTAATTACTACTTCTGTTTAACAAATAAATCAATGAATCAGAGTAACACGTAGTTTAAATAAAAATAGAACGTCTTACATCATGAGACTTCTTATAATTAATATGACATTACTTTGAATAATAAGCAAATTGAATTTCTTCAAAAGTAGATCGTTTATTGTTTACTCATTTTCTCTTTATTTTTAGCTTGCTTTAAGCCGTGATAATATCCTGCAAATACGATCGATACATTTAGTTATTGAAGAGCATTGCATACATGTTTTACTAAAAATTATGCAATTACCTGTATGAAAGCCACTTATATACCATGACATTAACATGCTGGAGAGAGCATCCGCATCGTTTTCCGGTAATCTGGAAAGCAATTGATTATTTTGTAACTTATATTTGTATTGTTATTGATTAAAACAACATATTTCACCTAGCCATCATTTGTGGTGGCATTGGCGGAGGAGGTGGCATCAAACCCAACATCGGACTAACAGACTGAGTGGGGTTAGAAAAAATGTTTTTGAACACTTTCGAGTCTTCCGTGTCACAATCCATCTTTTCTCCACATGTGCCATTAGTGTCTTTTGAATGATATGGATAATTTGAAGCAGACTCTGTCCCATTCTGATTACTTGCACCTGCTAGTGCTTCTTTTTGCTGAAGTATTTGACTTTCCAAGCCTTCTGATTCTAAAAGTGAATCAAGTTCCACTGTCTGTGTATTACCATATCCTAGAATGTAAATTAAAATTTTATACCATCCGACGTTAATCGATGAAGATTCAGAGAAACTGAAGTATTACCTATAAATTTAATGGTACACGTTTTATGATCGTCATGTATATTTGTTATTATGGCCTCGTAAACTTCTTGGTCTTCGGAATACACTGCACGGCACGGAGACCCTGTAACCCACACCTGCCATAAATAGAATAAATCAATTACAAAATTCTTGATTAAAACAACTGGTGAAAGGATTTATTATAATATGCAAACCTTGTTTGTATTCTTTGGTGTCTTATTAGTTTGTGATTTCTGTTTACCAGTGTGTTTTGTGACAGGATTTTGTGGTTTGATTCCCATTCGTTTAGCTGCTGTCTCCTTAGCTAAATTTACAGCTTTGTCGTACGCTTTTATAAGCACAGTATCATCCCAAACATCCTCTTCCGAACCGCTACTTTTCTGAAAGCGTTAATAAAAGAGTTGACTTACCGTATAGTTCTAAAAATAAACTCTAACTCAATTAACTATGTAGTAAACTGTTTGGTATCGATCCAACTACAATTTATTATAACCTCTTTTTGAAAACTTGAATGATTATCAATTTACTGCCAAAATGGAATTATAAAACCATCACAGAGAACGAAACATACATCATTACTTCCTCTTACAAATAAGACATTCTCATCTGCCATTTCAATGTAAAGATATATTTGTTGATAGAAGCAGCGGATCCAGAAGCGTAAATTGTCAGTTTTTTAATTGAATCGTGTATTTTCAATTTATAATCTCACGACACCGTGTTCGCGATAAGTTTTGCCACAAAAAATAGCTTTTGGTACAAATTCACTTGCTTGTATTTTTAAAAAAACAAGACAGATTAACAATTGTTAACAATCAATTGATATGTCTGCGTCCCGATTGAACGTGCCAGAACATGACTACTGACCCTGTAGAATAATGGAAGAGAATGATCAACTAAAAAAGTATATAGGTTTCAAAGCTATGCCGTATGATGGCAGCACTAACTTATTCGCTTCATTGTCATCAGAAGTAGCTCCTTGATTTATATAGTTAAAGGATTAGTAACGGTGCTTCGTGGTATTTGTTTTCAGTTGCAAGCTTATTGTGTCGGATATCAACTAATTATATTTAAACATAATCATTTTAATTAAGTATCGCAGAAACGTACGTATTCTGTCTATTTCCTTCGAATCAAGGCGAGTAAAGTATCGAAGTTTACTCAATTCTCGGAAAGGAAGAAAATTGAAAGTCATCTGTCAAAATTGTATAGGTTAACCAGTAAGTATGCCAAGAAACGTAATTTATTTGTACAGTTACCCATGGCAACTATACATCCGTATGACTTTTAGAAACCTTGTCGATCATTCAATTGTATTCGGTAATTCTTAACTCCACGCTAAATGATGTCTCCCGAACCAACGCAAGAACCAGTAAAAGAAAATCTAAATGCACCTGATATCAGTATCGGAGCGCGAGCTTTAACTGATTCCGATAGCGAAGATGAAGAGGACATGGCAATGGCAGGTTACATGCCACTATCTCAAATCCCTATTGACTCCGAACCAATGCTCGAAGATGATGAGGTATGTAATATTATATTTGAAGAAATAGTTTATTCCTTTCCTTGTACTCATAGATTTAATTTCTTTCAAGGATGACGAATGGGCTCTGCCATCGCGTGACTTAAGTGAAATGTTAACGGAATCTTCGATGCGAGATCAACAAATGACACAGAACGTTCCTTCAGAAACCATCCAAGTTTGGTCAACTCAGAACCATCGACCTGACATTGATTTAGATGCTGAAAAAATTAATCAAGTAAAGTCATTGATGACAGTTATTCAATTACCTGATGTCGCGATCCCGGAGTGGGCCAATACCGTTTCGGAAGATCAGTGGAAACAACGTCTTATGGATCGTATTAAGGAAATACAACAAAGAGATAAATAAGCTGCATGTTAAGTTACCAAATGTCCAATTTAAAAATATTAGTAAATTTATTGAGTTTTTCAAACTCTTGTTTAAGTTGTACTATCCACTTGGAATTATTTAACTTACCTAGCAAGGTGTACTAAATATAATTCTGTCGTGTAATTATCAGGTAATCTAATATCATTCACATGTAATATTTATTTGCCTTACATTAAGGTTTTTCATATGGTCTATATTAAATATAAATGGTTTGTTGTACCTTATAACGTTGCTAATGTACATACATGCCTCTTGCACGCATCGATATCAACAGTTTAATAAGTTCTCATTGTCATTCACACTTTTAGCAATATAGCTTGTATTAAACCACAGTTACACAACCGTTTTATAGTTCACACTGTGCCGTGGAAACAGTGGTTTTAGATGCAGCCAACTTTCTTCTCAGTGTGGCGATGTCGTCTTTTATTCTCACTAGTTTTCTAAATTTCTGCAATTAATCATTACAAATTAGTAACCGATATAAATTACCCCACATGAAAAATATTTACCTCGGAAGTAGTTCCAGGTGTTACACACCAGGCATATATCATATAACCTGGGATGCACATCATCGATGAGAGTCCAGCGAAACAGCCA
Organism: Orussus abietinus; assembly: GCF_000612105.2. Taxonomy (NCBI): domain Eukaryota; kingdom Metazoa; phylum Arthropoda; class Insecta; order Hymenoptera; family Orussidae; genus Orussus; species Orussus abietinus. Next base: position 1,384,250 of record NW_019396012.1, read on the forward strand.
AGTACATGACTCCACCATGGGAATTCATATGACAAGTATTTAACAGGAACAAATTTAATAATGTTAAATGTGAAGACACCCTAGGACACAAAGATTTAATTCAAGCTTATACATTGGTCCAGTCGATTGCTGAAACTTACGATGCAAATTGCCGGTGTAGTGAACATCCAACAAATTTTCCACCAAAAGCAAGGATAGTATCCTATCATCTCCTTGATACCATCATAAAAGCGATTTACACCAAACGCCCAGGAGACTGCGATGCACTCAAAGAACATCAAGAATAGCAAGCAAAATCCACTGACGGCATAAGTATCCAAAAGTTGGAAAACGTACATTCCACCCTGCGAATGAAATCAGAGCGACCAAGATGATTACATTTATGCATTAACCATTTTTCATCGTACTTACTTCTGTAACGCAGGTGAGTCCAACAAGGTAAGAGATAAGGCAGACAATGGCAATGAAAATCTCCTTTCGCTTCCTAAGAAGTCGAGGCCACTCATCCACCGCAGCAGTTATGAAGCCTTCCACGGTGCAAAACTAAAATAAGACTTGTTCTTATCTTTCATCTATCCCCATATTAATAACTCAACCAAGAACCCCATGCAGTATTTTACCTGACTGTCCAATCCGATAAGGATAAGCATGAAGAAAAATAAGCATGACCAGATCGATGCTCCAGGAAGCTGCAGCACTGCGGAGGGATAAACCAGGAAGGCTAGTCCCGGACCTAAAAGAAAAATTATTAAAAAATAAATTAATTAGACAAATCCAAATACAAAGAAACACTTGCCAGAAGCAGCTACGTCAGCCACTGGTTTTTGCTGCTCATGGGCCATGAAACCAACTACTGAGAAGATCACCACACCGCTGAGCATACTCGTGCAAGAATTGATGGTGCAGACAATGAGCGCGTCCCTGTTAAGGAACATTCACGTTACCGATGTCAATTGTCGTTTACACTTCTAAGGAAATTTAATTTACTTGTAAACGTTGTTGTTGAACTTGTTGTAACTGCCCAAGGCGACGAGTGCGCCGAGGCCCAGGGCGTAAGAGAAGAAAATCTGCGTCACGGCGTCTATCCACACCTGGTCGAAACATGGTTTTTATTATTAATTCTCGTTAACCGTCGCTCGGTTAATTTAATACCTAGAACTAGTACTGCGAAACTACCTCTGGATCTCCGAGCTTGGATAAGTTAGGTGTAGCGTAGTACCTCAAACCTTCCATGGCTCCTGGAAGCGTTAGACCCCTTACTAGTAAAAGAGCTAGCAAAGCGTACGGGAACAACGACGTGAAGTAGACGACCTGCGAACGAAGATCTTCTTTAAATCTAGAGACCGCTGATTAATCGCATTGACTTCTACTTCCTCGTCCAGTTATCGGTATTACATGTATACGTGTTTGTTAAGATTCCCTGGAATTAAGGTGATGTGAAAATGGCATCAAAGACATTCATGAAACTTTTCTTCGAACTGCGCGTACCGAATCCTTTCAAGCTCATGAAATTTCCATTTTTTTTTAAATTTGTCATAGACACTTTAAACATTTTTTTTATAAAAAGTGAAATTTCATGGGGGTCCGGACCTTCCTTATAGCCTCCATATTCACGCTGTAGAGCTTGAAACGAATCGGTATACCCAATTAGGAGAAAAGCGTCATGCACGATCGAACCCTCGGATGCCACTTTCACAATCCCTTAAGAAATGTACAAACTTAATTACTTTTCCAGTCCACTTAACGCCCTTCCATATGCAGAAGTAACACATTATCCAGACAATGGCGAGTGTTCCGGCCAGTTCCCATCGTATTCCGCCGACCTCCTCGATGCCTCCTGAGATCTGCAGGGTACGCCTCCTTTAATCAATTCCAGAGGACAGGGTCAACTTTCGATTTATTTATATACGTGGTTTATGCGTGAGTACTCTTTAGAAAGTCTTCCAGACGGAAGGTTTTCTCGCATTCGGAAGGAATCCCAAGAACGGAGAGTCCTTGGGGGCCAAGGACTACTCTTCGTCCTCCCATGAACTTCCCTCTCAAGGATTCACTCTTCTACTTGTTAACTTACTCCCAAAACTCTTTTACCGGATCCTTGAGAAGCGTGTGGCTAAGGTTACCGACGGAAGTCGCACACGTTGTAACGCCTGTTTCGTTCCAGCAAACCGCATTCAGACGTTCCGCTGCGGCGATGCAGTACTTCGTGTTCCAAGGATTGTCGCACGACCTCCAGGGCACGTCTGAAACGCAGCATCGATAAATCACCTGCAAGTACTAATTGACTTGGAATTAATCGGAGCGGACACATAGACGGTGCATTTAGACACCGTTCGGTATCTGCGCAATCGAAAATATGTATGCTTACCGGCGCGCAGAGAAACTAAGAAGTAGAATAGCGCCCATGCCAGAATGATAATGTAATACACGTTTGTCCAACACGATAGTACGCACGTGGCATATCCAATTCCTGCGAACAATATTTTCACTCTCATCAATTCCACCCACGCCTGGCTGGGCCTATCGGCGAGGGATTCTCACAATAGACGTGGACTCGTCATCGAGGACCACCTACTTAGACGAAACTAAGGTGAGGGAAATAATGATAAAACAATATTGTAATTAGTTAAAACTTAAAGCATAATTCATGGAACGATCTCATAGGCAGGGCTGGACCTCTAAATATCGACAAGGGATTCTCACAATAAACGTGAACTCGTCACCGAGGACCACCTACTCGGAGGAAACTTAGTCACCCGATGAAAGAAAGGACGGTAAAATAAATTAAATTAATTAAACTCGAGGCATGTGTCGTGGAAGGATTTTATAATCGGTGGTTCTTAGCCGGACCTTTAAATATCGGCGCTATTTGGAAGACTCCCAGGCCGCCGATCGTCATCATCTGGCCCAGGGCGAGCTCCATGAAGAACATCGGCACCCCTGCTAGGGCCAGGGCTATGAAGTAAGGGACCATGAAAGCACCTCCCCCATTCTTGTAGCAGAGGTACGGAAAGCGCCATAGGTTCCCCAGCCCTATGGCCAGCCCCACGACCGACAGGATGAACTCCACCTGCAAGGGAAGAACACCGATAGCCGAATTTAACCCTGGCCAGTCTTCGGATCCGGACGCTCTGACGAAACGTCATTATTCGTACCCTTACGTAACGTCTTGCCTAATCGTCGGAACGGGTTTATAGGCATGCTCGACATATATGTACTCGCGAATTCTTCCTCTCTCTTTGTACGCTGAATGGGCACAGGAACCTTTCAGCAGCCCAGATGGAAGTGGACCCACAAGGAGTCATTTCCACCAGGGTTGCTGACCCTTGTTAATGTCAGAAACGACCTCTTCGACGCGCCCTTTTCGTGGAGAAAAAAAATATAATTTAAGGACGGAGAAACGAGAGGATCACCTTGCTGCTCCAGGAGCCCCGGTCGGGGAGGACTTCCGGTTCCCTGTGGACGGCGGACTGGAGACATTGGATGGCCTCGAACCGGAAGTCCTGCTCCTTGTCGACATTGGTCAGCTTTAGAGGCGGCTCCGAGAAGAGGTTCTTCAACTCCTGCACGGGGTTGGTCGCTTTCTGGGGCAGAGGACTCGTGGACCTGTCCACCCGGGATCGACCGGCAGATTGTGAGTCACTTGAAGGCATAATTTAGCATTCAATGGACGTGCAATGTCCAGTCACGTCATCCTACCGACTTCGACCTGCTGGAATGACCATTTTTCGTTAGGTGAACGTTGAGTCGACTTCGGGGAAGGAACCGATTAAGAGGGCTCGCTGACAAGGACGAGGACGCGAGTTCGGGACTCCTCGAGGATGCAGGACCCCCAACATGCGAGATTCGCCGATATGAAGCTCTTTAAATCATGCCGCGGTCATCGTCGTCACGTGAAACGTATCTGTACAAGGGTCTTGATGATGATGGATGACGGACAATGAGCCACTTCCGGGAATCGCTGTTCGACCAACGTTGTTCCCATCGTGCAACCTTGTCCCATTTTATTACACGGAGAAAGAGACGTTGTCTCATGAGATAATGAGGTGCTGTATCGAATTAGGCTATTGTTCTTAATGGCCAAAATGGTAATAAGGGTGGGTGTCATGTCTTGCTTTAGCCTGGTCCGGATGCGCCCATATCTGCGGACTTGGGCGCGCTGTATAATCGTTAAGTAGATAATGTCTTGTCACTAGCTGATGTAGATTTTCAAATGTTCAGATGCTGTGGATAGATTGCAATGATTAGGACATCTTCGCGTAATGATCTCACCTCTGAGAATGAGAAAATGGGGGAGATGGCATTACACATTCTTCCCCCCGGATTCCGCGTTTAACAGAGAAAACTAGCTGTAACGCTCACTCTTATGTCGGCGAGGTCTTAGATATTAGTTAAACAGGTATTATAAAATTAACAAAACTCACTGTTAAGGTCCAAGACGCGAGGGTTGGAAGGAAAAATCCGGTAGCACGGCGGTGGCGGATTTTCACTGTTGGCGGAACGTTGGCGAAATGCGGAATTGTTTGACGGAAAATGAACCGGAAGCCCAGCGACTTGGAAAGCGGTTGCAGGGCACGAGTAGCAACGGGAGATCCCGAAAATGTGTGGACCGGGTACACCTCTCTCGACGGAGGCTGCGGTCCAGGAGTTCACGAACGGACGGTGCGGAGATTTCTGTACCCTGCCGATCCACCCTGCGGAGTAGAGATCGTACCGGGAGCCCTGAGAGTACCACCACCAACACACCTCTGGATTCATTCGACAAATTGGTGCCACAGTGTCACTCTATATTTAGGTTGCAGAACGTGAATGGTCGGAGGGCCCCCCGTGTGCCCTGGGTAATATAATTGATAGGCCGAGCCGGTGGCCGCGAATTGGTCTCTCTTCTTCGACGAAGCCCCTGGCGGAAAAAACAGCCGGACACGTGGACCCGGTCCTTCGGATTCGGCCCGGAAATGGACCACCGCCTGGTAAACGGGACGGATGAAGAAATTGCGCCCGATTCGATTGGCGCAAGACGAGGGACCTAACGAGGGGAGATCGCCATGGCATTGCCGGGGAAAAAAATTGCAGAGGCCGTCCTGATTTTCCGGGCGCCGATTATATCCCTGTATCCCTTCCTCAACGATTTCCTGCCTTCTGGTAAGTGGATCCTGGCCACCTTCGTCATTGCCTCTGATTGTCTGACTGGTCCGCGATAAATACTGGTGATTTGCAATTTTCCAGGGAACTTCCAACTCGCCTTGCCTGGACCTTCTCCTGGCTCAAGGGTACCTTGTTTCGACAGACAAAATTGCGCAGTATGGTACACGGCTTACATGACGCGACGTGTACATGACTTACATGCTGACGGCTGTAAAGCTTGTCTCGATATGGGGACACGTACCTCGAGGTACTTTACCTTCGTTCATCCTTGCGCATAAATTACTGGTCCGCTGGCCAAGGGTCGGTGTCGCGCGAAACGATGTACCCGGTGCTTGTTATTTTACTCCATTTTCCACAGGTCAAGAACTGTGTCGACCGTTTGCCTGGAATAAGAAGGAAGCGGTACAGGGGAGATAAAACGCCGCTGATGGGGAAAACCGTAACGACTCCGTTTCTCAAGGCTCTTCTGGCATGGTCCTATACTGGGTATTTATTTATCTTTTTTCTTTCTTTCGCTTTTAAATGTGTGCTCTCACCTCCCGTACGCCGGCTCCATATTTATGCGCAGGGGATGGATGTATGCGAAATACTTCTTTCTCGTATAAGGATCCTGGCCACGTGCTGTGTGACAGTCGCAATCTGGACGAGCACTCGAAGACACCTCTTCCGTTCCTCTTTCTTCGTCGGCCCGGAACTTTGAAGATCTTCATCAATTAATCGTAGTAAAGGAGAGGAAAGGGATATTCACATTACCTGGAAAAGTGTGACGCGTTCTAGAAGTGATCGACAGGGGAAATGATTTGGTCGTTCGCGAGCCGATTCGTCGAGGACAGGGACATGTGCTTCTGGATAAGTCCTGTCTTCGGTAAGTCAATGTCCTGGATTAAAACCACGGCTGCAACAACTTGTCATTTCCTTCGCTTTGTAACTCTTCCGAGGACCTAGGCGACGTGTAAAATTATTTCTCGATATTTCCCGGCAGGCAAAACGTGACGGAAATATTTTAAAAGCGCTATGTGATCGGCATATTTGCTGATAACAATGCCCTGTTACCGAAATTTTTCACCTTGATTGCGTCCTAGATTAATCGATTGTACGTGCGGATATGCAAGGAGACGATGCAATTACAGAGTATTTGTAAAAGCGAAAGTAAAAGAGCGGCGTTACTAGTTGTTTCTCATTTTCCAGCGAGCCTCTTCCTCGGGGCTGTTTTCTTCTCGATTGTCCTCTGGTTGACGAAGAGCCTGCGAAAGTGGTGGCATCAGCGGGTGAAGATGTTGAAATTAGCCGCCTCATTACCTGGCCCCCCTGCCTTGCCGATAATTGGAAATGCACTTTCCTTCGCCTGCAGCCACGAAGGTAGAAACATATTTCAATGGCTCAATTCTTCCTAATAAGGATACTCGAGAGAATCTCGCGGTAAATACATTTAAAAGCCTGGGCGAACGGCACCGAATACTTGACGCCAAAATTCGGCACATCAATTCGATAAATCATTTTAACGGGTATTGATATGCATGGCACATTGTTCGTTTAGATATCCTGTGTCGCATCGATAAGATCACCAGGACTTATGAGTCCCCGTTTCGGTTCTGGCTGGGACCTAGACTTTTCGTCGTGCTTACAAGACCCGAAGATATTGAGGTTTTGTAATTAATTATATAAAATTATTGAACTAATGGATGTAAAAAAAACCGTCTTAATGGAATATGAATTTTGTAACTTGTGGTGTCGTAGGTAGTATTGAACAATCCTAAAGCGCAGTACAAGGATAGGACGTACCGATTTTTGGAGCCCTTCATCGGAAAAGGTCTAATTACTGAATCAGGTATTAACAATTCAAGGAACTTAGCCATTCTAGTCGATGATACATTTAAACTGGATGATTAAAGAAGTGCACGTCCTTCTGGTTAACAGGACCGCGTCACAGAGCTCATCGGAAACTTATAATGCCGATGTTAAACAGCAAATCATTGGCGGTGTGTGTGGAATATTTCGACAAACACAGTCGATACTGCGCCGATTTATTGGTAAAGAAATGCGACGACGGAGAGTTCGACGTCGCTCCGTTTCTTACTAAGTGCACCGTCGACGTGATGCTAGGTACGGTATCCAGAAATATCAATAAAATGTCCAGCTATACAGAATGTGTTTATTCCCTGTTGACGTTGGTTTCAACTCCTTCCAGACACTATAATGGGAGTTCCTGGAAATGCGCAAACGGGAAATTACTTGAACCTGATATACTGGACCGAGAAGTAAGTGTAGTCTAAATATTACTTTTTTTTCCTTTTCTTCGTAAGATTGAAAATCTTCCTTTTCTAATAAAGGATGTACGAGATGGTTTACACGAGGATAATGAAGGTGTGGCTTCATTGCGATTGGATCTTCGACCTTACAGATCTGGGGAATCAACAGAAAACTGGGCGAAGTGTTATCTACCGCTTCGTCGAAAGTGTAATTGCATATTTATTGTATACCCGACAAACCACAAGAATCAATATCGTAGAAAAATCGAGCTTGTTACCGATTTTCTCTTCAGGTAGTAACTCGAAAGAAGAAGGAACACAGTGCTCTCAAGAGGGGAGTCATTCGTGCCAATAGACCGAGATTGATGGTGCTAGAGCAATTGATCGATCAGCTGGAAACTACAAAATCGATGGATGACCAGGAACTGAAAGAAGAAATATACACTCTGTTTACGGCTGTAAATTTTGCCATTTTATACTTTGTATGTTTTTGTCATAAATGTCAGTGATTTATTCTTTCGCAATTTCCAGGCGCAAGACACGGTCGCTGTGGTCAGCTCCTTCGCTTTGCTCATGCTTGCGATGCATCCAGAAATTCAGGTTTCTATTTAGAAATGTGAATTTGGAATCAATATCTTGAGGTTCCTGAAGAGTCTAGATTCTTTTATTATTTTTTACCAGGACAAAGTACGACAGGAGCTCCTTGAAGTTTTGGGGGCCGACAACATCACTGCTGAGTATCTTGCAAACATGAAGTATACCGATATGGTGGTTCGTGAAACTCTAAGGCTGTTTCCAATTGCACCGATAACAGTGAGACGTCTGGAAGGAGACATCGAGCTGGGTAATTTTTATAATATTGTTTATTCATCGGTTGGCAAAAATTAAAGTAATCTAAGATAATGTGTTTCAGACTCCTGCACTATACCTGAAGGCTGTTCCATTGTGCTAGGCTTTTACTCTACTCACCGATGCTCCAAATATTGGTCCGAACCAGAAAAATTCATCCCTGAACGATTTCTCCCTGAAAATTCAATCGATAGACATCCCTATGCTTATCTTCCTTTCAGCTCGGGTGTACTAGGCTGCATTGGTAAGTTGTACTCTAGACATTTTTGCAGCAGCTGAACAATTATTTTTACTCATTTACATCTAATTCTAGGTCAAAAATTTGCCATCATGTGCTTGAAAACGGTAATCGGAAATGTCGTGAGACGATACAAGTTGTCCTCGAACTCCAAAATCGAGGATATTCGGCTAAAATCTGATATTTCAGTTCGTTCGAAAGATGGATACAGAATGTCTATTCATCGGGTTTGATACTTCTTCTCTCTGCATGTCTACTTATGGTTGGAAAATGTGTGAATATTTGTATATACAGTAAATTGTAAAGGTTAAGAAATGATATGCTTGAAAATAGAATAAATCTTGATGTGATGGCCTTCCGTTCTTCCAAACGGACAGCCATCCAATTTTTGGCCACGTTGTCCCTCCTATTTTTTTCTATGTCACTTTGTCAGGATTGACGGAGAAGAGACGGCGAACGATCATTTCGATTATATTCTGTCAATACTACATTGAAATTAAGTTTTTCCTACTTAGTGATTTGAAAAATACCAGTTCAGGCAATTTAACGAGATTGATCTACCATTAATATTTTTTACTTTTAGTAACTTATTCGCTGTCTAATCTCAGACTTCCTGGATTTTTCTTAATGTTCTGTTTTGCTTGTTCTTTTGTACCCCTGTCCAGGTTTAGGTGGATCACGATAGGGTCCATTTTTTGTTCAAATTGATTTGAAATGATTTGGGCCGCCATTGGGGGGTATCAGGTGGCAAGTGCGTTAGTCATCCACATCAGCCACCAGGGGGCAGCACAGGACGCGATCGCGCGACCCTGCTCGTGAGCGATCTCCCGACTCATCTCTGGAAAGAGAGCTGTCGGATTAACGTGATCTAGGCGTGGATAATGACTTTTAATTTAAAATTTCAAAGACTGGTAAAATGAGGATGTCAGAAATGAAGAATTGTTTGTGATGTCAGTGATGGGAGCGGTACGGACCGCTAGGAGAGAATGTGATATTCAACAAAGATGTTTGTAAGAGACCCCTGTGGCATCGTATGCATCATAGTTACTTATATTGCTGTATTTTATGCTGACTATGTAGTCATACGATGGATCATTTTAAATACCATGCAAGACAGGTTAATACTCTGGAAATTTTACATTGGATTTAGATCGTAACGTGCTTACATTTATAAATCATGCAGCTAACCGTTCTTTCCTTTAGCTTATGGGGACCATTTCATGTAGTGGCATTCAACACTGTCGTCCTACTATTGATGATGGCTCATTTAAAAGCAGTTTGTAGCGATCCAGGAGTGGTACCGTTACCACAGACTAGAATGGATTTCTCAGACATTCATACTAGCAGTTCCAGTCCTGCCGATGACTGCGATGAAAGAGATGATTGGACCGTGTGTACAAGGTGCGAAACATATAGACCACCTCGAGCACATCATTGCAGAATTTGTAAACGATGTATTAGAAGAATGGATCATCACTGTCCTTGGTAAAATATTGTAGTCCATTATATGCATAATAATCTTTGAAATTTGTCGAATATGTGCATGTATTCAGCACAACTGTAATTTTGAAGGATAAACAATTGCGTTGGTGAAAGGAATCACAAGTATTTTATACAGTTTTTGGTATATGTTGGAGTTTTGGCCTTATATGCCATTGTTCTGGTCGCCCTGTCCTGGGCGTACGACTGCCAGGAATGCAGCAATGACATTGCTGTCAAACATAGTAGAATGTAAGCTTTTTGAGATTAGTTTGAAGCGGTATAAACTAGGCAAAGTCTGTACATTAATTATTTCATTTATTCACAGTTTGCATTGCGTCATGTTGGTGCTAGAATCTGCATTATTTGGATTGTTCGTTATAGCAATCCTAGTGGATCAATTTCAGGCAATCTTGGGTGATGAGACAGGAGTTGAGAGAGTTCAAGCAGTCCATCATCATTATACCAAACCAGCCCCTCGTGCTTTAACTCTGCTTTCACAAGTTTGCGGAAAAGGTCATCCGGTACTGTGGCTGTTACCATGTCACAATCCACCACGTTATTCATTTAGACGAGATGCACATCTGATTGATCATCAAGTTTAATTAAACGTATCATATAAGCCTTTGTAGATACTGAAAGACCTAGAGGTCAAACTCGATGCACACTCTTTGCAGACTTTTGCATTTATCGACAACCACTAAGTTAACATAGAATTATGTCAATAATATTCCATCACAATATTTTTCAATATGGAAACATGCACTTCCTATTTATTATAGAAACAGTTATTTATTTTTCTCTACTTTTCTTATTGTATCCATATTTATAAGAATGTAAAACTATATTCAACTTCTGTGCACTTTGAGATTTTAATTGGAACCTATTTATTACTGACAATAAGGATGCAGTTTGTAGATAGTACTTCGATTTAATATGATGACAGGTCAATAATTATGTAAGTAACATATTGTAGCTTTTTGATTCCACTGCATTAAAGCAGCAAGATCATTTATTATTCATTAGAAAATGAAATATGTGGTAGACAACCTTTCACGAAATTAATGTACATACAGTGTATTTTTCTTGCTCGTACATATCCTGCTCTTGTGTATCATTTACGCGATGATCACAAAAATGTGACACCTTTATTTTGGTGTAATTATAATAAAAAATATTAAATTCTTTTACGTTTATCGAGATGTATTTCCAAAAACATATAAATACAAATCACTTATTTGTGCAATTAATATTTATAAACAGGAAGCCATCAGTCCAGCAACACTTTCAAAATCAATTTTCTCAGTTATATTTTTCGTTTTTATATTCTCATCCTGATTGGCAATAAAAATCACTGTCTTACTCTCTTCCTTCCAACCATACTTTTTTACCCAATGTTTCAGAGTAGTTTCTAAAATTGAAAACGATCTATATTAGTAGTACACTTAGAAATATCATCCAAAGATCTTAAGGGAGAAAAATCATACCGTCGACGTTTCCAAGTAGCTGCATCAATAAGCTTTTGTCTATCGTCTGAAAAGTAATTCCCACAACGTGACAGACAAATTTTCTGATAGAATCTTGAAATCCAACTATTCTATGGCAAAGTTCTGGAATAGATGCCACCTCGCTCCAGAATAATTGAAAATTACATTGCTCCAAAATATCCCCTAAGTACATAATTTGACTGATAGGAGTATCCTGCAACTGTTGCAATAAAAAATGAAAGTTATAAAAAACTTAAATTCAGAGGCTCTTTGCTTTGGACAGTACTTACGATCCTTTCGCTGAGGAGACACTTGCAAAGAACGAAATCCGTGTGAGGAAAATTAGTAAGGGCTTTCAATAAAATTTGGCACGTTATGTCAGTATTGAAGCGATGAGGATTTAACTGGTACAGCTTCAAAACGGCAAGATTTGCCTCCAAGTCGTATGCGTTTTCTCTTGATTGGATTTCAACATACTTTTCCAAAGTTGTTAGATTATCCGGATTATACCTAGGAACGGAAAGCACATAAAAATACCAAACTGCAAAGGCAAGACAGGACGACCCCGAAGAGGTTAACTTATGAAAATTTCGTAGATATAAAATCCAGGACTGTTACGAATACATATACGCGACGTCGCGTAAATACCTTTCAATCCCTTTCAGCATATCCGCAACAGTTTGTCTCATTGCCTCGGCCATTTTTTACTGATCTAATATTAATATAATATAAAATAACGGTGTGTTTGCTTCTAGCAAGGGAATTGAAGGAAACGAACAGCAGTGTTGCCACCGTCGCGATTCAGAGGGACAAAGTTTAACCCGGAGAGAGAGAGATTTGTCAGTCCCTACATCCTTGTCGCACAGGTTCCAGTAAACATTGGTGCGACGGAGATAAGTAATGGCCGGCTCTCCATCATTATCCCACCCACATAGAAAATATACTTGCGTTTGTTTAAGCAATGCATGCGCATCATTTGTACAGTCTGAAAGGAAAGTTCAGTGAAATGCAGGGAAGCGATAGGGCAAACCTTATCGGTGGGACGATAGTTTGACAGAATGTCATATTTCTGTATAGTAAAATCATGCAACCCGTATCGCATTATTTACCTTTAATTATTGTACTCCGTAATTATATAAGGATAGTTTCTGTAAAGAAAAAAATGTGAAATAGGACTGTACACCTAGGAGTAGGGATGACTTCAAGGGCAGCTCGAGCCGAACCCGCTGGTTGCATTCCAGTTTATTATATATTTCAGTGAATCCTTCCAGCCACGCGATTGGTCGAGCGCGGTGGAAAAGTGTCATGGCGGCGGCCGAACCGTCAGCCAGCCTATTCTCCGCGGACCTGGGCGCCGCCGGCACTCGGCGTGGGAAAGTGTCATGGCGACTCGACACGGTGCGCGACGGCTGCGTCGACGGCTGTGGACAGCTGCGGATCGGCTTCGGTGACTCGTAAACGCGGCGTGACAATTTCCGAGGTGTTGGCGCGAGTGCCGGGCATGTCAGAAGGCCGTTCCAAAGGCGGAGACGGCGAACCGAGGAAGCGGAACCTTGCGTGAGAGTGGCGACTAGTTTCGAAGCTGGTGGCGAACGACGAGACAGGCTGCGCCTACCTCGCGGCTGGCTAGAAAATGGCCGCGTGTCGCATCGGGGCCGCCTCACCGCCCTGGTAACGGGTCGACGAGCGACAACCGAAGGCGCGGCAGGTGCGAGTCGCGCCATGTGAAGGGCCGCGGTCGGCCGAGGCGACCGGCTGCCAAAAGCGACGGCGACGACCACGTCCGGAGAAGGTGCGGTGACGCTCGCCGAGGAGGCGGGATGCAGAGGCGCGGGCACAGGACTCGTCGCCGTTGAGCGACCGACGCCATCCGGTACTCCGTCTGCCTCTCTTCGAGAGCATGTCGTCCAAGTCGGCCGGCGGAGCGGCGTCGGCGATACTCGCCCTGGCGCTCCTCTGCCTCCTGCGGGCATTGCCCGCAGTAGATGGTACGTTGACCCGGGTCCCTCGTTGTACACCTAGGGTACAACCGGAGTAACCTCTGTAACCTAGCGTAAGAATATTATGATAATGGGCCTCGTAAATTATCAGGTGACGCAGCTCTGAACTGGTCGGTCCCGTATCGCTCATATTTTGGCTCACCTTACGCCGAGTTAGAGGAGAGTCGAAGGGTTGGAACGACGCTCGGTTATCTCCACGGAGAGATAACCTTTGCTAAGCCACGATATCCAATTAGGGTCTCGTCCTTGCGTCAACTGACAAACATTCGTGTGCTACGATATCTTTACAAAGTGTGTATATATAAATTATTGCGACGGAGAGGTACCTCTGTATCCTATCCTCCTTTTTGACGCGTAATCTCTGCCGATAAGTGTCGTATTACTTAACGCAGCGAGATTAATACCAACTACGTAGCCTGCATTTTGCAAGGCTGATAGTGGCTGGCCCGTTGCTTTCCTCCACTCTCTCGGTACGTTATGCAAGAACGTGTATGCGCTTTTACTGAATGGAAATTCATTGCATTCGACAATGGCGAAAGGCAGCGTGCCTCGGGTTAATTAATGTACTTAGCGATCAGTTGCTAAATGTTGCTTTGGGGGGTTCGATCGTTTGTGAGAATCGATTTCGCTGGATTATCGCGGAGTGTGACTCGGAACTCGCGGTTCTCTCCGAGGGGAGGGAAGAGCAACGACGGAGTGTTTACGCGTCGGTGGCAGGAAGCGAGATCGATATCGGATAAAAAACCACGACGCGTTTATCTCGATGACGCCGGTCGATCGGTCGCAGAGCTAGGGCTGATAACATCGAGCCGAGTCGGCTCCCCGCCATGGCGAATCCCGCTCGGGTCTTGCCGTGTACACGCGATGCTCCTATATAGGTGCGGAAATATTTCCGCTCGACGGTCCTATCAAAACGCCCTCGGCAGGTGTGCGCGATCTTCGCGCATGTATCTTCGTCTCCGCCGTTTCTAATTCGCGAATTCGAAGCACCAGCCATTTAACATAACTTAGAAAATTACAATCGGGTGCTCCGAAAGATACTGATAAAATACTGATAAAAATGCCCACGTTAATTTACATCTCGAATCATTGGTCATTTCGATGGCACAATAAATTGCGATAAAATTATAATTTTTTCGCAACAAGTTTTTCCTATGTAAACCTTCATTTATGAAGCGTGTAGAAATGTATATTAATTGAAATCGATTATTATCAGCGAACGATTTGACGCGACGACCGTTCGCTCGTTCTTTCGCAGTATGTGGCGCGAATTGAACTTTCTCTTTGATCTCGAGCAATACGGGAGAATTACGAGTACCGAGTTTCGCACGCGACCGTCATGCGCGAAAGGGCGACCACCGGATTACGTCGACCTCACGTGATCTCCGTAATCGGAGGTACGGTATATCACTTAGCGTGATTAATTTCACCAGGCCTCGAATTAATAATAATGAGTTATTCGGGCTCTGGTCGATCCTAAGAAATCCCATCCGAGAGGCTATTCACTTTGAAATCGTTCTCACCGATTTCCTTCTTAGAGAACGTATTGCCTTTAACTCCTATATGATAACAATGCGATGCGATAACAAGTGACGAATCGTTGTAAACTTCAACATGTGTACTTTTGTTGGAAAAAAAAAATGAAGTCTCACGAGCATCGCGATCTTCCTTAGCGCCTCCACGATCACGTGTTGAAGTTTCAAATGATTCGTTGCACCCAGTTTGGAAGAGTTTTATTAATATTTTCACGTTTTGATATTTATAACGACCCTTTCGTGACACCTTAAAATTGTGTCCGTACTCGGTGATTTCCGACTTCGAGGGTTGAAATCCACGATTTCTTGAGCGAATACCCCCTAGGTCGTATTCGTATCGGCGTCTTCGTCGAGCGTCGTCGTTGACGTTCGGCTGTCGAGCTCTCCCGGGTATTTTTAAAGATCCTCGGTATATTAAACCGCATCCGCAATTTTTTTTTCTTTTTTATTTTTTTCCAGCCGAGCATTATTGACGTCCGACCGGAGCGCTGGTGCGGGGGCATTTTTAAGGATGCTCGGCATTAGAGGGAGATTAATGACGGGTCAGCGATACTCGGCGTCGGTCCGCCGTAAACTGTATTTTTCCACTTAACGCGGGAGCTACGCATTTCCCGCGCCGCGCCGCACCGCGTCGCGACGCGTCGCGAACGCGCCAAACCGCGGCCTCGACGCGTCTCCCCCGATTACGTCACGAGAGGTTTTCTCCTTTCGGGTAATTTCATAATTCAATAACGGAGGAGGAGGAGGCCCACTCGGTCGATCAAAGCTGCAGGAGCCTCCGCCGCTCCGGAATTAGCAGCGGCCTCCTCGTCGCGGTTTCCGTCGCGTTTTATCGGATGCCGGCTATTTCGGAGAGATAGAGAGAGGTCCGGATTCGCAAGCCGGGGGAGACGTCGCTTTTTAATCGTCCCTTATCGACGAGGCCTCGTCTCTTATCCGCCTCCCCTCGGCGAGCCACCCCTCGCGGATCGGCCGCTCTTTTGAAACCGCGCCCAGGCGGACCTTTCCGCGGTACAATGGCCGCTATATTCCGGCGCACCGCGACCGATTCTTCGGGGTACTCGCTTTATTTTATTTTTAGTTTTTTCTTCATTTTTTTTTTATCCATTTGTTTACTTATTGGAGAAGCGACCCTTTGTGGCCGCGCTGAGGGATTACCCGGCCGTAGACGAGGGTGGCCCCTCGATTCTCGGGCTCGGATTTATGCACATATTTTGCGCTATGATTTCGGGCCATAATTTTGTGGCCCCGATATATTGCGCAACGATTATCGGCCTCGAATCTCCGGTTTGAGATTTTTTATTTTTTTTTTTTTCGTTCCAGGTCTGAAGTGCCACTGCGACATTTGCGTGGAGAGCAACCACACGTGCGTCACCGACGGCTACTGCTTCGCGAGCACGAGCCTGGACCACGACATCGTCACGTACGCGTATAGGTAATGTACTCGCAACTCGATAAGAACCTCTCATCCCCGGAACAGGACCGAGCATTCGGTAATTGCATACACGGCAGACCGCGACGGTGAAAACGACGTCCCGAAGAGAGCGGCAAAGCCGGACCTTCCGACCGCACCGCCCGGGCCACCCCGAAGGGGCGACCTAGTTCAGGTGGACGACGGTACCCGGTACGCGATCACCCGAACACCCGGTTAACGTAAACGCGGACCGGATTCGCGAGTCGAGTCGGACTGCGATTTATTTCTTCTTTTTTTTTTTCCCTTCCCTCCTTTTCGCAAGATTCTCCTATTTGCCGGGGCTTTTCGCGAGGGCTTTTCCCACTCGCCGTCTGTGAACGGCGAGTGAACGGCCCCTGTAACGAGACAACTCGATCGATTTGCAAATAACCATGGCGACGGGGAGTCTTGGCAAAATGTGCGCCCATGTGCTCTCTCTCTCGGCACCGACGCTCTGCACCCCTTGCACCCACGCCGGGTGCTCCTCCCCTCTGTAAACATTGCATCGGCATAACCCCCCTCGCGATGCATCCGCGGGATTCGTCCGTTGCACCCGCGTGGCTCCCCTTTGCCGGGCCACGCGGAATGGCCCCTACCTGGGGCGATAATTTGCCGACCTCCACCTGGACGTAGGGATGGCGTCCTCCCCCGAATGGATGGCGCGAGCGGTCGTCCCTTCGGTCGGGCCGATATGAGCCGCCCGGTCGGTTAATCGATTAATTGCGACTTAGTGGCTCGACCTGAGACGGTGACACGGAAGGTCTGGGGCTCGGCTCGAGATTTAAACCGGCGATCTCTCTTGTGCCATTGTGAAAGGTGCCTCGATCGAAGGAATTGGTTCCCACCGGAAGCGCCCATCTTCTGCAACGGTAAGCCGGGCGTCTCGCGGTCCCGGGTTTGCTGCGATACCGAGTACTGCAACCTGAATTTAATCCCGGTATTACTATCTCCCGACACGAGCGAAATGCCCCCAGGTATTGAGTTTACGGGTTGGCCGGCGAGAGTGTGTGCGGCATTTCTCAAGAGAGAAGTTGGCGTTAACTGTTTTTTTCCCCGTGTTTCCCTTTTGGACTTTTACTTTTTTTGTCTTACGTTTATCGCCTCCCCCCTCCTTTTGGTTTTTTTTCGGGGGGGAATTTTCTCCCGCGTGGATGCACCTTTCTTTTCTTTTCTTTTTTTTTGGCCCTTTTTTTTTTCCTCCCCTTTTCGCGGTTACCTCCCCCGGGCCGGTGGAGTTGATCACCTCTCGGGGCTTCGTTCACATTCGTTCGATATCAATTCATATCTTTTGGTACGTGGCCCTCTAAATAATGGGCTGATAAGGAACGGTATCGATGACGTTGGACCGATGCGACCCGAATCTCCGTTTAGGGGTTGATCGAACCGCCGGTGCCGCGCGTTAAGTACTAACCCCCGGAACCGACAAGGCGATAACGAGTTGATATATTAACTGCACCCGTTTTCTGCGGTGGCTACCCCATTCTCCCTCTGCCCCTTGGCCGTTTGGCGTGGACCCCTGCGCAGAGCTCCCTGGCCCCTGAACTCCACCCTGGATGACGTTTCCTCCTCGAGGACGAACCTACCCCCTACGTGCGCTCCCCTCCTCGTTTGAGAACTCGGACTCGCGGGACATTGGCGCGATCGCAGCTTCCGTTCGCCAAGATCGGGGAAATCGCTCGTCTCTTATCACGCGACCTCCCCCCTCCTCTCCGTTTCGCTTTCTCCCCCTCGTCCCGCCGTGTTATCTCTCCCTCCGCGATCTCTCGCCCGGTCTTATCGGCCTGGGCTCTTTGCAAACTCTTTCGCTCTTGATTCCTTTAATTTTCTTTCTGTCTTTTTTTTTTTTTAAATATTTATCTTCCTTCTTTCATTTTTCCCCGATTTTATCTCGATCCCACGCCGCGGTCTCTCGCGCGTGCACTTGGCGCCGAGTGCGGCGACTCGGTGGAGTCGCGCGCCAAGTGCACCGGGATATCCTCGGTCCATGGAACGGTCCCGTAGCGCGATCCGCGAGAAATTTGAGTCTTCTCACGAGTTCGAGGGAATCCCACGGCGAGGGGAGCGGGGATGGCTCCCTTCGGCGATTCCCCCCCGCGAGCCAGGTCGCGGGGGTGCCCGTGGATCGATTCAAACGAGATGCAAAATGGGCTTGAAGGTGCGTCCAGAAACAGTTGTCGTCGTCGCAGCCCGAACCGCTGATCTTCTGCATGACGAGCGACTCGATAAACACGACCTTTGTCATCGAGTGCTGCAAAGAGGATTTTTGCAATCGAGATCTGAAACCCCAGCTGCACCCCCGCAACAAAGAAGGTACCTACTGTCTCTCTCCGGACGAGCCGGCGGAAGAACCTACGAAGGTGGCACCTCCTTTTCCCCCCTCCGGGTATTCTTATCCTCTAAGTCTCTCTTTTTTAATCCCTTTTTCCCCGTCTACCTCTCTCTCGCTCCCACGAGCTCCCCCATATATCGCTGTCCCCTTTTCTCGCGGTGGATGTTACCTTTTCCCTTCCTCTCCTAGGAGCGATCTCGCTTCACCGTACGCTCCACGTGGATTTGGCCTGGACCTTTTTTTATTACTTATACCTTTGTTACTCGGTCGATGTCATGATACAGGGTGATTTCTTTTTCTATTTTTTTTTCTTAATTTTTTTTTTTCCATTTTTCGTGCTTCGGGATAGTCGCGCCTAGGGTTACGGGGGGTCTGGAGAGTCGGGAGAGTTTCGCGCCAAGTACACTTACGTACGTTTTCCCACCTTCTCGGGGATTTGGCAGGTTGTCCCGTGCCACCTTCGAAGGCGCTCGGTCCTCGCGAGCAGCCGGCCGGAGATCGCCGGGGACCGGGGATCGATCGAGGATCGATCGGCGATCGATCTCGGCCCCGGCGGTTCCTCTGCTCTGTAGCCGCTCCGAATCTGTTCGCTCTGCACCTCCTCTACGTGACGCACCCTCTAGCTGCCAGCCTGCACTGCGATCCCCATGTATATTTAGGAGGACCCTGTACCACGTTATCTGCTTCTCACGCGGTCCTCTCCTTTCTCTTTCTTCTCTATCTCTCACTATCTGTACATAGACACTTATATTTATCTCTCAGCGCGCGCCGTAGATCACACGGCTATTGTCTCTGTATATTAGATATTACATTGTATATATACGTGTATTATAGGTAATGGCGCACGAGAGCGACCGGCCGGCAGGAGGGGAGCCCGAATTCTCCCGAGGAAGGGTGACCGAGTCCTGCCCGGCGGACCAGGAAGAGGATCCCAGCGAACCGTCGATCGATCGGCCCGGATCACCCGATCGATCGATCGATCGCCCTCGGATTACTCGCGGACTCCTTTCCGCCGACCCTCCTCTGTCTGGATCTCTCGCTGTTCTCCTTCGGTTGAGCGCTACTATTTAGTTAGCTTCTGTCTAGGAGAATGCATGTCTTGTCGGGTGCGGATCCCTCGCCGGGGATCCGCGTCTCCTGGACGGCGCTGCGTTTGGAATGATAATAAGGGTAGAGTACGGCGGAATACGGGAAACGCGCTCAATGGGCCGTTCCGCTGTTCGGTGGGAATGACTCGGTACTCGCGGTCATTCCCGCCTGTGAACTGCCGGGGAAGCGAACGGACGTTAAAATTACATCAAACGGCTCGGGCTAGAATTAACGCCGTTCCCTTTTCCGCCGTTTCGACGCGCCGTCCGGAGAGAGCCGCGTTTCCGGCGAGGCGCGCCCTCCGCAAGGGCCCCGTAGGCTCCTCCACCTCCCTTTAACGCGAAATCACGCGTTGCCGTAACTAATCGCGGCACGCGATAATGGTACTCGAGGTGGTAATGCCCTATGTAGACCCGTACGTGTGTAGAAGTCCCCTCTACGACTCTCGCCCAGGGTACTGCGCTCTCTTTCTCCTCTGTAGATAGACTCCTTGGCCTCGGGTCTTGGTCCGGACTCTCTCGGTCGCTTACGGCGTCTAGCTAGCTCCTTTTGCGACCCCTTTCGCCCACCCGATGGGGAGGGAACGCGGAAGTCCGAAACTGGACATCCGGAGGGACACCTTGAAGGGAGCTGGGACGACCCCGAGATCTCTTCCGGGAGACTCGGCGTCCTCCGTCGAGGTTTCTTCTCCTTTGGACGGTTCGCGGTGGTCGTTCTACCTGTAGATGGCCTTAAGAACGCGTACTCAACCTCTCTCCTTGAGCGCCGATTTACAGACTGGTGACATTGGCCCCCAGGTGTTACGATAAGACGCGGTTCTTCCCGGCGCCGGAGTACTCGGTTTGGTGTAGCTCCAACGGCAGGGGCCCAGGAGGCGGCGAATTCGTGGTCGCCTGCTGCGACCACGCCGATTTCTGCAACCGTGACCTCAGGCTTCCTTTTCTATCTCAGCCAAGGCGAAACCCTTCTCGCTCGTCTCACTACCTCGAAGACGGAGGTACCTACCGATCGACGCGCGAAACTACTCGCTTGTACCCCACCGCGGACGTTGCCTGCCGTGGACTGTTTCTTTCTAACTTCCTCCTTCTTTTCTTCGTTATTTCTTTTTTCCTTCTTCTTTCTCTTAAGGAACACGGACGGACATCGACAGGCGACCTTCGCGGTGGGGGGGCGATTTTCGGAATTTTGGGAACACTTGGGAACACTCGGGAACACTCAATCAAGAGCGCTTTTGTGACGTCTTCTGCGCTCTCCTGTTCACCCTGGAGTTGTTTTTTTTTTTTTCTTTCCTTCTCGGGCACATCCTTGTCGCCGATGGTCGATTCGTGGGCGTCGAGGTAGGACCCGGGAAGGGGAGGGAAGGGGAGGAAGAGAGATTTGTTTCACGAGAAGAGTGACGCTTCCTACGCGGAAGTGTTTTTGCCCGCGGACGTTCCGCGGGGACCACGACGCGGAATCGCGAGGCTCCGGTCTCTCGCGGATGTAATTTCGGAGCTCGTTATGAATGGCCCTGCCGATAAACGGTCGCCGACGACGTGTTATCGATATCGCGGATCCGCTCGGCGGAGGCTGACGTGTGTTTCGTCTGTTCATCGGGCCCGTAAACAAGCGGCCGATTTATTTAGAATGCGATGCGGCGAAATGTTTTCACAAATACCGGCCCCGCGGTAATCTTCCTACGGAGGAGATCGCGCGGAATCTGGGAAAAGTAAGGACGCTACTTCTTACCCTGGTCTCTTTCTATCTAATCTAATCGCGCTTTACGAGGCGATCTCCTCGACTCGGAGCGCGCCGAGATTCCGCGCTTTCTCCGCAAGCCGATTTTTATTTTTATTATTTTTTTTTCTCTAGGCGGCTTATTATTCCGAGGTTAAAGAAGTTATTTCTCTCTCTTTCTCTCCTTTCCTTGTCGCGAGACTCGTACGCATCGCTGGCAAGAAAACGTCGAATCGACAATACCGGGATCGGGCTGATTTGCATACCCGAAGTGTCGAGGGCATCTCTTTGGGAGGATACCTTTTTTTTTTTCTCTCGCTCTTTTTCTTTCTCAACGAGGTAAACGGAATGTATGGACACTTGTCGATTCGATTAGCTCCGACGGGTGACGTGCGTGTACGCTTTTTTATTTTTTTTTTCTTTCACCATTTTTCTCGCGATCGTGAATTTTTTGTGCCATATGCCGCTGGGTCGCTCGGATCATCCGCTATCTTCGTCATTTTAGCGAATCGCTGTTTTAACTCGGGAGTGTATATACCCTTAGGAAAAGGAAATTCCATTGAACCGAAGAGATATTTCATTAATTCGAAGGAAATAATTATTTGGCTCAGACAAACTCGAATATAATTCGACGCTACGTTTCTTCGGGATTGTAAGGATTTATTTGATTTTTTTCTTCGAGTCGAATAAGTATTCCTTGAATTGGCAGAATATTTCTTTGGTTTAATAAACTTTTCTCTTTTTTTATTTTTTTTTTATTTTCTCGGTGTACGTCAACGCGGAACGCGGGTCTTTCTTCTTCTCTCTAGCGCGTCTCCCAGTCGCTCTCTCTTTCTCTCGCTCGTTGCGAAATCGGCATGCGATCGCCTGCTGAAGGGAACGCCTCGACCGGGGTGTCCACCTGCTCGGGGAGCATGAGACTCTTTCCGGAAGTGCCGGACCGTCGGCGAAGGCTCTTCGTTCGCTCCTCGCGTTCGTTAAGAGAGGCGAGGAGGGCCGAAGAACGGCGAGGAAACGAGAGCCTCGCCCCTCGCATGCGGAATCCCAGGGGTTGCGTTTAGAGTCGAGGGGAAGGGAATGGATTACATTTCTCGCCTGAAATTCGGGAAAACGGGGGCCCGAGTGCGTAAACGCACATCCGGATATCGAGAGGGCGGCAACGAAGGAATCGTCGGCCCTGCCGGATTCATCCCTCGCGCTCCCAACCCCTGCTCGTTCCTCCGGTCGAAAGAGTCCGAATTGTTACCATAATCGACCCATCGAGAGGTCCATCTTCGTCTCTCCGGACGTCATCCCCGAGTACGGTCCGGGAAACGTCTAAGGACGTCGACCTAGCCGGTCGGGATGTTCGACGAGTCGATACCAGCGAGCCTCCGTCGGGTCGCCAGAGGGAAAAACGGGCGGAGGGGCCAGAAGAGGACTCCCGGTCGCCGCACCGGAAACGCCACGAGGAGGAAAAAGGACGTCCACCTTGAGAGGGGGAAAAAAAAAAAGAAAAAAAGAACGCGAGTCGAGAAATCGGCGCACCTTCCCCGCGGTGCAACCGCGGATCGTCAGGATTCCGCAGGCCGGACTGACGGATCCGCGTCGGCCACCCCGCGCGGACGAGACTCGCACGCGTCTTGCCGCGAGTACCTCCTCCTTCATCCACCTCTTAGCGAGATTGCGCTGGACCGTTGCGACTAATCCGCACGCGGGACATCTCCTCGTCCCCCTGGCTGCCTCTCGTCGCTTATTTCCCCGCACCCTGCATGGGACTTCTGGTCATGGGCACTTTTCCGTCACTAACTTTCCGCCCCTTTCGGGGCGCGCTTCCGCACGCTTCCCGAGGGGTCTCTCTGTCGCTCCCTTGCGCGCTTTCCTCGCTGTCTCTCCGTCGCCCTCTCCGGAGGGCTTTTGCCTCCCGCTCTGGTTTCAATTTGAACGCAATCGCAAGCCGGGATATCTTGAGCTTTTGAACGGCCGGTTTTTCTTACGTATGTATACGAGGGGACGGAGTTGGTTCTCCCGTGTCTAATCATGAATTCTGTGTCTAAGCGTCGGCGAACGGCGACGATGCCACCTGGGTCACCTGGAAGATGGCCCTGACGATCGCCCTGCCCATCTGCGCCATCTGCGTGGTCGTGATGATCGTCTACCACGTGCACATGACCAGGAGGAGGCCGGTCATACATTTCCCGGACGACTCCCTGGAGGCACCCGATAGACCCATCCTGGGTGGAGTCACCATCAGGGATATGCTGGAGATGACCACCAGCGGCAGCGGTTCGGGTAGGTTCACCGGAGGAATCCGCCTACCGAGGAGGTGGATCCACCCTGGAGACTCTAAAGATGAGAAAGACTCTAAAGCGAGGGAGTACTCACTCAGGAGATCATGGATTTTAACGCTGGTAATCACGTGGAAATCAGCTGGGTATCCCTAGAAATCATTGAAAATCAATGAAGTACTCTCACAATTGTAACACCGAATCCCATCGTTATCACATGATATCAATGTCAATCGGCTCTCGGTGAAGGAAATCGTTTTCACCGATCTCCAAGTGAACAGTACCTCGCTCTACTCTCTGGGTAAGGGTCTCTTCGTGGTATGGGAGCACGCGCATGTCTCGGCGCGGGCATTATTCCCGGCGTTTACCGCGGAGCCTCAGGGCCGTAAGGTCGCCAAGGTCGGCGAGAGATCGAGGACGCTCCTTCTCTCGCCGGCACGTCGGAGCGAATCGGCTCGATCGGCCGGATAAAGAGCCGATCGCCTTCGGGATCGAACGAGACGCGCCCCCTCGTTCCCCCCCGGGGGGAGACCTTTTCTCGTGCGCGCGCACTCGCTCGAGGTCGCCTTTGGCGCCGGCGAGTGGTCGCGCGAAGTTTGGACGAGGTCGCGCTAGTCGCGCGACCCGGCATGCCGTGTCTGTATATGCAAATTAATGCCTGGCCGCCGCGCATGTAGCTCTTCGGGTCTCTCGACCCTCGAGAGCGACGATTTCTCCCGACTACTCCCGATCGGTGGGTCTATGCAAATCGACTCCTCGATTCCGCGGAGGCAAATCGCCCCGGGAAGTAACGCTAATGACGTTCCTCCCGAAGGCGCAAATCAGGTACGCAGACCCGTAGCGGTATATCGGCGGTACTCCCAGGTGACGTCATTCCGACTGGACCTTGAATTTCATATATATATATATGAGGAACGGATGCAATTATGTATGAAAATACGCCGGACATATTTGCGGTTTAAAATGGTCGAAGTGGATTTTTTCCCGGGGTAGAGTAAGACGAGGGCCGAGCCTTATCCAAAATGACGTTCTCCAATGCCTTTCTCTCTCAAGTAGGACTGCCACTCCTGGTTCAGCGGAGTATAGCCCGCCAGATCCAGCTGGTCGAGACCATCGGTAAGGGTCGATTCGGCGAGGTCTGGCGTGGCCGGTGGCGCGGGGAGAACGTCGCCGTGAAGATATTCAGCTCAAGGGAGGAGAGGTCCTGGTTCAGGGAGGCCGAGATCTACCAGACCGTCATGCTGAGGCACGACAATATCCTGGGATTCATCGCTGCCGATAATAAAGGTGAGATACCTGTAGAGGATGCGCGATATGCCGCTTGAATGGTCGGGCTATTTTTATTTTTTTATTTTTTATTTTGTTTCTTTTCCTTTGCAGATAACGGCACGTGGACGCAGCTCTGGCTCATCACGGATTACCACGAGAAGGGCTCCCTCTTCGACTATCTGAACCGATCGACCGTCGACACGAACGGCATGATCAGGATGGCCCTGTCGATAGCCACCGGGCTCGCGCATCTGCATATGGAGATCGTCGGGACCCAGGGCAAGCCCGCGATCGCTCACAGAGACCTCAAGTCGAAGAATATCCTCGTAAAGACCAACGGGACTTGCGCCATCGGCGACCTAGGCCTCGCCGTCAGGCATGACGTCATTACCGACACCGTTGACATTCAGCTGAACAACAGGGTCGGCACGAAACGGTACATGGCGCCTGAGGTGAGGATATTCCGTTCTCCTTTCAGAGGGCATCGGAGATCCCGGAGGTGGGTTAACGTACGAGTTCTATTTTCCAGGTTCTCGAGGAGACGATAAACATGAACCACTTCGACTCCTTCAAGAGAGCGGACGTCTACGCGCTGGGCCTGATTTTCTGGGAAATCGCCAGGAGGTGCAACGTGGGCGGGATCCACGACGAGTACCAGCTGCCTTTTTACGATCTGGTGCCCTCGGATCCTACAATCGAGGAGATGAGGAAGGTGGTCTGCACGGACCGGCAGAGGCCCTCGATCCCGAACAGATGGCAATCGATCGAGGTGAGCGCAGATCCTCGAAGAGTCGGACGGTGCGGGGCACTCGAACATTTTAATCCGCGTTAATCGCCTTGCAGGCTCTTCAGGTGATGTCCAAGGTCATGAAGGAGTGCTGGTACCAAAACGCCGCGGCCAGGCTCACCGCCCTCAGGATCAAGAAGTCCCTCGCCAACTACGGCATCATGGAGGACTCGTTGTCGAAGTAGAGCTCGACGAGGAGGCACCGGGGGTGTCTCTTCGAATTCTCATTCGTTTCGCGGCTTCGGCTAGAGACGAAGCGCGGACTCTTGTACCCCCGCGAGACCGGAAGGCGTCCGGGATGGGGAAAAGGGCACTCGTGAAACGGCTGCTCGGAGACCCTCCGGGGACGTTGCGGCTCTCTCGAGGGTCTCCTCTGGGAGGACTTTACGTAGTACCTTTTTACGTCACCGTGGACATGTCCGAGAGACACGGTGGAAACGAGGACCGGATTTTGTGGGGGACGCGGACCCACTTTGGTCCCAGTGCATCGTATGCGGGGAAAGGGGTCGAGTTTCGTTCCGCGGGCTCGTGGTATTTTCCTGAAATGGAAAGCTCGATCGCCGAGGGTGCGGACCTGCGACCGGTACATGCGAATGGACTCGATTTAAAGCCTAAGCATCGCTTGACGCGTCTAAGTACCGGAGGAGAAGACTTATGCCCGAGGCCTAATCGAACGGCTCCGATCGTCGCCTCCGAGCAATTTTGGACAGACACTTCGGATTGGGACCCGCGCTCCTTGCCCCTGGGATTCGCTCGGAGAGGTCTTTGCGTTGTATAATATTTTTTACGGATTCTCGTGTATTGAATAGATATGTCGCCGGGTCGAGCCTCGGACGATCAGCGCGGGTTCCTTCGGGTTACTTTTAACCGCTTCACTTGACACGAACGGTCGAAAAGCTGGGCCCAGCTACGTCTTTCAGGCACGACCTCGAGGTCCGTCGAGTCGATCTTTTCGTTCGACCGGTTCAAAGGATCTGCGATTCGACACTCGAGTGCGCTCTTCGTGGACTCACCGGATGTACGTACCTGATCGTACGTATAGGCAGGTGGAAGATGTACCTTGAGGTATCTCTTTACCGAGTGCTCATACCAAATACTAAATAGGCGTGCAGAGAGGGCGCGGTCGAGTCTTGAATCGTATTGACCACGGTCTTCGCCGAGGACGAACCTTGGCGCGAAGAGAACTAGAAGAGAGAAGTGTAGACGAGGACGTTGGTCCGTGTTGCGGGAAAATGACGAACGGTCGGGAAATGACAGAGCGAGATGGGGAGCAAGGAGTAGGAATCGTCCATCGTAGCCGACTCTGCGATTTTAACGATTACGCGTAAATGCCTAGGTGCGAGCCGAGGATCTCGTAATGCCTGTAATCGTATTTTTCTATATTGTTTTGCTCCTTTTGTACGACGCATTCGCGAGCATATCGCCGCCATTGTTCCTTCCTTCGGCGCGGATCATCGCACGGATTTGCCAAGTGCCTTCGCCGGCACGTAATTCCGCGAGCTCGACTTCTCAAGACTGAAAAGCGTGTACACACACACTCACACATTGCCGTCAACACATACACATCTAACGTGGATATAATGTCGAGGATACGCGCGACTGGTAATTTCGCATACTCGTCTCCTCCCTCGCGAAAAGAGAGCATCGGTCATCCGGACACCGGCCTCCGTCCGTTTCTCTCATCTCCCTTTGACCGTGTCTATATATTATATATTAAAACTGAAGTGAAACGCATATACATTCCCAGTGCAGGTAGGCTGATTTATAAAGGTGTTAAGTAACGCGTTAAGGTCCCCTAAGTGAATCAATCAGGAACTTCTGCAACGGACGCAAAGTTCGGCCGACTGTTATACCCTGCCGAGCCGGAGGGTCGTGAGAGCGCTCGCCTGTCGGTGCGAAAAATCGTGGATTTCCGGGATAACGGCCCGCGACAGGGAAAACTCCCTCGGACGAAAGTTGTTCCTTGGTTCGTTGGGAATGACTTTTGTCCGAGGAGTTTTTCGATAGCGCGTATGGATTAGGAGCAGCAGGTCGCCCCGGTCGACGTTGCCACGACCTTCCGGCTCGATTCCGGCAGTATCCTACCAATAGGTTTCCGTATACCGCTAGTACAATTTTGTGCCAATATACCCCCGTCGAGAGTTAACGAGAGACCAATAGTAAAAGATTCACACCTATGACCGAAATGTTCTACCGAGCCCTCCTGTAGAATCCGTACTTCCCTCCTCGAGGCCTCGAGGGATCTTCTACGAGTCTTGGCGCTAATGGTAATTTCACAGGATTGACCGCAATCGCTCTTATCCGGTTCCGGTTGTGCGGCGAGACTCTAGCGCGTACTCGCATGTCACGTATTTTGTCCCATGGACTATACATACGATATATGTATATATATATAATGTACTCGAGGGGGTCTATGCGCCATCCGATGCGCCGTGATAACCACGATAAGAGTTAACATACACGCAAGTACGGCGATTGCCGAAGTTCCTCGTCGAGACCTCTGCACGCGTTTTTCGTTGCATCGCCCCCGAGGTTGGTGATTACCCTCGTTGCCTTAGTGCTTGTTTGTTGAACGTGGAACAAGTGGGACAAACATGAAATTGACGTGTACAAAGATTATTAATAAATTACCATGGCGTTCGCCATACCGTCGCGCGGACCAGAACTGTAGATACTTCTTCGCGCGTATCTTTTTTTTTTCCTTTTTTTATTCATAGACATCGCATTCTTTTTTTAGCTTTATCGGAGTGGCGCGCGTTAATTTAACGTATCGTGCATTATATCCGGGAGATTTTACCACTACGAAAAGGTGGGTACCTTGGAAGGGAAATTCGTACAAAGGTGTGTAGGCTCCGACTTATCCCGCCTCGCGTGTAAAGTCTTTACATAACAGATATTTATAAAGTTGTACATACGAGAGAGGGAGAGAAATCGCGCGCAGGAGGGGATCAGGGTGTAGAGTAATATATCCGTTGCATGCCCGGTGTAACGACGAGGATTTCACGTGTAAAAAAGAGGTGATACAAATAAGCATTAAGGTAACGTCCCCCGCGTAGATTCGGCCGAAATGTCGAAATGGCGACTCGTCGATGTTCCGCTCGATAAGTGATTTCTACTAGGATACGTCTATACTATACATATATTTTCTTTTTTTTTTCTCTTCACAAGTCGCTGGAATTTTTTTTTCCTTCGAATGTTCCTCGCAACGACTTTCCGTTGAGCTCTATATATATATTTTTTTCTCCCTTTTTCCTTTAGCTTTAATTCCGTCGACTTAGCTGCGGATAGAGTCGATAGTCGTCCCACGTTTTGCTCGCTATCGACGCCGTATTTTCCTTTCCTCCTGTTAATAATTTTATTGCCCCCTTCGTTTCTCCTCCGTGTACGATACTCTGTACATAGACCGATGTAAATGCTCCCTCGAAGGGCCGTAAAAAATTGCGCGTACTTCCGCAGCACGTGGTCGCTCGTGTTATATCCGCGAGCTCTTGGCGCGGTGGCTCTACGTACTCTGCACTGTATCTCCCTCTCTTTCTCTCTTCGGTCGGCGGCCTTTTAGCGGGGCTTCGAGCGGAAATAGAGAAGAATAGGAGATTCGCGTCGATTCGTTCTTCTTATGGCCGAGTCTGTCGACTTAAGTCGGGCGTAAACGATCTAGCGCCGAGAGATTTGTATATCGGCCGGGCGCGGTTTATCCGCATAAATTAGACTAGTTGCGTGTAAGGTTGTAACTCGGCTGTAGATTTGAATGCGAGGAAGAGGGACGGCGTCGTGAATGGGTAGCGAATTAAGGGTGCGGCTGAGACGAGTAAACGGTAGGTATGAATGGCACCAACGAGGAGGACCTCGACGAGAACCTCCGTCTCTTGAAACCGCGGCCGGGCCACTTTTTAGCCGGTTTTTAAACAGTATTTCGAGTTAAGTAAAGGGGATATGGCCGACGTATAGTCGGTCGGAGGTGATGTGCACTCTTGTACGATGGATGGAGCAATAATTTCGGGAGAGATTGGTGCTTGGTAGTTCGGGGTTGCCTCTTCGAGGTCGCTCCTCTTGGCCCGGAGTTGCGAGCGAGGATTCGGCACGTGGTGGATCTTGGGAGGGATAAACGGGGGACTCGAGGCTTCCCCGTTTCTTTTGGCGGGTATCCTCTTGATTTGATGTCCAATTGCCACCCTCTCGGGGGGTGGTGATGGATTCTCAGTGCCGTTTACAGGATTGATATTGGGTTCTTGCGAGGCTCTTATTCGCGAATCACCGACGGAGACTCCCCGACTGTTTCTTACGCTCTCGGAACTCTTCCGCGGGTCTTTTCGAGCAGGTTTTTCACGGATTTTTCGGAATTTTAGATTTATCGGGGGGCGCCCCCTTGCGCCCTATCGTTGAACTTTTGTACCGCGAGGATTTGTACCGACTTAGGAATAGAACTCGTCGATCCCGGTCCGATCCTAAGTCCTCTATGCCGCGCTCCCTATCAATAAAGCCACAGTGGTTCGAAGGATTTCCCGGTTGAAGGAAACTCGGTATGTTCGATCTTCTTTTCCCCTGGCCTGAAGTGAAAGAAATACCCGATGTTGGAACGCCCTGGACGAACGCAGATATTAAGGGGTAAGGTGGAGCGCTCGTCACTTTTCGTACGTACGCGTTTCAGTTTATTATTAAATTAATGTTGACACAGGTTACTTGTTTATGTCGTACATCGAGAATTTGTGTATGGGCAATAATACCTATCTATGTATAATAGAATAGAATTACAATTATTTAAATATAAGTACGTATAATAGATGCGTATATGTTTTCCACAGTGGGGGTGTGTATGTGTGCGTGTACCTGGTTGCGTGCTCGCTTAAGTTTCCGGCCTGGCTTAACTTGACCATGTATTTTTCTTTTTTTTTTTTTTTCAATCGACACGACGTAATTAATCCATTTCCTTGATCTCTGCATAATGCATCATTTATATGTAAATATATATATATATTATGTATATTTATATATATAATCTTGTTCGTAGGTGCGCCGGGGGGCGGCATGCACGCACAGCGGACAAGTCGAGGAGCGACGCGCTTTCGTCCAAAGTCGGAGGGACGTACCGGTGACACCAGCGGTAGCTGCCGTCGTCTGTCGGGGACTGCAGACGACTCGATAACGATTACGAAATACGATGACTGTGGCGATTACGGTGATGTATTGCGACTGAAGAAATGTACACACAACGATGCTCTCTCTTGCGGGTCGGTCCTTTCGACTCGTCCCGGGGGTTTCGTCTCCGCGATTTCGGCGTGCCTGGGGACCAGAGAAGGAGGCGAAGAGGAGATTTAGCGTCGCTGGGAGATGTCCCAGGGATGTGGTAACACCAGATAGACTAAACGTAGGTAGAGCGATAATTAATAATTAATCCAGGCCACTTTTTTCCAGGCTCTGGCGGACCTGGAGGCCACTCACGTGCTCGACGACGACGTGGTATCGATGCGACGAAATCGGCCGCTCGGGGCTCGGGGATGTGGGGGCTCTACAAGTCCTGCCTCGTCTCCTGGACGAGGTAGACCTGAGAGCCTGGGACGGTGGACGTGGTGACGAAGCTGCGGTGCTTGGCGCGGATCAGGGTCAGGTTGCTCTCGGCCGTGTCGGCGCGGTCCTCCGCTGCCTCCAATTCGCGCTGGAACCGGCGCACCCTGGTCACGCTCTGCTGGGACATGCCCTCCTGCTCCTGCAGCTGCCTCTTGTAGATGTTGACCTTCTGGCTCGACTTGTCGAGGGCCTCCTGGAGGAGCGCGATGTTCTTCGAGTCCTCCTCTACCTGGATCATTACCTCCTTGATGTTGCGCTCCTTCTTGCGCAGGATCTTTACCGTCTCGGAGTGTCGGCGCTTCTCCTCGTCCAACTCCAGCTCGAGGTCGCGGATCTGGGGGGAGAAACGTGATTGGTGGTTCGATCGGGATCGGGGTGAACGCGGGTTGGGATGGCTTACCCTGGCCTCGAGTTTGCTGATGATGCGCTTGCCTCCCACGATGGCGTTTGCCTCGACCTCCTCGAGGCGCACCGAGAGGTTCTTCACCTCGATCTCGAGGGACTTCTTGATGGACTCGATCTTGACGATGCGCTCCTGCTCCTCGTGGAGGATCTCCACGGTGTGCTTGAGCTCGTTCTGCACTCGCTGGTATCTCTCGTCGCTGACTCGCAGCTCCTTGGTCACCTCCTCGTAGTCGCCGGCCAGAGTGGCCAGCTCCTGCTCGAGCTTGGCCTTCGAGGAGGCGATGTTCACGTTGATGGTGGTCAGCTCGTTGATGCGGCTGACCGACTCCTCGTAGTGCTGCTCGACGGTTCTCTTTGCACGCAGGGCCTGAAACGAGCGGAAGGTCGTAGGGTCCTACCTCGGTCCTATCCTCGCTCGTAATTCCTCTTTGAAGCTCACCGATTCGTAGTTGCCGCGCACTTCCTCGAGTTCAGAGGTCAGGGACTGGAGACGGCGTTGGCTGATGCCCAGCTGGTCCAGGGTCACCTGCAGCTGGCGCTGGACTTCGTCGTAGTGAGCTTGCAACTCCTGCAACGGAGAGGTCGAGCGGTTCTAGGCCTGTTCAGAGGGAACACGGAGGATCTACGACTCACCGTCAAGGTCAGGGATTGCTTCTTGATGGTCTTCTGCAGGTCGATGTTGTTCTTGTTGGCGACGTCCAGCGAGAGCTCCAGCTCGGTTATCTGGATCTGCAGCTTCTTCTTCACGCGCTGCACCTCGGTCTTCAGCTTGGTCTCGGCCTCCACCACCCTGGCGCTGAGTTGCTCGATCTCGATGCTGGTCTGCTTGCTGCGAATGCGGAAGGAAACGTCAAACCTCCCATTACGAGCGCACAGGGTGCACACTCTACCAAAGGACGAAGGACTCGGCAAGGGACACGCGGTGCAATGGAAGACATCTCCCGCACCAGTTTCACAACCACGACTACCTAATTCGGCCACCGCCGAATCTCTACCAAAGCCTCGGCCTTCAAGCCAAGTAAGTACCTTTGTATCGGCGTTGTCGCATTTCGTTAATCGCCATAAATACCGTCTTTTAGGGGGATGAAGTCCGGCCTGCGGAGACGCTTTACCTCTTGTCGAGAAAGTAACCGTCGGACCTCTTTTCGTAGTCCCTGAGCTCGTGGCCGAGGGCGATGGACTCGACGGACCTCTCCTCGGTGGCGATGGCCCTGGACCTGTCCTCCATCAGCTTATCGTGGGCCCGCTCGTCCCAGAGGACGTGCATCGCTTCCCTCTGCAGCTTCCGGATGTCGGCCAGCTCGTCGCCCTTCGCCAGGTTCCTCAGGGCGTCCACCTGCAGCTGTATCTCGATGGCCTTGGCGGACTTGCCGCGCAGGCTCTTCCCGTGCTCCAGGGCCTCCCTGACCGAGGTAACCTCCTGCACCTCCTTCAGGGCCTGCATCCGCGTCTCCATCTTCTTCTCCAGGTGCTCCTCGAGGTTGCGTTCCACCCTCTTCCTCCGGGCGATCTCTCGCGGCTCGCTTCTAGCCCGGACGATCGGGTTCGCCAACGTCGCCGTGGTCAGGACGTCCTTCGTCACTCGGCTCGCCTCGATCGTCTTCGAGAGGCTGAAGTCGGAACGCCTCGCGATCTTCGGGAATTTCGCGGGATGTTGCTCGATGCCGGAGTATCAAGGAGTACTATCCGATAATACTCCGTGATACCCACGGCGGGAAAGTCGCGACGAGAGAAGGCGCTCTAGAGGCCGGTGCCAATTCGTATGACCTGGCCGCTGCCTCTGCACGCCGGGGATATTTTGAGACCTCTTTGATGTCTCGCTACTCCGATCTGGCATCCGGAGCGCTTGCCGGGCGCTCCGAAAGTACATCGAGATATCGCGACCCGACCGATTCCATCTCCTGAATTGACTCTAACCCGAGGCTTTTTTTAAGGTTCCCGACGGGGTAGGAGATCAAGGACAACCCACCCGATGGACTCGCGACCCTGGGGTCGCCAGCGTATCCGGGGAATTGACCCGATTCAAGTATGTCGATCTCGAGGAGATTCGATCGTCTCGTGTGCTAAGCCTTCCCCAGAGGTAACCGCGGCTCCGTTAATCCCGACTAATCGAGATTAATCGCGATTAGTAGGAATTAAAATTAACGCTGCACCCTCAGGCCGCGTATTTCAAGCTCGATCCGACGTCGCGCGTCTTCCGTGCCGACGCTCTTGGGCGTCTCTGGGGAGGAGAATCCCGGCGGCGCCTCGGTACCGAATTAGAAGCCGGAAAGGTCAGGCGGTCGCTGCGCCGAGCTTGAGCGAGCTTGAGCGAGCTTGAGCGAGCCCGAGCGAGCCCGAGCCGAACTCGAACCGATCGCGCCCCTCGACCCAACCCTGGCGGAGAACCCACCTCGAAGAGGCGCGACGTACCTTGAAGTGGGCCAGGTGCTGCTTCGCCTGCAACTCGGCGTCGACCGCTCTTCTGACCAGGTCGGGCTTCGTGTACGGGAGCACTTCGTTGCTCTCCCAGACCAGCCGGCCGTCCGACCAGGGTAGGTGGGGATACTCGGATTTGGCTCCGACCTGCCTCCGATCGATATAGTCGATCATCGGCTGGTAATAGTTCATACCGTAACCGTAATTCATGTCGTAGACATAGGTGGGCCCGTGGCGCCACTTCGAGTCCACCGGCATCTGCGAGAGAGGCAGCCGCCCCGACATCTCGCTCGGCTAGGACACCCCGAAGAGGACCTCGAAGAAGGAGTATCGGCCGTTTCAAAGCGCTCTTCTCGATGTCCTTCGGTCTCGTTGGATTTTTCCTCTATCTTTCTTTCCTTCGATTTCACTATTTCTCGTTCGTTCGGCACCCCCGGAAGAGAGGATCCTCTTTTGGGGGCGAGTCGACCGGGATCGAAGGACGCTGCTCGGCGCCTTCTCCTTTCTCGAGTATCGCCACTCGCGGGTGGAGAACGCGAATGTCTGCCTATCGGCGGTGAAATATAAAATTGGGGCCGCTTGATGGGTCGGCCCTTTCTTTTGTACCCGATTTGCCGATTGCCCCATCGATGGGTCGATCGAGATCGTCCAATCAGGACCCTCGGGGGCAAATCGAGTCTCGGTATTGCCGATATTAATAGACGTTTGCTCTTGCCAGGTGTGCCGCGAGGAATGCCGAGTTTCTCGCTTTATCTATCTCCTCTGGTCCACCGGTGATAAGGAAAAGCCGCGGAAATTAAGGTCCGATACTCTGGACCCAGTCCTGGCTGATGCTGGATACGCTTTGCGGAAATCCCAGCTTCCCTCGGCTCGGCTATCCAGATGAATGGGGTGGCTTCCCTTGAGATGCTTGACCCCCAAGAGCCGATTCGATGATTAATTCATCATCGTATATATCCACGTCGACCGATTTAACTCGGGCGTATTAATAGTCGATGAGACGTCGCGACGGGCATTGGTCGATCGGATGCATACATGCGATAGGCCTCTGATACTCGTATTTTACGTTTGCCATCCCGTCTCGACTTTGACTGTCATTTTATCTTATTCATCTATTTATTATATGATAAGAATCTAATTTTATATGAATCTTTACCACCTTTGCTAGATGATGCTTCTTCAGGGTCGCTTTACCAAGATCTTTGTACATTGTGCACCGCGTGGAGGAACGGATATGAAATGGCTAGAGGAGGAATGGATTAGAGGTGGACAAGCACACCAGGTCTAGGAACCGATTCGGATGTCGAACTCACCGGATCGCCTCGATCTCCTCATCTTTCTCGGCCAGACGACGTTCGGCTTCGTGGCGGAATTGGCTCAGCTCGGCAGCCAATCTCTGGGAGCGCTGTTCCTCGATTTTACGGCCCTGGAAAGGATTATTACAGCACTCGATAGATGTCGGAATGAATCGCTATCGGGATCTTGAAGAGGGGAATCGATATTTACAGCCTCGGCTTCCTTGTAGGCTGCTGCCAGCTCCTCTCTCTCGTTCTCCAGGCGGCGCAGCTCCAGCTCCAGCTCGTGCAGACGGCGGTTCATGTCGGACAGCTGGTTCTTGGCATCGCCTAGGTCGTCTGAAAGATTTTTTAGGATTTTAGCTTAAGTGTCTAGGGACTTCTAGGGTCGTTCAGGAACGAGAAGGGGCACCTCCTAGTTTCTTGTTCTCGCGGGTCAGCTGGTCCTTCAGCTCGCGGGTCTTGTCGAGCTCGGCGTTGGTGCGCATCAGTTCTTGCTGCTTGTTGCGCAGATCTCGTTGGCTCTGCTCGTACAAGCCGACGGTTTCATCCAGCCGAGACTTCAGCTCGATGTTGATCTTCTCCAGCTGTTCTACGCGCTTCTGCAGCTCGCGGGCTGTTCCGTTTGCCTGGGAATTAAAAAGAAATACCATTTTCAGGGTCTCCGGAGGACTCTCCAAGGGTCGGGGGTGGAAACCAAGGTGGCACCTTCTCGAGATCGATGATCAGGACCTCGACTTCGGACTGCAGCCGGGACTTCTGCTTCTCCAAGTTGTTGATCTTCACCAAGAGGGTCTCGATTTGTTCTTCCTGTTCCTGGATGCGAGCGGTGTACTTGCGGCGCAGTTCCTCCACCTGGGAAGGTAATCGATGCGTCAGGTACTCCCAAGGAGTTTTATCGGTCCGGTATCAAGGATTACTCGATAAGTAAGTACCCACCTCTTCGGCGCGGGCATTCGCTTCGGTTTCGTACTTCGATCTCCATATTTGCACCTCTCCGTTAGCCTTGACCAGTTGACGTTCCAAATCCAAACGAGCCTCGGATTCCTCTTCCAGCTGCACGCGGACCGACTCGAGCTCAACTTCGACCTACGGGTGAAATCCAGTAAGTACTTTCTGAATCATTAACTCGAGAGGGACCGTCATTAGACCTTGTAATCGGTTGTTACAGATATTACAGACCTGGTGCAGGGATGCCTCGATCAGGGAACGGCGACGCTCTTCGTCTTCCAGACGGCGACGAGCGTCTTCCAGCTGACCGGCGATCTGAGATTTCAGGTAGATGACGTTCTCGATGTTGACCTAAGGGTATAACAAATTATCCGTAACAATGATCTAAGTGAAATTAATTCTTCGTTTTTAGAAGCGGCATCGACACCGACCTTCAAGTCCTGCACCTCCTTGGTCAGTTCAATGTTCTCCTGGGAAAGACGGGTCTTGTGGCTGGTGATGTCGACGATAGTACGGTTCAGCTCCTCGATCTTGACGTTCAATTCAGAAACGTGGATCTCCAACTTTTCGACGGTCTTGATCGAGAGTATCTTCTCCTTCGTGACATTATCGATTTGCGCGAGCAGTTCGTATACTTCCTGCTGGAACTTCGACTTTTCCTTGTCGGCCCTGAAGAACGAAAGGTGACGTCATTAATTATTCCTTCCAGGTTCATCTCGGATGTGGAAACAGGGTGAAATATGGCGAGCCTCCACCCTCCGAGATGAAGATTCGACGAGTGCGGAAGACAATCGAGGCGTCGACGACCCAAGGGCCAAGGCAGTCCCTGGTCCTTAAATCAACGATCCGGAGGAACGTCCAACAAATCTTTTATTTTCGGAGCGTGTTGGGAATTCGGAACGAGAATATCCCCGAGACGTGTCCTCTGGCGCGAGAATTCCCACGAGTCCCCCCTCACCTACGGCGAGGAGGGTATAAGGTGTCGACGGTCCAATTCCGAAGGCGCCGGAAGTTTAGACCGTGCCTAATTATACGTTCCGGCTTTTTCTCATATAATTCCTCGTAGAGGAGTTCCTAATCTCGGATCTTGGGGGATGAGCGAGGAGCAAGGGATGCATGGACCCTCGGCCTCCGTCTAGCGAAATTCCCGTCCTTTTGTCCGGCTCGGCGAAAATTCCTACGACACTTTGATCCACCTACGCGCGGAGGAGGGTGTAAGGTGTCGGTGGACCGATCCCGAGGATAGTGGGGATTCGGTCCGGTAGCGTGGACTAATATGGCGCGCCGACTTGGGGTTCAGGATTGCTCGCGACTCGCCCGGTTAAAAATAGTTGTAAGCCGAGGGGGCCACGGGAGGGAGACCGAAGTCGAGAGCGCGGCTTTAACGAGGTCCACCATCGTGCCCGCTATTCCGAATTCCGCAGAAACCGGAGAAAACCCGACCGAGCCTTCTCCGGGGCTCGGAAGCTGCGCCGCGGTCCGCCTCTGCAGCGCTCGAGCGGCCGAGCTTGGAACTATTCGGACTGGGAACTATTCGAACTTCCCCGGAGGTGGAATCGCCACGCTTTGGAGGCACTTTTCTCCGGTTTAGCGTAATCGAGGGGATCCTCCTTTTGCCGGTTCCGTAACGCCGGTTATGCCGGTTACGTCGGGGCGCACCGGAACGCCGGACTATGTTTAGACACCGAGGGACCACTCTCTATGTATTTCAGGTGCGCGGACTTCTGCGCTTGGACACCGGCCAGTCCTAGGAGCATAATCCGAGGAAATTTTCAGACTTCTCGCCACCCCGGGGTCTATATTTAACACGACGGCGCACGGTTTCCCGTGATTCACGCGTACCTACGAGGGGGACGAGTCAGCGCCGATAAATAAGACGCGTAAATACGATTGTCACCGAGATCGCGATCCGGAAGTCGGACCCGAAGATGGGGGACATCTCGGGGATCACGTATACCCACCTAGCTCGGGCCTTCGAGAGCTGGTCGATCTGGTCCTGGAAGTCGACCACGACCTCCTGGTGCTTCTTGCGCAGAAGGTGGGCCGTCTCCTCGCTTTCTAGGTGGACGTCCTCCAGGAGCTTGCGGAGCTTCGCCAACTCCGTGTCCCTCTTCTTGTTGATCTCGAACTGCGGGAATTACATTCCGGCTTGTACTTAGGGGAGGGATCTAGACCTTTCCGGCCCTGACCAAGGAGATATTCACTCAGGAAATCATGGATCTTAATCCTCGAAATCATGCGAAAATCATACGGAAATCGCAAGGGAAATCCCTGGAAATCGTTGGAAATCACCGAAACATCGCCACGATTTTAAGGCCGACTGTCACTTGTTAACGAGTCGCATTGTTATGACACGCAATCAAAGGCGATCGATCCTCAACGATGGAAATCGTTATCACTGATTTCCGAGTGAATAGCCCCTCTTTTTATCACTCCAATTTCACTCCGCGTCGAGAACCAAAGGGGTGGAGGATGTCTGATCTTGGGTACACATCTGAGCACGAACGCATACAGATATGAATTTATAAATGACACCTCGCAATGGATCGAACGGACGTGGATGACGTTATCACGTTTACAAACAAATGATCGGATCGATCCCTCGATCATTGCATGAATTCGTCCGCGTCCAAAAATCCGGGTGTACGTCTTCAAGCGCGTGCAAGGCATTCGTCTTCAGATGCGTAACTTAGCTTAATTTCATGGATCATTGTAAACGTCAGAGAGATAAGGAGGAGGAGAATTGATTAATTAGATCTTTCCTCCGGTCGTTCACCTGAGACTCGGCTCCACCCTCGGCCTCCTCGAGGCGCTCGGACAGCTGGATCACCTGCACGCTCAGATCGGCCCGCTCTCGTTCGATCTGAAATTTCGAGGGGGATTCTGCATTTTCGAGGAAGAAAAAGAAATGAAAAAAGCCTCGACCCGGTCTCGGCTCGCGGAAGGGGTCGAAACGCGACGTGTAGATTCGTCTCGGGCACGCGTGACGTCAGCCCCTTTAGCCCGCGAATAGCACGATCTAAACTCGGAGGGCCGGCTCTATATCCGTATCTTTATTCGTGTTACGAAGAGTGAACGTTTATCGCGAATGCGAGAGGGAAAATTTGGGAGATGGGATTTCCGGCGGTCCCTCCCGATTTTCAAGCCTGAAAATCTGGAGGGAAATCGGGGTCGCTCCCTTTTCCGGAATTCCAGGGAAGAGGTGTGGTTTCTTTTTTTATTTTTTTTTTTTAATTATTAATCCCCCGACTTTTTATGCGATCTTCGGTTATGCATCCGATCATGGCGGCGATAATCGCTCGCGATTTATGGACCCGACGAAGGAATGTTTGAACGGGGAGAGCTCTCGGCAAAGGACGCCGCAGGCGCATCCCCGAAATAGAAACGACGCGATCTGGACATTTTAGCCCACTCCCCTCCCCGAGAGGCGCCGGGAGACGTCCTTTCTCATTCGAGAAAATCACGATATTTCGATAACCGAGTTCCGAAAATAATCCGGCCTCTCCTTCCACGGCCCGGACGGCCGTCTCGCGTTTCCCGGCCCTGGAACTCGCGGTTTTTCCGGGGGTAACGCGGAATGTCAACGGTCAGAGGTTTTTAGAGCCCTTCAGAATTTAATTAACGGATCGATTAACACTAAACACCCCGTGAGAATTTTTTAGAAAAATTTACGGCGTTTCCGGTACGACCCCAATCGATTGATGATTCGATCGGACTTTGAATAGAGTATTTTATCGGTTCTGGTCTCGCTTACCCTCTGGCGCAGCTCCCTCTCGGACTCCAGGTCATCCTGCAGGAGACGAATTTTGTCCTGCAAAAGGAAACGAGGAATGCGGCCTTAGACGGTTTCGCCCTGTGAAACGCGAGTAGCCTCGCAGCGGAAGCGGCAAGGCTACTCGGCCTTTACGTAACGCGGGGACGGAAATATCTCCTTCGGGCCTGGTATCTCGAAAATGGCAAAGAGACGGCCCAAGGTGTCGGAAAAGGCAATCAAAAGAGATCTAAACCACCCAAGATATCTGTAAAGATCGCCCGATATCCATCCCCGCATCTATCCCAAGTTCGAGGTCTCTCCGATTGCCGTTTTTCTTGTGAATGATTTAATGACCACAATACAACGGTCGACTATATCGACTCTGCAAATCGCTTCCTTTGGCACTGACGTCTGTGCATAAATTTACCTTGACGATCTACAGATCCATCTATTTATTGGCGGTCAGTCACCTTACCGCCTTAGCCCCTCTAGGGACCGATCTTAGACCCTATCTAAGAGACTTTACTCTAAGAATTTATCCAACCGAGGGACTCTACACCGAATTTGAGTTTCTAAAAGTCCGCCTCTTGTCTCCGATTCGATTCTACTTGAAAGAAATCGCCGAAAAGGCCGTCCGATCGTTCCTTTCGGGGTCTCTTGAGGCTCGCGCGGGAACCAAAATGGCGGCGCTGGAGAACGCTTCGGCGGACTTGGATCGCGGTAAATTCGGGGTTCCTACCTCGAGTCTGGAGAGAGCGCTCAGGTCGGCGCTGTACTCGATGCTGACGTCGGCAGAGCCTCCGCCGGTGGAGCGGTAGGTGTACTTGGAGCTCTTGGCCACCGCCGAAGAAGCCATGGTTCCCGCTTGTCGATTGCGCCCTCGTCAAACTCGCACTGTCACCGAGAGGCGCGTCTTCCTGGGCGGCGCCGACCTGGCCGAGGTCGATTCCTTGCCGAGGACGTGGGGTCGGGTCGCGAGGACGCGGGCTCTTGACCCTTGGTCAACGGGTCAGCAGGTCGGCCTGGTCAGCGGGGTGTCGGCGACCCTCTTCTTCGGGGGCGCGCGTAGGTGCTCCGGAAAGTCGGCTCGTCTCCTCCTCGCGGGGTCGTCGGTGCACGAGTCGAGCCTCTTCTTCGCGTTTCGAGGGTTTCGGAGCCGACCAGCGCCCTACTCGTAGTGCGCGACCCGTCGTCGTTCGTATGGCGCGCCGGCCGCTTCATGGCACCGTCAAAATCACCGGCCACGCATGCGCCCCACTTTGCCTCCACTCTGCCTCCACTCTGGCGCGCTGCCTCCGCCATTTACCGCCCCCGAGGAACTCGAACCGCCAAGAAGAGGCCGGGCTTACCGGATGCCTCGCCCGGAATCCTCCGGTGCGTGGGTGCCGCGAAACGTCCCGCCGAAATTTCAGATCTCGACCGTTCAATTAAGGCCCCGATTTTTACCTGTACCCGATGTCTCATTAGTACCAGGAGAGGGCCGACTTGGCTCAGGGTGGCGATTTGTCGAAAGCTGTCCGGAACAGACGGGGTGCGTAGGCGTGGGGTGACACGTCGCAAGATGGCCCCGACTGGACCACTTCTCGTTTCAACCTCTCTCTCGATTGCCGTCCCACTTTGCTACGAATATATCAGATTAATTCATACGAAATTCGATTG
The DNA here is from genome assembly GCF_000612105.2 of Orussus abietinus. Lineage (NCBI taxonomy): Eukaryota > Metazoa > Arthropoda > Insecta > Hymenoptera > Orussidae > Orussus > Orussus abietinus. The sequence continues at coordinate 1,426,186 of NW_019396012.1, forward strand.
CAGGTGGAGTGGAAGTCCTCTCGGACTTCTGTACTCTCTCAACGGAGACTTCCCGGGTACGCGAACCACTGGGTCAAAGTCGGAGGAAGGCATCTCGGCACTCTACCTCGACGTGTCAAGAATCACGGAACGGAGGGCGAGTGCCCACCTGGGTGGAAATCCTCCCAGGGTTTAGGGAGCATCTCGAAGATTTCAGGGACACCCCCGGGGAGAGAGCTACTTCGGGTTCCGGGATCGCGATAAACAACGACGTCCCATCCGGGTATCTATAAGCAGGGCCGATAGCCCAAACACTTGTCACCCGGTTTGCTATTTCCCAGCCTCGCGGCCGTCGAGTATCGGTAGCACGTCGCCGGAGAAATGTCCGGCTAAAAATACCCCCCGTACGAAAACAGCCGATGACAAGGTACTCCGACATCCTCGGGATGTCCCCGCGGCGTTACCGATACCCTGAGGATTATTAATAAATTAATAAGGTATTAATAAATCGGGCTGTAGCGTGGCATGACATGTGCGCTGATGGATTTGTGGTTGTCCTCGGGTCTTCGAGGTGTTCTTCCGGGCCGGAAGTCCAGGGCGCCGGGGAAAGGGATCGACGCGTCGGCGATGGGCTATCGCGAAGGAAACCCAGGACGAAGGTCCATGGGCAGGACTTTCCTGAATTTCCCGCAGATTCCTTCCCTCCCGTCAGTACCGACGGAGTGGCTATAAAAGGTCGGGGCGAGCAGAGGCGGTAAGCCTCGAAGACGTGCGCTCTGGCTAGCTAGAGCTGCACGAGTAATTTGAGATTGGCCTCTCTCGTTCCGTTCCGAGTCGTTCTTCCTCGCTCTTCGGGGTTGTTAGCGCGAGCTCTCGTGGCGAGCTCTGGCAGAGAATTCCGTGCATTAACGTGTCCGCGGTGCCCAGAATAACTCTGGTTTCGGGTGCCGAGGAGAGCCGACCGGCGAGCCGCTCGTAGGACTTCCTTATATTTGCGCAACCACCGCGAGGCTTGCCCTAAGCTCGTTAGGAAGAAACGCAGCTTCCAGCGGGAACTATTTCTCGCGAGCCGCCCCACGAGTCTTCGGGCCCGTCAAACCCTCCTACGACCTCGATTTCTCATGTCCGACTTCGACCCAGGAGGCGACCTTGATCGACGACATGGTACCGAGATGGTACCCAGTGGTCTCCACCTGGGACCCGATTCTCCAGTTCATACGATCAATTTTCCCGTACTAAATTGACTGTTTCGTACACGACTTTGAGATATCGAGCAATGACATGACTTTTGCAACTGACATGACTTTTGCAACTGACATTTTTCATGTGGAAAATATTCGGTATGTGGGAAAAAAGTCCGTATGAAACTCGAGAGTTCGATCCCTGGTACCTCGTCCTCGAGGCGCGACCCTGTTTTACGCGGTTCACCTCCGACCTCGGTGGCGGCCTTGAATAGCGGCCCCAAAATGGCGACTGCCAGTCTCGAGCCTTAAGGACGAACGGCGGTTCGAGAGCTTCCGATGCGTTCCGCTGGCCCAATTCCCTAAATATAACCTCCCGAGTCTCGCGGACCGAATCTCTTCCGAACTCGCGCAGCGACTCGGGGAGAGATCTTGACTCGTGGCCCGCTATTCGTAAACACCCTTGTTCGGCGAACCGGAGCGCGAAATGGGAACAAGCGCGAGAGAGAGGGAACCGATTCAAGGATGCGAGGAGGGACCAATTAATTCCACGATTACTCCCCATTCTTCTTTATCCCTTTTCAGGTGATACGTGGAGAGATCGAGCATCCTGACGTGGAATCGCGAGACCGATGACGGATACCAGGCGGTGAAGAATCCGATGGCCGATTCTTTCCCGGAGAACCGTGATGGGTGTGCTGTAACCTGACACCAGGAAAAGCGGATTCCACGCCGGCTCACCGGGGAGAAATGAAAAATCACCTAAACCGCCCGGCCGAGGAATGTCAAAAGGCCGAAAAGCAGAATTAGCCCGAATCCTATTTCCGCGACAATGGAGGAAGACGACGTGGCCGGCGTTATGCTCCGCCGCGAGGCCGCGGAATGCACTATTAATAAACTATATTAAGCTGTAGAAAGTAATATACAACCGCGGATATAATAATTCGTCATTCGTTGCGCCGTATGAGTCACCGGCACCGAAACGCTGGCGAGATCTCACGCCGAAGAGATCCGTGGACGCCCCCGTGGATCGTGAAAAAAAAAAAAGCGACGTGACAAAGCGACTTTATTTTTAATCGCCCACCTTCAATGACTATCTCCCGCTATTATTGTTAATACGCCTCGTCAGGATTAGCAACTTGTGTCTCAGAGTTTTGGCAGGGGGCGATCGAAACGATCAGCATCCAAATCGCGTGGGATGATGGATGGTCCTGCTGACTCGATCTTTTTTAATAAATGATAGTGCTATCGTGTACCGTCTTTTTAAATGAGTAATGGGGAAGGAACGATGTACGCAATGCCATCTAATCTTGCCCAGGAGGAATTTCGAGTAACTCGATGGATAGGTCGGAAAGAAGAGACGGCGAAACGCGGCTGTGGACGAGATAGGTAGCGCCATCTTGTGGCGACGTCGGGCCACGCGTTGAAGTCTCCGCAATAGCTGGTAAAACGTTTATGTTCTAGCTCATGTAGCCTGGCATCGGTCAACCAATTCCGACTTTCGGTCACGAAAAGATGTTCAGCACGGTCGGCGACACTTTGGTTCTTCGGCAGAGGCTAAAAATGCTGGGAAGTTCATCGAGTATCCAACAGCTGGCGGCACCTTTCATGCCGCGGAAGCGTTGGACGATATTCAAGGTAAACAATGAATTATTAGATAATATCAATGTATGGATCGCATGAAAATGTTCATTGGTTTCAGGTGTTTCATCTTCGGCGGTGGGGGATGAAGAAGGTGGACCAGGAGGTGATTTCTCGAATTTCGGGTAACGGGTTGAAGCGAGGACACGTATCTTGGTTGTTTTACGGCCGGCTGTTATTTCTTGCTTTCTTGCTTCCAGAGGGTGGAAACGCGTGGAATCACGAGAGATGTTCTCCGTCTCTTTCCTCGTGGTCTCGCATCCGAGAGCGCGGACGGATGCGCGCAGTTGGACGTTTATTTGCGGCCTGAAATTATCGGCAGCGAGGCGATTCGAAATGGCGGACCTTTAGAAGTCGTCGGACGTCGAGGCAGATGTCTCGAGATTGCTAGAAATTGCGAGGGAGACGTAGAAGACGGTTGAGAAGGTAACGATAAGTCGAGGGAGGGGCCTCTCATCCCCTGTATATTTCTTTCCAGGGAAGTCATCGTCAACCCGTTCGGCATCTACGGGGATCTCCCCCTGGAGGACTCGAACGCTTCCTCATCGCCCTCATCGGAGTCTTCATATTTCTCTCTCCTCCTTCCGGACGACGCGTATACCCTACGACAATAGCTCCGGCAGTTCATCATCATCCCCATCAGCGTCTTCGCGGTCTCTCCGCTCTGTCGCACGCATCGACGCACACTCGCGTGCCGAAAGAGAGAGCACTAAGAGACGGACGGAGGAACAGAGGGAGAGAGAGAGAGAAGGAGCCGAGCTGCGTACTCTTAAAATAGAGCTCGCACGAGCGAGCGAAGGAGGAGCGTCTATCGCGAGCGAGAGGGAGGACCGACGGAGACGCACCGAAGGAAAGGCGGGAAAGCGAGGGAGAGAAAGAGAGAGGAAAGACCCGCGGGTCGCCGGCTCTTCAGGGTCCGGGCCTCGGGCGAAACGTCGCTCTTACTCGCCCCGGTCGTTCGACTTGGAGCGTCGCCGACCTCCGGGCGTCTCCTCGATTCGCGCGTCGCGACGCCGCGGTCCCGGCGACCCGAGTGCTGCAGGTCGCGCAGGTGGAGCCGCACCTGTCCGCCCCCTGCGCCAAGGCCCCGGGATGTCCTACAGGAGCTACGTAAGTCGAGACCCCAAAGAGGTCCCCGAAGAGGATCCTCCACTTCTCTACCTAACTCTTAACGTTACGATTAACCCTTTCGACCGTTCCCTCCGAACTTCGACTGCGAACGTTTCGAGTGCCAGGAGTGGAGTGACGATTAACCTGCTTTCTCAAATATTGAACCCCTGGCTGAGCCTAGGTCAGATCGGTCGATTTTCTGTCCACCTCTACCTGACGCTCAGGAGAGACGAACTCGTCGAGGGGTTGCCTGCGCTTCTATTTTTGCCATTACAGAAACGGTGGCGAGCTGTCTCTCCTTTTGGACTCATTGTATCCCGGTATGAGGGAACCAAGGGAAACGCGGATGGAGGGAAGGACGCCCATCGGAGTATTTTCTTCGTTTAACGCGGCTTGTTTCGTTTGGGCCGGTGTCAAACGTGGGGGATGGAGTACGAGGGGATTTCGGTTAGTGACCTCGGTGGACGAGACGCGGTTTCAGGTGGACCGGGAGGACATTCGAGCAACGCGAGGCGCGTCGAGTACGCAGGACCTGCGTTAAAAATACGTCCTCGAGTGGACTTATTTTCTCCGGATGACAAATAAAGCTCCGTGGCACGTTCAAGTCCAAGGTGGTACATCCTCCGCGGCTCTCGGGAAGCTCTCTTCGTCCGTACGCGATTATTTCACGCGGGGAAGAAATTTAATTAGCAAAATTGGACAGTCTATTCGCCGTGCTTTCGAGGAGCTATTTTAAGCTCCTCGTCGATTTCTCGAGTTTTCTCCCTCGTACTTCCAACAGAGACGGCTTGCCCCGGGCTCAATTTCCGTATTTCCATTCATGCGCGGCCGTGGGATACGTTTTTGCCGAGAGATTCGCGAGCTCCCGTAATTGCTGCGTCTGCCGCGGCGTTTCGGGGACCCCCGAACGTGCGTGCAACGCGCGGAGGCGTGCACGGCGCACGCTCGCCGAATAAATTTAGAAGCGAGTGGTGCGATTCGGTTCCACTTCCTAGATCCTTCGATCCGTCGATCCCTCGATCAGGGAAGCGTCCATAAAACGATTCCCCAGGCTCTGAACTTCCGAAAAAGAAAAGACCCCATCCTGAGGTGTCGCATAGAACACCTTGCACTCTGACTGGAACTCCTGATTTTCCCACTCTCTCAGGTGTGATTTTGAAATCCCCTTTCGCCCACCTGTTAGGCCCTTATTTTCGCCCGATAGAAACAGGAACAATAACCAGAGGGTACCTCTCAGACTCCAGGAAATAAAGACGAGGACCCCGGACTATATTTAAACGCAGGAGACGATGAACCGCGCCAGGCACGAGTCGCGTTCCTGAGGGTATTAGTCGCACGGAGATGTACGGACGAGGAGTTATTAACGTGCCTAGATAGTAGATCGGGAGTCGAAGGGAGCGAAGGGAGGGACCAGGAGCGAATTCGACCAGCCAGCCAATTCCAAGAGCGAGGTCGAGGGGATATTCAGAAAATCATGGATCTTAACGCCCGAACTCATGACGATGTCAGCTGGAAATCCCAAACACATATCACTGGAAATTGTTTGAAACCACGAAAACAATGTCATAATTTTAGGGCCAATCGTTCCTTATTGCTAAATCTCATTGCTATCATATGAAATTAATGGCAATCGGCTTTTAAGGGAGGAAATCGATTAAATGATTTCCGAGTGAATAGCCCCTCGACGGAGGTCCTCAAGGTGGACGCGCCTCTTTGGCGGCTCGACTTCGATTTTCTCCACTTAATCCTCCGCTTCGTCATCCGTTCCTCTTGACGCTAATTTCGTGCAATTCTCTCGCGATCACGCAGTTCGTCAGCGGATGCACTCCGGTCCTCGTCGTTGTTTGTTATCATTCCCCACCTCGATCTCGACAGACCTTGATTCGGCCCGATAACAAGGCTCTTTCTTGTATTCCCAATTTTTTTAACTCTCGAGTGGTGGACGCCGTTTACCGCACGGAAAAAAGACATTTGCACATTCAGCAAGGAACAGCGTTGCTTATATATGAAGTTTCGTCCTTTCTGCGGGAATAATCACACCGACAACAAGAATCTCTTGCAATTACATCGAATCATAGATGTAACCACCGGCGAGATCTCTTTAGAAGAAATACTTGCTAAATTAGCAAATGGATTTGTTGCAACCGCCAAAAAATATTCTTGTCACTGAAACGAACGAGCGATATATGTACCCTTTGTTGTCACTAGAAAAGAAGCGAAGTAATAAATTTTTTTTCTTTCTTATCAATATAACAAAAATATTATTGGCCCGTTTTCAAGGGTTCCAGCAAATTTCTTGTCATGTCTGTGAATTCTCTTCGGCGCGCGCATGATGTGTGGCCTTGTCAATTTGATTTAAAAAGAGAGGCTAGGAGTCCCGAAGTTCAGGAAAGTGATCATGAAAAAAGATGAGGAAATGCAGTTCGAGGTCATCGACGGGAGGGGGAAGAACTTTGCATGCACCACTGATGACATTGCACGGCTTCTAGGGACCGGGTCATAGTTTAGTTTAGAGAGCCGCTTGTGGAGCTCTAAAGTCATGCGCTGCACTCGATCCGCTCTATTAGGTCGTGCATTGCGTGCGCGTGTACACGCATACGCCTCGAGGGGGCAGAAATAATGGCCGGGTTTGCGGTCCGCGGCCAATTCGCCGCGGAATCCCCGATCGATCACAATCCCGAGGACCCTGCTCGGCGCATTGTAAATTAATAAATAAGGGGAGCACCTTGCAGCTGCACTTTTGCCGGCCGATGATTGCTCTGTTGTTCCCCGTGGACGGGAGGGACGCGCGCCGTCCGACCTCGGTTTGTTTAATAACGATGAAAAATTAACCTTCAACTATTTCTGGCGAGCGAGTCGATGAAATCCGACGGTAAGCATCGACGGAACCGCTGCACTTGGGATTAGCATGAAATATTGAAATTAATCCGTAAAGATACCCTCCTGGAGGTCCATTTCCCTGGATCGCTGAATCGAGACTTCGCGATGCAGATCGGCGGACTTAACAGCTGGTGCCGCGCGTCATAAATTAGAATAATGCGCCGAGTAATGGGCAGAGGTTAAATCGAGCTGACACTCTTCAATTATTCCGACCCTCTGGTAATATCAGTGCACGTCGACCGAGCATATCCTCATCAAGCACCGAGAGTGCCACATATCCTGCTTGCTCTCTAATGACGCGAGATTAATCCTACCCTATCCTTGCGCACGCCTATAAAGGCCCATTGCGCGCTCGGCAAAGCGAAAAGATCTAGGAAGAGACCTAGAGGAGAAAAAGAATTTCTTTAACCTAGGAACGACACCGAAACTCGAATCCCGGGCTCCCTAGCGAGGGATTTAAAGGGCGCGAGGGGTTTGGCGGATCCGCCAAGTCGCGAATAGCTTCTCGCCGTCTCTCGAGGAGGATTTCGGGCGGAAGGCGCCTTCCGAGTGCAAGATCCCTTTACAGACGTGGAAACGGAAAGGTTATTACTCCCGGGCAGGCTTTGCACGTATTTCGAGCACAGGGCACTCTGCCAGCTCTAATCGAACGAATTATCATTTTTGCTTCTGTATAGACCGACTAGCGATATCAGGTCTCCCTATCACCGATCGATGCCCAAGACGTCCGGTCGGGAATTCGAGTCGCTCGGCCGAGTAGGGAATTTCCGCGACAGCGACCTAGGAAACGCATTCCCCGTGCTCGGAATTAACTTCCCCGTGATCGGGACCGATCGCTCTCTCTCTCGCGTGGACGCAAACGGTCTCTCGAGATGTCCGATCGGAAACCCACGTAACCCCTTCGCCACTTCGGCGCGCCAAATTGGCAGCCGAGACTTTCGACACTCGAGTCGGCAACCGACTTGGCAGCTCGAGTTAAGAGTTAGCAGGTCTGGGCACACCCTCGCGTGTTTTCACCCTGTCAAAGCCAATATCGCCACGAGTCGATAGAGATCGAACGGCGGAAAACGCTCGCCACGTATCTGGGACGAATAGTGGAGCTAGAGGGATTGACCAACTCGGCTTTCAGGGCATTTCCGGGATCGGCTACCGATCGGCTGCCGTTGGATTGGGGACGGGAGGAGCAGCTTCCACCTACAGGAACAGCGGCTTCGTCGGCAGCACTTCCAGGCCCACCAGCAGGGATCGGTCCATCGGCGCTGGACTCACCACGTACGGATCCCGACTCGCGAAGACCGAGAGAGATCGACTCGCCGAGTCCAGATCGACCTACAGACCTTCCGGTGAGGAAATGTAGAAGGTAGAAATATACAGGAAAGAAAAAAAGAATAATGAAAAAACCACTTTTATGGAAATTATTTTGGGGCAACCTGGATAGGCGGTTGCGGTAACCAGCGTAAGATAGATGTGGAGAAGTACAGGAAAATATATCGCATTTTTTTTCCCCAGAGGTCTCGAGCTCAAGAGACTCGGAGAGGAGCTCGTCTCTGGGTCGACGAGGGTCCACGGATGAGATCAGCCTGGATGGCTCGACGTCCAGCTCGAGCAGGACCCCATTGCTGGAGAAACGGTCCTTCAGGGACCCAGGGAACGGGAAAACTTCGGAGCGATCTTCCTCCCTTCTGGGAAGATACTCTCGAGGTGTATCCCGGGACGAGAAGCCCTCGGAAACCGAATCCACGGCGAGGGACCGAGGAAGTAGATTCGGCTCATCCACGTATCCAGGGTCGCGTCCTGGGAGGTCCTTCGGGAGCGAGGAGCGCCTAGAGAGGAAAGACAGACAGGATAGCTCGATACCTCGTCAGAGAACGACCAGGGCGTTTTCTGGGAAGAATTCGAGAGATCCCAGTCCGGAGGAGGACGTCAAGCCGTCGAAGTGGGCCTCGTCCCTGGGTACCTACTCCAGGATCTCCTCCTTGGCGAACAGGAACGCGTCCCTAAGTAAGTCGAGGCCACACAATTCTTGGCTATCGGGTATCTAAAGCTTCCCACGTTTCCAGGCACTCGAGACTCCAGCCTGACACCGTCTTCGTCCTCCTCTTCGAGGTATGGCGCACCCAGCTCCAAGTTCTCGGGGTCGTACCCGAGCTCGCAGCGGTTCCGAGCAAGCAGTGGAGAACGGGCGCTTAAAGAGGACGATCGAAACGGGAAGACGACCTCCACGAGCGACGGACCTCCGGGGAGCAGGATTAAGGAGAGCCCGGCGAAGTCCTCGGGAAACGAGAGCAGAAGAGTGGAAAACGATCCGGAAGGAAATTGCGGCATTACGATGGTGACCATGGTGACGCGGGGGACGTCTCCTACTCCTCCCACCACCACGACGTACGTCAGGTCAGGCCGGACCGACGCCATCAAGGTGGTTCAGAAAGAGGTGAACGGTTCCCGGGCGAAGCTGGAGACCAAAGACGAGGAGATACAGGCCGATCGTGTCGAGGACGCTCCTAAGTTCCCCAGATATGTCAATGGGGCCGAGAGTAACGTTGGTTCCACTGGAGGGAGAACCTTCCCCGGGACAGCCTGGAGTTCCTACCGAGACAAGTACTCCTCGCCCAGCAGCGGCAACGTCGGGTACTCGTCCAGGGGATACAACTCCACCTCTTCGAGGATCGGAGCCTTTGGTTTCGCAAGGCCCAACGAGAGCGCCCTCGGGAACCACCACGAGGAGACAGCAAATTCAGGGAATTCTAGTCAAAGAACGCCGCCGAGAGACGCGAGGTCCAGAAGCGGCTCCGAGGGGAGGCCTTGCGTTCGACAGAGCCTCGTTTCGAGGTCGCCGGACCAGAGGCGACCTCGAGGAGAGGACATTTCGCCAGCCTCCAGCGAGGGCTCGCGGTCCAGGATCCGGAACCAGGCCAGGACCAAGACGCAGAGTCCTGAGAAGCCACGGGCCAACGACACGGCGCGCGAATCCTCCTGCGAGCAGAATTCTAGTCAGAGGACGTCGTCGAGGAGCAGCTCCGAGGGCAGACCTTGCGCGCGGCAGATAGGGTCGGTCTCGAGGTCTCCGGACCAGAGGCGACCTCGAGCCGAGGAGGGGACCGTCACCTTGCCAGCCTCGAGGAGAACTGCTGTATCTAATTCCGAGGGTCGAAGGTCGCCGACTAGCGAGGACGACGCCTCGAGGTCGAAGGTGGAGTCGAACGTTCCCTCTTCGAGAGCCTCTTCCAGGCCTTCTTCAAGGTCCGAGGCGGAGGATGGCACCCGTTCTCCAGGGCGGATTCCGAATTCTAGTCCCGCATCCCGCCGACAATCACCCGGAGAGAGTCCCACCGGTCTCCGGAAGCCAGGAAGTGGGACTTCGAGAAAGACCCCGACGTCAGAGGCAGAGGACTCTTCGAGGTCCTTGCCGCCTCGCCAGGCGAGGTCCGGCGAGGTCGCGACGAAGTCCCCCTCGCCGGCGGCGAGTCTTGGTACGAAAATCCGAACACCGACCCCGTCGCCGACGCCGCCATCTCCGCCGTCGACGTCAAGGCGGCGTCGCGACGGCCAGGGCACCTTAGGGTGCACGAGGCAGGGCGCTTCGCCCGACGCGGCGCTCGGCAAGCCGCCGGTGCCGAGAAACGACGCAGCAGTGAATGCGAAGGGCCTGGGGCCGATCTGCAAGTACGTCAACAAGGACTTTCGGAAGTCGGTCCTGAATATGGAGAGCGGCGCCGAGGTCGCGCGTGCCCAGAAGTGGACAGCTCGAAGAAGCGCCTCGGCGAGCTCGCAGGACTCCGAGGTGGGCTCGGAGCCGGCGCCCTCGGCCAGGTCCCTGGGCTCAAGGTCCGGGACCTCGACCTCCAGCTCGAGGCCTGCAACCGCCTCTTCTAGGTCCGCGGAGTCCCCTCCTTGCGCCGAGCCACGCGTCGCGACACCGGTGACGTCGCGTTTGGACGCCTCCCAGAAGTCCTCTTCGGCTTCTGGGAGGAGAAGGGGACCCTCGACCTCGCCGAGTCGCAGACCGAAGAGCGACGACGAGTCCAGTGGTACCACGTCATCGAGTGGCGAGGAGGACGGCGAGGGCATCGTCGCCGACGCCGAAGTCGCGAATAGGTCCAGGGGCAGCCCCAGACGACGCAGGAGGAGGACCTCGGGCTCTCCGGTTCAAGGTGGGTCTTCGGCACCTTCTTTGGGGTCTTAGTTTCTCTAACCTTCGATCATCCTCGTGGTAGGTCGAGAGGGCAGGAGCAGCGACGGGTCTTCCAGGGCCAGCCTGCAGGCGTCTTCGGCGGACGAGCTGCCCCTGACCTCGGATCGGCCCCCGAGGCCGCCGTCGAGTCCCAGGTCGAGGCGCGAGCGATGCAGGAAGACCGAGGAGGCCAAGTCCTTCCTGGCGAGGGCCCTGGCTCCCGTGGCCACCCTCTTCAAGAGCAGACAGCAGGACCTCGAGGAGTCGCCCAAGGACGCAGTGATCGGGTCGGTCTCCAGAGGTCCATCCCGGAACCCCAGTCGGGGCAGCTCGGCGGATGGCGGCGAGGATGGCAGGAGACGCGTCGCTCCTGGTGCCAGGATCGACGGGAATGGCTGGGTCGACAACGGAATTCGGTCCAGCTGCGAGAAGACCGACCGGGGCTGGGTGGACTCCGAGTCGGACTGCGGTCCAGAAGCCGTCGGCTGCAACGACGACGTCAGTCAGGACACCACGATCAGCGCGGCGCTGCCGGACGACGGTGAGTAACCCTCGACCGGAGGCGGGAGATCCGGACCTGGCAGCGACACCCTCCCCGAAATACACCTGTCCCAGGATTCCCGAATTATCTCTCCACGTGAATCAGCCCCTGCGGTCGGCAAGGCGTAGCCACTGGTGCGAAAATCCGAGATACGCCCACCTGGTCGTTAGTCGACGTCGGTCTTGGCACTGACAATTGTCTCTCGTTTTCAGGAAAGTATAAGTTTAGAGTGTGGCGTCAGGACTCGGGAGAGAAGGCCTGGTGGCTCGAGGGAGGCGAGGACGGGTCCGGCGCCGACGCCAGGAGCCGGGACGCCGAGGAGGAGAGGAGCCGCCCGGACAGGACCTCGGCGTCGCCGTCCAGGAGAGAGACCATGGCGGGGGGCCTCAACGAGGCCAGGACTCGCATTCGACACCAGCAGTCCGGGGAGCGAGCCTGGTGGATGAGCGAGGACCCGGACAGCGTGCCCGAGGGGGTCGAGGTCATCCCAGTGGCGAGGCCGTCCCCGAAGAGGACGACGCCGAGTCCTGGCACTCCAGGACCCGAGGCCGAAGACCGGCCCAGAACCCTGGGGGTCCGTCGATTCGACTCGGGGGAGAAACCCTGGTGGCTGGACAGCTCGTCCAACGTCCCCGACGGGGTCGAGAGGATACCCGTTGAGGAGAGCTCTCGCAGTGACTCCGCGTCGTCGGAGTCCTTGGAGAGGGTCGACATCGAGAGACTCGGCACCAGCCTCGCCCCCCCAGCCGAGGAACCTCTAGGGGACAGGGCCAGCCCCGAAGGGGTAAGGGGACTTACCCCCTGCGAAGAGTCCTTATCGAGGATCGATGGACTGTTCGAGTCCTCGCGATCGACGATCTCCGTGGCATCGTCGTCCCCGAGGGGAGGGCGATTCGCCGCGATAGGACGATAAGGATCCCGGAAACGTGTCCTCTCGCTCTGACGCATCCTCTACTCCTCCTGTTATCAGATCGAGAACCCTCCGGACCCGCCCGACACCGATTATCGAGCCAGGGAGTCGTCCTACGACGACTCGAGGTCCTCGATGAAGTTGCCGCCGAGGAGGCCGCCGCCTAGGAAGAGGCCCACGAACCTCCCTCTCTTCATCGGGGAGAGGAGGGACATCGACGACCTCTTGGGCGAGGTCAAGGAGCCCACCCGCGGCCCGGTTACCTCGCGACTCTTCGGAAAGGGTGAGTCATCCTCTGGAACCTTGCATTGATAAAAATATCAATATACAAATTTACATACACATAAGTTAGTCAAAATTATGTGATATTACATCTAATCCACGTGAAAGCGCACTAATGCGTTAAATATACAATGTTACGGGTATTTATACGTTTTCCAATGTGTAGCTTTTCCACTTTACTATGTTTTACTAATTATTTCTATGTATGTAAATTTCCATCGATTTTTATCAGTCCGGTCAATTTTCTATGGGTATTCGGTTCTGACCCCGGTTCTTCTTCTTCAGAGTCCTCCGAGGAGAGCTCGGAGTGCGAGGAGATCGACGCGACCCAGGTGATCGTCCACGACGGCAGGGCCAGGACGCCGGTGATTCAGCGAAGGATCGGGTAAGTGCACCGCCTAGAGTCACGGCGGAAACGTCGACGGAAACCCCATCGTCATCCCCGCCAACGGATCGTTTCTTTTCCAGGGACGCCGACGGGACTCGGCCCGATGGCTACATTCCCGTAAGTCGTGTGCGAGAACCCCGTCCTGACTCTTCCCTCGGTGCCCTCTTCGGCACCTCCGGCTCGCATGCACCTGTATGCACCTGTATGCATTTGTCGCGCGACACGCGTGACGACGGGGCGTTTAACGCGTAATCCGAGGACACGGCACGCGATCGCAGGCGGACTTCCATTCGGGTTAATTTACGGAGTGGACATCCTCGCTACCGTGGGATTCGCCGAGGGAGGAGTGAAAGAGAGAAAGAGGGAAAGAGGGAAAGGGAAGAGAGCCGTCCCCTCGGCCGGGCCGCAAATCCTTCCCCGACGTACACGAACGCCGGACAAATTTATCCGGGGATTGAATCGCGATTGCCCCCGGGAGCATCGGACGGACCGTAAAGTGCGAGTCTTAAGGTGCACTCTATTTTTTTAATCGGCGTTATTTATCGTCACTTGGCGCGCGCAGGGTGAATAAATACTCCGGAACGGAAGGTCCCCCCGGAGGAACCGGTAGCGGGGTAAGGCTGTAGTCGGTCTTCGGGCGCTTCTTTAAAATGCATAAACGTCTAATAAATCCATCAGGGGATGTTTAAGCGGCCTCCCGGTCGCGAAATAATGCTCGTTATTAAGAGCATTGTTGGATTGAAATACGATTCCCTCTCCCTTTCTCTTTCGCTCCTCCCCGGGGGTTTTAAGACCCACTTTGTCGTCGTTACGAGTAATTACGGTGCCGGTAATTACGGGCGATTTCGTATCAACTGGTCGCTCGTTCCTCTGGTCGCATCGAAAACGGAACGAATTTATCAGCGGACGGACAAGTGGCGTTTCGACCCCAAGCACTCGACGTCATTAAAATGGCCTCGCGGGGGCGAGGGGTGCGCTCTCTCATTTTTCTCCCCTTTCTCCGTGCCCGTGAAATTTAAGACCCCGGCTCGCTTTCGCCCCCCGTTCTCGGTTTCGCCCTCGGCCACCCTCTTCTTACCCCGCGACGAGTACCCTCGGCTTATTCGCCCACTCGGCGAATGCACGGCCTGCAGACGCCGACAGAGACACGCGCCGGGGGACAAAGAGGGAGGACTCGCGAGAGACTTTTCAAAGCCCGGGGCGTCGAGATCCGCATAAGAGGAGTCGGAGAGCGTTATTGTTTTCCGCCGAGACGCGTAGGACGTGCCCCCGGCATCGATCTCGCTTCCGGGGTCGTCGCTTCCTTTTCGACCCTGCGCCTCGCCCGGCGACTCCTCTCCCGGCGCGGTTAAAGCCCGCGCTAGAAATCCGGATATTCCTCCGCAACGGTCCACGATGGAAAGAAACTCTTCCAACGAAAGATGTCCGGCACTTTCCGATGAACATTTCTTCTGAGAGGTGATTTTTTGTGTCTCGACAAGGGGAGGGGGAAATCTCGATTTTCGTTCACTACGAGGATACGGTGTCTCTTTCTCGGGGAGGGGATCTTTCCCTGGGTTTTCCCGGGTGCGCTCTTGATCTCCGAGGACAAGATCGACCGAGGAGGAGGAGGGAAACCGCTCGAGCGAAATCGGGCCCGGTGGCTGCGATTACGACTCGAACGGGATTAGTCGTTCGAGCGCGACCCCGCGAGGCGTGCGATCGGGCTCGCTCGGTTCGCTCGACGCTTTCACCGAGGTGTGCGTGCGTTCTCGAGCCCTCGCGCGCACGCGTGTTCGCGACTAGCTGCACCTTTGTCTCCGCGGTCCCCTTCAGTCGGCGGCCCCTCGGCTGCGAATTTCGTCGACGCATGAGCGCGCTTTCGCGCCGGGAGAACTAATGAGAGGCGAGTGGTCTCTCTTTTCAACGCGCCCTTTACGACAGATCCGTCGCGCGATATTAAACGGCCTTTCGAAACGGCGCGGTCGGCGGTCGCGCCACCGAGGTTTAAAATCTCCGTTAAAATTCAATAACCATTGATATGGGTGCAAAAAGAAAAATAATATCCGTGACGGCTTCCCAGGTATGCCCGTAAATATAGAGATTAATCGAAATACGGGATCGATTCGATCGATCGATCGCCGGTCGCGGGGCAGCGCACGCACGGTGCGCGCGTCATCGGGTTGGCCGGCGCGAGAGGAAGGGTGCCCGCCAGGCGGCGGCACGGTCGCGCGGTCGACAGGTGTCCACGCGGGGCTCAGTGTCGCGGCGGCCGCTGGCGAGGCAGGACAGGGGCTCGTCGTTCGCTCTCGCCGTCTGGCCGGCGTCTCGCGTCTCCGGAGCCAGGTCCGTCGGCGAGCATCCCCCGCGCGCAGGTCCGGTCGACCGAGCCTGCCCGAGCCTGCCCGAGCCTGCCCGAGGCCCTCGCAGGTATTCCGGAAGTGCGCGAGTGCGAGAGAAAAGAAGGTGCCCAGTGCTAGGGAGCGAGATAGCGAGACCCGTGGAGACGTCCGTTGGAGAGAGAGGGAGAGAGCGGGTACTCGGCGGATTTAAATAGAGAGCCTGGACGCGCGCGTCCGTATATATATCGGATTTCGAGAGCGGAGAAAAGAGCGGGGCCGTTCCCGGGCCCGCGTCGTCGCGAGCGGAGGCGAGCGCCGCGACGCCCACGTAGGAGTGCCGCGGGCCTTTCTTTCCAGGGGCCTCTTCCTTTCGCCTCCACCTTGGGCCTCTTTGTCTCTCTTATCCGTCTCCGTCCTTCGAGTCGGCGCGGTTCCGGCGTCTCCGGGCCCATTGTCCTCCGTGCGGCTCGGCGGTCGCGCTCCGAGTGGGCCGCGGCCGCCTCTCCGAGGCTGCGCGCGCACCCGGGCCCGGACCAACCCTCGGCGGGCCCCGCGCGTACCCCCTCCCGGTCAGTCTCTCCGGAGCCACGGAGGAGCCTCTTCGCGGACGTTATTTCGCGTTTGCCGCGCATTCCAGCCGGCGGGCCGCGGTGTTTTCCTTTTGTCCCGCGCCTCCGTCCCCGTCTCCCTGGGGATGTCGTAACGCGACACCCGGCCGGTACCTCAGGACCCCCCTCCCACCTTGTTTACCCGGGAGTAGCTTCGCCCGATCGCAAGGATATTTATATCTCTTCCCGCGGTACTTCCACTTCCATGTAAATCCGCCGGTTCGTCATCGCGGAAGAGAGGGCGAGCCCTGTTACCCGGGAACTATTCAGAAAACCGTCCCACCGTAGTAACGAGGAGATCGTGCCGGTCGCGGGCAGTCGGACGCCCCCTCCCCGCCCAGACTCCGAAGGTTCGAGGTGAACGAAACACATTTCGCGAAAACTCATTCCGCCGAGATCCGAGGTGAAGTTAGGAACTCGCGGCCTTATCTTCCCCTCCCTTCCCCTTCTACTTCGCCGGCGCACGCGGTCGGTCGCGCGGCGTCGCGGCGCCGCGGCGGCTCGGGGAACCGGTATTACCTCGGCGCTATCTCCCGACAGGAATTTCTTCACGTGTCCCCTCTCGCTCGATCCTTCTCTCTCTCTCTCTCTCTCGCTCTTTCTCTCTCTTTTTCTCTCTCGCTCTTTCTCTCTCCAGCGTTCTCTCCGTCTCTCGCTAACCGGGCACCTCGACTTCCATTAGACCGTGCGGCCGAAAAACAAAGACACGCGGCGGTACTCCCGCGTGCGCGCGCGTCCTTCGACGCGGCGCGCGACGCCGGATAAAGAGAGGAGAGCGTCTCGCTCGGGTCTCGAAATAAAGCGGCGGCGACGCGGCCGAGCCGGCTCCGCGGACCGGTTCGCGGGCCCCGAGTCGGGCCCGGGTCGCGCCGAGTCGGGCCCATGAGGCCCCGCTAGCGCCCCCCGCCCTGGGTCGAACCCCTCCCTCCGGGGGGCAGGGGGCCGCCATGGTCTCCCTGACCTGCAGGGTCCAGTACCTGAACGACGTCGACCCGTTCGCGTACGCGAGCTCCTACCCTGAGCCCCCTCGGCCGCCGATTCACACCTTCAGCGCGACCTTGCCGCTCATCAATCAGCTGGCCGCCGTCCATCGGCTGCTGCGCGCGCCGCACAGGGTGAGTGAGACAATAACCTACGGGGGGTGCGTCCCCGAAGAACGGGGCAGGGGTGGGTTACGATGGAAATCTCCAATTCTACCGGTTTGGCATTTTTTATCGAACTACTCGATACCTGCGATTATGATATCAGAGGGGTTTTCGAGTAATTTTAAGGTGATAAGAGGGTGGCGTGAAAGGGTATCGTTTGGGAAAATTTCCTAAGAACTGGGCATTTTTTATCGAACTACTCGATACCTGCGATTGTGATACCAGAGGGGTTTTCGAGTAATTTTAAGGGGATGAGAGGGTGGCGTGGAAGAGGTATCGTTTGGGAAACTTCCTTTGGTACCGTTCAAAGATGTGTTTCTCGTGAATACAGCGGATGCAACATGGACCTTTGTATTTCGAGCCGAGCGTGACCGGTATTGCGCGTACTCGATGATCGTCCGAGTGGTGCCCTCGTTTGTAAGAGACCAAGAGGGGCTGTTATATTCCGTAGCTCCGGCCTCTATGGAAAAGGGATTATTACGGGGGCATAAAGGCTCGTTGCAGGACCGTTTACGGCGAAAGTCTCAATGGAGATGTCAGGAGTCACAGGACGCGTGGGACCGCTCGCGATTGTCGCCAAGAGGGGGACTCACTTGGCAAATGGCACGACAGCCGCTCCTCGGATAATGCCCCTTTGACATCGATTTTAAACTCCACGTGTGCACGTTTAATCGGCCCCCTCTCTTTTTCTTTTATATTTTTTTTTTTCTCTCTTTTAACGCCCCTGGGGCGCGGGGGATAATATCGCGGATTTCGGAATAGAAGGCCGGAGGTTGACGCGATACACTCGGTACTCGATGTTTACATCTTCCGGGTTGGAGAGCATGCCGAGGCAATTGGTATCTCGGTACTCGTTTGGATAAAAGTGTGTTTACTGTTCCGAGGTGATATACGCCGCGCGTGTGGCGACGATAGCGGAGCAGGCCCCTCTCGGTTATCGGGTCTCCGTTTTGTCGCCGGCGTCCTGCGACGAGGAGTCGACTGGGCGTTTTTGCGGATTTTTTTTCCCTTTTTTCTTCCCCTTTTCTACTCTTTGCTTTCCGCCTCCTAACCGCGTCGCCCGGAGTAATGGACATGGACCAATGGCGCCTGGAAAGACTATAGACATCGCTTGGGTATCTCTCTGTGTTATCTCGTACTTTTATGCCCGAGCATCTTTAGGAGCGATCCCGGGGATAAATTATCTCGGCGGGTGGAAAAATCGCGGGTAATTAGCCGCGCGGCCTGGTGATGTAAATTATTCGAAGATCGGAGGGGGGGGGGGGGCAAATTACACGTCGACTTTTTACGCGCTGTTAAAACCTCCCGAGGGGTATTCCCGCGTACAGGTTCGAGTAATTCCTGAGTTCATGAAAACTTCGCGAGCGGGTTGGACGCGCCTAATGCGAGGGTACCGTGTTACGTCGGAACGGAAGGGAAAAAGGAGGAGAAAATGGGGAAAGGGGGCGAAGTGGGCGCGTCGGACAACAAACTTGTAGGTATGGGACGGGGGAATTAGTTGTCGGGGTAAGGGGCACTTCCTTCGGGGATTTATTTCAAGAGGTGCCGGTAATGCACGCGGCCCTTGATATCGCGCTACCGAGGGTACCTGGCCTCGTTCCTTCTAATGCGTGTACGGTCCATTGTAAATTTACAGATAAGCCCGGCCACCCGATAATTGGCCACCCACCTGTAAAGGGCCCTTTTACGGCACCTCGAATGTGAATTAGTGCTCGTTACCCGTGTTTGTCGCGTACTTAATGGCCCCTCTCTATGGCGCACTTACCCGGCGACGCTCTACCTGTACTCTCTGTACCCTTGGATTCGCTTCATCTAGGAGAGATCTCTCTACCTCGGGAGATCTCTCACCTTCCACGAGTCCTGATTTGGATTATATATATATATATATTTTTTATATCGTTTGACGTGATAATACGAGCTAGAGCGGACGGACCTTCCATTCTCCCGAGAGCATCTCTTCGGTTAAACGTATTCCCGATAATGGCACCTTTCTTCAGGGGATCTCGACCGTGGACCCGGAGGCTGTATCCTGGGGGAATGATTTGTCTTAAAAAAGGTATCGCTATTGTGGGAACCACGGACGATCCGGGCCGCGGTTCGGTCTTGAAGAGAGGTCTCGAGGAGAGCTACTTTCTTGGGAAATGTATGTACTTATTTATATATGTAAATATATATATATACATGGGTACTTAGGTTTCCACGCCTCGGGGGTTACGTCAAACTATCGAGTCGGTCACGTCGGTTACCTGAAACGCGGCTCTCCTAAAGCCGGAGGAATCGAACGGATCGATGCCGCTCCGTTAAGTCCGTTCCGTTCGATCCGCTCCGGGTGCATTCTCTCGGACGATTCACGACGCAGCGGAAGAAGGGGGGGGGGGGTCGGAGGAAGAAAAAAAAATGGGATTCCCAGGGAACAGGCCGAGGGGCAGGAGGCTCGAAGTCGTTCGAGCCTGGAATAGGAGGAAGTCGGGCCTGGCGAGACGTAAAAATCGTTTTATGTACCGACCGGTACGTATATTTCAGGGCTGGGAGGCTCGCGCAGTGAGGTAGGTCAGGAGGAGGATCCGATGTAACCCTGAAAAGTCCCGTTCGAAAAATCTGACAAAGCGGTTTACACGCGACGATCCGAACGATTCTTTGATATTAATCGGGGAGGGAGGGAGGGAGGGGCGGTTTATAAATTTTATAGTCCGCGGCCATTCAGGAACGGAAATGCCATTCAGAGGCGGATAAGCCCGGAGTCGTGAGGCACGGACTGTAGATCCCAGGGACGTAGAAGTCACCTGATAGGTCGGCAGGCACCTACCTACCTACCGACCCACCTACCTACCTTCGGGACAACTGCAGTCGAACGACTGCAGTCAACGTCCTGTACCTCTCGACGACGAGGACTATAGTCGAGGGCCGATGGCCGGCAGCAGCCTCTTTGTTGCTTGCATTCCGCTCGAATGCGGCGACTCCTTGGCGATCCCTAAGGACCCTGGATCCTTTATTCCCACCCCGAGTACCGGGACCGTCACCTGAAATTATCCCGGCACGTCTTATCTTCTGGATAAAAGTGCACCGGAAGGTGCCGTCCCCTTAAATTCGATGCGCTGGCCAGCTGCAGGGAACCGTCGATAAAAATTGACCCGTCGATTTGCTTATCACTTGTTTCGTTAATAAACCCGGGGACAGGTGCAGGGGATCGGCTACTCACCTGGGATGGTACACATAAGGGGACCGTTGCCGGTTTTTGTCGGGACCCGAGGAGCGTCCTCGAGGCGACCTTACCTCCGGGCGTTCATAAATATTAATTCGTCAGGACCCTTCCCTCTCCTCCCCGGCGAGGGGGCACGAGGATATAAGGACGGGGAGCGGGAAAAAAGGAAATGCCGGCCGCGACGAGGGCATTTCACATTATTTCGGGAACGCGTTCAATATTCATGAGCCACGGGTGGAAGATAAACAGGCGCGTTACCCGGGGACCGTTCGAAGATTGCAAATTACGTATTTTCGCGGAGGCCGCCCCTAATGGCGGGGGATTAATATTCATGATAACCGGCCGCGTGGTCGACCTCGAGCCGCGGAACAGCCTCCGGAAACTCCCCTCCCTTGGCCCCCTTACCTTCCTTTTTTCACGATCTCCATTTCGCGAACCTACGCCGGAGGTCGACCCAATGGCTCCCCGGAGTGCACTTCGAGGAGGTTCCCCCAGGTTCTGTCTGAAGGTAGAGGAGATTTCTTTCCTTTTTTCTCTCTTTTTATTATTTTTTTTTTCCATCTTATGAATTCCTTCGGCGGAAACGTATGCTTAAGGATCAGAGGAGGTCTTGCACCTTGGAACGATGGTTACCGTCGAAATTCGCGATCCCCGAGGAAGGCCGCAAGAACTCGCTTAGGATGTCCTTCGGACGGCTCGGACGCGGTGCATCGGGGAGGATGCCTAGCGATGCATTTAATTCCTCGTAGAATGTCGGCCTGCAAAAAGTGGCCGGGGCAATAAAGCAGCCACGACGCCGGTTAGCATTGACGTCACGGCCAATAAAGCGGCCTCCCGTTTAAATAAAACAAACGGATGCAAATGCGATCTCGCGGGCTCGCGAGTTTGCGGGGGCAAATAACCGCGAGACGGCGAGCGATACGCGGAAGCCCCTGCGAGCGGACCGGAGAGGCTCGACCGAGCTCGCGATAACCGTGATAAGGGCCTCGGAGATGGGCTCGATCGTAAATTTTGGGATCCAAAAGTTGGGGAGAAATTCTCGCGGGGAAATGTGCGGAAGAAATCTTAAAACCAATGCAAAACCTGGAAAACCATCGGTTGGTTAACTGGTGGACCGTGAGGTATATCGCGAGTCCGTGATAAGCCGCGGTACATCAATGTTCCATTTTGGAGCCCTCCATTTTGAATTTCTAATTCAAGGGTTATGATAAAAATTGTCGGAAGCATACAACGGAGATGTGAGATATACATGGCGAGTCCGTGATAAGCCGCGGTACATCAATGTTCCATTTTGGAGCCCTCCATTTCAAATTTCTAATTCAAGGGTTATGATAAAAATTGTCGGAAGCATACAACGGAGGGAAATCATGCTATCAGCTGATCGTCAGGGATCGGACCGTAGGATATCGCGAGGCTAATCTCGCATGACTTTCGACGACGTCGGTCAGCTTTCTCTCGTCGGTCATTCCGGCTGTCTCCTTTAGTGATTTCCCTCCGGCCGACCTTTGCCGATTATCCTCGTAGAAGTCCCATGGACGGGTGCATCTCACCGGACGAGGTTCCGGGCCACGATGCACCCGGCATGCCAGCAATGCGCTCGATTAGTGCAACTCGCCGGATACGTGCAGTGCCCGATGCTCGGCGATGCACTCGCCTGGTGCAACCGCGGTACCAGCCGCGGGCATACCCGTGCGCAACAACTCCTACGTCACGTGGACAAGTAATGCATGGATTGTCTCCTTTTGTACGAGATGAGCAGCTCGGCGGGGCGCGGAAAGTCGGGCCGCGATTCGGCGAGACTCCTCTTTCGGAATTAATGGACTAACTGGCGGGTACGGCATGGAATGTCGGTTATTTGCGCGGCCAAGATGCTAATGCTGCCCCTTCGCTTTGCATGACAATGCCTCGCCAGGACGGGGTGCCTCCTGGGCGTAGCCGCGTGGTTGCAAATGCACTGGGTGCCGCCGTTGCGCCGTGCAGGGCAAAGGGGAGTCCCTTACCTATCCCGGGTGCAAGTTTCACTTACTGCGCCCTGATTAAGCCATACCCGATGACATTTCTCCTTCTTATCTCATGTTTCCCCGGAAATCCCAAGGAAATCCTGCCGGGCTCTTTTCCTCCCTTGAACGCGGAAGCGATTTACCCGCCGCGGGATTTTCCTACGCACCGAGATAGGTGCATACCAGGTATTCCGCGGAATCGCGAGACTTCACGGATGCATCCGCGCGTTATGACAATGCCACGGCCGCGGTTGCAGCTGATGCGAGCTTGTAATGTGCATCGGGCGGCCTCTTCAAAGTGCGCGGAAAGACTCGTAAATCCGCGGAGTCGAACCGTAAAACGTGCCGCGGGGCATGGGGTTCGGGAGGGGCGCGTTTTCCGCGGCGTTTTTCCCCGGAGCCGAGGGGTCCCGTTCGCTTGCCTCGTGGGAAGTACTCCATTTTTTTTTTTTTCACCGACTCGTCTCGTGGCTGCGTCTTTGGTCTTGGTTTCTGATTTCTTCTCCTTCTTTCTTTTTTATTATTTTTTTTTTTCCGTTGCTTCCGTTATCGCCCTAAAAAGTGCAGCCCCGATTCCCGGCGAATCGCGCCGACTCGTCAGGTGCGAGGCGAGGGACAGGGATTCCGTCGGGGCTTCGGAACCTTGAAAATATATACCTAGGGCATATGCTCGACGAGGGATTCGGAGTCGCGTATCGATGGTCGAAGCCCTCGAAGCGAAATTCCCGGCGAGGAGCGATCGAGTATCGAGTAACGTTAGAAGACGGCTTAACCGGGACGCAACTCGACTCTCGGGGTGACTCCAGACTCCGGGGGGAAACGATCCCCCTGGGGTTCCAGGAGGTTCCGTTGGGGTTCCCCGGGGAGGCAGGAAGGCCCGGGAATTTTTCCCCACGCTCGTTACGAAGCCTGTGAATTCTTTACCTTTCCACTTTTTGGATTTCTTTTTGTCTTTTCTCGAAGGAGAGATACTCTTTCTCTTGTTCATACCGACCGGCCATCTTTATCCAGCATCTCGCCTCGGCTTCTCACGGAGGTAACGGAGGCGACTCGCCGGTAACCCGAAGAGACTTCGGAGAAAGACGGCTTCCGGTCCGGTGATAAACGTCGGTTGCGAGAGCCGCGAGAGCAGATAAACGCGCGTGGGTATTGTCGGGAGAGGTGGAGGCCCCTCGAAAATAGACACCGTGGAGGGGCCGCGATTTCATTCGAGGAAGACACCCGAGGACCTCGCCACGGAGGCGCGATTCGCGTTAAACGAGTAATCCTTGGAAAATTGAAATTCAACGGGGGCACCGGGGGAGATCGGCGGAAAAATGGAGAGGATTCGAGCAGGGCGCTCGGGAGATATCTCGTCGAGTCGGCGGGACGATTGTTTGACGGGGGCTCCTTGGGGGAATGGAAATTAATGGAAAGCCCGGGGAAAAGCGTCGGGAGATCGCGCTGAAATGGCCGTACGATTGTTTGCTTTGTAAGGGGCTCCCGAGGAAAGCGGAGACTCGCGGGAAGAAAGCCGAGGATTATGGGAAATGCGCGGAGGCGGACGGGCGCTGCCCGAATAGAAAGGGAAGATCCTATTTGGACGGGATTAAAATTAAAGGCCCTGTCCTGGAGGGGGACGATTTTTCGAAATTCAGACTCCTGGGGGACGGTGGAGGCGCGACCTCCTCGCCGTTACGGACTTTATTCCCGCCCACGTGGCGGATTTTCGCGGCCGCAGCTGCCCGTTCGCCCGGGCTTTATTAACCTTCCCCCGGGAAGCCCGACGCCGTGTAAACTTGGCACGAATTCTACGATTTCGCGCGCGATTCGCCACTCGCGGGCGTGTATTTCTGGAGGCGAGGAAGGGCGCCTTCGACGAGGCGAGAGATTCTCAGCCGAGGAGGACGACCCTCGACCGGAGTCCTGCTCTCGAGGTCCTGTAACCGCGGAAAGGAACACCTGGCTGTTTCTCTCGTGTCTCCTTGATTCTCTATTCCCGAGCCGAGTACCTTTTTCAATTACATTCACCGGAGAAAATAGCCGAGAGGATATATCGGCCCGTCGAGCCGGCCGGAGTAACGAGACTTTCCTTCGGCACAGACGCGGAAACAATGGCCGGGGCCGTTCTTTCTTTCTTTTCCGACGTTTCCGAGGTCGTACCTGAGCGGCCTCTCGTCACTTTCTACAACGTCCGACCGGCCGCTTCCTTATGCGGGAATTATTCCCGAAATTATTCCCGAATCCTGCATTTTTTTATTTCCTCTTCCCCCTACTCTCCGCATTCCCCTACGGCTATCGGCTGACGCGATAAGTCTGTCGACCTCCGAGGCTTTGAATTCCCTTTATGGAGGGTTGGATTGCGTTAAACCTTCTCAAATCGCTCCTTAATGCCGTAAGCCGACTCCGGTCCTGTATTAGGTGACTGTCATTTAACGCGTCACTGCCACGTGGCACCACGTGTCACCTTCGCGAAACGCGCCCCAGAGTTACCGAGAGGCATTTCTCAATGACTCGGCGAGAGCCATTCACGGGGCAACGTTCATATTCATTCCCTGTAATTATTTCCCCCGTGTATGTATACACGCACCTAGGCGTGTACACCGCGAAGACACGTTTAACTCGGACCGCCGATCGATAGCGGGAATCGTTAACGTTCCCCCTTTCTCTAGATGCCTCTTGCGTAGATCATTGATCCTTTCGCGGGTCAGGCGCAATGCATATGCTAATCGCGCCCACCTACTTCTTTCCTATTTCTTCTCTCTACTCGGATAAAGGTGCGCACACGCGTGTCTACGCGATATGCTGACTGCGTATCCTCGTTGCGGCATTGTCCGGAATTACTTTCTCCGCTTGCGTTGCGACAACGCGTTACGAGACTATTGAGAGGCAGATGGACTGAGGTCGGGGAAGTTTTGGGCATTTTGGAGGTCGGCGAAGTTTTAGGTATTTTGGAGGTCGGCGAAATTTTAGGTACATTTTCGAGGTCGGCGAAATTTTAGCTACACTTTCGAGGTCGGCGAAGTTTTAGCTACACTTTCGAGGTCGGCGAAGTTTTAGATACACTTTCGAGGTCGGCGAAGTTTTAGGTACATTTTCGAGGTCGGCGATGTTTTAGGTACACTTTCGAGGTCGGCGAAGTTTTAAGTACACTTTCGAGGTCGGCGAAGTTTTAGGTACACTTTCGTCGGCGAAGTTTTAGGTACATTTTCGAGGTCGACGAAGTTTTAGCTACACTTTCGAGGTCGGCGAAGTTTTAGGTACATTTTCGAGGTCGGCGAAATTTTAGCTACCTCGGTGATTAGCGAAATTTGGGTCCTTGGAAGCTGGTCAGATTTTGGAGATCGGAGAAGTTTCCATCGCTTCAGGGGTAGGGGAGGTCGAAAATGACGGTGGGTGCCTTGAAATAAAACGTGGACGCTCTTTTCTGGGACACGCTAGCCAAGCTCGAGCTCGCGTGTATCTGGAAACGTATCTGGGATGAACTCGACCGGTCGATAGGTCGACGGATTCGGGTCGAATAGGCGCGCGAATCGCTGAAGGCGAACGCCGACCTCGTTCGCGTGCACGTTCCGGTGCAGGGCATACATGCACCGGAGAAGGGATGCGCCCCGTTAATATTTAATAGAATTTTTATTCGAGGTCTGAATAGGCGGTCATCTGGAAATAGCATTTTTATCTCGAAGAGGGTTCACGTGGTTCCACGTGGTTCCACGTTTCCGGATAAGGTATGCCGGGTGCAGTCGAGAGGTGGCGCCGCATCTCCTCCCAGCATCCAGGGTGACACCTGTTGAATGCACTCCGGCTCGATAAGCTCCCATCGAGTGCCCCCTACCTCGTCGGAGGATTATCACTTCTGCATCCCCGATATGTATCGCCGGAATACATATCCCGTACATCCGAGGGTATCCGAGAGCTCGATCAATGGGAGCTCGAAATCCCGGTACCAGGAATCCTCCCCCGGGTGAGGGAGAGAGAGAGGAACGGACCTTTCAACCGTCCCGGCGAAACCGCGTCGCGGAACGGAACGACGTTTATCCGCTATGCCGACCGTAACGTCTGGGCCCCGTTCTCCACCTTCGATCTCGAGTCGAGGGACTCGGTTCGCTTTGTCCTGGATTCGTTCCGAGTCGAGTCCACGTCCGTGGCTGCCTGTCGGCCCGAAAAATCCTCAGGCTAACGGAACGGGCCCTGAGTCTCTTCCCCAAAGCGGCTCCAGCTGCTCCGAGTCGAGACGCTCGAATGCGAGATTTTCTATTGAAACGCGTATATATGTATATCGAGTGAAAAGCGGGGAAATGGAAAAAAAATTGTACGTGGGAAGATGCGGTTTTCTTGGATCTAGCGAAGGACTCTTGGCGGGACCGGGAAATCTAGAGGGTCCTGCGGCCGATTCCGCTCGCGGTCCTGGCTACTCCGACGCTCGAAAATGGTACTTTCGATGAAAACTTTTATATGTATATAAAAATTGAAAAGCGGGGAAGTGGAAAAAAAATTGTACGCGGGAAGATGCGGTTTCCCTGGATCTAGCGAAGGACTCTTGGCGTAACCGGGAAATCTAGAGGGTCCTGCGGCCGATTCCGCTCGCGGTCCTGGCTACTCCGACGCTCGAATATGGGACTTTCAATGAAAACTTTTATATGTATATAAAAATTGAAAATCGGGGAAATGGAAAAAAAAATTGTACGCGGGAAGATGCGGTTTCCCTGGATCTAGCGGAGGACTCTTGGCGGGACCGGGAAATCTAGAGGGTCCTGCGGCCGATTCCGCAAAGCGGTCCTGGCTACTCTGACGCTCGAATATGGAACTTTCGATGAAAACTTTTATATGTATATAAAAATTGAAAATCGGGAAAATGGAAAAAAAATTGTACGCGGGAAGATGCGGTTTCCTTGGATCTAGCGAAGGACTCTTGGCGGGACCGGGAAATCTAGAGGGTCCTGCGGCCGATTCCGCAAAGCGGTTCGACTCGATCTTTCGGTTCATAGGATCGTTTACCTCGCGGTCTACGTATAGCGGTTGCGAACGGTTAATGACTCCTCGTTATTGCCCTGTTGCAGCTCGATGACACGGCACTTCAGCTCTATAAGGATGGCGATTACGGGGCGTACCTGGACCTCGAGGCGTCCATCAGCGAGCAGCAGGAGGAGTTCGAGGGGTTCCAGACCAAGTGAGTTTCAAATGGCCTCGAAAATTAAGCGAAGGGTTTATTAACACCTCGATTCGATCACGGCGAGTCTGGGACGCGTATTTTTGCCCCGCGATTTTAAATAGGTATCGCCGGTTTTTCTATTTCCTTTGTTTTTTTTTTCCTCTTCGTTCCTTTTTCTCCCCCGGGTCGGTCACTCGGGTTTATTTTTTCCCGCGGCTCTGGCGAAACGCCTGGACGATTTTACCCGCGGCCTTCGGGCTTTTCCACGGACCTAGGATCGATCGGGTCGGTCTCACCCCGCGGGGCATTTCCGTCCGCGGATTTATTGGCCGCAGGTTGCCGCGACGAGTACGCCGCCCTCTCTTTCTCCCTCTCTCTGTCACCGGGCCGGGTTATTAAATCCTAGTCGAGGGGCAGGTGAATTTTCGGCTTCCCGGGAACCGGGAGTGTAGGTGACGTTAAATTTAGACGACCCTCTTCCCGAGCCCCAGCCTCTCTCGCACTCGAATCGCTTATTTCATTTCTATCCGGCCGGTCCCATATCTCGCCGTGCACCGAAAGGTTCATCTCGTAGATTGTTTCTTACCGGTCTCTCTCGTTGCCTCTTTCCGCCCCCGATTCCGCGGCCCGGAGGGCGCGAAATTCCGCGCACGTCATCGCCGAGTCGCGATTTGCATGCCGCGGAGTCGGGCTTGCACTCGATACGTGCATCTGCACATGCAGATGCACGTGCCGATGCATCCCCTCGGGTCTCGGGTGAGTTGTCGCCCCCACTACGCGAATCGATAATATAAATAATAATATAAAAATCAATCAACGTAAATACCTTCTCGGAGGATCACTAGCTCGATCGACGGAAATTCTATCATAATGCCCTCCACGGATTTCGATAAATATTAACCTCCACCCCGGAGGATCCGCTTTAATCCGCGTTAATCCACTCTCCCTCTTGCCCCTCGTTTCGCTCGATCGCGTTTAATCCGACGCCCGTGTAAGCGGATGCGATTACCGCTGGACCAAGAGCGGAGGATAAACTTCCGCTCTTTCCCGAAGCCGCTCCGCCTTTCCCGGATCTCGACTCCGAGATCTCAAAGTGCAGAGAGAGACGATCGATTGATTTATCAATTTTCTCCTCTGTGTGTGTGTTTTTTTTTTATTATGAAATTTTCTGACGCGAGTAACGATCGGAAATCGAAAGGCCCGGATCTTCGTGCCGGTCCCCTCTGGCGGGAACAATGCCGGCGATCGCGCCGATATCGGACCGATACTCCAGCCGATACTCGCCTATCGGCCGCCCTATCGAGACGCCGATCCGCTCGTTAAGACCGCTTCCCGTCCACTTAGCTCCGATCCACCTTCCGTGGACACCGTGAGACAGATCCGAGATCGCGCGCGGAATGGGCCCTACCGATCCGCAGGGCCCGACCGCGTCATGGCGTCACGACGCCTCCGGGCCTGCCCGTCGAGGCGCTCTTTCAGCGCGCCCCGGAACCGCGTCACGTGTTCGCCGGAGACCGACATCCCTTTCTTTCTCAGGGTGATATCGAGGGAATCTGGGCAGGATGTTTGATTTTTTTTCCTCTATCGTGAAAAAAAAATATATATATACGTAAAAGAAGAATCGACCTCTAAGAATCCGGAAATTCTTCGAGGACCAAGTTCCTTAAAATCCTGAATTTCTGCAATTCCTCAGAAAATCGAAGGACTCGTGTAGGGTGAGAAATCGAGAAATCTGCATTCCTGGGTGCGCTGTAAAAAATGCTTCGCCTGGTCTTGTAGGGTGATTAGTACGTAAGGTGCGAAGATGCGTTTCCGGCTCTCGGGCGGTCGTTCGCACCGGAAGCTGAGGGCTTTAATTCGGACGCGGTGGTAGGGAGGGACTCGACTTCGGAGGACGTACGTCGGGATCAAGGGATTCGATCCCGTTAAACCCGACGTGGCGGGGACCGGGTTCCCGTCACCTGTTCTCCCCCGTTTTCGGGCCCGGACCGGGTAGCGAGGCCAGATCCGAAAGCGGAAATGAAATGGAAGGAGGGGGAGGAAGGAAAGGAAAAAGAGAAGAAAAAGAGCCGCGCGCTCGATTCTCGAATCGGGAAGGAGCAGGGAGAGGTCCGAGAATAGGAAATGCCTCGACCCGTGGAAAGTGGGGTAAAACGTGCCGCTCGTGCGCCGCTCTTTCCGCGTTTCCTGTGCCGCACCGTCGAGGCCGCGCCGCGGAAAAGGGCGCAGGAAGTCCCGCGGAGGGGCGAGGAAAAATCCGGCAAAAAAAAAGAAAAAAACAGGTGGGGAAAGAACAAAAAAAAAAAAGAAAAGGAAATAGAACCCGGTCGCGCTTCCGCCTGTCGGCCTGAGGTCGGGCCCGGCGCGACCTCGGGAGAGACCACCTCGGCTCGGAATAAATCGCATAACTGGGTTTCGCGATCTATTCCCAGGGCATCGCCTGGGAGTCTGGGTGCCGGAGATCCGTCGCTTTATAAATATCCTTCGCGTCCGAGTTTCCGACCCGGCGTTTAGTTACCGCGCGCTGTCGCCGCGACGCCCCCCCCTTCTCCTCCACCGCCTTCGCCTAGGGTGCATGTAAGCGTAATCTATCGTCGCTATTGTCGCTGGAAGGAAAGGAACCGAAGAAGAGCCAACGAGACCGGCCTCGGGAATCGTGCCAGCCGGGGACGACGCCGGACGTCGCCGATCGAGATGAGATTTTTCGATCTCCTCTTAGTATACCAGTCCACTCGAAATCTCATTTTTCCCCATTTCTGGCGCCTATCGGAGGTACAGGGGCACCTGGAACATCGCCAGGGATCGGGATATGGGGCTCAATCGAAGATATAGGAATCTTGGGGTGAAATGTGGATTTTTATTATTTAACAAAATTTTTTTTTTAATTTTGGGAGGGACCAGAATCTCCTCTTAGCATACCACTCCACTCGAAATCTCATTTTTCCCCATTTCTGGCGCCTATCGGAGGTACAGGGGCACCTGGAACGTCGCCAGGGGTCGGGATATGGGGCTCGATCGAAGATATAGGAATCTTGGCCCTGAGAATGGGGTGAATTGTGGATTTTCATTGTTTCAGAGAAAATGTCCTTTTACACCTGGGAGACCAGGTTCCCTCGTTACTGGACTCGTCCCGGCATCCTGGGGCTCGGGCGTAGGGAAGGTCAGGGTTTCCCCGGGTCCGGCGGCCCTGGGACGTCCACCTTCGGGAGACGTCCCGAGCCAGAGGGTAGAGGACTCGGACCTCGGGATTCCTCGGCGAACGATCGGTGGTATAAGTCACGAGTCCCTGGACTGGTCGGTATAAACTTTACGAGGCGAGCCTAGGCAAAGCCCGGCAATTCCACCTGGCAATAAAAGGAGCATTAAAGCCCCCTTGAAATGTCGCCCGGGCGCGAATGTGCATAAACGTCCGGCCGCTCCTCGGCGGCTTCCTTTTCCCGTTTCGCCACCCCATCGTATCGGGCCGATTCCATGGGGTTTTATATCGCGACCGACCGAGCTCCGCGTTTATCTCGCCTCCCTATCCGTTCGACTGGTCGGGATGATTTAAAATCGGCGTTTCATCTCGCGTCCCGAGGGGTTGTTCCCTCAGGAAATCCTGGATCTTAATGCTGGATGTCGCCTGGAAGTCTCAAACAGAAATCCCTGGAAATCGCTTGAAATCATCGGATTGTTAGAATTTTAAGGTCGAACGTCATTTATTACCGAATCTCATTGTTATTAATCGTATGAAATCCAAGGCAATCGGTTCTTAAAGTAGGAAATCGTTTTCACCGACTCTTCGGTGAATAGCCTATCCTCGAGGATCGGCGCGATTCCGCGACCTGGGGGGCAACCGATCTGCCGGTTACGCGGATTGACGGGCACGCTTCGCGGGGGGCCAACGAGGGGGAAGGTTCCTTTTACCCCGGAGGATCGCAACGAGGAGAAGCGTCTCCGCCGGCCATCGGAGCGGATGTCTCTCGCTCTTTGGGAGACATCCGGGGTCCGGTTGACGCGGAATTTCACCGCGAGATCACGCCGGGAAGACGGAAAAGCGAGGTGGGAGGGGGATCGACGAGCGAGGGGGAGGATCGCGGATCAGGATCGGTAGATCCGGGCCGAGGGCGATGCAGCCTCCCAGGTACGAAGGACGGAGGATGTACAGGTGCAACGTGGAGATCTGCAAGTTTCGAATAACCGGTTTCGGCCGCACCGCCGGTACCGGATAGGCACCGTGCGGTATACTTAGCGGAGGATGCTGCGGAATCCTCGAGCGGAGTCGCGGCTAGGATCTTCGACGGGATCCAGGGCGCGACCGAGGAGGCGGCATTATTATTACGCCGATGGAGCGTTCGGGAAAATTTCCGTCTCGGGACCGACGCGGGAAGGACCCTCTCCTGAACTCCTGGCGATTAATCCCGCCGCTTTCATCCCCGCACCCGTGGAACCGGCGGCCGTATATTCTCCGGGGCGTCCTCCGGGGAAATCATGGGGCCGCGGCTAAACCGCGCCGTTTTAACTTTCGACGGCGATGGTCCTCGCACGTCCCCGGGATACCCGAGTGGGCCCGAGCCTGGACCCGGTCGTCCTTTTCGCGGGGGCCCCAAGGATCCGATCGATCGGTGGTAGAGCTACCGGGGAAAAAAATCCTGGAGGCTCCTCCTGCCTCGGGAGCGTCGTTTATCCCCTCCGACGGGGGGACCTTGCCTCCTGACCCTGGGGGCTTGGCGTGGAATGGAACACGGGCCAGGATTCCGGGAACGCGAACCAACGAGGCGTCTTCATTAGCCTTTCATGAACGGCAGCCGGCCACCTCGCCCCCGCTGCGGCCGGGTCTCGTATCGGGCTTGCATACGAGCCCTTGGTTCGCGCCTCTTGCGAATGCCAAGGAAAAACGGCGCCGAGGAAAATCGATCTCGATCTTGGTCTTGATCCTGAATTTGCGAGGAGTGCAAGACGGAACCGCGCAAGGACGAGATCGATTCCACCGGGAGCTGATGGCAGGGTCCTCGAGGCGGGCCTATAACGGTCCGCCCGCGAGATCAGGCTCGGGAGAAAAATGACAAAAAAGGCCCATCCGGGGGCGGGATGCTGCCGAAATCCGCCCCTCCACCCGGGCCCCAAAGATGCGCTTCCGGCTGGCGGTAAACGACCTCGGGACGCCGTTTAACGGTGGTTCTCCTGGCGAACGAGACGTCCTCTCGACGTCCTCTCGACGTCCCGTTGCGTACCTCGGACATCCTTCGAGTCTGACCTCCCACGGTGCGTTCCCACGCCGTGCAAGGCTCCGCTCCACTGTCCCTCTCTCTCTCTCTCTCTGTCTCCCTCCCTCTCGAGGGTCTTCCCTTGGCGCCGTCCTCCTCCCTCCCCGCTCTCGTCGCGCTCCGGCTCTTCGGCGCGCGATTTTCCGCCTCCCTCGCACCTCCCCTTCCGTCCTGGATCTGCTCGCTCCCTCTCTCTCCCATTCTCCGCGTTTCTCGGCCGCCGGTGATTACGATACGCCCTCGCTCCGAGTGACCCGAGCGCTCACCCACCTCTAGCCTAGGTCAGTACCGCTCTCGGGCTTCTTCGCCGACTCTCGGGTACCCGATAGTTGTCTCACCAGGTACACCCGAGGTACGTACCTAGGAGGGGCGGACCGAGGTTCTACCTTCCGCGCCCTCCTTACAATTAGATGCGACGACACGAGACGCGCTCCGGTAGGAAGAAGTGGCCCCGGGACTCGCGCTCCCTGATGAAAGACCGTTCTCTCCACGCTGCTTGCCCACTTTGTGCAGGCCACGCTGCTCTTCTCTCACTTTTCGGACGACTTCCTTGAAAAAAAAAAATTCCCTCGTCGATTTTTTCCCGGATTTTTTCTTAATTGTCGGGCTCATCTCCCGCGTGAGAGAACGTTTGATGGAGTGGTTTTAGTAAAGTCCTGGAGAGTATTTCGGATTCACTTTTTGGACGACATCCTTGAGAAAAATTGCCTCGTCGATTTTTTGCCGGATTTTCTCTTAATTGTCGGACTCGTCTCCCGCGTGGGAGGATGTGGGGTGGCGTGGTTTTATTAAAATAGTGGAATGTTTAGCTGATTTTCGTTTAGGCTCGAGGGATTGCCGGGTTCGTTGGGGAGGGGGTCCGTGGTGAGTCCTGGGACTACTTTTTTGAGGGAGTCCTTTGAGCCCAGCATCCCAGGATGTGGTCCAGCGCCCACGCGGGAGGAGGCGAGGAGGCGACGCTCGCGCTCGTCGGAGAGATATCTACGGGAAGCCTGGAAGTGGAACGGTCACCTGAATACCTGGATACTTGCCGGCAATTGGATCACTCGTGCGAGAAAGAGAGACGGGGATTGGCTGCGAGGCCTGGCGCGTTCTCCGCGGCTCGTTGCAGTTCACCGCAGTTCATTGCAGCCGATTGCAGTCGGCACGGTCCCAGATGGTCCCAGGTGGTCCTGGGAGCACGCCAGTCCTTGAAGAAATTCCCACGACGGGCGAGACAGGGCCAAGTGTCTCTCCATTTCTCGGCCCTTCGAGGAAACGCGATCCCGACGCGAGATACCATTATCGTTGACCCCTTAATCGGAGATCAGCGGCGTTTTCCGCCGCCGGGGTCCGCGGCACGGAAAAACGTTCCCGACGAAAGACGTCGGGCAGGGGGCGAGGAAGATGTTTTGTTCTAAGAGTTTTCCGCTGGCGAGCCTCGGGAAGCCTTGAATAAGGGGAAACTCGAGGCGCGAGGCGCTCTCTTTGTCGGGGCTCGTTTAGGGGGCAGGTTACTCCTCGGTAATTGGATCACACGCCGGAGAACGGGGAACGGAAATTGGCCGTTTTGCTCGCGTCTCTCGGCCCGGTCCTACGCTACAGTCGGATGCAGTCGGCTGCAGCCCGATGCAGTCCCAGGTGGTCCCAGATGGTCCGGGGTGCGCACCAGCCCGTGTCGCGTATCGCCCCCTCGAGAATTCCTGCCGCTGCATCGCGGAATGCTCGGCTGGACCGACCGAGAGAGGTTTCCCAGGAAAAGCGTCTACGGGCCCGCGTTGCGACGCCTCGTTTGCCGCGGGAAAACGGCCCGCGGAATGCGGAATATTTTGAGAATTCCTAACGAGGTGACGGAGAACGCGGAACGCGCCGCCGATAGGGGGGTTGCGAGCAACGGCGCGCGGGATAGCTCGCTCGCTCGAGGCGGTATTCCGCCTTAACGGTGCGCGATGGAGGAAAATGTTTCCTTAGAAAGATGTCGAGGATAACGTGCCGAGGAACTTTCGTCGAAGGCACTTTTCGATCCGACTCGCCGGGAAGGGGGGAAACGGCGACTTCTTAACGAGTCCCCCGCATACGCACGCCCGTACCTCTCTAACTGCAGTCGCTCGTAATTCGCGCCATTCCCGGCGTCCATCTCCAGACTCCCGAGGGAATGCCCGGTAAACGAGCGACTTACGCATCCCGTTGGATCCTACGGCACTCGGGGGGGTCGCTATTCCTCGAAGAGACACCCCACGCGGGAGACATCCGCCCCCGGAAAAACGCCGGGAGCATAAATCCAGATTCCCCTTCCAGGATCGATATACCGACCGAACGGCCTTTGACTGCATCCTGTGGAGGAGGCGTCGAGTCCCGGCATTCCTGAGGGAAACCTCGGCGATCGGTATCGCCCTGGCTAATGACCGGGAATTAACGAGTCGTTTCGGCCTCCGTTCACCCCTTGGGAGGAGACACGCCCCGGTGCATCCCGGACCCCCTCATCCGTGACCTCTCCCAACAGGTGTCCTTCCAGGCTCCTGGCAGGAAGGATGCCTCCTTCCCCTCGTCTCCTGGTTACTGGGACGAGCGAAATCGGTCTCCGTCTTGGTCACGGTTGGCTGGATAAAATATGTGCTTTTCTACGTGCCCATTGCAACGTGTGTACACGTTTCAATTTCTCGCAAGGTGTATTACCCCCTTCCATTTCTAAATGGAAAATAGTAAAACCAATTAGGAATTTGACATCGAAGCTGTCGAGAGAATTTTTCAACGGAGAATTAATTAGTCCTTAAAAACGTTTACGGGCTCGGGAAATGCAAAGTGCCTTACCACGTATTCGCGGGGCATTCCTCGGCACGCGCGGCCGCACCGAGGAAGGTGCGTGCGGCGTACGTCGGTGCGTGGACGCGTGCGTGCGGAACGCGCCTCTCTAGACGGCCGGGTGTCTCCCCGGTCTCCCACCAGGGACCCTGTCGCGACGGTTCGCGACGAGGAGAGCCGTCGAGGAGGCGAGGACGAGTGCTCGCCCTCAGTCGGCGCTCGGGACTCGGCGAGGCGTCGCGACGCTCCGTTAGATTTGGAGCACCCCTGTGCGCCTCGATATTCGCCGGGACTCCGGAAGGGAGGTGGAAGTGCATCGGAGGAGGGTGGAAGTGCATCAGAGGGGGGTGAAAGTGCTTCCGGGACTCGGGAGGGGCGACTCCCGATGCCTCCTTATTGGTAAATATCTTCACCCCCTGGGGGGGGGGGGTCGCTCTTACTCCCGAATCTCAAGGACCGAGGATACCCTTCTTATTTCTTCTCTTTTATTTTATTATTTTTATTAATTTTTTTTATTCTTCAATAATTCTTCATTCCGACTCTCGCGGAATATTCCCCAAG
Organism: Orussus abietinus; assembly: GCF_000612105.2. NCBI lineage: Eukaryota > Metazoa > Arthropoda > Insecta > Hymenoptera > Orussidae > Orussus > Orussus abietinus. Next base: position 1,462,264 of record NW_019396012.1, read on the forward strand.
AGAGTCTCAATTGCGGGCCCGCTCTTCTCTAGGCGGCCTTAATCGAATTCCCGCCAAGGACGAGTGCAAGTCGAGCATGGTAATTGGTTAAATGCGTGCGAATCCACCGCGGCGGAATCGGGAAGGACGAGTGCGGGAGGCCGCAGTCTCCGTGCCAAGTCCGAGGGCCGCCGATGCGGCCGCGAGGTGCAGTCGGTGCAATGTCGATGCACTCGGGGCGGCAGGTGTCGCGGGGCCTGCCGGTGGACGGTGCAACAGGTGCATCCCGGTACGAGGATCCGCAGGAATTTTCCCGAATAATCGAGATATCCGACCCCCGGCGGTGCGCCGAGGTGCAGCGGGGATGGCCCCTCGCCAGATTTCAGGGGGGGGGGGGGATTCGAGCGTGCTATCGTTGGACGCGCCATTGGCTCAGATAACTCTCTCTCGCAAAGAAACGAGAGAAATCTCTCTCCGTGTAATAACTCCGGAAAAGTCGGGAGTCGAAGGGAAGGGGAGACGTGGAGCCACCCTCGTGGGCTAAAGATTCATCGTCCGATTTACCACCGAGACGTCGGAATGCCCCCCGGCGAAGACGAATGCCGAGGAGCACGCGGAAAGGCCGCCGCTCGATTCGCCCCGCGGAAATGTGAAAAATGACCCCGCGAATGCCTCGATATATGCGGGGCCAACGGGGGGGTCCGTAAATTTTCCGCAGTTCCGGGACTTTCGCGGTACGTCGGCCCCCCGATAAATCCCACTTCGACGTATCTACCGGGGCCCATCTCGCGGGGGCCGCTCGGAAGACGCGCGACAAAACGCCTCGCTTGCTCGCTCGCTCTCTCGCTCGCTCGCCAATTAGGGGGATTAATTCCTAAATGATTTACGGCGAGGGAGAGGGACACGCTTGACCTGACGTCGCGACCGACGTCCGAGCCGAGCCGCTTGCGCAACAAGCGTCTCTCGCCCGTAACTCATTCCCCGCTGGCGCGTGACGCGCGCTTTCGGCCGGAGCGTTTTCGCGACGCGGAGAAGCGAGACGAGGAGGGAAGGGTGTAACGTGTGTATGTTGAAAAAAAAGAAAAAAAGAAAAATAGAAGAAACAAAGAAGACAAGCGGGATACGCGATTCCGGTAGGAGGCTGCAAGGTTTCCGGTATTTCCGTCTTTCCGCAACTCCGGCCCCCGTTCCGCAGCCGGCGCGACGCGGCGCTCTCCGGCGAGATTTACCGCCGGACCGCCGGCTCCGATTGGTAATTTCATCTGGGGCCGCCGCCGCAGGCGCCGGGGGAAATAAAGGGAGGGGGAGGAAAAACGCCAGAGGAAGAGGCGGGAAAAAAGGAAACGTCTTTATCGGGGCCGCCTCCTCCCCGTTCGCTCCCTTCGTTTCTAGCTTTTTCTACCTTATTCTCCCTTTTTCTCCCCTTCCTCCACTTTCCGGCCCGACCCTCCCCCAAGGGGGGACGGCCTTTATTGTTCGGCGAGCCGCGAACGGTGACATTCGCGACATCTCGCCGACGGTCTCCCGGAAAGAATCCCAGCTTCCAAGGGATGTTCGGACAATCTCGCATTACGGGGGATTTCCACCCCCTCTCGGTTGGACGCAAGGGAGAAACGCTCGGGCGCGCGTCCTTAAAAGGTCCGTCCCGGGGATACTCCTCGGGGAGCCGTTTCCAGGATTCGGGGGAAAAAAAAAAAACAAGGGTCGGGGGAAAGGTAAACAAGAGGAACGAGGGGCAGGGGGGCGATCCCGAGAGACACCCTCGAGGGGGCCCTCGCCCCCTCCCCCCTACGCCTTTACGGCGGAGGTTTCGTGGGAAAAGAACGGCGATAAAGCCTGAATTACGGGGCTCCTTATCCCCCCCTCCCCCTCCCCCTCCTCGCTCATTTACGAGCGGAAACATTATTAACACGCGGACTAGTCCTTTTTTACTCCCTCCCCCATGGGCACCCCACCTTGCCGCGACTGGGGCCTTACTTGAAAACCATTGTTCTCGTGGCTCCCAGCCGCCGCGCAGGCGCGTGGGAAGGTTCGCAGCCTTTACGCCGGCTCGGCTAACTTTGACTTCTGCATCCATCGGGCCCCGACACGGCACTCTAACCCAATTCGGGCCCCTTGTCCCCCCGATTAATTGAGGAAACGTCGACGGCGAGCTCTTATGGATATGGTTCTCGGACCGAGATAACGGACCCCGTTAGATCGGGGGCCTCGCGGATGGGGTCGCCCTTTGGGCTTTACTAGGGCAACGGGTCTTTGGGGGAACACTGCGAGGTGCACGCGAGATGCACCTGGATGCACTTTGGATACGTCCTAGATAGAATTCGGGTGCACCTGATAAGAGATACGAGTCCTTGGGAATATTTGTCAATTTAGGGGGAATTATTTAATTTCCAGGGGTATCTTGGATAGTATTCGGGCACGTGTGATAAGGTGATGTCACTCCGGATGCACTTTGGATATGTCCTAGATACAATTCGGGTGCACCTGATAAGAGATACGAGTCCTTGGGAATATTGGTAAATTTAGGGGGAATTATTTCATTTCCAGGGGTATCCTGGATTCTATTCGGGCACGTGTGATAAGTGATACGAGTTCTACGGATTGTTTCTTAATTACCGGGGAATTAATTAATTTTCAGGGTTATCGGGGAAGGTCGATTATTTAACTGAGATCAGGCAATCGATAGTCCTGGGTAACGACGATTGGGTTTCCCTGTTTTCCGAGGTCTCCTCGGAATGCTGGACTCCTGGACTCGTCGCGGGTGTTTCGCGACCTCGATGAGAGGAAAGAGAGGGGGAGGGAATGCACCCGGCCTTTCCCAGGACGCGTTTCCCGGGGGAACTGTTATAACGCCTCTATCAACGCCCATCTTCCGCCGACTAATTCGAGGATTATCTCCGATCTGTTGCAGCCGGAAAAACTCCATCGTGCTGCGGACCCAGCTCTCGGTACGCGTCCACACCATCATCGGTGAGTACACATACACCTCGGTCGAGACTCCCGTTTAACCTGCCATTGATTTTACGATCCCCGTAATTGGCGATCCCGGCCATCGGTAATTGGCCGATCGAAACGCTCCCGACGCCGGGCGCCGTTTCGCCCGCCGAATATCGTCGACCCGGGGCCCGTGGCGATGTATGCAAATTAATACGGCGGGGATAAATAAGTAATCAGGGTTATCGGCCTTCGGCCGGTGGTTACGCACCCGCGGGAAAAGCCGGGGATCGGGGCGGCTTTTTTTAGGGACGGGGTCTTCGCTCGCGTAGGAACTTTCCACCGGCCAATCGCCGGACGGTGATGTCACTCCGGAGGTGAAGCACCTCCCTGGTTCTTCTTCTTTTCTTCCTCTTCTTCTTCTTCTTCTTCTTTTTTTTTGTTTTAACTCTCTCGGCTTTCTTTGACACTTACGTCTAAAAATATGATCGGACGGAGAGCGGCCTCCTGGTCCCGGTTCCCCTCTCGGAGGCGACTCGAGATCCGGCGACTTCGATTCCCGTCGATCGGCGTAATCGATTCGGCCTTCTTCCCTCGGGGAAAATCGATCGCCGATCGGCGATCGCCCTCGAAACGACACGCGCTCGTTCCCCGGGACTTTGCCGCGCCACTTAGGCGGCTAAACCGTCGGCTTAATTGAAAATTATACCATTCAATTTAGCGGGCAATTGTCCCGCTCGGGCTGGGCCGGCGACCTGTACGCGTAGGTGTAAGTACACGCCTGGGAACCGATCGCTTAGCAATCTCCTGGTGTTATCGGGATATCCGAGAGCCGAGGGGCGCCACCTCGGGACAGTCGATTTCATCTTTCTCTTTTTATTTTTATTTTCTTTACCATATTTTTTTTTTAATTTTCTTCGCGCGCTCATCGGGCATTCTAATTACTCCGTGCACCTGTAGGCTCGCGATGCGAGGTGCATAAAATCAAGGCCATCCCCGACGGCGCGATTTATCCTCGAGCCGAAGAGGAGGCGTCCCCGTTGCGGGAGGAACTCATTCCAGAGGATGCCGCGGCCCGGCTTCCAGGGGGAGGAGGATCGATCGGAGAACCTGTATCCCGGGTGCATTCGGCAGGTTGGCCGATTCACCTGCGCCAGGGCCGTCCTGGTGCATTGAACCTCCGAGGCTCGAGGTGCGCCCGGGTTCGGAGTGGAGCGATAAATTGGCGAACGGGGCGCGACTGGGGGCGGGGGCTGAGCGTTTTACATATTTTAACGGTTCCTGATACTCCGTTCGAGCCGGTACTCCCGTATTCCCGTGCTCTTCGGGGTACGGGAGTACCTCCTCTTCTCATCTCCCTCTTCCCGTTCGGCCTCTCTTCCAGCTCTCCTCCAGCTCGTCGGCCCCGAGCTTTGGGTTACGTCCCGCACGAGCTGCACCTGATCCCGTGACTTAACCCCTAACCCCCGACCCCGGAAGTGAGGCATTAACGGAAATGCGGTCCCGGATCCTAACACCACTCCGAGCCCGAAGAGCACCTCTCAAACAGGTGCTTAGAGAGAAAATAAATAAAAGGAGAAAATTTAAAACAAAAGAGATTACCAAGTCATTCCTAAAATCATCACTTTTTATGGCACGTGGTACGTTAACTCGCACTATGAATTAATCCTGCTGTACGGGAATTTCTGTGTTACATAAAATCGGAAGTTTAGTTTCATTTTTTATTTTTCTATTTCTTATCTGGAACGTCACGTTGTGACCGGAGAATCTCTCTTGGCGATTCCGCCGTCGCAGCACCGCGTGTCGCGGCTGATATCGGATTTCCGCGACGCGTTTTGCCTGCGTCGAGTTTTATTCCCGGTCGCGGGTGCTCGCCTTTCGACTCGTTCCCGGATAATCGCAAGACGGCCGCGAAACGGCCGCGTAGGGGACTCGAGGTTCCGCCGCGGCGGTAGGCGCGGCTCCGCCGCCCTGGCCCCCTGCGGCCGGGTCCTAATTACTCGTTCAGGTTTTGCTCCTTTCAGCCTACCTAACCACCTAACTATCTACCTACTACCTGTGCTTCCTGGCGGTCGAGGTACCCAGCTTCCGGCCGCCTACGTAATCGCCGAGCTTCTTATCGAGATGCGCCGACTCGCCCGAGGAGACCCGTCCTCTCCTCTCCTCCTGGACAGGAAGTGGGCACGGATACGGTACAATTGCTCCAGGAATCCGGTGAACCACGTGGTTAGTACATCCCCGAAGGGTACGGGAAGATTTCCCCTTACAAATACGCGGATCAATCCTAGATCCTGGAGGAATCCCTACTCGCCCGAGGAGACCCGTCCTCTCCTCTCCTCCTGGACAGGAAGTGGGCACGGATACGGTACAATTGCTCCAGGAATCCGGTGAACCACGTGGTCGGTCTCCTTTTTGTTCAATAGTTTAGTACATCCCCGAAGAGTACGGGAAGATTTCCCCTCACGAATACGCGGATCAATCCTAGATCCTGGAGAAATCCCTAGATCGATCCGCCCCGGATTTGCGGTAAACTCGTCAGACTTATCGACGCCAGTCGCGAGAGCCGGCCATTATCGCGGGTATTACTTAATGGCACTGTAAGTATCGGTACCCTTCGCCGAGTTAAGATCGTTAAACCCCCGGTACTTTCTAATCTGGCTCTGTATACCGCCTTTCTTTCCTGCTTCCTCTTCCATACAGCGGAATTTCCCTTTTCTTCCTTTTCCTTAGGCATGCTTGAGCGCGACTTGGGATATGTATGCTTCATAAATTCGGTGTATATCGATAAGGATCGATTACGATTGTCCTATCTTCGAGGGTACTTTCTAATCTGACTTCGTACACCGATTTTCATTCCTGCTTCCTCTTCCATACCTCGGAAAATCGTTTTCCTTCCCTTTCGTTCGTAATGCTGGACCGCGAGTATGCGTCATAGGTACGGCATATATCGATAGGGATCGATTACGATTAGGCCTATCTTCCAAGGGAAGCCGCCGAGGTGGACCTCGCCGAATATCGCGAAACCGGGCTGATTTAAACCGCCAGGTTTTACGCACTGCTACGAAGTGCTTAACCGGTGAAAGATGGAGGCCGTTCGGAGGGAGCGATAAATTTAATCGCGAAGAAAATACAGACCTCGCCGACGACGATTCAATTCCCACCGGCCGCGGGTGCGCCTTTTCGCGAGTGTCGAGGACGCAACACCGGAGGACCCGGGGTTTAATGTCCCGGCTTTAGAGCGGAGATAAAATTCCGATTAACCCACTAGGCGGGCCAATTTCGCGTCGAATCGTAAAGAACACCTCTGCGGGAATTAATTCGGCGACGGAGGGTCCGCCACGCGGAACAATAAACCAGGAGGTACGAATTTCGATGCAATTTTTCATTCGGTTGGATTTCTTATCAGATAAGAGAGACCCTTTGACGAGCTTGGGAGAGAGGGAATACATGCATCCAAGTGCAATGTGCACGCGGAAAATGAATTCACGGTCGTAACGAGAGATTTCACTTGCAACGACAAACGTGAGCATTTGGAAAAAAAAGCCGGTGAAAATTTTTCCCCGGAATCTATTTTTTCTTATATTGACAAAAGAAAAAATTAATATTGGTTACATGTATGACTCGAGGTGATTGCAAAGGTTTCCATTGTCGGTGGGATTATTCCGGCAGGAAGAGCGAGACTATCTGCAAGGATGTCCTTTGTTAAAGGTGCAGAAATGTCCTTTTTCTCCGTGGGCATAAAGGGCGCTTTAAGACCGTAGGTGCATACACCGGCGGCTCTTTATCGTGCTTTTAGCAAAGCCGCGTTATCAGGCCGGTCTTTACCGAGCAAGTGTGTCCCACCCGCAACAATGCGCAACGGGGCATTACCGTAATAAAGGGTTGCGGGTTTCTTCTCTGTTGCAGAAAAGTTGCTCAACAGCGAGGGCCGCGAGCTGCGCAGGGCGCTCTTCTCCCTGAAGCAGATCTTCCAGGTGAGATCCACTTCCGGGATGGTTAATAATGATTTCCGTCGTTGCTGCGATTGCTCCTAGAGGAAGAGCATAACTTCATCGGGAGGGGTGTTGCCAAAAGTGCAATTGTCATTTTTTTTTCCGCGCAGGAGGATAAGGACCTGGTCCACGAGTTCGTGCAGAATGATGGTCTGGCGTGTCTCATCAAGGTCGGCAGCGAGGCCGACCAAAACTACCAAAACTACATTCTACGAGGTGAGGGAATTTCCATGGAGAACGATAGAGCTCCCCTTTAAGTGGTCGGACCCGCTCTGAGTTCCCGAGTCGACCCTCCGATCGTCGCCCTCTTCGAGGAGGGCGTAGTGAGTGGCGAAAAGAGGCGACTTTGCAAAACGCGAGTCCTCCCCGAGGCCATTATCCCGGGAGAGCCCTCGGGGTGCCCTTTGGGAACCGAGACAATAACGGATCCTCCCGTTCCTCTCTCTGTCTCTCTTCCAGCCCTCGGTCAGGTGATGCTCTACGTAGACGGGATGAACGGGGTGATGGAGCACGGCCAGACGGTCCAGTGGCTGTACACCCTGATCGCCAGTCGCTTCCGCCTGGTGGTGAAGACCGCCCTGAAGCTGCTGCTGGTCTTCGTCGAGTACGTCGAGACGAACAGTCTGCTGCTGGTCAGGGCCGTCAGGTCGGTAGACACGTCCAGGGGCATGATCCCCTGGACCAACGTAATGAAGCTCCTGAAGGACTACGACGCGGCCGACACGGAGCTCCTGATATACGCGACCACCCTGGTGAACAAGTGCCTGAACGGCATCCCCGACCAGGACACCTACTACGACCAGGTGGACTGCCTAGAGGAGCAGGGCATCGAGGGCATCGTCCAGAGGTACATGTCCAAACAGGGCACCGACCTGGACCTCCTGAGGCAGTTCCAGATTTATGAGGCGGTGCTGCACCACGAGGACGGCAACGACCGGGGCTCGCCTATCAGGCAGCTCGACGACAACATCAGGTGAGAGGGTCCCCCAGGGTGGCGACCAATGATGTCGAGTTCCTACGAATTTTCTTCTTCGTGAATAAACTGTATCCTCGCGAGGTCGCGTTATTAGAGAAATTTCAAAGTCTTATACGAGGTTGTCAATAGTCCATCGCGTGAACTCGATAATCGGGTTCCTGGTCCCCATCTCGCGTTCTCCCACTATTCGAGATTCATCCCGCACCTCGAAACGGCTCCCAGGAAGACGCTGAGGAACCGGAAGTCCCTGGTGGACAGCCACGAGCGACGGAAGTCCCGAAGACACTCGACCGGAACCTCGCCGCTCTCGATGACGCTGAACGCCCGCTCGAGCCCCAGGCTGAACCACTCTCTGGGTTTGAGTTCCTTGGACAGCACGATGAACTCGAGCCTACCCGACGACGACGACGAGTCCAGCAGCTCCCAGAGCTCCCAGGGCCTGGACGTGCAGCTCAACGGCAGCTACAAGGAGAACAAAGGTGAGAGAATCCGGTACCCGGTCACCTGAGCGGACTCGCCGCGTGCCCGGGTCAGGGACGGATGCGGATCGTCCGATGCAGCGATGCGTCGCGGTGCATCCCTATGCATCTCTATGCATTTCGCTGATGGCACGAGGGCGAGCCTCGGTACAGGAGCGTCGCCTGATTGGCGGCGTTCCGTTGAGAGGCTCGGTCAAGGTCGGGGCCGAGCGATGCATACGATGCATACGATGCATAACGATGCATACGATGCATATGCATGCAATTCCGGAGCACTCTTCGGAGTCGAGTGACCCGTAAATCCGTCAACGACGATTCCGCCGATGAATGCAAGATTTCCACCGCCCACCGCCGGTTCGCGAGCGAATCGCAAGAGATTCTAGGCTGGTTACGATTAAAGCGCCGCATTCTCGAAATCTGCGTTTCAGTGGACGTCGGCGTAACTCCGGCGCTGAGACGACGCCGGGAACGGGCCGAAAGACAGAGGAGCTTCATCAGGGAGCAGCAGGAAGCCACGGCGAGCATGAGAGCATCGGTCGGGAACTCGGACGATCAGGAGAGTAAGTAACCCTTCGAAGGGTTAGGATCTCGAGTAGAGGATCTACCTTGAGAAAGAAAATTCCATCGAAGAGAATTTTCATCGAATTACCGGTCTAAGACATGTTTGCCTTGAACAGTACGGAAGAAATATCTCGATATTTCGTGACTAATAATTATTTCGCTCGACACGGGAATTAATCGGATGCACCGTGTGCCGCCGGCATTGTTATTTTTTAAATTGACAAAATATTTCTTTGGTAATGTTTTAAGAGATACTTCCTTGCTCCGATGAGGCTTTTCTTCCTCGGTGGAGAAACGACGGAAATGTCTAGTTTTAAGGCCCGTGAAACGTCGGCTGTTCCTTTTGTCGCAGGCCCATTTCCGACGAACGGGCTCCGCTACTCGAACGGTTCTCCATACGAGCGGGGCTCGGAGTCGCCGTCGAACCGGCTGGCCAGGGGGACCAGCAGGAAGGATTTGACACCCTTGATGAACGCGGCGAACAAGCTTGACTCGGAGGAAAAGAAGCCCAGGTACGGGAAGAGCCCGGACGAGGGGGTCGAGTGCGACGAGGGCAACCGAACCGACGAGGACGAGGACCGCAGGGTGATGCTGCAGCTTAAGAGGGAGGGCACCGTCAAAGACCTGACGCAAAAGCTGGCGGCGCAGAACCTGATACCCAGCAGCCCCGTCGAGGACAAGGTCTCAAGGTAAACGCAATTCCAAGGTCTCGAGGTAAACGCAACTCCAAGGTCTCGGCCTCTCCGACCTCGGTTGGAGTTTCCGGAGAACCGTTTAGGTGGTCCCTTCCCCTGGGAGCGAATTTTCGAGGGTCTGTCGACGTGTCCCCAGGATAGGCGACATGAGCGGCCTCATCTCGAAAGCCAAAGAGGGTCTGGCGAAGTCCAAGTCGAAGGCCGACGTCCTGAAGTCGCCCACGGGGGACAGCCTGCCGAAGCTCGCCGAGGCGAAGAAGTCGGAGAACGAGCTCCACTGGGAGGAGCTGGCGAAGAGGCTGAAGAGGCCGCTGGCCCTCTGCGACCTGGATTTCACGGACCTCGACTCGGAGGACGAGGTCGACGTCCTGAGCCCGGTGCACGTAGCTAACGGGGTGCCGCCACCGCCGCCACCCATGGTCCCACCCATGATGGGTGGCCGGGCCCCACCCCCGCCGCCCCCGGGAAACCGATTTCCACCACCTCTGCCCTACGGGCCCCAGGGCTTCGGGGCCGGTCTCAAGGCCGTCAAACCTCCACCCTCCCCCTTCGGCGACTCCCCGAAGAACCCCTCCCAACCGCCCAAGAAGAGCAAGAAGACCGTCAAGCTCTTCTGGAAGGAGGTAAGGGACGACCCCATCATCCTCTCTCGACTGGACAAGAACAAGATGATCTGGGACGAGCTCTCCCCCGTGCCCGTCGACACCCAGAAGCTGGAGCACCTCTTCGAGAGCCGCGCCAAGGACCTCATCACCAAGGTCAGTCGATCGCTCCCATCGACCTCTATTCCCCCCGACCTTGTCTACCGATATTCGATGATCCGATCGGGGATTTTTAAAGCCGGGAGGGTCCCGAGACTGGGCGAACCCATCTCGATGCGTCTCGACGGACCCTGAAGAGCCCCTTAAAGGGGATGGACCCTCTTACGGAGGTGCACGCCGGGTTGCCGCAAGCCAGGGGCAAAGAGCGCCTCCGGGTTCTCTTCGGGAACGCTTTTTGATCCCGGGCCGCGGATTACCGGCTTCGTTCCCCTGCGACCTGCGCCTCGCTGCATTTCTATTTGCTTCTCGCAAACCGCTTAAACCGCTGGATCGGGCATTCGCGTTACCCCCGCAGGGAATCGAGGGCTTGCGGAAATTCCTAGGGGTACCGCCGAGGCTCCGAAGAAGGGCCTAGTTGTCGCGCCGTAGGGTGGCTCTGGTCGATTCCTTTCTATCGTCTCTTCTTGTATCGATCTACAACCGACTAATCCCTTATTGTATTCTTTGCAATATCGTCGGTGCACGCACGAAACGAAATGGCATGTTGGAACTTTATATAGGAGGTGAGTCTTAATTACGTTTCAACTACTCGACACTCTGTACACGACACCGCATGTCACCCTATGCAGCACCGACGAGATCTCTTTCTTTTCCCCAATTTTCGATGCGACGAAACCGAGATGGTCACTCAAGGAATCGGGGAATTTAATGCTCGAAATCGGCTGGTAATCGCAGACAGATATATATCACTGGAAATCGTTGGAAATCAATAAAATGCGTCTCCAGGATTTTAAGGCCGCCTGTCACTTGTTACCGAATCATTTGTTCTTCATCGTTTGAAATCAAAGGCAATCGGTTCACAACTAAGGTAATCGATTCCACCGATTTCCAAGTGAATAGCCCCTCGGTCGAATGTATACACTTCTCTCGGATTCTGGGTGACTTTAAAATTGAGAGCGAGCCGGGAGAATTTCGTCGGTGCATCCGCTGCACTTTTTTTCTTTTTCTCTCCCCCTCTCTCTCACCGCATGGCATGTGAACTGCATTCAATCGTCCCCTTAATGACTTGACCCGCAGGTGGCGGCGCCTTTTTTCTTCATCTCTCTTTTTTCTTTTTTTATTCAAAAGCACCTCCGAAACGAGCGGCGCACATTTGCATTAATGAATATCCTTCGAAAACTCGAGGTCGCCCGACCCGGAGAAGACCCGGGCGGGAGACGAAAACCCCCTTACCCACTTGTCGTGACTGTTCCTTGACAATTAGACGCCTCTAACGAGCTTGCACACTAGTCGACACCGAGTGAATAGCGTAGCTGATGAACCGAATGAACCGATGAACCGACGACTGGGGGACGTCGCCCGGGCTTCGCTTCCTACACTACGAGGTGCTCTTACCTGATATATCCTGACTTCCTTGTCGAGCAGAAGCAGCAGGAGATGAACAAGAACAAGGAGATCATCGTCCTGGACCACAAGAGGTCGAACGCCATCAACATCGGGATGACCAAGCTCCCTCCACCTAGGTCCATCAAGACGGCCATCCTGAAGATGGACGCCACTATCATGAACAGAGAGGGCATCGAGGTGAGACCTTAGGGAGAACAAATTGACCAAGTCTTTGATAACGTTTAATTGCCAGTGAGATAATCGACATTTTAGAATATATTATTCATCGAAATCTGGAGCATACATCCGAGCCCATTTGCAGTCCAATATTCATCTCTTGTAATAAATTAAGGAAAAAGTTACTTATGCACACCGGCGCGATTGGTCAACTTGATTGGGCGTTTTAACGCACGATAAACTATTTTATTAAAAACAAAAAAAAATTACGTACAGTAACGCAAAGGTAATAGATGGTATTTTTGTGTATCATATTTTGCATAAATTGAGATAGTTATCAGATATTGGTCAATTAGCCCCGTAGGACAATCTCTGTTATCTTGGAAAGGTTTGGCAGAACTTCCGGCGGTTTTTGCGTCGAGCTTTATTTTGATCGATGTCGATTTTATCGACAGAAACTCCTGACGATGCTGCCGACCGAGGAGGAGAGGTCCAGGATACAAGAGGCGCAGGCCGCCAACCCTGACCTTCCCCTGGGATCCGCGGAGCAGTTCCTGCTCACCCTGGCCTCCATCTCGGAGCTGCCGGCCAGGTTGAAGCTCTGGGCCTTCAAGCTCGACTTCGAGAACTCGGAGAAGGTTCGATATTTACACCCCGGGGATGATTCCTTATCTCCTCCATATACCGGGCAGAAAGTAAATCCCCCTCGTGACCCTCCAGGAAATCGCGGACCCGCTGATGGACCTCAAACAGGGGATGGAGACGCTGAGGGTGAACAAGACCTTCCGAGGGATTCTCAGCACGCTCCTCTCGATCGGGATATTCCTCAATGGGAACGAGGTGGGTGTTTCGATATTCCCGCGGAACGGCATCCGCTCGATCGACCCTCCGGAATATTTGATATGCGTATCTGCCGCGGGGGGTCGGATCCGAGTGGAAAGGAGGAACGGAAATGGAAAGTGAGGGGGTCGAAGAGGGATTTTGTTAAGTTTTAACGCGGTTCCCTGTTAGGCCAAAGTGAGCAAAGCCCATTCGGTTAGGGCAGAGGGTTATCCGGCGTTCTCGGTGAATTCCTACCCTTCTGCGTTTTTCTCACGGGAGGGGTGCGGCTGCCCCGCGCTCTAACCGGCTGAGAAACGGGGTGCGGAGAGAGAGAGAAAGCCCGCCTCCGGAAAGTTCGCTTTTCTTTCAGGTAAAAGGCTTTCAGCTGGAGTACCTCGCCAAAGTGCCCGAAGTCAAGGACACCGTGCACAAGCACTCCTTGCTGCACCATCTCTGCCACATGGTCATGGAAAAGTTTCCGGACTCCACGGACTTGTACTCCGAGGTGAGTGGTCCCATGGGATTCTTCACCACCCCTGGAGATGAGATCCCCGGCCGTGGGAACAGTTTCAAGCCTCTTTTGATAATTTTCTTTCTCGCCCTCTCCTTGCAGATAGGAGCCGTCACCAGGGCGTCGAAGGTCGACTTCGACGAGCTCGCCGCCAATATCGGAAAACTCGAGAGCGAGTGCAAGGCGTCATGGGATCACCTGAAATTGATTGCCAAGCACGACGGGTCTACCATGATGAAGGTCAAGTGAGTAGCCCGGAAGTTGATTAAAAGGCAAGAAACGAGGACTGGGGGGATTCTCCATCCTGCACGTCCTCGGGTCCTCGGGAGGATTTTTCCAGCCACCCGGGAAATGGGAGGAAGGAGGAATATCCCCTTAATCACCGTAAAACCTTCCACGGTCCTTGATTCCTTTCCCCCCGAGGAAGGTGGAGGTTTTCATCGAGTCCTGGCCATCCACGGTCCTCGACTTCAATTATTCCGAAGGACCTCTTCGGTCTCTCGGACCTTGAATCGCTCAGCCGGATGTCTCTAGTTGGGTCCTTCTCTTCCAGGATGTCCGACTTCCTGGCCGACTGCGCCGAGAGGATCATCGTCCTCGGGATAGTTCACCGGCGCATAATAAATCGCTTCCACAAATTCGTCCTCTGGCTCGGGATACCGCTCCACCGGCTGCAGGACACCAAGCCGAACGAGTTCTGCAGGATCATCTCCGAGTTCGCCCTCGAGTACAGGACCACGAGGGAGAGGGTTATCCAGCAGCTGGAGAAGAAGGCGAATCACAGAGAGAGGAACAAGACCAGGGGGAAGATGATCACGGAGGTGGGTCCTTTCCAGAGTCTTTGATAAAACCTATCCTCGACGTAAGGACGCGTCCTCGCATCCTCTCGTGCAAGTGACACCCTTTTCTCGCCTCGTCCTCCAGGTCGGCAAGTTCAGGACCAAGGAGGACCGAGCCGACGCGGAGCTCAGACAACTCCTGGGAAGTGACATCTCCGACGTCGAGAGCATCCACGGCACGTTGCCTTGGAGAAGGCAGAGAAAGGACGGTGAGTCCTCCGCTTGGGGGTCGAATTAAGAAATAAAAAAAAAAAGAAAAAAAAATAGAGGAAAAGGAAATAAAGGAAGAGGCAGATCGTCGCCAGTCGAGGTGGAAGGATCTCGAGTTTTCTACCTCGCAGCAAAAATGGCGAAACGCGGCTGCTCGTTAGGCTCCTCTCGAGGATCCTTCCAGCCATTCGTTTCCGGAAGCCGCCCGAGGACAAATCACAGCCCGGGAACGCGGATTCCCCCCGAGGGGGAGGTCTGGCGTCTCTTAGCGGAATGTTTCCTCGGTTTTGGCTCCCAAAGCAGACGCTCAGCTCCTCCGGGTCTCGATGTCGAGAGTATCCCACTCGTTTGCGCCCTTCGAGGGGTCCTTCATCCGGGCCGGTAGGATTTTTATCGGGACTTCAAAGGCACAGACGTGGAATATATCTCCCATCCCCGGAGTCGGGGTCCTCGGGTGGAAGGAAATGAAACAAAGGAGACCAGCCTCGGGGGACAGTTCCGATCCCCCACCGGGAGTCGCGTTTCCGCGTCGACGTTGGAGCCTCTTCAGGGAAAGGTGTTTCCTTCTTGCAGGGCGCACCGCGTTGGGGCCGCTCCTCAGGGACGAGTCGGTCAACGGGAACCTGACCGACGGGGACGACGAGCTGCTGGAGTCGCTCGTCAAGACGGCCACCAAGTCCCCCGGGACCAGGACCACCCCCAGGGAACGCAAAAGGACTCGACACGCCGACCGTAAGTCCCGTAAGTGCGATCCCCGCACCCTGACCACGCCCAACGCCGCACTAGCTATCGTTTCGCAATTTCCAGTCCGACCTGGGACATGAGATTTTCCTTGTTTAATTAGTATCAAACAAGAGATGCAATTTTATCGGGAGATCCCACCGGGGAATCGGGTAGAATGCGCAGGTACGGGCGTCCTAATTGAAAGCCAAGGTGTACTTTGCGTTACCAACAAAGGTAATTACCTACCCGGAGTACCGATTCTCCCGGGCGAGGGAGTTGGAGAACGGTTCTCTAAGCCCCGGAACAGAGAGAGAGAGAGAGAGAAAGAGAGAGGGGGAGATTACGCCAAGGGAGCCGAGACGCACCCGGGGAACCGTAATCCCGGGTACAAGGAGCAGGATCCTGGGCTACGGCAGGACTCGCAGGAATTTTTCTAGTCGCTGCACGGGGACGTGGACGTTTGCTGAATCTCAAGGAGGTCCTGCGACATGCGCGTGCCACGGCCAGGCTTAACTTTCAATGAGATCTTCATCCCGGAATCCCCGGTTTGCGCGGAGACGCGGATACACAAGGACCCCCAGCGAAGGGGAGGAGGAAGGAACGGGGGATAAATTGCATTCCCTCGAAAACTGGACAATAAGGCTCCGCGAATCGCTGTAACTCGATCTCTCCCGGGCGTAGATCCTTGGGAGGAGGTCCCCGAAAAATGAACTCTGCCGAGCAGGGGTGGGCCGAGAGTCCTCGGAAAATTCGGATCAACCCCCGGGTCGCCGGGCAAACGTCGCGGGTGTAAATTAAATCCCTGCACCGCGATCGTCGACCTTTCGGGGCGAGAATCGAAGGAGGGTCGCCCGGGGCGGCGTTTCAATTGGAAAAATCCTAGGGAGCGGAAGGGAGTCAGGGTAAATGGGAAATCGCGCTTCTTTTCCACCCTCCCCGAGGAGTCCGAATGACGTCTCCTCCGGAGTCAATTAAAAGGCTCTCTGCCACGAATCTCGGGAAATAAGAGCGGCGTCGAGAAAACGCAGAGGGGGTGGCTCGCAGCCCCCCCATGCCTCGGGGGTGTTCCTCGATTTTTCCCAAAGGGCGGCACGCGCGATCGACTCCGAGGATTCGACGGATCGGGCCCGGGTGGTTTTCTCGGAGTTTCCTCGGATTTTCTCGGAGCCTTTGTCCCGGGGCTGCAGGTGCCGAGAATGGCTGCTCTCATCCCTCCCGGAATAATCCCCGCCAGGGGCGCGAGAGGTTTCTCGGCCTGTCCCTTTCCTTCCCGTCGATTCTCCCTCGAATTTCCCCCGAACTTTTCCTCCTGTACCCCAGGGTGTCTTTCTCTCTCTCTCTGTCGCGGTCTCTGTGGAATCTCCACCCCGCGAGAGCTCGCGGGGTGTGTCTGCTTCCTCGGCCCTGCCAGGTGGCGTGCACAGGGGTGAGGTGATGGTTTAACCCCCGTAGGTGATGGTTTCACGGGGTCCTGTACATTTTTCCCCCGTTCTTCCCCTTCTCTCTTTTCTCTCTCCGACAGTGAAGCGATCCCGCACCCGCGAGAACAACACCACGCCGGAGGGTTACCTACCCTGAAGAGGGCCAACCCCGTGTCCTCTGCGATGAAGGTTCGCTTCTTCAACCTCTTCTAAATTGCTCGTTCTCCGGGTTTCTATCTTTGTCTTTTCCTCGGTCCCTCGAAACCTCCTCTTAATTTTCCTCGGCGCTGCATGGTCTCGGCATGGCTGTTTCCCGTGTAACCATAAAAAATAAAAAAATAAATAAAAAAGAAAATACCGCTCACTGCGCCCGTTGCACCGGCATGCATCATTAATTCTCTCCTGCACTTCGAGGTGCATACACCCCTCCCTCAATTTACGCGGAGTATCCGTTCCACGTGGATTCGGTTTACGCGAATAAAAATCCCGTGAATAAAGTCGTTCGGGGCGAAAGGTGAAATATTGGATATAAGGGCTAAATAAGAGGCTAGTACACGTGTAAGTTTTAGGAATACGTAATTAATTCAAATAGCATGGAAAAAAAAATAAAAAAAGAAACACTAATTGACGTTTCAAAACCATTGAGGGAGGAGTGCACGGCCACCCTAGAGTCCACGCCGGGTGGAGTCTCGCACCAAGTACAGTCGCCTCCGTCTTCTAGGGGCAACGCTTTCCGCCGGAAGTGGCTTTAGAGCTTCTTCCCCGCCCCATCCCTTGACCGGCCGTGTATAATTCCGTATCACGTGCGCAAACAAGGTGCGGTAAAAAACCTTGGGGGGAGGAATTGGACGTTACCCGCGCGTCGGGAGAATGTTCGTTAGCCGGAACGTCAAAAAATGGGGCGGTCTTCCCTGGTAAAACGAGCTCCGGTGGTAGCGCCGTAATATCACGTTATAGAGGGTCATTGTTTACGTCTGTTAATGAAATTGCAACAGCGCCCGGGAAAAGGGGAGTTTGGGAAATTCTCCCGGCCCCGGGAAACTTGGCCGGGTGGGATAGTAATAAGGGAAATAGCCAGGGGGTGGTATGCCCCCCTTCCCCGTGCGCGCCTCCGCTGAAAAAAATTCCGGAAGAAAGGAGATCCGAAAGGGAAGTATCGGCCCTTTCTCGCGGTATCGAGGAAAACGTTGCACCCCCCAACCCGCGCGAGGGGGATGGAAAATTAATCCGTCGTCTTTGTCGGCGAGGTCGATCGAGGCGAGGGGGAGATAACCCTGTCGCGGTCGCTCGAAACGTCGACCTGAGTATTTTTCCCAAGGGTGGGACAGACCCCTCCACCCTTTCCCCGAGTGTTCCAAGAGGGTCCAATAAAGTCGCGCCTTCCCGGGTTCTTGGAGTTAAGTCGCGATCGTAAACGGGGAAATAGTGGAGGGGTGCTCGAGACTCCACCCCGGAGTTGGCCCTGACTGTCGTATAAAGTGCGATCGCATTAACGAGCCGACACTTAACGAGCGGAAGCGCGAATCGAGTCCGGCATCCCCGTCGGGGAGGAATCCCGCGACCTTAAAGGGGATGGCAAAGGGGTGCCAAGTCAATTTAAACGGACTCGGGGTCGATTCTCCAGTCGTTAATTACTAGTAAATAAATATTAGCCAAGAAGTCCTTCCCTATAGGTCGGTCGAAGGGCTCGGAAAATGGCCCGAGGGGGCGCGGAAAATCGAGTCGACCCTGAATCTTAAAGGGGATGACCCAGAGTGTTAACCCGGCATGCCTGCTTTAATCGTAACTCGCGGCATTCGGGCAAATCCCTTAATGTAGGAGTGCATTAAAGAGCCGACACCTTACGAGTCGAATCCGACGATAACGAGGACCTGAAGTTAAAGGGGATGAAAAAGGTTCATACCCCGGGATGGGCCCTTTGAGACGTACCCCTCTACGCCCTCTGCATGCCTTTCTTCGGATCACGCGTGACCCTCTATTTCCGATCTACGCGATATGTACCCTCTATCCACCCCGCACATACCCCACCGATTGCACCGCGATTTAATTGGCCTTAATTCATGCATCCATTGTGTGGTCCAGGGGTTGGACGTCGAGATCCAACCCTGAGCTCGTGTTGCACGGATCTCGGATGCATGTGGGGGTAGAAAAGGGTGGGAAAGGGAGGCCTTTATTGACTTTTCACCCCGTTCCAGTGCGTAGAACCCTGAAGAATGGACTCTCCGAGGAGGAGAGGAAACACATCGCCGCCTACATCAAGGGCTACTGACTGTGATAATAGCCGGCACCTGCTTATTCGGCGTCGGCGGAGCACCGGAAGAGGGGCCACGGCGAGAGCGGAAGCCGCCGTCGGCCGGAAACCAGGGATAGGGAGCCTCGAATGTCGGATGACATTCGAGAGTCCTGGATCCTGGGCCCAGGACTCTCGGGAGAATCTCCGAACCGAGCCTTCATCGGAGGAAGACCTAGCCGAACGCTGATAAGAGGGCGCGACGATCCACGGGGTGAGACGCGGTGCCTGGGTAGAGAGATTACGGAGTAAAGTCGGCATTTGCAATTGATACGCACGGAGAGACGTATAAATATAGGTGTAAGTGTAATTATAGAGACGGACGCATGCGCATAGGGCACAGGCACGGCGCTCGCTGGGAGGATCGTCGAGTCCTCGGCAGAGGGGAGGATAAGTGTCTTAAAAGCTTAGTCGTAATCCGTCTTGCCCGTGAGATGTAGGTACACGCTGTTCCGTACCAACGTACACACCCGTGATAAGTGAATGCATCGAATAAAGGACGTAAGATCACGAAGAAGCGAGGAGAGAGAGAAAGAGAGAGAGAAGAGGTGTACCTCCCTTTTCATCACCCTTCAGGGCCCTCTTCGGCCTTGGCCTCGAGGCAACGTCAACCATCCCCTTCGTGTATAACAAACTGTGCGCGTTGCGCACGATTTATTGTTAACCTTCGTCCAACTTTAACAGCGTACAATATATGTAGTAATAAAAACGCATTAGTTACAGTAATGATAGCGCTCGGTGTTTCCGCTTCCGAGACGAGGGCGATCGGGGGAGGTGTCGAGGTCGAGGGTCGTCGGGAAGGGGTTTAAAAAGACACGGGGGAGGGTCCCGACCCCGGGGAGGGAGACGAGAGGTCCGAGGGTCGAGAGGACCTTCGTAATAAATAGACAAGGCCCCGGCTCGTCTTCCACCCCTTGGGCGGTATTTACACTAAGGGTTGCACCTTTTTACGTGACTCGAGCAATGTACAGTCGTGGAATGTTCCTGGGGGTAACGAGGGTGTGCATGGGCGCGTGCTTGACCGCACCCGGAGGGATTGCGGAGGGGTGGGATTGATCTTCCCCCCCGTGGATCCGAAGGATCTCGGGGATCTTAAGGACCTCAAGGATCGTCCGGATGGGGGGGAAGGGAAAATCAATTCGTCGCTCTCCATGACGGTGGAGTCCCCGCCGAATTTCCCCGGGCGCGGTCTCGCGGACCTCGAGGACCTCCACCGGGGGAGGAAGGACCTCCTCCCGGCCGAGGACCCCTCAGGACGCTTCAAAGGACCCGACTCACGAGTCCCCTCGAGCTTGCGACGACCCACGAGTCCCTGGACTGACGCGGGTCTTCCTTTCGGTCGCGGATGTCGTTTCGTCGAAAGGGTGCACGTCTTCGGGGTGTCTTCCGGACGTCCGGTGGGCCGACGAGGCTTCCGGGGATCACCGGCGGCGACTTCAAAGCTCGTCGTGCTTCGGCCCGCTGAACTCGTCGTAGGAGATGAATCCGTTCCTGTCCTTGTCCTCGTGCTGGAAGATCTCCTCGACCAGCTTGTCGTGGTCGGCTATCATCTTCTTCACCTCGTCGCTCTCGCCGCTTTGCTCGGCCTCCATGATCTGCTTCCTCAGGTAATCGCTCACCTGAAATTTTAACGAGAGACAACGAGATTAACTCCTACCCTACCGTCGCGCACCCAGAGAGATGCATCTATCTAGCCCGTCAAAAAAATCTTCTCCTCAAACCAGCACGTTAAATCCTAGATTTATATATCCATAGTGCACTTAGGAACCGAGTACCATGTATATAAAAATTGTTTAAGCTAGATTTAGCAATTTTCCTTGCGTCGATACGTCCTCGTTTCATATGAAGATCGGCCCTCCACCGGTCGCGATCCCGAATAAGAAACTGAAAAAGGATCTTGCCATTGCTCTCACCTCCTCGCGGGACAGCTGATTGTCCTTGTCACCGTCGATCTCCTTGAAGACGTTGGCGGTGGGCGGCGAGTCGCTAATGTTGATAAGCTCCACGTCGAAGTGCAACGTGGCGCCTGGAAGGGGAAAAGGAAAAATCGAGTATTCGCCACGCAGTTGCGGTGATAAGAGATAGAAAACATTCCGACGACCCCGTGGCACCCTCTCGGCCGGTCCCCCCTTCGATTCGCTCGTCGGGCATCGATTGCCGAGGTCGAAACCCGGGTGAAATATGCCACTTAATAATTACCCGTCGAATTGAAACCGGCGAAACGATCGCTCGAGGCCGCCAACGAGGGGGCGCGAATCGCGGAAGGACGAGGCGGCCAAACCGGACACGTTCGGCCGCGTCCCGAGTACCGGGGAGACCCGATAACACCGTCCAATTTAATGCTCGACGCTTTATTGGAATTCCGTCCAATTACATTTTTTTTTTCCTATCCCCCCTCCGCCCCCGCCGGAATTTGGTCGCTAACGATTCGGCCGGACCCCGCGAGCCGTCCCCCGGGTAATTACGGGAGGAGGTCCCGCGGGATCGGGAGGACTCGGCTCAAGCTAGTCGCCGATTCGTCCCTTTTCGATTCCCGATTTACCGGCCATTCCCGAGTGGACCCGGACCTCGGTTTCCGGGGAACCCCTTCCCCACGCGGTAATCGAGCTCGAGAGACGTCCGGTTTCAATTTCAACTTTTCTCCTTTTTATCACCCTTTCATTTAAATTCCGCCCCCTCCGGTAAATCGTTTCCCAGTTCGGGATTGGAAGGAAGGAGGGACGATATTTCGCGATCTCCTTGCACGTCACGTGCCTGGGAGGATATGAAAGAGGGAGGGTCGATGTCCATAACACTTAGGGGCGCGACGATTTGGGGAGGGTCCTGGGAACTCCCGCGGAACCGCTCGCGGGTCGATTCCGTCCTCGCGGATCCCGCAGTCGGGGGGATAGGTTTCCGGGGTCGGCGAAATATCCCCCCTTAAATCGTGCCGCGTATTTATGCCGACCTCTTCTCCTGGGAGAAGTGTCCTTGCGCGCCCTGTTTCGCGAGAATTAAATTGCGGGAAATTGAGGGGGGGTTAGGGTCGCACCTCCTGGGATGACATTTCCAGCGCCGCGGGTTCCGTATCCCAGCTCAGGTGGGATGGTCAGCTTCCTCTTCTCGCCCACGCACATGTCCAGCAGGCCCTGGTCCCACCCCTTGATGACCTGACCTACACCAAGCTGGAAGGTGAAGGGCTGGTCCCTGTCCAGGCTGAAACCGAAAAGCATGGGGTTAAAAATACCAGGAGTTAAAGGGAGGATTTCTTCACTCTTTTTTTTTTTTTTCCTTATATTTTACTCTCGTAAATATTCCTATTTATCCCCTGGGGGAGCGTCGATGAGATCGTAAAAGGGACCCTGAGGGACCATTCGAGCCGCGCGAGGCTTGATATGGAAATCGGCCTTAACTCCGCACGGGAATGGAAACGCATCCCTAGTAGCGGGTAATGCGATCGAGATCGAGGCGAGATCGAGGAGAGATCGAGGCAAGATCGAGACCAGGCAGGTGGGAACCTAGGTAAATAGCTCGACATCCGTCATGCGCGCCTCGTTCCCGTAGAGTTTGCAGAGGGAATTGGTCCCCTCGGCCGACTCGGCAGGATCCTCAGCCAGCGGGAACTGCCGACGAACTTCCCGTCCAGGAGGCCTGGGTAGACTCCGGACTCCATCGAACTCTAGTCCTTCCCCACGAAAGAACAGATTCGACCAGCGACAGATTTTTAAGTGTATATAAAAATTACGAGTTCACACGAAATTACCATTTTTAAATAAGAGCCGATTAAATGCGGGGCAATTAACGATGGTGATAAGGCCCCCGAAAATAGGGGAAAGCTGATAAGATTCGGATAAAATCCCCTCCGGTGATCGTGACCTTGCCTCGATTAATTTCGACCGGGGTCGATTTTTAATCGATTCTTAATCGGGTACCTAGACAAGGGGCAGTTATCATAATCGGGGAGATAATGGCCGAGGGGAATGGCGCAAATCGAAGAGTCTGGGCATGGGTATCTCGGATGTTAATGTCGAGACCGCCAATTATTCTCCCATCCATATATCGGGCCGATTGTGCAACGTTATCGGCCCGTTCCGAGCACGTACACACACACACACACACGTGTGTCAGCAGAGGACCGCGACGTGGCAGAGCTACGTAGGCTCCGACGAGGCTCGTGGTTGGCAGCAATTTTTCAACTCAGTTGGCAACTGTCGCCGAGGAGGAAGACCACGGATTGGCCGAGTGGTCCCGCGAATCCGCGAGTACCGGGGAATTCCGCGAAATTACGCGAAATTCCGCGAATTACGCGGAATCGAAACCGCGCCGGAGGTCCCCCACCTGTGGTGTGCACCCGATACACCCGTCGATCCAGACAGGTGAGTGGAGAAAAACGCGTAGATGCGTTATCCTCGGGATAATCGTTATCATTTATCCGAGTCACGAGGACCATCCTTGTACAGCGCAGAGATAACAGAAAGGGGTTCTATTTCCGCGTCGCTGGATTTACCGCCGTTCACGAAAATAGGCTCCGAGGGATCTGACTAAAAGTTCCCAGATGAGAACTCGAGGGGAAAGGAAAATCACTGTTGGGAAATTGGGAAGAGGCAAAAAGTGGAACTCGGCCGATCCGGTGGACGAGACCTCCACCCTTTGGCGTTGGCTCTCCTCGCTCGTGGATTTCATCTCGGAGCGGTCTTGATTTTCAGATCAGCGGGATTAATTTAATTTACGTAAGAGGGGAATCGTTCGTTATTTATCGCGGGATGCAACGAAACCCACGGGGCAGAAGGGGGGAGAGATCGCGACCAATAGCGATGATTTATGCGCCGACGGAGGTAGACCGTGAAGCTGATATCTAAACGTGTGCGCAGCCATAAAGATAGCGATACGGACCGGCAGAAGTGAAAAGGGGGAAATACTTATCAAAGAATTTCGTGCCTCTGGGCCACCTGGATATACGCGGCCACCTATATACAGGGGACGGAGTATTAACATATCAAAGAACGGGCGTTATTTAAATTTATTCCTAGAGGAGGCTCGTATCGGAAGAGCGAACCGTCTCGTGTGTACCGCGTAGGTATTCATAGAGAACTCCGGGAAAGGGTTCGCAAGCAACTTCTGCCTTTTCATAAAGGACCCTCCCCCTCCAATTTTCCCGGGGAAAATTCGGGGCCCTCCCAAAACACGGGGGGGGGGGGAGGAGGGTGATAGAAAAATCGACCAAGGGGATCGAGCCATTTTTTTCTCAATTAAAAGTCCCCCGGAAATTATTGCGCCCTCCCGTCCCGTGACTCGCCGACCCACTCCACGGGCCGAATAATTAACTGCCCTCACCGAACGAAAATATATACAGATATATAAAACACGAGGGAGAAAAAAAAAAAGAAAAATCCATACCGGATATTTATTGCCGAGCTTCAGCGAGAATTCGCGGCTCGGGCCGTATTAATATTCAGGCCGAGCGTTACACGTCGTATTCCTGGATACCTTCGCAGTTGCACCTGCTGCGCTGATACATCACGTTTTTATCGCCCCGCGGGACTGCAGCTTGAATAACCATAAGGCGTATCTGGAGGCTGCGAGGACACGGACTCCTCGAGATCATTAAACGTTACGCCGCCGGTGACATTCCCAACGGGGGGAAGAAATGTCAAAGGGGGGTCGGCATAAAAATCGAGGCCGCTCGAGGAACTCGCGGATCGGTCCTGGGTCCTGCAGGAGCGAGGAGAGGGGCACCAGGATGCGCCAGGGTGGAGTCCATTAAGTCCATCTAGAGGCCCTTGGAGCCAATTCGGGGGGGCGCACCTTCGTTTTCGATATTTCCGATATTTTCCAATTTCTCTGCCGGCGCTTTCTGCGGGGCGACACGTGGGGTGGGACCTCCGCACGCGGTATCGAATCCAGGCGTCAGGTGTGCCTTCCTGTAACTGACCCGGTCACAGGTTCAATTCGCCAAGAAATATTTCATTTCTGTCCGATTCTATTGGGTGGGGTAGCCCCCGAAAGGGAGAAAAACGACGGGAAATCGCCGGTCGGTCGAGGCGTGTCCGGAGAATTGGCGGGCTTTCCGCTATCGGGCCGAGTCCCGCGCCAAGTGCATCGTCGAAAGTAATTCCCTCGCCTTCCCAATATCGGTCTCGGTTCATCGGGGCTCCTCGATTTCCGGGGATCGACGCGGACGACGGCATTCGACCTGCCGTTCAATTCTCGAATTTATACCGATTTTACTTTTTCTCATGGGAATAGATTCGCGTGAA
Source organism: Orussus abietinus (assembly GCF_000612105.2). Taxonomy (NCBI): domain Eukaryota; kingdom Metazoa; phylum Arthropoda; class Insecta; order Hymenoptera; family Orussidae; genus Orussus; species Orussus abietinus. Next base: position 1,487,256 of record NW_019396012.1, read on the forward strand.
GAATTTCGCATTTTTATGGAGTCGCGTCATTGGTCAGCGTTTCAAAGTTCTTCGTCAAGGAGTCCAGGGAGGTAGAGTCTCGCGCCAAGTGCACGGATATCCTCGAGGTCCTCCTTCCTTTCGATTTTTTATCTTTCCTTTTTTTTTCTGCCGACAGGAGGCGACGTCTTTACGCCCCGACAGGGAAGTGCCGGTCGCTCTCGCGGAGTCGTCGTCGTAAACTTCCGGCGCCTCCGGTAGGTGGGTTAATTCAGATCTACATACATAGGGCGCCGCCGGCGGCTTTTAGGTCTTAGAGACTTAGGCTAATTAATTTATAGGCCCCGTCCTTATCCGCGTGGCCCGGCCTCCGGAGTTCGCCCCTGCACTCGCGTCCCCCCGGAGTGCACCCCGATGCACCGAGTACCCGAGGAGCCCGATTATGCCCTCTCGGGCCCGACCGAGCAGCCTCGTTAAGAGTAATTCCTAATTCTTGTACTTACCCTCCCGACCCTTGCCGATTTATAGCCCGGGGAGGTACTCGAGGGCCGAGTACCCCAATTGCGCCGATTTAATTTACGCACACGAGCGACCAATTTTCCGCCCTGGAAATGAAGAATCCCGGGCATAAGGACACCCCTCTCGCCGGGTGGGATTAACCTGGGATGCACGGTGGAGAGTTTTCACCCCCTTCCGGACTACTCTCCCGGGTGGGGGGGTGAGATTTTCCACGGAATACCGTAATTTCCCGGGCGGGGCATGCGTTATCCGCGTTGATCCGCCATGAGACGTGCACCTTCGCTCCTCGCTATATTTTTTTGTTATCCCTTTGCTCCAACTTTCGGGAGCGATGAGGACGTCGGTCCGTTGATTGGGCCCGTTGATTTGTCAAATTTGCGGCCGAGAAGACGCATGGCGCGCCGTCTGACGGCAGGGCTCGTAAATAACCGAGTGAATAAATGAGTGCTTCCGGAGTCGGACTGGAGGAGAGTATTGTTCCCGGGGGAATCTCGCGGTTTGGACGCGCTAATCGAAAGAGCATCGGCCGAAACGGGGCCCCCGATGAAATTCTAATCCCTTGGACGTCGCACCCCTAGGGACGCCGAGGTGCCGAATTAATTCTTGGGACGCAGCGCCATCGATAATGGAGGGAACACTCGCCAAGTTCGGGCGGCGTTCGGCGCCGCGGGAATTACGTACCCCTTGGGCCGCACGGTTTCCGCGAGGCGGGAAATGGCCTCCATAATTCACGGCCCTCGGTCTGCCGATAGCATTTTTCGCCCCCCCAACTTCGGCTCCGAGATAATGAGCGAATCTTCTTTTTCTCCCCAACCCCCCGTCAAACTTCCGTACATTAGATCCGCGAGATCAGATTTATAGAAGGCCGCGAGATGAGAGGGAGAGAGAGGGTGCGGAGACTTTAACGCCGCCGTCGTTGAAGCCATATTCCCGTACGCCCTGACGAACCGGGCCATTTTAACGCCGGCCATTTTACCGGACAAAGGAACTTCCCCCTGGTCGACTGTGCAACCTCTCCCCCGAAAAGTCGGGTCCTGGATTTATATCCGGCTCAGTTTCAAGGGGGCCGCGGAAAATCGGCCGGCCCCGCGGCAGAGCCTGCGGAAACGGTAAAACCTAACGGCCCCATGACCATAATCCGCACCTCTTTTTACCGCCCCCCCGTAAAATGTCCATTAGCCAAATTATCGGGCAATGTCCTTCGGAGTACTCGCGGTTTTCCGAGCTCCTCGTTCCCAACAATATGGCCGGATGAAAACAACCCTCCCCCCACCCCCTACGACCTGATCGCGAACTTTAAAGGGGAGCTCTGACACGTAAGAAACACATACCCCCGTTATGGAATCCGCCGAGGGTGGCGAATCCGCTAAAGGGAGTGCCAGGAAAATCGGGAAAAAGCGAAACCCGGGAGGAAATACCTACGGGGGGTTATTTATTGCCGGGGTCGTCCCTCACGGGGGACAGTCTCGAGTAGAAAATGAAAATGATCCACACCCTCCGTAAATCACTGGAAACGTCGGCGACCCCCCCACCCGGGGGGGGGGGGGGTGGCGCTCTATAGAATCTTAACTCGTGGCCGCGCGCCTTTACGACGTCGGCGACGGGGGCGAGGGTCGAGATTTCGAAAAATCATCCCCCTCCCAGGAAACCCTCCGACATATCGCCGGTATGTGACAAACTGGCCATCGAATTCGATAGAGCTTAAGCTAGCCCCCCTCGAGTACCTCGGACCCCGTAAAGAATCGTCAGCTATATCTCCTACCCCTAAGAAAACGTCCCCCTCTCTTCCTTAACGTCCGACTCGATGGAAGAAAAAAAAAAAGAAAGAAGGGTGCGGATATAGAGATTGACAATTTTCGAAAACGCGACTCCTGGCTCGTCGCGCTTCCTACGCGTACACAACCCCATAGGATAGTTATTACCCAGAAGGGGGGGGGGCATAAGTTCGTAAGTTCGTAAATCCGCCCCCGGGTCGATCTACCCTCTCCTTCCTCAACCCAATTACATTACCCCAGGCTCCGAAGAATGGCGTTTCCGTTTTACGTCGCGACGCGTCTCCCTTACGACGTCTAGGGGTTCATAGGTAGCCGAACGCGCCCTATATACGAGTGCATATACACTTGCATACGTACATAGTCATACATAGACATACGCATAAAAAGTCGGCAACCTTAGTCGCGCCCAAAGAGGCTCGCAGCCTCGTCTAGGCCTCGGCGAGTCGTAAGGGGAAGGGGCGAGGGAGGGGCCAGAGGGATGTGCAATAAGTGCAGGGAAAATTGCATCGTCCGTAAAAAGAGGCCGCGTCGCCGGTCTAGGCGACGTCGCAATAGCGCGCGCTAGGAATATATATGAAATTTCCATATCTCGGTGAAGAGTGGTCCGGCGACTCGACCCCGTGTCTTGGGCGAAACATTTGCAATTCCGCGGGCTCCTCGCCTCGGAATATATCCGGCTCTGCTCCGTATCTGCCTCCCCCGCCACCCCCCGCCACCCCCTGGGTCGCGAATCGACTTTCGCACCCCCGCGAAGAGACGCCTCGAATCGAGGAATCTCACCTCCTCCGGGATGAGGCTCCATGTCGGAATAACGTTCAGGGTGATCTCAATGGGGTGAGGTCGACCCATCGAGGGGTGGTAGGCGAATCGCCCCCCTTTTTGAGTGGCACCCCCCCCCGTCGATTCCTAATCCTCGAGTGCACTCCAATTTCCGGAATTCCACGGATAAGACGGCCTCATCTCTGGTAGCCATCGTAAATATTTCGGAAAGTTCAGGAAGGGGGGGTTGGGGCCTAGGGGGAGATTATACATGTACGAGGGGTAGGACGGATATCTCGGGGCCGGGTATTATTTCTTCAGCGACGAGAGAGCGGCGACTCATGTCGGGATTAGCGTAGAAATTGCGAGGCGGAGGTGCGGGGGGTGAATATTACAAAGGGTTGGAAAGTACCATTGCTAAGTGCGATACGCCCCCGGCAGGTAAGCCCTCTTCGAGGAGTCCTCCCTTCGACGGGATCCTCCCGGCTAAGCGGCCTCGTTAAAAGGAATCACCCCCGAGGAGGCCGCTGCATCCCGGCGCATCCCTCCGCATGCCCTGATGCGCCCTCCCGTAGCCAGCCACCGGGTCCGGGTCAAAGGGAATTAAAACTCGCCGGGGCTTTCGTCCTCGTTTCCATTTAACTGCCCCCCCGCGACCTCCCCTGCCGGGAATTTCAAAGACGCCGCAACCCTTCCGCCCTCCTTTCCGCGTGACCCAGAGCCCGCGAGGGGTCCTTCATTAAGACCCCTTATTAACGAATTAACGTTTCTAATTCGAGGAGACGCGCTCCCCTAAACGATTCTCTCCCGGCTTATCACTGAGCGTCCCTCTCTCGGGATATCAATGTCGCCGACACCCCTGACGGGTACCTCGCGGGGGGTGGGAACCGCGGGGGGGCCTCACCTGTTCGATCGATGCCTCGGCTCTCTTCGAGGCGATCACGGATTTAGCCACCCCATCCGGCGGGATAATGTTTGAACGCGAAATAGAATTCGCCCGGACGTATTCTCGGGTTTCGTTAACGACGTCGATTATTTTCATCCCTCCCCCGTCCGCCCCTCCCTCGACTGCGGATAGGCTAATCCGGGCAGTCGGCGGATGGAAATTCGATTCCCCTGTCCCGTTCTCCTCCGATGCGCGACCAAGAGACACTCCGGGAAGGGTCGTCAAGATCGCCCGTTTAAGTTCACCCAGGGGGTGGTTTCCAAAGTGTGGAGAAAAATCGTAGTGTTGATGTCATAAAGCCCGCCCCTCTCCCTCCACCTTTTTAATTCAAGATGTTTTGTAGACGAGTTAAGAGGGTTGTTCCCTACTCGGGGGGTGTGACAGCCTGTTATGGGGTTTCCTCGCGAGGGAAAAGGGAATTGCAAGGTGTATCGGGCGATCGCCGGGGTCGTTCCTCCCCTCTCAGGGAGGCTAGACCCGTGTCTTACCCCCTGCCCCCTGCTGGACATGGCGTTGCGGTGCCCCCGGGGCGGGTGAAATTTTAATATCCCTCGTTACCTTCGCCTTAATTAACGATGCTCGTAAGCACCTACCCGGGGGTGGGCGTCGCGTTACGGGGTGAGAAGCAGCGGTCGAGGTAGCCCCGATTGTCCTCGATTTTCCCCGATTCGAGAGGGAACTTCTCAAGTCCACCCCCTAAACTTGAGACCTTAACGCCCCCTCATACCCCTACCCCTCCGAGGGGGTAACTTTTCAAGCAAAGTGCCGCGTCAAGGTACGGGAGATTTACTTTTACAATAAGCCGGGACCATCCTGCTCGCACGCGTCGATCCGCACCCCCCAGGGGCTGGGGGTGTTAAATTTGGTCCGTCCAGGATGCCGACATAAAGGCCCCCTCCGCCAGGACTTCCGGCGCTAACGAGCCGATAAATCCTTCGATGCAAAATAACGCGACAAATTAATATGGCTCGGGGGATATTAGCGGGCGCGTGCTGCCGATATGTCGCGATATTAACCCCCCGCAAAGGGGGACCCCCCCGTAGGGTTCGGCTAGAGTAACCTCCCCGTGAATTATTTTTTTTTCCTTCAGTGCACATACATGCGTATACAGCCAATTTTAGGCATGATCGGAAAAAAAAAAAAATTCAGCCAAGTCGAACGGTCAATGCGATTCCGCGCTGCACTCGGATGCACCGCGGAGGGATTTCAAATTGATCAAACAACCACTCGTATTTATCGTCACCCGATGCCCAGCAGAGGGAAAGGCGATAAATCCGCGATCGCGTTATCAATTCTCTTCGCAAATATATTTCTTGCGGCACCGAGCCCACTCGTAATGCGGATTATTCGCATTACGCAACGCGGCATACGAGGACGTATATGGGAAAGTGCATTTCCGGGTGCACGCTCTCGTCCGCCCATATAAGATAGAAGACGACTCTTTCGTCGATGCCGCGCAAATGTCGGTAATTAGCATATACGGGTTATCCGGGACGGTCGCACTTTCTCCCGTATATGTATTTCTTTCATGCCATCCGATTTATTTACGTCGAAATCGGGTATCGAACCGCCTGCGGAAAAGGGCAATCTCGAGGGTGCGTCTCTCGCGGCCGGGACGCGGCGGAGCGAGCGCGCTCTCTTCCCCGCCTATTGGCCGGCGTAATTCCGTAATTAACCCGACGTGTAATTAAATACGAGAGCATTTGTACAGGGCGTCGCGGCGTTTGGGCCGACGACTCCGCAACGTGGGAAAGTCTCACCTCGCGTTGCATACACGCGAAAGTGCACTCGCCGATGCACCCCCGGGGGGGTGGGACGATTGATTCGTGGATAAATCGATATTTTTAATTATGCGGCCCTTTCATAGCCACGTGCAGTCACGTAAACATACGTTCTACCTACGTGAATGTAAACAGATTTCAAGGGATGCATTTCGTTCTTTTTTTTTTTCTCTCTCTCCATAAACATACGAAATGCACCTCGGGGTTGAAATCGACGAGGAGGAAGTGGCCCTTGCGAAAGGGTGGTGCAAACCCCTAGGAGAGACAAGCCGGTTCGAGGGGGTTTATTTATATTCCCCGGTTTCCTTCGAGTCTCCCTTATTTCCTGGGGCCGCCGGGGGGTGCACCGGCCCGCTTTAAAAGTGCAACGAGAACTGGGGAAAAGAGGTGGGGCGAGAAAGTGCAGAGAGAGAGAGGGAGGGAGGTGGCAAAACACGGCAGGGCAGAGATCGAGCGAAGGGGGTAGGGAAAATGCTTATCGGCCGACTCGGGGGTGATCTATCACGGACTTAATATTTTCCCAAATGACAGATCTCCCCTTGCAACATCCATGCATTATCCCCTACCGAGGTGATATATGCGTGCGCCCTTTGACATATCATCGGGAAGGCGACCCCTGACCCGGTGCATCCCTAAGGGATGCACTCGGGACACGTGTCTTGCACTTTGCGACGTAATTCGCAAGACAAGCAGATAGGCGACCGTGTATACGGCGTTAAGTCCCCCTTCCGGAGTGGGTGGGCTCATCTCCGCTGTAGCTGGAGATCGGCTGGCGCCGGTAAAGAAGAGCGCGCGCGGCTCGGCCGGCACTGCAGGCAACTTCCGTCCCGAGGAATCGCGTTTCCTTCCAATTTCGCTCCATCAGCGGTCGGTAGCGGCGCCTTGGGCTAACAATCCAAACTCGCCGGGGCGTTCATAAAAGGATTGGGCCCTCTGCCCGGTTCTTTGCTCGCTTCCGGACTTCCGGCCCCTCCACCCGCCACCCCCGCACCAGGAACTCCGACTCCGATAATTCCCTCCGATAATTCCTCCTCTCCGCCAGCCGCCTGCGATACTCTTTTATTATTCCCTGTACATTTACCATTTTCCTTTTCTATTTCCTTCTTTCCGGAAGCCTTCCCGTTTCCGCCGAACGGATTAAGGGGATCGAAGACGCACCGGGGTTTATACAGGGGGTTTTACGCCCCCTTGATCAACATCGACCGCCTCGATTCCGCCTGTCCGCGATATCGGCGGATTCCGCAGCCGTAAACGCCCTGCGGGTTCTGGCCGCGGCCGTAAACGCCTGCGGATTCCGCCGCGGCTCCTTCCTCGCGATTTTACGACCCCACGACCAGCCAACCCCCGCGCTCCGAGGCGTCGCCCTAATTAATGGAGCTCCTTCGATGTAAACTCGCGATGAAACCTTTATTAACGACGATGGTGCCCCCCTCTCCGTAGCGATACGACCCCCCGTTCACCCTAATCGGATTAAAAAATGAAGGGGGGACGGAAACGAGGAAGAGAAAAAATTCCAAGGAAATTCCTCCTTTATTCCGGAGGGAGGCTAAGACTCTCTGGCTTATCGAACCCGTCGGAAGGGGTGGTGGCTTCCATCGGGTGTGTCGATTACCCCCTCGACGAGGAGTTCTCACCCCCCCTTAAGAGGCATTATGATGCATTGCCGATTTTCCCGTTTCCACTCTCGCCCTCGATTTCGAGCGGTCTCGTTAAGGGGCGTTCTTCGTTAGGGGTGGGCGCAGGGGAAGAACGAGATCCGGCTCGGATGGGCGTTTGATTTTCCGGGAAGATCCTCCGGATGGCGATAATAAGGGTTTCCACCCCTCGGAGGCTAAAACCGGTAATCACCCCCCGGATTGACCGCGGATTCACCCCTTCTCGCCTTCGCCCTCTTCGTAATCGCCACCGGGAAACGAACCCCCTCTTTCCACCCCTTCTGGGGGGGTATGGACCTCCAAGACTCCATCGGGCGATGCGCTTTTACACCTGCCTAGATGAAATAAAAATGGCCAGAGGGGAAACGCATGCGGAAATTTCACGGGACGTCCGGGTTTCTCTTCGAGGAAGATTTCTCTTTGGGTGCGCCGAATTGAGATTCAAGGCAGACATAGCGGCGCATCCGAGAGGCCGAAAGTGCCGCTCAAAGAAGAAATCGCCGACACAAAGGGACCGGTTAAATGCCGATAGAGGTGAATGTGAAAGTTCGACCGGAATGCGGACATGCCGCGTCGTCGCGTGCAACGCGGACGCCGCGCACGGTGACGATGCGTGCGCGCGTCGCGGGCTTGCGTCACGTGAGGAACGCAAGGGAAAAGAAAAAAAAAGAAAAAAAAAGAAAAAAGGGACGGTCTCAGAAAACGGCTCGATGGATTTCACCTGAGGATCTTCCGCGGGAACTGCCGGACGCGGCGAGAGCTATATGGAGGACGAGTAGACTTTCCTTCCGCAGCTCCCGGAGAAATCGCGGTCAGGTGTCGCGGAAGGAAGTCCCTCGTCATCGCGAGCTGAGATACGTGGGGTGGAGGAGAAAAATTCTAGGCATGAGGAGAGGGTGTGGGCAAGGTGGGGAGATGTTTCTAAAAATGACTCAATGAAATCCATGGAGACCGCGGGGGTGAAAAGTTCCCTGAGGGGGTGGAAATCGAAGACTGGCCGCAGTCTCCCGCGGCGCGCGTCAGGTGTGCTTCCGCGGAAAAAGTGGAAAATTCCGGGGGTGTTCCTCGCACCGGGGGACGTTTCGGTCCATCGGCCGGGGGGTAAATATTTGAAGTGGTAGCTCGAGGGTAAATATTTGAGGTGGTCGCGCTGGGCTTAAATTTCACCGGGGGGGTGGCGCGCACGCGCGACGGGGCGGCGGAAACGCGCCCCGGAAAAGGCGACCTCGACCCGCTACAAGGCTCGTTAATTATTTCCGCCGCGTTCGGGAGAGTCACCAGACCCGCCTCCGAGTGTCGGCACACCGGGAAAGCGTAACGCCTGCGGAACGCCTGCGAAACATCGACGTACCGGGTCGAGAGAGCCGCCCCGCCGTTTTCGCGAGGGCTCCGGGGAAAATCGGATTTTTCCCCCGCCTGAATTTCGGAAAATCGACGCCCACCCTCGACAAAGCCGCGTGGGGGAATTCCCCCCCTACCCTCACACACTCCGGCGGAACACATATCCCTAGGTCGGGCCATTAAATCGCTGAATAAGACATGCACCTGCAGGAAAATTTCGCAGGTCCTAAATCTCCCGTGCTCGGGGGACCCTAAGTACCTCGGCAGACTTGCAACTACCCCTCGAGAAAGTGCCCCGGGAGAGGCAGGGTTAGAGACGCTATGGACGAAAGAAAAATATAAAAATAAATAAATCTCGGGTCCCTCGAGATTCCTGAAAATTCCTAAAAATTCCTGATGATTCCCGAGAATCCCGAAAAATTCCCCGAAATTTCTTAGGGGTCGCAAGTAGGTCCCTTCTCCGGAATCTCCATCTCGAAAGGTGCAAATTGCACAAGGGCTTGGGAGAAGGGTTGCCCCGGGATGTGGGGAGGGAAAAATAGCCAGGACCTGCTGAGTCCGCTCCCTCGGGACGCTTCGGCTCCCTCCTCGGCCTTCTATAACGCAATCCCCTGCTACTCGTCGAACCACCCTCGCGGACCGCCGGGGCGGAAACGCCGGACGAGAGTTGCGGCGCCGATCGGAAACCGCAGGTTTCGATCAGGCGTCGCGCGGAAAAGTGCGGCCCGCGTCGCGGAACGGCCGCGGCCGCTCAAACTTTCATCGCGACCGGAATAACGGAGGGGCGTACAAATTTAACGAGCCTCCTCCGTACCTCCCGAGGAGGCATTAACGATTGAACGGTTTACCGAGTAACACCCTCGGAGACGCGAGATGTGCGCGAGATCTACTCTGCATACGGGGGTGGGAGGCGACGAGACGATCCACCCCCTGGGGCGAATATATATACAAAGGATCCAAAGATCGAGGGAACGCGCCTAGAAATTCGGATCTCCTCTCCAGGACCTCGATCGAAGTCCTTTCAAAAATCCCGAAAATCGAGAACTCGATCCGAGCCCTCGGAGGTCTCCGGAAACCTCAATGAAAAATATGAAAAAGATAGAAACAGAAAAAACAAGGCGATGTTCAAAACGCGGAAATAGAACAGAAATTGCCTAAGAGGTCGTTGAGAAAAAGACAATTAAAACAATTTCTATGAATCTAGTTTCTTCAAATTCTCCCACATGCATAAGGAAACCCTGAGGTAGGTCCTGACACTCGTGAAGTTCCATTGTTTACAAAAGAATTTGGAAAAATGTCGGGAAATTTCCTTAAGATGGAAATTTCAAGGGTGTCGGAACTTTATGGGATCCGCATTCGCGTTGAAGTTCGAAACTACACGGTGCACCCAGTTAGGAGGAAAGTTCCATAAACGAGATATATTTGACGGCACTTTCATGACGCCTTAAGGACTCGATTTTAACGAAGAGTTCGCCAGGAGGCGTCGAAGGTCGACCTTCCTGGGGTGGATTTTTCGCTTTCCGTGTCGCGACTCGGCTTGGTAAATGTTTTATCGGGGGGAAAAGGGGGGGGCAACGGAAGTAGGGAAGGTTTTGTCGTCCGGAGGGAGACGATTGCGTGAGGATTCCTGGGGGTGGCCAGGTCGGATTAAGGCCGGCCTCGGTCTCTCGAGCACTTCTTAAGCCTCATCCGGAGCGTTCTCGAGACCGAGGTCGAAGAGACGGCGATATCGCGGGAAATTACCGTCCTCCGGAACGAGATCCATTTGCCCTCCTCGCGGGATAATGCCGGTTGCCAAACAAGAAGCAGCCACGAGGAACGAAGAGGGGCGTCGAGGGCGCAACGCGTGGAGGCGAGGTGGGCGCCGCGGCGCATCCGAGGGGTGCAAATTGCCGTCGTTGGATGAATTCGTACGAAGGCTCCAACGGAAACGCGTATGTACAGGGGGAATACATATGTAAATCCCCGAATATACACGGCCCCGGCTTTCGGAAGGAAGCCGACTTGTTCAGCCCTCGGTGCGGCGCTTAGTTTATGACGAACAATGGCCGCTTAATTGAAAGCCGCGTCACCTTGCGATTCTCTTCCGGGAGCTCTTCGGCACCTCGGGAGGGAAATAAAACAAAAGATAAATCGAGAGAAAAGGAAGAAGAAAGAGAGAAATCAAAGAGCGCCCAGCGAACTCGTCGAATCGGTACGGGACTAATCCGACGTGCCGATTTTCCTACGCGTCCTCGCTCCTGAAGCGGCGTACGCCCCTGAAGAGGTGTACGCCCCTGAAGAGGCCAATTTCGCAAGGTGTCACGAACTCGAATAAAGCCGCCGCCACCCTTTCGCAACGCCGTTTCCGCGGGATTCCTCGGCGTCGGATTTCGCCGCGGAATTCGCTGAGTTAGCGCGGTGCCCGATACGTGGAATGAAAACGACTTTTTTGCCTCGAGGGCCTCATGATAACGAGCTGTCGAATTATTCAATTACTCAGGCGTTGAAGAATGAAAAACGAAAGGGAACGAAAGAGACGTCCCCCTCCCTCGTAAACGACACCCTTAAAATCAGTCGTCATCCTCGAGAAGGCTAAAAATTGGGGGGGAAGCAGCGATCGCGAGGTGTCGATTAATTAAATTGACTACTGGAGAGTGGGCAGAATAAAAAAAAGAAGAAAGGAATTGAAAAGGATTTAAATTCTTCAACCCGATGAACGCCACCAGGAAATTCGGTCGTTCGTCGGGGTGGTTCGAAATTGGGGGGGCTGAAGAGGGGAGGACGCGCCGCGCAGATTGCGTGGTTTAACGGGCCGTGGACAGGAATCCGCATCGGCCGGTTAATTTACACTTTATACGCTTTTCATTAAGAGTCCTCGCGCAGACGGGATGGGGGGCGCGTTCTCCCGCGAGGAAAAACATTTACGGGGGCGCGCACCCCCTCCCGGCCTTTCCAGGGGCAACTGCGCCACCTCCGCCGCCGCCACTCCTGGGGGCAGCCGGTTGGCTGGCTCGCTGGCACTAATTAAATCTAGTACCCCCCGAGCAAGGAAACGAGCCACCGTCGCGGTGTTTTCTACTCGACTACCATCCGGTTAGGTCGCCGGTGGCGCCTCGTTTCTTAATTAAACCAGGTACCTTAGAAGCGAGCCCACCTGATAATCCGGGGAGCCCTGGTCCTCGAATTTTCCCCCCTTTTTCCCTCGCGGCCCCGAAATTATAATTAACAGTCGATCCCCGAAATTAGCGTCGATCTGAAAAACTTTCACGGACGGAAGGGGGTAAAAGAGACGGAAAGTTTGTCCGGGGGAAAAGTTTGGTACCGAGGTGGGGTCGGGGGGAGGAAAACCCTTTAAAGGGGGCGATACAGAACCGCTTCCGGAAGGCATCGAAGGATAGGAAAACGTACTTTCGCGCAAAGTCCACCATTGGAATATGTTTCATAACGTTAAAGTGATATGAAAGTGTGATATATGCATAAGAAACAGTGAAGATAATTATTAAACTTATCTCCAAACTGGGTGGCATCGAATTATCGGAGACTTTAACACGTGATTATGGAGGCCCTAAGGAATAACGCGGTGCTCGTGAAATTTCTCTTTTCGGAAAAAATGTTCTACTTATCTCGGACAAGAACCAACGAAAAGATATTTGAGCACATAATGCGAGATTTAAAGAGAGAAATAAGGGTGGAAAATAAATGACTGTTTAATGCGAGAATATATTCTAACCCTCGACGGTCATTTGGCGCCGCTTAGAGGGTTCTCCCTCGAAATTTCGAGAGGGAGAAAGAGAGGAAGGTTAGGGGTAGAAAAGCAAGGGTTGACGAGAGGAAGCCCCCGGTTCTTCATTCCGCGACAAGTGCGGTCGAATCGGACCGAAAGCGTGCTCAGGGGTTGTAAGGAAGGTATGTAAATGCAAACCAGTTGCATTGTAGGGGTAGAAGGGGGTACCGCGGGCTCCATAAATAGATCATATGCCGAAGCGGCGCACCCCCCTTCGCGGGGGGTGGGGTGAGATGTTAAACGCGTTTTCGAGCGTTTCGAGCATTACACGCGCTTTAACCCCCGCCGTAGCCGCGGCGTTATTCGTTTTCGGCAAACCCGGTGATGCTCCCATTGAATCCCGGGGATGCGTCGGGACGCTGCCGAGGGCGGCGCTTTTCCCTCCGTTTTCGACTCGCTCTCCAAGAGCGACTTTCAGGCCCCCTCGACATCTTGCCTGAGTAAACCGCGAAATCCGCGAAAGATGTGCTTAAAACGAGACGGCGGCCCGCGAGACGGATAAATAACGCGACCTCTGAGCGACGCTTGCGATAAATAAACGGAGGCGGGACCACCCTTTGACCCCGCGTCCCGGTAAAATCCTCGACGAGAGAAAATTATCCCCTTCTGGGGGAAAAAAAAAAATAAAAAAATAAAAAAAGAAGAAATTATTTCACAAGTTTGCGCGCATCCGGGGAGTGATAACGACTTTTAGGTAGCCGTCTCAAAGTGCCGGCCGAATTCGATTTCGGCCCGCCTCCCGAGGAAGTGGCGGAAACGCAACGTCGCCGCACGGCCGCGACCGGCGTTTACCTCGGGCCGCATTTAATGCGATATTCCCTCCCTCGGTAGATGCACCCCCCATTGTAATGGAACCGTATCGTAATATCGCATCTGCACGCCGGACTACAAATTGGCTCTTTAAGCCCGTATAACGCGGCCGGCTCGTAACGAGGTTTGCGCCTCCTATCTGCCAATTAATGCGGCATATCGTTTTCTTCCCGCGGGACCCGGGGACCGGGATAGCCCGACGAGTGACGTGATCGATCGCCCTACCGAAAATCGCCGATCACCCGGCCGCGATACTATTTCCCGATAGGGGATAAAAAAGCGAGGAATTAGATACCGTGATAAACCACCCCCCGCACTAGATACTCCAAAATGTAGGAATTATTATGGGTGGAGAAAAAAAAATCTTGAATTCATTAAATCTTCCATTTTCCTCCGAATTTAAGACCACTCCTCGACAAGCTTTCGCCACGTGGCGATGCCTTAGATGTCGTGAAAAAAAACAACCCCCCCACGTGTATGAACAATAGGGTGGTGAAGGAAAAAATCTCCCTCATTAAATTTTCCATTTCACCCCGAATTTAGAAGCGCCTCGCCTACGACGAACTTCTCGGGATTTCTCGTCAGAAATTCCCGATTCGTCATCGTAGCCCGACACCCGCGACGGATTAGCGTTAATAATGGAGCAATTTGTTGCTGCCAAACTCCGGATTATCGCCGGCCGATTATCCAGGGAGGGAGGCGATTTCCCGCGGCGCCGCTCTCGCAGCTGCTGGATTTATTAACCCTCGTTCTGGCGGCCTTTCCGCGGGTTATTAATTATTACCGGTATCCCCGGCAATATTCATCGGCGATTTTAACATATTTTCTTGTTTTTTTTTTCTCTTCTTTTTTTTTTCCCCCGCGGCAAATTCTCTCTATCGGGATTGGAACCCGTTCCGGGTACGGCCCTCGAGCGGAGCGCACGTTCCGCAATTGTCGCAAGTGGGTCGGCGCTCTCGCGGTGGATTTGCACATATCGGCCGCGCATTTGCCGCAACGATTCCGCCCCGAATTACGCAGGCTCGGTTTCGCCCGTAATCCGGCGATACCCGTGAGGGGGAGGGGGAGGGTGCTATTCGGATTTCAATTAACGAGCCCCGTGTCAAGGAGTAAACGGCGTCGCGACCGAGACCGAAAACGCGCCGTCGAGGGACCAGGGTCTTCCGGGACGTGGCGGGAATTCAAAGAGCGTTCCATACGACCGGATAACAGGAATTAATCAATAATCCCCGAACTTCCGGGCCAACTCGGGAGATAAGCGATCCGATACAGGGTTTCGGGCCGGATCGAGCACGAGACCCGTGAAGGGTTCCTTCTTAGATCTGATCCAGGACGAAGATCAATATCATCCCTGGGGATCAAAGTGAATTTCCAGGCACAAAAAAAGGTACTTCATTGTGAACTCTTTCCGAGGTATCTCAGTCGTCACGTGACAATTTTTCACTACCGATGATATTAACCAAAATCCCGAAACTCCGGGTCATTTTAAGCTGAGTATATTAATTATGATTATACCGAGGTCGAGGAAGATGGATCCGAGGAAGGGGTTGAAAATGGGGAAAATGGGGTGCGAGAAGTACGGAATCCGGCTCGGGGTCGAGATTCAGAGACAGAGGAGGGGGGACCGGGGAGGCGGAAAACAAGGCCGGCGACATCCGTTTCGCGCAAACAGGAGTGTCGATAACGTTATCGCGGTATTAAGCGAAGTAACGACCCCGAGGTGCGGGGAAATTTATGAAAAGGCCCGGCTCCATTTCCGGGATAACGCGAATTTACGAGTCCAGGACCGGCCAAGGAGGGCCTGGGCGAGATTCTCAGCCCCGGTCTGCCACGTCGGAGTCTGAGGAGAGAAAGAGAGAAAGAGAGGAGGCGAAAGAGGTCCGTCAGCCGGTATCTAGGCTGACCGTAGATAGCGTTATCGAGACCAGCGGTATCAGCTCCAAAAGTAGCCTCACCGATTTCAGGAGGCGATTAATTCGACTCCCGGTCAATGGTCATTCCGATCTGACGAAGAGAATTGGAGGAAAAAGACGAGAAGAAATAAGAAAAACCCCAGGGATACAAGAAACGATTTCGCATCGTCGTATCGTGGCGGGGAGGTGGGCGGGAAAATGGCCGCCGGTTTTGGCAGTGATTCCGCGGTAGTCGAAGCCGAACTCCGGGGTTAATCCGGGAAACTACCCCTTTCACGACACCCGGCATATCCCGGACAAAGTGAAACGGCCCCCGAGGGGAAAGGGAGAGCCGGAGTTCGCGGTGTCGCCGGGAAGTTGCGGCGGGAGAATGACCAGTCTGGCTGGGAACCGGTGGAACTCCACTCCCAGACCCCGGAGGATAAATCCCTCCCGGAGACGACGTTTACCCTGAACGCGGGCCCAAATTGAAAAATAGATCCGATCCCTCAAAGTATCCCACCCGAGCCCTAATTCCTGTCCGGAAGTCCATCCATCGGAGTCGCCCCCGAAGATGGCCCAGAAGTGGAGAACCCAGGAGGGGAAGTTTCCCCCGACTTTTCCCCCGGGATCTTATACCGCGGTCGGAATTAACGGCTCCCGAGGGAGCTAAGGTCGAGGGGGCGAGGTTGGTTAACGCGATTAGGACCCTGGCAGTCAATTTTTCAGGGCCGACCCTGGGAAGAGTCGCTACCGCGAGGGAACCCCGAGACGTCCTACCAGGTGGACGCGCCGTCCAGGTAGAAAGCCTTTCATCGAAATCGTGGCCAGTCGCCGCCTCGGGCACCCCGAAACGCACCTGTAACGGGAACCTAGACGGAATTTCCTTAAGAGAAAGAGGAGAGAAAGCCCGTAGTTTCCCCCCGCGCTCTTCGAACCGTCGAGCGGGAGTTTCGTCACCGGATTACTGCCCTCGTTTATCATTAATCCGGTCGGGGGTCGATCGAGGTCTACGTTGGTCTCTCCTCGGGGACGGTGCCAGCGTGGAACTTTTTCCTCACTACCTCCGGATACCTGGCCTAACGGTACCGCTCCTCCAGAGTTCGAGTTCGTTGACTTTCGGCTCCCCCTTTTTGCCGAGGTACGAAAACAGGTGGATACACGAGACACGTCGACGAATCGCGGCCGTATCCACCGGACCGAGAACTCGATGCCAAACGTCAAACGAAAAGGAACATTAATTCCAGCGCGTGGAAAAAAAAAAAGAAACAAGAAATTCATACCAATCACCAAGGACTCGATTTTCGAGTCCATGGGAATTTTTTTCTTCCCATACGAATAGATTTGCGCGAAAAAAATTACGAATTGTTGCACAGCCACATCATTAGGCAGCGTTTCAATGTCGTGTATGAAACTGACAATTTCGCGTGCGAATGTTGATCGAGTTCAAACGGAGTTTTTTTTTTTTTTCCCGCGTGAATAGATTCGCATGAGAAATCTCGCAATGTTAGAAAGACATTAGTCAGCGTTTTAAAGTCGTATATGAAATTGTCAATTCCGAGTGCGAAAGTTGATCGCACGAAGGCGATAATCGGATTTTAGGGGAGATTTGGGGTGGAAAATGAATGGAAAATTCAACTAAAATTATGAATGAATTTTCACGCAATTTTCTCCAGGTTATCGGGGTACCGCCGATGAAGGGGAGATTCTCTCGCAGGCGAGGGCTATCTATACGTAATTAATGCGGCCGCTAATATCGCTAGCGTTAGTAATAAATCTAGCTGCGAATGCGCGTGATGAAAAATCCGCTGACGGAGGTGCAAACGCAGCGGCGCGCGATCAAAGTTCGTCGACTCTCTGGGGGCGTCGTACGAGTGCAGGTGCGGGGTCGGGCAAACAGGTGAGAACAAATACCGGCACAGATAACCGGGAGTGATAGGGAGAGATTAACCCCCGCGTGCACCGCACGTAGCGCCGGGCAAACTTGAAAACTTGGGCTCGGGTCATATTGTGTACTCCCCCCGACAATTACTGTACCTCTGCGTAATGCCCCGCGGTGATCGCCGGTTACGCGATTTACCGATCGCCAGGCCTTCGATTCCGATTAAACCCGACAAAATGCCCCTCCACCGAGTCCGGGAATTATCGGCCATTTTTCGTCCCTTTTATTCGTTAACTCCCTACCGGTTGCATCCCCAAAAACCGAGAAAAAAAAAAAGAAATACATACAAGATCGAAATCAATCAACTGAATATAGTTTAGCGCCAGATGCACTTTTGCGGGAGGATCTCGTCATGGGAACTTCGACGTCGTCCACACCATGGGGATTTACGACCGCCATAACGAATGATACGTTTTTAGATTCGAAGATCGTTATCTCTCGGGTTAGTATTTTTTATTTCTCGATATTAAGTACGGGGGAGCTCACCAACCTCGAGTCGAATTTAGTGCCGTCCTGTAGCGTTCCGGTGTAGTGCATGGTGAGCTGGTCGCCCTTCTTCGACTTGACGTCGCATACTTCCGGGACGTAGATGTTCTCGACCTTAAGGGCGCCCTGGTCGGCCTTGACCGCGAGGGTGGCGAGTCCGAGGAGGCACCACGCGGCGGTTGCGAGGGTCAGGGGCGTCGATGGACGAGCGGCCATGTCTACGTGCTGTGGCGGGTGCCGGCGAACGACTGAGCCCGCGTCCTCGGCCGAGCGCGCTGCCGCCTGCCGGCCGGTAGGCCGCGCATGCGCGCGCCGCCGCTCGCCGCCACATCGCGCGCTCCCATTGGCCGGCGCGCTGCCTATGTGGCGGTCGCTCCGTCTCTCTCGCTCACCCGCGAGTCCCGCGCATATCCTCTCGCTCGCTCTCGCGCATCCTCCCCTCTGCTGCTCGCTGCTCGCGGAGGAGTACCGAGGTGCCTTATGTTCAAGGAGAGAGAACGGCCTCGTGGATCTCGCTTATACGGAGCACACACAGGAAAAATTCCGCGTTAAGTAAGTTCAGCGGTCCAGCCCACACACGCTCTACATACGTACATAACCTCTTTTACCCAAAGCGCGGGCAGAATCTCCAGATGACGTCAGCCTTCGACACGTAGGGTGTCGCACTGACCGCGGCGCATCGTTGCCTCGAACATGAAAAATCGAGCAAAACTTAAATGGAAACAGTAAACGAGGTTAATCGCCGTTTCGAGAAGTCGTTCATGGTTCTCAGGACGTTCTTTCTTATGCTCGTCGGGAAATGCGAAAGTCTCGTAAATAAACTGCGTTAAGTATAAGGTTAGATTTTTTGAAATTAAAAATATTCTGAGATGGAAAGGAAATCCGAGGGCAAAAAACGAAACGACATATTGGGACCTGTACAGAAATGAGAGTATGAACGCTGGGATATATACTAACGACATTGCAAAACCCTGGGTTAAAGGGGAAAAATTGACACGAGGAGGAAGAAGAGGCGCTTGACGCGACGACGCGCCGCGCTTTGTGTGACGTCTGAGATAGGTCGGTGGGACGGGGCGGCGAGGCTGTCGGAGGAATCCGCGCGGACCAATCGTCGAGCCTGGAATAAAGATCCAGGATAGGAATGAAAATGCAATACCTTTAAGAGAGGCTCTCGGTCCGATTTACGACGGGGAGGTTTAACGAGATTAAACGCGGAGGATCGAGGGTCCGGATCTCGCGTTTCATATGAGGATGCGAGATTGGAAGCGGAGGTGGGGACCGCCTCCTGGTGCGTCGGGAATTTAGCAGGCACCGTCCGATCTTCCGGATCTTAAATGAAGCGAGATGGAGAGAGGGAGAAGGAGAGGAACGGATGCCCAAGCGACAGAGCGAGGAACGTATCCGAGAGTCGCGCTCTCTCTTTGGGCGGGATTCTCGGGCGCTCCCTTTGAGAGATTCTCGTCCCGGGGAGGAAATTTGACGGAATTTGAATATCTCTTAGGAACGACCCTCGGCAGCGACAATATTCCCGAACTCTGGCCTGCCGAGCCGGACGAGCCAGGGGATCGATTTGCAAGCCAAATACCGTCCTCTCGTTTTGCCGATCCGTTTCTCTTCTGGAGCTCGTTCGAACCTTCCTCGTCGAGACGGACTATAAACAACCTCTGGTTCCAAGGCGAGAAACTGGGAAAGCAGGCTGCGAGACCTGCGATTGGCCTGCTGCAGCTAGAAAAAAAAAAATGTATCGAGACCCACGGTCGCAAGACTCGAGAATTAATCATATCGGGTATATAGGGAGAACGGGAGGAGTACGAAAAATTAAATCCCCGATGGAAACGAATTTCGGAGCTTAGTCTTGGACCCGACGAGGTGACACTATCCAAGGCAAATAGCACCCCTTTATTCCCTCGATCCATTTTTTTTTTCTTCTTTTTTTTTCACGTCCTTTTGCCCGGAACTCCTGAGCCCTGGTAGAGTTAGAATGGGCGAGCCGACCGGGATAAAAATGGAAAGAATGGGGAAAAGCGACTCCCCCCGGTTTCTCTCTAAGCTCTGGAGCGAGAAACGCGGACGGGAATCGTCCAAGTTTCCGAAAGTCGAGCGGCGAGGCAATGGGCTCGATTAAACGAGAAACGAGCCGCGTCCTCTGGAAGAGCGAGGAAAGCTATCGCGGAATAAGTGGACATAAAACTGCGCAAACGGCGGGGAAAATCCAAGATCAAGGTGCCCGAAGGTTAGGACTTTGTCCTGGGAGGATATTTCTTACTAACGATCCTGCGATGCCAGGACCTCGCTCTCCTGGATCGACTCCAGTCGGGAGGAAACTTCGAGTCTCCGGAAAGCAGCGGTACGTTTTGCGAGCACTCCTTAAGATTGCCGCGATATGTCGCCTCGCGAGGCCGGGCGCGACGGCAATAAGTTCCTTCCGAGACAAAGTTTTGGCGATTTGCGTGCGACACAGCCATGCGTCAAGAGAGGACCGACCTGCCAACTAGCGGAGGCTGGGACCTTGATCTTCTTCCTTGGATGCAACAAACAGCACATCCTCAGACTATTTTTTTTTTTTATGAAATTTCATGGGCATTGCGCTCTTTATCAGAGCCTCAAAAAGCACGTGCTGAAGTTCCAAATGCACCTAGTTTGGAGTTTTATCCTTATTTTGACGTTTGACATGTATATGTAGAATGATCCTTTCATATCACTGTAAGACCTGTTCCCTTGGTACGCACTCTAGGTACCCTAATAATTTCCTCGCGACCAGCGAGAGCCGGGGAGGTGTAACCTCGAAAACTCGGTATCCTTCTTGATTATCGATTCCGGTATCAAAGGTGTACCTGACTGATAATGCGTTCCAGGCGCCCGATAACGGGGAGATAAGGGAAGATCAGCACATCGCGAGACGAGACGAGTCTCCCACCGGTGCCATTCGACCCTGAAGAGGGGAACGCGCCTTAAAGTTTCGGATAGGGAAGTTTTAATCTCGGGACGGATGTGCAGGAACGCGAGGTCCGGTGAGGGTTCCCGAGGGTTCCCGAAGGTGGAGGCAACCCGTTCTCTGAATCCGAACTCCCGTTGCCCGCGTCGATGGGATCCATCCAGGAAGTGGAACCTCCCGAGTCGAATTAATCAGGTAACCGGGGGAAAGGAGGAAACACGGGGCATTTGTTGGGAAAGGATCTCGAAATCGGAAATCCGGATAAACGGTGCCCGTTCCCGAAAGTGCGAGACACCGCTGTTTCCAGGACTCGAGCCATCTCGGAGGATCTCGATGCGTTCCGGGATGCTGAAGTAGCTCTTGGAGCCGAAGTCGATCCGAGTCCCATGTCGGATCGAACTCGGAATGCATCCGGCATCGTTGCTATTGACATCGACATCTCCTGGGACTAACGGAATGCTCGCTCGACGATAGGGTCTGGAGAGAATCGTCGAATATTCCTTGGACGAGCATCTCGGAGGCAGTCGATTCCCCCTCCTGTCGCCTGCGACCCGGTAATGCTCAAAGTATTCTCTCGTCCGAGTTCTCCAGGACGTCGCGAGAGATTTCCGAAGTTCCACCTTCCATCTCGGAAGCAAAAGTGGCGAGGATGTTTTCCTCGGTCCCTTTAAGGTGATATGAAAGTGTCATTCTATATATGAAACGTGCAGAAATATTGATAAAACTGTTCCCCAGTCTAGGTGCACCGAGTCATTAGAAACTCGGCACGTGATTACAAAGACCCTAAGGAAAAATGCGACGCCAATGAAATTTCAATTTTCAAGAAGACATTTTTTTTTATCTACCCCAGACTAGAACGACGGATACATATTTTGGGTGAAAGATGAAATTTCATCGCGTTCATCCTTAGCGCCTCCGTAATCACGTGCTGGGGTCTCTTAAATGATTCGGTGCATCCAATTTGCGGAAATGCTTTATTAATATTTTGACGTTTCGATATGTACAGAATAACCCTTTCGTGGAGGCTGATTTCGCAAAACATTAGCGTGGGGGATTTTATTTCGGGAGCGGAAATTTATTCCTTTCTGATCAAGTGGCTGGTCATATTATCCGACAGGTCTTTCCTTATACGTCAAACGCGATTGGGGAACGGGTTGAAAAAAAGTAGAAAGAAAATAAAGGCGAGATCGAGCTCGGTCGAGAGGCTTAAACGATGCGACGCGGCAGTCGACGTCGAGCCGAGGTCGTCAAAGTAGAAAGTTATTCCGAGGTCAACTTTCTCGCAGGAAACTCTCCGGTGAAAATGACACCTTCCTTGCTCTGACAGGACCTACCGGGACTGCACCGGGGCCAGGGGGCAAGGGGTACTCCACGACGCTTCTGGGAGGCATTTCCTCGTTTCGCCAGGAACGAGCCTCGCGAATTCCCCCCGAGTGGGATTTTAATCGCCGGCGTCCCGGACGCGTCCCGAACCCGTCCGGGACGCTTTTTACGCACGAGTTCCCGTGTCCGACCCCCGATCCTCCGACGCGATCCTGCCGGATTTCGGCGCGTCCACCCAGTTACTCCGGAAGCCTATGTAATCCGAAATACCTGGCGCCCCGAATCTCGTTACACGGGCATGAAAGTTTTCACCCGAATTTCGAGAATCCTGACCGTCGATTATTCAAAGGACGCGTCCTGGGTGCGTCCCGGTCCCCGAATTTCCGAGGGTCCTCCGAGTACCCTCCCTGCTCGACATTCGATTTCCAATGGAATCCTCCGATTTCCGGGCATGTCCCCGCCGGGGAGGAAAAATCTGACGGATTTTACCATATTTTCATTTTACTCGTAAAACACTCTGTCGAGCCGTCGAACCGATGGCGCGCTCGCTCCGACTAATCGATGCTGCAATGCCGATGAATTATGGTCATGTTAGCGTTTCTCGGTTCGTACGAATTGCGGATTTATTGGGATCGATTGAAGTTGAGGAAAGAGGGTGGAGGACGGCGAGGAAGGGACCGTCCTCAAGGAAATTAGGGAAATTAGGGACGAGCTGGAGGACTTCTTTCAAGGTCCCCTGACTTTCGAAGCCTCTTCCTTTTTCTTGGCTCACTTCCGGCTCTGTCGTCACCACTTTCACTGGCCGTGATCTCCATTGTAAATCGACCTCCTTACGGGGCCGCTCGAGAACCGTGTAAACGCTTACTCTTCCTTAATGGCGGTGGCCTGCAATTCACTCGCCACTCGAGTGCCCGAGGAAAGTCTAGGTGGCTTCTTTACCGACATCTCGGATGAAAGGGAAAAGCCTGGGGAGAGGAGTCGAGACTGCCTTTTAATTATTCAATAATCCACCAGGTGGCCACATCGCCATTTTATCGAGTTAGGACTCCTATTCTCTCGTTCATGCGGATTTTTTCCGCATAGATCCCCCTTAAAAAAAATTCCCATTGTTGCAATATCACGTCATTGTTTGATATTCGAAAGTCGTATATTAGACTGTCAATTTCCCATGAACTCGTTGATTGTACGAACCCGAGAATCGGTCAAACACTGTACCTAGTTTTCATCGATATTGGTCGATTTCAGGTGGAACAAGAAACTGAGAGTGACGCATCCGTCGGCCCAGGGCGAGCTTTTACACGCTTTCTCCGGAGCTGAATGCCCGAGGAAGTTGTGAAAGCTACCCACGATCGAGATCCGTCCCAAGCCTGAATAATGGCAGGAGATGAGCCAGCTGATGAGACATGGGAAAAAAAGAAAGAAAAAGATGGGATTATTAGAGGAGAAATTCATGGAGTTCGGGCGACCTGATTTTTCGGCGGATTTTTATTAACCTCCACGGCAGGTGGGAACGAGTGGAATTATTTCCCCACCACCGTGTAATTAGAAAATTCACCAAAGCTGCCGTGGTAGCGTGTGTCCCCCGTGACATGGTCACTTGACAAAGTGGTCGACGGAACTGTCGCGGGGTCGAGAGCACCCGAGCCCTTGCGTAAACCCCGCACTTTGTAAGAACTGCGGCCCGCCTGCGTAAGGGGTGCGCTCGTAACGCACCCTGTCGGCCAACGGTGAAGAGTTACTTAACGACTGCGTAACGTCGAGGGCAGGCAGTTAAGCGGCCATAATGTTAACGAACCCGGAGTTGCCTCAATTTGACCGTAATTGCAGGGGCCGGGGTGTTCGAAGTCGGAGGAGGGGAATTGTTACCGCGGAATTCCCGATTTGGTTCCTGGCAAAAAGTGGAGGAAAGGGTTAAACCGGAAATTCGGGGGTCGACAGAGTCCCCGGACAATATTCTTCCTCTCGAGAAGTCAAGAGTCCGCCTCTCTTGCTTTTCAAGTGCAATTAAGGTGATCGAGTTCTCACCCTCTCCCCAGGGGAACGAATTGCACCCCCGATTGGTCGTCGATAAAGACCCGAAAATGCCGCCGCGTTATCTCGGCCGATACCTCGCGATATATCGAAATGCATCTCGAGATCGTCGGGGGATGAAGTCGCGGGGGAGCAATTACCTCGCGGATTACCTGGAGGACTTGGTCCCGAAGATTACGATAAGCCCGACTTCCCTCGCGTGCCGATTTTCCCTGGGACGACGTAAGCCCCGACACCCCCCGCGAGCCCGGTAATTGCGAGTTCATCTCACCCCCTCGGGGGGTGTTTTCCCAGAAGCTTGTCACTCGTGTCACTTGGCAGTCAATAATTCGACACGGAGGCGTCCTTACGCCGCGTTGGACTCGACGACGCAGGCTGGAAGGGTCGCCGGGGGTCCAATTAGCCCCGGTAGCGTTTCCGCCCCCGAAAATCCGGAAATCGCATTATACCTTCCGCCGGATCTCCGGCCTCCTCGTTTTTCCGCAATTAGTACGTCCAATTAAAAAGGGAAATACAGGCGAACGGGTCCGCCGGCTGGAAAATGTACACACGGTTCGATCTCCCCCTGCGTCCCGAGGGTTCGGCCCGGGACTCGCCCCCTCGAGTGTTCCTTCCGACACTTTGTACGATCGTTTAATCAGCCTAATTACCGGCTACGCGGTTAAAAGGGCAAAACGACGTGTTAAACACTTTTTCATTCCCGAGTTCCCCTCTCCCGGGACCCCCTAGGGGACAAGCCACCCCGCCGGGGAAATCGCGTTACCCTGTGTCGATTGCACCCAAGAAAATTGATTACAGCCGCGGAGGGAAATCCCACTTCCTTTGAAAATTCCAGATGCCGGAAAACACGTCCCCTTATGAGATCCTCGATTAGGGAGGGGTCAAAGTTGACGGTACCCGGGATATCCTGGTTCCTTGGAAAGGACTCCTCGGGGGCGGACAAAGGGGCAGCCTTTTCGGGGACATTCTCAGGGTGGACGGTCTTCGCGTTTTCCCATATCCAGGGGCGCTCCCTCGTCCCGTAGACATATTCGAATGCGTTAAATTGGGCGCAGAACCGCAGGATTGCCCGGTTATCGTTACTGTCGGATGACCGCACGAACGGCGATCCCGTGCACCGGAAGTCCTCTGAACTATTAACGGACCTCTGGTCAAAGGACATGCGCCGAAACGCGGTGATGTCGCCAAGCTCGAGGGGGCTTCCAGGACTCTTCGAGTATCTCCATAAAGAGGCTCGGCAAGAATTCCAGCAAACCCTGATCGTCGCCACGAATGCCGAATAATTTCTCCCGGAAATTTCCTGGCAAGTGTCGAGAGATCGAGGAGACTAAGGGGAAAAACGAAGTCAACCGAGGGGGTGGTTAAAGTTTCAGTCTCGTCGCGGGGGCGGAAAGTTCGCCGGAGCGAACTCGCGACTCCGAGGTTTTCCCCCGAGGGAGGGTCGAGGAGGGCGACTGATTTTTCAAAATCGCCGTCACGGGACAGATTTCCGTGGAAGATTTTTAATATTGCACCTGCCCGCTCCCTCGCACCCCTCGACCAGAGGGCGTTCCCTTCCCGTTCGCAGGTTCGCGGGATTTATAATCAGCCGGGCTCGGCGGCTGCCTTGGCAAAAATTAAACTTCCGCTAAATTTCCTCGGCCGAGAGTTGGCCGCACGCTCGCGTACCGGCTTCCTTGCAAGTTTAAATTGAATCCGCCTAATAACGAGAGCCGCGGCCGGATCGGCCGCGAAAATGCCGCTTTACGAGCCCCGCACGCCCCTAACCTCGCCGGAAAACGCATCGACTGCCGCCGGATAAAGCCGTTTATTCGAGGAAGAGGGAGACGGGACGTCCCCGTTCGCGAGAACGACCGTGGGATAAATATTTCACGGGATATGCGGTACATAGAGACCGTACGCTCGACGATTCCTCCTCGTATGACGTCCCTGGGGACGTCGTTTCCCCCTTGCCCCTGGTCGTTCGGTCCAAGGGACCACCCCTTGCTCGGCGGCTCTTTGATTCTCCGGACGGGGCGATAGAGATTACTTTTAAATTGGAAGCAATTCCGGGCCGCATCTCGGGAGCTGCGACCGGCGTCGTCGCCGTCGACGTCGTCCTCGGCGTCGTTATCGTTATCCGGTAGGAACGACCCGGTGGGGGTGCAATTCCGACCCCACGGCGGATCGAGTCAAATTCACCGGTGAATCGGTGTAATCCAGAATAAATCCGAATTCCAGGTGTAATTACGGGCTGCGATCGCAGGCGAGCGTCTCGCGTTTCTTCCGCGGCTCGCGTAACGCATGCCCCGATCGACTCCGACACCTCCTCCACGCTTAACGCGCGTTTACTCCGCAATTGCAACGCGTGTAACGCGTCGAGTGCAGCGCGTGCGGTCGCTCGTCGTGCGGTGTGGTTGCGAGGAAACGCGCGGAGACGCCGCGGAGAAATTGCGTTCCGGGACGCGCCCTCGCGCTGTCGTGAAACCCCGCCATGGAGAGGTTGCCCTGAGAGGATCGACTTTTCCGCCGAATCGATAACCGCTATGGAAAAATGTCTCCCATAAAAGTTGTAGAGAGACTCGCTTCGAGCAATCTTTGTAAGGGGGATTTTTTCATGGGAGGTGTAATTAGGGCGGGAGGCGGCGGAAAAAATGCAAGATACGAAATGCCGGTCGCTGCAGGCCGCGCGAATTGAGCGGCCCCTCCGCAGTGGCATTACGATTCTGCGGTATTTGGCCGCCGTAAAGACTCCCTCGTTTACGGGGAACAAAAGCGGCATTATCGCTCGCCTTTAAACGCGCCATTCTCCCCTGGAAAAAAAATCCGGCGATCGGGAGGGAACTCTCAAGCGGCTGATATCGTTACTTATCACTTCGCGGCTCGTCGGGGACCGATAGCGAACATCCCGACTGCTTTCCTGCAGGATCTCGGGCGTGAAATTTAATTAATTGAAATTAGTCAGGGAGCTGCTATCTGGAGAGCGCTGGGAAGCTTTTGTCCACGGTCTTCCCGGCAGGGAGGGTCGCTCGCTTAAGAGGTTTATCACGAGATGATAACTGCGAAATGACATCGGACACTTCCGGAATCCTAGAAGAGAGACATCGGCCTTTTCCCCTTAAAGACGACTCTCCTTCTCCCGGGAAATCCCGGGGGACTTTCGGGGCAATCCCCTTCCTCGTCGTCCCCCTTCTCCAGGGTTTGCGAAATGTGATCGGGCTGACCCACTGTCGCGAAATCCAGGGCGAGGGGTCATCGCCGTGGTTTCAGTGGAGAACGGAAACGCCGGTCTACTTTCTAACCGTCTCTTCGGTGCACTTGTAGAAATTATCCAAAGCGTTAAGAGGGTTAATTAAGTGCTCATGAAGCTGGGGAAGGGTCGTCAAACCTCGGATCCCTCTCGAAAGGGCACCTCGCGAGATGGCCTCGGGGACCGGATGGTCGCGACTCCATCTCGCGAACCTCGCGAAACCTCGCCCCATCTCCAGGGAGCTTCAGGGCGAGTCGGGTAATGCGATTTCCGGTTTATGGTGATGAGTCGAGAGTCCATCTTCCATGAGTAATGAGTACTCCCCGTGGAGGCGGCGATACCTTCTATTACCTCCGGAAGACGACCATCTCTGGGGCGCGACCCTGCTCCGGATGTATGGGGGGCTGGATTGAATTCCGCGGGGTTTTGGGGGCTCCTCGATTCCTGGACCAACGTCTGCCGGTAATTCGTCGATTTCCGCCAAGTCGATGGCGGCCAATACGCCTCTGTTGCGAAGAAAGTCGGCTCGGTCACTTTTCTTCGTTGGCCCGCTAACTACAGGCCGGGCTCGCTCTCTCCTCCGGGAATTTCTCCGCGGCCTCGCAATAATTCCTCTTTACCTCGAGAATAATGCTCCAGCCTTGAAGAGGTGCTCTCGTCGGATCGCCGGAAACGCGATGGAGGCGCCGACCTTGACTCAAGCTCCACTCAAAACTCGGCCACTTTCTCTCGCTCGATTCTTTCTTCGCCTCGTTTCTCCTTACCTCCCCAGGTGTGCGACTCTGCTCTCTACGTCCTGCGAAAAATTAAACGATATACTTTTATTCGATTCTGCGGAATCTTCGAAGAGAGATTTTTCATTTGACATTTCTTTGGACGTATGCTACCGCAGGATTTTAATGGCGCATATTTTTTTTTTTCAGTCAGCCAATTTTTTTTTCTCAGTGTACGCATTCGTGTACAGATGTGTACCCGGCTTAAGGTGAGACCTGAAATTTTTCGTCCCGGGGGAGAATTTCACGGTACAATTCCACCAGGTGGGAATAACCCCTAACGATTATGGGCGAGAGGGGGAGCTTTTTTCACAGGAGCGTTCCCGGGAACCCGCGGGATACCGGAAGCTCCCGGACCTCCGACGAGGACGAGCTTCTCGGCGATTGCGTCCGTTATCGTTGACGAGAGCTCCTCTCTTTTTTCCCGGCCCGATCTCCCGGAGGAAGCTCCAGAATTCAAGCGGAATCGAGAGCGGACTTATTAAGCTGATATGAAAGGGACATCCTATACACATGAAACGTCAGAATATTCATAGAACATTTCTCCAAACCGAATGCACCGAATCATTTGAAGCTTTGCCACGTGATTACGAATGCCCTAAGTAAGAACGCGATGCTCGTGAAATTTCATTTTCCACCAAAAAAAAAATGTGATCTCGGCTTTGGTCCAGGATAAATAAAAAAATTCTTTTTTAAACCAAATGTCAGGAGTCCTTCTTTACAGCCTTTGTAATCACGTGCTGAAGGCTTTCAAAGGATCCGATGCACTCAGTTTGGAGAAAAATTATATAAATATTTTATTATTATATTTCATATATAGAATGACACCTTAAGGAAGCTTCTCGCTGAAAAGCTTGGCGCGGGACAAATATGCAATTTAAAGCAAATATGGGAAGAGGTAGAAAAACTGAAAAAAGTTCAGAGCGACCGCATTTCGGGATTTCTCGATTTCGGTTTTGCCCTCGAAATCGAATCCGTACCCCCGCTCGATTAACGTGTAACGAGTATCACGCGAGTCGCGTTTTCCGCGCGGGCTGTCCGCGCGGCCGCGGACGACGTTATTGTCGCCCGGCTTAGCCTGGCGATATTCCAGCGGCCGGGAAAACATTTAAAACAAAACCCGGCTCGCCGGTATTCATTAATGCCGAAAATACGGCCGGCGAGTAATCCGTGTACTGCTGATTCATATTTGCGGGACGGATGCGCGTATTGGTCCGGCGCAAACACGGCCGCCGAGGTGGCGGCCGCGGCGGGCGTATTCCGCGTGCGGATCAAGAGGGCCGACCCGGTGCGACCGCCCCCCAGCCCTGGCTCCTTGTCGGCGTTTATTCCCCC
The DNA here is from genome assembly GCF_000612105.2 of Orussus abietinus. Lineage (NCBI taxonomy): Eukaryota > Metazoa > Arthropoda > Insecta > Hymenoptera > Orussidae > Orussus > Orussus abietinus. The sequence goes on from NW_019396012.1 coordinate 1,516,533, forward strand.
TGGCCATTCAGCGGAGAACGAGTGCCAGAGACAGGGTTTTCCGCACGCACGGGTGCGTTTCCGACGCGGAGCCACGCGGCGCCGTTCACGCGGCCGGCACGCTTCCGAGGGGCTCCGAGGATGGGTCTGAAAGGATAAAAAGGGGTGAATTTTTATTAATTCAACCATTTAAAGCCCGACAGTGCCCTGAATAAGGGTAGTTAAATAATCATCGTATCACCGGTTCACCCACTGAGAAAAAAAATGAACAGCACCAAAGAAATATTTTGTTAATCCAATGAATAATTATTTGACTGAAATAAATTAAACGGTAAAAATTGAAATGTAATCGTTTTCTTTTTTTCCTATTTTCAAGTGGAATCCTGGATCCTTCCGGCGCAGGATGTCTTCGGGGAGAAGAGACGCGTCTGGTCCCTCCCAGCGTGGAGCTTGGGGGTAAGTGTAATAACAGGGTGTATCATTATTTACAGGGAGAGCATCGCCTGGAAGCTCGTTTCCAGATCGGGCTCGCCGCGAGCTTAAGTCAGACTCGGCGCGAAGCTCGCGGCGCGCCTTTCGGTGGGGCCGACTTCCCCGGACTCCGCACCCCCCGTGAAATTTAATGCTCCGATAAAGCCGAATGCTCTCCCTCGCAAATCCTTATGTTTACGCCGGCGAATTCGCCTCAAACCGGCGCGTGTCGGCCGCACGAGCGAGTCGATCGCCCGATGGAACCGTGAGACCACTCGCACTTGCGGGAAGCTGAAGGGAACGACGGGGTCGAGAAATCCCAAGTAAAGCTCCAGGCGCCCGTAGTTCGGGAAAAGTGAGCCAGGACAATTTGTAGCACCGCTTGGAGATTGGAAAACATCCCGGGTGCAAGGTTCCTCAAAACCACCCCTGAAAGCTTCTTCTCTGGGTCTCGGGCTCTAATTGCTCGCGGAGGGCATTTATGAGGAGTCCTGCAGGGTTCTGGAATCGCAGAAGTTCGGTCACCGACAGTTCGGGCGCCCTGCACCTACCCCTGGCAGGAGCGCCCGGGAAAAAATTCCGAAAGGGAGGAAAACAAAGTTACGCATCGCCGAGTGGAACATGCCGAGTTTTACGAGCTCACGGGAAGTTTTATTTATGTATTGGTTCATCACGGGAACGGCCGGCCCGACGTGGAACCACCTGAGCCTTCCTCCTCGTATCCGAACTTAAGAATTTACGAGCGAGTCCCGGCCAGTTCTGGCGAAACGCGTGCAAATGGACCGGGACGTCCACCCTGGCGTTCCGAGGCCGATTCCCCGGAAGGGGTGGTAACCGGGCCGCGGCGTTATCGCTTAAAATCCCGCGAATGAACCATCCCTCCGACAGATAAAACGCCAAAATGGGGGAAAAGGAACCATCCCTCCGAAAGATAAAACGCCAAAATGGGGGAAAAGGACCCCCATCCCTGGACTGTCCGTCCCCTTCCGAATCAACCCTTACATAGTCGAGGATCAAGATACCCATTTCATGAATTTTTCCCTGTAACGAGGGTTTATTATCATTCCGCAACCCCAGGACATCTTCTATGGGGGTCTAAGAGCACCGCGGTCGTTCCGCGCGCGACTCGTCGCGAACCCGTCCGGAAAGGCTGCGTCTCGCTCGCGGCCGGATAATGGATTAAAGTACCGGGGATCGTTAAAGTTGCATTAGCAGCTCGCGCCGGATGCGCCCGAAGTTTCTGCAACGCTTAACGCCGGCAACCCCTTCCGGGGACCGCGAGAGATTCGGGGGGTAGGGCACCCCCCGTAATCTTCGGCGAAAGACTCGTGGGAGATCCGCGCGCGAAAACGCCGATGGGAGCTTTGCGAGCTCGCGCCGGTGAGTGCGAACTTTATCGGCGCGGGGTCGCGGATTCCGCGCGGAAGGCACCGGAATTACCCGGCAAGGATACGAAGAAATAAAAAAAAAAGGAGTGAACTTTTGGGCGAGACCGTAAAAAAACAAGAAAAGAAATTGATAGACTAAAAAAAAAAAATAAATGCATTGCCGCAACAGGATCCTCATTAAATCAAACACGTCCAAAGAAGTATCAGGAAGAGTGAAGAAAATTCCTATAAATCAATGATATAATTTTTTTCCTCGATAAAATAATTATTTCTTCCAATTATTTTTGATTCGGCAGCAATATACATATTTGTTTCGGTCGATTAATATTTTTTTTCTCAATGCACTGAAGTCCGACCGATCGGGAATCGGCCCGATTAAATGGAGCCTGCAAATCCTTGGCTAATTTCTATCCAAGGTGCGCGGCGCCGGCGGGCAAACCGCGGCAGTTTCACTTTTCCGCGAGAAGCTCCGCTCCGGGATTAGTGGATTACCCTGAATTACGAGGCCTCGTGCCGGTTGGCCCCGTGCTCGGCATCTCGGGTCCAGGGTTAACCCGACAGAGCTCGTAAAGTGCGGCGATCGCACGAGCGCCATAAAGAGTGTGGCGGCCGCGCGCGGGCGGAAGGAGGCGGCCGAAACGCGCGGCGCGAGCTCTGCGGCCCTTGGAGCACTCCACCCCCGCAGGGGCCTCTAAAGGGACAGTATTTACGGGAGCTTTCCAATCGATGCGAATTCGTTTTACCGAGCCACGCCTCGGCCGTAAACCAGGGGGTGAATCGGCAACCCCCGGACACGCTTTCCCCCCTAAATACGTTCCGGGGCCCCGAGTGCCCCGGAATCATTGCGACAATTAAATGGGGGTGAAAAATTAAGAAGGGGTGCAAGCTATCCCGGGATACCTCGGATGCTTGACCCAGGGGCTCGTAAACCAGGAGGGCGCCCCCGGTTCCTTAGGTGGAAATCCGAAGGGTGCTTTTAAGACGGCCGCGAGAGGGAAGTCGCCCCCTCAGCCGGGATTGGAGTGGTCCTGGAATCGCGGAATCCTGAGGGTGAGTCCCGCGCGAGAAGGATCTCCGTGGCTGGTAATGCCTTAATAATTGGGAGTAAGAGGGTGTCGCTCCCTTGCAGGCGATGTTACTTGCAGTAATTAGCAGTCTCGGGGTCGCCGTTAGATGGCGACGATCCAACTTCAGCCGGTCTAATTAATAGCGAGAGGAGAGGGGGGAAGGAAGGAAGGATACGTCCTGGATCAAGACGGGAACTCGGATCAAGTTATAACGACGTCCGACATTCACCTGGACGATAATCTCCCCCCGAGGGTGGATGCCCCATCCCAGGCTCTCTTTGATCGGAGAGGGTTTTGATAACCGAGGGGTCACTTTTTCTTCTTTCTTTTTTCTCTTTTTTTTTTCTCTCTCATACTCTATCGAAGAACCAAAAGGCACGAGGCGACTGAAGGGTGGCAGGGCGAGGGGGAAATTAGCGGACTCGTCAAGGGAGCATTCGCCCTCGTAAATCGCGGGGGCCTTAAAGTAGCCAGGGGTAGCTTAGGTAGCCAGGGGTAGCTTAGGTGGAGGCGCCACCCTCGCGTACCTAAGCGACTCCGCGAGCTCGCCTCCCGGGGGAGCTCATGAATTTCAGACACACCCTTGCCGCGAACGAGCTCCTGCCACCCCCTGGCCCCCTACCGAGCTCGCTCACGTCCCAAAACCGCCCCAGAAAATGTGTGTACGTGTCGGCGGGTCGAGGGATGCCGTAACGCACGAACGAGCCCCTCCACCCTCCCAGGGACGGGGATGCTAAATGCACGGTGCATTATTAAGTCCTCGGCCCCTCGGAACTTGATGCGCCTCGGACTTGCACGCACACCCCGCGATTATTTACTCGCCCCCCTGACGGCTTACCCGAGTAGTCTTGACATTCCGCGGCGGCTAAATGCCGCCCGCGGTGCCGAGCACCCTTCTTGAATTATCAATCGCCCTGGTGGTGCCACCCCCGGGGGGGCGACCTCGAAGCACCGCCACCCCCGATGAGGACTTCTAATCTCATTTCTTATCCTGATTCTTATGCCAGGAACCCACGGATCGTGGACCATGCTTTCGTCCCACGCTTTTCATCTGAACGTCCTGAAACGCTAGGTCCAAATCCATATATACTTGAAGAATCGGTAATTCCTTTACCTTTATTCTTCTAATGTAGGATCTTGTAGAAGATTTTCCATTTTATACAAAATCGAGGAAACGTGCAGTTTCATCGTCGTTGAATTTCATTAAAGAGCATTTTGCTGAACGGTGACGACTGAAAAATCGAACACGTTTGATCTCACCCTCGTTTCGAGGCATCGTGATCTCGAATGCAAATTTCAGGACTGTAGAGATGAAAGGTGTACGAAAGCACGGTTCACGTTCCATGAGAACCCGGCATTATCCTTCAAGTGCTCCATTGGAGGACGTCGCGATCCAGGGTGCGTTCTCGACATCCGGCTCGCCAGGGGCGCTCTTGAGGGTCTCCTTCGGGGTGTCGGGGTCGCGCCCTCTCAGGAGCGCGACGCCAGCGAACGATCGCCGAGTCGAGGGTGTCGCTCGACGTGGAGAAGCGGCCAGAGGGGGTAGTATAAATTTTTAACGAATCGCATCCTCTCGAGAGGGGTCCAAGGGTGCGAGGTCGTCTGACTGGGCGCCGCTGCCGAGGCCCAGGGCGACCGGCAAAGACAATGGAATAAATTCTGAACCCTGGGGCATATGTCATCGCGTGCTTTCCGCCCCCGACGCATCCCGGCCCGGGGCCGGGACCCCGACGTCCCGACGACGTCCCAACCGTCGCGACGGGGACGCAGCGAGCATTTCAATTGGCCCCTCTCGTTTACGAGGCGCGAGAGCCCATCTCGGGAATTTGCACTTCTCCGAGTGAAATTGCCCCCGGCCCCTGGCTCGCCCTGAGGAGAACGACACCGATCCACCCCCGAAAAACGGACCCCCGGATGAGCGAGACCCTCGTTGAATTAATTCCTACACCAACCCACCACCCTTCTTAAAATACTTGAAGGACGCACTGCAGGGTGGAATTCGAGGAGGGTCGACAAGGGAAGAAGAGGCGCGGATTGTCGCGAGTTCGGAGGGGGTGGTGGACCGCGTTAATGAAAAAATTTCAACGCGCGACCGTCTCGGCGAAGTTCCACCAACTTCGAGGGTGAAGAGGTTCCGGACCCTCCGGGGGAAGGAACGACTCTGGTGGAGGTTTTTTTCTCCTCGGTTTATTCCACGCCACGCTCGCCGCGGCCGGGCTTGACGTTTATTCGCGACCAACGCACCATGACGGGATCGTAACCAGAATGGGCATTCTTTCGGTGCCATTTATCGCCGCGGTATCCCTGGAAAACCTGTTCAGTCTCCATCAATAGAGTTAGGAGTGGCGCCGGTTACCTGGGATCGGTTGTCGAGGCTGTCAGTCTGACAGCGACCAGGCTGGAAAGCGGCGGCCTGAAGAGGAATCGAAAAGAAATCAGCTGATCGGCTTGACAACTGCGCGCGCAGCCCCCCACGTGGCGGACCGTCTTGACATCCCTCGAGATGAAGTCGACGGACTTCCAGCCGAGAACTTGGAGTCCGCGGGAAGAATCCACACCCGGTGGCGTTTCCGCTTCCGTGACGTCGGGTTCTCCCGTGATAGACCTGTCAACCGTCGTGACACTTCGCGAGATGACTGTCATCAAGAGGGAGGAGGTCGAGGGTCGACCCGATATGCTCGCCGTCGATCATTCGAGGTAGGACCTGCAACTGCATTGAAATTTCTCTTACGAAATTTCTCATTTATCGTAATTACGAACCAAGTCGCGAGTTATGCAAGACCTGCATTACCGCTACCGGAGGTGTCTGCATTTGCATTTACTCCGGGTGACATTTATGAATACTCGTTAAGCAGACCGCGGGGGGGGAATTACCTTTTCTCGTAATGTCGATACAAGAGTTTATCGGAGTCTCGTCCGTTGTTCCGCCGAGTGGAGACGTCTCCATCTTTTTACTATGCGCCTCCAACTATTATTCCCCCCTTCCGAAACTCCATTAAAAGTTACGCGAGTCGTAGTGCCACCGGAAGTGTGTTTCCTCCGTAGGAGATACGAAGCTGGACCGTTTAGACGGCTTCCTCTCTAGAGCAGGATGCTGCGAGCTGTCCTTTCGCGTCGATGATCAACCTGTCATTGGAATAAAAATCGCCTCGAATTAGGAAATGCACCTTCGTCATTTAATCAGGGCGAACCGAGATGCATATATCATTGGCCCTCCGTCAGACTCCGAAATAGGAAGAGCCAGTTCCGAGATTAGTAACAACCTGCGAGATGTCCTTTAATAGGAAATACGGGGTCAATTATTCCCGGGTTGCGATATTAGCCCACCCAGAAATAGGAACGGAATGACGGAATGGAGTCAGGATCGATCGAATGAAAGGATCGATATTATAAGGATCCTCTAGGAAAATTCAGAGCCTCCCAGAACCTCGGAAACGCAAAATGTCCATTTTCGAAATTTCTTTATTTTTCTCTAACAGATTCGGTTTTTGTAAAAAAAAATCCCACAAACAAAATTCAACATGGCACGAACGTCTACGTCGCATCGCTGCAAATTCCAATAGGTCTGTTAATTTTGTTTGTGCCTCAAACTGGATATTCCAGGTTCACACAGCCGCTCTCTCTTCGTGGTCCCGTGGATTTGGTCCGCGGTAAATGTTTAACGACGATCCGGCAGGATCTGATCGATGCGACCGATCCTCCTTCGGCGATGAGGCAGACTCCATTCCTGGACCGAATGCACCCCGAAGGTGTATCGGCTTTTCTCCGATGCGCGTGAGAATTCGTTTCGCGAACACAAACAGCCCCTCGCCCCTTTCGGCTGGAACTGCTCGATCGGAGCCGAATAATTCGTTCCCTAAGGAATTATTTACAACCCCCGGGATTATTCTGCCGAGATCCTTAATTATCATCCCCGAGGGCCGCCATACCCTATCGCCGATTATACGAAAAGCTCCCTATTTTCGGGAACAATGCAGGATTAATTGCTCCGCTTTAAATTTCTAGCCGAAAGGGGATGGAGATTGGTACAGAGGGGGGGTCGATTAGACGGAAGAGGGAACTGGAAGTTATTTAATTTCGCTTTATCAGCCGGTTTATCCGTCCCCCCGGGGACGGTGGAATTTTTCTCCGGGAAGTTACGAGGCCTTAAATCGGAAGTAAGGTCGCCGAGTTTTAAGTATAGGCTTCGCGGAGCACCCTTCGATGCCCCCCACCCCCCGGGCACCGTTGTAAAATTTATTGGCGTTTTGATGAAAGCATCCGCCGAGTTACTCGCCTCTGGCCATAAATTTCCGAAGGGAACGCTCTATCCCGGGGATGCATCTCGCTGGGGAGGCGATGCGCCCTAGAGAAAGCCTCTCTTCCGATGGACCGGAAGGGTGCCTTCCTCCCCCCGATAGGAGGGCTGCAATTATTCCCCGCGTTATCCCGACTAACTTGACCACCCCCTCGAGCCACCTTCCGTCTTAACAGGCCCCGGAATCGAAACGATCCCCCGACATTATTTTTCTTCCTTTCAGAAATAACAAATTTGTTTGGAGAAACAAGTGAGCCTCATTTGCAGGGGGTAACTTCCGGGGGTGTGGACTCCCTCCTGAGCCGAGCTCAGGAGCTTTCCGCGCACGCCAAGGGGCGAAACCTAAGGCTCATATCAAATTCGCCGCATTTCCATAATTGTGCGTACAAATTCCGAAGTTTGCCGGAAGGATTTGGGCGGCCGCGGTCGCCACCCTCCGCGCGGCCCGCCATCTTGGCGCGCCCTCGCCCTCCTCCTCTCGGGGGCTCGAGTCTCGTTCGAACCGTACGATGAATTATTTATGCGAGCGCGAATGATTTAAACGCCGCCGCGGATCGTCCGAGCCTGTCCGAAGGATTGAGTTACCGGGCGGCTCCTCGGCTCGTTCGATACTACTCCTGCAACTGGGAATATCCCTGGAATGCAAAGAATTCCCGCAACTCTCGGTAGCCATGGACTAACAACTTCCACACAACGTTACAGAACGTTACGTAACGTTATACAACGTTACGCAACATTACGCAGCATAACACAATATCCCACAGCGTTAAAGAACGATGTCTACTCTCGACGGCCACGTGACTCGGTCGAAACGTCAAAACGCGGCCACGTGGTCCATCCAGCGATCAGCTGATCGAGGACGCCATCAATCCCTGGACTCCCTGAAGGTCGGCGAGGGCCGGAAAGCATTCAGAAGTCCGTTTAATCGACGTTCGATTCATATTTCCTCCTCACAGAAGCACCGCCAAGGGAGTTTACAGGGCACAGGGGGTGCCTGTGGGAGTAATTCGAGGGGGAAAATTTATCGGAAGACCGTAGTACCTCATTGCCGAGGAGAGTCCCGTCCGCTCGGACGTCGTTGGGTCCGGCTCGGACCAGTAGGACCTCGTGAGATCCCCTCGAGGAAAATTCGGCTGATTTCCCGGGTAGCGAGTCGAAGGAGCCCCGCCCGGGGTTCCGGGAATTTAATATTAATACACAATTTGTTCCACTGTCTCGTACCCGGCGTATACGTGTCCTCGCGGATCTAATATTTATCCCGACGCCCGCGCGAGAATACGAATGACGATTACGTGAGCCTCTCTTCCCCGCGGAAGGGGCCGCGACCCCGCGAGAATTCCGCCTCGTGATCCTCTTTTGCATCCCTTTTTTTCCTTTTCCCTAACGTCTTCCTTATTCTTTCTTATCCCGTTTTATCGTCGCCGGGGACTCGCGAATCCGATATCGAAGGGGTGGCAAGGTAACGCAAGGAAAGGTACGCGCCTCACGTCGGCCCTTTTTTCCGCGCTTTGAGAAATTTCCAAAGGATTCTTCGGGCCGCGTCCTACCTTCTTTTCCTTTCTTTTTTTTTTTTTTCCGCACGGCGGCTAATTAAGTCCGAAGGTCGGCGTCTTGGCGAGTCGCGCCCTCCCGGTGGCCGGGGAGGACGCCGAGTTTTCTCGGCCGCAAACAGCCGGGCGGAGTCTTTGAACTTTCCGGCATTACCATTTTGAGTGGTTTCACGGTGCTCTTTACCGGTGCGGACGCGGTTGCGGCCGCGGCCGGACGCGGCGGGCCGCATCCGCGCGTCCGCGCTAAGCGAAGCCCCCGGGACCGACTTCGCTCCACCCCGAAGGGCTGGTCCTAGGAGACGGTGAATTAAAATTTGTCCCGCGTCTCCAGGGCCGCATTTCCATGTGCGAGTTCGCGAGCTCGGTTTCCCCTCCTTCGAGGGAATTCCGGGGGCGACGAAATACCCCCTGCGGACCCCGGAAGAGGCACCTGGAGGAGGCGCCACCTCGCGTCCCTTTAAATCTCGTTAGACCTGTACTTTTTCTTCCGTTCTCTTTCTTTTTTTCTGCATCGCATCCCCATTTTTCCTCGCGGATAAGGCCGTACGAAGGCTCGCGAGAACCTGTGGCCGTTTTCCCCTGGAAACGGCAGGGGCCATCTGTCATGCGCGAGACAGACTAAATGCCACCCCCTGACAACTCTTTCTTAAGGGCGGCCGGGGGCGGCCGTTTCTCTCAAAGGGATATGCCCGAGTTACGAGACTGTAAAACACCTACGACCGTTTCCCGCAGTCGCGCGCGGGGGATAACCCGAGGGAGGTTTTCCGAGGGCGAGAAACGGAGCTTTAGGGGGGTAAGGTAGGGGCACGCACGCCCGGAACAATATTTTCCCGGACGCGGCGGCGGAAGTACACGTAAATACACATTTTTATGATGAATATTCCCGGGAATACATCGCGTCTCAAAGAGCGGAGTGGATACTCGAGAGCCGGCCCCCGGAAGGGCCGAAGAAAGCTCCTGGCTTGCTTTTTTTCTTTCCTCGCCCGGGGCGGGAAATAAAGAAGCTTTCCCTCGCTTTCCCTCGAGCTTCCCCTCGCGAGATCGATCAACGCGTCCTTTTCAAACCCCCCGAAATTACCCGGTACTTGTGCTCGAATTAGAATACCCGGTCAGCCTAATTATGGCGCGCAACATCCATTTTCAGATTCTTATTGATTATTAATTAATAAGGGAAACATTTCAGCGGGTTGCTTCTTCCCGTGAAAGGCGAAGTCTTCGGAAAACAATGAGTTGTTTGCTCGAAAACTGAATTTTCCCGGGGCGGACGGAGAGTAGTTAAGAATTCCCCGAAACGAATTCCGGGCGGAACTTCCCGGGGCGCATCGAGGGCGGAAAATTAACGGAAGAAAAAACCGCGGCAAGTTAATCAGGATGAATTTACATTGCGGCCTCGGCTGGGGAGAGGTGTTTACCCGGCCGCGGCGGAATCGCTGTTCGCCCTCCTCCGCCAGGGCGGAAATGAAATTCCGCAAGCATATTTCGGACGCCTTTGGCGATGGCCCGAAAATTCCCGCGATGAAGAAGAACCGGAGGTCCTGGTGATTTAGGAAGGACTCCGCGGGATTAAAGGAGCCGCGGGTCGAGGGCGGTGCGTGCGACCGGGCCGGGAAATGTGGAAAACGCGGAAAATGGGAATTTCGAGGAATCCCCACGGAGTTCCGTGCCAAGACGCGGTTCGGGAAAGGGAAACGTCGGATCCCATTCGCGGATTATCCGCAAGCTTCTTTCGTTTCCTCCCGCGGGGGGGAAACGCGCCGGCTGCCGTCTCCTTGAATAATGGCGCGGGACGCGTCTCTCGGCCTCTATTAACCCCCTTTTAACAGGGCGTAAATAAAACTAGCTTCGCCCGCGTCATCCTAGGGGATTATTCCGGGAGAGTTGAACAATGCTTTCCCAGGGGAAAATCGAGAAACACAGCCTTGGCGGTGATAACTGCGAATCGGCCATCCACGTGGTAGAGTTTCGCGCCAAGTGCACCATTCACGAGTACATCTCTAGCCTATTATCAAAACAATGAGTATAAATGCGTGTTTGGCGTTGATCCAAATGTCATAAAAAAACGTTTGAAGCGGGAAGAAATGATTTCGTAACCGATACCGGAAGTTTTTCAATTTTTCGCCATTTCCCCCGGATCCCCCGAGTGCGTTATCACGAGCACGGAGTGTATCCCACCGCTGGTCTAGTTTCCCGACAACGGTAACCCTCCTCGAGCGACATCCGACTACAGAGTCCTCTTCGTACCGATAGAGCTCACCATCGACCCAGCGTGTCCACCCTCTCCACCAGAGGCCAGCAGCTGGTATTCGTTCCTTCCGGGAACTCTGCTTTACCCAACCTGAGAACGATTCGCATCTACGTAGATGTAGTCGATACCGTTCCAGCCGAAACTGGTTCTTTCCGGTATCCACGCATCAATTGTCTCTTATCATACCCGCCTATCCTTCCTCCATAACTCGGCAGTTGGTACCCACGCTGCGAAGCGAGTCCGTCTTGCCTGCAAGTCTCCCCCGCGATCGTCCAATTCATCCGGACCATCCAACTGGTCCAGCTCCACCCTCTCCTAAAATCAGTCCATCTCCCTTCACCACCCAAACTCTTCCCCCTATCCTCAAGCATCCAACTCCCTTACCCATGGTCTCTGCCGTACCGACCGAGCCATCCATCTGGACCGTCTCCTTCAGGCCCTTCCCAGCAGAGGTCGTCAGCTGGTCCCTCGACAGCCGGTCGGCGCGCTTTTATCCATCCAGCTGGCCTGAGGGCGGCGGGAAGAGCCTCGAAATCGGGCCAGCTGCCTCCAGATGTCCTCGCAGGCGGTCCGGCCGTAACTGGTTCTTTCCGGCGCGGTCTGCGCAGGACCGTGCGCACTCGGCTCCCATTGACCAGCGAGGCCTCCCGACCAATAGTAACCTAAGGCGCCTGCGACTCGGTCGTCGCAGCGACAGCACACTCCAAGGGTGTCCGACACGGTGTTAACCTAGAGGCGCTACCGCGAGCGAACGCCCCAGCACCCAGCTACCAGCTATCAGCTGTGATACTCCCCTTCGGCGGCTCGGCCCTCGCCAACTGGACCAAGGTAAGTCCAACTCTAAAAGCGTCGCGATCGATCCCGACTAGCGAGTAGCGCGACGCGAGGCGACGCCGTCGAGGCGCGCGACGAGACGGTCGAGCGAGTCGAGCTTTTTCCACGCTTTTCTTCCCATTCCCCCCCAAAAAGCCGCTTCAATTGTTATCCAAAAAAATGGGCGAAAAAACCCATAGGCGCCACCTGGGCGTCCGTTCGCGCGGACAGGTGCGCGCTATCATCGTGGAAGATCGGAGCGATGCACTTCTCCCGAATGTCGTGAAAAAGTCGATACCCGGGTACTCCGACCTTTTAAGGGTTTTCCCTGGATCGTTTAAATACATATTTCATGTAAATATGTATAGAATTTCGATACGCGGTGAATTTCCAGGGGAGACGAAGGGCTTTCGGTAAATAGGTGGGTGAGCGCGGGTGGTCCTTCTTTTTTAATTATCTTTTTTTTTTTTTTTGAGGGTGAGGTTTATCATTTCCGTCGTTGCTTTACATTGCAGCGTACTTCCGGTTGGACTACGGGTCCGAGTAATGCCATTTCTCGCCGACGGGCTCTGGTTAACCCCGATTCCGTTTACGCGGAAAATCAATAACCCCCGTCGCGAGGGCAAATACTCGGATGTGTTCCCCGGGCCGGGGTAAAGAACGGGGCTGATTTCTCGAATTCGAGAGCGCCGCTCGATGGGCCGGTTTCCTTCTTCTTATATTTCTTATCAATCAAAGGGAGGCCGCGCGGGAGAAATCGCCGCCGCGGGGGAAACGCGAGGCCTTGGGCTCCGGGTTCCCTCTTGGTGGACGAGCAGCTGGTTGGCAACAGCTGATCGCGATCGCCGCGCCAATCCACTAAATTCCCCTATTAATTAAGATCCTCAATGGATTCGAACTTGAATCGATTGGTCGCGTCCATCTCGGGGTCGGAAGACAGATAAATCGGAATTGATAACCGCAATCGCGATCGCTCGATCGGTGACCATCGGAGACCCTGGTAACGAGGACTGGAGGTCGAAACGAAACGTCGGCGCAATTGGAATCCAGCTGACGGTCGGAGAACCAACTATGTCAATCCGATCGACTCGGCGAACTTTGGCGAACATTCGGGGAACCTCGGGCTCGGGTCACCGATGACGTCACGGCGGCGAGAAGCCCGGAAAGGGGAAAACAGCTGGGAAAATTGGGGCGCGCGCCCCCGCCCAGCCTTACGTAGGAATCGGCGGGTTTTCCGCGTATCTATCGACCACCACCCACGAGCTATCGATCTCGCGTACACCCTACATATGCCACCAGGAGGCCCTATGCCCTCTGACCGCGTGAACTCCGCCGACGACGCGTCTAATCAGGATCCACCTGTGATAACGCATCGCTCCCGTCTACCAACCTCCCTCTAAATGCAAATTGCACGGTTCGTAGGATCGAAAAAGACGATAATCCTCGCTCTGAGAAACAGTCTCGGGCCTCAAGGAGCGGCGACAAAAGGATAGCGTCTCGCGCTAATTGCGCACCTCGGCGGCGTCGCTAGCACCGCGCACACCTACACGTATTACTTATGTAATTGGCATGTAGCCGCGCATGCATTCTGGATGTACCATTAAGACGCATTATTTAAGAAGGCCCCGACAGAGAGGCGTGCATGTCGCGGCGCTCTCTGACGTAGGTACATGTACGTGTATGCACCCCCCGCGGCGCCGTGAGGTGTCGGCGATTGGGAAAGAAATGGAGACGAATAAAGGAGAGCTATGTACGAGTACATAGTATATGATCCTGTGTGTATAGAGAGGAGGTCCGGAAGTCGGGCTACCTCGCTCGTCGATGAAGGGTCATCCTCGTGAGAGACTCGTAACAGGTTGCACTTCTCGAGGCGTTCGGTGCATCCAGACCTTGGCTCGCGGCCACTGGTCCCCTTGCGGAGGAAACGCAGCGGACGGCGCCGATCTCGGCGCCGGGGAGTATTTCTCGCGAGGAGGGACGAGCCCGTCGCTCCGACCGAGACCCTGAAGGGGTGCAACCTCCGGATTTTCGTCTCCTTCTCTCTCCCTACGTCGCGACGCCTCGCGTCGTCGCGGCCCGATTGACATTGGCCCCTCATTTGACGTTCGCTCGGGAGAAGCGAGCATCGGCGTACGAGCTTTCGGCACTGGCACGCGATTTGCGCACCGAGGGCGTCCTTACGCGAGACCACCCCCCAGAGGACGAGGAGGTCCAGGTCGAGGAAGAAGACTCGGGACCAGGCGCAGGGGCCTCCAGGGTGCAGGAATAGGGCGCGGCCCCGCCATGCCGTCAGGTATCGGGGCTTCGTACAGGTCGCTCGGCGACCTGGGCGAAGACGTCTACAAAAGCACGACCATCGTCGACCAGACCCAGACCACGGGGCAGAGCGTCCTGGAGAGCGTGAAGAAGGCCTTCAGCTTCGCCGCCCCGAAGGTGGAGCTCCGGAAGAAGGACCCTCTGATCGATGACCGAAGAGAGAGCGTCTCGATCGTCTCAAGGTAGGACAGCCTCCGGCGTCGTCCCCTCTGCTCTTTCTGCCTCCTCCTGGCTCTGGTCCCTTCCGAGGTGTCCTGAAAAATGGCAAATCTTACTATGGTGGTGGGGAATGGAAAAAAAAGTAAATGGAGAGAGAGAGAATTGTGAGTTACGGCACATCGCGGACACCGCGCTGCACTTTCCGGGGGTGGAAATGCATTACGCGAGGTGGAGGGCGACCCCGGGCCGCCTCGGCGATGGCGTCGCCCGGTCTCGGTCGTTGCTCGAGACCGACTCTCGGCCGATCGATCTTTCCTGAGACTCCGCAAAATATTCGAAGTTAGGTTAAGTACGGACGTTAGGACCACCCTGGGGCGCGACTATCGATCGGCCTAGGTTAAACGGGCCACGAGGTAAGCCGCATGCGACAGGAACAAGGGTGCACGCCCTCTGCACGCTTCTGTACACTTCTGGACGCTTATGCACGCTTACGCACGCTTTGCATGATTTTCGCACACAGACCGGTCGTTTTCCGAGTTTCCGCACGTCCTTCGAGCTTAGCTTCTTCACGAGAAGGAGTCTCGAAGTGGGTGCAAGGATTTGTTCAGTGGTTCTGCGCGGCCACGAAGGGTGGCTAAAAAAGCTTCGAGGCTTCCTTAGAGCAATCGGTGGAGGTTCAAATGGGTTCCTGGCGACCGTGGCCTAGTTGCCGAACCGGAAGGACCGGTGGTGCGTCATTATTTCCCGGCATTTTGTTTTAGGGACAGAAACAAGATGCCGACCGCTGCCACCGCCGAGGAGTCAGCTCTGTTGGGGTGAGTTTTCCGCTCGGAAACGGATCGGAAAGGGAGTGATAAAAAATATGAAGAACCTCGATTAACCACCCACCATGGACATGTAAATACGCTCCTAGTACCTTTCCATCGAGTCGCTAGATAACACCCTTTTAGATGGCCAACCCCCTAGGCTCGAGGGTACCGATCGCTCGCCCCCGTACTCGCTACTTATAGAAATCCATTCTGAAAAATTTCCACCGTCTGATTTCTTGAACGACATAATACAAGGGCCTCGGTCCCGAAAAAATTCCACGCGAACGGAGAAGGGCCTTAAGGCCCGAGGCCGGGCCCAAATCACGTAGGCTCGCTTTCTCCTTACTCCACGTCGGACCTTGGAAAGGCGATCGGGGTTCAGGATCTGTTTCCTTTGTTCCTCGATAATCCAAGGCCCACTAATTGCAAGATTCTTATCCGAGGAGGATATTCACTCGTAAATCGGTAAACAGGATTTCCTTCATTAAGAACCAATTACCTTTGATTTCATATGATAACAATGAGATTCGGAAAGAAGTGACAGACGGTCATAAAACCGTGCCCATGTTTCGGTGATTTCCAAAGATTTCCAGCTGATTTTTCCATGATATCGAGCACTAAAATCCAGGACTTTCCCTCGATCTTATCCACGGGTCGAATTGATACGATCGATCGCCTAATTAGCTTGGATCCTCTTCGAGGGATGGCGGCCCTAAAGAGGTCGACCAGCCCGCAATTGGTGACACCGTGAGCTCGATAGCATTTCCGGGGTTTAATCTCGTGTAACGAGTACTACGTGGGCGCGATAACGCGTCATCCGCGTTGTCAAGATAGAAGAGAAAGACTTTTGATCTTCGCTCGGGCCATGACTAAGCGGAGCCAAGAAGGGAACTCCCTTCCCCCGTATATATACACACGCATCTACATACATTTGAATTTGTAACTAACAAGGGGAATGGCAAACTCGCTATTGAATTACCTCCCGAAATTTAATCGTTAGGGAAACATCGTCGAGGGTAATCCCGAGCTCGTGGTACCCGATATGTTTGCTCGGGAAAATGGAAAACTTTAAGTCAAGGCCCCGAGCGAAGACGTAGCTCTTTGTTGGAAGCCTAGTTCACTAGTAGGCGACTAGGGAAATGGAAATTTTCCAATTCCGGCATTGTGCAACCGCGTCTCGGGTCTTTGTCAGGCCTACTAGGGCACTCCGCGTCGCACCGCGCGACGTTTACCGTGGAAATTAAGCGTAATTAGGAGGCATTATCGAGACTGGACGCAGAACGCGGCCCGAGGGACGCGATTCGCGCTCGGCGCCTATTTCGCAATTCGACTAGGGCAATGCGATAATTGTCTTGGGCAATTCGTTAAGGCGATCCTCATCATAAGGCGGCGTTTCTACAATCGCGAGGAGCGGCCGGGAGTTTCTCTCGACGTCCTGTGGGAGGGAATTGCGAACCTTTGCAAAAAAGAAACCCGCGGAGGAGGGAAATCTCGAGAGGGGGCCTCTTCGTCGATCGACGAAAGCCGATCGGATCGAGTATCGAGAGTATCGAGGTATCGAGTGGTGCCCTGCGGTTCCTAGGTGCGACCGCAAGGGCGCGACTCTTTTTACCTCGGCTTCAAAGCGCCGTTTTACGGCACCCTAACGGGGGGAAAGGCTCCTTTATGACTGCTCGTGTATGTCGTTACGGCGTACCTGATCATTCGCATGACCCCGATATACCCCCGATGGATACGGCCGATTTAGTCCGTGCGTTAAATGAATTGGCCCGATTCGAGGGTCCCTCGTCGCCATGTCCCATTTTCCCGGCGACCAACCCTGCCCCTTCGCTTCCGGTCAGCGGGAATTTTTCCTCCCGGCAAAGGGGCAACTAACGCCCGACTTTGCAACCCATTACCCTATTTCCTTTCCTCCTCCTCGGTTTTCCCTTTTTTTTTCTCTTCTTCTTTTTATTCACGGCGCTGCCCTTTCGTGAAAAACCCCTGATTAGTCGAGGCGACTCCGGCTCGGCCAGTCGGGAACGAGGCCTTGGGCGGGAATTATACTTTACGCCGGTGCTTATCCGGCTTCGTGATATCGCAAGTAGGGTGAAGTCTCCTACGTCCGGTCGCGAGTGGACCGGAAGTGGCCGAGTGACGTGCCGGAGATACGGAAGCCGATCGCCGTACGCTCGAGTGTGCTCGGCAACCTAATGAGCCGTCCTCCGCCATTGACTGCGACGTCTTCGATGATTCCATTACTGAAAAGGAAAAAGAAAGAAATGTAAAATAGTGCCAGGATCGATTTAATTCCACGGAACAATGAGCTACGATCGCGTGTTCGAATACACTGAGAAAAAAGAAGAAATGTCATTGAACGAGGGAAATATTTTGTTAATTCAAGGAATAATTATATCCGACTCTAGTAAATTCCAATAAATTGGATGCAACGTTTCTTCGGATTTGTGACAACTTAATTGGATTGGCAAAATATTTCTTTGGTTCAGTGAATTTCTTTTTTTTTTTGTCTCGGTGCAGCAACGAGTGCAGTCGTTTAGTCTTAGCTCCTCGAAGAGGGGCGCGGTCGGTCGTTCCGCAGGTTCGACGTTTAATTCCGGAAATGGAGGGAGAGATTAAATCTTTCCGTCGCACGTTTCGCAACGCCTTCGATCGGCTTAATTACGCGGACCCGTTAAGCTCGGTCGAGAGTCGGCGCCACTTGGCCCCCTCCTTCCAGAGGGGACTAAAAATACGCATCGATCCCGTCGACTGGCTCGTTTCGACGTCGCCGTCACTGAAACACGTGACGAGGTCGCCGCGACGCCGTCCTTTCGCGAGATCAACCCCTAAGCGGATCTGCTTTTGCGACGCTCCGACCGACCACGTGGTCGGCAAACGTCAAACCCACGCGGTCGCGACGTGTCACTCCCGGGATTGGCTCTCGACCTAATTTCCGTCGACTCGGCCGAGGGTGGTTTCGGAATCGATAACCTAACTTGCTATCCGAGTAGATCTTTCTCAAATTCATTGTTTTCCTATTTTAGCAAGTTAAAAACGACAAAGTGAGGCATTTTTTCCCGCGAGCCTGGGGCGCTGGGAATTTATAGATTCCCTAATAGCTCGACCTAGAAGGACCTGGAGTGCACCTCGGGACTCCAGGCGGTTTCTAGCTGGTTTCCAGAAGTGTTACGAGGTCAACCGTGGCTGCGACCTTACGCAGAATCGATCCTTCGAGGATATTCTTTTATGATTTCCCGATAGAACTTGAAGGGGCCGTAAAGGGCACGTGGTCTCGCGGCCTACCTTCGGCCCTGGAGATTCATCCCTTCCTGTCCTTCCCCAATCCACCTGTCACCTCCTCCAAATCGATGCCAAATGACATATCGATTCCAACGTTGACATATCCTGCAACCTAGAATTTTTTCCAAATCCACCCTTTTGGTTTCCAAAGTTCATATCCAGAATTTAATCCCTGGACGCGGCCTCGAAATCGATATCGCAGAAATCTACGGAAACTTGTACACGTCGGGGTCTAAGTGCACGCGATGCACCGACGACTAGTTTGGCGATGACCTCCTCTAAACTCGTACTAATCGATGATAGAGTAGGGACGGTATCGTCGAGAGTACATTTTGACAAAAATGAGATATCGTCCCGCCCACTGATACGATCTACCCGGGAAATAACTCCATTGTGCAGCTTGTACCGAGGTTAATTGATCGATTAATGGCCGAGCCGTCCGACGGAATTGCCGGTGCACTTTTTGCAGCCCTTTCGCAGCCCTTTTTGCACCTCCGCACCCACGACCGGAGAGAATCCAGGATATCGAGGGAGATGGCAGGCGTTTTATCGAGCTTTAAACGGAGATCCTCTCAGGATTCCATTATTTTGTCCCATCGCTCGATTCGCAATGAAGGGACTCGATTTACTCGCGGAGGGTGGGTCGGCACGGTGGGTTATCAGCGACGCCAGGCGGCTTGGAGTCCGTCCAAATCGAGGTGGATATTGTAAACTTCGTTCGACAGTTTGCCGATATCTTCTCCTGCTGAAGAATTAATCGTTGGGAGGGCCCTGGGGAAAGGTCAAGATCGGCGCAGCGCCCGGGCCCCGGAAGAAAAAATCGGGGAAAAAAATCAGAACCCCCCCAAATGGACCATAAAATGGACCAACCCCTTCGTAATCATTTAAGCGGCTCACCGGATTCGGGAATTGTCATACTAAATACTTCAAAAGTAGCGGAATAAATCCCATTCGCGGGGAGGTAAGACCTGGAGTACTCGGGCCGGGCTTATTTTAACCCTTTCCAAGGAATTGAAATTCCCATTACTCGTCCTCGAGGTCAGTGGAGGAAATTCGTGGGTGAAAATTTATTGGAGAAAGAGGGCTTGACGATGGGAAAATAAAAGGGAGAAAATCTGAAATCTAAGGGGAGGGCCAACGACGACTCCTTTCGCGGAGCTCGGAAAAGGGTTCCCAGGGATTCTGGAGGGTGGCCCAGTTTTCTGTCTTTCGGTTCATTGGCTTCGGACAGCTCCAGGCGACTCGACTGTTGGCCGTTCAGCCGGTTGTTGGCATTCCTAACAAGCGAGGGATCCTTTAGGAGTCGCGCCTTCGGGATTTCCCGTCTCCCCGGGACTTCTTTCAGCCGGGCGCTTCGGCGAGCCCGGGGCTCCCTTTTCACTTCTCGCGGGAAAGGACAGAAAGGGAGGACGACTTCCGTAAACTTTACGACCGTGCGTTGCTCTTTGTCATGTAACACGGAGTCGTTTGCGCTCTGCATACTTTATTGGCACATATACCGAAGGCGAAACGAAACGGACGCCGCTCGAATCGGGGGTAACCTCTCGTAAACTGGGAAACGGGGGCAGGAAAAGATTACGACCGTGGGGTGTGAAGGAGCTGGAAATAAATTCCCCGAATATATCCATCCACCCCAGGACCCGTGAAATCAGCGGACCACCCTTCCATTTGCCAACATTCGGAGGAACGAATGACGAATCCAATATTCCGAAGGGAATTTCGACTCGAACTTCGTTCGTCGGATGTTCGGCCCAGTTTCGCTGGGTCGGAGGAGAGTCCGAATCGGGGCTGCGGGGGGAAAAATTCGACTGACGGGTCTCCTTTTTCTCCAGCACGATGCCTTCGGACAGCATGGACGACATCGAGCTGAAGAACATCCAGCTGCAGTTCCCGGCTCTGCGATATCTGACGAGAGATGACGGATCCGTTCGGGAGGAGAGGGTCGAGACCGACAAGGGAAGCCTGCTGGTCGCTCGGCAAGGAAATCGCGCAAGACCTGCCATTCTCACCTATCACGACTTAGGCCTTAACTGTGAGTACCCCCCTCCCTAATTTAAGCTTTCAGACTTTGCAACCCGAATACAGAGGCATAAGAAAGGTCCCTCCACCCATGAAATTTCATTTTCTCAGGAAATATGAAAAAATAAAATTGAAATTTCATGGGTGGCGGGACCTTCCTCGCAGCCTCTACGTTCACGTCGTAAAGTCTGAAACGATTCGGTACACCCAGCTCGATGAAATGTTTCATAAACGAGACCTCTTCGACGCCACTTTCACGTCGCCTTGAGGTGTTATGAAACAGTCATAAAAATTTTTACTGAAAAATGAAATATCCTGAGATCCAAGACTTTAATTAGGGTCCTCATCATCAGGTGTTGAAGTTTCAGATTATCCGGCGCACCCAGTTTGTAGAAGTTTCATAAATATTTTCACGCTTTGATATATATATAGAACGACCCTTTCGTAACGCCTTAACGGCCTCGAAAGTCACGTGGAAGTGGTAGGAAAAGAAACGAAGGAAAAATCCCCCGCGAGATATATATTTCGAGCCGCTGGACCGTCTCTTCGTTGCAGATGTATCGAGTTTCCAAGCGTTCTTCAATTACATCGACATGCGCGTCCTCCTGGAGAACTTTTGCGTGTACCACGTGAACGCGCCCGGTCAAGAGGAGAACGCGCCGACGTTACCGGAAGAGTGAGTACAGATTTTCGAAAAAAGTCACGAAACAAATCCGTAAAAAATGCCCCTCCCTGGATCGAGGGTCCTCCATCTCTCTCTCTCGAAAGCCGCAGCTTTTGACTGGAGTGAGACTAGACAGTATTAATGAGCTCGCTAATTAGACCAGCGCGTAAATCCAGCATGCAGGGGACCAAGTGTACCAAATGCATCGCCCCGAGTGCAGCGACATCCGAGGTTCGACGTCGCGTGCATCCCGGCCACGTGCACTCGTTAAAAATGATTGCAATGACCCTCGTCACGGCTACGCCGTGAGGATATGAGATTCGCGAGTTAGATGATAAGGTCCCCCTGTGGTGACGTAGAATAGTTTTATCGCGTCCTGATAGAAGATCAAACACCGGCAATCTAGTCGCGGTATCAAGGCTCTCCTTCGTTCTAACGGAGGCCCTCGGTGCTCTCGTTCCTCGATTAATGAGCCGACAAATTGGAGGAACACGACGATCGTCCGATCGAGTTGACCTCGACTCGGAACGGCAGTTCTACGTACACCTAACCGCGAGTTATGGAATAATTCAGGCCGCATTGCGAATTAACATGCGAGGTTCCCAGCAGGCCGCATTCGCGTGTCCGACTCCTGGTGCCGGTGGTTCCCTTCGAGGAAGGCCTGATAGCCCTTTTCCTTGCACGTAGGTGCACCGACGCAAGGGGGACGGAGGCGTCGAGGCTGCAGACGATGCCGACGAGAGATACTAATTCCTTTGGTCCTCCACAGTTACGTGTATCCGTCCATGGACGAGCTCTCGGAGCAGCTGCTCTTCGTCCTGGGTCATTTTGGGTTGACGTCGGTAATCGGGTTCGGGGTCGGCGCCGGGGCCAACATCCTCGCGAGATTCGCCCTGGCCCATCCCGAGAAGGTGAACGCCCTGTGCCTGATTAACTGCGTCTCGACGCAAGCTGGATGGATCGAGTGGGGATACCAGAAGCTGAACGTTCGCCATCTTCGGTCCCAGGGGATGACGCAGGGGGTGCTGGACTACCTCATGTGGCACCACTTCGGCAGGGTAAGGGATTCATTCGGTTGACCGTAGAATTAGACAAACGTTTGGCGCGGAACTGCCGAATTTCTTAATATCACGTTTTTTAACATCGTCCAACTTCCCAACCAGAGAAATATTTCTTTGAATGGTACCGAAGAAATATCCTGTTAAATTAAAGAATCGAGTAAAAATTCGAGTGGCGGTGAAATTCGACGCGAGGCTTCCAGGATTATTTTGATAACGCTTGCCGGGCTCTAATCGTAAATGGGTTGGTAACCTATTTTTATTCCGGGTACCCTCTCGCTTTCGACCCGCAAAGACAGGGGATGAAGTCCGAACTCACTTCCAAGAGGACGCTTAGGGGAGGTTCGATTACCGACACGAGTCTCGCGCTTCGCCGAAGCTCCAAAGGCTTTCCTCGCGAGTGCCTCTCGCAAGCTGGACAATTGGATTAAAGCGTCAGCGGCAATTCCAAAGCGAGTCGGCGCTTCTTACGCAACGCGTGTCTCTTAACGAGGTTAGCCCTCCATGAGCAGCCTCGGGTTACGAGGGCACTCTTATAAGCGAACCGTCCCTAGATCGGGGGGTGGGTCCCCAAGATTGGCTCAAATTAGAAATTAGACTCCAGGACTCTGGAATTCGAAATTAAAAATTACTAAATGCCCCTTTCGTCCGAGTTCCCGGTACCGAGTTAAGCGTGGTTGGGCTAGGCCCACCCTCGAATGGGTGGTCGGCGGGCCCTTTAAACCGTTTTTGTTAATTTCTTCCACCGTTCCCAGGGTACCGAGGAGAGGAACCACGACCTGGTCCAGGTGTACAAGAACTACTTCGAGCGTCGGGTGAACCCGACGAACTTGGCTCTCTTCATCGACAGCTACGTCCGGCGAACCGACCTCAACATCACGAGAGAGCTGGACCCAACGCGCAAGAGGGAAGGGTTAACGTTAGGGGTACCCGTGATGAACATCACCGGGGCCTTGAGTCCCCACGTCGAGGACACTGTCACGTTAAACGGGAGACTGGACCCCACCAACAGCTCCTGGATGAAGGTACACCCTTGCAGAAGTGCCCTGCACCCATTAAGGGGGTGTAAAAGTGCCATCCGAAGAGTCAATCGTTCATGAAACTTCTCTCCGAACTAAGTACGCTGAATTGTTTCGCACTTTACAACGTGAACATCCATTCGGTCCACTCAGGTTGGAGAAAAGTGTCGCGAACGAGAATTCTGACGGCACTTTCACGCCACCTTAATCCACGAGGCCGGAATCACCTTCTCGAGATAACTAGAGAGAGGGATCGCGTTCCATTTATTTTTTAGGGTTTTTCGACGATGCCACCTGTAGGTCCCCGGTCATCGAGGCTCATTCCAGAGGGTGCTAATAATTCCCCCGATTGAATTTCAGATCTCCGATTGCGGCATGGTGCTGGAAGAGCAGCCGGGAAAAGTGAGCGAGGCCTTCCGACTGTTCCTCCAGGGTGAAGGATATGGTAAGTGAACCCCGCCGTAAAGAAACCTTGCTCTCGACCGATTACAAAGTTACCTCTACCATCGATCTCCACCGACACCGACGCGGATGCACCGCGGATGCACCTCGACGCGGAGACGCTCCTCGCGGGGGGGCTGCGCACCCCTCGGCCCGATCGGCGGAAAACCGGCGCATGCACGACGGGAATTATTTTTTCCTCATTTTTTTTTCCCTCGCCTCAGGGGCATTACGCGTTGCGAAAAATGGAACGCGGCGGGAAAAAGGTAAAGATTGTATTATACTACATCAAGGAAGGGGTCGCGCAGTGTTCCGCGAGCGAGGACTCGCTAGGGCGAGAGTCCCCTCGGATTTAGCGTTAAGTTTGCTTGAATGTTTATTCGTTGGCACCGTATTGGCCTAAGGCGTATAGATAATAGAGTAACGAGTTAATCCCAGAGCTAAGCCTCGTTTTTCGCCGGCCGAGCCGCGGCGAAACCTCGACATCCGGCGCAGCCCGCATGCGTCGCGACGCCCTCGCTTGGATCTGCGGCAGCGCTCGCTTTTTACCCGGTCTCGGCTAGAGGGGAGATCGCTCGGCATCGAATATTAATTAAAGGAGAGAAAATATTGTGATTAATCGAGCCCGCGAGATATGCGCCCGGTGGGAGTTTAGAGGAACGCCCTTCCTTCTTGCGTTTGGCTTTTTGGTCACAGAAACACACCCAGCACCAATCACAGTACACAAAAGCTTCGTTACTTGAGTTCGCGCGTCTCTTCGAGGCTCTTCGAGGTCCTGCAAGGCTCCTCGAGGTCCTCCTAGGCTCCCGTTGGATCGCGACCCCCCGAAACCACTGAAGAGATAGTACTTATCATTTATCGCCGTCCTCGTCCCCGTGCCAATTTTCGAGTCTCGGTTCCTATACCTCTCTCACTCTCGTCGACGTTCGGTCGAGTCTGGACCCTGTACCAGAGGCTGCGCGTTTCTCCCTCGGGGTTGGATCTCGGCTTGGGGGGTTATGAATGAAATGAAATATAAAAAAAAAAGAATTAAAAATCCCCAAACGAGGATCCACCTCGAGATCCACCCCCGACCCTGGGCGATCATGTATCGAGCGCGAGACGTCTCTTGACTAATAAACAGAAATTTAAAAAAAAAAAACCTCACCACCGACCGAGCTCATTACCAGTGTCTCTTCCGGTTAGCGGAGGGATAAGTTCTAAAGCTATATTAAACGAGAGATGTAAGTTCTTGTTCACCGATTTGCGCCTTTATTTCCCACGCGTCTCGGATCGTTCGAGTGGTACGTATACGTCTTAATGATCAATGCAAAGTCCGTAGAAGTGTCGTTTGATCGTTTCTTTTTTTTCCTCTTACCTTCGGCTTATTGGCTACTGCAGCTAACCGCGAGAGAAAGAGAGCGAGAGCATGAGTATATCGTTAATGGATCGTTGTTCGAGTACTTGGCTCCTTAAGGGCGAGTGCCGTTTTTTTTTTAAGAGCGAGTGTGTGCACGGGGAAGAATCGAGTCCGCCAATGGGGTCGTTATTTCACGGCGAAGAGTGCACCCTTGGATGTCCCAGGACTTTTTTTTTTTTTTCTACGCTTTTAACCATTATTGCAAAGAGACGCGCTTCCTCGGTGTAACGCCGTGTAGAAAAATGACACGCAATGGCACTAGGGGGTACATTTCTTGATCGTGAAGTCGCGACAGCGACTCGTTGTTCGCCGTGCGGAGGAGAAAATCGGATCGACCTAAGGAGAGGCGCTTTAAACGCGTAGACCCTCGAGCCTGCTCGAACTTCCAGCGATTTTAAAGAATCTGCTTTTTTATACGTTTTAGTGGTGAGATCCACGCGGAAGCCCGTCACGCCAACAACACCCGAAGGTAATTGTAATTAGGAATTGAAGCCTCAGGGAGTCGAGCGCGCTGTCGGTCGATTAGGCCCCGTCTAAGTGTTCAGTAAGTCGGCATTATAATTTTTACCGGGGAAATATCGGTGACTAACGAACGGCCATTACGTATAAGCAGGGTATATATCGGCTATCATTTGCCTAACTATACTAATCGTACTTCTCTAGGACGGTGAGGAGTACTCTGCATGTCTTTCCGGGTGCTACTCCATGCCGAGGAGAAAGAGTGCCGATATTCTAATTACATGAAAGACTGGCTGATCGATTTCAAAGTTTATCTGGATATTCACTCCTCGCACTCTTTTTCCTCGACACGGTCCCCTGTCTATCTGGTCTACCTTTCCGGGTCGACCTCGATCCTCTTAATTCCGCTATCGGGAGGTGACGGTCGCATGCGTAATCGGTGCATAAGTCGCAAGAAAAGCGATTAACGGAGCTCGGAATTCTCGAGCTATCCACCGAGGAGAGCAATGAATATTGAATACCGGAGTCATGAATAGTGAACGATTGGTCCGGAGCCCAGAGAGGAGTCCTTGGAATTGTTTCTAAAGAAGAGCGGATGCGTCAGAACCACGAGCTGACGATTTTGGGAGCCCGACGGAATTTCCAAAGAAACTTTCCGAATGTCGTCGCCGTCGTCGAGCTTGCGACGAACTCCTTGTTGCTAAAAAACAAAAAAAAGGCGGCAGTAAAATTTCCAAAACTGGCTGGAGAACCGCGTAAACGTTATCAAGGAGGCTGGAGCGATGCACTCGACCGACTCGCGAATATCCGCTATACGATCCACATATATATCTAAATATTTATTTATTTCTTCATTGTACGAAGGGGAGAGAGAAAACGGGAGAACGTTGTTTTCTAGACCATGACCATTTTTGTTATAGCGGCTCTTGACCGTGGTAGGACCTCTTTGAAAAATATCTAAAGTTTATTGCACCAGGTAGAGAGTAGTAAGTGCGGCTCACAGTGCCTTGCTGCATATCTATATAATATATACGCACACAACAGATCACACACACGTAATTTCTGTGTTTAATTTGCATGTCGCTTGTCTTTCGTTGCCGGGGCCGCGCGCGTGGCGAGGGAAGAGTAAATAAAAAAGGGAAATAAAAGGAAATGGAAAAAAAAACATTCTCAAGGGAAGGAAGAAAATTGGGAAAAAAAATTGGAATTCGTTTAGCCTGTCGGCGTAGTCGCCGGTCGGCGGGACTCACGAATATTCCCTCTCGTTTCAGTGGCACCCCTCTCGCCGTTGAAGATGGCGGACTACAGGTTGGCGTCCCTGGAGGGCCTGAACCACATCTGCGCCAAGAGAATCGACTGGCCCGGAGCCACCATACACATCACCGAGAATCCCATATCAGAGGCCGTGGTTTGTTAAGCGGCCGAAGTCCTGCCGAGAGTTTCTATCGTCGCGATTTTTACCGAAAGAAGGGGGGGCCCGTTCCGCAGGAAAATAGGGCCCAGAATCCGGGGCCCGAAACAACGACTCAACTTTATTTTAACCTGACGTGGCGGACCTCGTCGCGATTGGATGTTGGCATCGACTCGTCGGATTAGGAAGCGATATCTCGTCGACGCGTCGATTTTCGGCCCGACCCCTGAATGACGTCCGATCGGCGATAATTCGAGGAGCGGGTCTCTTTCCTGCAGTCATTAGGGCTCGGGGCGAGGATCGATCGACGAATCGACCGAGGAGTTACGATATCCCGTAGAAGCTTGCGATTAGACACGCGCAGCACGCACGACACTGCTTTTCGTGTTCGTACACACTGTCGACGAGCAACGTCGCGGGTTGCGATAAGGACCATGGTGCTCGGAAGGGTGTCGGAAGCGTGAGACCCCGCTGAGAGGAAACTACCCCCTGGATAGTAGGGAGTCATCCGAGGGAGGGATCTCCTAGAGATATCCTCGAAGGACGTCTAGGAAACTACCCCCGAGTTCCCAGCTACCGTCGTCTAACGTGCACAACGAACCAGCGAGCCAACGAACCGCGTCCTTACCCCTATCACTGATTAACGGCGTCGACAATTTTTATCATATCCATCGCCATCGCACCGTAATTCGACCGCGGGAGAAATTTCCATCAGGGTGTACGTCTTCTCCGTCATTCCGTGGCGGGTGTCATTAACGCTTTTACTGATCGGCGGAGTTTTTTAGAGCGAAGTAATATCGGGCGTTACTCGACGGTACTTTTTAAACTAGCCCAAATAGCTACGGGTAGATTTCCAGAGTTCCCCTCCCTGACGGCTTGTTCGCGCTCGAGCACCGTCCGCACCCTTCCCTCGTTTCGGTCGGTACTGCAGGGAGACTAGATTAGGGAGAGCTGGTAGATAGGTAGGTAGGTAGAAGTTACGAAAATGGTCCGGTAGGGTATGGCATCGACCGGGTTTTCAAGGAGCCTATAGCGTGATATGATAAGACGTGCCTGCTACATACGTACGTAGCTTAAAGTGTATCGCTTTAGTTTTCTAAGCGTCCTTTGACTTTTTCTCTTTCGTGCATATCTCGCGTGGCTTTTTGCCGCCAAGGTCGGTCTCGAGGAGACCATTCGGCTTCGGCCGAACGATCGCCGGCGATTTCCGCGTCCGGACCGGACGCGGAGAGGGAGCAGCTTTCGTCGGGGTGCACTTTCGCGGGATTGAGGGAGCGAGTCCGGATATGCCGATTTTTACAGGTGAAAATCGCGAGGGCGACGGCCGTCGGGCTCACCGTCACGCGACGACTCCGCCGTCGACGTCGCCGCGACGGCGACCGGGAAAACACGACTAGATCGTAGCGAAACTGGTATATAACGAATTGATTAATCCTAAGAGCGAATAACTTAGATGGAGCTTGACTGTAAGTTAAACGACACGTGCACATGATATACACCTTGTTATTTATAATAAATGACTCTAGAAAAGGACGCACCGATATTTCTTCCCCCATTCCGCCCTATCCTCCTCTGCACTCGAGTTCATACGAATTTCTCTCTAATGGCAAATTTTCCATTGTTCCGAAGTCGCGTAATTGATAAACGCTTGGAAATCGCACACGAAATTATCATTTCTGCATGGGAAAGTTAATCTTATGAACTCCAGAACGGGGCCCTGAAAGCCGAATCCTCTCGGTGGTTCGTACAAGGGTGCAAATTTCGGGAGAAAAAAATTAATAATCGGCATTCTGCGACTTATTTCGGAAGAATGAATGAAATTATCCGGACATCTTTGCGGGATGTCGCCACGTCCCAGCTTGACCCTTTGAAGACGGAGCCATTTCGACATACGGGCGAAATTCGTCTGACCGTGCACGCAATTTTGGACCAAACGTCGGGCGCCTTTAGGCGCTCTTAGTATCCAACGTGTTAATTGCTCTTCCGAGTCCCCCGGATATTTGAAACCGTTCCGGCTCTTGTTATTGTTTTGGTCCCGAAATCGGCTCCGTCCACCACTCGTGTAGTCGTAAATCGAACTGCTTTGCGGAGCTATAATAACACATTGGCGTTAATACCGAAAAGTCCTCGTCGCCAGGCATGGTTCCCGAGGGAAGGGTGCTCGCAATCCTGGGTTACCGGAGTCTCGGAGTGTCAGGGCGTCGTTTCGGCGTCGTAAAGGAGTACGAAAGCAAACAGAGCACATTTGGCTTCCTCGGGCAAAAACCCGGGACTCGCCGGCTGCGGATCCCGGATCCCACGTGGGAACTCTGGGAACGCCGGGAGGGCATATTTACGCATCTGCATATTTACGCGTCGGTCAAACCTCTCTTTCTACCGCCTAATTCGACTGAAATGCCGATTTGCAACGACAGTTGATCGAAAAGCATTCGCTACTTTATACACGTCTTTCAGCACATACGTAAACACGTAAATATTCCTATGGAATAATAAAATACTTCGCGCTCGGGTAGGAAACTACGTTGTAATATAACGTAGAAAAGCAGGTGCGTAATATTTTCAATTTTATTCACATGACGTATCAAACTTATAATATATTAAAACGAATTTCGGCGATTAATTGAAAATCCCGATCGGGGCGGCGCGTTTCCCCCTCTCTCCGGCTCGCCGGCAGCGCCACTCGACGGCGGCTCGCTCAAGTGCGGCCGGCGTCGAACGGGGCGCGCGCATTCGTCGCTCGGCTGGCGTGGGAGTAGGAGGTGGCGCTCGCCCTCGCCGATCCCGTCCGTAGCCGATCCGCTCGCCTCTCTCGCGTCGGTACCCTCTCGGCCGCGCCGGAGTTGCCGCCCTCGGGTCGAGGCGTCCTTGCCATGCGGGTGAGCATCCGCCGCGCGTCGCGGCGCCTCCTCGATCGCCCCGGCTCGATCTAAGTCGCGTCGGTCATCCCGAGTCGGTTGCGCGTCGCCTTAGAATCGGCAACCGCGCACGAGTCGGTGCGCAGTGCGAAGTGCGTCCCCGCGTAAGGTGTGCGGTGCCGGTGGATAATGCCCGAGTGGTGAGGTAGGTCCCCTTCCGGAGAAAAATGGGCCTCCTAGGGACGCGCAGCCTGCTGCTCCTGGTGGTCCTGTCCAACCTGGCGGCAGCCGACGTCACCGAGGAGAGAGGTTAGCCTATAAAAAATCCTAACGTCCACCGCGCGGCAAATTCGAATTTCACCCCGCGACTCCCGCCACCTGTTGCCCCAGGAAAGCGATCACCCACTCCACGAAGGAGCTAAAATCCGAGGGGATTTTAATTCCCTCTCGCTCTTTAAGCCATCTCCCTCGCGCTGTCGATCTTAAATTCCCCCCGGGTTGTAATTACTTACCAAACTCGCGAAGCCAAAAACCAAGATGGCGGCCGGCGGCGGGTCACGTGACCGCGCTCGACCAATCGGGACGCGCGGATTCGCTCGAACTCGAGGAACGCGTAAGTGCACCAGGGTCGCCCTTTAAACCCCGAGCTACAGGTGGTCAACAGGTGGAATCGCTGGCGGGATTTGGTTTTACACGGGGTGGAAATATCCCGGTTTATCATTCTTGGGATTCTGGGATTGCGTCATCGCGCCGATTGCCGCGCACGGTCCGCGAGGTATGTCCGACTAGCGGGCGCAAGACGCGCCGGTACGCGCCCGTTATCGCGAGCCTCCGAGATACGACTCGCGACGTCTCGGAAGGAGGGCCCCGAGGTGTGACATCGTTTATTTTCGTCCTGGAAACCGCGGCGTAGCGTTTCGCCACGCACCACGGGTTAAATATATCTCGTTGAACGCTTAATTAGGCCCTAATAAGATCGCTTCGCCCGGAGCTCGACGAGGAATTCCGGCCGGCGCCTCGAGAAGTGAGGTTAGGAACTCCCGGCGAGCCGAGCGTGCCCTCGGACCCCCTTGACCGGTGCTTCTTATAAGGCTGTCGAACTCCGTCGGCCCTCGTCCTTTATTAGGACCGGATCGAATCCCTTTCTTGCGAGGCGAGGTTCGCGCGGTAATGTAAACACCGTCATTGATAAGAAATAAAATATGGGGGGAAAAAAATGCAGGATTTTTAATGAAAATCCGGAAATGCCCATTTTTGGACATTGGGAAATCGGGGTTCAGGAAATTCCCGCGGGATGGTGATATATACTTTCGTCGGTTGTTTGATTAGCTATTACTCTAATCGGGGCTATATCCGCTCGCGTGAGTCATCGATTGCGACCGATAAATACCAGGACGGGTGGGTTAGATCGAGCCGCGAGTATTTTTCGGAGGCACGGCTCGGGCCTTGCTCCCGTCTCGGTGATTGTAAATAACGTTGCCCTTCTTACTCCGTTTTTCCCCGGCTTCCTCGCTCTTTCTCTCTCTCTCTCTCTCCTCGTCGAAGAAAGGCTCGAAGGAGCGGTGGTCGGCCAACCGTGGAGAACCGAATCCAAGCCCGGAACCTCTGCCGGTGGAGGGCGGACATTCCGCGGTTTTCTGAGACGAGGTATCCCTCGTCTTCGGGCATTTTCTCATTCCCGGGTGAAAGGGCGAAAATCCAGGTGCTGAGGATTCTAACGCGGGTATTTAATTCCACTTTCTCCCCTTTTTTCTTTTTAACGTAAAAATGTAAAATCTGCAAAATTTGTAAAACCTGTAAAATCTGTAAAAAAAAATGATTCAGACTCCTGAGTGCGATTACACACCTGTAACTCGATTTACGCGGAGTATACCCGTTTCACGCGATTGAAAGTCCCGTAAATAAAGTCTCTCGGTAGAAAGGAAAATTGTTGGAGGTAATAGCTGGTACATGTAAATTTTCGAAATGCATACTTACTTCAGATAGCTTAAGAAAGATGCAAGGTAATGAATGAACGTGAATTGCGTTATAATGTACCGCGTGAAAAGACGGTCGCGTAAATTGAGGAAGGGGTGTACTTTTCGGGGTCAAGACGGGGAAGCTCTCGGAGAGGGTCTCGAGGTGCCGAAGGCCAAGACGAAGCCGACTCGAGAGGTGCCGAGAGAGACGGGGAGATAGGTGGATGCCGGGCCCGTGATTGCCATGGCTATACGCCACGGGATAGATGGCTCAATTGCCGGGCAGTCCTCATGCTAAAGTCCGTCCGTGATATAAGTCACGATGACCGTTCCCCGTCTAGGAGGTGACAGGCCGCAATTGCGCCACGGGATTACACTTCCGAATCCCCCGACGACGGCCGAGGCTCTAATGGGCCCGAAATTGGCCCTTTATCCTCCGGATATGGAAATCCGAGGGAGCGACACGTGCCGGGCCCTGCGACTCCGCTCGCTGCGAAGGGGGTAGATCCGCAATCGATTGTGCCCGTTTACCGATGAGAGTCGGAATGATTGGCGGCGACGTTACCGATTCATCTAATAGCCCCTCGATCGCCGAGAATCTTCAGAGGGAACGAACGGTCCTTGGATGATGGGCTCGATTTTTTTTTTTATTTTCTACTTTTCGGCCCGTAGAGGGGCCATCTTTGCGCCGTTAACGCGCAGCAATCGAGCCGTTGGACTCGCGATTTTGAGAGGGAACGAACGGTCCTTGGATGATGGGCTCGATTTTTTTTTTCTTTTCCACTTTTCGGCCCGTCGAGGGGCCATCTTTGCGCCGTTAACGCGCCGCAGTCGAGCCGTTCGACTAGCGATTCGTGGAGATTCGTCATCGGCGATCGTCGTCATCGGAATTGGTTCAAGTGGAGTTGACCGATGAACCGGTGACCAGACTTCTCGCGCGTCTTCTCGACTCGTTACGATTTCGTGGGAACGTCACCGCCGTCCCGACCGAGTCCCAAGCCAATTGGCGGCGTCTCCGATACCGCAAAAGGAAGAAAAAGCCCGCGGTGGGCTAAGTAATCGGCACGATTTATCGACCTCTATCGATCTTGGGTCTCGTGGACGATCGAGCCTCTATCTAGTCGGTACTAATGAATAGCGGTGGCGGTGGATGATTTTTCCTGGCCTTTATAAAAGGATCATTAAAACTATCTGGAAGTATCACCGTGTACTTAGACCCATGAAATTTATTATGTCGAATTCGAATGAAATTTGGGAATATGCGTAATAATCGGGCATAACCAGGTGACGACGCCGCGGCGTCGAAGTGCACCGGGAGATGCGTCGAGGTATCCGGGAGGACTTTCGGGAGAAAGAGGGATCCCCGCGGCGAGGGTTTCCCTACGGTGGCTCTTGGGCCCTTTCAGCAGGGAATCGGCCAGTCGGGACCTAAGGGACTCCCGGGTTCACTTTCAGGATAGACCTCGAGAGCAGAAGGACGTCCCGAGCTTCCCGTTGCACGTGCCGAACCAGTTTCCCGATGCACGTCGGCGGGCAGGATGCGATGATGTAGACGGTGCACGCGATGCACCTATGCGGATGCATAACGAGCTGCCGATCGACCGGGCGGATTATCCGCAGGATGTGCGATCCGCTCGACGACGTCCCGCGGACCCGGCGCTTTTGCCCGCGTCGGGTCTCTTCCTCTTTTCTAGGTTTCTTCTTATATTTCTCGTTCTCTTGGTTTTCTTTTCGTCTTTTCTTTTTCTTTTTTGCTTTTCTTGATGTCCTCTTGACGGCGCTCGAGGAGGCGCATAAAGTCAATCGGGCCGACCGGTCCGCGGAAAGAATCCAGCTTTCCGCGTCGCCTCGGCCAAGGAGAACCTGCGGTCGGAAGCCGGGGGCACGGCTGTCGAGTCGCATCGGGACGATACCGCGGATCGCTACCGAGATGAACACGATACTCGTGTCCCTGGGCCCCGGGTGTGATGAGTCCGGACCGATCGGCCGCGTCGATAGACTCATTGAGCGCCGGCCGATAACGATCGCGCCGATCACCTGGAAAGAGGGACTGTGGGAATAGATCGATCGCGTATCGACGCGCCCCGAACGCGATACCCGTGTCCCCCGGGATCTAGGAACTACGTCGCCGACTTATCGATCTCGATTGGGGGAAATGAACCGGAAGGATGACTCCCTTAACAGTCCCGGACACCGCGTAATGCGACGCGATGACAGGTATCGATCTTAATGAAAAAAAAAAATTGATAAATAATGACGATCTCCGTCCGAACTTCCGCGGCGAGGTGGCGATCTCGGAGGCCCGACCTTGCCGGAGGAAGTCGGCTCGCGAGGATGCCTTTCATGAAGTTCAAAGCCTCGGGGCGCCTCTTTGACGTCCCTCGAAAGGCCGGATCCGAGATAGGGGGAGAAGCGCCTTTATCGCGGTTCGACGTCGCCCTGGCGCTTAATCTCGCCTTGATATTCGGACGCATGTCCTGGAGCTGGACCCTGGGAGAGGGTCAATGGCGACCGACTTTTTTCACGGGGTCTCGTGGGGCCTGGGATGTGCGCGTTGCCGCTCCAATATCGGCGCCTCGACGCCGTGGGATGTCGATGGATCGCGACTGCAATGGATCTCGAGGGATCGGGGACGATCGGCGGATGAATTTCGGGGGGAGTACCCAGGATTTCTTGAACTGATCGCGACGCGTGCCAATTCGCGATCCCTCTTTGGTGGGCGGCGTCGAGGGGTTATCTCGCGGGAGGATTTCGGCGCCGATAAGGGCCGCCTCTGTTTGGGGCCTTAGGTGCATATATATATATTTATTTATTTATTTATTTATTTATATCGCGATAGGCGACGCGCGCGGCGACTCGACACCAGCGGCTCTCGGAACGGCCGGAGCGGTCGGGCGCGAAGTGAGCATAAGTGCGAGACGGTGGAGTTTAATTGAGGTTGATGAGGGGGGCGCTCGTATTGGCCCGGAATTCAATGCCGAGACGATGTTCTTCTCTCGTCTCTCGCGAGACCTACGTCGAGGGATTCCGAAAGGCAGGTCGGCCGCGGATTTACGCGTCGGGAGAGGTCGAGCCCACCACGGGTTAAGCGACAGCGCGGCCGGCCCACCTTCGGATGGGGCGACCGCGAGGTTGTCTTCCCCGCGGGAGGGGAAAAAAGGCCCTGGTGAATGAAAAACGGGGATAGGAGGGGACGAGGGGCCCTCGTGATCGGCGGAGGATGTCGGGAATTACGGGTGCGTGCACGGCCCGACGTAACGTCGCGGCACGACGGACTCTACGGCGACGAGTTCGGGCGTCGAGACGCCGGGCCCCGCCATCGGGCCCGGGCAAACGATCCGGTCGGATCCGGTGTGAGGCCCCGAAGAGCTCGACTCGTCCCTCGACTTCTTTCATCCGCAAATAAGAGCAACGCACTTCTGAGATGCACGGGCCCACATCGCGCGCGCGAGCCACGCCGCGCGGCGAGGGGCAGGAAGGAAGCGCGACGAAGACCATGAAGAAGACCATGAAGACCGCGAGCCGAGGAGGATATCTCTCTCTCTCTCTTTCACCGGGATCTTTTCCCGATCGCGATGGCGGGGCGTGTCGGGATGCATTCCTGCGGAATCGACGAGCGGAGAGCGACTTTTCGAGTCCGACAGGGCCTCGATCGAGGTGTGGATTCTTCCTGAGATAAGGAAAATGTTAAATTTAAATTTAAATGTTAAATATCAGAATTGGTGGGGGATTCACGGGGACCAGGGGGAGGGGGCAGTCGGCAGTCGGCCGCGTGCATCGCGTGTCGAGCGTGCACCGGCGTGTGCACCTCGAAGAGCAAGAACCTCCCTCGGGTTGTTGCGTCCGTCCTTTGCTACCTTCGGCATTCCTCCTCCTCCTGCACCCCGTCCCCTGTCCCATTGAGGCATAATAACCGTGCAGTTTCCCAGCGCGTCTTCAATGGGCGAAGATTGCACGCTACGAGACCTCGGCCCGGTCCCCGATCGCCCCTCTCGCCTCCCTACGTCCCCTGGCTCGTCGCGGCCGGCCCTGCCGGTCGCCTCCTCTCTCTCGCTCTTCCGCCTCGGCCTATACTCCCCTCTCTTTCTCGCGCTCTCTTGGCCAACGCCGCCGCCGCCGCTCTCGAGACTCCGCGCCGCGGCGGTCGCTGGGAATTCGCATGTCCCCCAAGTGCGATTCCCGAGGTCCGACCTCGTCCTCTCGATTCCTGGATTTCTTTCCCTGGAGTTCTCATTTTCCAGATTCCTATTTTTTTTCTTTTTTTTCACGTTTCTCGTGACGACTTTTATACTCACGTCGCGACCTTTCGATTTTCGACTCCTGGTTGGACGTTTCCAGGGGTCTCGTTTCCCCCGGTGGGTTCCTCGAGGTAGGCTCCCGGATGACCCCGAAGGTGCTGGGGCACCGGTCGGCGGCGTCGAAGCGTCGCTTTACCAAATCGGGCAACCCGTCCCGGTGGAAAACAGACCAGATACGTCCTCTCCCCGTAGACGGCGCGACCAAACCGGGACGCGGCCACCTCGGGGTGAACGTCCACGGCCCGGGAGAACCGGTGAACCCGCGGGCTCTCCTTTCCGTCCTCCTCCTCCACCTCCTCGGTGCCGTCCTACGTACATCCTATACGTCTCGCGACTTTTTCCACCTCCCGCGAGTCCTATACGCGCGACGGCGCGTCTCTCCCCCCCACCGGGGTCTCTTCCTCTTCTTCAGCGTTGCGAGACGCCCAGAAGAGTACCTATCTACCCGTAACCCTATCTCGTCTTGGATACATGGCGAGGCTTTTGTCGATCCCCGGGAGCGATGGGCAAAATCCGACGGAATTGGTCTCTAAGTCTCCCTAGGGGTAACAGTCCACGTGGAAGGAACTTCCGACGTTTCTTGACAGTGCGGCCCGAATTTACAGATGCCCGACGTCCTAACCTATTTCCGGGATTTTCTGCCCATTTTATGTCGGTTCCTTTAATCGTTAATTTTTTTTTCTTTTTTCTACACAATGTCGGCAAATGGCCGAACCTCCTGTCGACATTTTCCCGCGTACGGGTACGACGATATGCTCGTCACGCCGGTCCGTGGAATCGGTCCGATCCGAGAGAGGAGGGCCCGACCTCGTCCCGAGGCGATCCGGGATTCCGCGGATCGCCGTGACCGGAATTTTGCCTCGCCTCGCGACGCTGGACCTCGCCTCCGCCGGCGATAAACCAGCCACGCAGCCGGGAATATTAAAATCCGGGAAAACTCGCCGCGGGATCGATTTCCGAGGGTTTGCCATGCACT
The DNA here is from genome assembly GCF_000612105.2 of Orussus abietinus. Classification (NCBI taxonomy): domain Eukaryota; kingdom Metazoa; phylum Arthropoda; class Insecta; order Hymenoptera; family Orussidae; genus Orussus; species Orussus abietinus. The sequence goes on from NW_019396012.1 coordinate 1,553,463, forward strand.
GGGAGCGGGGGGACGATTCCGTCAGTCCTGGCTGGGATGCGTCGCGAGCCTCCTTGAAATTCGAGGCGGACTCCTGGTGGAGCGCGAGGTGCATGCGAATCGCCGGCGGTACAATGAGAAAGTGCTAATCTTCGTTTCCGCGTTGCGGGGATGGAATACGGGGGTGATCGCGAGGTGTTGGCGGTGCGATTAGGGGCTATCGCGGGTATCGATATGTCGGTGTACTCTATATCTATATTCCGACCGGAGTTTCGACTCGCGTCTGCGCAGTGGCGTCCCTTTCGGATGCACTCGCCTTCTTGAAATTCGAGGCGAATCCCTCGCGAGTGCTTTCGGACTCGCGCGCTAGCTGGTCGCTTCGTCGAGGCGCAAGGTGCATGCAAACTAACCGCGTCGTCCGACGCCAGCTTTTTGTCCACCGCGAGAGTCCTCCTTTATTTCCCTCCTTGCGTCTCTCTCGGGACCGCGGGCCGGCCCCGCGCTCGCGCTCTCTCTTGCTCCCGCCTCGAGGGAGAGGCTGCTCTCAAGTTCAGTGCCACCTACGAGCGGGCGCAGGTTGGCCGCTCCTACCTCCCGGCTCGGTAGACCGTCGATGCAACAATGCGGGACCGAGTGTCGCGGCCCAGGTAACCCAACCTTCGTTCCTTTCAGCCCTGGGCCCCTAAGGCCCCTGGGGCCCATCAAGGAACACACCCCCGGACCGTCCCGGCCACCCCCGCACAATGTCCGGGATTTTTCTCTACACCCTCCGACCTTCGATTCCAGATTTCACGGGGCGACCGGGCCCAAACTCTGCGCCGAATCTGCCGAATTTGGTCCCTTCTTTTTTTTTTTTTTTTTTTTTTCTCCTGGCTCCGCGTCCAAAAATTCGAAAATTAATATCGACACCTCGAGGATACGGACCACTCTACAGTGAATTTTTTAGAATCGGTATATAGGGCACTTGGGAGTGCATCGCGAGCAATCGCACGCGCAGTACACGCGAGAGGCCACCCGTGCGGAATACCTCATATCGCGACGTGGAAGATCCGCGATGCACCGCGGCGCTACAGGAGCCCCTCGTCGCGCCTCGGCCGGGTGTAGCGTTACAAGTTGGTAGTTTGGTGTGGGAACGCGGACAGGAGAGAGAAAGAGAGAGAAAGAGAGACCGAGGGACGGGCACGCAAGCGTCTCGAGAAAGAACTCGTCGGCTAAATACTGCCAAAGCGAAATACGATACACGATGGGCCCTTCGCGGAACTAGGGGGGGACTTCGTCGACGACGGTCGACGTGGAGGTCCCCAAAGTCCGAGGAGAGTGCAGAAAAATGGTTGAAATATTTTTTATACCGACGATGGGGGGATTCTACTGGATAGTCGCCTAGACCACGTCGCGAGGTTTGTCGTCTGGTTCTTGGATCATTTAAGTTTCTGAATTTTCCTGAATTTTTCTTCATTTTCATCCTTGAGATTTTCTCACGGTAATCCTCTCCGTTGGGAGGATCCTGTCGTCGGGTCGGCGCTGGCCGTTTTCAGAGGACAACAATTTCTTGCTCCCGGAGGACGACGGAAACGTCGTCCTCGTCGGGCCCCTCCTTTCCGTCGACGCGTGAGGCTCAGCTCCTCGACGGATTCGCGCTCGACGCGGGGGAGAGGTTGTGGACCACGCTCGGTAAAAAGTCGGACAGGCCATGTGCACTCGCGCACTTGGCGACGACACTCGAGCACATGTCGCGCCCGGCGATAATGGCGAGTTTTTTGCGCGGGGCCCGAGGGACGCCCGGGAGAGGCGAGTGGGCCCACTCGCGAGGCGCCTCCACCGCTTTCCACGACGGAGTCGCGCCGGGTGGAGATCTATACCGCGGTTATTAATTTTTATTTTCCCTCTCGACATAATGGAATCTATGACCAGGCGGAGGGATTTCATTTCCCGAGGCTTTAACGAGGTTCCAGGGCGCCCCTCGCCATAAGGCCATCGGGCCCCGTCATGGGAAAGGAGAAGTCCTCGTCCCTACTTTTTACCCGGCGGAGTTAGCCATCCTTCGGGAATCCGCCCTCTCGAGATCCTGGGCCCTCCCCTCCCCCTGGGGAGGCTGTGCCCCCGAGGCCCTCGAAAAAATTCCCCCCGACCCACTGGTCGCTGAAACACCGGTCCAACTTTTCTCTCGAGATGGATCTCGATTATCTTCCCGCGAGTCGCGTTTCGAGAGAATTCTTCACCTGGTTTTCACGAATCTGGGACTTATTACCCTGGTAAAAATCATGCCGCAACGAGGGGTGTACTCCGACGGATTCCTGGGCCAGATCTCCCCGCGGCAGAATCGGGGCCTCATTGTGCTCGGGGGAACAATGACGACGGATGGGTCCGTCGGACCAGTAGGGCTCTCTCCGGGACCACTTTGAGTCCGATCCCGCGTGAATGCCGAAGGGCCCGACCTCGGGGTCCGTGGGTCCGGCCACGTAAATGATCTTTTTCAGCTCGCACTCGCCGGTCGGGCCCCTCTGGAATGCGACTCGACGGAATAGAAGGTACTGGGGTGCGGGGAAGAGCACCCGCAAGATCGAGACTGCAATGGCAAGACTGCGAGATCGAGACTGTAGTACCACCTTGAGACGAAAAATGAAAATCGATTGCCTCAAAGAAGTATGCATTGCTCCGGATAAATCCTGCGATACCGGCGCAAGACTGCAATATCGAGATTGCGATATCAAGATTGCACTTATCACCGCTGTGATGCGCAGATCGCCGTCGATTCCTCTTCTCGCCCTCCACTCGAATCTCCCTCGCTTATCGACGGCTTTTGGCCTGTTTAACTTAACATTCCTGAAAGCCAACGCCGAGGGAAACAGACCGATTGTGCCATCAATGATCGCCTTGTGCTCGATCGAGTGACCCGCTCCCTATCCCAAGTCATCGAGCTCGCATCGGTACGGCAAAGGAATCGGACATCGCGAGGTGAATTGCCGAAACTGACGAATCACCTGTCCGAAAATCCGACAATGACGTACACGACATGTCGGGTCTTTTATCTCGATGACTTCTTTCTCGGGAGTGACGGAACGGTATCGCACCGCCCTCGTTCCTATGCCATCAGAGACGTCGATCCGACCTTCAGTACTGTGTATTGATCGATCATCGATTGATAACTCGGTGACCACTCATCAGAATCCGGACGTCACATAGAGCCTCACTTATCTCGATTCGCGAGATGGATTTTTCCTCCTTGATGGAACAATCGACACCCCTGTGATTGCGGCGATTCGATCGCCGATCTATCGACGACGCCGATTGACGGAATCGAATTGACACCGGGTGCATACACCCATTTGCATCTCATTTAACACTCGAGCTCACCTGTGCAAACGTGTGTAAAGCTTTCCGATTGCGTTCTAAGGCCGAACAGGTGGCGGCGAATAATCGATGCGTGGCGTCGGATTGCGACAATGTGCACCGACGTTCGATGGCGATCAGTCGATCGCGATTATCCGCGGATATATGCGCGGGTGGGATAATTAATTGCACTCGCGATATTTCTGGGAGGAACGCGGAAGATAAGCGAGGATCACTTATCGTGCGGAATTCGGTGGTGAGGTCGCAAATTTGAAATCTGCAAAGCAAATTGCGACAATGTGCACCTACGTTCGATACCGATTTTCCGCGGATATATGCGCGGGTGGAGTAATTAATTGCACTCGCGATATTTCTGGGAGGGACGCGGAAGATAAGCGAGGATCACTTATCATGCGGAATTCGGTGGAATAGTCGAAATTTGCAACGCGACGGGGAAGAATCGGAGCCCCGGTGTTCTCGGGGCCTTGTGTTTCTCCCACAGAGTGGAATTGAATTACCTGCTCGGTATACCGCCATTTATCGCCCACACCGGCGTGTTTTATCCGCGTATAAGAGCGTCGCATTAGCGTAAATAGGTAAGCGAAACTTCACTCGGCCTGTATCGTCTTCGTCTCGCATTAATTATAATAATAAGCGTTCCCTCTAGTTCTGGATCGCGTTACGGCGTTGTTGCGCGCCTCGCTCGAGCAAGACTCGGAGCCCGAATCTTAAAAGTGGCGGAGGAAGGTAAACATGTATATTCATAAGTAGCCATACACTCGCACGTATCGATTTCCCTCCCGATTCCCCCCGGGGAGGAATTGGAAGCCTTTTGTAGGGAAATCCGAGAAAATGAAGGAAAAAAAGAAGATTAAAAGGGGCCCGAAAAGGTTCCCTTCTCAGGCGAATCTTGGCGCCTGGGAGTGGTCCCACGTGGTAAATGAAAGGCGCCACGGCCTGGGAAGGAAAAGCCTCGGGAGTCGGCCGCGACCTCTCCGGTCTGGTTTTTCTCGCGGGCCCGTTTCCGGGGCCCGATGTGAGGAGAGGGGAGGGGGCCCAGGTTGCTCGGAAAGTGTGTGCAGAGGATGATCGGGGGTCTTTCGAGAAACCGCGGAGAGTCCTCGGCCAAGTGGCCCCGGGGCCTCTTCCAGGGGCCAGGGGGGTCCACGGGGGCCCACTGGAGTGGGCCCCGAACTACTGCGCGTGTCCCTCTCAAGAGGGTAGGAGCACCGGGGTAAATATTGGGACAGGGTCCCGCGAGATGGGCCCACCCTTTCGCGATCGACGTCGGGCTTCTCCCCCTCGTCTACAGGAAATCGAAACTCGAGAAGTCGATAGGACGGCACGTTCTCATCAGCGAAAAGAGAGCTTCGGAACGAGTCGCGATTCTCGCGTTGCTGTTGGTGTCACGGATATTGTTACTGGTTGGAAATTGAAAAATGATATGGGGAGTGTATTCAGGGAACGACTCGAAATCGAACAGATTTGAGGGTGGAATATCGCGGGATGCGTAAAAATTGAGGAATCGCGTATATGCGTAAAAATGGAGGTAATCGTATATATGCGTAAAAATGTCGAAAACTCCGGACGGGAGGAGGAATTGGTCCTCGGGGAGAAGAGACCCGTGAACCTGGGCGGTTTTTACGCCTCCATTCGGGACCCTCGAAATTAGTTCCCATCCCCTTGGAGAGGAAGAGGGACCACCTGGCGCCCTCCTCCCTCCTGGTCCGGGGTGAACGTCGAATATGGCCGCGAACCCGGAAGCGCGGAGCCTCCTCTCGTGCGAGCACGCGTCCTGTCGAAGGATCCCACCCCCTCTGACCGGGCCCCACCGGGCCCCACCGGGCCCAGCCAGGATGCGCCATCCAAGTGGCAGCTGCAGCATCCCGCCCCCGTCGGTGGCTCTTCTCCCTCCACCTCGAATACAGCCGGTGGTTTCCGAGGTTCCGCGGAAACCCGCGCGTCTCAGGCCCCGTTGAGAACGTCTCGGACACCCGGCCCATCGGGCCCATTTCTTTTTTCTTTTTTCTCTCCCCACGTCGAGGGACCCGGGAATAGAACTTAAGCAAATTGGACCGGAGAAGAATTTCCGGGAAATCGATCTTTATTTTTATTTTTTTCTTCACCCGAGGAAAACGAGGCCCCGCCCGTTTCCTTCGCGGCGCCATAAGGCCCGGGCCTTATGGCCCACATTAATAACTGCATATGCCGTTCTCCGCGTGTCGCCCGTCTTCTTCGCTCTCGAATCGTGACCGTGCGAATTCATCTCGATGACGAGTCTCCGGAGTTTTTCGCACCGGGATCGATACTCGAGGCGAACAGACGGCGCCATTGTGAGGCCCCGACGCGCATTCACACGGGGCATTAATAATGGAGCAAACCCGCGTTATTCCCGGGTTCATTCTTTTTTTCTTCTTCTCGTTGCTTGAAGGTTCTCTCTCCTCGGAGAACTCGGCGGTACCTGGGCCCTCCCACACCGGGAGGAGAGCAGGTGGCGCATCTCCGCGGGCCCCATGGGCCTTGTAGGCCCCATGGGCCCTATGGCCCTCGGGCAGGTTGCCGTCCCGCAACTCGGCTTGGCCCAGGTCGGGTCGTTAGGTCAGGTTGCGCGGCTCTTTGTCCATCGCCCCCTGCTCCCCGTGGGTGCACCTTTACCTGCCCAAATGTCTGGCCCCTCGTCAGGGGGGCCCGATCTCTCTCGATCGGACCCCCCGCTCCGATGCATCGCCAAAACCGTTTCCCGATACCCCACGATCGCCCGGAAATCTGAAAACCCGGGGATCCTCCCAATTTCACCTGCGACCTGTTACGCCAATACACCTGTACCCTGAGAAAAAAAAATAAAACCGTCGACCAGAAGTAATATCCATTGTTACAAGAAAATCCTGCTATATCAAGTGGGTCGAAAGAAACGTCAGGAAGAGTAAAGAAAATTCGTTCGTATCAACGACATGAATTTTCCTCTCAAGGAATTAATTGTTTCTTGCCATTATACGTGACTCGGACAACAATATATATANATTTCTTTCGGTCAATTAATTTTTTTTTTTCCCAGTGTAGGGACGTTCCGTTTAAAGAGTCGATACGAAACGATCGTCGCAAGATTCGAACCGATCGATTAAGGATATCGCGAGAGAGGTGAGAAATCGCGGCCTGATTGGCTTCCGGTAATTGTCGAGATAACGACACGTCGCAATGAGTCTAGTACCTGGGCAAAGAACCGCGGGCGAACGGTACCGTTTACCTACGTTCTCAGGTGCGCGCGATACCTTTCTCCGTAAGTCCCGCTTTGTTCCCGAGGTACGTCGATCGATCTCCCTCCATCGATCGCGATTCCGCCGCCTGGCGGGAATCGGGGACCGGCGATCGAAGGTCATATCTCAGGGAGGACCATTTTGATATCCCGAGGGGGGGGTCGGTAAAAAGGTAGTCTCGGTTAATTTTTAGGGAATCAGGGGGAGGAGAAAAAGACGTCGCGGGCCAGAATGGCGGAACGGCTCGCGAGCCGGGCTCGGGCCCGGGCCGCGTTCTTGTCAAGCGGGGCGATCGGGCCCTGATAACGGAAAAAAGTGCAGGAAGGCCCGACCCGCGGCAGACGATCCGCTTCGCGGATAATCGGGCCCCGTCTCTCGTCTCTGGGCCCCGTTATTCGGCTGGGACGGCGGAGCCGTGCAGAACGGCCGAGTTGTTTTGCGCTCCGCCAAGCGAGACCGCGAGCCGACTACTTTGCTCGCCTTCATTCGCCTCCACTCGCTTCCATTCGCCTCTCCTCGCCTCTTACTCGCCCCTTTCTCCCCTTCATTCGCTTCCACTAGCTTCCATTTGCCTCCGTTCGCATCTTACTCGGCTCCACTCGCTTCCATTCACGTCTTACTCGCTTCGCATTCGCCTCCACTCGCTTCGCATTCGCCGTGCTCGATCAACTCGGCACGAGCGAAGGTCGTGTCTCGATAACGATCGAAGTCCCTACTTGATATGATACTTTTCCTAATTTTAAATGACCCACAGTGAGGAGGGAAATCTTTCAAAAAGTGGAATTTCCCTCATCGCCACTGGTGACAACGATTCATGATTTATCAGCCGGTGCGTTACCTCCGCATCGGCGAGTCACGCGTTCCCAGTCAGGTGAAATTCCCCCAGGTGAGCGGGACCTAACCTAAAAAGGTCTAATTGGCGGTTTTCCGAATCGGCGAGCCTCGCCATTTTCGGTTCGATGAAAATCCCCTCTCGATCGTTTCCACCTTTTATCTAGCTCGAGGTTCTCTTCTTTCTTTCTCTCTTCCGTATCTCTACCTTTTCGCCCGCAATTAACTCGGCGGGTTTTTACCTCCCCCTCTTATCCGGAGCGGCGGCGGAATGCGAGACAAAAGCCGCGACTACTAATCACCGGGGAATCGGCCGCGTTCTCGGGGGCGTCGCGGGGGAAACGAGGGGAGGGCCGGGAAAAAGACCTTTTCTGCGTTTCCACGCACGCAGTGCGTGTACGTGAGCGCCTCGTGTACGCGCGTGCGTGCCCGGTGTGGGAAGCGGGACGGAGCAACAGGCTGTCGCCCTGGGAAGCTTGCCAAGGAGAGGCAGATGCCCCCCTCGGACGGGCCGGGGGGAAGGGGAGAAATTTCGGGGGGAAAAAACGAGTCGGCCCCTCCGGGCGGCCGTTTAACCGAGCGATTTAACCAGCCGGGCCCCGGCACGCCCAGCGATCGATTCGCGATCGATTTCATGCAAATCGGGCCCCGTTCGCGCTCGGAAGCTCGGGGTCCCATTTTTCCCGGTATAGCTTTTCGATAGTCCGAGATCGAGAAGGAGGATTTTCGATGTCTGAGGTTGAAACGGACGATGATGGAGTGAGAAGGATGGGACGGGTGGAGGGCGGCTCGATGGGGCCCAATCCTCCGCTTGGGGCCCCGGAGAGGGTCCTGCCTCTCCCGCGGGCTTCCCACGTCCTGAGAGGCCTCTTTCTCGGAAGGAATTACGAGGTAACGGGCTAGCGCGTGCCTCGCCATCCTCGGGGACCGAGAAGAGGCCCCCTGGAACCGGAGCGGGCCCCGCGAACCGGGCCCCGAAGTGTTGCTCCCGGGACGGTACCGAACAGCGTACGGATGATTATCATGACAGAGAGAGAGAGGGGACTTCGTCAATGCGGCGGAAGTACCTTCGAGTTTTCGGGCCCATCAGGCCCTAACGTGATGCCGCCCATTCTCGGGCCCGACTGGACGTATCGGGACCTCTGCCGATCCCGTAAGACGTGTGCCCCTTGGATGTAGGGAGCCAGCTCGAGGGGAGGACAGGGGGAGCATCTTCCTGCCACCTCGCGAGGATGCGTCGGGCCCCGTGGGCCCGATCACCTGGCGTCTCCTGATTATCCGCCCGACAATGCGCGCGTATCGGCGCTCTCGTTATAATGCTATCCGAGGAGTCCTATTTGGATAATGGGAACGCAACCCTTCGTCGGGTCGGCAGATGCGCCGGGGCCTTAAGGCCCAAATGGCGATTTTGTTGCGCGATACCTAGGAAACTCTTATTTCCTACGCTTCCCCGTGTACGAGCGATCTTCACCGGTAAAAGGGCCCCTCGCGAATCGAGGCCGGCCCCCCTCTTTCTCGGGCCCCAGGCTCTCTCGGCCGATAAAAAGGCCCCGATAACGGGACTTTTCCTCCGGAGGAGGTAACCCGATGGAGGGGCGCCTCGAGATTCAATTATACTTTATTAATTAGGGATTTCTATACCTAGGCACCGCGACTCGTCATTTCCATTCCGTAATTGAGAGGCCGACCTCTCTCCGCGCGGTCCCAACTCCTTTCGGGCCCGTTCCCGCCCCCCCTCTCGACCCGGGCCCCTCTTTATTACCTCGTTATTACACTTATTTCGCGTTAATCGATTCGCGCCGCGAGTCGTTGCTCCCGATAAGCGGCGCCTCTCGATCTTCCAGGGGGAAGAACCCCTCGCCAATCGCTGGACGACCGGTCTCCTTTCCGCCCGCGCAATATCCCATTAACTTCGCCATCCTTGATGCGCGAACAGTGATCGATCTTCTCATTCAATTTAATACTTAATTTAACTTAATTTAATTTCACCCGTTTTTTCATGATTTCCTTCTATTTTTTCTATATTTCTTTTGTTGACATTTCGTTGCTAACGACGCCAAGTCGTGACGCGGCCGATTATCGACGGTAATTCCGATGGTCACCCTCGGTGCTCGTCTGGTTAATTACGGGAGCGTCTTAACGAGCGTTCAGAATCCCATAAGTGGCCCATATCGCCCCGTAAAGTGTCTCTATGCGGGCCAATGGGACACGGTGGGAAAATTTGTCGACGAGGAATTCCGTCTCGCGGATCACTTTGCGATGTGTTTTTCTTTTTTTTTTTCTTTTTCAAGTAAAATCATGCGGTCTCTATTATTGATAAAAAGGAGGAAGACCTGGAAGTAGCGTTCTTCACGTGCGGCACATCTGCGGTCGCCCGGGGGGAGCTGGGGCGTAAACGTTACTAATCCGGCGATTCTGTCACCCGGGGGAGGAAAAAAAAGTAATATCTGGAGAAAAAAGTGCGAGCCACCTTGGGCAACCACGCGGAGGATTTGCGGAGGATCCGCGGCGGGTGGGATCGGGAGATCTAAACATCGGCTCTATTCGCGGATACCGGGGAGAATCGAAAAATTCTCGGACGGTGTTTTTTTTCCCCATTCTTTCCACGTCCAGACCGAAATAGCGCCTCTTTGATCTTCGGGAATAAGTGGAGGCGATCGTGGAAATATTTTCTGGGGTGACTCCTCGTCTTTCTCCTCGACCTTGTCGCGGATCTTTGAGGGACCCGAGGACTGGGGAAATAAGGCTCGCCGTTTCACCATTGTTTCCAGGATTTTGGGCCCACTTGGTATTCCGGATGAGTCCATCGAGCGCGTTGTCACGCACGTTGTGTCGCCTTAGGTTGCCCACCTATGGGTACCTCGTGGTCCTGGTATACAAATCGAGGGAAACGCGTAAATCCTGCTCCTCAAGGCCGAAGGCGTCTCGAGAATCGCGTGATAATGATTAGATTATAATTTTGACATCACCACCTCCCGAGATCGACGATCCTGAAACGCGTCCCGTGTATCGTCGCTCACCTGGGCACCTACCCTGGGAGGTACACCTGTCGAAGGCGTTTCTATGATTGCGGGATATTAATTTGATTACGATTTCGATATCCCCACCTCGCGAGATCCTGATCGACGATCTTGAAACGCGTCCCGTGTATCGTCGCTCACCTGGGCACCTACCCTGGGAGGTACACCTGTCGAAGGCGTTTCTATGATTGCGAAATATTAATTTGATTACGATTCCGATATTCCCACCTCGCGAGATCGACGGTCCTGAAACGCGCCCCGTGCACCGTCGCTCACCTGGGCACCTACCCAGGTGCACCCGTACATACACCGGTACCTACCTTTGCGTACAGACACGAAGCCGTTCGCCACGTCCGCTCCACTTGCGGAGAACCGGAGTGAAAGTTCCCAAGGAGGTGCTCCCGGCTCCCGAGTTTCCCAGGAGTTTACGCGGCCCCACCGCCGAAATACGCGGTAATGGGTATATTATATATATATATATATATATCGCGTAAACCGCGCTCACGTCATAAAGATTGGGCCCGAAACGCGATATCAAGGATGGGAGGGCCGTTAACGAGGCGACCCGTTCCCACCGTTTCGTCGGCTCCGGCGGTTTCCGCACTCTCCGTGCACCAGGTCGTCCGAACTCCCTCTGTGGACAATGACAATTTCATAATTCAGAATTTTCATTTTGTATGTTGTATGTTAGAATGGTACCGAGTACCACATACGGTCGTGCATCGATAACGAGATCCGTTCCACATCTATCCGACCGCTCTAAACTGGCTCTGGATCGGATTTAGTGCTTTAGAGAGGCCGATTCGACGGAGCGAGGAGATCGACGGCTAAAAAGACCGGCTCGAGTGCGTTAAGGCTCAAGAAATGGGAATGATAAGTCCAGGAGAAAAATTGATAAGGCGCGATACCAGGTCTCGAAAATTAAATCCCTGCCCTGGGGACGATGAGGCCGCCTCGGGTCGAACTTTGTCATATCCGCAATGGCTGAACCCGGCGGGACGTACCTGTGCATAATTACGTCTTCCTCGAGGCCCGAGGGGAAGGAGTCCTGGAGAAGCTAGCCGTAACGTGGAAATTAAACGCGGCAGAATTCCGCATTCCTGCCCCGCGGGGAGGATCCTAAGGCTCCCGGGCCCCGCTCCTCCGCAAAAAGGCCCCGCGGGTTACGCAACGCGTTCTCGCACCCCTTCGGGAACCCGCGGCTCTGCGTTTCCGGCGCTGAGCGGAAGCGGGCCCCGGCAAAGAAACCGGTCGCGCGATTCTCTCCGCGCACTTTTATAAGGAGTGCGGATATTAAACGCGACTGGAGATTCGGAGATTTGGGGATTTCTATCGGGAATTATGTAAAATATAAAAAAAAAATGAAAAAAGAAGGAAGAAAAAGAGAGAGACGTCGATCTGCCGTTCTCCAGGAGCGGCCGCCGCAGTGGGCGTCGCAATGGCCAGGTGTGTCGCGAGACCGTCGTACCTGGCTAGTCAAACTGGCCGCGGAAACGCGGACGTTGTCCTGGACCCTGGGTGTATTTAAATCAATCCCGGTCAACGCACCGGGCATCCCAGCCCTCGCCATTATCTCGAGAGGAGATACCCAGAGGAAGGGAAAATCCGCCGAGAAATCGGAGCGGTCAGGTGGGCCCCGAAAAGTGCGTCACCTGTTTTCCTGCCATCCCCCGGGAAGTTCTCACGTAAGCTCGCGTTTCACCGTGTCCCCGTCTTCCTCGGTTCCGTCTCCCTTTTCATATCGGCCGCGTCTTAGAAATACGGAGACAGACTTCTCGCCGGTTCCCAGGACGCCGACAAAGGGCTCAAAGGGTTTCGTCGAGTCCTCGCGAGCGGGCCTCCCCGTGGGCCGGACTCGTGCGATTTGCCCTCTCGATTTGCACCTCGAAATCGGAAATGATACCAACGAAAGGGGTAAATACGGAGACAAGAGCGCAGGTACGGCGCACGTAGGCGGGCCTTATCGCCGCCCGTGATAACGGAATCCCGACTGGTACTGATATCCCTCTCCGCTGACGAGTTCGAACGGTAATTCCCGGGTCCTTTCGGGATTTCTTTTGCTCTGTACTTTCTTTCTTTTTTTTTTTTCATTTCTGTAGACGTCTTAAGGGGACGGGGGGAGATCGACGCTCTTCTTTCCAGCGTCGATCTTAAGAGCGAGCGCGATTGACTTTGATCTCCCGGCACAATCGTCTCGTTACGTGACTAATTGCCGAGTAATCGACCTGAGTCATCGGCCATGTGACCGACCCGGCGTTTAATGACTCGAGTCCGATCGTGATTCGGGCCCGACTTGCATTCGGCGTTACTGTATACACTCGGTAGTGCAATTGCGCACCCGCGTGGCGCAATTATCTCTCCGGCTAGCTCGAAGGCGGCCTGAGTAAACGCCGTGATGTAACGAGAGGCAAGATGGGCCTCTGGATGTTAATTACGAGCTACGTCGGCATAAAAGGGAGGGAAAGAAGAAAAAAGAAAGAAGAAAAAAAAAAAAGAAACGGGGGAAAAGAAGAAAAACCAACGCGTAATTCGAGCCAGGCGGACCGCCTCGCACAAAGCGGGACTTGTTCCGAAGCGAACGCTCCTCGGGCCCATGAGGCCCATGAGGCTCGTAAGGCCCCGCAGATCGACCAGGAGGCGAGAATTTCAAGGGAATAAATTCCACGAGGTTTATCGGGCGAGGGGAAAAAAATAAAAAAGAAATGATCGTCATTAAAATTCGACACCCGGGAATTCGGGGAAACGTGGGTGGAGTTGGGTTACCAGGGGGTGGCGAGGAGGTTCGGCTTTCCAGGAGTAGTCGCGATCGCGTCGCCGGGTAGAACAACCTCCAAGTGTTCGGCACTGGCCGAGTCAGCGGATTCCGTCGTACTGTCCGCTCGCTTCGACTCGCCCGAGCGGAAATCGCTTAAGCCCTGTTACTCGCGCCCGTTGTTACGCTGTTAGCCGGGGGCTCGATCGAGATCTCTTCAACGAAATCCGCGAGACGGCCCGTCAAGGGCTTCGAAATTAGCCGAGAGACGTCATCTTGGGAAATCCCGATCGCGCCTAGAACCCCCAGAAAGTGGCTAGTGGATTTCGCCCTATGAGAGAGAGGTCGCAAAATTTTCTCCACGGTGATTTGTTCGATTAAATTGGGATCTTAATTTTTTTTTAATAAATTTTCCGGGAGGGAGGGATATTTGCGAGATATCGGATCTCAGGGCCGGCTGCGCATTGTCGCGCCTCGAGATTTCCGGCGCCTCCACCTTCGAGGGCACGAGCGAGTCGAGTCCTTCAACGGGGGCTCTCGCGTTTCACCGTGTGGATGTCGCATCCTTTGTCTCGCTTCCTCCCCAGATAAGTGGAAGCGGAAATCTTATCTGCACTTCCGAGGGCCGGCGAGAGGAGGAATCCTGGAACCCGGGGAAGGGTTATCCTCCGAACTTCCGCCAGGTAGTCCGTTTTCGCGGAGTTCCGCGCCGAGGGTTTCCGGCCCGGGACACCCGACACTGTCTCCGGAGTGTCCTCTCGAAGGGGGCCCGATGCCTTTTTCGCGCCTGGCTCGCCGAGGTGTCCTCTCCGCCCCCCCCCCTGGACCCCGTGGGAAAGGGATCCTCCCTTGGCCCGGCTAGGGAGGCAGATGGTTCTCGGGGGTACTCGGTGGAAATTTCGCCCGGGCGAGGAATCTTCCCTCGGGAGGGACGCCTTCGATGAGATCCGCTCGATCGCGCCAGTTTACACCTATTTACGCTTCCTTAGACTTATTTAGACCTCTTTACACCTCGTTACACCTCTTTACGTCTCCTTACACCTCCTTGCACCCCTCCCCCGCGGATGAGTGAAATCACTCTCGGTATCACTATTTTAATATCGATCTTCCCCTCTTTACAAGACAACTTATAGGTTACCCCGATCACTCGGTACGCGTACTAAAGGCGTAGGTTTTGTCAAACCGTCAGTGTAAACAATGGGGTACCAAGACGGTACTGTTCGCACTTTTCGACCGTACCGTCTCCGGGAGATAAATGATCGTTTATTCTGACAGCTTGATTAATCCACGCATTTAATATGCATACAAGTGATCGGGCTGGACCAAGCTCAGGGGCGATTTCCCTCATCTTCGCCCTTTTTCAATCTTCGCTTCGTGGTAGATGAAAAGTGGAACTCCTCGAGTTAGGGTACCTCTTCGCGTCTCGGAGTTGGCCTTCGTCTCTGTACTCGTGAGGAATATCAGCTGTATCGTGCTTTACGAAAATTGTACCGACTTCGATATTAATTTTCGTATCAGAGTGCCTCGAGGACCCGAGTTATGTCGCGTTATTCCGAGTTATGTCGCGTTATGCCGAGTTATGGTTTACGACCGCCACTCGGACAATGGCGGGACGTCACCGGTGCGTCGTCGCGACGTAGTCGCGAGAACACCGCGGAACGGCGGTTATCTTATCCGCGGCCACGCGAGTGTAAAACAATGAGGTCGCCATGTTTTCCCCGCGGCTTCGCCCGGCGAGTCGAAAAGTCCTCCTTCGTCTTCCTCGGCTCGCTTTGCCTACCTTGCCAGCCTTCCTTCGAGTCGCGTTACCTCATCCGTGACGCCCTACCTTCGCTCCTAACCGCGTTCGGCTAACGCGAGGCGAATAGCCGAATGGAACCTCCGGCTACTGGCACGCGAATCGCCCGAGAGGGATTTCGACAGAGGGCCGTCCGCGGCGTGAGTCGCCTCCGCGAGTCGACGCGCCCGACTTCGCCGAGGGAATATCCGCGAAACCGCTACGGAATCGGGGAAAACGCTTCCTACGAAACTTCCTCCTCGACTCCTTATCGACAAGTTTCGTGGGAAGGTTTTTCTCGTATCTCCTCCCCCCGGGGAGTAATTTGCATTCTTGCACCTCCGCGCGCGGCGCTCTCGCTCCGGCTCGGACCACAATGGGGGTTTCTTGCGTCTCTTTCTTATCAGCCCCTCTGAGGGAACTGCAGGGGAAGTCGAATCGAGGGCTTTCTCGGGCAAAGTTCTTGGCCGGATGTTACGTGACATTTCGCGAATCGCTGCTCGCCTGTCTAGATAGTGCAAGTCTAACTACGCGCCTCTCGGCCTTCGCCGTTTCTCCAGGTTCCGCCGACTCACCTTTGCCAGGTGGAACGCTCGCTTATTTACCGTAATGACGCTCTTAACGATACGTAACGAGTAGGGCGATATCGTAGGATACCATAACACTCTCGTTCCTCGGGTCCTACCTAAAAAATAGTTTTCTTTTTAATCCATTGTCTACACTTTTCTTCCGTAATTCTCCAAGTCCTGGCGCGAGGCTCCGTAGATCGGATCTCGCGATCGGCGGAAGTGTCGACATAGATTTTTTGCGTAATCGATTTATGATAAGTCGCTGGCAAAACGAGAGATCGCGACTATCGCAGAGGCGTGCTTGTCGTCGTTGACGTAATCACGCGCTTTCACTAGTTTCCTTCTCGCCCGATTTTTTCCCCGATTATCCATGTATTCGATCGGTCACCCTTCCCCTCTCGAACTCCTGTCGGTTCCCTTTTCTCGTCGGTAAAATCGATAGGTCGGTAAAGCAAGAGCGAGTCGTAGGTAAGATAGAAATCCTCGCGAGGTTGGAAGAGCCTTAGCTGGGGTCGGTAAGAAGAGGCCCTTAGTCGCGTCGGTAAAGCCCCGACTTAACTGGGATAAGCGAGGTTTCGCCTTCCTTCGAAAGAGGGCGACACGCTCGGACCCCACCTGAGGTACCTAAGGTGTACATGCCGACCTTTAATTTTTTATGTTTATTGTTAATTGAGTATTTATTAGGAATTTATTTAAACGTTATAGACGAATACCTAGGGAATATAGGGTACGGTGGGGGGTAAGTTCGATCGAAAGTTCAGGTTTATATAAGGTATATAAAATGTTAGAGGGGGGATGCGCGTCAAGTCTGGGCCCCAGGGGGATCCTTGGGCCCAATCCGGGGGGAAGAAGTGCCGGGAAAAGCGCCGCGACGGCCTTAAGTGCGCGGAATGTCGCAACCGCGCGGAAAAATGACGGCCGCAAGCCGAGCCCGAGGAATGCCGGCCTCGGAGCAATAATAAATACCAATTGCGCACGCTTTCCGGGAAGACGGGAGAATTGCTGGGGCCCCGGTGAGATTCTTCAGCGTCGTTCGGGCCCAACGTGCGGCAAAAGTGTCCCCAGTTCGGATTCCAGCTCGACAGTCACGCCGAAAAGGGCCCCGGGCCTCGTTTGCGGAAACGTCCTCCCTCGATATACATAAAACCCGTAACAGGAATATTAGGGACCGCTGGGGAAAAAAAAAGAAAAAAAAAACTGGGCCCAAAGTACCAATTTGCGGAAGTCCCCTCCTCGTCTCCTCTTCTCGGGAGGATTCGAGGAAACGCCGCGGCGCGGGTTTTTCCCGGAAATGGCGGCGGTCGCGGGGCCTCTCATGGGGCCCTATGGGCCCCGAGTCCGCGACGCTCGTTACCGGGTTTCCCGGATCTACGACAATGCGCCGCGGCGCTCGCGCGTCCAAGACTCGCCGCGAGGCTCGCGTGTGGATGTAGATGTGGAAAGAAGGCCCTCTTCTCTTCTCTCGTCCCGTCGCCTGGGCCCCCCCTCTCCCCGGCGGGCCCAGGAGCGTCTACGACTCGGAGGTCGACGGCCTTCCCCGAGATCGGGCCCCGTGTCCAGCATCACCTAACGGCCGAGGAGCGAAACTCCTCGGGTAATCCGCTTTCTCTAACAGGGGCCCCACCGAGGGGTCCTATCCCCCTTCCCCTCCCTCCCGCTCACCCTCTCTCCATTCTCGCGCCTTTTCTCCCGTCACACGCGCCGTTCGACGCGCACGCCGAAATTACACGAGGGGTAATTGTTTCCGAACGTCCGAGAGGACGCGTCGGGCCCCGACGCGACGGGGCCCTATGAATATTAATGGCCGCGGGTGTGATTTATCGCGCTCTCAGTCATTACCCACGGTGCGAGTACGAGCGACGCGTCGTTGATCGTTTTAGGCGACGGGCCCTACTGCGAGGTCGGGCCCCGAGATACTCGTAGATTTTCCTGCGACGGGGCCTGACGGTTTTCCGAACTGCTTTCTTTCTCTGCGTCTTTCTACTCTATCCGGATTTCCAGAATAGGGGAGGCCGCGAATAATCGCGTTCGCGAAACCACGGAGGCCGCCTTTCCGGTGGCGCCGTCCGTCACGGACAATTCGTCGCGCCGAGGTGTGCGGGGCCTTAAGGCCCCGCCAAGATGACCGCCTCGCGGTCGCCGCGGACTTTGGATGCTTTTGACGGTTACCGCACTTTCGATAAGGGGGCGAATAAAAATCTTATTTTCGGACGTGCAATGACTTTTCTCAATTGTTCCACGGGAATTAGGGAACTCGGTAGAGTGCCGCGCCAAATGTATGTATAGAGGATCTAGTCGGTTATCGCGGATGCAGATGGGCCCGGTGATGAACCTGGGACTCATCGGAGAAAGCCTCGAGAGTTCGAGAGTACAGGTCGAGTTTTTACGCGAGTTGCAGTGGCGTTACTCGAATGTAATGCCGGGCAGTCGCGGCCGATCTCTCGTAATACCATTTTTCTCGGTTTTTTTTTTTTTTTTTGTGGGGCCCCTACAACGAGCAGCCTTGGAAGCGGAATCACGGCCGGCTGCTCGTTTGGCCAAGTTAGCGGCCAATTTCCTGACAGCACGCGCGGCTAGCGAAGAAGTCTAATTGCGAATAATTGTACGCATCCCTCGGACGGGTATGGCGGCGTCCCCTTTCATTTGCGCCTCGCCCCTCCTCGAGGTGATCGGGAAACGCTCGTCTCCTTTTTCCCATTTTCCGGGAGAAACTCACGAAACTAATCCTCCTCCTCCCCTCGGGAGATTTTCTCGCGACCTCGAGGACGTTCCCTTGATACGAGCGATAACGTCCCAGCGATTACACCGGGCACGACTTCGGGAGCATGTCCACCGGCTTCCGGGTTTTTGCCGATCTTTCCTTAGGCCGAGATTCGCAATCTTGTAAACGGAACCGCGGCCGATGGCGATGGCTTCGCTGCTCGATTCGCTGAGTTAGCCAATTTCCGGAGCACGCGCGACCTCCTCGAGGCGCCGGCAAAAAGGTTAATTGCGATTACGAGCGAGAACTTGGGAGATGTCGGGCCTGATCGCGGCCATTTTGCGACAGTCTTACCCATCTCCGATTGAAAAATGGACCTAGACTCCTCTCATCGATGTACTTCCTTGGAGAGATCCCTGGAGACCGAGGGTAACACATCTACTCTGGGAAAGAAATGCCATCGAATCGTAAAAATGTCTCCTTGGAACAGTACTTAAGAAATATTTCGTTAATTCGAGTAAATTGGATCGCAAGATTTCTTCTAAGTCGGGACAATTTATTGGAATTCACTTGAGTCCTAATAATTATTCTTTGAATAAATAAAATATTTATTTAGTACAATGAATTTCTTTGCCTGAGTGTAGGCGCACCCGCACAGCTGTCGAGCCCACGTGGTCGGCGTCACGTGACAGCTGTCAAAACCCACGTGGTCGGACTCTTCGCGCGCGCGACTCGGCAGTTCAGCACATGAAATGAAATATTTGATCGATCGTAATGGAGTCGAACGACGTCGAGAATGGCCATTCCCGTAGTCGGTACACGTGCCGAGGAAGAGCGATTCATAAAGTAACCGCGGAATATTCAGTAATTCGAGGCGGAAAAAGAAGTCCGTCAATGTCCGAGAGTGACGACGGTTCCTCTCTCCCCGGCTCGAAGTCGGCAGAAGTCACTTTCTGTTTGCACTCCCGATTGCGCGGTTTAAAAATAAGTCGAGGAGTAGGTATACATATCTAATCTTTGAACGCACCTTCCGATACCGCCGACTCGGGCGGAATCGCCGAAAAATCGAATCTAGAGAGGGTGCCCAAGGCCAGGCCACGAGGGCCACAACTGACTCGTTGTATCCGGTGGAGGAGACACCTCACCTTCTCGGATTGAGCCCCGCACGTGGCAAAAGTGAGCCCTACACCGAGCAGCTGCAGCTCTAATCGCGTGCTAATATTTGGCAGACGTGCTTATCCGCTTATCAGGCGTCAACCGGGCCCGGGACGAGCAGTCCCCGCGGATCGGTTCCGGGTTACGTACCCTGGTCGGTCCGAGAACGCCCAAGTGCGGTCTCCATCTTATCCGAAATTCAAATGAGGAATCGAAAAATGCCGGTCGACGATACCCCCGCCACCTATAAAGATTAAAGAAATGTCGATCGACGGTACTCCTACACCTATAAGCTCGAGGGAGGGGGCAGGAAGACGCGCATCGAGACGGGCGCAGGCCCCGGGAGTGCATCGCTCCCGTTGTCACTTTCGCTGCAACTCGAGTTCTCCGATAAGGCGCGGGTACCTGCCGCGTATCATTATCGCCGTGTTAAGATAGGCGAGGCGACAAGCCCCGACGTATCTCCATCTAGAACACGGGGTATAGGTGGCGGTCGAGGGAGGCACGGTCTTTTCCGAGGTCCCGGGAGACCGTAGGAAAAATCATCGGGGGGTTTCTAGACCCCTTCGAGGTGATACGGGCCCCGGGGAGAGAATTACGGGCCCACGCGCACACCTCGACCGACCGGCTCCGATTTCCTCCGAACCAGTTTATCGGCACGGACCGAGGAAAGCCGCAATAACGGATCGTCGATCGCGATCTAACGGCGCGCGCGCTCGAGAAGAGGCCCGGCAACGGCGCACGCGCGCGACATCCGGACCCACGGCCAGATGCGCGTAAGGCCCGATAACGGAGATAGGCGGTGCAACGGGGGCGCATGCGGGGACCCGCTGTGCAATGCGAGTGCATACCTACGTACACGAGAGGGAGGAATAAAAAGAGACCTCGAAGAAGCTGGGACTGGACGGGCCCGCGGTCCAGCGTGATCTCCGGGCCCCCCGGAGAAGGCCCCGAGTAACGACCTCGGGCGAGAGGGGGCCCTTGGCATAAATTTCGAAAACCGAGGCGCAGGGGTCCCAGGACCCCGGGGCCCGCTCTCGAATCGCGATCGGAATCCATTTTTAGGGATTCGTCGAGTCGGGGCCCGACTTTCGGGAAGAGGGGCCCGACTCCGGGACGCCGGGAGACGCGAGATTCGATAAGACTCTCTCGTCGGTCTTGCCGGGGCCCGAGCCCACAAATCAACCGAGCGGGCCCCGCGGATCCATTAAACCGCGTTCCCTGGGAAATATTTTATCGGGCCCGCGGATCGATTTCAAATCCGAGCGGCCGACGGGCCAGCCGGCCTTTTTCGGCGCACCAAATTCATAAATAATGGCTAAAGAGCGGCCCCGGCTCGTGCATCACGACGCGAATTTGTAGCCTTTAAACCTTTTAAGGTTTTTGCCGTCCCCCTCCCGTCCCCGGGCCCTCCCCTCCCCTGGGCCCGGCGTCTGGCATCGCCGAGAGCGAATTTTGATCCGCCCTCGGCGGCGCCCGACTCGTGTACTCGTGGGGCCCCTAATTACATGGCGACCATTACGCAAAGGGCCCCGAAATCGCACCTATCCCGTGGACGGTGTCCTGGGTCTCCTCTTCCTCGCCCTCCCGCTCCCTTGGGCCCTCTTGGGACCTTTGGGTGTCTCGGGCCCCCTCGGCGACCTCGGGCCCTCCTCTCGCCCCCTTCCTTCCTTCCTTCTTTCCTCGTCCTTCACCTTACTCACGTGGCTTTCGGTATTTTTAACCTCCTTCGACCATATTTTAGCCCCTTTCGGCCCGGCGTGATCGCGATCAAGGCCCAAAGTCGAGTCGGGCCCCGCTCGGCGGAAGGCCGATCGGGCTGCGATACGGTTCGAAGACCGTCGATGACCTGGCTAAACTTCCTTAATGAATATTCCCGATGGCGCGTTATTATTCCGTCGGGCTTTAATTAAGAATCTCGACATTAGGACTGGAGTAAAAGCCTCGGCGAGCCGTGACTCGGCAGGCGGCCGCTAAATTACAACGTCCAAGTCGTCTCGTCCGTTAGCTGGCCCTCGTCTCTCCGGTGATCAGGGCTCGAAATCTTGGATTTTCCATCCAGAGAGACTCCTCGAAGGGGGAGGAGACGGTCCTGCCGAAATCCACCTGTCTTCCAGGTCTTCCAGAATTTTTCGCGAATTTTTCTAACCCTCCCTCTGGGGCCCGGGGACCCGATTCGCGAGTTCATCCGGATTTTCTTCGCATAGGAAAAATGAAAATGAAAGACAACGAATGAGGAATGATATTCCCATGGAAACTGCTGCAAAGTCGCGTAATTGCTCGAGGTTTGAAAGCCTTGGACGGAACTGTCAATTTCGCATGTGAAAGTTGGTTATATGAACTCGAGAGTCGGGTCCCAGGGTTGGATAGACGAATGGTCGAGGATGCTGCGACCCGTAGATAGTCGAAGCGCATCTCGTGGCGTTACTTCATATCGAGATGTGACTCTTGTTTTGTCTCTTCGCATTGCCGCATACTTGGGCATAATGCGATCGAACTCGTGTCGCCATCCGCGTCTTCGAGGAAGTCGAGTAGCTTCTTCCTCGTGCCTTCGCGATGACAATCGCCATGAAGAGGATACGGTGTTCGTTATTGTTCGATCTAGGAGAAGACGTATCGTAATCGAAGGAAATTCAGGATGTGAGAGGAACTTTGAGGGATTCGACGGCGGGCCATTCTGGGCGCCCTGAAAAATTGGGCCCGTCCATTATCTCGCCGATAGGGCTATTTTTCTTCCAATCAACGGGGCACCTTGCCTCACACCGAGCCGCCTTTAAGTCGACCAGAAAGCGCGGTTAGCATTTTAAATTAATTAACTGCCGAGGCATAGGACTCGCGGCGTGTCGGGAACGGAAGGGGCCTCCGGGCCCATTTGCATGCGACATGATGGCAGAATGCGGCACCGCTTGTTAAGCGACGAGGCCGACACGCTTTTTCGACCTCTTTAAGCAGCCCTACCGCTACTTTTAAGGCCAATCGAAATATCATCCGACATTTTTCGACATTCTCCGAGTCTCTTTCAGCGCTTCATCAGCTGCGCCTTTGCAATTTTTTTTTTTCGTGCCTCTTTCGCGTCCCTCCGGTAAAATCGAATTATCATCCGGCATTTTCCGAAATTACCCGCGTCTCATTTAGCGACTTAATCGGCTGGGTCTTTTGCAATTTTTTGTTCGTGCCTCTTTCGCGTCCCTTCGGTATAGTCGAATTATCATCCGCGTTTTTCCGAAATTCTTCGCGTTTCATACAGGGGATTTGTCGGCTGCATCTTTTGCAATTTTTTGTTCGTGCCTCTTTCGCGTCCCTCCGGTATAGTCGAATTGTCATCCGCGATTTTCCGAAATTCCCGG
This sequence comes from Orussus abietinus, assembly GCF_000612105.2. Classification (NCBI taxonomy): domain Eukaryota; kingdom Metazoa; phylum Arthropoda; class Insecta; order Hymenoptera; family Orussidae; genus Orussus; species Orussus abietinus. The sequence goes on from NW_019396012.1 coordinate 1,576,178, forward strand.
CGATTCTTTCAGGAGCTTTGTCGGCCTGCACCTTTCGCGATTTCTCTCGTGCCTCGTTCGGGTCCCTCCGCTACAACGACGGACACGCGAGGGCGCCAGCCTAGCCGGTAATTATTGTAATTAGAGCCGGTCAGCGCAGAGGGCCGTCAAGTCAAAGGTACGAGGGTAATAATCGACATTTCATGTCGACGTACGATCTTCCCCCTAGAAGTCTCGGAACGACCCTGGAGAAATGCCTCTCGAGTCGGTCGTAAAGAATCTCGGTCCTCCGGCGTGCACACCTCGGAACGCGTTCTTCTTCCGGCCGCTGACCCTCTAACGAATCTCCTTACACTTTCACACTATAATAGGCCATGCAGAGAAAATATATTCAGGGTGCGCGGAATTTTTCGACAAGATATCTGGAATTTTCCCTCCCGATCTCGAGGTCGCGAGGAAGAGGCCGACATCCCGCGGCCTTCTTCGGGGACATTTCTTTCCACCGCGGTGGAACGTAGCCAAGGCGGCTGCGGCGATCCTTTGCCGATAACTTTAACGCAGGAGGAATGCACCGAGCACGGCTCGAGTGCCCTTCGAGTAGGCAATTATAACCGCGAGCTCGATCTCGAGATGCTCTTTACCGAGCGGGCCCGATTAATGCTCGTCAACCGAGCAAGACCGGTCTCCGCTCGACGTCGCTCCCGAAAATCATTTCTTTCAGGGAGATTTCAAGCACGAGGGTAATCAATGACGAGGTTCATAGGTTAGGTGACATTTCCACGCCATTCCCAAAAATTACACATTTCAATGGGCGCTCATAGTTGTCGAGAAATTATTTTCTAATTTTTCTTAAATCTTCATTAGACGCGAGTGCGCGTCAATCCGGTGCTTAAAATAGTCGGGGATAAGATTTATAAGTTGTAGGTGGGTTTCCGCGGCATGTCCAAAAATTACGCATTTTAATGGAGGCTTGTAATCCTCGAGAAATTATTTTCCTATTTTTAAGAGATGCATTGGACTCGGGTAAGCGTCAATCCGATGCCTAAGTATAGCCTCGGCCTCGGCTCGTAGGTTAGGTGCTCGCGCCTCGAGGCGGTACGCGAGTACATCGAGTGGGTACGCAAGTGGGTACGCAAGTACGCACGGGAACGCGCCGGTACATGACCGGTGCATGACCGGCGCATGACCGACGCATGACCGGTCGGAGATAGCAAGGACGCGGGATGCGCCGATCCGCTCCCGGTAGAATGTCGATTTGCAGCTCGACGCATTACGGAATACGAATGACAGCGGGATCGGAACGAGTGCGGTCATTCCGCGTCCGGCGAGTAACATTAGCGCGAAATATGCCCCCATTATGAATAATTTACAGGGATGCATTCCGAGCCCTGCGCATATCCGGATACCCGTGAGGCCTTGTTCCAGGGCGGATGCAATTGCAGTAATTGAATCACGGGCCCAATAATGAATACACGGGAGGGTACTCTGTATTAAAAAATTGAGCGCGGTTGAATTCGTTGATAGAATTTAATATCGACGGGATAAAAGTATCCCCTTTGTCGGTGGGTTTGGGAGGTTCCCTGAATATAACGGAGGGGGGGGGGCGGGCCCCGGATCACAGAAGTCGGGATCGTGGCCGAAGGTGGACGCGCGGGCGAAAAAGACAAATCGCGTGCGGTTTCCGGACGGTCCCCCCGGCGTGTCCACCCATTGGCTCGGCGGGCCGCGGGCCGACAAGCTTGCTAACAACCAATTAAATTAGGCGAAGCCATCCCCGGTCGCTCACTAACCCTTCTTTTTCTCTCTCTGCGTTCCAGGTAAGTTCACGCGGCGTCCCGAGAGCAGCCGGACCGAGGGGCCCAACCGGGCCCAGGGGGCCCAGGGGGCCCCAACCGGGACCACGACCGACCCTCGGCGCGATAATGCGGCGCTGCGCGGCCAAGGATAAGCATCTCGAGGTTGGAGGGTTCGTTAGTAGGTTCGAGGACCGACTTTGAGGCCGAGATACACCTCGGAGATGCATTATGCGCCCCTCTCCTCACCTGGCCGAAGGGGCCCCCGAAACGTCGGGACGTCATTTCAGAAAGCGGCAACCTCGGACACGTCGAAAAGCTGGAACCTGTCGGGGGACCCTAGGGGTCAGATCGAGGGGCCCGACAACGCGCTACGCGTGTCGGGCCCCGGATTGACACATTTTTTAACGGCACGACAAAAATCGCCGTCCCGGAGCGCGAGGCCTCGACGAAGTCGTAGAAGCTTAGAGGATCGCGTCCAGGGGAAATCGAGCGATTCCTATTCTGGCGGGAGATACCTCTGCATCTAGGCATGCGTCTAGGGTGCATCGGGGGTCGGCCTCGGGAAGGCGAGGAATTCCGAATCATCGGGGAATCCGCGACCCCTGACCCGCCTCGGCGGCTCCGCGCGCGGTATGCAGCGCGCGGAGCCCCTCGACGCTGCACCCGCTGCACACGATGCACCTCGGTGCACCGCGGCGCGGTAGCTCGCGCTAAGCGCATCCAGGATCCCCGAGTATTTATGCAAATGCCAACTATCCTCCGAGAGTGGTCCCGCTCTCGGGGCCCGATATTTATGCCTCTCTGTCCCTCCGCGATGCCGCGCTATCTTTCCTTTCTTTCGCCCCCGCCTCGTCTCTCCCTCTCTCCTCTCCACCATTGGCTGCCGATATTCCCTCCCTCCCTCTCCTTTGTCCCTCTTTTTCCCATCCGCCGGTCGCGATATCGGGCGCGGGGTTCTCCGTTTTTTCCACCCCGAGCCGATAGATTCGCGGGCCCGATAGCGCCACCGGGGCCCAGCGCTCTGCGTCCTCGTTTAACAAGTTGTTCTACAAGGATGGGCCCAAGGGCCGCCACATGCTGGGCTCGGGCGGCGCTCTTTTGTCTCCCGGGGCCCGCTTACCGCGAAAGGCCCCCCTAGAGGGCCCCGAGTTCGGGCCCCACGGTCTCGACGAGGCGCCCCCGCGACGCGCGGACCTTCACCGAGGGGTCCTGGGGCGCCGCTGAAAAATCCCAATAAATCTCGGAATCCCTCTTTTCGGCCCTTTTTTCCCCTCTCTTTCCTCGATTTTCCTCTTTCGCCCCTGGAGACCACTGGCCTCGTCGTTTACGGCGGCATAACCGTCCCGAGCACCTACTTGTCAACGCCGGGTTTATTCAGACGACGGTTTTATGGCGAGTCGTTTTATGGCGACCATGCGCCGAGGCCTCGCGCGCTGCCCGAACGATAATCCATATGTAAGCCGGGCTTTCGATGATGGAAACGCTAGCCCCGGAATGGATACCGATACCAATGTTCCCAGCCGTATCATTTTATTTCTTAAGCACCGCCGATACTAATCCGATTTTCTTTCAGCCCCCTCCCAGCCTATGGGGAACGAAAACGGATCGCACTCGCCATAGCTCTGTACACTCGTCTAAGTGCTCTAGTTTCTTCCCGGGCTTCATCCGTCACTTTCGCGGGTCGTTTATCTGGTTTCGGTGTATTTCTTTTTTTACACCTCATTTTAATCCAGTTTATACGAGTTTATCCATCGCAACCCACCAAACACGTTTACGTAACAATAATGTAACCGTTGCATAACGTGTAATGTAACATACATATAAGTAAGACTTGTGTTACTATCTCCTCCGCAGCTATATAACACCGTCGTAAAACGAATAGTGTAACCTATACATAACATGTTATATGTTATGTTAATATTATATAACTCCATGGCTTAGATGTTCGTAACGAGGTTAATGAACGGTTATTCGACGTTATGTGATATTAATGTATCTTTTGAATGACATTCGTTATATATCATGTTACAGGGTTATGTCATTGTGACGTAGGGTGTTTGGTGGGAATATGTACTCGTAGGGAATTGTGTATGTTCCTTGACGTGTTGTATGTAGCATTGGTCTCGCCACGAGTACATTTAGGGCCCTGATAAGGTCTCTTTACTTCGCCGTCGTAGCGGCATGAAGAACTGATTTCATGCATCCCGCGTTACGGGGAATGCGGTAAAAAGTGCGGTCACGGGGTCCGCCGATTACGGGGCGTTGTTAATGCAAATCAACCTGGCCGTTTACGCCTTGTGTTCGCCGCGGGAGACAGGCTCGCGTTATAATAATCGTAGCGATTATTCTACCCGACATGGCCGAGCGTTGCGCAAGTGCGATTCGATTTTCCCCAAGTTTCCCCCGTGCGGTAATTAACATTCGAGAGTTTCAGGTCGAGCTATCGCAGCGAGGGGGATTTTTTTTTCATGGGGACTGGAGACTTCGAGATTGCCGGAGAAATTTCTCGATAACTCGGAATTATCGGACGAGTCGCCATCTTTACGTCGTCAAGGCCTGTCGGTCCGTCTCCGTCGCTCCTGCGTCTCCACGGTGTACATATATAATATATGTATATATATTTCTTTCTCTCTCTCGGTCTCTTCCATGCGAAGTCCCAGCGAAGAGCGCCTCTTTTGTTTCCTCCCGAAGAGAGAGGCCGAGATGCTATCTGGCATAAATAATTATGCTGGACCGAGGCAGATGCTGGGCCCCTCGGGGCCCGACGGAGGAGGATGCGGATTTTCGTCTTATCGGGCCCCGACTTTTGTCTCTGGAGGCTAGAGCCTCGAAAAGGTGCCACCTCGTTATCCACCTTGCCGTAACCAAGGACGCTTGCGCCGATCTTCCGCCGGTCGAACCTATTTTCCAGTTCTCATCTTGGATGAAATCCATTTTCTTTCTTTTCTTTTCTCTTTTTTTTGTCAACTGTCGACGTATCGGAAAATCGGAGGTCGACTCGCCGGAGGCGAGATCGATTCTCCGATCTCCTCGAGGACGATTTGTACACTCGCCGATTCCCTCCTACGCGGTTTATCCTCCTCCTCGCGAATGGCCGATTCCGCACTCGCGGCGATTCCCTCCCCCCTTTTGACGGTAAATCCGCAGCGATTGCGCGATCTCGACGCGGCCGGACTGTGCATTACGATTCGGACGGGGAGATGGAAATCGGAGAGAGAAAGAGAGAGAGACGCGGGTGGCGAGGATCGCCCCGGGCGATCGAGAGATCGACCGAACGGGGAATAATGGACGGGGAAGGGGTGAATAAACAAGCCGATTTTTCCGCGACTCTTTTCCGGGCATCGATCGCTGATTTTCCCGCACGGAGGGTCGAGGATCGACTCCGCGGACTCGCTGTACACGGATCGGACGATTGCAGATTTCCTAAACGTCGGGGAGAGCCGTCCCTCCGGGAGCGACGTCGGATTCACGAGGCGCCTTCGATTAATCGGCGAATTAATCCCGAGGTCGAGGGATCTAATAAAAGGGGGGCCGAATAAATCCAGAGTAACGGATGGGGCCGATTTACCCCCGGCGGGAAATCGCGATCGATACCCCGCGGGATTTCGCGTCAGCCGGGAGATTTATCGATTCGCCGATTTATCGTCCTATCGATCGGTTCCATCGGTCTCGATCGGGCGTTATCTCGATCGCGCTCGAGCACGAGCCGCGATCGCTCGATCGGTAATTTCCTACCGTATTTCTCGCGGTTTATCCGGTCGGGAAATAAATGGCGTCTCCTGGAGGGACGTTTCCCTGGACCTTGTCGAGACGCGGAGGAGAAGCTCCTGCAGCTCGATTCCGGCACCCTGAAGACGTGAGGACACCCTAACGACACCTCGGATATCAGCTGGCGAGGATGCAGGCAGAAGATGCGTCCCTTCACGGTGAGTCTGCCCAAAGTTTACGTAATTCTCTAATTTTAATCCTCTTTTCACTCCATCCCGATGATAACCGCGGCCTTGAAGAGCCCCAGGTCGGGGCCGTAGGATAGCGGAGAAATTTCCGCCGATCGTCTCGGGTGTCAGGGCGAACCCGATACAGCGGTTTCGGCTCGCGTTAGCCCAAACACGCGGCTCCACTCCGATCCGCAGGCGTATAAAAAACGAGTCGCCGAAATGCTAATGACCATCCGTCTCCCCGCTCTGGGCCCGACTCCCCCGAGAACGGGGCCCGCGGCATTAACATTGCTAATTTTTCCCGAGGGGTGTCGGGTGTCCCGCTCTCTCTCTCTCCCTCTCTCTCTCTTTCCTAACGCGTTCCGCTCCTCTTCCGCTCGACTCGAGTTGGGTTCGACCTATCCGAGTCGATCGGGCCTATCGGTCCCATCGAGCCGTTCGACTCCCCCGAACCCGATTTCCAATACCGCGAACCACCTCGAGATCGCTTCTCGGAGTTGGATTTCTCTCCTCTCCTCCGCTTCCGTTTTACTCGACCTCCCATCTCCGTCTCTCCTAGGGAGTTCCGGGTCGCCCTCTCTCTCTCGCTGCGCGGAGTCGCACGTGCTCGGCTGGGCCCATCGGGCCCGGCGGGACCTCTTAGCAAAGAGCAGCTAATCTTCGCGCCGAGCGCGTTCACGGTCGCGCCGCGGACTTTGACAGTTGGCAGCATTGTTAGCCTCCCTGGGAGCGATAATTGCCACGCGGAGTCCCCCTGTCCCCCTCGCGGTTCCCTTTCTTCCTTTCCTCGGCTCTTAACACCGACACCTCGCATGCGCGCCCCCCCTCGAGGTGGAGTTCCCGGGATTCCTGGACCGAAGTGCTCGACCAGAGGAGGCTGCTCGCCATTTGGACCTCTCGCGCGAGAAGCAGGATGTGAATAAAGGGTTGAAAGAAAAAGAAGGAGCCGAGAGAGAAAATCAGGTCTCAACCGGCGAGAAGCGCGGATTGTCGATTTAACGGCGGTCATTCGTCTCGAGTAGGGGATTTTTTTTTCTATCCTTCGGGGGGATAAAAAGGGAGGGAAAAAAATGGAGAATTAACTAGCTATTCCAGGATGGGCCCCGGGGCCCGATCGCCCCCGAATTGGCGTAAGGCCGGGTGCGCCTGTATTTCCCGTAATCGGGTGCCGTCACGGTTCGGCAGCTTCCTGAGAAAGAGGCGCCGTCGTTGAGGCGACGGGCCCCTGGGGCCCGGTCGCAAGGACGGGCCCAAAGCGCTCGGCAACGCGGACACACGAAATCCGCATACCGCGAGGCCCCCGGCCTCCTCTCGGGCGTCGAGAGAACGAGCGAGCGATAATAACGATTATTCCCCGCGTGGAGAGCGGCCCCGTGGGCCCCCCCTGCCGGGATGGGACTCACGGGTGAGCTCGGCCAGGACGTCCCACTTTATCGGACCCAGCTAGCCATTACCGGCCACGGCCATTACGCGCGGCCGACGCATCTGTCGGCAATAAAACGGCACCCGATCGGTATCCGCCATTATCTGCTTCGCGGTTCGCGAGTATCCGTCTTCGCGAGGGGCCTTAGGGCCCCGTGGGCCCGCGAGCGCGCACCCTCCCCTGGGACCCAGTCCATGGATCGAAGCTTCGCGTTTAGGTGCGCTCGAGAATTAACTCCAGCTGGAAATGTTGAGATTAGTTTGGGCCCTTCGGCACGCATGTCGCATTCCTAAGGCCCCAACGGTCCCCGAGCGTTCGGCGCTGCCTAGAGGGGGCCTAAAGGGTTGCGAGGTCGCCGTTCGTTATCGGCGATCGTGACTCGAGTCACGTGGCGACACTTTATCGCGGAATTAATTACGCGGGGCGCGTGGAACCCGCGGGGTCCCCCGGGGCCCGTGCCCTCCGCAGTGGGCCCCCCTCCGTAATTGGAGAACGCCGCGAGCATGGGACATCTGCCGGGGCCCGCGGTTTCTTGCCGGGCCCGATCCGGTGCCGATAACAATGTCGCGAGTCGCGCGGCTCGTTTGCCGGCAAATCCGACGGCGGCCTTGGGCCCTCTCTTTGGGCCCTCTCTTTGGGCCCCGGAATGTCGGGCCGATGCATCGCGACGCGGGCTCGCCGGATCGGGCCCCCGCGGACGTTCTTTGAATAAAGGCAAATTCACCAGCCGGGGACTTTAATTTGGGCCCTATGGCTCCCGGCGCTTCTCGCCGTTTATGCGTCGCCCCGTCGCGACGATCGAATGCATTGACTACATTGACTCTCGAGGTGGTCGGACGACATTGTACCCGGGGCCCGTCACCTGAGAATGACTCGCGCCGATTTGGGCCCTACGGCTAGCCGGCCCATTTCATCCAACTCTGGTGCCACGCGATTATTTCATATGGCACTCTCTCTAACGGTGCACCCATATCGATATCTATTTTTATATTACATTTCCTTCCTCCATATCACCGATTTCCGACCTCGGTCTTCGGGACCGGTGGCGTCACGTATTTACAAGCAAACTTCTGGGCCCTACCTCTACCAGGCCCATTTCATCCAACTCGGGCACTCGACCCTGATTATTTCATGTTGCACTTCTCTCGAACGGTGCACCCATATCGATATCTATTTTTATATTATATTTCGTTCCTCCATATCAACGTCTTCTGACCTCGCTCTTCGAGCCCGGTGGCGTCACGTATTTACGAGCAAACCTGCCGAAGTGCGCGTAAACGGAGACCGGGGCCGTATCACCGGCCGCGATTCGCGGTATTGGCTTCGACGTCGATTATGGCCGCGGTATCGATGCCGCCCCGATAAGCCCGCCCATTGGGCCGATTATCAGCCGGCGTATTATGCCGTTTCTCGGCCTTCCTCCCCCGTGCTCGAAAACCGCACACTATACGCTCCGAGGATGCGAAAGAAATAAAATACAAAGTTCTCGCTAACCTCGGATCAGGCCCAATGAGGCCCAGTTTCCCCCCGCCCTGGCGAGGCCTCGTTCCGCCCACCACTTTCGGGGTCCCATCCCGCGGGAGTTCCTTCCACCTTATTCTTCGGCGATTTCCGAAAGTTGCGCCGTGGGTGCGCATCGGGCCCAGATCTCTCCAGGGACTACGGTCGGGCCCCTCGCGTTAATAATAAGCATTACAGGCAGTAGGCCGGTATCGCCACGAGGATAGGTCAGGTTAGGTTAAATCGTATGCCTACGTTATGGCGTATCGGCATTATGCTACACCCATGTATCCGCGGACTCGCGTAGGGCCCAATGTAGCTATGTACCGCAGGGGCCTTATGTGCCGTCCGGATTACGACGCGGCCGGCCGCGATAAGGCGCGGCTAAGCCGGCCGATCGACTACCTATGTAACCCCATGTAACCCCATGTAACCCCATGTAACCCCGCGTTTCGCCTTAGCACGCGACATCGCCGCTCTATATCACCTATCGCTCGCTATATATCCCAGGGGCCGGGCATAAGCGCCGGACGATATCGGCCGGCCGCGCTGCTTTATGACATCGCCATTTTGGTCCCGGGGCCTGCTTTACGAGGGGCCTCACGGCTCCCGGGCCCTCTCTCGATTCTCTCCCCTTCTCTATATCGGGGATTAAAATACCCGCTCGCCTGTTTATCGGCCAGGTGCTGAATAAACACGGTCTCGCCCTTCCGCGGCGGATAGGTGACGGCCGATAAATGGCCGCCATCTTGGATCCACGTGGTCTCGCCCTTCTTGGGAAATTATATGGGAAAAAAAGGACATCGCTCGAGGATTCGTGTAATGAAATGTTCTCTCTACGGGGTTGGTTACTAAATATTGTGTCGATAAGAGGCATTTGAGATTCGGGCTATCGGTTTCTGATTATTAATCCCAGGCGGCGTGGTTTCTCCTCGTTCCGATCGCGTCATTTCCGTCCCCGGACCGCGTCGTCGCCGGGAATCGAGGAATTACGAAAGAGACGGCGCTTGGGCAATCGACTGTCGTTCCGAGCGATTGCCTACGTAGGTAAAAGGCACACGGCGATCTTGCCAAGGATCGTGGTCTTAGCCGAAGGTGGGCGAGCTAGCGACTAGACGTGTCACGGAGACGGCTTTGGTTGAGTCACGACGCGATGCCGCGACAATGGCGGGTCCGTCCCTGCAATTGGCCTCCCCGTTATCCGGACTTGTCCCCGGAGGTTCCGAGATATTCCGGTGTTATCCGCCGATCCCTCGTTCGGGCTACCCCGCGTTATCGGGCTCCGTTACTCCAGACGCGTGGACCGCGCGAACGCCGACGTCCAGTTTCCTGATTCTTGCTCGCGGAACTCGGAATTTTCCTACTCGTGTTCCTGTCGGCCGATCGAAAAATTCTTCAGATAAAATCTTTACCTTCGGACCGGATTGACTTGAAAAAAAATCGGCGTGACCCCTCGTCCAAGCTACCTCGCGTTATCGGGCTTCGTTACTCGGGCCGCGTGGACCGCGCAACGCCGACGTCCAGTTTCTCGATACCTACTCGCGAAGTTCGAAATTTCGCTATTCAGAATCTTGCCGGCTGATCGAAAAACTCTTCAGATGAAATCTTTACCTTTAGACCGGCCCAAGTCAGAAAAAAATTGACGAGACTCCTCGTGCGTGCTATCCCGCGCTGCCGGGCCGACATTGAAAAAGAAAAGTTTCGGAGCAGAGCGGGGCCCCCGAAGTAGCGAGGAGGGGTCGCTAATTCACGACGTCGCGGTTCACGGAGGAGTGCAGAAACGGATCGTCTGCGAGATCGTTAGCGTACCAGAGCTGGAGGTCGAGTTATCACCTCGCGCCCGGAGGTGATAATGACAGAGGAAAGGGGTAAATCGAGTTTCGGACGAATTCCGAGGGGTCGAAGAGTGACTCATCCACCTATCCGCCGTGATAAACTCCGCAATAGCGATTAGGAGCAATTTCTAGCCTAGCAAGACTTCGAGTAACGACCTGGCGCAATCGGCTCGGGGAATGCACCGCGACTCGTACGGGAGGTTCTAATGAGCAATACCGAGACGGTAGTCGTTCCTCGCGCGCGTCTCATTATCATCTGGGTTGAGCGATTGCACGAGTGGCATGGGAATCGACGTCGGAGTCCGCATAATCAGCCGTCAAATCGACCCGGATCGCAATAGGCGAGAATTTTCCCACCGCGAGTCGATTCCGCGGGGTCCGCGATCGATCGATATCGATCCCTCGATATCAGGAAAATCCGCTCGACTCTATCCTCCCAAGTGACCGGATCGTCATCGCCGTCTCGGAGATCGGTTCCTTGGCGAGGAATGCACCGGTGCATCGATGCATCGACCGTAGGATGACAAAAGTCACGAGCGAGGGAGGACCTCGACCTCGCGGGGGGTTCTCGTTTCCTTTGTCCTCCCCTTGTTGCCTCGCCTCTCCCCTCTCCCACGGACAATGGCAGCTCGGTTTTCGCACCCTGCTGCGGCGCCCTCCGTAAATCAAAGGTGCAGCCTCCGACTCTGGACCGCCGAAAGTTAAACGCATTCGAATGGATCCGGAACGCCCACTCGGGGCAGAAGTCCTTAGGTGGAAAATCCCGGAAGCGGTGTCGAAGCGTGTGAATCGCATTGTTATCATATATGAAACAAAAGGCAACCGGCAATCTCAAAGAAGGAAATTCTATTCCCTGATTAGACATTTATATACATATATTATGGAGGTATCTTACGTATTACATACGTAGCCAGTGGAGAGGTTCATCCTTAGCGGAGGAGTCGTGGGTGCGAGCAAGAAGGGGTACACCTGTTGCTCCGATTTTTCTCCGCGATCGCCGGAGGAGTCGAGGGGCAAAATGGGAATAATGAGAGAGGAGGGAGGGAGAAAAAGAGTGCCGGCACGTACCGCACTTAGGAACGCGGCTCTCTCGCGGTGCTCCGACCGCGGGGCAAAACTAAGGACGGAGATAGCGAAGATCGTTGGGCCGCGACGGGAGAGGAAGAGAGACCGAGGTATCCATCATCCGAGGTCATTTGAATACCTCGGGTACCGGGCTGAGAGAAAGAGAGAGAGAGATACCGAGGGATCGTAGAAGAAGAGGGTCCGGCCGGACCCCGGCGAGGAACCCGGAGGTGCCGAGAGAGACGGAGAGGGGAGGAGGAGGAGGAGGGACGGGGAGAGAGCGCCAAGAGGTGCGAGAGAGCTGCGAGAATGGACCAGAGAAGGTCCGAGGAGAAACCGGTTGCCGAAGAGGTAAACACGCGAAGGTGATGTACCCTACGTGCCTCTCTTCTCTCCTCGTCTCTCTCTCTCTCCCTCCTTCCCCCTTTTTTCCTCGCTCTCCGTCTCTCTCATCCAGGAGATCCGAAGTGGTCCAGGCGGAGGCTGACGTCCGCGAGGGCGACCTCGGGAGAAGAAAAATTCCCCCCCCCCCCGAGCTGCTTTCCCTAAAAAATCCCCCCCTCTATTTTTTAATAACAACCTGTCATATATCCACGATTATCTATCCTGTGTAGATATACGTCCTTCTCGGTGGTACTCGAGACCGCGAGCAATTGTCGCGGAGTAAGTCACGTAGCGGCGCTACCCGAGCTCTCGGGGGTGGGAAATAAATTATTTACCCCGGTATTATTCTCGACGAGTTCCGGGAACGGCCGAAGGGCAGATCGCTCGACTCGGCGTCTACGTCAGCGACGTCGGCGTACGGACGTGCGTCGCGGCGGCGCGTCGCCTTGAAAAGTGCAACCTACGACGTAATGGTCGCCGGTCGTTTGCGAGCGACGCAAATTGGATCAACGCCGGGAAACGGGAGGAATATCGGGGGGAGGGGGATCGATAAATAATTTATCATCGACGAATCGACGAATCGGACCCGGGGAACGTCGGAACGTTCCGCGGACCGGCAACCGGATGCCCTCGCGGATGCGCACTTTCTCTCCCTCTCTCCGTCTCCTCATATGCAGCGACCCCGAGGAGTCTCTCTCTCGGTGGAAATCGACCACCCTCGAAGAACGTGCTCGGAGCACGCTCTTAATCTCGAGAGCATCGAGAATCGTGTCGGGCCCGGGTCTCGGCCGCTCGCGGCTCTCTCGCCGCAAGAGCGGGGAGAGAGGGGAGAGGGGGGCCTGGGATACGAAATCGGGCCCGGAGTGGGGAGGGGGCCCGTAACGATTCTTAGATTTTTTTCGGGAGGGCCCTCACGAGCGGCGCCACTGTCCTCGGGACCGGTATTCTCTTCTGGGCAGTATTTCACCGGCGAGATGCGGCTCCGCCGGCGGACCGAGAGAGAGGGGCCGCGCCGCGGACCGCGGGGTGGGAGAGAGAGGCCCGATGGTGGCGGGCCCATAGGGCTCCGCCGACTCGTGTTCTCGCGGGGCCCGACAATAGGTGCGCGGCCCCGCCGAGGTGCGTGTCCCTGGGAATGCGTGTATGCACGCGCGAATCTATCACGCCGCGAGATCCCGCTAATCCCCCGACGACCGGGCCCGACCCTGCCGCGGTTGGGCCCGACGAGTTGCGGAGAGTCCAACGCCCGTCGCGGGCAGGGGCCTTTCGGTCACCTCTGGATGAGCGGGAATTTGGTAGGATTTTTTAAGGGCTCGGGATGACGTCTTTCGGGAGGGGCCCGGGCCCATGTGGCGCCTCTAGGGATAGGGCCCCGCGCGAGGGCGACGAGACGACGATGAACTTCCTACGGAGGAGTCCTTTCGGCGGAATTCGCACGGCCGTCCCGGGGCCCGTCGATGTAATACGAGTTAACGCCGCTGGCCGGGCCTCCCGCGGCGGTGGACCGGGCCGCACAATGGGCCCGGAATAGCCGAGCCACTCGATGGCCACAATGGGACCTGGGACCCTTTGGGACTCGCCGGGGCCTTCTGGAACCCTCCGGGCCCCGAGGGTCCCGGGCGGCGTGCCGGGGTCGGGCCCCGTCACGGGAATACACCGTCGGGCCCCGCCTGGAAGCACCTGCTAGGCCGAGAAGCCACCCCTCGAGTGGGCCCAGGGCGAAGGGGAGTCTCGCGCGCTTCGAGTGCCAATTTTTCACGGGCCTTGTATCTCCTCCCCTCCCCCGCCCGAGGCCCTCTCTCTTCCTCTCGGGCCCAAAAAAGCTCACCTACGTAACGCAAAATTTTTACCCGCGGAAAGACAATAACCACCCCACCTTCTTAATCATCCCATTCACTTAAATGGACACGAAACTCGTATCCGTAATTGTTCGGATACCTATTGGGCATCATCGACGTCCGATGTAAGGCCCGAAATTTGTTTCCTTTGTTATTCAAACCGCCGGCTGAATGCCGAGGTGCCGGCCCTCTCAGGGTTTGGGTCGCGTTACAAAACAATCGGCGAGACGGCAGGAGAGAAAGGCACCTGCTAGGGCGAAAAGCAACCCCTGGGGTGGGCCTCTTGGGGCCCGACGGACGGCAAATAGACATTCGACGAACCCATCTCTCGCGAGATTCCTCCATAAATCGATTTCCACCTCATAGCCTTTCTTAAATTCGCTTAGCGATTTCCTTCTCGCAAGTCCCCGATACCGATAACGAACGCATCGAGGTACCTACCCGCGCTACCCTTCTCTATCGCGCCCTACCTTACCGTCGCTGGTGCTGCGCACCTCCCCGGCGCGCCGGTACCCCCACTCCCGACTTACCTGTCCGGCGTCGGCGAAAGGAGTGGGGGGAGCGAGGCAGGGCGAGCGGGCCCAGGGGGCGCGGGGCACAGGTGGCGGCGGCGTCGGCGGCGGAGAAGGCGGGAGGCGCGGAAGGTGGAAAGGTAGGGGGTAGACCCAGCGTGGACCGCGCTGCATGGCCGGTCCGGAGACCCGCTCCGCAAGGTGAGACGCGCGGACCGCGACGCGAGTGGCCGATTCCGAGCGCGGGCCCCCTGGCCTGGTACCGATTCCGCCCGATACCGAGCGAGCGTCGTGGGGCCCACGGCGAGTGCGGAGGGCCCGCCCGATAGCCGAATTCCTAGGGCCCGGGACACGCAGGGAGTGCCAGGACGCGAGTAGAAGAGGCCCATGCACAGCCCGGCATGCGGCGCGGGGCCGACAAGGCGGGAAATCAGCCTCTAAAGGGCCCGACCGGGCCCGATCAGGCCCATCTTCGGGAGAACCCGAATTAACGCAAAGGACGTCGGTCCGAACCGAGTTTTCCCGGCGGTTCGACGTTAGGGCCCCGATCTGCGGGGTCCTATCCGTAAAGTAAAGTCTCGTCAGGCCCCGAAGTGTTTGGGCCAGTTGACGGACGTCCAGTCACCGGTACCCGTGTGCAGTGCCATCGTCGGCTAAGCTCTCGGATGAGGCCGCAGGGCGCGCTCCAGGACGCAGCGGGGCCCGACGACCGGTAAGTCCCAAACATCAGCTGTTAATCGAGACGAGGGAGTTTTTCAACTTTTTATCCGCCGCGGTGTTGACTCGAACGGGGTTTGGAGGACCCCTTGAAAGTCGGACCCCTCGGGCCGTAGGACCCATCGATCAGCGGGCCCTAATTACCCGACGAAAAGCCATTACACGTAACGCGTCCTGTATATACGGAGACGCGCGATAGGGAGAGTCGAATACGAGCTCGATCAATGTTTTGTTTACGAGTCGACTTGCTAGAGGTCCGATACGTAAACTTTGCCCTCGCCTTATGACTTTCGGAAATCCGGCCCAATCGGTCCGCGGACGGTCCCAAACATTGGGACAGTTCGTCGGGGCCTGGAGAATGGAACCAAATCCGGACCCCGAATCTCGTCGCGGTTGATAAGATCGAAATGTAGAGTGGGAAGGGAAGGGGGGCGGACTCCGACCGCTGTCGCTCAAAATCCCGTCGATCCCCGAGTCGGGGCCCGATCGCGCCGACCGGCCGATCTATAGATCCCAGACCCGGCGAGAGTGCTCTAAGTAGGCCACTCAGGCAAAGTAGAGTCTAGAGTCTAGCTGACACGCCTCGCGGGTTTCCTAACCACTTGCATTCCGGCTGCGCTTTCGTGTGCGTACTTGGCGCGCCGACTCTACCCCTTGGCACTTCCTCGAAGCATTCCTCGTACGGGCAAGCCTTGTTTTAATTACCCGTGCGACGCATTCGCGCTTCCACCTCATTCTCTCCGGATTGAGGGTGTCACTCTTGCGCGGACCCACGCGTCTACGCATCTTCCCTCCGCGCGTACTTGGCGCGTCGACTCTACCCCCGGGACGTTTCCGAGAGACGGGCCATCCTTTGATTATCCAACCGACTAGGCCCCATTTCCTTCTCTTTCTCCATCCAGACCTCGCTTATCACCCTTTTGATTTTTTTTACCCTTCGTAACTTTCCCCTGGAATTTTCCGGGACTTCTCAGATTTCCCCCGGACCTCTCCGGAGAGCGACTCGGGCCTCCTCTTCGAGGAGAATTACGCAAGGCTGGAATTTCTCGGCCCATCGGCCCCGGTCCGACTTTCTTGGCTCCGATAGTACGCGCGGAGACTCGAACGCCGGGGTAGGAACGCCGACGTGCGTCGGCGTCCCGACGCCCTTTCGGAAAACATCAACCCGAGAGCACGTGACATCTGCCGCGCGAGGGGGTGCCGGCTCCCGAGGGAGCACCCCGACGTCGACTCCGGGAAAATCGGGCCCGAAGGGCCCGCCGCCATCTTGCCATCCCCGCCCGAGTTAACGTCGCGTGGCCGATCTCGCGTTTCCCAGAAGACGCGGTGGACGCGCCGGACGTAATCCTCGTTTTATCCTCGCAAAGAATACGCAATAGGGTCGGCCGGTCTGCGTCTCTCGTCGTTCAACGACGACGACCGGCGGACGTCATCGACGAGTTTTCTTATCGAGCTCTCCTCGAGCGTGGAGTTTTATCTCCACACCTATCCTGGCTCCTCGCCAGGATGGAGCGATTCCGCGACCGCGATGCGCCGAGATTGCGTCGATTGCACTTCTTGTTTACTTCTACTCTCTGTGCCCCCTCCACCCTCGGTGTCCATTTTTCACACGATTGGATTCAACACTTTAAGGTGACATAAAAGGGTCACTCTATACACATCAAAGCGTGAAAGTATTTATCAAATTTTTCTCCAAGCTGGGTGTTAACACGTGATTATGGAGGCCCTAAGAAAAAAAAGAAACGTGATGCTCGTGAAATTTAATTTCTCGAAAAAAAAAATAAATCTTTTTTTCCTTCAATTTTGTCCAGACTAAAACCAAAATCACATTTCTTGTCGTTTTTGTGAAAAATGAAATTTCACGAGCTTCGCGTTCTTCCTTGGGGCCTCCATAATCACGTATTAACGTTTTAAATGATCCGGTGCACTTAGTTTGGAGGAAAGCATGAGAAATATTTTTACGTGTTAAATATATCTAGAATAACCTTTTTTTATATCGCGTTAAGCGTGATGTCACTCCCTGGGGACTGCCGCAGCGTCAAGAGTTTCACATGAAGTAAAAAAAATTGTTTTAATTACGTGTGAATTTAATTTATAATAAATATCAGTGGCATGAGATATTTAGGGTGGATTCGATTTTTTGGGCCTTACGGTGTACAGTTTTCGAGGTCTCGGGAAGATAACTTAAGTTGCGCGTCTCGCCATAGAAAGTGGTAACTTTTGTCGCCGGGGCCCTAAGTCCGTTGGAGGCGCTCTCTCTCTCTCTCTCCCTCTCTTTCTCCCTTTCTTTCTCTCTCTCTGTCGCGTTTACCGTTCCTTCGTGGAGAAGAGTCGGGGAACGAGAAGAGGCCCAGCCCAGGAGCGAGGAGGACGGACGAACAGGGAGGACTCGTTTCTCGTCCGCGTCGTTACACGGCGGAGTTAGCGACACGCGCGTCAAAAAGCGGGCCCCCGGCGAATACGCCTCGGGCCCCTGGGGGCCCGGTACCCGGAAGTGCCGAGGGCCCCGATTCGGCGGCCGGCCTCGCTGGAAATCGTCTTCCGGAACCGCTCTCCGTATCCCGGTCGGTCTTATCATCCACTCGACGGCGATCGCTGATTACCGCGATCGAGGCGTTAACCGGACGCTTTTCCGCACACGGCTTATCGCCGGTACTCGCGAACCGACGACGTAGAAAAATTAGAATTGCGATAATCGTAAACACTTCGGAACACCCTGGGGAGGCGGTCGCAGGAACCGGGGCAACGTGGTAAGGGTTACCTCGTCATTTCGTCAAGGTAACGCCAAGAAGTCGCTTCACCGTGCTTATCACAATTTCTTTGGAGAGACACCAAATCTTTTTCTGCATATATATATATATATGAATTCTTTTCAAATATATATATATATATATTTGAATTCTTTTCAAATGGGCAAAAAGGTGATAAGACCGCGGCCGCGTATCGATAGGAGCGAGAGAGGCGATTTACGACGTAGAGAGCACCCCCGACGACCTCTACTCGAGCGTGGCGCGAATATCCGTCGAGAAGGGGCCCAAATGAGCCGGGCAGACTCGGGGCCCGCCGGAGCCCCCTAAGGCCCGGGGCGCGTCGGCTCGGCCTTAGTTAGAGGGTATCGACGACCACGACCCGTTCCGGGGCCTCACCTGCTCTCCCGCGGATGAGAACACCTCGCGTTTGTTCCGGCCCACCGGTCTCCGGGGCCCATCTAGGCCCCGAACATGGGTCGGGAAGAAAAAAAAGGCCCAGATTTCTTCCCGCGGTTCTTTCCTCCCTCTTCGTATCCAGGACCTTCGGATGTTCGATTTTCCCGAGGAATCCGTATTTTCTTCACCGCGTCGATCTTCTCCCCCTCCGCGGGATGATCGCTCGCAATTTCGCGACGCTCGGCTTTCCGGGGCTTCCGCTGCGGATGGGAGATAGATGCGCCTGCGCGCGGGCGTTCTCGCGAGGGGGGGTACCGGCTGCACCTATAATAGTCGGCGATGGGTGCACGCTCGTGCATCTCCCGAGATGTCGGAGGTCCACGGCCGAGGGAAAGGCGAGGCGTGACGTCACGAGCGGGAACGAGGTTAGCCGGAGGAGCCGCGCCGGGAGAGCCGCAGCCGCCTCCCGGATATGCGAGCCGACGCGACCGCGACTCAGCGCGCTGCGGACCTCTGGACCGGCGACCTGGCTCGATTCCGAGCCCGATTTTCGGTTTATTCAGCTTTCCGCGTAACCGTATCATCCTTGCGAGGGGTTCATCCCGGGTTTCGGGGGCCTTGGGGCCCTAGGGCCCACGGATTCCGCGGACTCGCCGAGCCGGGCCTTTGTCTCGCCCAGCGGGCAACCTCCTCGACGCGGAGGAGTCCGAGTTCCCAGGCGGGCCTGCTCCCTATCTCCGCGAGATCTCTCCCGCGGTCCTCCGCTCCTGGCGTTGCGTCTCTCTCGCGCGTACGCTCGGCCGGCTAGCGGCGTCCTCCTCGCTCGCGCCGAGTCAAGCTCGTGCTGACCCCGGGGGCCCCGAGAGATCGCCGGCGCTCGTTTCTCTGGAACTCGAGCTCGCCTCGCCGGCTCTCGGGTTCCGATCTCTCGACCCGGGACCCGACTTTCGGCCGAGATATTTCTCGACCGGCCGGCAGGCCTGCGCGATATCATCGACGTCCGAATTTCACCCCCCTCGGGGGGAGGATTCACAAAAAATCATGGATTTAGGAAGTCACGTGGGAATCAGCTGTTTAACCCAAACAGGTATCCCCCGCTTGAAATCACCGAAAAGTTGCCCTGAATTTTGTTGGCTGACTTTTTGGATGACTTTGACATGTTGACCAATGACACGTGACTGGTGCAAGAGGTGAATATTTTTCACGCGAAAGTGAATTCCTATGAATTCGGGAATCGGATATCCGGGGTCGCGAAGAGTCCGGGATGGAAAATCGCGAACTCGGGGATGGGAGTGTACCGGGTTTTCCATCTCATCCGGTAGCCGACGAAAGGGAAACGCCGGAGCAGGAAGAGAGAGCCCGGGTGATCTCCTAGCTGACGACGTTGACGGAGATGCGCGCGCGCGAGTGCGAGTGCGCGCGCAGGGTGGGCGTCAAGGACTCGCGCAGCCGCCGCGGCGTCGTCGGGGAGCTGGACCGGTATGGCGGCCATATCTGGACAGCGCGTACACCGCGCGCAACGCGCGACGCACACTCGCGTCTTCCCGACGCCTTGTACCTACCCATACCTATGAAGGTCTCTATCCTACACGCGGCCGAGTGGCGTTTAAGGGGAACAGTCAAAGAGCGGGGCTCGAGGAAGGGACCGAGAGATGGGGCGAATAGGGAGAGCGAGAGAGACCCAGGGACGCTGCGAGCCGGCGGAGAGCGAGGGACGGAGAGATGCGACCGGCAACGAGAGCGAGGACGAGCGAGAGATGACAAGAGTAACGAGAGCGGGAGGGACGGAGCGATGCGGGCCCGCGTGAGAGAGAGGAGGACGGAGCGATGCGGGCCCGCGAGGGAGAGTGAGGAGGACGGACCGATGCGGGCAAGCGAGGGAGCGACGGAGACAAGGCGACGCGGCGCGCTAGCGCGTGCCTTTAACGAGCGTTGAAATCTCCGCCCGGGCCGCACCGCTCGGCCGAGGATGGACGAGCTGCACTTGAATTTTAATTACCCCATTGAATCGCGCCGTATTTAGACGCCCAATTATGAGGAAAGGGTTTCCTCCCTTTTGGAAAATTTTAAATTGGAACCTTTGGGCCTGATTTCTGGGCCCGGGGGTTCCTGGATACGTGCCGCTCTTGGGGCGTGGCGGGCACCGCTCGTAATTAGGTGCTCCTGAGTTTTGCGACGGGTTTTGCGGGCTGCCCGATTCGCGGGGTCGGCGGCCTTAAGTATGGGCCCTACCGGGATTTTGCGCAACGCGCCGAGCTCGTGCTAGGCGCTACCGCGCCATAATGCACGGCAATCAGAACCGAGCATAATCGCTCGCAATTACGGACCAACCGCGCCGCGGCGGTGCCTCGTACGTACCCGAGCCTTTCGTGCCGATCGCCGCCGGCCCACGTATAAGGGGCCCCGACAGGTGAGGAAAAATGGGCCCGATTGATTCCGACGTGCGGCCCCACCGTGGCGATCGGATTTCTACCCGCCTCGAAATTCGAAATTATGGAAACGAACGAGGGGAAGAACGGGGAGGAACGAACTTTTCGATTCGGGGACCGCGAGAGTGGGGTCTGATCGGGGCCCGTCGCCGCGAATTCGGGGCCCGCTCTCGGTATGTTAATGCCGTTCTTCCGGATCCCCGGGGTTGGCCGCGTAGTCGGGCCGGGTTTTTTCGTGTCGGCGAGATGTCGCTTCTAATTGACGATCCGGACGGATGGGCCCAAACCGCGGAGGGACGTCCCGAGGACGCGTGTCCGAGGTGTCCGAACGAGCGTCCCTCGTGTCTTATTATACGTGGGACACCCGAAATTTCGGCATCGGGAGAGCCGCCACCTGCGCTCGTCGGATCGACTGTGAACGGGCCCCGGGAGTGCGCGATGAGGCCCCTGGATTTTTGGGCCAGCCTAAATTTCCATTTTCCACCCTCACCATCGTTGATCCGATCTCTCTACTCCGAAGCAAGAAATGGAAGAGCGCGATCACCGTAATCTACCCTCCAGGATCCAGGGGTGATCGGGCCCATTTTCCTCCGACGGTGAGAACGACCTCGCGTTTAACGACGCGGCGTTAATGGCCGGCCTCGGGGACGTGGGCGAATCCCCCCGTGTACGGTGACGATCCATCGAGGACGCCTTTTCTACCGGTCGATAAAAGGATAAGGGGCGAAGGGGGCAGGAAAGGGGGGAAAGAGGCCCCAGCACACGCGGTCGACCGTTTTACGCACGGGAGGGAGTCGTGACGTTGCGGAATGTGGGCGGCCCGGGCGAGTGGGTGTCCCGGGTCGCGAGTCGCGATCAGAGTACGCTGCAACGGTGACATCATCCGCGACCAGCTGACTCGACATAGATGGAGCGAAAGAATCGAGGAAAACTCGACGCGTCCTAACGTCTAAAGGAAAAAGCAATCCGAGGACGCCGTGGGACGGCTCCGAGACGCGCGCTCCTCCGGCCGCCATTTTGGAGAACCGAACAAGACCGCGAAAAACTCTGAAACTGCGGCCGAACCACACAAGAAATGGTACGAATACGCGTAAAAAGGTACTCGGCACCTCGGGCAGGATTAAAAGCGATGACTTTTACTCTATTCCGCGATTTAATCCCGGTTTCGACTTCCGGGAGAGAATCGGGTCTTCCTGGCGAACCCTCGGACCCGATTGCGCAAGGTGAAATCGCGCGGCGCCCGGTTATTTTCTTTTTTTACCGGAGGTACGGGGCCGCGACGTGGGGTGTCCCTCGATCCGTGGGTCGGAGAGTTACGAGGCCGGGAACCCGGGCCCAGAAGAAGCCGTTGTCGGGGCCCGCTGGGCCCGTTAGCCAATCGCCGGGCCCGGGAGCGCCGATTCCGGGGGAGGCCGAGCTACGGCGAAACCCGCGGCAAGAAAGCCGAACTGCTACGGGGAAGAGGCCGATAGTAAATTCAAGAAGTCGGGCCCCGATCCGCGAACAGGGTGGTCCACCTTTGCACCGAGTCCCTCGCATTCCCGTTGGCCGTATAACGAGCTCGTCCGCCGACTCCTGGGTGTTCCATGCGTCAGGCGAACCGATTCCTGGCGGGGAGTTACCCTGCCCTGAATAAATGGGTCCCATGGAACGACGAGGCCCGCCGACCTCCGGAGGGGGACTGGGCCCTACCCCCGGAAATCGAGCCCCGGGTCAAGGCCCACCTCGCCGCGCATCCCCTTTCTTAAGGCCCCGAGGTGGTACCGAGTCGCGATCGGCGCGTTTAATTCGCCGTTAAGGCGCGTTTAACCGGCCGAGAAAGTGGCCCGCGGAATCGGGGGCGGGGAGGGGGCAGGGCCCCGCAAGAACCGCCAGCGGTAAACTCGTAAATACGGGCCCCGTTCGGCATATCGGCCGTAACTCACTCGCGGCCGAGCGAGAAGACCGATTCTCATTACAGATACGGATTGGCCGACGAATTGCTTTCTCGCGCGGGGCCTTAATGGAGTTCCGATTATTCCCGGCGCACGCACCCGCGGACTGGCCCGTTGGGCCCGACGCGCCGCCGGGAGGTGCCGGGCCCCCCTCTCGGCCGTGTTCGCCGAAAAACGAGCAACGGCCGCGGTTGCGACCGGGCCCTGCCGTTCCGGACCACACGGGCGTTCTCCAAGATGGCGTCGCCTCGCCGGTCCGAGAAGGCGCCAAGCCCCGACACTTTCGCCCGGTTTCTTTCGGCCCTCCCTCGATATTCCGATATTTATCGCTTTCATTTCTCCGCGGTCCCTCGAACGCGCGCACTCCACGCAGCTTCTGCGCATCCAGGAAGGGGTATCGCATTCCTGCGCGGCCGCGCAAAGTAACGCACAAATGGAGGAGCGCATATCGACCACGCACTCAATTAGCCCCACCGGGTCGAGGATGGAGCGGTTCGAGAGGATCCCACCAACCCGGGGAACTCGATGCTGGAATGCGCCGCATCCTTCGAATCGCGATTCCCTCCCCCTCCGGGTCCCCCCCTCTGTTAATGCCGCGCTATCGGTCGACTCGGGGCGGACCTGAAGAGACGACGGGGAAGAGGAGAGGAGAGAGTCGTCCTCGAGATGCGCGGACCTCGTTCCCCGAGATTTATATTCACGCACGAGCGCGATATCCTGATATCTTCTTGCCATTCGTACGCGATTTGGTCCCGCGTTGGACGTCCCGCTGAGATCTTAAAGGGAAGCTGAATGCACCGGCTAAGAGGATTATGGCCCGCGATCTCGCGGTTCTCCTCGTTTTGTCTCTTTTTCACAACCCATTCGCGAGGTCTCCTCCCAGATTGCGTTTCCCCCTGATAAATAGGGACGCTGGGAAAACGGATTAAGGCGATGCGAAAGTGCCGCGAGGAGATCTCATTTATGAAACCTCTTCTCCGAACTGTGCGTACCGAATCGCTTAGAAGTTAACAATGTGAATAGGGAAGCTATAAAGAAGGTCCTGACACCCATAGCACTTCAATTTAAAAAAAAAAATTGATATATAGAGGTTTTTAAAATTTTTGATAAGAAATGAAATTTCATGAGAAGAAATATCAATTTCTTGATATTTCTTGGAATATTTTGTGGGATAACTTATTAAGATTTTTTTTTTTTTCACGATGGACCGAGAATTCCCTCCCAGCATCCCGATGATCAGGGGAGGTGAACACGTCGGTCTAAGAGGATTACGGAGAACGGCGCGACGATTTGCTCGCCTCTCGTCCTTCCCGCGGACTCTTCCTCGCCTTGAGGCCCCCCGTTTTCCGCGTCGGGCCCCCCGTCTCTGTTTTTGCTGTCCCCCGTTTAATATCGGCCGGTTCTTACCTCTGGCCCCAAAGAGGATTAAGCATTCGAGGAGGACGAGGGCCGGCCG
This sequence comes from Orussus abietinus, assembly GCF_000612105.2. Lineage (NCBI taxonomy): Eukaryota > Metazoa > Arthropoda > Insecta > Hymenoptera > Orussidae > Orussus > Orussus abietinus. The sequence continues at coordinate 1,600,130 of NW_019396012.1, forward strand.
TGTCGAAACTGGAGACACTTATGAAATTCGACTGAGCGCGAAATGACGGGGCCCGGTTCGCGGAACCGGCCCCGGGCCCGTGGGCCCCGGGGATTAACGGCGCGGAAACCGGGCCCGGTCCGGGGAAAGCCGGGCCCCGTAATCCCTCGTAAATCGTCATTCGCCGGGAATACGTGGCGACGGGTCCCCGATTCGCGGGCCCCCGTCGCGGATTTATAATCGGGCCCCTCCGAGGCGGTAATCCTCGATTAATATCACCTTTGTGCGGGCCCTGTCCCGATCCCGCGCCGCCTGGGCCCCAACTTAAGACGTCTCTCGGTTTTATCGGGGGAACAAAAACTCGTGCCAATGCATCTCGACGAAGTGGGCCCCCACCTCGAGCCGAGTGGGCCCCTCGGTGGATCGCCGATTCGCGGCCGGCGTCGCGGCGTCAAAGGAGGTGGTTGGTGCATAATTAAAACAAACAAAGGACCATCGGAAGCGCGGCGAATCAGCCGGAGAGGGGCCCGTCGTCCTTGCGGCGCACACGCACGCGGGGCCCCACGCGGGGCCCCACTCGGGGGGGATATATATCGGCGGCGCGCACGCATCGGACACTTAAGGCCCCGCCGATGTATAATTCGCGTAGGACACGTAGCCGCGTGCCCACCGGGAATACAAGATGTCGGATGCCGAGGCGATTTGCCATTCCGTTGGCGCGAGCGCTCCGATTTGCCGCAAAATCGAATTTTAATATATACCGCGCGCACGGCTCGGGCCCTAAATCCTCGCGAGGTCGAGAAATTCCCGAGGCGTCGAACGTTTTACGAGTCTCGAGACTTTATTCGACGTTTCTTGACATTCTAATGGTTTGGGGAGGGGGCTTCCCAAGATGGCGCCGACCGGGACGAGGGATAATCGCGTGGATGACTGGGAGTTTTCGGTGTATTAGGGAGAGACAAGATCTCTGCCCTTGTAGGGAGAGGCTGGGGCCCGCTGGACCGAGGCGGAGGCTGCGCCGTGAAAGGAAAATTAAAGCGGATCTCGAAGGCAAATTTATACGGCCTTCACGGTCGCGTTAGGGTTTCGTTGGCCGTAGCGATCGGAGAGGGGGAGGAGTGGGCCCGAGAGGGGCCTGACCCGCCCACAAAAGGTCCCAGGGAAATCCGGGCCCCGTGGGGGATGAAACAAAGGGAGTTTCCCAGGGCTCGGCGGGCCCTTAGGTAAGAAATTAAACCGATCTCACCGGGACGGGCCCCGGCGGGGGCGACGCGGGGGCCCGACCGCAAATGGAGGGCGAAAGTAAAAATCCTTAGGCCGGGGCCCTACCACGCCCCGAAAACTCCCGAAACCGCGGGCCCCGTAAATGGGAGAAACAAAAGGAAATTCCCAGACTCTCTGCGGTCGGTCCCCTGGGCCTTACTTCCTCTGCGCAGGGCCTTCGCACCTCGCGCGGACCGAGGGGGAGGGCCCGGTCCCCCGGAATTCCGGAGCAGGGGCCCGTACCGACCGACAGGTAGGGCCCCGATCAGCGGGGAGCGGTCGCGACGAGGGGCGACCGGGACGCGGAGGGACCCGGGATATTTATACAAGTCGGCGTGCGGAGGGACGATAAATCAAACGGGGGACGGGGGGGNGGGGGGCGGGCGGGCCCGGGCCAGGGGTCAGTTCGTATCTGGTTCGACGACGCCGAGGTATTTCCTCGCGCCCCACGCGAGCCGGGGGGGCAACGAGGAAGCACGCGAGGCCTTTTCTCCCGGACGGGGCCCTGCCGGCGAGGGGAGGGGTCAAGGGCCCGACCTCTGGCGATTAATAACCCTCTCCGAGAGAGATTCCCTCTATTCCCTCGTTTTGCTCCCTTTGCCTCCCGTCGCTATCCGCGTTTGATATGTCGGTTCCGCTCGCCGGCCACGGTGGCGGGTGGACCGTAAAAGTCCCCGGAATTTCTCGAGATCACCGACGACTTTGACTAAACGACCCCCGATTGGGCCCTACCGGTAGAGTAGTGGGAACAAATCCGTTTCCTGCAGATTCGCCATATCAATGATCCTCAGGGTACTTGACTCTAATTTTCTGAGGTACCTTTTTTTACCCCGTTAAAAAAATCCTACAAATTTCGGGACGTTTTGGGACCCTCACCGAGATCGTCGGGCCCCGTTGTACGTCCACGCTATCGCGATTTATTAATAAAACCAGGAGAAATGAATTCTTTTTATGCGCCTCCACTCGCTCGGCCGGCTCGGCCTTGAGTATCCGGCCCCGAGAGAGGCCGAGTGCGCTGTCCGAGTAATCACGGGTTTCAAGGGGTACGAGCGGCACTCTAACCCGAATAAGCCCCGGATCGTGGCGACCAGGCGCGAAGGGCCCGACGTAGGGCCTGATTGCCCCTGATACCTCCGGTAATGATGGGTGTCGTCGAACCTGGCTGATCGCCGACCCCCGAAGGTCGGCCCGCTCCCCTCTCTTTCGCTCTCCTACTCCTTTCGAGGCCCGGAGTCAGGGGACTTTAAGGCCCCGCTACGGAGTAAAACGGGCCCCGGTTAGGAAGCGAAACGTCGCAGATATGGCTGAGAATTGTGGCTGGCGAAATTTGATTTATCTACGGATTTAAATTCTGTTTATGATTCGTAGACCAGGGGGGATCGGGGAACCGGGAATCGCGTTAAGGCCCACGTAAGGCCCCTTCCCGAGGGTCGATCTCGCCTCTACAACTCGCCTTCGGGGGTCCGACTCGAGGAACGGGGTGAAGGGTCCTGGTGCTGTAATCACAGGTTTCGGAACACAAGGTGCACGAGAGACGGGCCGACACCTCGACCTGGGCCTTATATCTTCGGTGATTGACGTGAATGCACGTTTGCTGCTTTCGAGGAAAGATCGTTCCCGCTGTAATCTCGGGCCTCTAAGTCCCGCTGGTGGGATTACATTTTTTAAGGGAGGGACTCGCCAGGCATTTGTTTTTGGCGTCACGATCCGGTCGGGCCCGCGATCGGACCCCTTGGAGGGGGCCCTGCCGTTTCGACAGAGAGAGGGAGACTCGGGCCCCCCGAGGGCGAGAAAGAGGAGACGGAGCAAGAGCGAGGAAGCGAAGTGCCGGATAAATGGCCGTGGCAAACGTGAATCTTACCACGAGATGCCACGATGTAAACGAGATGGCGCGCGGCTCCCTTCACGGCCGGTTAGTTTCGTTCCCGGCTCGGTGGGGCCCCTTTCCCGGGCCCCGCAAGCCGGGCCCTGCTTTACCGACTCGGGCCCATTGTCCGCGGCGCGTTTCAAGATGCCGACGCCGGCTTTTATGAGAATTTTAATTACCCAATCTCGAGCCGACCAGGGGGGGGAAAAAATGGAGCGAGGATAAGCCCCGCGATGGGCAAGGAAAACGGGGCCCGATCCTTCAGCGACGAGGCCCTCCATTAGGGCCCGATCTGGCACTTCGTATCGCGGTTGAAAAATAGTCGCGCTTTCGACGGGCAGTTCGTCCATTTATTCAAGTATTTACAGCACGGTGTTATCGAGCGGGAGCGTCTTCGGGGCTGGGCCCGATGTCGGGCCTTAGGGCCCAGAGGGGGGCAACTCGACGTTCCAGCGCTGCAGCCAGATAGAATAAAGGAGATGCTTCTCGCTCGGGCGAGTTTGCTCCGATCTGGATGCGGAGCTCTGGAAAATCGGGACTTTCGAGCCGTCCTCGCGACTCGGGGCCCCATCGAATTTCGAATCGGGCCCCGAGGGCTTCGCGGCGGACTTTCCCTTAGAATTCATTCCGGGGAACTTGCGGATCGAACTTGTCGGCGAACCGTCCGATCGGAAACCTGTACGCCATCGACGCTCACGCGCACCGGAGAAAATATGGTTCTCCTCGAAATCCTGCAGACGCAGGATGGTCACCAGCGAGGTGGTCAATCTTGAGTTTGGATCTACACTTTCCCGGATGTTCTTGGATCCTTTTCCCGAGACTGTTCGCCCCAATTCCTTGACTTTCTCTCGCGATGTACTCGTAGGGAGGGTTTTCTTTTCGGGTACGTCAGCCTTGGTTGACGGTCTTGTCAGGGTGCTCTTCAGGGTGCTCTTCGGGGTGCTCTTCAAGTTGCTCTTCTGCTCCTCTTTCCTCGCGCTATTCCCCAGGTTTTTCTTCGCATCCAAGCCGACCAAGTCCTGAAGAACCTTGCCTTTAGACTCTAAACTCTTCAACGTACTGGATGACTTCTTTCCTCGAGTCTTATCAGCTAAGTCCGCGATTTTTCCCTCGCTCTTCTTCAAGATCGGAGGCTTGGCAGCCTCCGGCTTCCTCGAGTTCACCCTCGAGGGTACCTTCAGCCCGTAATCGATCAAAGTGCCATCCCTCTTCTTCTCTATCGGTTTTACGGCGTCCGCCACTTTGGTGGCGCTCTTCGGGGTCTGTTTTATAACGATCTTCGACTCCGAACTGAGAGTTACAGAGCTGGAAGGGGATTTAAGCTTTTTCTTCCCTGGCGACTTCGATGCTTGAGCACCGACAGGCACTGTGATAGTGACCTTCGATAATTTCGGCACGTCCTTCGAGGCGTCACTTCGATTTTCACCTAAAGGACCCGCTTTCCTCGAGAAATCACTTCCTTTCCCTGGATTTCCTGAAGAGGGTCCATCCTGAATTTTTCCAGTTGTCGCTTTTCTGCCTTGATGAGGCACCGCCACCCTTTCGCCCCTCGACCCAGTTCGGAAAATTTCAACACTCGGCTCCTTCACCACCTTGTTCTTCAAGAACTGCGTCGACTTCTTCGCGACTTCGACCACGGATTCACCGATCGTTTTCTCTGAGCCTTTCTCGGTCTTCAGGGCTCCTTGCGAGGGTGGCTTCTTGACAAGGCTGCTAGTCAGAGATTCCCTCTTCTCTTTCGCTGTCACCTTCTTCAGGTGTTCCTTCAAGTTCCCCAAAATGTCTGCCGCACTCATATCGGACGACTTCCTATCCGAAGTTGAATTTTTCTCCACCGAAGATTTCACCTTGGGAGGGTCCTTCGACTCGGCCCGTTTTTTCGATTCGCTCATCCCGACCTTGGTCCTTGTTGAAGACGCGTTCCCCTTTGCTCCAGATCCAGTACCAACCCCAACAGAGCTGCCACTGGTCTTCTTGGTGGAATTCTCGCTTCCGGATAATTTTTTCATGAAGTCGCCGTGTCCGGTCTTCAGGGTCTTCCCGGGTCCTGGAGGCTTGGACGTTGAAGAGCCCATGTCCTTTCTGATGCCAGCGAATCCCGCAGGTCTATCCGATCCCTTGTTCCTCCCTCCTGATCCTGAAAATGTATTTACACTAATTGTTATGCATGATCATCCTCCATCGTCAATCAGAATATTCGAAAAAGTCCTCCTAGTCACCTGGTCGAGGGCCGGGCGAACCCGGAGGCATCCTAGAAGGAGGCCCACCATCCTTATCAGGGTTATCAGTCGACGTCCACCAAGGGTTAGGCTTGGAAGGCAGCCTTGAAGAGCCTTTGCCACCTCTCTTCTCGCTTTTCAATTCCTTAGCGACATTCTTCAAGGCACTTCTCTCAGAATTGACCGACGGCGCGCTTCTTGGTCTCTCTTTGGTTAAATTCGACTTTTCAACCCGAGAGTCAATTTTCACCGACTGGTCCACATCCTTAGGCTCTTCTAGTTTGGCCGAGATCTGGAGGTTTAGGAGAGACGAGGATGTCGTTCTACCTGTCCGGCCTCTCTGATCGCGGTCCAGGGACGTCGGGATCAGGATCTCCATCCTCTCGTCCGAGGTCACGATGTCGACTTCCTTGGCCTTGGTGACCGTCGTCTTCGACTCTTTGCGAGACATCCCGCTGATGCGAAGTTCAATCTTCTTCGCGGTGGAAGTCGTTCCCTGGCCCGAAGGAACGTCGCTGATCGTTATTCTGACCGACTGGGGGTGGTCCCGTTCTCCAGGTTCTCCAGGAACCTTGGAGCTCATCCTGGAGCTCTTCGGGTATTCCGGTCTCCTGGCCTGGAGAACGCCTCGGGCCTCGTTTGTGTCAACAGACGCCATTTTCGACTGCAGCCTGGCATCTTCCTTCCCCTGAAGAGTCCGAACCTCTCGGCCTGCAAGAACGAGGTCCTGGCTGTCTTCGGCAACAGCTGTTGGCCCAGCCTCCGAGGCTCGTTTCTTCTGGCCATCCGATCTCACGGTGTCCGTCCGTCTCGCCGTTGAAGGAGCGTCTTCTTTTTTCCCCGAAGACCTCTCCGTCCTGGGAACCCCTGGCTGCCAGGCCGCCTTGTCGAGCCGATCGGTACGCCTGTCCACGAATTCTTCAGGTCCGAACTTCGCTCCTCCACTGGTCCCGGAACCTGGCTCCTCATCCAGGTGGATGCTGCGGTCCAAGGACATCTCCCGAAGGGAACTCCCACCTGGTCCCGGGACCAACGCCGACGTCCTGGAGTCGTCCCTGGACGTCCTTTCAGAAACCTCGGTGACACCCGACCTCTTGTTCCCTGAAGAGGGACCTTCCTTCTTCTCAGGCGGCACCCCAGTTCCTGGGACCACTCGCTCCACGTGGTCCAAGCTTCTCCCAGGTGGAAATCTCCCCGTAAGAGTGCCGGCGCCTAGAGTTAACCCCGAAATCTGCCTCAGAGGTTCTCGACTGGATCGTCTCTTTGAATCCAGGACCTCGGAATAGTCCGCGATCATCCTCGCGTAGGACCTGGGTGCCTTCCGGTTCTCCGTCTCCTGGGGCTTGGAACGCTCGGAATTCTGGAATCCTAAGGCCTCCACGTGGTTCCCTGGGAGTTCAGGGGTCGCCATGTCGATGGGATATAGTCTGTCAACGGCGGAGCTCCTGAATCCTGCGACCTGTCCCACGCTCCTTGGTGTCGGCGCAGCATCCAAGGCCGCTCTCTTCCCCGGGTCATCCGCAGACCCTGACCTCCGACACCCCTCGAGCCTCCCTCCTCTCCTGGACTCTAACGGCATCTCCTCTCCCTCCCTGAAGAACACCCTGGAGAGCCTCGGACTCGGGGACCTGGAGAACCAGGGAGCCGACCTTGCGTGCCGCGGGGTCCTCGACTTGCAGGACCTCCTCGCGCAACTCTCTCCAAGATGGCCGCCATCTCTCGGCACCGGGTCTTCGGGAGGAAAATCGAAATTAACGCTCGGGCAAAAAGTGATATCGAAAAAATAGGGGTCTGGAGATAATCGCCGGTCGAGTTTCTTGCCCTTCGAACGGCACCTCCGGGCACCGTTACCCTCCTCTCTTCCGCGTCCTGACGTAATACGGCGTGCTTAACCTTGTTACCTTTTACCTCCTCCCTGCGAGGGCTTAGGGCTCTGCAGGGAAGGATACCCACCAGCGGAAACTCGACGAGGCACCCGCAGGCTCAGGATGTACCTCAGCTGGTTCATCGTGCCATCCTCGGGGGGCCTCTTACTCTGGGATTTGCATTCGCCCGTCGGTCTGCCGAGTCGGGGACTTACGCGGGCATAATTTCGATTCCGAGGAGAAGGGCTCCCTGGGGTCGAAGGACCTTCCTTAGTAGTTACTTAGTCCCGGTCGCTTCTCATAGCGATCGAATCGACCGCACGTCATCCAAGGATGACAGAAACAATTGCCGGGAAAGTATTAAAAAAGTATCCTCGACATGCTGGACGAGGGGGGAGTACATAGGGAGGCGCATTTTGTCCGAAATTGCCGAAAAAAAAAATATATCCGTATATAGATTAATATAATAAGAGGGCCGGGGAGTAACGCCGAGATGCAGCCTCCGGTGCTCCAGATCGGGCCCCGATTTTTCCGCGGCCAACAATGCCGGGCCCAAACCGATACGTCACGGCCTAAGTACAGCCTCCCGTGTGGATCGAACTACCCCATCTAAAGTCTATTTATTCGAGGCCGGGGACTTCTTGAAGCCTTCTCCGAGGACGATGCCATGGGTCAGGCGTTGGTCCCAGAACAAATAGCCTGCCTCGGGGATCTCATTCTCAAGGATCAATTCCGAGCCGGGGCCCATCGGAAGGCCCGACATCGCCCGCCCGCAATTGCTCGCAATTGTACGCAATCGCACACAATTGCTCGCAATTGCACACAATCGCGCACAATCGCGCACCTCGAGGAGTCGCCGGTCGCGATCGGGCCCCGGGCCTTGGGCCCTTTGACAGCCGCGACACTCGCGGCACCGTTCCTCGTCGTGTCGTTGTGTCCGGTAAATTATGGCTCGGCTTTCTCGCCGGCAATGTTGCTCCAGGGGATTGACATATAAAGTCGATCGCAAAAATCCCCCGGCGTTGTGCGGTCGGGCCCCGACTATATGCCGCTAGTCGGTCGGGCCCCGCTCGATCGAGCGACGTCCGAGATATCGTGTTCCGGATTTTCTCCAGGACGTCCACATAGCTAATGGGACCCTCCCAGAGTCCTCTTTCACCCTACCAATCCAATTCTAACGAAAGAAATTTTTTTTAATCATTTATATAGGCAGAGATTTTGGGACTAAGTCCTCTCGAGACTAACTAGGCAGCGCAAGGGGACTGATCATTTTCAAATATTTTTTCTCTTGACCGCGCATTCTTTTTGCCGATATTTTACAGGAGGATTTGTATGTTTTTGGTGAATAGTCGGGAGAGTGGGGGGGATCGGGCCCCTCTTTAGGGCCCGTCCCGCGAGGTCACGATTCCGCGGCTCACGATTCCGCCGGCGCTCGCTTCGTGCCAAGAGATTCCAAGGGGGCGGGCAACTCCACCTTTTATATAGTCCGTGGAATCGGGGGACGACCACGAGTCTCGAGTTATCGTGATCCGAAGCACGAGTCACGAACGCCATTGGCACGCCGATCCAATTCGACGCCGACCTCCGACTGGGCCCGTTGCTTTAACGAGTACCTGTTGCCCGTTGCGAGTCGACGCATTTTTTTCCGCCTGGTTTTTAACGTCGCTCCTCCGGCGAGGGGGGGACGGGTCGTTCTGCGGAAAGATTAGCCTAGTTGGAGGACTTATCAGGTGGGAGAGCGTTTTTGCGATCCCTCGTATCGCCCCTTGCTCCGGAGTTTTAGAGCCTTTAAGCCTTTTACTCGCTGGGCCCGACGAGGGGCCGGTTTAACCGGCCTTATGACCGACTAAACGGCTAAACCTGCCAAAAATGGTTAATCGCCCGGCTGATTAACTCGCCTGAGATACCGCGGTCCGAAAGCTCCGGTGGAAAATTACAGTTTGGAGAAAGAGCGCCGCGCCTTCGAAGGCGCCGCCCGAGAGGGCCTTATGGGCGAACCGGGCCCCGAATGTGGATTCGCGGGTAGAACGCCGAAGAAAGGGTGTCGGGAGGCCCAAAAGACTCGCAGTGCTCGAATCGCGCAATCCTCGAATTAGACCTCGGGCCCATTTCCCGCGTTCCTCCCGATCGCGGAGAGGGAACGAGGACGGTCCTCCATATAGGGCCCAATGGGAAAGTGAGTCCAAGCTCGGGGCCTGACATCTCCGAAGTTTTTGTTATCCAGCGCGTCGATGGCATAAGTCAGGGCCGAGTCGTGGGATCCATCGATCGGGGCCCAAAGTCGACCCCGTATCGACATCGGGCCCATTATCGGAGCTCGAATTGCCTCCCTATTATGTACACACGTTCTCCGGGCGTGCATTCCTGCAGAGTTCACCCTGGTTTCTCAGAGGGTGACGGAGGGGGAAAAGTTTCCGCTTCGTCTTATCGCCGGGAGAGGCAATCCAGAGTAAACTGACGGATTCCGATAAGGCGGGACTGCGGTCTGTCAACGGAGACTCCGCTCCGTTTTACTCCATTTTTACGCGGCCGCGTCTCGGGGCCTGATGGGAAGGAACGCGGTTAAGGCCCAAATCGAGCCCTCGAGGAGCATTTAATAAGGGACTCGGTTTATTAAGCGATGATTCTCTCTGCGGGCACGTCGGGAATAATCGAAAACGGGCCTTCTGGGCCCGGGACGGGCCCCACGCTTCCGGCCTTACGGGCCGAAAAAGGTGGCCGACACGGGTCCCCGTTGTTGCGGTTTGTGGAAACAATCACCGGGTTGTTGAAAACAAGGATATGAATGCATAAACAGCCGAGTTAACACGGGGGCCCGGCGTGTCTGGGCCTTTTTGCCGGTGTCCTCCCTCAAAGGGGCCGCGAGGCCCCGGCGGGGGAGAGCCCGGGCCCGACTTGTGTCGATAAATACGATCGATGTCGCCGTTAGTCCGAGTGGGCCCAACGTCCTCTGTCGTTTCTATTTTTTCCCCTTTCCCTTTATTCCCTCCCCTTTTTACCCGCTCCCTTCGCTCGCTTTCCGAGCGGCCTGGCATCTCCGGCACTCGGGCCCCGCGCCGCGGCCGTGGGGCCCGATCGGGCCCCTCGCCGGGACCTCGCGGAAATTCCTCCTTTCTTGCCGAAACTCCGGGACTTCCTCCATCCGAGGGCCGCGTTCCAGGGGCCCTTAGCGGCGAGGGTGGACCGATTTGCAAAAAGCCTAGGGCCCGGGAATTCGATCCGGCCCTAGGGCCCCGCGACGCCCGGGAATGGCCTCTTCCTCGAATGCCCTACGGGACGATTCCCTGAAGCTGCAACCAGGAATCATTTTTAAATTACACGCCATTACGGGCCCCGTTCCTCGCCATTACCGGCGTCGCCTCTTCCACGTATTCGCCGACTCTCAGAAAATCCGGAAGGACCTTCCCGCCATCTTGGATTTCCTCTCCTTCCACCCACGTCCGTCCGTCGGCTTAGCCAAGGGCGTGAAGCCGGTTCGACACATAATAACGCCTCGCTTTTATTATCAACGCTCGCTCGAGTTTAGGAAAGCGCGACGTACCGGGCACACTCGCCGCTGGAAAGTGCGTACGTTCGCCGGTGACGTCACCGCGCGGTCTCGCCAGGCCAGGTTGTTTATTATTTATAAAGCCCCTGGGCAGCCGGGCCACCGGTTCGCCGAGGTGTGTACGCGCGTACGGTCTACGCGCGCTCTGGGTGGAAGCGCGAAAGCGTCAACGCGTGGACGCGCTTGTTCACGCCTGGAGAACGCCTCGCCCCGACCTCCCGTCGACGCTCGACGTCGTGACGCGAATAAAACCGTCCGAGAAACTCTGCTCCACGTATATTTATTCCCACGAGTATGGAGAATTTCCCTGAGGCGAGGAAAACATCGAGATTTTCGTCGCGGCGCATCCAAGATGGCGGCCATAGCTCTGCGCGTTCTCGTGATCCCATCGCGGTTCTCTCGGAATATCGTAGACCCTTGACGCGCCGCGACGTCGCGACGCGAATAATATCGTTCAAAGAACTCTACTCCACTTACATTTATTAACGCGAGTATCGAAAATCTCCCCTGGAACGAAGGAAACTCCGGATGATTCGTCGTGTCGTCCTAGACGCGGAAGTCGCGGCGCATCCAATATGGCGGCCGCGTCCCTCGCGCGTCCGTGACCGCGTCGCGGCGTCCTCGGGACCCTCTACGATCACCGATCGCCCCTAAAAACCGTACCTTACGAGCCATAAAGTCGACGGCTATCCGCGGGACGTCGCAGCCCGGTCGGCCGTTTCGCAATTAACGGCTTTGCCGGTGGCGCCCGGCGTTTTAACTCCGGGTTAACCTCGTCATCCGGAACGGAATGCTTGGAACCGGTTCCCTGGTGCACGCCGTTCCACGGGGCAGTTCCACGAGGAATCGCGTCGCAGTGTCCCGAAGGATCGATCGCACCCCCGCGAGAAACCCCAACGAAGACGGTACCAGCGCCGCCATCTTGGTCCCGCGGTCTCTGCTCTCGGAGACGTCGAAAACCTCTTCAACTCTTTCCGTTCTAACCTCACTTCCGCGGGAAAAATCCACACCTTCCCGACGCGGTTTCGGGAATATCCGACGGTGGTTGGCGAACCGTCCTTAAGTCACCTTAAGTCAGTTTAAATCCCCCTAAATCTCGTGGAATCGCCTTAAATCCCGCGACTCGTTAGGATGGTGCTCGATTGTCCGGCGCAATTAAGGGGGATTATCCGGGACGGTGACTAACGAGAGGCGCAATCAGCCACGGCGGTTGCCTTTCGAGGTGATTTGTTTAAGTCGATCGGTGAGCGTCGCCCGTTGCGCTTCCTCATAAGGCGAGCCGTGTTCGTCGCCCGGCAGGGAGTGCGAAGGAACAAAGAGGAGAGGCACCGAGAGGTACCCAGAGGAACCGGGAGAGGCACCGAGGGGCCAAACACCTGCTGTTCCCGGCATTGTCTACTCGCCTCCCCGGGCCCTCTTCTTCCTTTGCCTTCGCCGCCTCCGAGGGGAATCCTTGACGCGTCTTCGCCCTCCAGCCTCCCGAAGAATTATCCCCCAGAAAAGAATGACTAAACGCGAGAAGGACGCCGAGGAGACGCGACCGACGATCGCCCTCGACGAGACAAGATATCCTGAAGAGGACGTTTAGGAATGCCGGATATTTTAGTACAGATTTAGGCGGCCCTTTTTTTTTTTTTTCTTACGAGGGCCTTAAGACCCCTAAGGTCTCCCAAAGCGATCCGAGAAGTTATCGCCAAGATGGCGGTGGTTTAGCCGGATCACGCCGTATCTCCGGATTCCCGGGGGACGTGCGAGCCTAATTGGAGGTTACGACTGTTGCGAGGAGTTGCAAATTTACGGATGAAGCCTCGTCCTCTTATCTAACCTAACCCGAAGGGAAGGGGAGCAAGAAATTGGTGCTCTGCCACTCTCTTGCCTCTCTTCTTCATCCTCTGTATATTATCCTCGGTTCCATTTTTTTTTTAAGCAGGTACCAAAGCACTAATTGTTTATTATAAATTTTTTCCCTTTTTGCTTCCAGGATGCCGAGATAGCCCCGATGTGGTTCCGGTGAGGAGACCGCGATGGCAGCGGCCCCGCCGCTGGTCCCCGGCGACGTTGGAAGAACCTCGACCTCCATCACTAGAGCCTTCTTCAGGGTCGACCTGGAAGGGACCGCCGGTCGGTAGAGGGCATGCGAGCTCATCATGTTCAACCACTACCGCGGCCCGCGAGCGCTGACGACACCTTGCCTCTTCGCCGCCGCCATCCTCTTGGTGGTTGTCGGTAGCTACGACGTGTCCGCGGACCTCAACTCCGAATTCGTCAAAGGAAAGAGTGAGTATAGCGGAGAGGTATATACTTTTTGCGATTATCCTGGGAACATTGGTATCGTTTTAAAATGCATACAATATGTATGTAACATATGACATTGAACAATATGTCCGCGCACCTCAACTCCGAATTCGTCAAGGGAAAATGTGAGTATAGAGGAGAGGTATATACTTTTTGCGCTTATCCTGGGAACATTGGTATTGTTTAAAAATACATACAATATGTATGTAATATATGATATTGAACGTGCAGTGCTAGTTCCATGAAAGCGTCTCCGAGGTTGCCCAACATCCTTTTCGGGCGGGCCCTAAAGTCGGTCCCCGAAAGTAGAGAGCGACGACTCGAAAGTAGAGAATTCGAGGTATCGTGGGCGTAGGTTGCTCGACCTAGTCCACCTTAGGCCCTTTTTGGAGAAGGTGGAAGCCGAGGTGGAAGCACTCCCACGGGAGGAACTTCCTCTCCGACCTCCTTACGCAATTAGACGAGCAAAGAGAGAGAGAGAAGGGACTGGTGGAATCCGGGCCAAATACGGAGCAGAACGTTCCACCGGTACTCTTCCCTTCTGTCATTCACCGTGAATCTCGTTACCATAATTTAATAACCGGTCGAATCAAAACCCGCCTCGCCGCGGCCATAATTAAGTGTCTCCAATGACATTGACACCGGAGCGGCACCAGCTGAAAATCTCGGTTCCGGGGCAGGGGCCCGTCGTGGGCCTTTCCGCGGGAAAGCGTGGGCCCGAAACGACCACGTGACTGTTAGGGCTGACCCAGATCGGGCGTTCTCTTCGTTTCGAGTCTCCTCCACGAGGAAGGGAACCAGTTTCGATGGGTTCGAAACTCGTTCCGGGCACCTCTGGCCCCGGGTACCTACCGCGCGACGGGGCCCGGGCCCCGAGGCGAAAAACGAGCCCAGGGGGTGATTAATCCCTTTTTCTGATTTATCATTCGCTTCATTAAAATGCAATATTTCATCGATTATCATACTTTTCGTGCGGCCGGCCCGTCACCCGGTTCTTGTCCTTCTAGGTACCCGCGACTAAACGAGTCCCAAATACGGAGGTAACGTCGCCTTTTTTCCCGAATTTCGAGGGGGCTTCCTTTTAATTTATCGGCCAGAAGTCTCACGAGAAGTCGTCGCCGTTTCCCGGCGAGATCTCGGGCATACTGAGGAGAGCGGGCCCAAAAGTGGGCCCCCGGTATCGGGCCCGCGATATCGGCCAGAGTGGCCGTAATAAAGGCTTTCGTTAAAGCCGGTGATTTATCCCCTTCTGGGACTTATCACCGGGCCCGACTAAAGTGCGGCCCCCTCCTCGCCGAATCCCGGAGTATCACTGGGCCCGTCACTCGGGCCCACCGCCTGCGGAGAAAGCGCGGTCCCCGAGCGGATCGCTCGCGGCTTTTTGCCGGCATAAACCCCGGCGACGTCCCGCGGCAGGGCCGCGGCGGATTCCGCGCGCGGCAATAAGGCCGAGGTGCCGGGTCCTAATTCGCAAAAAAAGGCCCCGAGACGAGGGGCCTCTCGGACGGCGATTTCTCTCCCCGGGGCCAATTCATCGCCGGAGATATCGGCCCGAAGTGCCTCCATAAAGGTTTCCATTAAAGCGATAAGGGCTGAAAGCGAGTCGCCTCCATTAGCGAGGAGCTTCTCGTGAGTTACCGGTCGTTGCCGCTGAAAGCGCGCCTCCACCTCGCGGAATCGCGAGTGCACCTCCTCGGCACCTTCTTCAAGACCTTCCTCTACCACTGATACCCCTCCCCGAGGATCGGAAATTGTTGCGATGATTTTTTTTTTTTCGGACCAACTTATAAAACACTAAAGATACCATATCGGGAGTCGTTACAGGCGGTCGCGTATGACGCGCCATTGATGACTCCCACTGTCTGAATCGACTAGTGTCTTACAAAACGTCGCGGAAACGTGTTTACTGCACCGCGAGGCGAGTGGGCCGCCGTTAATTGCTGATGTCACCAGCCCCGAGCTGACGTCGATTTAACAGTCCCCTGTTACCGCCGTTACCGGAGACCGTAAATAGTCCTGCCGGCCTTATCTGCGCGGTAGAAATGGGGTTACATGGGCATCGATTCCCGTATAAATTACGCGCTCGATCGAACGGTGTCCCCCCGCAACGCGGATAAATCCCAAGGAAAGTCTCTCGGAAGGGATCCCTGCGGTTTCCGCTAATTGACGATGTCGTCACCGCCCCGGGCGACGTCGTTCGGGCATCTCCTGGACCGCTACTTGAGGCTACTGTTATACGTTCGTACGTATATAGATTTAGGAATTTACACGTTTACGGCGACGTATATCTCGCCGCCGATATATGGTCGCCTTGGAGCAAGACCACGGGACGCCGAAAGCCCACGCGGGGACGCGCACAATGCGCGCCGCCATCTTGGAATCGACATCGTATGTACGATCGTTTCGTAAGACCTTCCCGCCTTAATAGACCGCTCCCGGAATATGGGAGGCGGATTGAGACGTCGAGCTTCCGAGGGACCTTTTTTGTCCAGGAAGTATGGCCAACCGACGTCCGGAAGGACGCCGGTACTCGTGTAAACGACATCGACGACGAGCGCCAACACGCGTAGATAGCACTGCAGTGGGCGAGCTTTGTTCGGGTGTCGGTCCGGTTGCCTTTGGGGAGGCATTCTCCAGGGACGTTAAAAAGGGATCCCTGGAGCATCCTCGAAGGACGGAGTTCCCCGGTCCCAGTACTTACCCCTACTGGGAGCTGCCTCCCTCCACCAGTCGCGCTCCGCGTCACGTGGCCGACTGAGCGAGTGATGGGAGGCAGCGCCGGCCAACCACGGCGAGCCGCGCTGCGCGCGCATACTACTATCCCCTCCACTTCCCAACTCCTGCTCTTGGTGGGGGGTACACCGCATCGGTCAAGGCATTGAAAAAAAAGTCTCACCGGGGCCGTGATCGGTGTCGTCGGCAGCTCGTCTAATCCCCAGGGGAGGGTCCCCGATAGCGCTTTTTATTGGGACGTTTCCTAGCATATCTTGCAGCCGTTAAGTAGCTTACACCGCGGACGGATCCGCTATGTAAATGCGGCTTAACGCGAATTCCATTAAGCTGGGATTCCTGATCGCGGGCTGTACACAACTCACACGAGGATCCGGATGCTGCATCCCCGGATCTCCCCCTGAGATGTTCTTCTAATCCCATTTTCATTTACCTTCGTTATCGGTCCTCGTTCCTACGAATTTATCGAGAGGTCCTGGCGAACGTGCCGCGGAATTTATGCGGCAGGACGCAAACTCGATTAAGGGGGTTTAATATCACACCGCGGCGCGATAGTTCATACCGGGTCCCGTTGGGGCATTAAGGCGCTACACGTGCCGCACCTGGAGTTATTAATCGCTTCCTCGGCGCGTCTCGCGCCTCGCGAGAAGGCCAACAGGTGGCGGGATCGAACGAACGCTCGCAATTAATTCGATCCCCATCTCGCGTCATCGACCTATCGGCCGGCGCCTCGGCCGCGCGGAACGGCGGAATCGGTGGAACTCGTAAATCGATCCGAACGGGTTCCACCTGCGCGTGCGCGCCACCTGGAGGGAATTCTCCGACACGTCCGCCCGGAAGCCTTCCGAAACCCTGCAAACCTGATTCCCCGGAATTCCTCGCGCTCCCGTTAACGACCGGCCTTTGGTCGGCGGATGAAAGTCCTTCTGCGTGTTTGTCATTTTTTTTTTCTTTCCCTACTTAACATTTTCACTTTAATTAAATTATTCACCGCCAACGGGGATTCCGGATTCCTCGGATTCCACGTTATGGCAGGAAATCGAGACGACCTTTTTAGTGATTTTCTGGAAAGTAAAAAAATGAATCTTGGGATTTATAGGGAGGGATCATGGGGTTCCTAGGATAAGAGGAAAGTGTTTTCCCGGCCGAGGAAACGCGGAATGAGGGAGACGTTACGCGCTACCCCGTAAAGGCAGTGGAAAGCCGTTTGCCACTGGATGCGGCTCGGCCTGCGGAAAAGTGGATCCGAGCGGCTGACACGCGGAACGTGGGAAACCGAATTTCTTGCCGAGGCTGCGTTTGCCCGATGGCCCCCGGCACTCTAATTGCGCCGTAATTGTCTCCGCCGTTCCATCACGACGAGGGATCCCGACTATTCCCATCTGCCGCATCCAGCCGGGGCGACGATCCATTTTTTATCGGGGTCCTTTTATCAAACCTAGCCGAAGATACGGGAATACATCGAGAGCCCGAGTCCGTTGAATCCGACGGAAAGTAGTCTATGCTCCGAGATGAACGAGTCGCATTTGACTATCTTTCCCCGATCTACCTCGGGTCGCATTATCCCCAGGGCAGACGGATAAAAGGCCGCCATCGGGGATTCAAAGTGCACGCCGAGGACGTCGCCGACATCGGGGTTTACGTAACTAATATGAAAATCGGAGGCGATCGACCGAGCGATCTCCGTCGACTCGTAAAGAGGCTGGGATCGTTGAATCTAAACACCGCGGAGTCCTTGGACGGTTCCTGGTCCAGGAGTCGAGGAGCCCAAAGAGGGTCTCGCGACTCCGTCTACGCGGAATCCGCAGAGATCGAGAGCGGATACTCCCACGAGCGAATAGGCATGCCTTACACGCGCGCGATTCCGCGTCCTTCCGATCTGGTGGACGTGCGGTCTTCGCGCGAACAGGGGGCGAGCTGACAGGGTGGTCGAGGGCACGCGTGACTACGCGCACAAAGCGCATCTCGGTGCATCTCGAGATGCATCTCGAGATGCGCCGACGAATGCCGCGGCCCAGTTGCGGGCGATTTGTCGAGGATGCTCGACGAGGCTCGACTTGGGGCAGGTCGCGGATCCATTCTTGCTCTCGCTCCGAGGCCATCGATCGCCAATAAAGGGGGACTCTTGACTTATGCATCCACTCGGCGGCTCCATTCACCGTGCCGGATACGTCTCACCTTCGCGACAACGTTGTTTCGCCTCCGAGTCGAATCTGCATAAGTCCGCTTCTGGATCCGAGGCGCAGCCTCCGAGGCGGTCCATCCTCGTCCCGAAGCTGCCTGACGGGTTGACAGGAATAATGATCGAAATCTAACGTAACCTCCAACTCGTGTTCTTGACGTTGCAAAAATATGACATTGGCGAAAATGTGGAAAATTGGAATTTTCAGTGATTTTTTTCAATTTTTTATTTGCGTGGTTTTCGAGAGCGAGCCGAGTCGGAGGATGCGACTTTACTTGGCTGATGGACGCGGCGCGGGTCCACCTGCTTGGACCAGAATTTGACCTTTTGTCGAGGGCCCCTCGGAGATGGGCCTTAAGGGGCCCGCGCCCTCGGAGTGGCCGGGCCGGTCGGGCCCGCTGCCGGCTGCGGCCCGCCGAGGTGAGACTCGCTCGGGCAGGGGGGCAGAGCGGGGTCGGACGGGGCGGCCTCGGGAGCCGGTTGGGCCTCAGGCCCAGGAGTATCGGCACGAGCGAGAGGGGAGAACAAAGCGCATTCCACGTGCCGTCATTTGTTCCTTGTCCGAGCTCTGCCCTCGGTACTTCGCCTCGATTCGTCGGCGCTGCTTCTCCGGAAAACCCGGGCCCAAACCCGGGGCCCGAGCCCGGGTGGAACCGAAATCCAGGGGAATAAGTCCCGCGATCGCGACTCGAGGAAGCGGACGGGCTTTCTTTATTATGCGAGAAGATGTGGGCCCGAGCTCGATCGCTGGGCCTTACCTTCGTAGGAAGTGAGCGAGTGCCCGACGTAAGGCCCCGAGTCCTCGTTAAACCTTCGAGGGTCAATGAATCGCGGCTTGATAAATGGAACGTCGCACTCGGCCGATGTTCGTAAACATTTTGCAAGCCGTTTTATGCGCCTAGATAGGAATTGCGGAGGGGCCCAGAGGGAGGGGGGCGAAAGGGCCCGGCTTCGTGGTATAAGTCGTACGCATACGTTACAACCCGTGGCACAACCGTCTCAGGTCGTAGCATTAATAGCTTTATGGTTTATTGCTTTCGAGTCTGCGGTCGAGCTCCTCCGTTCCCTGTCGGGCCCCGCCGCGTGTCGGGGCCCGCTGACGTTTTTACGCCCGCGGACGGCCAACGTCGAGAAACGCGCATGGGACTCGAGCGTAAGGAGTTCCACTTTCGAACGCAAGGAGTTCCACTCTCGAAGACTCAAAAAGAACTCGAACCCATAAGGCCCATTATAAAATTCTGCAGAGTTCTCGCCCAGACCTCTCCGCGGAGACTCAAGGGCGTTCTCCAAAATGGCCGCGGTGACTCTGGCCGCGGCCCGCTGTGGTTTTTGGCCATAAGGCCCAGACGAGGTCGACTCGAGATTTTATTGGGAAATGAAAGAACTCTTCCTCTCGGTCTCTATTGTTCCTTCGACACCTCGACGCCGAGTCCGGAGCCGCGGTCGGTCCCTAAATTGCCCCCCCGTCCGGGGCCCACTCGCGGGCCCGGGCGCTTATTTCGCGCCTTTACGATACGCCGTATACCGGCCTTTATTTCTGCAGATATTTAGCCTTAGGCCCGGCCTAAGAGCGAGGTATCGATGTTTACGAGCTCGGTCGAGCGGCGCCGCGACGGCGTGTGCGGTTCCTTCGTATTACTTTGGGCCCGCCATTAAGGGCCCAAAGTGCCGCCTCTGGAGGCGGCGGGCCCACGAAACGCGCGCCGAGGTGCCGCCGCGTTTCGCCAGCTCGTATTCTGGGATAGAAGGGACCTTTTACGGCCCGTCGAATGGGCCTTTCCGAAATCCTGAGCCATGTACATACATGTATTATGTACCACGTATCTGTGTACATTTTCATTTATCCTAAACGGTCATTTCCGAGTTCCCAGGTGAAGGGGAAATGGCTAAGGCAATTTCCAACCCCGAAGCATCGGGCCCCTTTAGTCGAGCCGAGAGGCGCCTCCAGTAATTCTCTAGGTCTGGAGAAGCCGAGAGTAATTACCCCGAGTAATTGCAGCACGTCCGTAGTTGACGCCCCCAGGGCCGTAATCGATACCTTGCCGGGTATTGTTTTCGCGCCGGGCCCTCGTAAATTCGACAAAACATTCCTTCTTCCCCTGGAGCCGCCATTTTGGAAACCTCGGTCATGGCGAGGGCGCGTTGCCCTCTTTCGCGTTTTCCGTGCCCTTGAGGAAAAAGAAACGTGGATAGATGGAGGTGTACCTCCGTAGAGGGAAATTTAAGGGAACCGCCGATAGGTCCCGAGGTCCTGGAGCTAAATCCTTCGGGATCCGCCATGGAAATTATTCCCGGCCGCATAAATCTGCCTGGAAACGAGTCTCTGACGTCGAGTGGCGCCACGGGCGGCTGGAGAACTGGAGAACGCGAACGGTGCTGGATGCAATTTTTACTCCCCTCCCTCCGGGAGGCTTATCCTCTGCAAGGAAGACAAAAGCAGCGCCGATAAATCTCCGGGAACGCGAAACTCCACAAAAGAGCACTGGGGGAAGATAACCTGGAAAATAATACAAAATAACCTACGATCACCTCTGACCTCGCACCCGTCAGGATGGGATTCGTTCAGGCTTAGATTGCGGATAGATTTTTAAATTGCGGTTTTCCACCTCGGAGATGCATCGCTTGGGTCGGTCGTGCAAGTTCGAGGTGACATTGAGCCTGCTTGAAAATGATTAACGTTAATAACACAACGGTGTTTATCTTTGCGCAGTTTGCATCGGCACCAATGGCCGCCTTTCCGTGCCGTCCAACAAGCAGCACCACTACCGGAATCTTCGAGACCGGTACACCAACTGTACTTACGTCGACGGCAACCTGGAGATCACCTGGCTTCAGAACGACACCGTGGACCTCAGTTTCCTGCAGTACATCAGGGAGGTCACAGGGTACGTCCTCATCAGCCACGTCGACGTCAGGAAGATCGTCCTGCCGAGGCTGCAGATCATCCGCGGTAGGACGCTCTTCAAGCTCAACATCCACGACGTCGAGTTCGCCCTCTTCGTCACCATGTGCCAGATGTACAACCTGGAGATGCCGGCGTTACGCGGTAATTAAATCTATCCGATTTAATCAGACGTGAAGGAGGGAGCAAGCGACTTCCACCGCGCGAGGATGGATCCCAGGAACTATTAAATTTGTCTCCTTCGTTGCAGATATCCTCAACGGCAGCGTCGGCGTATACAATAACTACAACCTCTGTCACATTAAGACGATTAATTGGGACGAGATTATAACGGGTCCAGGAGGCAAGTACACTTACGTGTACAACTTCACCTCACCCGAGAGGGCATGTCCGGAGTGCGACAAGAGCTGCCAGCAGGGATGCTGGGGCGAGGGTCCAGAAAATTGTCAGATGTTCTCCAAGACGAATTGCTCCCCTCAGTGCTGGCAAGGAAGGTGTTTCGGCTCGAATCCTCGAGAGTGTTGTCACCTGTTCTGCGCAGGGGGATGCACGGGCCCCAAACAGAGCGACTGCCTCGCCTGCAAGAACTTCTTCGACGACGGAGTATGCACGCAGGAGTGTCCACCTATGCAAAAGTGAGCATCCTTTGAATTTGGTAATAAAAAAAATAAAACAAGAAGAAGGATTAATTGGTAAGGTACTTTAATAACGTGGTTTCTCAGGTACAACCCGACAACGTACTCCTGGGAGGCGAACCCTGAAGGGAAATACGCCTACGGGGCGACCTGCGTCCGGAAGTGCCCTGAACACCTGCTGAAGGATAATGGAGCCTGTGTGAGGTCCTGTCCCCCGAAGAAGAAGGACGTCAACGGGGAATGCGTCCCTTGCGATGGCCCTTGTCCCAAAACTTGCACCGGGGTCGACAAGGTGCACTCGGGGAACATCGACAGCTTCAAGGACTGCACCATCATCGAGGGCTCCATCACCATCCTGGACCAGAGCTTTGAAGGATTCCAACACATCTTCGCGAATTTTACCTTCGGCTCGAGATACGAATCCATGCACCCGGACCGCCTGGAGGTCTTCAGCACGCTCAAGGAGATCACCGGGTTCCTGAATATCCAGGGGGATCATAAGGACTTCACGAATTTGTCCTATTTCCGGAATCTGGAGATTATCGGGGGGAGGACCCTGACGGAATACTTCGCCTCGCTGTATATAGTCAAGACTGCTTTGGTCTCTCTTGGTCTCAGCTCCTTGAAAAAGATCTCTTCAGGGTCGATAGCTATTCTGGAGAACAAGGACCTGTGCTATGCCCAGAGCATCGACTGGTCCAGGATCAAGAAGTCCTCCGAGCACGAGAGCCTGCTCTCGAATAACAAGAACGAGAGCGACTGCAGTGAGTGGTCTTATCAATCTATGCGTTCGTCATTTTTATCGGTGATTCTTTTTAATAATCCCTTTTTTTTATCTCAGTTAAGGAAGGACTCGTGTGCGACGAGCAGTGCTCCAAAGAGGGATGCTGGGGCCCGGGTCCAGCGCAGTGTCTCTCCTGCAAGAACTTCATCTTAGGAAACGTGTGCATACAAGACTGCAACGCCATTCCTGGGTAAGTTTTGGGGAAATCCCAGTGGTACCATGAAATCTTGGTGGTTTATGAATTTTAATATCGAGAACGTTACTCTGTCGATGCAGACGATGGACCGAAGGTAAATTCGCCCCTCTGAAGACTCGATGTTGCGCTTTTGCCATTTTATTTCCTCGCTCCTGCTTAGTGTAAAAAATTAATAACTTTCGGGGGGGCTCAATCGTTCCATTGATTTTTAGGATCTACCAGGCGGACTCGCGGATCTGCAAGCCCTGCCACGAGGAGTGCGACGGCAACTGCACCGGTCCGAATACCGAGCATTGCCACAAGTGCAAGCACGTCCGAGATGGTCCATTCTGCGTGCCCGAGTGTCCAGCCTCGAAGTACAATGACAACGGCCAATGCACGCACTGTCATGAGAACTGCGTGGGAGGATGCGAGGGTCCCGAGAACAACATCGGTGCCAACGGCTGTCACAGCTGCGAAAAAGCTATTATGAACGGGCACGTGCCCGAAGGGTGCCTGCAGAAGAAGGAGGCTTGTCCTGACGGTAGGTCCTCTTCAGCAGGTGCAAAGAATTCCAGGCTTTCCATATTTGAAAGTCAATTAATATTGAGAAAAATGTACCTTTCCGCAGGATACTTCTACGAGTGGGTGGCTCTCCAGGAACAGGGGGCGTTGAAGCCTCTCGCCGGGAAGGCCGTGTGCAAGAAGTGCCATCCTCGGTGCAAGAAGTGCACCGGCTTCGGCATCCACGAGCAAGTATGCCAGCTGTGCACCAAGTACAAGAGGGGGGAGCAGTGCGAGGACGAGTGTCCTGCGGATCACTTCACGGATGCCGACACGCACCTCTGCATACCTTGCTTCGGAGAGTGCAGAGGGTGCTTCGGACCTGGTCCCAACCAGTGCTACAGTTGCCGGAACTTCAAGATCTACACGGTGAGTGATAAAGCGAGGTAGAAGATTCGCTCTTCAAGGTGATGGGTATCAATGGTTCACGAGCGGATGACTGACGTGATTCCTTCCAGGATGGCGACCCAGGCGACAACGGGACGGCCTTCAACTGCACCGAGACGTGTCCTCCGGAGTATCCCCACAAGATCTTCCCAGCTGGCAACGAACCCTACTGTTCCCTGGAATCGGTTGCCTACCAGCTGGAAGGGGAACTTCAACCCGCCATCCTGGCAGGCATCGGCATCTTCACGGCCGCCTTCATGGCAGTGGCCGCAGTGGTGGTCTGCCAATGGAGGCTCAGGACCAAAGCGAAGGAGAACACCGTCAAGATGACTTTGGCCTTGACCGGCCTGGACGACAACGAGCCTCTGAGGCCAACCGGAGTCAAGCCAAACCTGGCCAAGCTGAGGATCATCAAAGAGGAGGAGATGAGGAAGGGTGGTATCCTGGGGTACGGCGCTTTCGGGAACGTCTACAAAGGTGTCTGGGTTCCCGAGGGGGAGAACGTGAAGATCCCCGTGGCCATCAAGGTTCTCCACGACGGGACCGGTGCAAATACCTCTAAAGAGTTCCTGGACGAGGCTTATATTATGGCCAGCGTCGAGCATCCGAATCTTCTTCAGCTTCTCGCGGTCTGCATGACCTCGCAGATGATGCTGGTGACCCAGCTCATGCCGCTGGGTTGTCTGCTGGATTTCGCAAGGACCTACAAGGACAAGATCGGATCCAAGCCCTTGCTGAACTGGTGCACCCAGATAGCTAGGGGAATGGCGTACCTAGAAGAGAGGAGACTGGTCCACCGCGACCTGGCTGCCAGGAACGTCCTCGTCCAGACGCCCAATTGCGTCAAGATCACCGACTTTGGTCTTGCCAAACTATTAGACATCAACGAGGAACAGTACAAGGCTGCCGGTGGGAAGATGCCCATCAAGTGGCTGGCCCTGGAGTGCATCCAGCATCGCGTCTTCACCCATAAATCCGACGTATGGGCCTTTGGGGTCACGATCTGGGAGGTGCTGACTTACGGCGGGAGACCCTACGAGAACGTGCCCGCCAGGAACGTCCCGGAACTCCTGGAAAAGGGTGAAAGGCTTCCCCAGCCGGCGATCTGCACGATCGACGTCTACATGATCATGATCAAGTGCTGGATGCTGGACGCAGAATCCAGGCCGAGCTTCAAGGAGCTCGCCGAGGACTTCGCCAAGATGTCCAGGGATCCTGGAAGGTACCTCGCCATCAAAGGGGACAAGTACATGAGACTGCCTCCGTATACTCTGCAGGTACTTCGTGCTTCCTTAGTCATCTTCTCCTTTTTTACCCTAAATATAAAGAACAATTTTGAAATTACCGGGATTATTTATGTTCAGGACGAGAAGGAAATGATCCGCAACCTCGCGTCAGCCATGGACGGCCCCGAAGCACTGGTGGACGCCGACGAGTACCTTCAGCCGAAGTCGAGGGCACCTCTTCCTCCAGGGATCTCCGCATCGAGTACTTCGGGATCTCCTCCGAATACGCCGATCAAGACTTGCTGGCCCAACGGGGCCCAGCTCGCAGCGGATTCGCCGACCCCCCAGAACCAGCAGAACTGGGACCGGGAACTTCTGAGATATGGCCATGGCCACGGGGGCATGGTCGGTACCGGTGGTGGTGCCGGAGGAGGTGGACCCCATGGAAACGGAAACACTGTCCATGAACCTGGGAACTCGGGTCAGCATCCTCTGTACTCTCGACCGAGCGGTCACTGCGGTCACTTCGTAGTGGGGTCCGATGGGTCCAGCTCGAGGTACTGCTCGGACCCCCTCAAGATGGTCGGCGTTAGAGGTTGGTATCGTTTACCTAGTTAACCGAGATTTTAATTTCAAAGGAAGATCAATTTTAAAGCAGCCTTCTGATTAAATCCTCCAAATTTCAGATTGCGACGTGACGGACGACTGCTACGACCCTGACCTAGGCTCGGCGCACCAGCAGGCACAGGTGGGTAACCTGAAGCTGGATCTCCCTGTGGACGAGGACGACTATCTGATGCCTTCTCCTCAGCTCCCCAGCACCGCGACGCAGTACATGGACCTGATGGGCCAGTCGAAGTCCTCGACGACCGGTGAGGGCGAGCTCTCATCCGCAACCCGACCTCGAGGAGGTCGACCGGCCGACTCGCAACGAGCGTTCGCGGTAATCGGCCGCGTGATTTCAGAGCCGGAACAAAGGAGGACGAGCAACGGGTACCGGAAGTACCCGGACTTCCTGGCGATCCCGGGCAAGACCTCGGTGGATAACCCCGAGTACATCATGTCTCAGGACGAGGGCCCGCTCACCCCTCAGACCCTCGGCATCCCGACGCCGGACCTCGAGAAGGTCCTCACCAACGGCGCCTTCGGCTCCCAGGTCAGACAACGAAGCTCCGAGGAAGAGTCCGACCACGAGTACTACAACGACTTCGACCGACTGGAACGCGAGCTGCAGCCACTGAAGCCTCTCAGGAAGAACGAGACCACGGTCTGACGAAATCCCGTACCTGAGCCGAAGCGCGCGAGCTTTGGAAGTCGCGTGCACAGGCGCCCGACGACGTTCCCCCGGTAGTACCTGGACCGGTGACCACCCGGGACTCGCAGGGGGATGTCGAATCATTCGGAAAGATCTTGGACGGTCTCCAAGAGGGGCGACTTTGGGACCCTCGCGAGCTGACGTCCCTTTTATCCTTGCTGGGGGGCAGAAAGTCCTTCCCTTTCTCGGATGAAACCCTTAGACTCGGCATGACGCCGCTGTTCGATGTCCAGGAGTCTGCCCCCCGGACGCGTCGCGACGACGATAAATTTTACTCTTAAGCTCGCCGGGTCCCCCGGAATTCCCATCGACCCGAGGAACCTTGGTCGTAGATTCGTTCGGATCCCGAATCACGCGAGTCCTCCTCGGGGGGCCTCCAACGCGCCGGAGACGACCGACCCTCGAGAGTCCTCGAGGAAGGCGAGAAGCTTGCCAAACTCGGATCCCCAGTACTTAGAGGACGCTCGCTGTGACAGTGCCGCGTTCGAATGTGATCACGCTTAAATTAGGGGAACGGAGGGAAAGAGGCTCGCTCCCGAAGACGTCGCCAGGGGACGCCACGTGGCAGACCCTCACGACGTAGAGTTACGTTCCGTTCGACGTACACCGAACTGTAGTGCAAAAGTATTCTTAATGTGCCATTCGCCGTGGCTTGTACATACAACTGTCATACCTATGGTTACTGAACTAGCTTAGCGTGGTAACTATTATACATATATATATATTATACATGTACTAGCGAGCCTCTGCCGACTCGCGGTGTCGGAGTCCATTTGCGATTTTATACGATAAAATTATACAAAAGCGGGGCAGGACCGGCTTCGGCGTCCCGATACCGCTATCCTCTTCACCTTGATCAAACTGCGCGCGTTTTTTCTCCGCCTAGGGGGCGACCTGTCTTCTTTGCAAACCGAATTTCGACTTTGGGCACCGCGCGCGCAGTACGCGGGACGTCCGCAACGTCCTCGCGCGCTGCCTCGAGAACGCCGCTAACTGTGATAAGAAACTTTCGGTCGTCCGGACGAACTTAAACGGCGCATATGTAGATTCCTCACGGACGTTCGGTAAATTAAGTTAATCGTTAAGACGAGGCTAGGGAGGAACGTCGCTGTCTCGACATGGCCAGTGTCCGCGAAACCCACGAATCTCCTGGTGGACGCTTCGCGTGGAATCGAGTCGAGGATGATATGTAAAAAAGAAAATAATGTTCAGAAAAATGAGCGACGAAACGACGAGGAAACGGAAGCACTCGTCCTCGCGGGATTATATACACGCGGACCAATGAAATTGGACCCAGGTGGAATCCTCTTTTCTCGGGAAATCTTTATTTTGATACCGATGTAAATATATTCACGTGACGTAGCCTCTAGGTGAATTTACTACGAGGTAGAGAGCGAAAGTACTTGAACGCACAGTTAAGGGCCGTTGGTGTGTAGTGACATTGTAATCCGTACGGATAATTGGAGAGGACTTCGGGGATATGTGCGAACATCGATGAACTCATTAGTTTTAACTGCTTTTGTGAAATTTCCTGGACTCGTTCCTGGAAATGAGTTTAGGATTATCGAAAGTTTTAGAGACGCTCCGACGCGCAGAGCCATCTGTAGAGGTTTTAGCTAACAATTGATCTTCTCTTACCGTAGAATTCGTTGCATAAGAAATTTAATGTGTTAGTTCATCGCTGCCTTGTTATATCCGTTTTTATGAGTTACAGGCGAGGTCCATATGTCCTGTTTTAATGTTTTAAGGGGTTTTCTGCCCAGTCGTATACTATACATCAATGGTGCCTGCGTAGTTGTAGGGTAGGACGTGCCATGCTGTACAGGACATAGAAAGAAGAGATTAACTGGCCATTCCGACGTTTGCCAGTGCATACAACGCATTAAAATTACCCAGACGAGAGTCAGTTCTCCGTACCGAATGCTAATACACGGGAAAAAGACTTGAAAATTATTAACGAATACCTGGTTACGTGGTGTAAAGAGGAAGTACCATTGGTGCTTCTCAATGGCTGCAGCTTCGATGCAACGGTTGCAGCCTCGGTGTCTGTTTTTTCTATTTTCGAGATGCATGCCTGTTGAACGTTCATTCGCTTGCATTGTTAACAGACTTTTTTCCGTGTATCGCTAGCCCTGGTAAAAGGTAAAGAAAATCGAGTACAATTTTCCGCTAATTCCACTGCACGGTCGTGTCACCGTGTTCTTACATTCGTAGCTAAATAAGGAAATACGTATAGTGTACATTGTGCTAAGTGTTACTAATTATGATTTCTGTCTTGTAATATAAAAATTGATTCGCGTTTGAGAGACGCGAAGAGAATGCTACCGTTCGTCCGTTGCCACTTTTTTTGATCGGACTCTGGATAACTCGATCCGGCTCGGAAGGACGGAGCCTTTGTAAATTACCATTATGATCAAATGACGAGAACCGTAGTTGAATGAAATTGCATTTGTCATTCGGTTGTGGACATAGAATTTATAGATTTTTATTATATCACTATATACCGTTACAAATTATTGTAATAAAGATCATTTTGTCATTCTTAAAGTATGACTTGGATTTCTTTTTTCGGGTCATACCAGCTAGGCAATAAGTTTGACATTCGAGGTATAATAATTACAAAATATCCATTAACCCATTACTCGGAAGAACCTAGCAGCTCCTTTTGCTTTAATTCGAGAATACTTTCAGCTTCCTTAATGTACTGGCCACTGAGCGCATGGAGTTGTTCCTTTACTCTATGCACCTGATCTTCGGACACACCTGTGATCTTCTTCAATTTCTTCAGGTGTGTATTTTCTACCTCTTTGATAATATCTCGACACTTAATGAAAATACTTTTCGCACCTTTTGATAAATTCTCTCTATGTTCTTTCGTCACTCTGAATAGGACAGGCAATAATTATAAGTACCATTGCGTATACAATAAGATTCATAATTTAAAGATAAAAAAGCAGTAAATGATTTAACTCACTTTGGAATAGCTATGTAAAGGTTCGTACCATCCTGCTGTGGATTCAAATTCATTCCACTTTTAAGTAATGCATCGATTATTTGTGGAATTGCTTGGGGAAACGTAGAGACATTTAAAGCTATTAGTTTAGGTTTTCGAATAACTTTCGCGAGCTCTTGTATTGTATATTCCTTGTCTTCAAATGTAACAGGAATCTGTTCGAGGGAACCAGCTGATGAACGCACGCTTATATTTTTTATAAAATTAGCTTTCATGTCCTCAATGGCTTTTTGCATATCGGTTCGAATGCGCTCAGCATCTAAAAGCTCAGCTATCTCATTTTCATTAACTTTCGGAGGCTTCGAAGGCTTCTTCTTTTCCTTTACACGGTCTTTTCCCTTGGCAAACAAACTTGCAGCCACAGTAATACCTCGTGCATTGTTATAGACTAATTGCTCTCTACAATGTTCAATTCGACTCATCCCTTTAATAATACAACTCGAATCGTTCTTTATATTCAGAAGAACTAACCTACCGATGCATGAATTCAGGCGTCTACCTAATTCTATCCAAATCCTCATTTTGCAGGTTGTTAAGGAAAACTTTAATCAACGAACCTACTAATTGTGAAGAATCATTGCACGTGAAAACCTGGTAAAAAACAGAAATACCGGTGAGGAAGGTAAAGTTAGGTTAGACCAGATACATTTTCTACGGTAACTTACGTTCCAGGACGTTTATTAATTAATCCAGTTGTGTTCTGTTTATATTCGGACTATTTATATTTATAAACTGTTGCCAAGATAGTAAACGCAAGGAAACATGAATTATCGTAGACAGAAATGAATGAACCCAGAAAATTCAAAAAGCCTTGAATGGCACCAGAGACCAACTCATTTCTGATGGCACTTTATTGCACCGGTTGGTTAGAAAAGTTGTCGCCATCTTGCCTACACGGCGCTATCTGTCGTCATCACAGCTAAGCGTTTCATGCTATTCATTATTAATTAGTTAAAAAAAAAGTAGAATTGAGTGAAAAAAATATAGGAGTAAACAAGAAGCAGTTGTTGCAAAAAATATATAATTCAATTAGGGAATAGATTGATACAATGATTTCTATCGCTCTAATTTATCTCTAAACGGATACGCGAGGTATACACGGCTTGAATTAGAACCGCTCATACCGCGTTTATCAAAGTTTAATTCCGAATAGAAATGATTAAAAAAGTAGCTTAGCCACTTCGTTATCCTTGAATATAATACTTATTGCTGCCTATCCCTGCCCACCGATTCTCTTCATCCGAGTAACATTCGCAAGAAATAGATTCTAAAATACACTCGGTGAAACATCGCGCAGGGTTCAAATCCAAGTCAGTGAGAGTTCATAAATTTCAACGAATACTGTGCATCTGGAACAATGTTCACGTTAAATTTGCATGGCGTTGTGTCAAGACGAATCCACCATTGACTCACTCAACGCTTTATATACCGATCTCACTATGTGACGATCAACGTGTTCGGGGATCCATGGATCCACGAGTCAACAATGAAAACAACGTTCCTTGATCTAGTCATTATCACGCAGTGGCGAATCAAACGAGTCCCCACGATAACTGTCCACAAATTTTAAATCTGTGACTGGCTACCCCACATTCTCGGTACAGCTGTTCTCATGAGCTTCTTGCCGATAGTCTGCACTACAAAACCGAATTTCTGTAGCTGATCGTGGTTAAGGATCTTCCTGCCGTCGAATATATAAGCAGGCTTCATCATGTTCGCGTAGATCCTCTTATAATCCAATTGCTGCAAAATTAGAAAAAGGAAATAATCAGTACAGCCATTACTCCTCAGATCAGACGTTCAATCTGCAACGGTGTCGTACCATAAATTCGTCCCATTCTGTACATAAAACAATGGCATGGGTGTTTTTAGTAGCACTATAAGCATCGCCATATATGCGAATGCGGCTTTTAACGTATTCTGGACTGCTCGTCACACAGGGATGCGTCAGGTCCTCAATTATCTGGAACTCTTCCACCTGCATGGAAGGTTGCGAAGAAACGTTTAGCCGTATAATATCTTATCACAATATTTCATGCGTTTTACGTCCATATGTAGAAGCTCACCTTGGGGTCATAGATGTGCAAGACCGCTCCTTCGTCCAGCAATGTTTTCGCGACGTGTATAGCCGGCGACTCGCGAGTGTCCCCGGTGTTCTTTTTAAATGCGAATCCCAGCAGGGTTATTCGCTTATCGGTGACGGTATTGAAAAGGGACTCGATAACTTTGGCGGAGAACCTGGACTTCTGGTACTCGTTCATGTCGATGACCTGCTGCCAGTAGGCCGCAACCTCGGGCAGGTTGAGGCACTCGCAGATATAGACTAGATTCAAAATATCCTTCTGGAAGCAGGAGCCCCCGAAACCGACCGAGGCCTGCAAGAATTTCGACCCTATTCGAGAATCGAGACCGACCGCTCGGGCCACTTCGGAGACGTCCGCGCCGGTTACCTCGCAAACCGCCGACAGGGAATTAATGCTCGATATGCGCTGAGCCAAAAATGCATTGGCAGCCTGAAAAGCAAAAATAGTTTCAACGCCCAAGTCTACTAATACCTTATAATTATCAGCTAATCACCCAACTAGAAAAAAAAAAAAAAAACAGACAGCGATAAGTTTCTTATCACTGAGTGGTAAACGGAACACCCCGATAAAAATCCCCAAAAAATTTCCCTCGAGTCGAGACTCTTGTACCAACCAATTTCGACAATTCCGAGCTCCATGTATTGGTCGTTAATATATTTTTCCTAGGGATCCAGTGCTCGTACACTTTGCAGAGCTCCTCCACAGCTGCATGACCCTCGAGTGTGTCCTCGCCTCCGATTAAAACGCGATCTGCGTTTACCAGGTCGTCAATGGCAGTCCCCTCGGCCAGGAATTCAGGGTTCGAGAGGATCTGAAAAAGCAGCACTATTTGTTACTTTCGCGTTACGATTACTCTATCTCCAAGTTATTAGCAGAACGCCCACCTGATACGAGACACCGGGCTTGTGGTTGGCTCTCAGGATGTTGAGGATGCTCTCAGCAGCCCTGACGGGCACGGTGCTCTTTTCCACGACGATTTTATCCCCAGTCGCGGTTTCGGCTATCATTCGAGCTGCGCTCTCCACATACTTTAGATCGGCTGCTCTACCTTTACCGCTACCAAAGGTTTTCGTCGGCGTGTTAACCGAGATAAAGATCAAATCGGCTTCCCTGATAGCGGTTTCGATGTCGGTCGAGAAGAAAAGGTTTTGGCCTCGGCACTTTCTCACGACCTCGTCAAGCCCGGGTTCGTAGATCGGCAGTTTTTCCGAATTCCATTGATCGATCCTCTCCTTGCTCTTGTCCACGACCGTCACCGTGATCTCAGGACACTTGAGCGCTATCACGCTGCACGTGGGGCCACCCACGTAGCCCGCTCCGATTCCGCAGATCTTCCTGATGGACATCCTGAATCTATCCCGACTCAAGCCTAAAAACATGAATGAAATCTAGTACAACGATCAAAGCGCGCACCTAAATCTACATCTAGGTCCATTGGGCGGAAATGGAGCTTCCGGTACCCTGAAATCTCTACCGAGGCACGGCCGAAAGATGTTTCAAAGCTTCCCTCCACGCTCCCGTACTCCTTAGAATTTTTCCTATTTTTTTAAAACTCCATTCTATATAGTCTCTCATAAGCACACTTGTAAATTAAGCGTATCGACATTCACAGAAAAGTATTAACAGGCGCGAATCACCATTAGAAAAGTGGTAGTTTAATTTACAAGTGACCTTAATTCATAGGTGAGAGGATCGTCGTCCTTTCGTAAGATCCGTCAATCATGCTTAATCGAGAAGTCCATGCATTGACGTGTCTCGAAACGAACATAAAAAGTTCACGGATACGACTAGATAAATTATTCATTTAAATGATTACCCCATGGATTCGACGTTACCTCTGGCGCGAAACCTTGGCCGCGTCGCGACACCCGACGTCGCTTCACAGCGACACTGTTGGGCGTTCGTCTTCCTCGGTCCTTGGAACGCCGGCTAAAAAATGCGATGCTTATGCCGCGATCGAACGATCACTTGGGTCGGCCTTGGCGGGTCGACGTGCACAGCAGTGCGATGGTTTGCAGAGTTGGCAGTGAAAGACGTGAATCAGTCGAGATTAAACAGAAAAGTACGCGCCACGGATGACGGGCCGGTCATCACTGGCCGTCACTCGACGCAGAGCGTGCAGCAACGGAGAGACGAGTCCAGTCGAGTCCAGAGGAGTCGGTGGCTCATGGCTGCGGCGCCGCGCGATCTGGCAACGCCGGAGCGACCGCGCGAGAAAAAACTCTCCTCCCAACCGTTATAACCTGAATGCCTCGATATTTCTAGAAGATTTTAACGTCTAGAGATACCTGTTCCCTCTTTTTGCAACGATTCACGTGAATAGTAGTATCTGACGTTCTTAACGGTCATTTTGAATTTTGCGCCACGTTTCTCTGACAGTTGACTCACCTTGCGCAGAATCCGGCAACCGCGCCAATAGTACTATCAAGGCGACTCCGAAGTGTTGCGCGCGAGCGTACGAATCGAAGTCGCTGAATTTGTCGAGGTTCGATCAAGTAGATCGTAAAATCGCCGATCGACCGATCGATCGCGCTCAGTTTATGATACCTGCGCACGAAACGACCGCACATGCGACGCGATAACGAGCGCTCGAGTTAACAACTTCCGCTGTTTTTAAACACCCCACTAAAAGACTGCAATAATATACGCGACGCGCTAAATGTGAGGATGGATGGCAAGGTTCTTTTTGAACTATTAGATATTTCAAAAAGAAATCAGACGGGTGAAGTAATCGACACATAAATAACGAGGTTTACGCCGACTCTCGGTAGAGATTAGAAAAAAAGAGATGTTTAACTGAAGTAATCTTTAGCCGTGACCGTTCTTTCAGTCACGTCCAGCTGGATAATTGCAATCTTCGGTACTTAGAACTTCCGAAACAGTCTGGCTGGTTTCTTTCTGATATATCCTTTTGTGTCAGACGATATCCTAACCGTTATCATTTAAATCTGTTACATAGTCTAATGATTGTTTATAGTTCTGAGTAAATTACTGCCACTGAAATGTCAACACGTCCTTCCTTCGTTTTAATGAAACGGGGTGTAAGATAGTTACCGTCACCGGGCGCAATTAAATTATTAATGAGAGGGTGAGTCTAGTTCTCGTGATTGATGTCTATTCAGGAAAATTTAACAGTCGTGCGCAAACTGGCGCACTTGTGAATGGCTCCCAATTTGGGCGGCAGGTGGCGCTAGCGTCGCGTTTCAACCTTACAAATGGCGGCGCGGTTTTCTCGCACAGTGCAAGGTGGCTCCCGGTACATACGAACAAACGCCGGGTGGTAGCGATTGATTTATAAACATTTTAGAGTGACAATTTATGGTAGTCAAATATTCGTGAACGAGGAATCCGAAGGTTTGTAGAAACCGTTAGAGACGAGGAAGTTACCGAAGATACAAGTGCTTGAAAAAGTCGTTGTGACACAGCGGATTTTCCAGGTTATCGGGGTTACCTAACCTCACATTGCTAAGGCCAAGGAGGTGCCGGCTACACCCAAGGCTGTTTCTAGTGCCGAGAGCATAGAGTTTAAGGAAAATTTACGTCGCAAAAGCCATGAACAAGAGGGCTGACAAAGATGATACTCCGCAACAAGTTAAAGATGCTGTCTTGAAACACAGCACTCCTCTTCCACCCAACACACCAACTGTCAAAGGTTTTTTCATATTTTTAAGACGCCTGGTACAGTTGTGACAGGTGTTTAAATTTACATCTGTTGCAAACATCAGGATTTTCAGGCACATGCAAACATCGGCCAACTTTGATTGGGTTACCGCATAAAAAATTCTGATGTTTGCAGGCAGCCATCGAGCTATTGATATTGCGTTATCTTAAGATATCCGTATCGCAAGTACTTGATGCAGTAGATTATGCATTTTTCCTAGATAAACTGTTCCAACAAATAGGAATAAAGTGACAGTGTAGTCTTACGTGGTTTATTAATACCGTAATTATGATTTTTTGGACACAGGATACGATTGGAATCAAGGACTGGACTATGGTGCTCTTCTTGCAACCTATAAGACTTCTGGCTTTCAGGCAACCAATTTTGGTTTAGCTGTCGACGAGGTTCGTAAAATGTTGGCAGCTCGAAAAGTGCCTCTCAACGATGATCAGTTGGACCTCCATGAAGAGGACGAGTTCATCAGAAGGCGCAACGGATGCACCATATTTCTGGGATACACCTCGAATTTGGTATCCTGTGGAGTTCGTAGCACACTTAGGTTTTTGGTGCAGCATAAACTGGTAATACGATCAGAAGTTACCCTTACAATTAATTTATTACATTGAAGCAGTACAGAAGGTGATGATTCGTTTAGGTCGATTGCATCGTCACAACGGCAGGTGGAGTCGAAGAAGACCTGATCAAGTGCCTAGCACCTACCTACATCGGCGACTTCCACTTAGACGGCAAGGTTCTCAGGGACAAGGGCATCAATCGAATAGGCAACCTCCTCGTTCCTAATGACAATTACTGCCTTTTTGAGGATTGGATTACACCAAAGCTGGATGCTTTACTGCAAGAGCAAAAAGAAAAGGTACGATTACAGAACTTGTCTTACCAATCCTGACCTCAACATACCCCATTCAGTGTATACAGTTACCTTTTTCTACTTTTTGCAGGGTACCGTGTGGTCGCCGTCCAAGATCATAGAGAGGTTGGGTCGCGAGATCGGAAACCCGGAATCTATTTATTATTGGGCAAGCAAGAATAAGATCCCCGTCTTCTGCCCAGCTCTGACCGACGGCAGCCTCGGAGACATGATGTACTTTCACTCCTTCCGGAATCCTGGACTGGTGGTCGACATTCTCTCAGGTAAACTTCGATTTTTCGAATTTCATATAAAATTAATTCCTTGCGAAATCCCTCTCTCAAAAACATTGTTCCCGCAGATTTAAAGAGGTTGAACACAATGGCTGTTAAGGCAGTAAAGAGCGGTATTGTCCTTGCCGGGGCCGGAGTGATCAAGCATCACATTTGTAACGCAAACCTGATGGTGGGTAAACCTGAACTATCCTCTAACGATTCCAATTAACAATGAACAAAAAATTCCCTTCAGAGAAACGGAGCGGATTACGCGGTTTATTTAAACACGGCCCAGGAGTTCGACGGGAGCGACAGCGGGAGTCGTCCCGACGAGGCGGTGTCCTGGGGAAAGATCCGCAAGGAAGCCACCCCGGTGAAGGTGAGAGCAACCGTCGGATCGCGCGTTTACCACCCTTCTATTGAATTAATTTCATTAAAGGTTTACGCCGAGGCCAGCCTGGTCTTTCCGCTGTTGGTCGGGGAGACTTTCGTGAGGGAACACTTGTCCACGAAGGAGCGTACGGTGTCGGAGGTTTGAAGGAAATAAAGTACCTGGTCATCTCCTACCACAGTAGCATACCTCGACCTTGACTTTCTTACCCCCTCGTACCCCCTCGAGCAGTAGCCCGGACACCCCGTAGCGAAGGTAAACCATTACTCCAGTTGTACGTAACTTACAAAAACCTCATTCCAAGATCTCAGACCCGAAAGATCCCTCCAGCCCCCCAATCTAACCCCCTCCCCCGTCTAATAAACCCAGTAAAATCTCGCAATAATTAACCCCCAGCTATAAAATACGGTAACAAGTACTCATCCTGATGACTTTTTACCCCCCAGTTACTTTTCACGTCGATTTCCATTAACTACGTGAAAGGCCACAGCGATTTGTAGGAAGATCAGGACTCGTTGCGGCCGATCGAGCGGCAGGGCGCGGAATCGAGCCGCGGGCTCTCCTGGAGCTGTCCCGGGGGCGCCGCGCGTGCGTGCGCCAGGACGCGGCGGCAGGTGCGGCGCAGGGGCGTCGGTGGGGGTAGCGCCGCCCGCCAGTCGTTCCCCGTTAGCCCGCGCTCGCGGACGGGCGTGAGATCAACCCCCGTTCCGCCGGCCCTTCCTCGGGCCCCGAGCGCCGACCCGGACCGCCGCGACGCCCCCACGTCGGCATGAGCAGCGATGGACGCGGAGCGCTCCCACCTGGCCTCCGCCTCGAGCACCTCGCCGAGACCCTGCAGCCCCATCGCGGACTCGACTTTCGTCAGGTACTGCCCTCGCGGCCATGGCGGAACGCGGCGCTACCCCTGCGGCGGCCCCGGGCACCTTCCAGGGGGAGTCTTTACCCACTTTCCGAAGAAAGAGATCTATTTACCGCCCGTTCATCCAGGACTTATCGATTATCTTGCAGGAGGGCTCGTGCACCTGGGTGGGCGACCATTCGTTAATTTATGACTAATATCGAATAACACGCAGGGAGGGAGATCACCGAGGAGGTCGTTTTCAAGGGACGCTAGATCTGGCGATAGGGTTGAAAAAGAGGACCTTGGTAGGGGTTGTCGGGGACGTGTTCAGGTGAAATTATAAAGGGATCTAGGGCGCGGGGGGAGGATAGGGAAGGGTAATTTTGACACGTGAACGGGCGGGGGTTGATAGGGCCTGATGGAACCCTCCCCGTGGACTCGTGTGGGGGTTGCTCCTGGAGATGACCTATATAAGCCCTTTGTGGGGCAGGATGATATTGAATTTTCATAAGACCACGTGGGTGATAACGGAGCACGCGTAACCCTCTTAACGCTCGAGTCTCTTGTGCAACGATACTCCGGGTAACTTAAGCTCGGTTGTATTTGCGAGAACGGCGCTTTCGTCAACTCTGTTTTACAGCTTGACGTTCCACCGGTCTCGATGCCATTGTGTCCCGGACTACCCCCCGGGAGGGCAGTTTGCTTTTAATCGACCCTAACTGGGGTTTTTAATTCATGGAATTAATGGCCAGGGGTAATTCGAGGTGTATGAGGCGAGTTCCATTAATTTCGGGGGAGACGGCGGGGCTCGGTGCGTCTCACCCCGTCGAGGGATGAGCGAGAACACGAGCGTCGTTTTGCTCGCTAGGGGGGGCTGCGGCCGCGCGCATGCGCCCTGGCGACGAGCGACAGGGGATGCTCGCGCATGCGCATCCCGCTCGGCTCGGAGCGCGGACCGACACGGGCTGCAGACCGCCACAGACTTCGTTAAATAATTCAGAGCTTAAGTGCACCGCGCCTAGCTCGAGTCTTTCCATGAAATTCGTTTATGATTTCATGATCCCGGAGGGGAGGCAAGGGGGAGAGCCAACGCCACTCGCGAAAGGGTGTCCCCAGGTTCCCCGGAGTTCCACTTTACCTGAGTTATTTATCCGCCCACCCACCCACCCCCCGGATTGGCGATCTTTTTTCTTTTTTTCCTTCGGTTTCGCTATCGATTAAACCCTCCTCCAAAGTGGGCTTCCCTTAGCCTTTCGATCTCGTTATCTCGACGCGTTATCATTAATCGATTAACAACCGCCCCCCGGGTTTGGGGATCTAGCCCGATGCTCGATCGACCGGGCGTCGATGCCTTCTGGGGGTGGAGGCGCCGGAGAGGGGGTCGAGAGAGAGGGGACAATCGATACGAATGATGCGAGAGAGAGATAGAGACTCTCCCTCTCTACCTATCGCTCTGCTCCTGATATTTACTTCCTGGATCGTTTCTCTTTGGTTTACCGGGTCCCTCGTTCTTTTAGGACAACCCCCAGGATCTCGTCCCTTCGTTGAGGATGGTCCTCCTCGCCATCCCCTGGGTTATACCGACCGGGTTATTCTCGAACGACCTACTGCTATCTGCTCATCGGGAGGATAATTATTATCGACGCTACTCGGAATAGCGATGCGAGTTTCTCGCTCCGTCTAGTGGAGTACCCTGAGAGAGAGAGAGAGAGAACCGCTTACCGCTCGATAACCGGTTTCTCGCGATCCGAAATAGCGCGTCTATTCGCGGCCATTTAGGCGAGCCCCGCGAGAGAGCGAGCTCCTCTCGGGACGGCCGATGCGCTCGTCGTATCACCGCTCGTATCAGTCGGCGCACGCAAGAATGACCGCGCCGGCCCGCGAGGGTTCAACCGGGTAAAGCGCTCTCTTGGGCGCCGATAATTAGAACGTGAAGTAATTGGATCGCTACCTCGGACCCCGTTGCACCCTCGGCTTCCCTGGGTGCCTCGAAATCGGCCAGGCTACGCAGGGTGGAATTTTAGAAAAATCGTATTCATTTTTATATTATAAATAATTGAAACATGGAAAAAATTGAATCACCAACTCGGGTGAATTTTGTCGCACATTCATCCACCATGGAGTGCGTCGAAATCGGCCATGCTACGCAGGGTGGAATTTTAGAAAAATCGTATTCATTTTTATATTATAAATAATTAAAACATGGAAAAAATTGAATCACCAACTCGGGTGAATTTTGTCGCACATTCATCCACCATGGAGTGCGTCGAAATCGATCACGCTACGCAGGGTGGAATTTTAGAGAGATCGTATCTATTTTAAATAATTAAAACTCCGGCAACCCCGTCTACCCTTTCAGCGTACCTCCGGTGCGTCAAAATCAGCTGATAGGGTGGCTGATTTTTATAGACGCGTATTCATGCGTTATAAATAATTAGAGGAAATTACGAAGGGATAACGGGTGCTCCTGTGGGGGTGGATTTCTTTTTATCAGAGAAATCCAGACTTATATGTAGAGGAAAGGCGGAATTCGTCCAAGCCCTGATACCCCAGGAGAAGAATGCTCGCCGATCGATGAAACCTTAGGATAAAGAACTCGCGCCCCCCGCGACCCCCGAAGGTGTCACTTCCGACCTCCGACCTTGGACCAAATTCGACTCGTCCGAAGGTCCTTCCGGGTAGATACGTTATGGATACATTATGGATGTTTCCATTCCAGCGCCAAGAGGGAACCCACCCTGGAGGACCCGAGCAGCCCTCTCGAGGCCGCCAGCCCTGGCTCTATCCTACGCACCTCCGGTGAGTCTTGACGCCTTTCTGCCCAGTATTTACTAAGATTTCGATTAAACCGAATCCTAGGAGATTAAGTCCTCGCGTCTTGTCCCGAATGGCGAGGAAAAAAAAAGAAAAAAAAAGTCCCTAGTGTCTCGATCGAGACTTATCGCGGCTATATCGCGTGCGCCGAAAATGCGGCTCGGCGATTCTAATATTAGGAGTACCGAGGTCACCTTTCAATTTGCTGGATCAATTGTCTCCGGGAATCGCGTCGGCGGTTATTATTAGTCTAAACGCGGAATCGCTCGGATCCTCCGCGGCTAAGAGGAGCCGAGAGGGTCCTGTACCATCCCCCGATATCACGTCAGGGAAAAGGATAAGAAAGAGTGGGATAAAGAAATATCTCGAAAAAAAAAAAGAATTCCCACCGATCCCCCCAGACGTTCTTGCGTTTCTGCACGCGGATGCATCTCCGCTGGCGCTTCACGGCGAAGGATCCCGCAGGCGGAAGTTCCGCGTGCGGCCCCTCTCCGTCCTCTCCCTCCGGGCCTGCCTCCATCCATCTTCCTCCCCGGTAATTGAATTCTGCCATTTCCATTCCGCGCGGACGCAATCTGCCCAGGGAGACCTGGAGGAGTCCTGATCGAGGAGCGATCCCCGGTGCATCTCGATCGATCTCTCTAGAGAGAAAGAGTCGATGCGTCCAGGTCGCGATGGACGTCGGGAGTTCGATACCTCGTGACAACGACCTCGGATATGCCTTCCGATACCCCGATATATCGACATATCGTCGTACGGAGGATCGAATCGAATTAAAATCCCCCCGGAACGAATTATCTCTAATCGATGACTCGATCGATCCCTGACAAGTATTTATTAAAAGTATGTACGTATGTATTTTTTTTTTTTTTTTTCTGGTGGACACCGATCGACGCGGTACAGTCGATCGATCGCTCTACGGCGCCTCGTAAAATCGATCGCTCGTTACCTCGAGAAGGTATTACGAGTCGAGAGGCGAGGCTAAAAGAGCCGGCGATGCTCCCTCCGTGATAGCAGCCGACCTTGGCCCTGACGTCGATCAGCTGATCGGCCGTTATCGGCCGCATGGTCCGCGGTAATCAAGAGTGGCCGCAACCGGCGAATTACGGATGCAAGTGGATCGCGATAAATAGGACGGCCAAGACGCCGGGCGTCGATTAAAATTATCGCGGACGTCGGGGTGAACGCGGACAAATTGGTCCTCGAATTCACGATGTACGGATCGAAGGGTACGTGTTTTTTTTTTTCTTTCTTTTGTGTCAGATCGAAGGGAATGTGTTTTTTTTCTCTTTTGTTTCGTTTCGTTTACGGGGGAAGATCGAAGGGTAATTTCATTTATATCCCGGGATTTACTTTGCACGGGGAAACGCAGTGGGTCTATTTCTCGGTGCTTTAGCCTCTTTCCGCGTTATACCGGGGGGGCCTCGTATTACGCGGCCGCGAGTCGGCGTGCCTCCGCGTAATATAACGTATACGGCAAACCGATCTGTATACGCGCGCGGATGTAACCGGTTCTCCAGGTTCATTACTCCGAGACGCGCATCTCCTTTCTCGACAAGTGTGCAACGCGTGGTCACTCGCCGGACGTACATGGCACTTCGTCCCTTTCTCGTAACTACCTCGAGATGGTATCCCAGGGGTTCGACGTCTCGGCGATCTTTCCCCCGCGACGCGCCACTGTCGGTTTTTCTTTTCTTTTCTTTTTTTTTTCTTTTTTTTTCATCCCG
Source organism: Orussus abietinus (assembly GCF_000612105.2). Taxonomy (NCBI): domain Eukaryota; kingdom Metazoa; phylum Arthropoda; class Insecta; order Hymenoptera; family Orussidae; genus Orussus; species Orussus abietinus. The sequence continues at coordinate 1,641,739 of NW_019396012.1, forward strand.
ACTTTTCCGACCAGTCCGGCCGACCGAAACTGGCCGCGATATTTCTCTCCATCGATTGTCCCACTAGCTGTCGGGGGAGAGTCTCTCCCTTGAATTTTCATATTCCCGGTTCTTTTTCCTTTCTCTAATTCCATTACCATAATTTTTTATATTTTTTCCCTCGGAGCCCATCTCGATTTTACGATACTCCCGATGATCCTCGGGAGCGACATCGGGGGAGCGCTCGATAATAGGGAGGGGCCAATTCTTCGGGATCTCTCCCAAGATTTTACATCCTCCGCGGCCGTTCCTCCAGTCGAGCCTGAGAGCATCCACCGCCGTTGCGATAGAGGTATCCCTTCCCTCCCGGGGTTCATTTCCTTCGCCTAGGATCTCCCTCGCCGATCCTAGGCCGGATCGCGCGAGGTACGAGGAACCCGAGAACCGGGAGCGGGGCCAGGGGGACGAGCAAGAACGAGGTTCTCCGTTCCCGGTTCTCCCCTATCTCCGAGCTCTCTCGCCTCCATCGGCGCGCCTCCTCGAATCGAAAACGCGATCTCAGTCCGACCTGGAAGAACCTCACCCTAAAGGAAACCAACCTGAAAAAAGTCCCCCCCAAAATCGACAAAAACATCCACCACCCATCCCCGTCCCCAATCCAAATCTCAAAATTGAAATCCCCCTCGAGAGTCCCTCTCCCAGAAATTCACCCCCTCCGTCACCACCCCCCCGAGCCAAGATAACCTCAAAATATCACTTCCCCCTCTCGATGTCCCCCAAATCCCCCCGTTACAATTCTCTCCCCCTTTCCCAGGAAGGCATTCCCATCCCGGCGTCGCCAGAATTTTGGCACCGTCCCCTGGACCGACGCCGAGGGGCGCCGGTGGGCGACCCGGGGCGCCGTGGCCGGAGGTGAGGCGTTACGCGGCGACCGTTCGGTTCTCCTCGGCACTTCTCGGTCAATGAACTATCGTAGCTGGTGAACCCAGTTGGTCCACTCGGCCCCTCCACCGTCGCCCCCCTCCGCCCGTTCCACCCCCTCGTTTTATCCCCCTCGGTCCCCCACCGAGCCCCCTGCGCCCCCCCACCGCAGTCCCCCCTCGATGCCCGCCGGTGCCGTAACGCGAGCGCGTCGCGCCGCGCTGCGCCCAGGTGAGCGTGCGCGCGCAGCGCAGCGCTACCACCGTGCGCAGTGCTGCACCGCGCAGCCGAGTCGCGCGACACGTGACTCGCGATGGCTCTCCTACGAGAGTTTTCGAGAAAAAGGAAAAAGGAGCGACGTTCCGAAACCGGCGCTCTCCTGGTGGGAATGTAAAGCGGGGAACGCGTTTATCGGGAATCCCAGCGCAATTCTGGGGGAGGGGGGTTAAGGTAGGAGGAGGGGGAGGGGGTACACAGTTACGGTTCTTTCTCCGTGATACGTGTACCGATGGTCGCCAGGGCGATGTCTCTCGGTAGGAACCGAACGGAGGGTATCATTTTCACCCAGAAATGGAGAGAGGAGGAATGGGGTGGAGGTGGGTGGGTGGGTGGTTCGGCGAAGGGGGTATCGCCTCGTTTATCCGACTTTCCCTGGCCGAGTCCTTTGTGCGCTGAATTTAACGGGACGATAATTAAACGAACTAACTGAAACAATTAAACGGCCTCTCCCACGCCCCCCTCCCCTGTGGTATGGTTCCCTATCTCCTATCGGTCTTCCCCTTCTACGGTGGAACGGCGTGTTCCGAACTCTCGAATAATCCCGGGAGGGTGTAAAAGTGTGCGAAAGCGGCCCTGGAGAGGGAGGGGGCAGGTACGAGGGAGGGGGAGGGAGAGAGAGACCGGCGCTCGGCTTAGGAAGGCGGCGGGAGGAAGAGAGAGGCTGCGGGGCGGTGGGGGTGGTCCAGGAGTGGGGGGCACAGGTTCGTAGGGGATCCCAGTTGACGGAGCACGTGCGATCCCATAGTTATCGCTCGGCTTCGGTTCGACATGAACCTCGGGGTCGCGAGGCCGACTCTCCGCGAGTGGGACCGCCCTGGGACGGGCTGAGGACTCTTCCGGGTCTCGCCGGTACCGTCCTGGACCGCGACATCTAGGGCTCGATCGATCAAGGGGCCCCCCCACCGTTTAGGGGACTCTGTCTTTTGTCTTCCTTTCTCCGTCTTTCTCTTCCTCGGCCCCGCGGAACCGGCGTCTCTTGCGTAACCGCGCGCCACGGTGGTCCTTGTCGGTCCTAAGGACGGTTCCAGTGATTGTCGGCGACACGAAAGGAGACGGCGCACACGAGGACGTCGCCGGAAGTGGGTCCCCCCCTTCGATGGGACCGCCCTGTGCGAGGTAATTTCACTCGGGGGGGGGTGCTGGGGCCCTGGAATGCCCCCGGGGACGCGCCTCTCGCCGATCAGGGAGGACGAAAGGGGACACCTTTGTGCGGCCTCGAGGAATCCGCGGGACGTGACGCGCGGACCGATCGGGACACCTCGGAGGTGGGATCGACCGTGGGGGGGAATTTCGGCGATGCGTGCGCCGCGGGACCAGGGTGAACGCACTCGCGGGACGCCGGTGGAACGCGGAAACCGACGCGGCCGGCGTTTTCCTGGAAGCCTTCTCTCCTGGGTCCCCGCCTTTTCGGGAGTAAGCGGGTGTCACCTGTGAGACCCTCCTTCCCCACGCGGGTATCCTCGGCGGGCGGGACCGGGAAATCTCCTCGGGGGTGGTTATCGGTAGGTATCATCCATCGTGAGGGGTCTCTAACAGTTGCAAACAGGTAGAAAGAGGTACTTCGCTCCAAGTCCTGGGCTTTCGGGCGAGACGTCAAAATTAAAAAATCCAGCCTACAGGGGGGGTGCGAACCCCCTCCCGGAAGTGATTTCCCCTCGTCGGAATTATTTTCCGCCTCCATAATCGATCCTCCCTTGTCCAGGATCTCGGGTACCTGTATGGTTAATCGAATTCAAGAGAAAGAATTCACCGATGACAAATCCATTAAAAACCCACCTCCCAGCATCTTGGGTCCGGCGTACCTCTCGCGCCTAGCAATTGAGCGGAGTGGGTTAATATCGCGCCTGTATAGATAACGTCCGAGATCGGGAGAAAAGTTCACTGATAAAATGAAAAGAAAAAATCCCTTAAAATCCATCTCCCAGCATCTCGGGTCCGGAGTACCTCTCCTCCTACCTTGCGATTGCGCGGAGGGGGGTAAGATCTCGAGTACCTCCCTGGCTCACCCGGTACACGGTGCGCGCGGTCTGCGCAAAAAAAAAAAAAAGTTCCTGAAAATTACAAGCAAAATAAGAAGTGCGCCGGTGGGAGGGGGAGGCAGGGAAAGGGGGAGACGCGCAGGGTCGGCACAGGTGAGGTTCCCGGGGAACGAGTCGAGGACGGGGCACAGGGGGGAACGGGGGGGACTGCAGAAGAGGCCCCGAGAACGGGAGGGGGGCTCGCCAGGAGGAAGTCAACGCCCGAAGATTACGGCAATGACATTCACTTTTTCTCACTCTCCTCTCCTCGCTCCTCTCTCCGTTTCTCTTTTTCCCCGTAGCTCTTTCTCTCTCTCCGCCTTGCCCCCCTCCCCTTGACTTCCTCCGCTGTCAAGACGCGACTTGTCGGTCGAAACCCCTTTTTTTCTCTCTCTCTCTCTCTCCTTCTGGGCGTTGACTTTTTTTTTCTTTCTCTCTCTCTCTCGACTTTTTCTCCATTTTCTCATTTCTTGACGCGGTGTATGCAAATTCGCGCAAACTCGAGGGACCCCCTCGGAAGCGGGTGTCGAGGCACTTTTCTGTTTTCCTTATTGTTTTTTTTTTTGGGGGGGGGGTTCCGTTAATTTTCGACGGTAATAAGGAGGCTCGGGTAATTTATACAATATTTCCTGGTTATGAGGAAGGAGGGCGAGAGAGGGAGGCAAAGGGGGAGGGAGAGTGGAAAAGAAAGAAACGTCGAGGGCGATTGTATCGCCGCGGGTCGAATCGCACCTCGAGCGAGGGAAAAAGAGAGGGAGAGGACGGAGGCGGAGAGTCTCTCCCTTCGTTTCTGATTTCCTTTTCGTCTTGATTATCTCGTTTCAGCAATGGACCGCGCTTACGGGCAGGGCCGGGAGGCAGGGAGAAATGCGGAAAAGTGCGGCAATGACGTGACCAGGAAAAAGAAGCCGTTCCCCTAGGAAGGTACCGGAGGACTCGACGGGGTAGCGAGAGGGCCGGAGAGGAGAGCTCCCGGGCGCGAGGAGCCTGGGATGAAAGTCGACTGAGAGGGCTGCGAGCCGCTACGGACGTCCCGCAGGAGAGGCACCAGGACCCACGGGAAGAGGGTGCCGAGTGAGGACGATGAGTCGCGGGAAGGGGGCCGATTCGTCGTCGGGTCTCTCGTCGGGGCACCGGCTTGGGTCGCCGAGGTCGGACGCGAGGTCGTGCCCCAGGTCGTACCCCAGGTCGTGCCCAGGGCCCAGGGCGGGTCGGGGGCGACTGCCGCGCGTCGACTGAACGGGCCCGGGGCATGCCGAGCCGCCGGGCTCGTCGCGGCCCCTCGGACCGTCCGCAGGCCCATCCGCGGGCCGCGACGCGGGCCCTTCCGCGGGCTCCACGACAGGTGTGCCGCCAGTGACAGGTGCGCGAGTACCGATCGCCCGGCGCCCGGACGACGCCAGGAGAGCCGCCTAGCGGCAGCTCCTACGATGGACGTATTCAAAATCGACCAATCGCTCACCGCGAGCCTCGGCAGCGCCCCCGCGCCCGACACCCTCACCCCGGAAGTGTCCTTCGACGCCGGGAGCGAGTTCAACCTGAGCTTCTTCGACGGGCCCGAGGAGAACAGCATCCAGGGCTTCAGCGACCCCGGCTCGGTCGGCAGCGCGAGCGCCTCGCCGCCCCCCGGCGTCCCCGGTGGCCCCGGCGCCCAGGTCGCCCCCGGCGCCCAGGTCGCCCCCGGACGGGTGACCCCCGGCGCCCCCTGCGCACCTGCCCTCCAGACCGGCCCGGCGCAGCTCGGACAGCCCAACGGCGCGAGCCTCCCCGGCGTCCAGCCCGCCGCCGGCGTCGTCGTTAAGCAAGGTTCGTTACCACCCTCCACCCTTATCACTCCTATCGAGATGCTCTCTCTCTCTCTCTTTCTACTCCTCCTTCGTCGCTACTATTTTACCCGCTCACGAGACTAACTGATCGACCAATCGGTTACCTATCGGGAAACTCGGGAGAGTCTCGCGCCAGATACGTTGATAAGCATCGAACGGCATTGAGGAATAAGTCCCCGCCGTTTTAATCACCATTACGTTATGTTCATTACGATGGGAAGTTCTTTCTCAGCCTGATATGTCGGGATTTCGGCCATACGGGGTGATCCTGGAATTTGGACGTTTCGAGCCCAGCGATCGGTCAAGTTCGATGCCCATTGATTATGTATTCCCCTGGTAGTTTCGTCTCGGAGTTTAGACTTTGAGATCCGACGGTGACGCGGTCAAGGTTCGGTGGTATCAATCGGCTCCGGAACGGAGATAGACCGGCTCGGGTGATGCCTGCGAGGTGGTTCTCGTAATTGTACCCGAGGGACCGTCAATGGGGAATCGATCGGGGGGGCGATCGATTTTTCGGGACCGGGCGAAGCGAACCGACGACTTGAAATCACCGGGAATTATCGTTGGAGGCCTCCCAGGTTTCTCGAGTGATTGCCAAGGATTGGCATTCGCCATTGGCAGTAGCCGCCAAGGTTGGCCGTGAGTTTGGTCAATGGGTGACACGGTGAGGAAATCGCGCGACTCGAGTTCTCTCGGCGTTCACTTCTCCTTTTAACTCCCCCTCTCGTGTATCTCCATACGAGAGAATTTATACAGGCTTCCCTCCCGATACTAAAAAATCACGGGGATCCGTGATTCACCCGGAAATCGAGTCGCCTTGAATTTACGTGTAACCCATTCATGCCGCGCAGAGGCGGTCGCTGTCAAAATCAGCTGATTAGGGGAGGGAGGTTAGGTCGCTCGGCAGGACGGTATGGAATCGGTCGCTAGGGCCACCCCCGCGACTAGGGATCCCTCGAATCATACCAAATCGCGGGAAAATCCTGAAAACGTCAAGGAAAAAGTCCCGACAAAATGGCGGAAAGTCGCGGAAAAGATCCCATAGGGTGAATCTCGCGTCGGAATTAATTGATAAGACGACACCCACGATTGGGAATTCCTAGTGTTACGTACAAATCCCGGGAAAAATCGTGAAAATGCCCGAGAAAATTGTGAATAGAGAAAAAAAAAAATTGCGGAAATTCGCGGAAATCATTCCGAAGGGTGAATCTCGGCATCTTACGCCGTAGAGGAGTCTCTCTCGCGGATAGGGAGAAGAAACCTCTCGCCGTTTCATTATCCTCGGCGACCCGATGCAAAACCGGTCGAAACGATCGGATCCCTCCTCTCGGAGACTGCCTCCACCCCCCCCCTCCTCCTCCTCCTCTCTGGACCGCTCGCGGGACGCGAGGCGAGAGACCGAGTGTACGAACCGGTACGCACGTATTCAAGTACATAGGTACCCCCGCGAGTTACCTACGTACCCGCGCGTACACTTACATGCTCGCATGACTCATCCGGGGGTACGTTGCACCCGGTAGCCCGTCTTTCCTCGTCCCGATCTCCCATCGGCCTGGAAAAACCGATCCCGAGACCCTGCGCGGTTTCCCGGAATTTCCACCGAACGTTTATCGAATTCCCCGCGAGAGAACGGATGAATTTCTCTTAACCCCAGCCACCGATAACGACATGACGCAGTGCACCGATTGCGGTAAAATAATAAAACCAGGGATTAAAACTCTGGAAAGCATAAAAACGTACAAGTTCCCAGGAAATTAATGGGATTCATTCTGATTAAAAAAGAAAAAGAAAATTCTTTCCTCCTCGCTCAATTTTCCCTTCCGATATCATATTTCACTTGTTTGGTTGATAATCTATCTCGACGATGTATCCTCGAATCTCGTACTGAATTTCATTAATTTTCAATTTCTCAGTTGATTTTTTTTCTTTTTTTTTTTTTTTCCCAGGGTTTTCATTCCCGAGGGATCGTTCCCGCTCTCTCGCCGCGAATCGCTCGCGAGTCGTTAAGCGTCGCGGCTCTTCCGCGAGTTGCCGGTCCCGGCGGCCGTCTCTCCTTCGTCCGCTCCTTCGGCTCTCCGAGTTCTTGCCGAGGCTCCTCTCTCTCTTTCTCTCCCTCTCGCACGCGCTCCTCCTCGCCCCTCCTCGGTCCTCCTCGCTCCGCTCGCCCCTCTACCTCGCGGCGGGCCGCGCGCGGCAACTCGCTCGCACCTCAAGAGCAATGAACTCTCGGGAGGGTATATCATCGGTAAAACGATGCTACCAATGTACCTACACGCAGAGACCCCGGGCCCGTCACACGCGAAGCGCGACGCCGAGGTACGTACGTAAGTACGTGACTGCAGTTGCGTAAGTGTCGGCCAAGGGGAGCGGGGCCACGCGGAACGCCGCGAGTGGTACCAAGGCACACCTTTGGTACACTGGGTACCCGTGGTCCGTATATCCCCCCAGAGGTACGCCAGGTACACCAGGTACGCCGGGTACGCTGGGTACACCTTGTAATGCCTGGTAATGCCTGGTAACGCCAGGTACACCAGGTACACCAGGTACACCAGGTACGCCAGGTAACGCCTGGTAATACCAGGTACGACTGGTAACGCCAGGTAACGCCAGGTAACGCCAGGTAGCGCCTGGTAACACCAAGTACGAGTGGTAACGTCAGGTAACGCCAAGTAACGCCTGGTGACGGCAGGTATGAAAATTCCAAAAATTCCCCCACCGTCATTCCGAATAATCCCGAAGATTCGTAGGAATGATTCATACCACGTCATACCGAAGGTTGGCTCGCGATGATCCATAAAAAAGCCGTGGAATTCGAGCCCGGAGGCAGCGGGAAAATAGCCGGGCATCCGGGGAAATTAATTATACCAGGGTACACAGGTGTACGCAGGTGAGCGCGAAGACCGTATCAATATTTCCTCGATAAATCACGGTGTAACCTCCTGCAAACTTTTCTCCTTTGATGCCCCGGGGGGGAGGAATAGTGGGCAGAGGGAGTTTTTAATAATTCCCAATTGTTCCTGGTCATCCGCGAGCGTTCGCAGCGAGCCCGGGAAAATCGAGGAAAATCGAGGTAAATCGGGGAAAAATCGATCGATGCAAATTGAGCGGTGCCCATGGGTGCAATTGCGCGAACCCATCTTTTCAGGGTGCGCTGGGTGATCTCGCGTGGGTGCATAGGTGTCCCCGCGTGCATAGATGCAGTCTGTCCGTCCCCCGCCCCCTCTGTCTCTCTCTTTCTCGCCTAAGTGCGCGAGATAACGCGTCACTCGGTATATATCTCGGTACTCGGCATGGCCGGCTCTCCGCTATCGTCGTAATCCTTACCGCGGTGATTTTTCCGCATTCGCTCGTTTACCGCGTAGACAGCCGTACACGCGTCTACACGCGGAGAGCCCTGTAAGCAAATGCTAATAATATTCACTTCCTGCACACACACACAGCGCGCTGGTTGCGTTAAATCACCGACATGGCCTCTCTCTCTCGCTCACCTCCTGGCTACCCCCCGAGAAGCGATTCTTTTCCCCCCACCTGAGTGCAGTTGCATTTGGTTGCATTTTCCAGGCGCATGTACGAGTGGTCGAATTCTTTCCTCATTCCCATTTTAATTGTTCCGGACCGTTTCCCGGTTTATCCCCTGATATCCGGAAAGCCGGAATTAACTGGGGATTATCTCTCTCCCCGACTTTGCATAATTAATTGATTTTTAAATATTACCACGCTCCCCCGTGAGATCCGGATGCAGGCTCGAGATGCACCGTGGAGAGGGCCGAGCCTCGAGCTGCACTCGGGTGCCTTGATAATGTTACGCAAGAGCAAAAGAGAGAAAGAAAAGACCCCGAGAGAAATCGACGGCGAGGGGAGCGCCGAGAGGGGCACGCGTGCACACCTATGCAACGGCGCGCGCATACTCGTATGCAACGGCGCGCGCACACTCGTATGCACCGGCGCGCGTGCACTCGCGTACCTAGAGTCGTCGCGGTATTAGCCATAAGTGGTTGCGCGAACGCGGAAGAGAGCATGCAACGAATGCACGTCGAGTCTCGGGCACCTCTTCGTGGGTGCATCTCGACTGCACCGCGAGGGACCGAGAGAGAACGAGGGACTGCACATCGCGGATAATAATTGAATGGTTAATGCACTCTCAGACCCGGGGGAGGATCGAGTAATTAATGATTACTGTTGCACGTGGATTACTACGTTAAGTAACGGTTAACCACCTCATGGTTAACGAGATTAAACATTTTCTATCCCCCAATTGGGACCGTCCGCTGCAAGTTCAAGCCTAGCATCCCTGGTCCCCCTTCCGTCTCGATTTCCGGAGCAACGATACGCGATACGGAAAAACTTGTCGGATAAAAGTTCCTCCTCTGCTCCTTATCGACATCTTTTGTTCGGGACGTTTCTTCCTGCCAGGCTCCGTTTCAGCTTGAGTCTCCGAGGAAGAGGGAGCTCTTCTCGATCCTGGTTCGATCTTGATCTCTAAAAAATGTGTATTAATAATAACAGATGACTAAGGAGCGAAGGATCCGCGGCGGATAGATGGGCCATGGGATGGGAAGTAATTTTCTCTCTTTTCGAGGGATCAGGCAGGCCGGGATCGTCTTGTGATAAGGTGATAAAGCGGCTCTCTTCCGGCTAACGAGAGAGGCGAAGGGCCTGGCGTCTCGTTTCTAGCAAAATTCGTTCCGCCTTGGAGGTGGTCGGGCCTCTCGCGGATTACGTGGCTCTCCTTTCCTCTCTTTCTCTCTCTCTCTCTCCCCGTCTCCCTTCCTTACTAATGCCCCGTTCTTTGGTTTCTTTTGCGCGTTACGTGGCTCGCGTAACGCTTTCTTCGGCCGTCTCTCTCGCTCCCGTAAACCCGGCCGGCCGGGCTCGAGATTTTTTATCTCTATTTCCGGAACTTATCCGAGCCACGCCGAGCGCCGTCGTGCTCCATTAGGTCTTGCACTTCTCTTCCCGTGCTCGAATCCGATCCCTGGCATCTCGCCTGAGGTCCTCCTTCCCCCCGTCCTCTACGTCCCTTAATACACGCTTCCGAATCCTTTTTTTCCCCCGGAAGTAGAGGGAAGCAGAAAGTCCTGATATACCCGGCGCAATATCCTTCCTCTTCTGGAGGATCGCCGCCATATCGGGGGTACCTCACGGCGCGCCTCGTGTTCCCTCTCATATGTGAAAGCGGTGGCCCCGTTTTCTACGGAGTAGTAATTGTTCCTGCATAATTCTCGACGGAACTGCCGCGGTCCATTACGGGCCGCGCGTTTTCTCCATCGGATTCGGAAAATATCTTTTTTTTTAGCTCTTTTTCCTGTACCCCCCTGGACGTGCATCCTGTCCATCGCGGTTGCGCGGGGGGGATCTGATCCAGAGATTCGACGCACTGGTCGGAGGGACAGGAATTATGGGAATTATTCAGGCCCCTGTAATTACACGCTGAGGAGCGCATCCCGTAATTGTAATCGCGGTACGTGACAGCACTTACGACCGCCTTTTGTCGGCGGATCTATCGGCTTATTTATTACGCCGCTCGCGCGCGCCTAACCCCGCGCCTCGGTCGACCCCGATTTCCGCGCTGACCGTACCTCCTGGAGGAATATGCCTCGGGAAAAAGTTCTTCCGCATACTCTGCCGTACGACTTTTGTTCGGGGCATTTTTCGATGCCACGCGTCATTTGAGAGATAACCGCGTTCGTTCGCGCGGAGTCGCGGAGTGTTGGACCTGGGGGGGTCCTCTCCTCGTAACCTCTCTTCACTTCCAAATTCCGCCCTATAAATTCCACCCTGTTAAATCCGCCGTATATATTCCGTCCTTTAATGCATACCCTTAAAATCCACCCCATGAAATCCGTTTTAGATGTGATTTGAATTCCTTTTCTCATTTCTTTTTTGCTTCTTTCTTTATCTCTCGCGGTCGATTAATAGCGCCGGTTAATTTTGACGTTTTTCCTCTCTTTGCTCGGTGCTCGCGGTCCGTTTAATCCCGCCGGCCGGCTCGGCTATTTTCGAGGGTGCGTGGACTCTCGCGCGTACTCGCGCGTCCACCGGCGTCCCGGACGTCGCGGCGTCGCCTTCGACGTCGTCTCCCCGCGGATCCATGGCCTGTCCCAATCCGCGATGTCGGGGCAAAACGAAACAAACCCGAGACTGCAGCTTAACCCAGTGAGGGGCCTCGTCCACCCAGAATAGCTTGTTCCGCATTGCGTTTTTAGTCGGTTATTTTCGACCGTGTCTCCGGATGGCTCTTTCGGCTAAGGTGGGAGCTTCTATGACGGGCACCCCCCGCGAACATCTCCCAGTCACGACTTATCCTCTCAAAGAAAAATAGAAAATAAAAATAAGGGAACGTTCCATACCCTCAAACTCCCCATTGTCTTCGATGATATTTCAAAATATGTATCGGGCCGTTCCCACGTTTTAATATCATAAGTCATTATTACATGTACATTTTAATATCATAATGCCTGTTTGTGTGTCAGCAATTTTTCTTTTTTTCTTTCTTTCTTCCTTAGAGAACGTATCGGGTCGTTTTACATTTTAATATCATAAGTCCTACTTTAATATCGGAAATATTTTTCCTTGCATGCATGAAATGAATTGTTGAGCCTTACTCGCGGAATAACCTGGGTAAAGTGGTCGGGAAGGATTCCGGGGGGGATTTTTAACCGGACTTAAGGTGCAGGCGCGTAAATAAAATACGGCTGGAAGGGAACATGGAGGGTCCCCGGGAGAGGTCAGGTTTCTAATAACGCGACTCGAGGGGTGTTTCGAGAGGATAACGCCGGTCTCTAAGAGAAACTCTCCCGTCGTGACACGCGAGGTTGTTAATGCCGATCCTCCGCGTATAGCGGGTACACGCGTGCACGTGGACACACTTATGGGCACTTACACCTCCACGTTCACACGGGATTTGCATAACCGAGGCTCGCTAAGGTAGCCCATTGGCTCACCTCTGGCATTTCCCATAGATCCGCGACCACACCCACGACGTCCACGACGTGCGACGCCTCCTGGTGGTCGTGTTCTCCGAGATGAGGTGCACGAAGACACCCCTTTCCCCTTAAACCATGGAGGACTTCCACTTTGACCGATCGGTTATCGGGTTATCCTTTCATCTTACCGCCTCGATCGGGTATCACGGATGGAATGTTAATCTGCCCCTCCACCCTGATCAAAAATTCCCCATGCAAGTTTACATACTCAAACGTTGATTATTTCCATGCGACAGTTAATTGCAGTGAAATTGTCTCTGTGATGTTACATTTATGTCGATTAACCCCTTGAACAGGGAGCCATTTCTACATATGGGCGAAATTCCTCTGACCGTGCAGGCAATATTGGACCAAACGTCGGGCGCCTTTAGGTGCCCCTAGTAGCCAAAGGGTTAAAAAATGCACCAATGCGTGTTTATACATTCTCTAATTTCTAATTCTGGAGAAATGAACCAGAAGGTACGAAGCATTCGATCGATGCAACATATCGAACCGTTAAAGCATCGTTAAGAATCTTTATAGCGAAGGATGCATATCTCTGAATGTACGATACAGTCTCTGTAACTCCATTCAAAGAAATCCTCTTGAAAGGGAAGGGAATTTTCCTTTCAAAGGGTATAATTTTAGGCGCCGCTTCGCAACTCGCGCGGCAACGTTTATACGAGATTTCTCTCGGTGCAGGGAGTGCAGCGCCGGGGCTGCAGGCGTGTATGCACCGGTGGAAAGCCCGTCCGGTGGCCATATCGAGATCATTGTAGATCTTCGGGGCGATCGGGAGAGTGGAAAGATGGTAAAGGACGTTAACCTCGGGAGGCGCATTCCACGGGTCCTGCTTATAATAAATCAAGGGAGGCACGTATCGAGCCACGGGAGTCGAACCCGGAAGCGTGGTCCCTCCTCTCTCTTTCTATATATCCTCTTTCTCCCTCTTCCCTCCTCTCTCTCTCTCTCTTTCTCCTCTCGCCGATCAGACGTCACGGACTGGTTCCGTGCACTCCGTGTTCCTCGCTCTCTGGATACATCCAGGAAATGAACGACCAGGTCCGCGACGTCTCTCCCCGGATCTCTGTATCTCTCTCTCTCTCACTCGGGGATGCTGCATCCGAGGTGCATCCGGAGTGCATCCGGAGTGCACGTAGGCTGGCGCCAATTAGGCGAGCCCTCGCGATCGAGTTTGGCGATCGATCGCGATCCAAGTCCGACCCTGCACGATCGGACGTTTTCTTATGCACCGGCGGTGCATCGCCGGGCGAAGTGCAAGTGAAACGCCGATCCCCGATCTCTGGGCTTCGCCCCGAGTACCATCTGTATGCACGGATGCGCTCCGATGCACCGCGCGAGTTAAGAAGAAACTGTACCTCGGGAACAATGCCGTAATAACTTCGGGGCTTTACGCGCCTCGGGTGTGCTCCGATGCATCGGCGAGTGCATCGCCGAGCCCCGGGAAAAGTCGGCGCCGGCCAGTCGGAATACCTCGAGCGATACCCTTTAAATGCAATTAATTTATTTCGAAGATGTTCACGTAATACTGTTTTTTTTTTTTTTTTTTTTTTTAATTTCTCGAGGAACTCGGGGATCGTCCAAGCGATACTCTTTATCCGCAATTAATTTCTACCGTTAATCTTTATTTATACCGATTTTTCCTCCTTATTTCATAAGAAAAATTCGAGGCCTGCGAAAGACTCTTCGAATCGCGAAACGGAATTGTTCACGCGCCTAGGTGCATGAGTGCACCGAAAAGTGCACACTATGCAATAGCTCTGTACGAACGTCCGCGGCTCGATTAGACTTTCGCTGCGCGTTGTTTTTTTTTTTCCTTTTTTTTTCCGGGCAGATCGATGCGGAAACGTTCACACGGGGTCGCGTTATTAGACGTGCCCTCTTCACGCCCCGCTAGTGTTGCAGCTCGCACGCGTGCATCACGGATTTCGACGTGGACATGCGGATGCACGGATATGTGCAGAGGGGAGATGGGAAACCTTGAGCTTCCCGTTCGTATCCAGGAAATGCTTCCCCACATCCCCCCATCTTCCATTGTTTCCCTTCCTGTTGCGCCGCTTTTTCGATATTTCGAAAAGGCACGCGCAAACGCGGAAGAGAAATTAATGCCCAGAACTTTATGGCTAGATTACAGACGCGCGGTTGAAATGAATATCTTAATAAATTAAGCAATCAATGAATTAATACGTCGGTGAATTTGGAGGGGCTGGGGGAGGCTCGGTGCCTTTTTTTGGGATCTCATCAAAGCACCTCCGAAATTCTGGAGTGATCGATAAATCTCGTTACGAGATTACCAGCCGATTGTTCGTATTGGTTATCGGCCGGTGAAAGCGAGGAATCGGGACGTCGTTTAAGGAGCTCGTTCGAGACGTCGAGACGCCGTAAAATCGATAGTTACTCGGTCTCACTTGTGTTACTTTAACTCCCGACCGGGAAGGTTAAGTCGACTGGTGAGATCGATACAACTGGGCTTTACATGATTGCAGTCGCGAGTTATCGGCTCGTACTTGTGTACGTCGGAAGAGAGGAGCAAGCTCGGGTGCATGCAAATTGGAACGGCGCGGGAATTTTTTACGGTTTAATTCTTTTTTTTTTAATCCCCCCTTAATTCCTGAGCCGGAAATTTTGTCTGCGCATTTTTTTTCTCTCTCTCTTTTTTTCTTCCTTTCGAACTCAGAGCCAAGTGCGGAGGGAATTTACGGCCGGCCAAGTGCAGTGGCAATGGCAGTGGCAATGAACAACGAAGCGCGACGCGTTGTCCTTGTCCGTTTAAGCGACGCCCCGTGCGACCGAGAGAGACGGACCGAAGGAAAGAGGAAGCGCACCAGGTGATTTCCGCTTTCTCCGAGTTCCGCTTTTTCAACGGGAGAGTAATTAGTGCACGGGTCGTTGTCCCTCTCCTAATTACCGCGGACACTCTGCCTTGCACTTGCACCGATCGGCAGGCGCTAAACTAACCGTTTAAAAGATGCGCATTAATAATTAATATCCCGGGAAATATATGCTAAGGATTTTCGATAAGTCGGCAAAGTTTCTGCATCCACTCTTCCCGGGTACGAAGTTGCCCGGTGATGATACCCGTTAATTGGGCACCTGATATGAACCCCCGTCTTATCGGGGCCTCGTAATTTCATACCTCAAACCGGAACTAATAATCCGTGCATCTCCCAACGAGAAACGGAATCGCCGTTAAGTGCACTCGGGGGATCCATTGATTACGGAAATAATGTTTCCGGGATATCCGAAGTACTTCGTTATTATTTATTTTATTTATTTATTTTTTTTTCAGGTCGAAACGTTATCGCGCGCAATTTACACCCCGAGGAGATTTGTCGCGTGATTACAGGGGTCCTTATCGAGAAGGAAAGAGATGCTACTGCGACAATGCCTCTTACGCGTGCCGGTGCATAATGCCAGGGCGGTATTTAATTAGCAAGACTTGCAGTCGGCCTATTAATTAGCGCAATTAGAGGATTGCATAACTAGTCGGATGCGGCGGCAATGAACTTGGCCGCGGATGCACTTTTCTCACGCGTCCCTCGACCCGCGATGCACCTGAGGGTGGGAGACGGGAGGCGATAACGGAGGGGAGGGATGTGATAAATAAAAGCAGAGGGGTCGCGGAAAGTATTAACCCCAACGCAATTACCGTTGTTCCCGATGTGCCAATTAGTGATCGGCCGGGACAATGCTCCTTATTAAAAATCCTTTGCATAACAGGTGGACGCGTAACGATCCCTCGCAATAACGAGACCACCACGTGGAATAATAAACGGGGGAGGAGGGGAATTGATTCGAGCGAAAATCCACAAGGTAATTCGTCATTGCTCGCGAATTGATTCGCGGTGCGCGTTGCATCCCCGATAATACTTGGGGCAGTTAGTCAGGGGAGGGGGGGAGATTTATTAGTTCCTAAGCGCAATGCACGTAACACTTAGTGTCCGATACTTGCACTCGGTGGTGATAAAACCCCGGGAACCCCGTACGCACCCGGGATCCCAACATCCGCGGTAAATCTCCCCACGTCGGAAGTGCAGCTGCAGCTGCACTCGCGTGCAGTCCGCCGATTTCCATCTTCGTATGCGCTAAGGAAAAAGGGTTGGTCGACTCGAAGAAATATGCACTGCTATTAGGAAATCCTCATAAAATCAAATGCCCTGAGAAGAGACGTAAGCAAGAATAAAGGGAATTCGTATGAATCAACGATATAATTTTTATCCCCCACGAAATAATTATTTCCTGCAATTACATATCATTCTCAGTGTACCGGGGATGGTATGCAAGGTTTCGATTATTCAGAAGTTTAGTTTTTTGAATTTTCTAGCTCCTAGAATTTTTTGTATATTTGGGCCCGTTACAGTTTCCTCCATTGACCGACGTTTCTTTGGACGTATGTCATCGTAGGATTTCGCTGCAATGTATATTTCTTTGAGTCGAGTATTTTTTTTTTTCTTCCCTCAGCGTAGATAGGAATGTACGAGGAGAGGTCAGAACCCTTTTTCCAAATTTTTAGAGAGAAACGGAGGAGGAGGAGATGCGAAGGACGGTGAGGAAAGATCACCCGGTAGACGGGAGTAGAGACAAGAGAAGAAGTAAGTCCCCGATCGGGGCCTCACGAGAGCGGGCCCGATTGCGCAACGAGCTCTCGGGCTGCATCGAGAAAGCACTCTGGGAAAGCAGCCGGCCGATTAAATAGCGAGCCATAAATTGTCTCCGTCGGCGCGGGCATTAGTATGCACCCTGGGCCCGAGAGAGAGAGAGAAAGAGAGAGAAGGTGAAATACGGAAGAGTCGGGGCCTGAGAGTCCCGAGGCGCGATCTCCGCCATGGAGGGGGACCTATGGGAACGTTATCGACCTCTATCGATCCCTATCGATCTTTCGCCATCCTCGATCGTGATCGGTTTCAAGGGCCCCCTTTTTATCCCAGGAAAATATCGGGCAAGGGGCGTCGGGATGCCGAGGCGTCCCGGCGCAGGAGGCATACTCGCGCACTGCACTCGGTCGCTCGGTCGGACGGATGGACGGACCGCGACCGGCTGCATACGAATGCATCTAAAAGCGTATGCACCGCGCGACGCTTCCTTGTAAACACGCGACACGTCTTGGAGGTACGAGAAGTGCAGCACCTAGGTCGAGGCCACGGGCCAGCGCGGTGCATCGTCCTTCGCGGCCGCAGCACGCGTCGGCGATGCGAGGGAGGGAGGAGATGCGAGTGCATTAACGACACGCCGTATAATTGCGGGGCCTCCACTCGTTACGGGGGATCGCAAACAAAGGAGAGCCCCCGGGAAATCGCGGGGGGGCCCGTAAACGCTGCATCCCCTCGATAATTATAACTGCACTCGGGTGCAATTATAATTATCCTGGACAAGTTGCAGGTGTCGCGGGTCTCGCGGATCCGATCGGGGGGGCAGGGGGCGGACGACCCCCCTCAGACGGTGGAGGTATCCTCTAGTTCGGGTAATTGCCTTTTGAAATCGCGACGGCGTGCTCAATTAGTCCCAGGCGTCGGCATCGAGTCGGGAACTATCGACCGGATCGGATCCGGGGGCACTTGCCCCCCCCCGACCTGCACCCCTGCCCCGACGCCCGTCTACGCGCAATATCCCTCGCGCTTATGCATTATTGCGACCGTCGACGTCCGACCATCCGTTCTGGTGTCATTTTGCCCCCGACGGCGGCCGGGGGCGTTTGCCCCCCGAACCCGTCCGGCTGACTTCCTCCCTGTCGTCGCTGTCGCTCCGCGCTTTCACGACGAATGGAGGCCGACTTTTCCCGGGAAATATCTACGAAAGTGCCACGCTGATGCACTTAACGCGTTCGAACGTCCCTCGGGTTATCGCAGGGCTGAAGGCTGTCACTTTGCTAACGATGGATGATCACGAATAATTATTTCACTCCCCGTGGCGGGAGTACTTGTTCCCTGATATGACTTGAGAAATTGTGAAATTCCCGCCTTTAATATTATTTTTTTTTTTCTTCCCTAGAAAAATTCGAGAAAAATCGGGAATCACCGTTTATCGACAAGTGTAGGTATTTAGGTGATCGAGGTCGATCGATTCGATTTGTATATTCCCGCTAGTCAAATTCCCAACGTCGATTACGCGATTCCGGGCAAAAAAGGGCCCGGCCCGGCGAGAGCCATTGTGACCACACAGCGAGAACGAGCGCGTGGCGAAAGTCGAAGTTCCTTGACGATATCCGAGTGAATAGGCGCGATCCTCCAGCTAAATTGCGATTAGGTGAGTCCACGCATCAGTGCGAATGACTAGGGACCCTCCAGGGTCAATATATTCGATCGATATCCGAAATCCATCTCGTTTCGTTCTGAAATCCTCGAGTCCGTTATCTATCCGGCAGTTACCTGGCCACGGCGTTTCTCGTCTAGAGAAATTAAAATACAATAGAACACTAGAAGTAACCAGCTAATCGATCCACCCCGTCCTAGGCATCTCTTAGAAATTCCTTAAACTCTGTAATTGTAAGCTTTTGAAATTCTCTCATTCTCGAAGAACATCGAGAAGGGACGGAATGGACGGGCGGCCATTTCTCGAGAGACCTAGACCGAGGAAGAAAAAAAAAAGAAAATGTCATCGTGCCAAGGAAATATTTTGTTAACTCAAAGGAGTAATTATTTGACCGTAATAAACTGTCGTAATTTTCGAAGGAACGTTACGGTCAAATTTATTCAAGTTCACTTGAGGGAGATAATTATTCCTTGAATTTACATGACC
This sequence comes from Orussus abietinus, assembly GCF_000612105.2. Classification (NCBI taxonomy): domain Eukaryota; kingdom Metazoa; phylum Arthropoda; class Insecta; order Hymenoptera; family Orussidae; genus Orussus; species Orussus abietinus. Next base: position 1,660,483 of record NW_019396012.1, read on the forward strand.
TTCCGTTCGACACTATTCGAAGGAATACTTCTGTCGGTCAATGTCATTTTTTTTTTTTCTCTCCGTCAGAGTAGGAACGGCCTTTCGGAAACGACTCGGAATCCTGGAGGCCTGGGGACGTTCCTTGGGCACCGGTCCCGGTGCTTCTGGCGATGCCGGATACCCTCTTACGGATACGCGAGTTGCACAAAGTGCGTTTCTTCTGGGCCTCCGGACGTCGGCTCGCTCTGGGACGTCTTCCTCGAGGGTTCGCTACGCGAACGGTAACTCGGTTTCCAGTCCTGCTGCGAGCTGTTGCAAGCTACTGCAGCCTGCTGCAAGCTGTTGCAAACTGCAGTAAGCTGCTGCTCGCTGCTGCAAGCCGCTGCAAACTCTCCTCCGGCGTCTGCGGCGTTTCTTCCTCCCGGTTTTTTCCTCCCTGTAACGGTGACGTGGGGTATCCGTTACCCACGCAAGTCGAGCCCGGCTCGACTGCACCGCTGCATTATGGATGCAACGAACTCTCGCGGAAATGCAGGATGCTATGCAACGGTCCCTCGAGGTCGTTACCGTTTCCGCGCTTTTCGGAACGCGGGGGAATCTCGGCGGGATTACTCCGAGAGATCGTGCAGCTTCCCCCCGTAGGGAATCCCCGGTTTAGTTGGAGTCCTTCGGCGAGGGTCCTTCGGCGAGGACATTATCGAGCGAGGGCTGATAGATTATGAAAAAAAAAAAAATGGAGGGAATAATAAGAAGAAGGGGTCTAGGTGCACACCCTCTCGTGCAAATTTCGCCCCAGATCGGGGCGGCGCGTGCCAATTATGCAGATTGGTTAATTACCGTCGCATTATTGATCTGTTCTCATTTCTTACTTTTCTCTCTCACCCTCTGCCCTCAGAGCAACACTACGCTGCTGCTGATTCTAACAGCTCGACGCCTGCCAAGAGCTTTGTACCCTGCAAGGTCTGCGGCGATAAGGCGAGTGGTTATCACTACGGGGTGACCAGTTGCGAGGGCTGCAAGGTGGGTGAACCAGAGATCCATGGATAATTGTAGATTTCCGAAGGGAGGTCCCTAATTACTTTTCCGCTCTTCAGGGCTTCTTCAGGAGGAGCATCCAGAAGCAGATCGAGTATCGGTGCCTGAGGGACGGCAAGTGTCTGGTGATAAGGCTCAACAGGAACCGCTGCCAGTTCTGCAGATTCAAGAAGTGCCTGGCTGTCGGCATGTCCAGGGACTGTGAGTGGATACTCTCCCTTTGATCAGACATTGATAAATATCCTGATTACGAAGGCCCTAAGGAAAAACCCGGTACTCATGAAATTTCATTAAAAAGAAAAAAAATCTATCCTTGGTTCTAGTCTGGGATAAATGAAAATATTTTATTAAATATGAAATTTCATAAGCACTGCGCTCTTCCTTAGGGCCTTCACGATCACATGCTGAAGTTTCCAACGATTTGGTGGATCCAGTTTGGATTAATGTTTTATAAATATTTAGACGTTTTGTAGACATTGAATGACCCTTTCATGTCACTTTAATAATCCGTCATTTTTAGCTGTAAGGTACGGCCGCGTGCCGAAGCGATCCCGCGAACGCGGTCCCGAGGACTCCGTCTCGGCGCCGACGATGACGAGCACCTCGACGACCACCGCGACAGCGACGACGACGACGGTCACCGCGACTACCACGGCGACCACCACCATGACGACCATGGCGATAACGAGGACGAGCAACGTCCAGCAGATGCCAAGTGGGGGTCACTCCCAGATGCAGTCGGCCATCTCCAGAGTGCAGCCCTCGGTGACCGTCGAAGCCGACCAGTCGGATGCAGACGCGAAGCACGTGGCGGTGTACGACGTCATCCTGGCGGTGTCTCAGGCCCACCATGCCCATTGCGGGTTCACCGAGGAGTCCACCAGGGGCCTCGACCGGAAGCCGATGATAATACCCGTAAGAACCACCCATATATCGAAGGAAACGATCCAGGGAAGGATCGCGTAGTTAAAAAAAAATGCATTTCCAGCCGGCGAGCCCCGAGGACCCTGAAGCCGCGTCGTCCACGGCGGAGACCGTCGAGTCCCAGAGGATCTGGCTGTGGCAGCAGCTAGCAGCCAGGGTGACGCCTTCGGTGCAGAGGGTGGTCGAGTTCGCCAAGAGGGTGCCCGGGTTCTGCGACCTCTCGCAGGACGATCAGCTGATCCTCATCAAGGTGGGCTTCTTCGAGATCTGGCTCTCCCACGTGTCCAGGATGACCACCGAGTCGTCCATGACGTTCGAGGACGGCACCTACATCACCAGGCAGCAGATGGAGATCATGTACGAGGTGCGTTGACACCCTGAACAGGGACTGTCGCGTCCGTGGATGGAAATTCAGGATATTTATCGGCTTCTTCGAGGACCTCTCGTGTAGTCGAGGATGCTATTGTCGAGGGGGGAGATTAAATCTGTCGTTTGCGTTTAGTTAATTAATAGATATGGTAACTGGGTTTCTCATGGTCACTGTCTCTTCAGCCCGAGTTCGTCACGGCGTTGATGCAGTTCACTGCGGCCTTGAACGCGCACCAGCTGACGGACGGGGAGCTGGGGCTCTTCTCGGCTGCGGTACTCCTGGGGGAGAGACCAGGCCTGAACGACGTCAAGGCCGTGCAAAGGCTGCAGGACCGCGTGTTGGAGGCCCTCAGGGTGCACGCCAGCTCCAGGAGTCGTTCGTCCGGCGAGCCCATGTCCACTGGGAGCTCCTCGGGGATGCCGGGCTTGTCCCGGAGGATATCCGAGCTCAGGGCCCTCGGCGTCAGGCATGCTAGCCTCCTCGACTGGTTCCGGAGGAACTGGACGAAGCTCAAGCTCCCGCCGCTCTTCGCCGAGATCTTCGACATCCCGAAGTGCGAGGAGGACCTGCAGTGAGGGGCTCGCTTCCTCCTCGTCTCCGTCTGCCTTGTCTCACTTTCTCGCCCCTCCGATGTCTAGCTGTGTCGGTCCGACCTCTGCCAGGAAGATACGGGACCTGGTGATCGGTAGCGACGAGCAAAGTTGCTCACGGTCCTATAACCCACGCTTCACATTCAGGGCTGATCAACACCTCTTATCCATATTCTTTAAGGGGCTGTCAAAGTGACATCCGAACCGATCTACCGAATCCTTTCAAACTTCCCACCGCGAGTGCGGAAGTTACAAGGAAGATCCCGACGCCCATGAAATCTCAATTCCCTTACATACCAAATTTAAGAAATGTTCATAAACAAATTACAAAATTGAAATTTCACGGGTGTAGGGACCTTCCTTACCACCCCCGTGTCCACGTCGTAAATTTGGAAACGATTCGGTATACTCAGTTAGGAGAAGAGTTTCACGAGGCCTCTGACGGCGCTTTTACTTCCCCTTAAACGGCTGGAAGACGTATTCCTCTGGTAAAATCGAGGCACGGGGACGCGTCTTGGTCTTGGCCGGTGTTTTGCAGGAAGTTCCTGAAGATTATCGAGGATATTTTCAGGGGCCAAGATCGAGATTTTCGGGCCGTGTACGATTTCGCTCGTCGCTAGGTGGGAGCGGCGACTCCGCGACCCGCCGATATATCAGCGCGAACGGTGCATTTAAGCTTACGATAAATCTTCTACGATATAGCGTACCTACACCTAGGTGCATGCGCTGCGAAACTCAGTCTATGCGATCTATTTTTATTACTCGATGTAGAATAGCGAATTACAACCTAGTATTCGACCGGCCCTCGCGGGTTTTCGCGCGCGGAGCGCCCCTGGGGGACCCTTCGCGTATTATCTCGCTAAGACCCCTCCCCGACGTCGCGACGCGGGGACCTCCTTCGCCCTTAGGTCCTTTAGTACGTTTTCGAAAGGATCCTTCACCTCGTTTGACGTTTACCCGGGCGCGTCGATCACCGGCCGTGGATACTTTGCAATACCGCCGTGGTTGTGATACTTTGAAGGCAAGAAAGGGGGAAGAGAGAAAAGAATATGAAAAAAATAAAAATAAGAGGTCTCGCGACGGTCTCGCAGGACGCGAAATACTGAGTACCTACCGTGATATAGAGTGATAGCGAGTTTATCGAGATTATTATGAGATGGGGTATATGAGAAAAGGATTAATAATCGCCGAGCGCGACCGATTCCGGCGAAAACCCGCGCGAGAGGGGATATCTGCTCTTCGACCTCCGAACACTAATAACTTTTTGACAATGACTAGAATTATAACGCGTACTAATACTGTCCGTCAGTGGATGAATTATCATTATTACTAGAGAGATTAATGTTAAATAGCGTTGTACTTAACTAGCGAGTAACGTCATTATTACATGTCCTTACGAATCTAGGGGTTCGACTCTAAGCGCTCACATTAAGTTGTGAATAAACATATCATACTTATAATTAATATATTGAAGGAGAAACGAGGATATCGCGGAGATTAACGGTTAATAGTGATTACGACAAAGACGGCGGTGATAGCGACATACCGATATTCGTGTAGACCGGCGTCGCCTCGGGCACGCTAAGGGCGCACGTTCTTTGATAGCGATTAGCGTGAAATTAGCCGAAGTCAAAATTAGTCGACGAATCTCGTCCCCGTACTGTTCCCGATCATTGTCGCTTAAGCGGAAGCGTCCCTCTAAATTTTCTAGTCGCCGGTTCCCCTCTTTAGCGACTTTCGTTTCCGAAGCTACGGAGCTCTCGCAGGCCCGTCCAATTCCTCGAGCGTGCGTGCTTTTCACCCTTTGTTCGCTCGTTTCAACCCTTGCCTCGGCTGGTTTACTCTCTAAAATGGTGCTATTTACCTTACACGTATGTTTATATACACACACGCATGTAAAACGCGGCGCCGAGTGCACCGGATGCGCGCGCAGCTCCCCGGCCCGCGCCACCATCAGGAACCGCGCCACACTAACGGGAGATATGGAAAGGCGAATATGAAAAGTGGACGCGTTTCCCAGCTTCCCGGGTGCCCGCTAGCGTCGCTTATCTTCCCGCTTTTCCGTCTTATGGTGCGATTTAATATAGGAAAATATGATTAGAGAGAAGAATTAATTATTCGCATAGGGGGGAGAGAAAGCGACGAGCGCGGCGCCGGGAAACTCAGCAAACGCCCTCGTTAACGCCCCCTGCGATTATGCAACGACGGATTGCGCAACCGCGATAATTCACCACCGTTAGGTTTACAGGAGATTTAATTGAATTGGTGGGACCGAGTCGTTAAGTCTCGAGCGCGTTTGCTGGGAAGCTGTGATAAGCGGCGGTACAACTGATACGACGGGAATTGTTTTTTCAATACATAACGAATATCACAAACGACTGCTCTATACTGCTATAGTACAAACGTTTTATTTAAATACTTTATGTATATAAATGTATATATAACATTTATACTGTGTGTATAATATAAGGGATTATATTATATATCACATTATACATATTATATATATGCATATATATGTTTATACATACAAATATATATATATATATAAATACGTGACGATCAACTCGTTAGCGATTAGTTTACGAACGCTCTTGTACGTATTTATTTGTAACTCGTTAAGGTACGGTGGTCCGCAATTAACGGCGCACACGGCGAATCGCCCCTCTCGTACGTACTCGCTTACTCGCTCGCTTATTTTTAAGTGCCGATTAAGGGCGCCGCATTTCTAGAACACGAGGTACGAGCTGTTGTAAAAAATGATAAATGACGAGGCTTCATATTTTGTGACGATCGAATTAATCCTGGATTTTTCTTTATAACGAGAAAGTAGGGTATTAAGGGGGTGTGAAAGTCACCTCCGAGGAATAACATATTTCTCCGAAATGGGTGTACCGAGTCTCTTTAAACATTACAACGTGAATATAAAGGCTATAAGGAAGGTCCCGACACCCATGAAACTTCCCTTTTCTATATGAAAATTTAAGAAAATGTAAACAAATTAAGAAAATTGAAATTTCACGGGCATGAGGGCCTTCTTTATATCGCGTTCACGTTGTAAAGTTTGAATAGATTGGATAGACCCGGTTCGGATATAAGTTTAATACAAGAGACCTCATTAATGCCATTTTAATATCACCTTAAATTCAGGATTTCAAGTAATGGAGGATAGAGTATGGGATATATTAATATATTAGACAGGGTGTTCCCCGTGTCCCAAGGGGTGCGGTTCGCTTAACGGCGCCCACGAATAACGTTAGGCCGATACTAGAGATTATATCGAAAGGTTATAAATATTTAGGATATATATATATATATTGATATATACGATAAGCAATCCTCCAGGATCGCGCTTGTTTCTCTGACTTTCAAAGCTTTGGGTTTCCTCTCTCTCTTCTTCCGAGTTCCTACCTAAGACACCGTGGGCAAAAGAGGACAGAGACACTGGCGATAAGAGCGAAGACCTCGTTAACCCTTTACCTGGACCTTTCCACCTGCGCGGAGGAGACTCCCTCTCGACGAAAGGTCGACGTATAGAATTTGTAAAAACCGCGGAAAGATTAAGCGACGCCACCCTGGAGATGTTCTGCCACGAGGACTCGCGATTAAGGGGGTACGAAAGTGGCGCCGGCCTCGTTTATTTCCCTTCCCTCCTAACAGAGTATACCGAACCTCCCAACGTGGATGCTTCGGCCATAAGGAAGGTCGGTGGAACGTTTGCAAAATTTCTTTACAGGCATTTCCAACGTTTTCATTAAAGATATGAAATGTCATCGGTGTCGGAACCTCCCTTACGGCCTCCGGGTCCACGTTGCAAAGTCTTAAGCGACTCGGCACGCTCTGTTCGGAGAAAAGTTACCGACTGGCCCTTCGGATGGCACTTTCGTGCCGCCTTAATGATCGCTCTTAGGTATATAATTTTCTGCGAACCTCTCGGGAGAGAGGGCGAAGTAGGGTCGACAGAGAAGCGAGGGGTGAAAGCCGAAGCCTCCGCGCTAAGTGTTCCAAGAGAGGCGTCCAAGTATACGCGAAAACCCCTCAAGCCCTGCGGATTAGAGGGCGAGGGCTAGGAATAGGCTATTTTGCGAAATTTTACTCCCTCCACGGCGAGGCTCGCGTCCATTCGAGGAAAGTCCAGTAGAGAGATGCCGAGAGGGGAGGGAAACGAGGCGGGAAACGCCTCGGCGAGGAGAGAGCCCTTTACAGAACCGCGCGCGAGGAACATATCGATGCTAATTGACGAAGTACTCTCTGTGCCAATTACAACCAATGTTCAAAGTACGTTTAAAAACGAGGACCGCTGCGAAGGAGGTAGGGGACTCTCGCGTGCGATTGCGCGGTCGTGTGCGTTAGGCGTAAATTTAAACCATTTGAATAATTTAAATTAATTAGTAAAGCGCGTTCGCGCCCCAGGGCAACCTAAGGCCGCCCCGGGGGGAACGATAAACACTAATTGAAGTCGTTGCCTCCGAGAGGATTGTGTAGCACGGCAATAAATGAGGAAATGTCTTTAGGGTACCCCCTCGAATGTGCCTAGGGCCCCGGAATTCAATTGTCGCGATCGCCACTATTAAAGTGATAAGAAAGTCTCATATATATATATACGTACCGAAACGTCAAAATATTGATAAAACGTTTCTCCAAATCGGGTGCACCTATGCACATATGAAACTTCCCAAGATTATGGAGGCCCTAAAGGAATACGCGATGCTCGTGAGAATTCATCTTTAGAAAAGAAAATTTCTACCTATCTCAGATAAGAACCACGAAAAAAAGAATTTCTTTTTTTTTCGAAAGATGAAATTTCAAGAACGTCGCGGTCCTTTATAGGGCCTCCGTAATCACGTGTTAAGGTTCCAGATAATTTCGGTGCACCCATTTCGGGGAAAAGTTTGATCAATATTTTGACGTTTTGATATGTATATATAGGTATATGGAGTGACACTTTGATATCACCTTAAAACGATGAATTTCCTCCGAGTATTCGTTCTCCCTCCCTTTTTTCTTTTTTTCGCCTACATTTTGCAATTTTCCTTCATTCGATGGTTTTTCTTCCCGCTATTCCGGGGCGCTCGGCACGCGGAGGCGCGTTTTAAAAGGCAATTCCGCGGCTGAGTCTAGCGGAGGAATCGCAACGGGAAGTCCGTCTTCCGCGTGCGGACGACCCGGCTGCTTGGGCGAAAACGCGCGACGGAATTCCGCAAGGCGCGCGAGCTGCACCGAAAATTTTCTCCGGTCGATCCGTCGTTTTTTGTCGCTCGCGTTTACAACCGAGATTAACGTTTCCTCGAGTCTCTTCGCGGGCTGGTTAATTTATGCGAGACCGAGAGAGCATTTAGAAATCCTAGAGGATCCTTTTTTTTATGTCTAAAGCCTCCCCCTGGTCGCCCATAAAACTCCCATATGAGGGGAACGAGTCTCACATCGGTGCGCGCGGCCCGCGGAGATTCCGCGTTTCCGGGCCGCCGATGGGAGATACGGCGAAAAGCTTCGGACGAAAGTTCCGGGGTACGTTCTTCCGCGGAACTTTCGTCCCGGACGATTTTCCCTGGCTCGCGCCGGTGGGCCGGAAAACCGAGTTCTGTCCGCGGACCGTCCCGGCCGCGAGGAGGAAGTGCTGCCCGGAAGGCGCCGAGAGTGCTCGTTACCTGTTCTTACCTTTGCGGGCTCGGCTCGTTAAAACGGAGCGCGATGTAAACGGCGGGATATGCGGACTTTCGCCGATTAGGGAGATCTGATCTCCGGGAGCACCTCTGCCCTTTCGCTCACCTTTCCTCTTCGAGATCCGTATCGCGTACCCGAGGAGCCGGCTTTCTCCGCCTCCGAGTAACGTTACCTCCGGTTTCGCCTTTTTCTCTTTTTTTTTTTCAATCTTTCTTCTATTTTTTCTCTCTACTAGAAAACACCTTTTTCTCTTCAGGCCCAGAAGAGGCTCCACCAGGTCTCGGTTTTGCATACAACGGCCTGGCACGCGGGGAACTCCATAAGAGGAACCAAACTTTTTCGGGGCGAAATGCCAAAATAAGAAAAAGAAAAAAAGGGAAAGAAAAACATGGCACGTACGTAATCGCGTGTACATAACATTTAAATCTATTTCACTGTTGAGTTTACGATAAACGACGATTACGAGGCAAGTAGCTCTACTTATTAAGTTTAACGATATTAAAATTATATATATATATGAACATATTGTCACGACTCTGCGCACTGTCTCTCCACCTTTGGCCGCCGCGCCCTCAAAAGTGTATCGTCCCTCTCGAGAAGTGGTGTTGTACTTTTTCATATAAAAGGCGTTGCCGAAATAAATATGGGGTTGGAAGTTCTCGATACCGGTGTCCGTGGTTCACCCACGTCCCATACCAGCGACGTTAAAGAATAAAAATGAAAAACCCGGGAAAAGATACATCTCCCGTTGGTCCGAGGTCAAGAAGTGGAGGCGCCTCTTCTCTTCACTCCTCAACTTTATTATAAAAATTATAATAGAACCTAATTAAGTACATATTCAAACCTACGTACGTAACAAATTCGGTGTTCCTTATCGTTTTCCCACGGGCAAAGGTAATGCCGGGAATGTTTCGCGGTTTATTACCCCACTTTTCATTCTATAAACCGACCTACGAGTCCTCGAAGGGACTCGAAGAGACTTAAGAGGCGATATCCGGGAAATCCGCAAAAACCGAGATCTCCTACGAGTATCTACCGCAAAAGGCCGAATCTGGTATACGCGAGAAATGTAGGCGCGCAATCGGTTGGCAGTCCCATCAAATTGACAACGCTAAGACCCCTTAACGCGATCGCGACTCCATTATCAGTATATACAAGTGCGCGCATCCTGCATCCGGCGATTAGTCGATACGCAATAACGATAACCACCTACTCATTTGGAATGTAATTGGCCCTGCGAGTCCGCTCGCTAACATGCCGGATCGTCCCTGAAGGACGTAAATGCACGTTAAATAGCCATGAAATCGCCGTGAAGCGATGCGACGTAATCTCGCACCGAGGAGGAGAGAATATTAAGTACTGAGTATCAAGAGAGCCGCGTTGACGATATCACTGAAACTCCCGTGGAATTCTCGTTAGAAGAGAAAGTCTCTCGATTAAGATAAGAGGATGTCTCTTCAGGTACGATCCCGGAAGCGTGCGCAGTCCTGCCTCGATATCAGGCTAAAATCCCTTACGTACTAACTAGCGGTAAATAAAAATTGACCTAGGACAGATTTGATTATCGACAGGTCGGCGTGCGAGGTCTGGACCACCATAGGAAAGATCCATCCTGGTGATTCCTTGATCCCTGGATTCGACTCCTCGAGGCAGCAACCTAGGGACGATTGCTCGCGATTCAGCATCCACGGTTCGACCCTCTTCAGCGACGACTCTTCAGGCCCATCGATCAGGCCATGATCTTCCGCTTTTTGGCATAGGCCGCTTTGACAACTCGGGTGGTTTCTACGATGAGACTGTCGAGCACAGCCTTCGTGAGCTCGTTCTTGACGGCCAGCTCGTCATGGTGGAACCTGGTCCACTCGTCTTCCTCGGTCTGGGCCTCCCTGGCCAGCAACTCGTCGACCCTGTCCCTGCGTTTCCTGCTCCACCTCATGACCATGTTCTCGCGCTGGAGTTTCGTCTTGAAGCCGAAGAGCGTCGCCACCTCCTTTGCGACGTACTCGTTGAGCTCCTCGGCGGTCCTCGGGATCTTCACCATAGGTTTCGTCTTGACGTTCGGCTTGGTCCAGCTCGGGCCAGGCTTCTCGTACTCGGTGCGGTACACCTCGACGACGATCTCCTTGCAGAGGTCGAAGAGGAAGGTGTTGTAGATCCGCCGGTCCTTCTTCATGGGGTCGCTCTCCTTGGCGGACTCGCAGAGTTCCTGAGGCACCTCCAGGGTCGAGATCTCCTGGCCCATTTGCTTCGCGTTGTAGATCAAGGTCGTCGCCTTCTCCGTGAAGGAGGTGAGCTCGTCAACGTTGGCCGGTACCACTGCTGGTGGAGGGGACGTGGAGGCTCGACTGGGACGGTGCCTTCCACCTCCAGGAGGGGTGTACGGAGGTGGCGGTTTATTCGGGATCTCTCGGACGTAGTAGGACACCTCTTCAGCCTCTAGTCTCTTGATCTGAAAAGGTACAAGATTCTGTCATTACATCTTCGTGGTGCAAATCTAGTGGAATCTCCCTTTTTTTTTTCTTCTCCGTCTTTTACCTTCAGCTCGATTTGCAGCTGCTCGATCCGCAGGACCTTCGCGTGGAGGTCGGCCACCTCCAGACCAGGTTGCTCCAAGGAAGCTGCAAGTTCAGGTAACGCGGAATGTGTTAACTAATTCGCTGTTTCATTAATTTCAAGTACAATAGGATATTAATCGGTACCTTTCAGCTTATCGATAGCAGCCTCGATGTCCTTTTCCGTGGTACCAGCAACGATGGGTGGTGGGGTGGCCCTGAAGTCGGTTCTGGACTCGGCGTTCCCCAGGGGGTCTTCGTCGACCCTGTATTCCGCAAGGTCTCTCGGGGAATCCGCTTCGATCTCGGACACTCCTCTAGGAGTGTCCACCCCCTCGCTGGACTCCGAAGAAGCGTCGACGTCCTGCTTCTGCGAGGAGACGTCTTCAGGGCCGATTATCACGGGCTCCCCGGCACCCTCCACGGAGCGACCCTTCGGTGCAGCCTCCTCTATCGGAGATGACGAAGCAGAGGAAGGTGAAGACCTTGAAGAAGTCGAGGACAACGAGGACGCGGATGGAGATTCCGAAGGAGAAGCCCTGACGATGGCCTTAGACTCTGTAGCCTCGGGTTTCTCTTCAATAACCGGGACTTCAGGAATCTCTTCAACTACCGAGACGGACTCTACTCGCGTCTCCGATCTATCGGGAGAGCGTAGGAAGTCTCGAGATGCATGCGAGCCGTCCAGAATCTCGGACACCTCCAGACTTTCCTCGGAGATGTCCTCATATTCCAGCGGCAAGGCAACGACAGTAGGAGCTCGCTCTTCAGGTTCTTTCTCTCTTTCAGCCTCCTCCGGTGCTTCCTTTTTCTCTGTCAGGTGGAGCAATTTTTCATCCGGAGCTTCATGATCAATCGTACAGGTGTCCGAGTAGGACTCAGGACCCTCTTCTTCAGCAAGTACGATGGCTTCGCTCGCTTCTACCTCTTCTGAGAACTCGAATGGTTTTATAGGTTCTACAGTGATCTCGGGAGGAATAGCGACGTCTGGGCTCTCTTCCTCTTTATCCTGCGAGATCGCCTCTTCAGCAAGTAAAGGTTCTGGAGTCTTTTCCTGCACGGTTTCCGTGGGTTCTTCTTCTCGCAGCTCCTCCTCTCTCTTCAGCTCGAGATCTAACGACTCCTTCAATGGGAGGACCTCTTCTGATACCTGGGGAACCTTTAGGTCCTCTTCGAGTACACCTGGCTTCTCGATTTCACTCTCTTGAGCGATTATGTCCAGGATGTCGTCGAGTTCGTCAAGTTGCATGGCCTCGCGACCTCGACGCCATCCCGGGCTGGCCTTGGACTCTGGTATCGACTCTTCAAGGTCGGGACCAGAGATCTCAATGCTGGTCGATTCATACCTCGGGACGAATGTCGAGGACACGTCCGCGACCTCGCCCACTGACTTTCGTTCGTCGAGCAACAACAAGGGGACCACTTTGTCACCAGAAAGTGTCTCTTGCTGAAGACCGAGATAGGACCCTGAAGCGACAGACTGCTCAACAGTTTCAACCTCTTTCTCGCTCTCCAGCTTAGCTTCCGAAGTATTCGAGACATCTTCATCGATGTGAGCGTCCGAGTCTTCGTGGTCTCTCGAGTCACTTTTCCTACCCTCTTCAGGAAGTTCATCAGGAACAGACTTTTCCGCACGTGAGACCACGTTGGATATCACCTTAGGCGAGGCCTCTTCAGAGGGTAAATCCTGAATCCCTAAAGTCTCCCCGATAAATGGAGAACTTCTTTCGGATTCGCTTTTGACCTCCTCAATGACCTCAAGGAGCTCTTCAACTTCCTCCGAGATTTCCGTGACGCAGGAGCGATCGAACACCTCGTCCTTAACCGAGGGCTCGTCTTGCGACTCCTCGACCTCGACATCTACGGATAACGGACCTAAAGGAGGCAGGGTGGACGTGGCGACCTCGATTCCACTCTTTTCTGGTACCACGGATGAAGAGGTGTCGAAGCTGGTCCTTGATCCTAGCTCGTTCCTTCTGGACGATCGCCTAGATGTCTCGCAAGTGGTCCCTTCGTCATTCGACAGCTTGACAAACTCAGAAGCTACGATGGACCTCTCGATCTCGTTCAGGATCTCCTTGCTCTTCGCCTCGAAATCAATTTCCCGCGGCCGAGCTTCCACCTCGTCGACCGTGGTTTCTCCAACCTTGTCGACTCTTTCCAAGCCATCCACCCTAGAAATAGCGAGCTCGACCTTATCAACCTCCTCGCGATTCGTGAGGATCCCCGAGGTAGTTGAAGATACCCTCTCTTCGGCGGAGACCTCTTGGATAAAGGAGTCGCTCTGAATTCTATAATTCCTATCCGAACTGGGCAGGTCTTCGGAGATGTCCTTGGACGTGCTCCTGTCGGCCGAATCTCGAGGCTGGATCACCTCCTCCACGTCCGAAGACCTCTTCCCCAGGCGAGACATCATCTCCGAGAGCATCTTCAAGTCGTTCTCCAGAGTGCTGATGTCCTCGTTCAGGTTCTTGTTGCTGAGCTCGAGGAAAGTCAGCCGCTTGGAGAGCACAGCCGATCCCAGGTCCGAGGTTTTCGTGGTGGGCTTTTCTGTCTCAATTTCCCCGGTCTCCACGGTTTCCACGCTCTTCAGGGTATCCACACTCTCCGCGTTCCCCGTCGTCGTCCTCGTGGAATCGGGTTTCGCATTCTCTTCGGGAATGGAACCGCTGCCCATAGAGTGCTGCGACGTCCTCTCTTCTTCGCGCTCCTCTTCAGGGATCACGTAGGAGAGTCGCTCCTCCGTGTACCTCACCTCCGAGCTACCAACATCGGAACCAGTCTCGAGCTCGCTTGCGATTTGCTCGGACAGGGAGCTCTTCAAGGATACCCTGTCCCTAAGCTGCGTCGTCTTAACCTCCTCGAGATCGGTCACGTCCTTGACCGACGAAGAGGACCTTGAGAACGCCGCGACGAGGTCTTCCGCCACTTCGGAGACACTTCTAATTTTGCCGCTAATTTCCCTGGTCGCGCTGTTGGTGTAGTCCACGACGGAGTCCCCTTCTTGGTACCGGTCTCTTCTGCTTCGGGAACCCTTGGAATACTCCTCCCCTCTTCTCCCCTCGAACTCGCGGATCAAGTCCGACTCCGACCTCGACCTGAGGAGGTCGCTGCTCTCGTAGATCTCGCGGATCTTCTGGATCGGTATTTCAGGCACTCTGAATTCCGCCGCCGACTTGGTCTCCGGACTGCTCCCTGTAACCCTCTTCGAGTCCAACCTCTTCCGCATCTCGTGGATGGTCGTGTCGTATCTCTGGAAGGAGGTATTAATTAATAAGAATCGTTCCAACGGACCGAATTTACCATTCAAGCCAGGATCTCCCCGGGTTCCCTACCTCGATCTGATTCAGCAGGTTCGTCTCCAGGGCCCTGAGCCTCTGTTTGGCTTGTCTTCTGACATCCCTCTTCAGCCTCGCCATCTCGGCCCGCTTTGCGGCCAGCTTCTCGGCCAGCAACTCTATCCTCCCTTCAGCATCGCTCGTGTCGGAGGACACGGTGGTATCTGGAACCGATTATTCAAATTCAGTGATCGAATTGACTCTTGAACTCGTTGAAGCTCTTCTAGGTGAGCTTACCGTGGCGCGAGAGCGCGGTCGACGCGGCGTTCGCCAGTCTGTAGGCAGCCTGCTCCATCCGAGCGACCTGGTTCTCCTCTGCTCGGAGCCTCGCATTCCAGGCGATCCACTCCTCGACGCAGTTCCTGCGGGATGTAAGTGCAGCCTCCTGTGCACTGAGTATCCTACCAGATAACAATTTTTAGGATTAGTCGCGGCGTAGCCGAGTCTCGCGGGCCCTGAAGAGGACCCTGACGAACCGGACTTCTTTCTCCGCGGAAGACTAGGGCCGTCCCCTCGAGAAGGCCGCGATACGTGTCGCGAGCCAAACTCGCGGAAAGGGATGCGTCTATTTTCACGATTCGACTCGGTGCACATTCTTCGGGGTTATTATTAGAAACGCGTGCGCGCGCTCCGACTCTTCAGCGTTGCTGCGCTAGTACTCGGCTTATCGGAGTACCCGCGTTTACCGGATACCTTCGGATCCCGAGATCTTATAAAACGAAATAGGGTTCCTTTGTGACGACCCTCACCGTTCCAGCTTTTTCGAGGACTTCAGCTGGTGGTCCCTCGCCGTGACGACGACCGACCTCGAGTAGCTCTTCTCGCTGTCCCCGGAGCTGTGGCGAGAGATGGCGACGGTGCTGAAGCGCGACTTGGTCGCGACCTCCCCCAGGTTGGGCGCGTCCTCGGCGTCTTGCGAGCCGTTCTTCAAGGTCTGCGAGGCATCTCTGTGTTCATCGGCGATATCCCTGAGCAGCGCGCAGTTCCTTTCCTTGACGGCGCGAGAGTGGTCCACCAGGGCTTGGAGAGATCCCTGACTCTCATCCAGACCGCAGAGCTCCTCCAGGATGTCATACCTGGAGCGGTGCTCGTCTCTCGAGGTCCTGGAATACTTCCCGTGGTGGCTGATCGCGTGCTCGCAGGATCTCGCGCATGCCGACCTCGACTTCGATGTGGAACTCTTCGAGCCCTTGCGTTTGGAGCTGGTCCTAGACTCCGGAAGGTGCGAGGCCTTCTTCTTGCGAAGCTCCGGATCGGCGATTGTGTGTTTTTCAGACTTCCATGCGTCCCCACGATTCAGCTCCACAAAGTCGTCCGGAGCCTGGGGGAGCTTGGACCTTTTGGACTTCGAGATCTCGGCAATGGTAGCACTTTCAGGACGTCTCTCGCCCTCGGGGATCGCGCAAACGTTGCGCCCCTCTCTCGGCAAGCTCGCGTTTCGCGCGTAGTTCTCGGGAATCTGCGCGAACATCGACCTCCTCGAGGACTCCTCGACGAGAGGGTCCACCGACTCGGTGTTCACGTAATCGGGTTTACAGGCAACCTTGTCCAGGTTCAATGCAGCCAGCTCCAAGGAGCTGGTCCTCGACTTGGGAAACTCGGCACCATGAGCGACCGCGTCCAGGGGACTGCCTTCGGCACTCTTCGTCGAGTCCGCTTCGAATCGACCGGGCTTTAGACGCAGCAAATCGACCCTCGGCATCTTCTCCTCGAACTTCTGGGATTTGACCTCGTACCTTGACTTGGCGTCGTCTTTTCGGGTCCTCGAAAACTGCTTCGATTCGGCACTCTTTCCGCCTTCAGACTTGTCCGGCTTAGGCGTTGGCACTCCTTCAGGAGCTGATCCTTCCGACCTGTCAGTCTTCGACAGCTCGAATTTCTGGGGAAGATAAGCTTGAGTTTATGATCCTTGTCGATTTCAATCATTAATATTCAGTTCTTTCCCAATATGCAAATTACCTGTCGCGCGGAGAGCTCGAAGTCCGACTTGACCGACTCGCTGCCGACTTTGTGCGAGCTGGTATCAGACCTGTGCAGCTTTACCTCGATCTGTGATTGCGATTGCTCCAGTTGGGACCGATCGGAGTCGACCAAAGAACTCATGGAACTGTTGCTCCTTATATCATAACCCTTCATCGGACCCGACAATCTGCGCGGCGATTGGCTGTCGGCACTTCTCTTCAGCTTCGTCAGAATGTTCTTCGTCGACATCTGTGGGTTGAACATGTTTCGTTGTTTCTGCAACATGAGTTTGCGCTCCTGGCTCGCTGCTTTGTGCAGCTCCTTCAGTCTGAGGACAGAGTAATGGTTACTGAAGAGGAAGAGACATTTCTCGTGGCTTGTTACGTTACGAAGGTATCTATTTACCTGATCATCTCGTCCTTCTCTTGCTGCAGCTTCAGAAGTAGAGCTCGCTGCTTCTTCTTCACGGAACTGATTCGACTGTCCTGGCCAGTGTCTTTAAGAGCTCGCTTCTGTTCCTCCAATTTCACTAATTTCTTCGTTCGGTCGTTCAAGGTCTTCTCTCGAGACTTGAAGAGCATCTCTATCTTGTCATACCTCTGCCTTTCGTCTTCGATCAGCTGATCCATCTGTAGGATTGGAAGAGAAGTTGTCAGTCGTGTATGGTGATATGGACTGTATTAAAGGATATGCGTTAACGTACTTCTAAATCCAAATACTTGTTGAACGAGCAAGTAACATCCCTGGTCGAGATGCTGATCTCTGTCCCAGTCTCGGTCCTGATGGAGGACGTCGTCTCGTGCAAGCTGATCTCCGACATTGTTCTTAGTCTGCTCGGCAGGGAGACGTCATCTACTTGATTTGAGTCATCGAATTGATCCGTAGAGTACAACGAATGTGGCAAAATCTCACGACGTGCAGAGCCACCTCTGCGATAAGTGATACCAGGCATCGGATGAATTGCTTCGACTTCGGTCTGAGTTGCAATATCGTTTACTGTCTGAGTCTGCACTTCAGTCATCTCTACCGCTCTTGTTATCTTTTTGGATTTCTCATCTAAATCAGACCCACGCCAAGAAGACTGTACAATGTCATTTAATTTACGCGTCACTTGTGGTTCCTTGTCTTTTCGCACTGACTCATGTTGATGCTTCTTACTTCCAGCGATGACTTCCTCAGGCGAGTCAATTTTCGAATTCTTCGCTGCTGAAGCAGAATACCCACGTTGTCACTTTCTCACTACGCTGTATATCTGGCTCGTAAAGCGATCAACTTACCTTCGTCCACTTTTCGTTCGGTGAGTCCATTACGTTCTGCATGTTGCTCCGAATCAATTGTGCCCTTCGTTCCTTGCAAAGCATTTATTTGCTTCTGAATTTCCTTGTTTGCGACTCTCTCCTTTTGTAAAAGCGACTGCTCTTGAGCCTGTTGAGCAGTGTAGAGACTATTTTCAACGTCCATCACTTGTCTCAACGATTCGTTGAATGAATCAAACAAATGCAATTCTGCCTGAAACTGCATGTGCAGTGCCGTTGGATGTAACTGGAAATTGAATTATCATTGAATAAATTCTCCTTTTAATTTTGAGTGTCGCACTATGTACGTATACTCAAAATATCTTACCAGCTCGATGCCTCCGTCTTCCACCTTCCCTGCTGTAGTCTTGTTTCTCGTAACCTTTTTGATTTCCTCAGAATCATCACCTTGTAAAAACTGCTTCCTTCTCTTTGAGCGAACTATTAAATTTATATCAGGAGTAACTAAGTCTCGGAACTCTGATTGATGGGAGTAACTGTCGTCTCTGAAGGAGATTTTCCGAGAATCTGCGATAATTTCAGAGAAAGATAATTCGGCAGAATTTTTCGAATCAGAATTCACCTCCGTTGATGTTACGCTGCCAGTTTGGGAATTGCTGGTTTTCCTTGTACTTATACTTGTGCTTGCGATACGTTCTGGAAAGTTTTGACTGTTGATACCTCCGGTCAACGCCGATGTAGAACTTTGGGTAACTTGGTTTGATTTCTCCAAATCTTTTGTTTTAGACCATCGAGAGGACAACTGGGAATGTATACTTTCTTCTTCCAAACTAATGTCTGAATCATTTGCAGTTATGACATCCTCCGATATTTCTGAAACACTATTGGAACAAGTGTGCTCATCTTTGCTCGTGAAGGATTTTGGTTCACTAAACATTTTTTGACTGTCTTCCGTAGAGCATCCATCCACTGATTTCATTTGACTTGAATTTATTCTACTTTGTTTTATTGACTTACTGTCGAAACCGAATTTACTTTTGTGGTCATCGATTTGTCTAGATGAGCTTGGAATATTACAATCATCGGCTTTGACTTTTCGATCAATAATGTCGTTTACTCTTCCTCTTGGACTATCTTTAATTAAAACTCTTTCTTGTACCTTTAGGCCACGATCAGATACGGATTCACTGCTGTAAGATCTACATTTTGATTCCAAAGATTTATCTCTGCTAGTTTTTACAATGTGTGTGCCGGAAGGACGGTGCCGTTTCTCGTCACATTTCTTAACAGTGGACGTTGCAAAATTCTTACATCGAGATTTCTTTGAAACAAAAGTATCCTCTTTCGACGCACCGACCAAAGCATGTTCGCCTTTAAATTTCTTAACTGCAAAATCGTCCAATTCTTTTCTAGAAACATGAGTTCTAGTATCTTTGGATCGTTTGAGCATACTTTGACCAATTTCAGCTGCTTTTGTTAAAATCCCATCATCCTTTCTAATTCGCTTAGATCTATTTTCTTTTTCTCTAAAACTATCTCTGGCATACTCTTTCTTTTTGGATAAATTAGAAGCAATTGACAATTCAGGTGTCTTTAAAGGTTCAATGTTTTCAGAAGATATAATAGATTGTCCATCCGATAAAGAAAAGTCCAATTTCCTCTGCACTCGGTCAGTACTTTTCGCCGATACTTTCTCCCCCTTCTGTTTCATCGTCCCATCTTTAACATTCTCTAGTTTCGCTGGGGTAATGTCTTTTAAAGTACAACCCTCTTTTTGAGAGAACTCCATAGACTTTGGAGATATTTTTAAGTCAGGTACCTTCAGTGGTTTTATGTAGTCCATGTCTTGACTATAATATTGAGCACCCTGAATGAAATCTGAATTTTTATCAATTTGATTTACATTGGCTTCTTCATGCACTCTTTTGCATGCTTCAAAATGTGCTCCGAGTGCAAGTTTTCTCTTAACAGCGGTAATAAATGTAAACGGGTACGGTTTTGCAGAATAATGAGTTAAAAGGTCCTCAGGAATTTTTTGTCCTGAAGTTAAAACTAAATTACTGCATATCCCTGCGATACCTTGATTTGTAAATTGTTCCTGCTGTTGATCTAAATTATAGGATTGGCGAATTTGAGATGCCTGCAATGAAAAAATTTATAAACATAGTAATCGTCCTAAATTAAATATCTACGATTATAGAAATAATCTTACAGCACCGTGATTCTTGGGACGCTCGGTTAAAATGTCTGGATTGGAAAAGAACACACATTTCCCTATGTTTTCGGCCTCCTCCCCTTCGATTTCACCATTCTTCATGTTCTCAAGTATGTACAGTTTTCATCGCCCACTCGAGTAGTGAACTCCCAATTGCAGTCATGGCTCAATTTGCCTAAAAATAAACACAATACATCACACGATAATCCAACTGCAAAGGTTGGTAAAAAAAACAAAGGAAGAATAAAGATTTGAAAATGTAGAAACAAAAGCTAGTGGTTCAAGAATATCCGTAAACTTAAAACGACATTGAAGGCCTCGGCGAGACTAATAAATACCATTCGTTTAATATTGCAAATAACTCGTGGGTACAAAGGGTAAACGTTATCTAAGGAATGGCAGAATAAAGGTCTGGCTAAAAAACAATGAAAAAAAAAATTTGAATTCCAATCAACAGCTGGATCGCCATGGGTTCTACGTGGCCGGTTGCACCACTTTCAAAAAAGTTGCAAAACTCGTCGGGGGACACAAAATCTACCGTAAATCCCGTCCTAGCAACGTAATCTTATATGAACTACTTAAAGCGGTACATACTAATTTAAAATTCACGAAGCATCATGCAGGATTCGTACGTCGACTCGTCCACCGATTACATGCTGGCAGAATAACATTCATCGAACTGCCACGCCGACTTGTGAACGCACACCAAACAACTCTTGCGTTAAATACATTTGGTATAATTTGCAAGATCAACTGGTTTCAGCGACACGACCGACTTGGATCGCTCCAAGGAAATGCAGTAAAGTGGTTGGAAAGCCAAGGTTGCGCTTTTGGAACGAGATTAAAAAGCCATGGTCGCCGCCATCTTGGTCGCCATTTTCCTCTTGAAAATGTACGCGACCAATCAGAGAGCAGCAGTGAGTGCGCATGCGTCGTGTGCACACTGCGATTTGAAGCAATAAATAGCAAAAATCACCAAGAATATGCATGAAAATTATTGTGAAGATTTTAAAAACGTATTTAAGAATATTTCAAAGTAATAATATGACCGGGGGGCTTATTTTTAAGGTTCAGTTCATTTATACTGGCAGTTTCATTGTTCCGTATGCAATGCTGATGGCGCGTCAGATGGATTGAAACTGCACATGCGCAATGACACTTGATGGTTGTGCCGCCTTACACATGGACTTTCGGTAAATACATTTTATTGCAATTAAAGCTTTTAGTTTAATATTATGAAAAACAAGAGCCACGTATGTGCTATTTCATTTGTCAGGATATACGAATTCTGAGAAAAAGCACATGCCGTTAAGTAAATTCTGCCAAGCCGTAGTAACCTCAACAAGACAGATTCCACGATATTAATGACTTGTTTTTGTTCCTCTTGTATCGGCAGTCTCACGTGTCGCCGGATTAATTTTTCGAATGGTTAATTTTCTGTTTCAGAAACGTAGGGATTGAAGTTTTGACAGCGAATTTTACTCTCTGCTTATTAGATAGCGAGTTTGAACTCTTTATCATTTTTATGTGAACAAAATAAAATGTAAGCAGCTTTGGAGATCAAGTTTTCTTATATATTAACTGGAATCGTTCATGGGATGTCAATATGAATAAGACTCCAGTATCAATTCTGCAAGAAATGATGGTTCGCAAGGGTACTGCCCCTAATTACGAACTGATATATGATGGTGGCGGGTCGCACAATAATAAGTTCATCTTCCAAGTCAGTTGCGATGGTCTAACTGCTACTGGAGGAGGTCGGTGTAAGAAAGATGCCAAACACGAGGCAGCGAAAGCTATGTTGGAGTTAATCGTGAAGCAGACGGGTATTGAAGTGCAGGATTCTCCTATGCCGTCTCCTGTACATAATAGTACGCCTGCAGTACTGCCTGTTTCTCCAAAGACTAATGTACCATTTGTGAATGCCATAGGTGCATTACAGGTAAACACTGTTTCTGTTTCTGAAATTATTCTAACGTAACAAGAGAAACTTTAATTCAATCCATTCTATAGGACCTTTGTGCAGAAAACAATCTACAAGAACCATTGTACAATGCCATAAATGAAGTTGGCCCTCCACATGCCAAAGTGTTTACGGTTCAGTGCGTGGTATCGACATTTAAAGAAGAGGGAACTGCGACTACTAAGAAGCAAGCAAAACATGAAGCTGCTAGGAAAATGTTACATAGGCTACACGACGTTGTATCGGACTTGAAAGACATCTCGCACTCTGAAAATCAAAATAAGTTAAAACAACAAGACATTCTTTCCAGTGAATTGGCAAAGGCACGTTACCCAGAACTAAGTAAACAACACATTCAGAAGAAATCAAGTTTAGGAGCTAAGCTATCCGAGTATCACCTCAGATTAATGAAGAACTTTCAAGAAAGTGCACCTAAATTCCTTGAAAAAATAACCTCCTTGATAGAAATGATTTCAAAAGGTAACACAAACATGGATGTAGTAAAGACAGAATTTCAGAATTTACTGACAATGATCGAAGCAGACATGGAATCCATACCGATGGAGTCAGATACTGAAAAAATGCTAATGGCTGTGCAATTAAACACATGTCCCATAATCACCGAAGTAGGTTCTGGTGCAACAGAATCTCTTGCAGAACTAAATGCGATAGTACAAGTCATGAAAACTTTAAAATTGTTGTTCACGTAATACTAAGAACGCGCTTACCTAGTGATCGAGCTAAAACTGCCTTCCTTTATTTTATTTTATAAATTATACATTCTTTTGATGAAACGAAACCGTACTAACGGATTGAAAAAAAAAACCTTAGAATTATATTTGACATTACATGAACGTTTTGTGATATCCCCACTTAAGAACTTAAAGCAAATGCTCTTTTAAGTGGTGAAAAATTGATAATTTTTATTTTTTATGGTATATCTGATCTCCAAAAACTAAGGAACATCAGATTAGACGGTGACGAAACTTTTCATCTCGTGTTCCATCCTCATAATATACATATGTACAAGGTGTATGGCATCAGGCAATAATCTTTTATTTTTTAAGAAAACACGTTTGTGAGGGTCACTTCCCCTGCCTTAGCCCTGTTACACCAAACTTTTCTATGACTTAATTTTATACATCAGAACGAAAGCAAAGACTTTAGTTATAACGCGACTCCGTTCGGCATGGCACCATGCAACCGTACCATTTCATTTATAAGAAGCGTTATGATTGATACGTACTGTTATTATATGATAAATAAACATGCAGGCATATGTTTCATTAGTTATATACCAGGCGTATACTGTCCGATACCTTTGGCTTTTAGATAGAATTCACTTGATGTCGCACAGTAAAGCAACGCCTCTTAAGGTCCAGTGCCTAGGATTATGATCGGTTTCAAAATCGATGGACCCGACGTATTTCTGATCGGTTCTCTGAGGCTTCCGATAAATCGGACATTCGTACAATTTCGGGTCTTTCCCCGCAGTGGTATTAATGGCGTAAATATAAATCACCGGCATCTGTTCGTACAGAACTTTCGGCTTGCTCTCGACCAATTTTCCAGATTTCCTGTCCAAGGAAGCTCCTTCCAAAAAAAGCCCATGGACGTAGACCCCCTCTTTGGGAGGCTCCTTAATGTCCTCCTTGTTGCATCTCGTAATGAGATTCTGCAACACCACGGAATCCAGAGCCCAGCCCTTGTGCGCTCTTGTGACTTCCTATGGGAAGTAAAGCGCGATTATAAATTATTATAAATAATTGTAAATAATCTTTATAAAATGGATGCTCTTATATCCTCAGGCTCTCTCCCCAGACCTGTCTCATGGCGGTGAGGAACCCCTGGGGGTTGAAGAACCCCGTCATCCAGAAGATGTTCGGTCGCCCCTGATGGCACCACGCCTTGAATTGAACATCCCTTTCAAGGAGTTCCGTGTACCAGAACCCCAGAGTCGCGGACTCCCAGGATATCTTGAGCCACCTTTCAGGGATCCTGGCATCGTACATCGCGTCCAAAGACAGTCTCAGACTTTGGCTCATGACGATGGTCCCATCGATCGCCAGTTTCAAGTCCGTCAGGGTGGACCTGACCTCCCTGAGGACCCTGATGATCCTGCGATATTAATTAATTATCGTTTAATCTTAACTTCTAACCAAAGGACCTCCCTCCTTGGAGACCCTCCTGGACCCTACCTATCAATCTCCTGTCTCAAGAAGATGTTCATCGGCATCAGAGCGCCCATCCTCTGCAAGGCCTCCTTGACCTCGAAGCCAACATACTGTTTGGGGAGTTTGGTCAACATATCATCGGCTAATCTGTACACCACCGTTTCCCTGGTCTCGCCACCTTGGACACCGCCTTCCTTCGGCTGCACATCAAGGACCGTGTCCAGGATGCCTTTGGCAGTGTTGATCTGATACGTGATATCCGCATTGGCATGCAGACCGAACACTTCAGGGGTGTCGGTTGCAGGTAAACCATTGATATAATCCACGTAACCCTGAAGATTCCGCGTCTGAGGGACCTTATATCCTTTGTAGAACTCGAACCCTGACCGCAGAAGGACGTCGCAGAACCAGACCTGGGTGAACGTGGTCAGGAGGCGTTTGTCGAAGTCGTCCGTCACCCGACCTCCATATTGAACCTGAAGAGATGGCCAAAAATGTGTGTAATGATATCGATCAATCTGATCCTCGATTTTAGCGCACTTGCAATTAGAAGCCAATCAGCTGCCGACCTCTCCGAGCATGTAGCACACCGTGGGCCAGGAGACTCCCTTCTTCGGGTCCATATCATCCAAATGATTCTGCACGAACTGGACCGAAGCTGCGAAGTCGGACTGGTTGAACTCGTAGGGGACGTTCCATCCCAGGGGACCGAATTTCCTGCGTTCCTGGACCACGGTATGCAGGAACGCAACCGCGTACAGAAGAGGTGGCCACTGGTTCTGGGGACTGTAGTCCAAGGTGTCCTGGGTGATGCCCTGGTAGGTCCTCTTCAGGCTAGCTCGAATCCCTTGAGGCGGTTCGTTGGTGAACTTAATCGCCATCTAAGTGGAAGAAGAGATCCCACATTCTGGGATTTAATACTTGAAGAGAGATTTTATAGATCATATTTAGATAAAAAAAAAAGAAACTCCGACCTGCAGCAGGCCGATCGGGAACTGGGCATGCACTTCCGTGGTCATCCAGAGACGGAAGGACTCGTGGATGTTGTCGGCCTCGACGAGGGCATCCATGGCTTCCGTGCAAAATGGGAGAGATAAGTGGACGTTCTGCAGCAGGACCCAGCCTCCGGTGCCCATGGCGTCGCTGATCATCCTCCTCGCGTGGAACTCCTGCGCCTGCCCCATGGACACGGACCTCAGGGCTGTTATCAAGGTTTATTCTAATTTATGCATAATTCATGAAGCGGTATCTCTAGAGGAAAGAGAGGAAACTCACGAGCTGATTTCTGCTTCGCCAGGGCGGTGATCTGCGGACTGGGGTCGGACCCAGTCGACAGGATGCAAATGAGGGGTGTCCTGGGTTCCGACTCAGCCCAGGTGGCCTCGAGGTCGAGGATCTTCGCCTCGCAGTATTCCTGACCCAAGGAATCGGCAATGTATTTCCTGGCTTGGGATAGAGTCCTATCGGGACTCCAGGACCTGATCAGCAAGAGCTTCCTGAAGACGTCCAGACTCTTCTGGTACCCACAGGGAAGGTCCTCCTCCTCCGGCTTTTCCCTCTCGTACCACACCCTCCAGTCTTTCTCGCTGAACTCGATTTTCGTCAGGATCTCCGAGAAGACCTCCAGCTTGCTGATCTCGACGAGATTCAGCCAGGTGATGTCCAGGATCCAGCGGAATGGCTTCGGAGCCACGGCGTTCAGGTCCAAGGAGGCGCCACCCTTGATGAAGGCCATGAACTCTGCGTGCGAGATGGCCCCTCTGTGGCAGTCGATCTTCATGGCCAGCATCAGGGTGAAGAGCTGCTTGTGCCTCTCGTAGAGGCCCCTCAGGGTGAAGCTCCACACCTCGTAAGTCAGATGCCTCAGGATGATGTCTATCCTCTCCATCGTCACGGAGCTCTTCTCCGACTTCGTGATGGACCCATCGAAAAGGGCCAGGAACTGCTTCAGCGAGTTCTGGTACATGACGTTGACGTTGCTCATCTCTACGATCAGGAAGTACAGAATGGACCCTCTCGAGGCCACCGGCCTGAACTCCTCTCTGGCCACGTTGATCTTCTTCTCCGTCAGGGCGGCTACTCGCAGCTTCTCGTTCACCGATTCGGCGGTGCTCTTGGTTTCCCGAAGGACCTCGATCAAGGTCTCGTCATCGACGAGGGAGCCTTCCGTCGAGGTCAGTCTGTGCAGCAGGGTGCTTTCTAGTTCCTTCATGGACCTCTGGTTGGTCATGACGGACTCGAAGAGGGCCACCCTCTCGGCCTCCAAATCCGCCTTCTCCATAAGAATGACTCGACCCAACAGCTGATCTTCAAGGCCCTGCATGGTCACCGTGAAGTCGATGACGGACGTCTTGGCAGATATTTCAGGACTGTATGCAGGGTTCGGCAGCTTCGTCGTGATGTACAACATGAAGCCCGGCATCACGTCGCACTCTTTGTCCCCGGCCATGACCTTCTCAATGGTGCCAGACTTGATGAAGTTCTTCTCCAGGACGTTGTCGATCACGGGGTCCAGTTCTTCCAGGACGTCCTCGATGAGCAGCGGCCTGCCCAGAGAGAGGCTGTCTTCAAGGTGGGTCCTGAAGTACTTGTGGTTCAGAGAGGTGATCTGCAGCTCGTTCGAGGCCTCCTTGTTCTTGATCCACATTTTCCCCTGGCTCTGGGGATCGATCAGCAAGGGGTAGGACGAAGACTTGGTGACGATCAGGGCGTTCTGGACCGATAGCTCGTCATTTGGCAAACCCTGAAGAGTCCACTCGGACACGGTAGACGTGTCTATCAGCATGTCGGTGACGTTCAGGTTCTCCGTGAAGGGGATGGTCTTCGTGGTGAGGGTCTTCATCCACGAAGAGACCAGTCCAGCCCTGTAGTGCTGATTGTAGGGACCGCAGTAGGATAGGAATCCTGTAGCCAGGACGACGTCTCCGACGAGTCTTCCCAGCTGCTTCTTGAAGTCGCTGCTCTGCTCCGTCCACCTGATCCTCTCTCCACCGAGTCCGTTGATCAAGGCCGTTGCCGTTGTCATCTTCCTCAGACACACGTTGGCAGCATCCGTCAGCCTCTGTCTATCGGCAACCGCGGTGTCGTACTGCTGCTTGACAACCTGAAGAGCCATCTCCCTCTCCGACAATTCCCTTTCGGCATTGGCCAGGTCGTCCATCGCTATTCTGAGCCTCGCTTCCTGCAGCTTTAGGTTCACCTTCAAGGGTAGCACATCTCGGTTCACCGAGTGGAAGAAGGCCATCGCCTTGGTCCAGGACAGCAGACCAGCCACATCTCCGCACACCCTGCGAGCCGTTTCCATGTTGTAGTCCTCCATCTTGAAGTAAGGCTGCAGCAGCTCGATCATCTCGTTGTTGATGGTGTCTTTTGGATAATTCTGGAGCTGCAGTAGAAACGTAGTGCTGGCCATCATCTTCAGGGACTCCGCCCAGGAGGGTTTCGGACAAGGTGCAGCGGTGTCCGGTACCACTGGTAGCAGCTTCCTGGAGAACAGGATCAGCACGCAGTCCATGATCCTCATGATCAGGTGAGGTGGTCTTCCGAGTTTCCTTACGGTAGCGATGTGAGCCTGCTTGATGGTGTTCAAGGCTGCTTCGGCTTCCTCCAGGGCTGGCCTGGCAGCCTCCAGCTTCTGCTCGGCCAGGGCCTTCTCTTCG
The DNA here is from genome assembly GCF_000612105.2 of Orussus abietinus. Lineage (NCBI taxonomy): Eukaryota > Metazoa > Arthropoda > Insecta > Hymenoptera > Orussidae > Orussus > Orussus abietinus. Next base: position 1,688,167 of record NW_019396012.1, read on the forward strand.
GCTATGCAGGCTACCAGGACCTCGGCCTTTTCCTTCACCCTCTGCACCTGGTTCTTGAAGGTCTCCGCCTGGGTGGCCCTCTCGGTGACCTCCTGTAGGACGTCTTCGGCTTTCTGGGAGGCCTGGGCCAGCTCGCTCTCCATCTTCGCCAGTTCCTGCTTCAGGATCCCGACCGCTATGGAGGCCTCCTCCAGCTTCGCTAGACCATTGTCCATCCTCCTGGCTCCTTCTTCAAGTTCCAGCCGCTTCGCTCGGTAGATGCACTTGTACCCGCCGATGAAATTCAGGTACGACTTCGGGGTGACGTGAGTCGCTCTTCTGTATCTCTGGAAATATTCCGTTGAAGTGTTGGCTACGGCATCCTGGATGGAGCCCAGGGCCGTTACCAGCTCGTGCTTCACCGTAGGAGTGCAGACGATCTCAAAGTCGTGGAGGAAGTGCTCGGCAACCAGGATCAGCGCATCACCTGGCCAGGGCTGGAACCAGTCTATGGTGCACCCGGAAATCAAGGCTGGGAACCTTTGGGCCCGGTTCTTGAACTTCTCCCCCACTGGCGAGAAACACAGAGCCACGTGCAGGTAATGGCACGTCCTCTTCAGGAAATACTCCATGACGATCTCGTTGGTCAGCGTCCTCCTAGGGTTCTCTCGCCTCATCTGTGGAGTCAGCTCGGCGATGATGTCCATTTGTTCGTCCCGAGTGAAGAGGTTGCTGATGACCCCCGAGCTGAGGACATTGTTGAGGTACTCGAGGAAGATCTCCTCCTTGACGTCGAGATCGGTGAAGATGAACGTCGTGCCCTTGCCCTGGCTCCCACAGGTGCGGTAGAGGAACTTCAGGTCCTCCAGGAAGTTCGCCACGTTGTAAGATCTCGTCAGGGTGATCTGGTGGGTCTTGTACCCCGCGATGAAGGTGGCCAATTTGGTCAAACTCTGCTTCCCGGAGCCTCCTACTCCGACCAGCATCACGTTCCCTCTGGGGTGTCTTATGACCCTGGCTATCTTCACCAGGTGCAGAATGGCGTCGGGAAAGAAGACCAGGTCCATTCCTCCTCCCCTCTGCATCTCGTTGTATTGTGCCAGGAACATCTCCAGCCTCTCCTTCAGCCCCTTCTGGTCGTAGGAGGGCTCGTACACCTTGGGGAGTTCCGTGTCCCCTTCTTCACCCTCGTCCCCCGTGGGTTCAGGAGCGTCCCTGAAGTGAGCAACGCGTCTCTATATGTCCAAAAATATGAAGGAAAAATATATAACGTTATTAATCAAGTTTCAATCACCTCATGAAGTCGACGAAGGAGGGACTTGGTCCCAGCATCGAGACGTACTTGTCGCCCAGGACTTCTTCGACAACCTCAACGAGTTCGTGGTCGAACCACTCCATGTCGACCTTGTGGGTGAGCCTGTCGGCGAAGACCCTGCAACATTCGTGCTTCCACAGGTGCATAAGTACATTTTCGGTGTCGATGACAGTGGACAAGGTGCCAACAATGCCTTGCCAGATCCTGGAGAGATCACGGAGGCTGAAGACGTAGTGGAACTTGGCAGGAGTCGGCAGCAGCTTCACCCTGGTCCTCTGCCAAAGGTTCCTGGTCAGGCCTATCATCTTCTTGACCAGACTCCTGATCTCCTGGGGGAAGCCCCTCTTCACGTTGTAATGCCCCTCGCCGATGACGCTGAAGATCCTGTCTATGACCCCGTTGTTGGGCATGGGGCAGTTGAAGATGCAGAAGTGCCTCTTCAGCCTCGAGGGCACGTCGTTCCTGGCTCCCCCAGGATGGCCCATGGCCGCCATGAAGGTTACATCCACAATGGACGTGAAATCCCCAGGTTTCTCCAGAGAATAGAAGCCTCGCATCTCCATGGTCTGCCTCACGATCTCATTCGTCACCTGGTCCCCCCATTCGTTGATCTGGGGGAGGTTGATGTCGTCCACGAAGCAGATCATCTTCTTGCCTCCAGGGGGCCCGTAGGTGGTGCCCATCCTCTTCTCGATGTAGCTCTCGATGGTCTTCTGGAACTGATAGGGCGTAGTCGCCGAGCTGAAGTTGAAGCACCTGCTCAGGGTCATGTCGGGGTTCGCCTTCTTCATGTAAGACTTGATCATCACGGTCTTTGCCGATCCTGGTTCACCGGTCAGAAGGACTGCCTTCTCCTGGTGACCTATCAGGTCCAACAGATATTGGATCCTGACGTTGTCAGGGACGGGCACCAATAAACTATTGTAATCCGGATTCGACGTCTCTGGATATGAATAATTCGGCACCAGGACCAGCCACATGTCCCACTTGCCCTTCTCGTTCACCACGAACTCGAAGACGGTGGCCTTGGGGTACTTCTCCGAGGTAGGTAGATCCAAGGACTCGTAGTTCTCCCTCAGGTAATCGTTGAACTTTTGTCTATCATCGGTCTCTAGGAGAGCCCCCACGCCCCAGACCAGGGCGAAGATGTAGAATCTCTGCAGGTGATCCGGAGCTATCGCTGGTATCTTCTCCTTGTCAGGGTCGTCATCTTCCTCTGCACCGTCGTCTTCGCTGTCGTCAGCTGGTATCAGCCCCTCCAGGATGCACAGCATCTGTCGCACGACGTTACTCTCCAGCACTTTGATCGTGTTGTTCAGGTTCTGCATCGTCCAGGTGTAGACCTGCGAGAAGGAGCCGTCGAAGCACTCCTTGAAGACCTGCTGCTCCAGGGAATTTCGACACTGCAGCCAGCTGGTCACCACCGGCACCCAGTCCAACCCTGAAGAGCTCATGTACACCATTCCATTCCTGGATACCGTAGCTGGACTCGCGTTGTCGATGTTATGGGGCTCGAATATGATTTTACAGGTCGGCGCCATCGGAAGGCGATCACCATTGGCCAGGGTCAGGGTTCTGTTGTCATCCAGGACGGAGTTCAGGTTCTCTATCCAGATGCTGTCCACGGGTCCATCCAGCACCATCCACACGTGCTCGTCGTTCTTCAGCTTCAGGGTCTTCCTCCATAGAGCCGAGAAGATCCCATCGGTCCAGTCGTTCGTGGCCACGTCCAGTCGACCGAACATCTGAGCCGCCGTTATGCTCTTCGGGTTCATCCTCATCTCCCTTGGAACAGAGAGAAAAGATTCAAGGAAAAAAAAAAAAGAAATTCAAATTCAACATTTTTCGCCAGGGATTTTAGAAAGACGTCAAGGTCTCACCTGTGGTTGTTACCGCAGAGAGTCAAGGCCTTCATCAGGATGTGGATGCAGGACGTCTTCCCAGCTCCCGTTGGTCCCAAGGTCATTATCCCATGCCTCACTCTTTGGGTCTCGTAGAGCTGGATCAGCTTCAGAACCCATGGAGGATGGTATATGAGTTTGGCCTCCTGCACCTGCTTCTCGATCGCCTCTTCCAGTTCGGGGTACGACGTCTTCTCCAGCGCCTGGTTCGGGAAGAGATCCGCGACCAGCGACATGAAGAGCGGCTCGTCCTCGTCTACGTGATTATTATTAGCACCAAAGTGTCCTACCATTTGTCGGGTACTCAAATTTTCTATACAATTTTAGAGAATCGACGTTCACCTATCAGCTTCGACAGGTTCATGTCCCTGAGGACCCTCATGACGATGGTGCTCTCGGAGTCCCTCGAGTTGACCCTCTTCGCTGCTCCCAGGGTCCTCAGGACCGATAGTATGTTCCTCAGACCAAAGTCGTAATGCACCTGCTTGGTGAGCTGCTCTTCGCATAATTTATACAGAGTGTAAAACTTCCGAGCTAGGGTGATGTTCTCGAGGAACCCACAGCTGGCTAGTTTGACCCTGATGATGATCTGCCTGTCGGGAACCATCATGGCGACCGTGCGGAACTGTATCTTCAGGTTCTCCGGCAACTCCTTCCTGCCTGCGTATCCTGGATTCTAAAAATCACCAGTTATCGGAACCTGACGCGACCCACCCTGAAGAGGAAACCTCACCATGGTGATGAAGATCCCGAACTCGGGACACAGATCTATCTGGTCGCCATCGGTGAAGACGAACTGCTTCTTCCTCTCCTTCTGGGCAGCCAGGACGACCCCGACCTGCTGGGCCGCCACCGAAAGGACGGGAAGTTCGATCCTGTTGAACTCGTCGAAGCATCCCCAGGTCCCACTCTGAGCCAGACCCTTGTAGATGCGACCCAGACCTCGGTAGTCCATCTGATCCGAGCAGTTGAAGACCACCACGTACTTGGCCAGGGTCTTGCCCATGTCCTTGACGGTCTCGGTTTTCCCGGTTCCTGCTGGACCACAGGGTGCCCCACCCATCGACATGGACAAGGCCTGGGCTAAAGTAATGTAGCACCTGGGAAAAAAATAAGAACAACATTCAGATAAATTGGCAAGACCCCTTTGTTCCCATTTTCGGACGCCAAACCATTTCCAGCAACTGGTCGTCACTAAAAGTCGTGATAAATCCTGAGAACGGAGGCAATCACCTGTCGGTGAGCGGGGTAATTACAAGGCGCTCGGTGCAGCCCAGGTACTCGTTCTGGTACACGAACTGCACGTCGGTAATCGATATCGCCGTCTTGTCGACGTCGTCCTTGAAGTAGAACCTGCATTGTTTCAGCCACTCGAAGTCGGTCACGGTGCGGACGTTCATGCGGCACTGTCGATTTTAATGGAGATGATGATAAATAATTGCTAAACCTAATCGAGAGATGAATTATTTCAGGTACTCCACCAGTGCATCGAAGATGTCGCGCTGATGCACGTAGATCGTGATCAGGGTCTCGAACTTGGTCCTCTCGATCTTACTGAGATCTCTGGTGGTCTGGTCGATCAGAGTGTTGAGGAGCTCCAGGAACTTGTTGTTGGTCTCGGCCATGATTTTTTTATCGGCCCTGGCCTGGGAGAGTGCAGCCTCCGCGTCCTTGGTCCAGATCATCTGGATGCCCAGAAGTCCGACCTGGGCTGGCATCTTCTCCAGGAACCCGAGGAGATTGAAACTCGAGTCATTGATGGCACTGTAGGCTTGCCGGATGATGGAGTGCAGGGATTGCTGGGAGGTGTGCAGCAACTGCATCAGCCAGGACTCTACGCATCCCTCAGCTCGAACTGCCTTCTCCAGCTGGACAAAGATTTCCCTATAAAGTACACGAATTTGCAGATAAAACATGGACCCACCGTGATGGACTCCCCCTCGGACGACACGATGGCCATGATTTTGTCGTACTCGATGTCGTGGAACTTGACGAACTTGGTGTTGTCGAAGATGGACAGCAAGTGGTTCTGGATGGTGTGAGAGTCCGAGGCCTGGCCAAGGATCTCCAGCAATGCCGGGTCGGAGACGAAGAAGAACCTCGGGAACATCATCCTCTTCTTCTCCAGGTACCTTGGGGGTGTATTAAATTGTTATACACTTTTTTTCTATGAAATGAAAAATTATTCCTAGAGACATAACGTACCCGCTGAGGCTCTTCTGGCAGAGCTCCAGCTGTTCCTGAAGATGCGGCAGAAGCTGTCTCAGTAAGTCGTCGCTCACGCAACAGGGGACCACGCAAGGTGTCTCGTGGGCCCTCTGCATGATCTTCTGCCAGCTCTTGTCGATCTTGTTGAACCTCTTGGCCTCCCTCGGGAGCTGCTTGGCGATGTCGCCGCCCACGAAGACCGCCTCCAGGTACACCCACATGTTCTGGACCAGCAGCCACCTCTCCAGGATCTCGTTGGTGTTGGAGAGATTGGTGACCCACTGCTGGATCTGCTTCCTGAAGGGTGCATTGTAACGATTGGACATCAAGGAGCCGAGCACCATCAAGCTGTCCTCCAGCTGACCAATGGTCTCCGCGGTGGTGTCTCCTCTCAGCAGAAGTTCCCCTCTATTGTTGAACGTCATGAACGTGAGCTCATGGGAGGACCATTCGTTCACCACCATCCTCAGCTTGGCCTCGATGTCCTTCTCCTTCATGGCCGAGATGCAGATGTCCTCGATGTCCTCCTTGTATTGCAGAAGCGGCGCCTCCAGGATGTTCTTCAAGCAGAAACCTTCGCTCTCGAGGTCGAAGTGATAATTCGTCAACTCGATGATCCTCTGCCAGTGTCTCGGCTTCATCGCCTTGTTCGCCATCAGCTCGAGAATGGGGCACATGTCGTTGAAGTCGTCCACTGTCTTCTTCAGGGCGGAGAACGCGGGGTACTCCTTCAGGGCCTTCGGGAGCTTCCGGCAACGGTTCTGGAACTCCATCAGCTCGTTGTTGATGTCCTCGATGTTCACCTGGAAGGCGGTTTTAGAAGGCATCGAGTTACCTTGATAACACTCACCGAGATTCTAATTTATATTCTTTTCAGGGTGCTCTTCAGGGTCCTATCGACCTACCTCGCCCCAGGGGATGTCGTAGTAGCTGCTGACTCCATCGATCACGTCGTTGTACAGCTTGTACAGTTTCTGGAGAAGGTTCAACTCCTTTCTGATCTGCGAGAGCTCGGGATAATCCGTCGGAGGGTGGCCGAAGAGTTCCTCGCCGTTCTGGTAGGTCTGCAGCTTCCTCCACATCATGTCGAACTTGTTCTGGAAGAGCACCTGCCGGTCGGAGGCTTCTCTTGGAGGAAGACCAGGTTGCATGGGACCGGACTGCTCGTACTCCTCGCAGTACACGGTGATTTCGGTGCCGAACTTCTCCAGGTTGTTCCTGAGGTCCTCCTCGAATTGGGGTTGAAGATGAAGAAGCAGGATGTGGGTGTCCAGGGCGCGGGTGTAGAGCTGCTGCCAGGTGTACCTGAGACTGTCCACCTGCTCCAGGCATTCCCTGTCCACGGGGACCTCATACTTCGTCACGATACCGAAGGCCTCTTCGATAGGGTCTATCCTCAGGTCCATGTCGACCTCCTGCTCCCTAATCTTCTTCAGGGTCTCCATGACCAAGCGGACGTCATCGAGATCGCGAATCGGCCGGTCCAGTTTCCTCTCCATCTCGTTCATCAGCGCGTACACGTACTCCATCTCTCTCCTGTACTTCTTCTTCATAGCCTGGCCGATTTTATGCGTCGCACCTGAAGAAAGCCACACCACAAGATCCTGAATTGCACGGTAACGCTCTCTTGTACCTCATATTCACCTTTGATCTCGGTGTAAAGTCCATACTTCAGCTTTTCCACAGAGACTGCAACCGATGACCCGAACATCACCAGGTCAGCTTCCGTCGAGAGCCTGTCTTCGAGTTCCCCATACTTCCTCAGGGTGTTGTCGAACTCCCTCAGCGAGATCTGCAGAAGCTCCCTCATGCTGCGCTCGTTTTTCCACAGGATCTTAAAGGACTTCCACTGGTCGAGGAAGGTCGCCTGGTCCTGGAGAACAGGTCGATAAGCCGAAGAGTTCCACACTCGGTCCAGGACCTTCGAATCCTTGCCTCGCGTAAGTCGTGGGTGCAGGAGGTCAGGATGGCGAGCAGCTTGACGACCTCCTTGTTCTCCATGACCATGGAGTGGAAGTTGACTTCCTGGACCGGGAAAATCGGCTTCTCCTCCGAGGCCACCTTGAACAGCTTCCGCCTCCTGATCCTGGGGTCCTCTTCTTGGCTCTGTCTGTCGCTGTCCACCTGGGCGCGCATCACGACTTCTAAGAGATCTCTTTTATGAGCCCCTGCCAGGTTGCGCCAAACGCGCTGCCCGGCGCCAATTCACACAGAGAAGCGGTACGTACGACACAGCAACAGCAACAGCGACAGAAAATGCAGACGTTGGCGACGCCACGAGGACGATGATGAACAGACAAACACGACAACTCGTAAGCCATGAAGACAGAGACGACACACGTGTGGATATGTACCCAATGGTTAACAAAAATCGACAAGATGAATCTTAATCCTTTCGTGAATTTTCATTTCAGCTGAGGTCAGGTTGCTGAAGAGGACACGGCGAGAACATGACGAAGAGGTTGAGCGACGTGAATGGGGCGAAATGGTGGAAAGGACCTCACCTTCTGAGCTGCCCTCTTGCTGCCGGCTGTCCATTGAGCAACTCCTTTGGCTACTCCTGCAATTTGCTTTCCAGCAACGTTTATGGCATCCTGGACGTCGTCCAAGCTTGGTTTCACGGTCACTGCAGGGATCATCAGCGTCGCTTGCAGCAGGAATAAGGGGTTTGGAGGTACCTCTGGACGATGACTAAGAATTATTATTTATATATCGAGGTATTTATTTATTGAACTTTTGGAATTACCGCTGTCCATCTCTCTGATGAACCTCCTTCGTAGGGCGTCCAAGGAACTCCTAGTGACTTTGATCAGCACGTCGATGACTTTCCTCGAGTAGTACCTCCTCATCTCCGAAACGGCATTCTTCACCATGTCCTGCATGGATTTTGAGAGTCCACCCCCAGGAGTCCTTAAAAGACGGTGGGGGTCGTCGAAACACGCCCAGACGACTGACCAGTCCTGTGGCTGTTGCTGCAAGTCGGCCTGATCCTGGGCTCCTGTACACGTTGGGAAAAATCTTTTTCTTCTTTTCAAGGACATTATTCATTTTCTTTTCTAGAGTCCGCACCCTCGTCGTTGAGGAAGTCGAACTGATTCGCGCTGGAGTGGCCTTTGAAATTCGCCACGGCGTCCTTGACGAGGCCCAGCACCTCCTCGACGGCTTCTTCGACCATCAGGCTCTTCCGGTGCAGATCCTGAGCAGCCAGCCTGGTCGAGGACTCCATTTTCTCGGAAAACTCGTCCACGGTCCAGGGTTTCCTTTTCGGCAGAGCGTGGAGAACCGTCTTCTGCATACTCGCCAGGACCAGGATGATCCTGTTGAGAAGATACACTCTGAAGACAACCTGAAGAAGTCGACGCAGCGCCAAGAAGTGCAGAGATTAAATTCTACCTGTTCGTGTAGACGTCGTGGACTCTGGTGATGAGGACGTCGAAGATCTTGATTTCCTCTCTCGTGTCCTCGCAGAATTCCCTCCATTTCGGGTCCGTCCATGTCAAGGAACTAAGACCCGGTTCCAGAAGAGACGCCACCCGGACCAGATGAGGAAGCAGAAGAGGTCTCACCTCGAGCTTGACTTTCCGGGCCGTCCCGACGAAATCGTCGATGACTAGTTGAAGAGAGTCCGAGATCAAGGAGAAATGATCCCTTCGTCGAAGGATCGTCAAGGCCACTATGGGGATCTCCAGGTCGAGCTTCGCGAGACAATCGGCCTCCTTCAGCAACAGGACCACCCTGCTGTCCAGGTTCACCGCGACCTTGCCCGACTCTTCGTCCACCGTCAGGAGAGGCCTTCGTTTTACCAAGATACAATTAAAATTCGAAAAAAATTAAATATCAATTTCTTTTTTTTTTTACATTCAACTCACTTCTTCAAGCAGTCTTCGATGACCCAGGAGTTCTGGTGGGTCCAGATCTCGGCGATATGCATTCTATAGTTCGTCAGCATGGTGACCGCATAGTTGTACCTCTTCATGAGGTCTGGAGTGACGGGCAAGGTCTTCAAGATTGGATGCGTCGACATCGACTCGGCCACTGCATCGAGGTGCACCCTGGGTAATTAATATTAGGGTATTTAAAAAATCACTTTACACATTCATAATTAAAATAACAATTTGTCCTTAATTAACACCTCAAGGTGTGCGCCCAGGTAAGTCTTCCAGCTATGGGAGGCATGTGTCTCGGCAATGGGGGATCGTCTCTCTGCTTCTTGATGAGCTTCAACCCTTTATCAACCTCTCTATCGCAGTATCGAGCCACGTAGAGGTACTTTTCGTCCAGCTTGGTCAGAGGGATCTTCTCGCTCACCTGTGGTGAAAATCCCTCTTCGAGTTACGGACAAAGGCGAAGAAGAAGACTAATGCACCTTTTCGAATCTCTTCAGGAACCGGATGCCTTGGATGGTGTCCCACACGTCCATGTAGTTCTTCTCGATGATCTCTCCGATGGTCTCCTTCAGGTCGTTCGTCGTCGCCATAAACTCGTCATGGTCCTCGTCGAATTCCGCGTTCCTGGGGTCCAGGTAATCGTAAGGTTTGGTCGTGGCTACTGCCTTCGCCTCTTCGAAGGTCTTGATCGACTCTTCAAGCTCTGTCTCGACACCCTGATTCTTTTATACACGGTAACTATACCCTAGAACTATATGACATTTTTTTTTTTTATGAAACCTTCGCCATGGAGGAGGCCCTCCATCCGCCTCTGGAAGAGCCGCTGATAGTCCTCCACCAGGTCGAACATGGTCAGGATTTTCCGGATCCTTGCGCAGAAGGAGTCGAATTTTCCAAACACGTGGGTCTCGGAAAACGAGAATTCCTGTTCCGTCACTGCTGGAGAACATCGGACAAGCCTGTACGTCTCCCTGTATGCCCTGTACATAAAATAAAACAGATTATTATTAATAAAAGTGCAAATTAAAATATCTAAATTATTTTCGGGATTACTTGTTCAACCGTAGACAGTGCTTCAGTTTCAGTCTGGCAGTCGCTCTGTCCTGTCCCCAGACCGTCTCTCTCCCTCTCTTGGTGACATAATCCCGACAGGCTGATATCATTTGGTTGGTGATTTTTATCATCAATGACGTGGTCCTCTCGGTGGTGTTATAATAACGAGAGACGCTGTATATCAATCTCACGGTCTGCAGCAACGACACCAAGGAGTCTCTCATCTTCACCTGAAATTAAAACGCCCTCAAATTATCCTTCCATTAATTCGATACATTTAATTCTAGACTACTCACGGGATCGTCTAGATATAAACAATGGCAGCATTTTTCCAAGGCTTGGATGAACTTTGCGTTGTCCTTCGCCTCGTTGTAGCAGTATGTGACTTCGTCTTCAGCTTCGGTCCACTCCTTCATCACCTTCGAGTGTGCGATTTTGAGGCAGAACAAGGACATCTTCACCTCGTGGTCCTGGAAGTACGGAAGGAGGGTATACACGTGGAGGAATCGGTTTAGTCTCGATGACGAACCTGCAACCTTGAAGAGAGCTGACTAAACTGGGCACCTCTGCGCTTCCAGTACTCCAATTCGTGCTGCGGCCCAGAAGTGTCATTTTCCCTGCGGACTTGTTTGCTCTCCAGCATGAAGTCCTTAAGTTTCTTCAGCCAATTCTTGACTCTCTCTTCGAGTCCCTCGATAGTCCCATCCTTCATCGCGAAGTTCTTCGCGTCCTCTAAGTCATTAATCCCCGTCATCATCGACACCCCGTCGTCGAGCATGCTGCCCTCGCGAGCCACGTCCTCGCAGACTGGGATGCATAAGAAAGAGAAATATAAAATATATAAAAGATAATACAGCGAAGCTCTACCTTTCAGGGCACTGCAGAAGGACCTCAATCCTGGCAGAAGGAGGCTCTTGATCATGGGACAATCGTCGTCATCGTCCACCCCAGGATGGGCCAATGCATCCGTGAAGACGTGTTCGACGATCCTTTGGATGGCTGCCACCAAGGATACCCTCGTCGTGTCGATTATCCCGATGTAAAGGTCCTTCTGGAAGCCCTCCTCCGGGAGCTGCTTCGCCGTGTTTATCCTGAAGATGACGACTCCATGAATCCCCCGGAAAATATAACAATTAATTGTCCAAGTAACTTCTTCAACTTTTCATTTCGAATTAGGATTTAATTTGTCAATTGTCAATTTACCGGAACATGTACATGCAGGTGCCTGTGCAAGGAACCTGCCATCCATCGGTCAGGAAGAGTTTCTTCTTCGGCGGTTCGGAAGATTTGGCGGGAATGGAGGCCCCCCTGATGATGCCCTTTCCCTGGCCCTGATATTAATTATGATATCGTAAGATAAATAAAATAATTACAATGCCTCTTCGCGGGATTCAGTGAACAGGGTCACCGTCCAACATTTTGTACATTGAGATTGTACCTACCGTGTCTATCAGGCACTCCGGCTCCACGACTTCCTGATAGAACCAGACCAGGTGAGACCTCATGTGGGGCACGAACAGCTGATTGATCTCGTCTAACATGTCTCCCTCGAAGACGTGGTCCATGACCTCGTGACGAGGGAGACCCGTCCCATCGATCAGGAGCTGGAAGGCGAACTCCAACCTGGGGTCCATCTCCCCCCTGCGAGCCTTCCTCTCGCATTCTTCCCGGCGTTTCTGTAAAGTCAGAAACGACTCTTCACGATCCCGACCTAGAAGTGGCCTTTAAATCCTTATGAGCAACCTGAAGCACATCCCCGGATCCTTCCTCCTCGCTGCCCTCGTCCGAGTTCTCCGATTTGTCATGTTCCACCCGGGGCCCCTGAACAAACATGACGAGGGGCCGAAAATTCCCCGAGAACCTGAAGAAGGCTGGCGAACGATTTGCGGAAGCCTCCTCGAGCTTACTGACGAGGAAGCGCCTTAGAGGCGAGCTTTTCCCACCCTGAGGTCGCTCACCCTGAAGAGGAGAGAAGCAAGGGGCGATCGAGGCTGGTACCGCCTCCTCAGGGTGGGAAGAGCTCGGAATTGAATCGAATAACTCGATTCTCTTGACGGATAGTGAAGACCGACATGCACCCTCTGATACGAAGTATAAAAATGCCCAAAAATGTCGACATTAATTAATAGACTTCATACTTGAAGACGCAGATTTCCCGGATTTTAACCAGAGTTTAGTTGATCGGTTACGAGCAAACTCGGTTTTGCGGAAAGTAGAAGGGCAAGACCGCTTATCACCAATTAATAGGGACGAGGAAGAGGACTTACTTTCGCTTCTTCTTCAGCCTCCGTCATCCTGAGGACCGTTTCTTACTGTTCGGGACTTCTTTTCAGCGCCTGCAGCCCGACCTGCATCAGTATACGGTTGGCACGAAAATGCGACATCAAAACTGCATTTTCCCCTCCACCCTCCCTTGACCTTACCCAGTGTCTCCAAATAGTTCGAAACAACGATACAAGTCTTCAGCTGGTCCCCTAGTCACGCGAAGAGCTCGTGGCGATCGATTCCGCAAACTCTGGTTCCAATTTCCGCGGCAGCCATTCTGGAGTGCATTCGTTTATAAATTTTTCTAGGTGGGGAAAAATTTAAGGAAAAATCGAGAAATAAATCGAGCCTCTAAAAAATCATTATCACGAAGTGGAGAGCCCGGGAAGTGGTTAAAAGTTGGCAGAAGTATCGACTTCAGGGTGGATATTCTCGGCACACGCGAGGGCCGCTTCTTGGTACCACTCGGTGCACTCCGGTACCAGTTGGTACCAATTTCCAATACTCGTGCCAGTGTTGGGAAACAGTCAGGTCGACATGTTCTCCTTCTAAATACCTTCGAATCACCTATCCCAGAATGTCCTAACAAGTCCCTGGAAGGAGACACGAGGTTTTCGGCGAGGACGAAGATGAAGAGGACGGCGAAGAAGGGGATGAAAACCAAGTCAGTCGGTCTCGTCCGAAAGACTCGAGGCTCCTACGTTCTCGCACTTTTATTACGTACTTAATTCTCTACTCTAGTCTCTAGGACAATAATCGTGTAACACCGCGCCGATCGATCGTCGAAAATTCCCCATTGGGCCCGTCGAGGATCAGGCCCCGGGGTTAGGCCGTGTCGCGACCCCGACCGCCCCATCGGGCGCCGACTATCGGGCGACTATATACCACGGGTACATACCTAGGTACACACCTAGGTACAAGCTAGGTACTCGAAGCAAGAGCTGAAACACGCAGCTGAAACGAGCGACGGGGCGCCGCGCGGACCGGGCCCTGATTCCGGGCCCTAGGGCCCAAAAATCGAGCCCGTCCGCGTCGGCCACGGCGCGGTACGTTACAAAACTAGTACAAAACTAGCGACTAGGTACAAAAATTCAACGAGCCGTGTCCCCGCCCGGGCGAGTCAGGCCCCGCGAGGTGAGTCCCCCTTTCGGGGCCCCATCACCGGCCGCGTCGGCGGTACTCCCGAGGCGCGCCCTCTCGGCCCATATCATACAACAATAAATATGCGATACAATGCAATGCAACGTGTATACTTGTATAATGTAATAATAGTAACATCATCGAACGCCGGAAGTACGGCCGGCGCGAGTGGCGGGCCCGGGGCCCGACCGTGGGCCCGCTGATTGCGCGCTACGCGTGTACGACGGCGAGTAAGTAATCGGCTCGACGATCGGGGCAGTGGGCCCGACGTCGTTCGGGGCCCATAGTCGGCGTCTCCAGGAGGAGACCGGGGGCGCGAAAGAGGATGGGACCGGGCCCCGGAGGGCCGCGGGGCCTGGCCGAGGCTCATTCGAAGGAAAACTCGGCGGTCGTCGATGGGCCCTCGGCATTGAAACAGCCTCTTCGGGGTCCGTCGATGTCCAGAATCACCTCTTCGGAGTCCCTCGGGGCCCATAATGGATTTTTTAGGGTCCCGCGAAACGACCTCTTCGGGGTCCCTCCAGCCGGCCAGCCTCGCCGGAGGGCCCTCTCCTGGGCCCGGGCCCTCCTTGGAAATTGACTGGGTTCTCTCTCCGGGACCGACTCCTGGCCTGGGCCAGCCGGTGAGGCCCTCTTCGGGTTCAGCACTAATCAACGATTCCTAGGTTGAGCGAAGCGAGATTAAGTTAGCGCGGCGCGCCGCGTGCGTCGGGCCCCGTCTCGTGGGGCCTCTTCGTCTAGTCGTCGTCGTCCAGGCCCAGCAGCTCCGGAGGCAAACGTCTGTGCCGGCAGCACAGGGTCAGGCACAGCACCCGGGCCGCCAGCCGGAACTGGGGACTCAGGGTCCCCAGCACCACGGCCTTCCAGAAACTGTTGGTCACCCCGAACCACACCACCGCGAAGTGCAGGAACGGCACCTGGAAGTCGTCGATTTCGCATATTAATTGCGCCACAGATTGAACGATATTTTTTTTTTTTTTTTTACTTAGTAAATCGGAAGGCGATGGATTACCTGCGGCGGGCCGTTCACCACCGCGTAGATCCTGAAGCCGGCGTAGGGTGCCCAGGACAGCCAGAAGGCCATCACCAGGACGAAGGACATGATGTGGCTGGGGTTGCTCAGGTTCTCCGAGAGCGCGGTCGCGTACTCCTTATCGTGGATAGGCACGCCCGACCTGAGCCTCCGCATCATGGAGAAGATGTAGAAGTAGGTGTAGACGATGGTGATCACCGACGGGCCCAGGACCAGGATGGAGAGGGTAATCGTGTACGCGGCCATGTTGCCCCAGTCGAGCATGCAGATGAAGGCCTCGCGGTCGAAGATCGGCTTGTTGAAGCCGAGCAAGGGCGGGCAGCACATCATCGCCACGCTGATCCACGTGAAGACCATCCAGCACTGGCAGCGCGTCTTCGTCTGCACGGTCTCGTAGCGCAGCGGCTTCCTGAAGAGGACCACGAAGAGGCGGTTAAAACCGAGCGATACCAATTTCTCTTGCAGATCCTAACCTGATGGCGAGATATCGGTCGACGGAGATCCACATGAACGTGTACACGGAGACGGCCCAGAGGGTCACCTCGAGGTAGCCCACCAGGCGGCAAACTATGTCCCCGTAGACCCATCTCCGCACCAGCGCGGGGTAGACCGACAACGGGACCACCAGGAGACCGCAGAGCAGATCCGCCGAGGCGAGCGATAGCAGATAGTAGTTTATCACCTCGGAGGGACCTGAAGAGCGCGGATCGCACGCGTCAAGATATGGATTCATTTCCGATTCATTTGCTTATTGGAATCCATCGATGAACATCGGTTAACGTGCAAATTCACATATTTGATGAACGTCGGTCAATTTCCAAATGAAGGTTCGCCGATTAACGTTATTAATTCCCAGATGAAAATTCATCGACGATCGTCGGTTTCCGGATCGTCGAGCACTACTCACCCCGGAAGTTGAGGTAGGTGGCGATGATGAGCAGATTCGAGAGGATGATGGCGACGCCGACCACGAAGATGAGGCCCGCCTGCATGAGAGCCTCCAGCGAGGGCTCCTCCATGCCGCTTCCCTTTCGCGCCGCATCCCCCTACCCGCCCTGAAGAGCCTCACCCTCCACCCGCCCCGCCACGGACCTGGAGGGTTCGACGAAGCCCGACCTCGTCTTCTGGAACCGGTCCAGCTCCTCGCGAGATCACGCGCGACTCTTAGGCGGTTCCCGCTCTCGAGGTTCGAGAGCCGAGAGAGATCGATCTGGTATCACCACCCCCGTTGCTGGCGGTGGTGGTGGTTCTTGCAGTGCCGCTCCTACCGCTGACGACGATGCCTCTATGAACAAAAAAAAAACATTACCTCCCTCAGAAAACATCATTATTGTCCGCAACCCCTCTTCGACGTCCTCTTCAAGTACGCAATTCAAACAAAAATATGCAACTTGACGATACAAGAAAAATATTTTATGTATCATAATATTTCACATTTTTTTCTTAATATTATTAATATTTCGATACAATAAAAAGATTTTAAAGATTGTTATTTCCAGGCCACCCGGCTCCACGACTTGGCATCCGAATCAATCGGAGCCCTCCACTCTTCATCCTCCTCTTCAGGTATACAAAAAATTGAAATTAGAGTGCCAGTCGACTTGGCTCGGTCTCCAGGTCCAAGACGACTCTGGCACCCGGAACAAAGGCTCATCTCGTGGAACCAGTCCAGATCTTGCTTGGACCACGAGGTTCCCTCTTGGCCTTTCAGAACCAGGCGAGATCGATAGGAATATTCGTCGGTATCACCGCCTGGGTCTTTAGGGTAGGTCCTGGCCATGGTTCCGGGACCCAGAATGGGTTCCCACGGGGGAAGACGCGATGGGACTTTTCAATGGCGAGTTCCGAACCGTTCCCCACTCTGCTGGAACTGTGTTGATCCATTGTCCTCGCCTTGCCCTGCATCGATCGCCATTTATAATTTAGAGCAGTCGATCTCGAATGGGGTGCATCATAAAGGGAGTTCGATCTCGGTCGCCGAACCGACTCCAGGAAACGCATCCCATGATGCACTCGAAAAATGCGGCTCAATTAATCGCCTCCGAATTTTTCTTCCTGAATTATGGCTTATCAGAAATAATCGCATTAGTGTATTCTTCAAGGGCCGGCCCTACGAGGTGAGGCAAGATCCTCCTCCCTCGTTTCCCTCATCGGAATAATGCATCTCTTGCATTACCCGAGTGAGTCCCTCCACGTGCAAAGTGCATTGCATAGTCGCGCCGACCAGCCGGGATATTTTCCGCGAGGTGCCACGTACTCGATATCGCGTTGCAATTAATTTGATAAACTGAGGTAGCGTCGCGACCACTTGCGAAACTGCTGAACAGGCCAGAGAGACCTCGAGTGACAGCTGTCGCGTTTTGCGATATTATCGTTGAACAATAGAAAAAGAAAAAAAAAATAGATAAGGGAAGAAAGAGACCGCTGGGTCGAAACTCATTGCAGAATTCATGCCGAGGAGGCGCAGGTGGTGCATTTTTTGCTTAGGTGCACCCTGCGTCCTCTGAATTAGACACCGGACTTTCGATTATTCCCGGCAAGGTCGGGGGCCCCCTTAAATAAGTAAGGGCCCCTTAAATAACTGAGGTCCTCTTGCGAAGGAGTCGCAACAGCTCGCAGAAGGAGGCCGAGTGGCGACGGAGCTTCCTGGGAAATTTATGCAAACCGGGGGTTGCACAAGCCTGGGGCGACCAAGTTTCCCCATTGTGTCGGTGTACTGCTTAATCGCGTAATTTATAATGCATAATGCCGCGTTAACTCGGGCCCTTCGCCCCCCACGGCACGCAGACCGCTCGCAGGACCTTCCGCGAGATTTATGCAAACCGCTCGCGATTCCGCAATCTCACCGCATCTGAGTCGCCTTTGCATAGTGCGTGCCGGGAATAAAAGCGAGGCCTCGGTCTAGCTTTGAAAAGAAATCTTCACCACGTGGTAAAAAGTGCATGGCGTCACTTAATAGCATTATTCGCCTTAAAAAAAAATTTATGAAACACCAATTAAGTGATATCCCGTATCAAAGGACATGGCGCTCAGTCGAAATTCTTGTAACCACCCCGGTGGTCGAAATTAAATTCCACAAATTTCATTATAAATCCTAGAAAATTTAAGACAATGTACCGTAAATCATGCACTGCACGTGGGTAGATTTCAATGTGGCGATGCAAAGTGTAGATGGAATTATCGGGAGGACCTTCGATTATAGCAGCAAGGTCGCACCCCCGATCGACGCTATCGGCAAGGGGGTGTCCGCGGTCGCGCCGCAAGTCAACTCTATTACATGAAAAGCGGCTTAAGAAGCCTCGTGCCCCGGGGTAGATTACCGCGTTACGTGTTACGTGTTACGTTACATTATTCCGAGGCCTAACCGCCTTATACGCGAGGCGGCTTCGTCGGCCGCCACGTGAAATCGAGGAGTGGGCCTCGAAAATCTCGCTCTCGGGTGGGGGTCGCGGGGGAGGAATATCGAGCGCCACCCTTTCGCTTCCTCGGAGGGTGCACCGGCTCGTGTTTACCCAACTCCCCGGGGAATCGTCGGGAATCGAGATGTTTGTCCGAGGGGTGGCCCTGTCGAAATTTCCATCCGAATCGCGAGTTGAACGGCGCCCACCCACCACCCCCCAAATTCGCGGCCCGGGAGGGTGGATGATACCTCGAGCTCTCTTTCCCGCTGCAGCGAGAATACAAAAACAGTTGATGATTAAAAATTGATATCAATCGACGGACGGATTTTTTCCCTAATTTTTAATCACGGTGGATTAGGTCGGAGCGGATTTTTCCAGGCATGCGAAAGACGGGCGGAATTACCCGGAGCCGATCGAACGTACTTGTTGCGACTTAGTACGCAAGACTGCGGCATGCGAGGGAAACGCGGGAGTGCATCGGCAGAATGCAGTAATCCCTGGCGTGCAGTGCACCGTAAACAGGTGCTCTTCAGGGTCCCTTTATTGCACCCCCGCGGAGGGTCGGTTGGACTCCCTGTCGCGGCTGATCCGGAAAATGGAGTCGAGGGAAACGGATAAAATAGGATGAATCTGGATTTAAGAAACGAATAAGAGATGATAAAGCTCCTTATAGAATTCTGGCCGTCCGTTTTCTGAACCCGGATTTATTCGTTGTTAGACTCTCCACCCCCAGATCGCTCCCCGAACACCTCGCGATGGTATAAAAATTGTTCCGTCAACAAAGGAAATCGACAAAAATAATTTCTTACAAACTGATAAGTTTATTAATTATTCCGATGATATTTCGGAGTAGACGGGTCACGTGACTCCAGTTTGATTATTTAAAATCGGCATGTATCGATATGAAAATACGAAATATCGCGATTCGAGTGGGCTAGCTAACAAGGTTAGGGTAACGAACGGTTCATTAATAAAAATCAGCAGGAAGAGGATCGATGACCCCCGGATCTGCCCACGGGCCGAAGAGAGTCATCTCGACTGGCACCGCCACCTCCGCCCACCGAGCCTTCCCGTGCCGTCACCGAAGCGAATAACCATCCGATTAGCGATCCATTATCCGTCATGGAAATCTTTCCACCCGTCGTGCCTCCCACGGGCGGCCGCGGAGGTGCAGAGTTGCGCGCGCGGCCGAAGTCATCTCGGTCCACGCAGCATCCGCGGCCCGGCGTCCGAAAGACACAGCCTCCTCTCCAACGATCCCAAGCCCCCCCGAATCGCCAGCATCCCCGAGCATAACCTCCGAAAAGAATAAATAAACAAAAAAATAAATAAAACCAAAGAAACCGCCAAGAACGGAGTAGAAGAAATGAAGATATTGAAATAAAGATGCGAGCACTCGGGAGTAAAAATTCCGCGTCCGGGAGCACTGCCATCTTTGGCGTCCCCAGGGACGAGGGTGCGAGTCCCTAGGGCTGGGGAGCCACCTGGGGCATGGGTGGCAGGATGTCTTTACCTGCAGGAGGTCATCCTATCTCGGGTGGATCTTCGCCCGCGGACCTCGGGGTGCTGGCGAGGTCCGGTGACCTCCTCTCGGATTTCTCTGCCGGGGGTCGAGCTGGACCTGGGGGAGATCGCCCCTGGCGGGGTGTGAGAAGAGGGACCCGCGACCCGAGGGCGATAGACAGAGGGTGCCCGTCGAGCGCCCGGCTGTGACCAGGCCAGGGGGTTACTACTGGTCTCGTTCGCGTCCCGAACTCCCGACGCTCCTCCGGACCCGGGCGCCCAGGCGTCGATACGCCGACGACGCTTGCGCGCCGCCCCCGATCCGCCCGTTCCGCCCGGGCGGCATATTGGCCGCGACCGCGTTACGGGAACGCCGCGGAGTCGGCTGGGCTCGGCCCCCACCCCCGGGGGTAGCGAGCACGTGCGTCCCTGTCGGCTGCTGGCTGTCACTCTGACAGCTCCAGACCACGTGGTGACTGTTTACGCTCTTCCCACAAGGCGTGGGAACAGCTGATTCTTTCGACAGCGAGGGAAGAAAGAAGAAGAAAATGGAGAAAAAGTAGAGGTAAGGGAAGAGAGGCACGAGAAGCAACGCGTTTCCCTCTGATTAAACCCCCCCACGTGGGTCATCGGGTGATTTTTCACCCCAGAAATCAATCTAAGGTATCGAGTCCAAGGGGAGTCCACCCCTGTATGGGGAGGCTCCCCTTGGTCGAGCCATTAGCCACCCCCGTGATTTTCAGGGATTACGCTCAACTTTTAGAGATTACACAGGGTGATTTCGAAGTGGAGCAGAGGGTAGTTTACATCCTCTGATTAAAGTCCTCTCCCGTGATCCACCCCGCTGCAGTTGGTCCCCCTTGGAGCTCGCGCGAAAGGGGCGGACTGCCCCACGGGACGTCGACTTCCGGCGCTGTCGGGGGTGGAATTGAAATCGGTCGCCACGGGGGTGCTCGGCGTGGCATCGATTAAGTCTTCCCGGAGACTCGGGGGTGCACACCCCCGCGGAGGGGGTGCTGGCGTAGGTGGCGAGCCGAGTTTCCCGGAAATGGGAACGCAGATAGGGAAGTTGGCGGACTGCATTGTAGGGCACCGACGCCCCCACCCCCCTCAGGGGGTGGTTTCGCGAGCGAGCTGGACGTCGCGAAGGCTACGGCGTCCTAGACCCTCCGACGCACACGAAGCTCCCCTATCGATCGCCCTGGGGCCAGACGGGGTGGGTCGAAGGGTCGGGGGCAAGGCGGTCAAAAACGACGCCCGGCGTCGCGTTTGACCCGCGACGTGCCCGCGAAGGTCTCTATCGGCCGATCCTTCCCTCGAAAAGGTGTCGGGGATGGGGTTGCAAGTGGGTCGAGGTCGGCAGGGTGCATCCCCTTGCACCCCATGCACCTTCTGCCACTCCGAAGTCCCACCCGAAGGAACGACCCCTCGACAGGGAACCTCTCGGACATAGATTAGATAAAAAGTCCTTAACCCCCATACGTCACATAAGAAGTCATTAACCCTTTCGCTCAAACATTTCAAAAGTTAAGAACCTTAATTGAAATTTCCGAAATTTTGCGACTTTCATATAAAATCCTAGATTTATCGAATATTAGTCGTCACTTGTACTATCGGCTTGCATGCTTGTGATTGTATGCAGACCCGGAGGAAAGGGGTAACGAGGTCTTATCATCATGTAATCGCGTAATTATGGAGACCATGGAAAAGACGAGGACAGATTTATGCGAAGCAAAGTAAGGACGACGGTGACGGGACGAGGTGGGTCTACTGCTTCTTGGGGACGACCTTGTTGGGGTACTTCCCGTAGACCCGGCCGCTCCGGGTGACCCTGTAGTGTAGCACCTGCTGGCTGGGCTGGGCCGTAAGGCCCGAGTGCACGTGGGGCCCGTCGCCGGTGCAGAGCCTCTTGACGCGCGCCCTGAGGCCCGTCGACGAGTACTTCGTCTGCTGCATCGTCTCGAGTTTCGCGCGCTGCAGCGCGCCCTGTGGGACGGGCTCGACGGACGCTACGCAGCGCCGCACCAGGAGGCGGAATGGCGACACGGCCAGGATGGCCTTGGCGATGCGCCTCCTGCACCTCCAGAGCAGAACGGCCGTGGCGAACCAGGCGAGCCAGGGTCCTGCTCCGGTTGGTCCCGGGCTCGGCTCCCGGGCCCAGAGAAACAGCATCTGGGAACATACAATTTAATCATTCAGATTTATTAATAATCATTCATCAATGGGAATAATTTTCAAGTCTCATTTTTCATTTGATTTCACTTCCGTGAAATTCTTTGCGTTATCAAAATATTTCCTCGGTGCATTGAATTTTATTTTATCAGTGCATCACTGTTCCTGTACCACCCCTTTGTAAGAGAGTGATTAATAGATTTAGGATTTATGAACATATCAATTGATAAACAATTATGTAAGTTCTAGGCTCATGGACAAATAGGGGGTTCATTGGCATGGGGTGGGAATTGGGTTGCAGAGGTAACGTTCTTCCATCATGGGCAATCATGGGGCCCCATGATTTAGAGCCGGTCCCAGCGGACCCGAAACCAGGCCGCGGCGAATTGCTATCGACCGGGCGTTATCCTATTATTATCGCCGCAACGAAATACACCCCCCAAGGGGGAGGGGCTGACCTTATAGATCCACCGGTTGGCTTTCTGCCTGAAGCTGAGCGGTCGGTCGACTAGCCAGAACATGGAACGGCCGAGCGGGCGGAACCGTTCCGCGGGTCTGTCTCATCGGCTCGAAAGGGTGGCGACGTCCGAGCCTGCGGTCTCTCGGGGGGTGGTGGGTGGATCTCCCCCAAGGATCCCGTCTGGGCACGGGTCCGGCGGGTCCTTTGCGCCCTCGAGGTCCTTCCGGCCTCCGAGTGTCCCGATTTCTTCCTGGCGACCTCTCTGGGGGATGGTTCCACCCCTCGACCTGGCCTAACCAAGGGCGACCTCGACACCTAACCAAAGTCTCACCGGAACCGCTCGGCTCCGACGGGGTGTCCTTCGACTACCAGGATCATATCCTGCCCCAAGGAGTTCCTCGCCGCGCGGCCTCCTAGGTCGCCTCCTGACACGCCGCGGCCCGATCTAGACCGGACTCCGAAAGGAATCTTGTAAATTAGTCGAAATCGGTAAATAACATATGAAGCGGGGGAATTTAGACAAAGGATGGCCGCTCTCGAACGCGGTCGTGTCCTCGCCGACTGCTCTGAACCTGCCGAGGATCCTCTCCGGGGGTCGCTCCTCTTTTTCTACCCTGAGGCCCGGGAAATACGAAATGAACGCCAGGATTCGTCTAAAAATACTCGTCTCTCGTTTATAAAAAAAAAGAAAAATAATAGATCACTCCAGGACGTCGAAAAATTCCACCTGGAATTTTTCCCGATGCCACAAAGAGGAACACCAACTTTTAGGGGGGAAAAAAAAAATCCTAATTGTTTACCGGTTAAGGTCCCATTATTTTCGGATTCCCAAGTGACGGTGCACCAAGTGAAGGATCCCTGACCTACACTCGGCCAGTCGGCAAGAACGTCGATCTATGGGACGATGGGAGAGCAAAGTCGATAGGAACGAGGACGTCGGTTCGAGGCGTACTTCCGATCAGCTGATTTACGCCTTCCGCCTTGACCCCGCGTTTTCGGAGTCGGTTTCCTCGCCTCATGAATTTTCTTCTCCTCTCTTCAGCCGTGGGTGTCCATACCGGTTTCCGCGCACTCGTGGCGGATCGGTTGCGGAAATCGAGCGGAGGCCTGAATGTCGTCCGCTAGGCGGATTTCGCAAGGCGCGGAATGCCGTTCCGCGCTCGGGGGACCGATCGGCCTGGCATTGAGAATGCGTCGCGTTTACTTCGAATCGATCGATTCGCCATTATCTTATGTACCGTTCGGAGTATTGCGCGAAGTGCCAGGGCCGGCATTCTCGGAAGTAGAATGCGACGACGTGCACGAGGGCCTCGATATCCGATATTCGATTCCCCCCCGTAAAAAGTATCGATATCATCGTGTTTAAAAAATCTAACAATAGAAATGACCAATCTAAAAAATACACTTAATTTGTTAACGATTAGCAGGAAATATCGAAGAGGCATCGGGCGATCTTTTCTGCAGAAGAGCTGCCTTATCAACGTGGAGTCTCCAGTGACGTCACCTTTGACTTTATCTCCCACGTGGCTGTCTCTCCCTAGGATAGGTTCTCCTAAAGATTCTCTTTTCCTCTCGAAACCTCCTCGATATTTCCGCACGCGGGATATCGCATAAATCCCTCAGGAGCGGTTTCAAGGAGGAAGACGATGTTATCCTTGCGACCGATCCCCGTCGCCCACGGAACCGTCGGCTAAAATAAAACCCAAAGTAAATGGAAAATAAACGGAGGAGGTGCAAAATAAACGTCGGAGATCGGCGAAGGTCTGGCCAGGCGGATGACACGCACGGAGGTCCTTTTTAATTTCTTTCCCACTCCTCCAGCACGCCCGACGGGGGCAATAAACATATTTTCCATTTGTCATATCAGGTGGCTCGATAACCGGCTTAAGCGAATTAAAATTAAATCACGGCAAATCCGATCCCGACGCCCACGGAGGCGACTCGAGACCGGATGCACGAGACAAAGGCATATACCGACAGGACGAGAAAGAAAGGGAAACAGGATTCGCGGATTAATTCACGGAGTTCTTCTCGAGGATGTCCGGATTAAAAGCGGAATCGGTTGACAAGGTTGATGTCCTCGTTGGAAGCGATCCTGATAACGTTGATAACCCCTGGTTCCCACGGATAGTCTCAGGATGAACGTCTCGGGTCTCTAGGCACATTTAAAAGTCACCAGCAGCACAGAACGGGCCTTATTAATATATAATTTTTAATTAAGAAAAAAAAAGTTGAAAAGAGAAATAAACATTCGGAGGAATAAAGGCGCGAGGACGCGGCCTGCATAAATTCCGCGGAAAATCCGCGAGAACGGGAGACGGCGAGACCGCAAAGAAAAGGTAGGCGGAGGTACGCCGGTCTTTGTAGGAGGTGAAGAGGTAAAGAGGGAAGGAGAGAGACGGGAGAAGAAAGAAAGGAGAGCGAGAAGGAGAAGGGCGAGAGCACGTGGAGGTTTCTCGGCGTCGGTTCGCCAGTTTCGGCCAGTCTCCTTTGGTCTCGTCGTCTCGGTCTCTCGTTGCAGCTGCTCCTTCCTTCTTGTCCAAAAGTGCATATAAACGTATTGAATAAAAAAACAAAAGAAAAGAAATTGTTAATAGGCATGTGACTCTCTTAAGCGTCTCGTCTGCGTAAAGAGTGCCCGCGAGATCGGACCAGAAAGAGGGTCGATAAAATTGGAAAATTAATAAATATAGAATTTTATTGTTTATAACAATTTCGGGGTATTCCCGAAGGACCATGTGACGCATCCCGGTGATAATTCAATCTTGGCCAATGGCCAGTCGGAAGCTGTTGGTCGCCCTGCTCCTGGGAGCGGTGGTCTCGCTGGAGGCTGATTCCAGGACCCCATCCCACGGGAACTCCTGGTTCCTGACTCCTGGATGGCACCAGAGGGAGGAGATCCGCCCAGGAAACGTGCACCACCTGTATCCCCAGGATCCAGGGTTCGGCAATGTCCAGGATCACCTTCCTAGGAGGGGAGATCTGGAGCCGACAACCACGACGAGCAACCCTGCCTTCTCGAGGCACCATCGTCCAGGGTGAGCTTGCATCCTCCGGGAACTCCACTTATCTCGCAGGGAATGTACCTGGCTCTTTGCAGTCTCCGCCAGATGTACGCCTTCGGGGGGAAAAAAAAATCCGATAAACCTGTCTCTCTGAAAGTGTGCGTGCGGTCTACACTCTAGAGTCCTGATTTTCGCTCCCTAGCCGTGGGATTGTTTCTCCGAGTGTTGCGGAGAGTTGCTTGGGTCCCATTTCTTCAGGGTTCTCCTCGGAGTCTTCTTCGAGATCTTCTTCAGGGTCCTCTTCGGGTTCCTCGGGTCGGTACCCACCGCGCAGGATTCTCCGCTCTCTCCGGTCATCCGCGAGGTTCTCTCTCTCTCGAGATCTTAATTTCGATCTCGATTAACTTCGAGTTCAACGTCGATACGAATACTCGGTCCTCGAGCTCGCGTGAATAGGGGTCCTCTTGGAGAGGATGTCCTTGGAGTCTTGGATGCAAAATTCTCGCCGAAGACACGTAAGACCCCGATATTATCCAAGGTCGAGCCGGACCGTATTAGGAGTCGAGGACTCGTCCTGGACTTCTTTGTCGGGTACGATGGGATGCCGCGATTATTCCTATTGGTCACGGTTGCGTCGGGCGATAAATCCCGAGGGAGGACGACCACTCGGGCTAATGGTCGGCACAGGTGTGCGTCACTGAACCGGAGAACCCGAAGACAGGAAAAATCGCCTATAATCGTCGCTCTTCATCCCCGAGATGAGAAATCCAAATTAATTAGGAAAAATCATCTGATCATTCAAACGTGGATTATAAAATCGATCTGCACGACTCTGACATTTCTCCAGGGAACTCGTAGATCCCCAGTTCCCCGGAAGGGCAAGGTTCGGAACGAATCCTCATCCTCGACAGCCCCGACAAAGTGGAGAACTTGAAGACAGGAAGAAATCGACTATAATCGTCCCTCCATCCCCAAGATAAAAAATGGAAATTAATTCCTAGGACATGTATATCTGAAAAGCAGATCATGAAAATCGATATGCTGGACTTTTAATACTGGCATCCCTTCAGGGAATCTACTGGTCCAGGTTGGTCCCGGTAGGGCCAGTTTCGGAACGAGTTCTCGTCCTTGGCAGCGACCAACAAAACGGCCCGAGGGCGAGTCCGCTCCCTCGGGACACGACCGCAACCTCTCGTCGAGTCATTTCGTAATTTGGAAACCTCGTCCCCTCGGAGAGAAACAAACTCAGCCGAGTAACCTAGGCATTGCAGGTCGCCCCGTAAATCGACACTCTTTCGCCGCGGTCAATCCTGCCGAAAAAGTGGAGTCGCGAAACCGCGCGCCCCTCCAGAACGCGAGACTCTCCCTTATCACTGACAAAAGGGCTACTGACAAGAAACGACCTAAATAAAATCTGTAGAAACGCAATATACAAATAAACTTAACAGATAAAATATATAAGTAAATCATTGGAAATGGATTTTACAAGTGATATAAAAACTAGGAGCTCCGTCCATTGATAGGAGATCCGATAAGCCGCCGAGTCGCGGATCCGCTGGACCAGGGAGGCTGCCAAGAAGAGAGACGTCCGAAGGCGGATTAAGATTAACTCGATTCCAGGACAAAAGTGCCGCATCGAAGCGATTTCTCGCGACTCCTCTCCGATCTCGTTTCGCTCGTCTCTCTTGGCGCACTCGTTAGGCGAGCCACCCAGGTCGCCTCGGTTTCAGGGTACCACTTGTGCGACCCTGAAGAGACTCTCGCCTGCCGAGGAATTACCATAAATACGTCGGCGAACTGATTAATCGGATAGCTCGATTAAAATTCCCGGAGCGAGACGGCATTAAAAACTCGAGAGGCGTTAAAGAGTGCGCGTCAGCTTCGAGGATGCCCTATTGAGTTATCTCCCGGTCCCCTCCCAAGATTTATCGTTTATACCACCGATTTGGTTAATTCGCCGAGGCGTCCGTTGCACTCGCCGCTCGCTTAGCGGCTCTGATTTACGAGCGGAGGAGCAAGAAGGTGCCGGCCGGGTTTTTTAACGAGCACGCCGACAGAGAGGATATCCCAGCTGAGCGTCGGCGGGGCCGTCTATTCGTTCCCCGCCATTATATCCGCAATATTTCCATCGTACCTAAATAAACTACCACCTCCAAACCACGTTACAAAGATTCCTAAATAAATATCCGTGGATTATCATCTATACTTCCACCGTTTATAAATAAAACAATCATCCTTAAACCACGTTACAAAGATTCTCAGATCAATATCCCGGCATTATCATCGATATTTCCATCGGTTATAAATAAACTACCGTCTCTAAACCGCGTTACAAAGATCTCTTAAATAAATAAAAAACGCATTTTCCCAGCATCCGCCGTCCAGGACCAGTCCTCCACCTGCGTCCTCCGTTCCTGAAGAGATTCAACGCCGCGGTAACATTGACCGTGAAGCTTCGCCTTTCTCGATGCTTTATTCTCGTCACCCTCGCGTGTCGGACCTCCTCAGGGGCCTTTGCCCGTTCGAGCAACGATTTATCCTTCCCATCTCTGGCGGGTATTTTTGACTCGAGCCCTTTAATTGCACGCTCCAAGGCTCGCTCGCTTCGCGCCTCTCTATCTCTTATGCACCGGTGCATTCCCTAGATTTTTTCACTTTTCGCGCCCAAGGCCGTAACCGGGGCAAGATGCTACCGTTTAGTGAAAAGAGAGGAAAGAAAAAGAAGCATAAAAAATTCATCGATCTCCTCCTCGTGGTAGGGAAAATATTCCGCTTGTTTTAGGCCCCATAGCGCGAGCGAAACCTCGAGCCCGATTCGGGGAACGATCCTGTTTATTTTCGCGGCGCGTCGCGCTTAAATTATCGTCCCTTGGCCTCTCCGACGACGGCTGGTTCCCGTTCAGGGTTCAAGAGCTCCGAGGTCAGTCTTCGGCCTTTCTTCTGTTCCAGGAGAAGAGTCTGCTCCGGCCAAGCTCCGTCCCCCGTCGCCCACCATCGGTCAGGCCAGATCAGGTGGGCATCCATCTCTCACCTGAAGCGCAGGGATAATTAATATACAAAGAGAACATTGTCTATTATACGTACTCTATACTTAAGATTATTCGTTAACTCTTGTACAAACCTTCCCCGAATTTTTTAGATTCATCTACACGGAGGTGTCGACGAGCTTCACGTGCTGCCCGGGCTGGTCGCGCATCAGCCGGTTCAGCTACGGATGCAACAAACGTGAGTTATTCTAGGCAGTACAGAGTAATTATAGACTAGGATACATTCTAACGTTCTATGGTTTTTTTTCTTTTTTTTTTCTTTCCACAGCGACCTGCGCTATACCGTGTCGAAACGGTGGGGTGTGCAGCTCGCCCGGGAAATGCACCTGTCCCAGAGGCTTCGTCGGGAACCAGTGCCAGATTGGTGAGACACTGTTAATGTGCGGTGAATAATATCCTGTCACACCGTCCGAGGTATTAAGTGTCTCGATGCAGTCACGCGAAATGGGAATGCAATCTACTCGAGGCAATTACCCCGGATTGCATAGGACCTACTTAACTCGATTGAGACGGCGAGATCCTATTCCGAGGAAATTATATTTCAATCCGCGCATCTTGAATTTCACACGAGATAACCGTTGGAATTGTTTAATCAATTCTTTTACGGTCATTTCCGAATTTTATTGTAATTCCTTTCTTCCCAGATGTAGACGAGTGCGCGACGGAGAAGCCTTGCGCTCACATCTGCAGGAACGTCTTCGGGGCTTACGAGTGCCACTGCCGAACCGGCTACCAGCTGCAACCGGATCGGCATTCTTGCCGAAGAAATGGTAAATCTAGTTAATTGCACTCTATTAGTGCTACGGAGATTATTATCTGACGTGATCGTTAATGCAGATAGCGACGGATCCGCTTTCGAGGCTCGGGACTTGGAGAGGGACGACGGCGAAACTCCCACTAGAAGCGGCTCCACTCCTGAAGGTTCGCCACCTTGAATGTAATAATATCATTAATTAATTTATTTTGAAAATGTTAATTGTTGCAGATGTTGAAAATGAAGTCAATGATGGGAACCTTGATCAGGATTATGAGATCATCGTGAAGAGGCTGACTAAACTTGAGAAGGTACGGAGGTTGTTGGGTCGACTTCGATGGAATGGTTGGTGACGATGGGTTCTACTTGTTCTAGCAACTCGCCAAAGGTAGGAAGCGAGAAGTAGAGGCGACGGAAATGAGTGCAAAACTTGCAGTGGCTGTTGAAAGCATCGGGGAAATGAGGAGGGCTATGGAGAATGTGGTGAGTCAGAGCAACGAGTGAATATCATGGTTAATGAGTCTTGTCCGATGGTTGTTCGACTTACCAAAGCTGATGGATTTATGTTGACGATCGGTGTAAACCCATGTTTTCATTTTAGCAACTCATGCAACGTGAGATATACGACATGAGAAGCAAGGTCAAGCTACTCGAGTTGGAGTCCAGAAGAATGCAGCAGGTGGCCAACCGAGTGGCGAATATTGAGACCAGGTCCAGACTCCGGTGCAGGTCTCTGCCGATTAGTAGTAGACCGACAAATTTCTAGCAGTGATCATTGTGAGCATCGAACATCCGGTCTGCCTTGGTATTTGAGAATAGGAAGCTACTTCTTGAATACCGCAAAGGACTATAATGTATCACTGCCAACTTCTGCATTTATTATATATACATTTAAGAGCAACGTGTATCTTGATTTATTCCTAATTCAACTGTATTTTATACCAAAGTATCAAATGCATGATACATCTCACTGAGAATTAACCTTCTCTTGGATCTATACATACAAAGCACAAGAATAATGAAAAATATAAAATATATCGTAGCACTTTTCACGGAGCAGTCTTAAATTTATTCCTGCTCTCCACTGGGCACCTGCTTTTTCTGTTTCCTCGTTAACCTCTTAACCTGCTTTGTGGTTGCCTTTTTTGTCTTAGCCCTCCCTTTCTTATGTTTCGCGATCTTTCTCCTATTCATCCATATCGGATAATTCCCATACTGATCACGCATCGTTTTCTTATTATACACCCTCTTGCCATCTTCTTCCATTTTCTCTTCGGTTGTAGCTGGTACATCGTTCGTTTCCGCAGCATCGTTTACAGACTTGGGATCGATCACTGCATAACAGACAAGTATTAATTACTCCTCTCATCACCGCATCATGCTCCACATTATCCGACATGCCAAACTTAATTTACCCGTAGCAATCTTTGACAATTCAGCCATTTCGACATCGCCCGTAGAGTTCCCATCCAGGCCTAGAGTTTTCTTCAACCTCTCCAACTCTTTCGCTCCATATCGTTCTCGCTTCACAGCTTTGCACTTTCTCCTCCATTTACTGCGAATTGATTTGGCCATCTCCGACTTTTCTGTTTGAACAGAATAAAAATTGAATACCCAGGGTTAAGCGTCCCCGACATAACCTCGAAACATTTCTTATTAGCATCAAAACATACGTGCATGCACTGTACAGAAAAATAATTCACACTTAAATGAGCTTTATTATCCTTACCTTTATACTCCCACAGGAATTAACGCAGTATAATTAATTAATAATCAATTACTGAAAGATATCGCACACGTGTTTTCACGTGCAACAATCACGCTTATCTCTGGTTTTACAAGTTGGACCTGAAATACCACTGAAATACCATCACTGACAGAGTGAGTAGAATCGGCAACGAACTTCACAGAGTCTCTGTAAGATGCCGCCACCATAGGAAGAAAATTTGAATCTGCAGACCGACGTTGCAACGCGTCGGCGTCATTGATGACTTATCATCATTACAATTCCGCCGGATCCATGACCTATTCAACGTAAATGACGCTTTCCGCTATCAGAGGTTATCATTCCATCAACCTAGAGTGCTTCAACCGTCTCCAGATTGCATCGATCCGTGTGAGAAAATGATATCCTGGATAAACCGAGACCATGACCCGCGCCATTACAAGTCAGGCTACCCCTCCATTATCTCTCTTCATTTATTATCATCAGTTATTACTGCGCTCGACCCAAGATGTAAAAACATATTCAGAAGGTTCGCAAAATCCGTATTCCCGATTGATCTTATCTGCCTTCTAATAATAAAAATGATGCAGGTGTTAACGATGCACTTGGCCGGTGCCTGACGAGAACCCCATCGTGCCGACATTCATCGCGATAGCAGCCAAGCGTTTCCCCAGGGGCAATAAAATGGCGGATTTTGCGAGAACTTTGTCAATTAGATCCACGAATTTCAGGTACGGGTCAGGCAAGCCGGCGATAAAGTAAAAGAGCGAACTGGCATTTTACGTGATTCCATGAAATTACAGATACGCCTTCCGAGGACGAGAGCGGCCGTGCCGAGTGCGCAGTAATCACCGGAATTATCTCTTATCTCTATCGAATCAGGAAAGATTACCGCCAAGTAACTCATAAATGTAGTCTCATCAGTTTACGCAAACAAACCGAAGACCGTCAACAGTCAACGTAAGTGCATCCTTCACACCCTTTTAATGTCACTTAAGATTCATTACCTCGGGACTTAAACAAATAATAATTCCCCGAAATCTTGGAAATATTTTTCCTAATGTATTGCGATTCCAGGACATGCTTGCGGTGACGCGTGATAAGAGAAAGGATACCTAGAATCGGGAAGCGAAGATGCCGCACCGATTGCTTTATCACCTGCCTTATCAGAGACTTTATATTTCCGACGGGGTAGTAAAGGAGATAGAGTCTCGGCTTTGAAAGGACTAGAGAATCATCGGACTGCAACGCGATAATTCTTATTACCGTCGTGACATAGGCGAGTGCGCGAACACGTGCTACTTACGAGGCCGATTAGTTCCGGCAGGGAATAGGTATGTAAATTAGTGCACGCGATAACGCGACTTTCAAAACACCTGATACTGCCCCCTGGCAGAGTATAAGCGAACTTTTAGGCTTTGACTAGATAGACAAGCGTAGAAACGAGAGCACTGACGCCAGAATTTACAAGAGTCAATTAAAAGCGATTAGAGCCGATTAAAGTGGCAGACTTTCGTCCCATGGGACCGAGTATGGGGGAAGGATGGTTCGCGACATCGCCGGGTCAATTCATCCTTAACATCGCAGCCTTTAATGCATCCGGGAGTCCATTTCAACGTCCTCGAGTAGCTAAATTGTCATTCGCGTTGCCAGTCCGAAAGAAACACTCGAGACGTCGAGGCATGTACTTAGAGGCCATCGCTCGCGGTTAAGCAGACTTTTAAGGCTTTTAAGGCTTTTAAGGCTTTCAGGGGGCTTTTAGGCTTTTAGGCTAGCTTTTATTCCAATTTCTAGTCGAGCCTATAGACAAGCTATCAAGCTGGAAAAGTGACCGCCACCGTTTCGTTCCAGGGCCCGCGTCATGACATCACCAGAGGACCCCAACGAGTCGATCTTCGACCTCTCCGAGGAATCCGACGACCAGGACGATGGGTAATCAATCTATCACTATTCAATAGATTTGCATCGGTCGTACCCTCGAGTTGAGGTATAAAGCACCGAGGCGACTGGATTCATTCTAAACGAGATAGAAAAATCCCAACCAGGTCCATTATTCATACCGAAGGGGAGACCAAGCAACCTCGCGTAATTATGTATACGTTACTTCTTCCATTATTATAATTTCATAATTGCGTGCATGTGTCAGTGCCGTTAGGGCAGATAGTAGATGCTTAACAGCGTTATAGTCATGCTCGGCTCGTGTAGCGTTCCTCGAGGTGAGCGCGCGCTGCTTTCACCGATACGGATCTGCCCGACTCTCGGCAGCAAAGAGTCTATCAACGTTTACCCGACATTATGCCTCGGCGTTAACTCGAAACAGACATAAACCCGAGTTCGATCAGGAAAACCGGTCGCGAATGCGAGATTCCAGAAGAAAGCAAAAGTCAAGAAGCAAGCGCGCGCTTCTTCTGACCGATTTTCCCGGGGCGTCTCTTCGCTCTCCTCTTTCGGTCCTCTTCGAGAAAGCGGTGGATCTTTTTCTCGCGATCCATCGATTATCGTGTCATGGAAGCACTCGAAAATCTTGACGATAACGCAAGGAAAAAAATCCAGTGCCTTGGGCCCAAAAGTGATAGTGATTTCGTATGCACCGCGGTGCATCCGGCGTCCCTCGGATGCAGTTATCTCATTTCTCAATGGCATCGGCACCGATGTCAATGTCATCGATTAACCGGGTCGTGCTCGGACGGCTGTCGGGTGCGTAATGAGCTCCACCTACGTGGACTGACACGTTAAATCGAGTCGGGGTATCGAGTTTGAAGATGCATCGTTATAGTCGTCGACTGCAGATGACTGCAGGCGCGGATGCAAGTGCATTCTTCCGCGGGCGGTCAACGAGGGCCGGGATCGCTATTTCGGGGCAGACGTACAAATTGCGACCGGCAATATAAATTTCCCCTGGAAAGGCTCGGCTTCTCTCGCTCCCTTTTTATCCTGGCCCTTCTCGCAAAAATAACCTCCTATTTTAACGCCGCGTCGTTCGCGCTCCCGGGAGCGTCATAATTCTCGAGGAGTGCATCGCGACGACGTCCTCGGTCCAGGGATTGTGACGCATCTCTTTTATCTCCGCACCAGGTAATTCGGCCTTGATTGCGATCCCCTATTTTCTTATCGCAGCCCTTTTCGCAAAAATAAAAATCCTTTTTTAACGCCGCGTTCTTTGCACTCAAGGGAGCGTCATCATTTTCGAAAAGTGCATCGCGACGACGTCCTCGGTCCAGAGATTGTGACGCATCCCTTTTACTGCTGCACCAGGTATTACTGCTCGGCCTTAATCGCGATCCTCTATTTTCATTTCCGGTAGATATTAAAAAAAAGGTAAAAGAAAAAAAACTTGTAACGATTTTGAATGACGTTTCCGACAGTGCCAGGCAGCGTTTCGTGCCATTTCCAAGGCCAGAGTAGGTAATGTCGGCTTTCAAGGAAATTAATAGGCCCGTTACGAAGCTTTCCGCCGAGGAGAAATTCCGTTTGCGGGGCAATCCTGTCGTTAGTGCGAGTAATAACAATATCGGTTACGAGGTGCACTATTTACACGCGATGCACCGGCTTCGCCCAGTAACCTACATAGCCCGATCGATCAGTGGAAAATTTGACCGAAAGAGAGTGGATACCTCTACATATATATATACACACTATGCATAGTTTTTAGAGGCGTGTACTCAGTCACGATTAATCCCGGGGCGATCAATCACGCTTAATCGTCTCCCCATCGATTCCAATAACCGGAGGCACGGGTTAGCGAAAACGAGAACGACTCCCAATTTTGCGAAACTGCCGTGCTATCACCGGTGATCCTACTTTCCCTTTAAACGAATTATTAAGATTAACCCTTGCACAGAAATGAAAATATCACAAACATATTTTTATAAATTCTCTCTTCAAGGAAAGATTCTGAATTCTTTTTTTTTTTTTCTCTTTTTCATCATCATAGATGATCTTGAAGTATGCAAGATCAAGCATACAAAATTCTGAGTTATGGTGTAGAAATTATGAATTTTTTTTTTTTATTAGTGGTTAACTTTATCGTTTATAATTTATATTAACGTTCAGTTTAGTGGTATTCGTGACCATGGAGATGTTCGATAAACAAGATCGCTCTGTTTCTCAGGGAGGTTAATGGCTCTGTCGGCTCTTCTTGCCTCCTGGACACAAAGCCGTTTCGCGCCGAGCCGGATGGGAAGAGCGAACCTGTGGCGAGTTTAACGAGCGATTTCGTGCCTTTGTAACGAGCCACGAGAGCTCCCTGCCCAACGGCGAAAGTCCTCCCGGCTTCGAAAAAGCGAAAGGTGCGCCGCCTGGCTCCGATTTAAATACAATCACCTTGCCGCGACAGGTGCATTGGTAATTGGCGCCGGTAATACGCCGTTTTCGTTACGCGCTACTGGCCGATATTATTTTTCCGCGTTGCATTTCCGCGGAGGGTTTCGAGGCAACGCGGGTTCCTTGACCTGTCTTCGATCTTCGTTACACTGATTAAAAAAAAAAACCGGCGGAAATTTGCATACATTTTGGCACACCCAGTAACCGAAGTCCCGCATAAAAATTCGCGCAATGAAAAAAAAATTACAAATTAGCACGTGTATATAAATACACGTAACCTGGTAGACCACGTGATTTTACTGCAATTGATGGCGACGTCGAAATAACCAATGATTGTCTCCGTAAATTTACTTGGGGATTTTTATCAGTGCACTTTGGGTTTCTTTTTAAACGTTCAGTTTACTTGAAAAATGACGTTTCGTATTTTACGCGGCATGGAATAATGGGGAATTCATGGGGAAATTTATTTTCTTAGCCCGTTCAGCGGTTTAGCGGCGTTTGACGGAGGCTGACCTATCGATGCACCGCGATGCACCGCGATGCACCGTGGTGCGCCGCGCCTACCTATCTCAAGCGTACGTGCACTCGACCCCTGTCGACTTTTAACATCGACTCTCATTTATGGACGAGCGTTTGGAACGAAGAAACCGCGGCTGACCTTTTCCAACTGCGCCGATTGCATCCGGAATTCTCACGCCTGCACTTGCATTCGCGCGTGTGACTTGCATCGCGACTCGGCGAGCATTTACGGACAAAAGTAACGCGCGATTAAGTGGGGAACGGAGGGTAACAAGAATAATGGGATTGCGCAAGAGCTAATAAAAGTAACAGGGACTAATGGCGGCCCGTAATTTGCCGGGCGGAATTATTTAAACAGCTGCGATCAGCTGTTTTTTTATCCGCCTCGAATTACCCTACGTGTCGCGGCAGGAGAAAATCGAGCGACGCTGCATCGGCGGAAATTCCGCCACGTGTCGGCACTTTTGTCAAGCAGAAGTGTCAATTAACTCCCGACACGAGGCCCCTGGTACACGATAGCTAATCGATGGATCTGGATCGATCGGAAGTCGATGACACGCGAGCTGAATATTCCATAGCTAATTCCGAGCCAGAATAATTAACACCGATCTGTTGACCCACAAGTGCCATCGAGAGCTGGAATTTTGAGTACTCGTTCATATGGACTCAACAAGACTCGACATACCGCGCAAATATCTTACATATCGATAAGCGCGAAATGATAAGAGCGATGATATACGATTATACTCGGCCCCTTATCGCGGTTCGAAGAGCGATTCGGAATCTCTTAAGGGGACATGAAATCTCATTCTACGTATATCCAAATGTGAAAATATAAAACTTTTCTCTGAACTTAATTAAATAAATTACGCTGATGGAATAATGAGATGGCTGTTCAGGAAAGGACTGTCTCTTATCAGCTGGGCGTGGCCTCGAATCGGCCGACAGGAATCGAGGTCGGCCTCTGATTGTAAGGGAGTGTCTCTAATCAGTTGATTATCGGGCTAGTCGAACAATAAGGCCCTATCAGGGATTTAAGTTAATAACGGAAGGCCAGGAAACGTTCGCCTGGCTTATCACTGAGAACCCTTCATCGAGGAGCGTGATGATTAATATTTTAAGCCGATGAGTAATTTTTGCCAAAGTCTATGAATCATTTTTAGGAGTGTCACGACCAGTGTCACGTGTCGACATTAATTTTCCGTGAAATTAATAAATATTTGTTAATCGAGCGAGATGACAGGAACTCGTTTCGTGCTGCAGGTGCACCCCTGACCCTGAGCCAAGGCGAAGCTCTACGTCGACCGTTCGATCGCGTATCGCATTTAAGTGACGTAAGATCGTCGTTACCACTCCGAGCCGGGTACTTTCGATTCCCCGAGTACGTGGCGAATAGTCGATACGGGTAGCCAGTCGGAAATCGTCGTTTCTGCGGCTTTCTTCCGCCTAAATCGTGCGGTGCGTCATTAAAGGCAGCAAACACGTGACTTGCACTCAAAGGTACGCATCCAAGTTAAGAGTGAAGTCGTGTTCCACGCCCTTCCCCGGTTTGTCAAGACCCGAGGTCGAGTCACCTGGGATTCCGGAGTCCATTGTCAAGGCAGGTAGTCGAAGGAACGATATCCCACCATGAAGTCCCATAAAAAGGGGCCCAAAAAAATACCAACCTGCGCCATTACTCAAGGCCCGAGAGTCTTCGAGTCGCCCTTCCCTCTCTAGGGAGCCCTCAGAGAGGAAAACACGTCGAGTAAAAGTTGTCGAGAACGACCCCAGGAACATTTTTTGTCCGACACATTTTTCCGTGTCTCGATGGGATCAACCTGGCAACCCGCGCGGAAACCCCGCGTTAGAAAGTCCCAGGCTCGCCTGGACTTCTCGCTAGTTTTCCGGCGCACCGGTGCGTGCTGGGAGGAACTTCCCGGGGGAGAAAATCCGCGGGAGGATCTTCGGAATCGGTTTTGTCCGGGACACTTTTCCACGGCACGCACGGTTGGTCCTCTAATTGGCGACATATCCTGCAATTACGCCCCGGGTATCCGCGCCGCCATTAGGCGCGGTTAGCGCTCGTATTTTTAGCCTTTTTATCGCTCAGCGGGGTTTTTCTGCGTAGGACCTTACGACATGTCCTCCTGTACACCTTGTACCACTGTATAGTCCGGTCGTACTGTATAGAGGTGCAGAGTGCGCAGGACACGCGGCGTTCGGCAGTGCCGCGCACCTTGGGCGCGCACGAGGTCGGGCGGCCACGCCGCTGCAGGCCGCTCCACGCCGTCCTATGCAGTTGCAGGCCGCAGTACGATACGGTCGATAGTCGAGTCGACTTGGCCAATACCCGAGGAACCTCGTCTTCCAGATTCCCTCGGTGCCTACTCGCTCCATCCCAGGAAAATCTTCGGTAAAAAATTCCTTCCACTTCCGTCTTCTCTCTTCTGTCCGCCACTTTATCACCAATCTCGCGTTAAGGTAGTCCCGAAGAAATTGAAGTGTCGGTGCCCTGATTCGCGGGTGTCCCTTTGTGTCCGTGCCCAGAAATTCGAGAAGAAAACGGGGGCCAGGTTTCTTGTGAAACTCTGAGTCGAGCCCATAGGCCGGATTTAGAAAGGCAGTGATAAGGCCATGAGGAGCGCAATGCCCAGGCCAGGAGACGCGAGACGAGCTATCGATTCGAGGATGGCTCGCAGTTCTCCTCCAACCAGTCCCTAGACTGGGATAAATTCAAGATCGGCCAAGAAATCCCTCGTTTACGGCCTCCACGGCCCCGGACTGCCCTTATCGATTGGCCTTCTCCCTCTTCAAGGGGCAATGGCCTCCAAACCGGCAAGGTCTTATTCCGTGAGGTAAGGCGACCTTATTGCTTCGCAAATTCCGTAAAACCCGGTAAATCGAGAGAGAAAATGGAATGATTCTTTCTCTCACCTCATAACACTGAAAACCAAAAAAAAAAAAGATTCAAAATATCTGGCATATTTTTTTCAATGGTGCCAAAGAAATATATTAATTAGAAGAATAATTATTTCACTTGAATTATTCCAGATGATATGAGATAAATAATTATCCTTTGAATTAATAATGTATTTCTTTGGTTCGATGGATTATTTTTCTTGTGTGTGTGTGGAGTTGTAGGAGTCGATTCTTGGAATTCGACAATTATCGGATAATTACCCGTTGTTTAAGAGTTACGTACTTTTCTTCCTTATTAACGGAGGCATTGTTCGTTTCCTGCTCCTCGATTTCAATCTCTGCTCATTGACGTTTCTTCGAAATTTTAAGGGTCTTCCTGTATATGTTATCATCGCGTGATAAGGTGTTCTCGAGGTTACCGGATGTATCCGAGCGGATAAGAGATCGTCCTTCGTTTCGCGGCGGAAATCGTTCTGCTCGACGGAGTCGGACTCTATCAACAAATAGTAATAATAAGAAGGAGGTAATAATGATAATGACGATGATTCCACGGCGAAAGAAATCGCCTTGTCTTCGATCCGCGTGACCGGGCGAGAATAAAAATGAAAATGGGATTTTTTTTTTTACATTTTCTTCACTTTTACATTCGAAATCCTTACATCTCGAAATTTGCATTTGTGCACGCAGTGAGGAGAATATCGCTCGACTGGGATTGATTATAAATTGTTCGTTAATTTTTTACCAAGTCGGGAGTTGTCGATATTTTCTAGGATTACGACCTGGCGTAAATACTGTTGCTCGTCTCTCCGTGGCGCACCATTGACGAACAAAGCAATCGATATGTATTGTGTCGTCACTGTCGGGGGATTACGTAAGGGTACAAGTGCGAGAATGTGCCGCTTCACTTATGTATGTGGCGAGTGAAATCCAATCCTTTGACGAGAAACTTGCGACACGATAGGTGGGTAAAAATCGGCCGGTCGGAATGCATAGGAAACATTGGAGTGCATAAAAATCGGGCCAGGAATTGAATTACCTCGCCAAGGGTGCGACGGTAATCGCAAAAGCTCGCCTAACCCAGAATAATAACCCCAGGGTAGGAGGTTAAATTAATGAGACGTGTCTACTAATATTCTTTTCATATAGAAAATAATTTCATATAACAAAATAACAAAGAATTGTACTATTTTACATGAATCGAAAGTCCAACCGAGCGCGACCTCCGTCTCGACATTGGTCGTCGGGTCACTCGTGTAATCAATAACCGATTGGCGAAGGCATCCGATCGAGCGTATCGTATCTCGTTGCCGTATCGATGTATCGACGCCGGGCGTCGCTTAACAGCAGGCCTTCGACTTTTCCTAGGTGGTCGTAACGCGAGGTATGGAATTACGAGCCGAGCAGTCTCGAGGGCCGCCATGGCCACGGCCTAAAGTCGAGACACGGCTCCAGACAGGGGATTGTTTTCCCGCCGACGATCGTGAGTTACGGCTTTCCCTGCCGTGTAGGCTGCATAAACGTCGCAAGTAAATTCGCATGACGAGAGCCGGAGGTCGGGGCGGCACCTACCTTCGCGGTGGGCTCGCACTTCTTCGAGGACGCTGGATGGATCCTGAAAGAAAGAGAAGAAAAGCTAGAAAAAAAAAAAGAAGGAATAATAACAAGAGGAGCCGGGTCTCAAGTTCGCCTCGTTAGAATACCAGCTCCCAACGAGGTTTGCGTAACGCCTAATTATCGGCTGTTAGAGCCCGCTACCTCCCGGTCGGTACCCTAGTTACAGGACAGAAGACCGCCTGTTCGCCTCCTAGAACCGCTATGTCTAAAAACCGGGAGAATTCAGACATTTCATATTTAAGTTCAATTTTTTACCTACTTAATAGCGATACTTCATCCGAGATAGGGCTCTCGGTACCTAGGAAGAGGTCTCTCGGAGAGTCTGCGATGTTCCCGGCAATTAGCGTGCGCGATATGCTCGGCGCGCACGCTGCGGCTATCTGGCACGTGCTTTCGCATCTCACGCTCTCTCGCTCTCACCTGGCAGACCCGCATCGCCGGCTCCTCCCTCCGCGCGCTCCCGCGACCCCGAGCGCTCTGGCGCTCTCTCGCGCTCCCGCCCTTATATACTCCCGCGCCCCCTCCCCCGCCCCGCGCGTCACCCACGCGCAGCGCGGGCTCTCCGTCTCCCTCGCTCCCCCGGACTCCCGCATAGCCCGCTCTCTCTTCCTCCGCTGCTTCTCTCGCGCACGTGGGGCCCGGCGCACGTTCCGCACGCCGCCACGGATGGTCTCCGCTCGCGAAGATGCCGTGCCGTTCCGCCGCGGTGATCCCGGTCAGCCAGGATAGCGGGACTCGAGCACTGGTCATCGCGACCGGAAGACCCCCTGGGAACCGGGAAGAGGGCACCCCCTGATTCGCCGCTTCCGGCTTCCTACAAGATAGGAATTTTCGCTTCCGGGTCCCCGATGATTATTATTAAATGTCATTAAATAATGGCATCGCTGCTCGGTAACATTTTCTTTATTACCCTCGAGGATCTTCCGCGCTTTTTATATCAACTTGAGCTTTAAAGGGATTTCTTTTTCTATTTTTCTCTTCCTGGCGCTTCTTTTCTTCACGTGTCGTTTAGCATCGTCATGGCCGTCATGACGGTTCGAGAGCGCCTCGAAACGCCCGTTCTCCAGCCGACTGTCCCGCGACCGCACGCGGTCGAGCTCTCGGCGAGCAATGCCGAGTAACGGCTAATCGGCCACCTCTCCTCTCCAGAAGACGAGCGTCCGCTCGAGTGACCGACTACGAGCCGGTCGGCGCCAGTTCCGAGCGTTTCCGCGCCCGGTGAGGCGAGCCTCTCCAGGACCGCGACCGAGTCGTTCTCCAAAATGGAGTCCCGCGGGCCCCGACGGCCCCAGTGCTCTAAAAATAATGTCAAATGTCCGCCATTCTGAGTGGTTATCAATATTTATCGATACGTCACGAGGGACGCGCAACCCAAGCCTGGGGAATGAATTTTCCAAGTCGGTTAAGACGTTCTCCAAAATGGCGGCCAAAAGAAAATGAAATGAAATATCCTGGAATTAAATGGGCGGGCATAAGAAATTTCTTACGATTCATTGAAATCCGTTGGGATTCTTTGCGATTCGCTGCGAGTGATGTGCAATTGAAATTATTGGAAATTCAATCTTGGGTCATGAACCCGGCGTTCTCCAAAATGGACACCTAGAGCGTCGTGGGTATTTGAGACGTTAGGTGCGAGTTGTTCAGTGGATCGGTGGTCCTGGATCCATATTTTCTGATTTACTCGGACTCCGGTCATCTCGCGGGGAGTTTGCGGTGATTCCGGTGCGGCTCGCCGGCGGAGAAATCGAGACGCTCGAGTGCCCCGTGATTTGGGCCAACGAAGAAGCCGTGCTTTTTCGGAGCGCACTCGGCCGAGACTGCGCTCGATAATCGCGGAGTCGCCGAAGACGCGCAGAAACATTCCGCATCCAGTGGCCGGTGCGTAAAAGAGGGATCGATATGTCAAGGGCACCCAGGAAGCCGTTTTTTTCTTCCAGACCGGTTAGGGATTAAAATGAATTCCCACGTTGCAAAATGGGATTAGGTCTGATTTTACTTTTAGCTAAAGAATTAAAAATGATTACCTTCGACTGGTAGGGCTTAAAGAGTACTCCCGCGTAATGTTGCAAAGTGCGATTCAGTCGAATCGAAACCGAGGAAAAACAGGAGGTGCGACTTAATCTCCAGCGACAAGGAAGTAAAAGTTAATGCCTCTCATCGGCGGTGAAACCGACGCCGTCCGACCAGTCGGCGGCATCTCGTTAAGCGGGCTTTCTTAAACGATTTAATCGATCCAATCGATCCAATCGAGGAATTAATTGAGAGATCCTCGAGGAAGTAGGGTTCTCCAGGGTCTCGGGTTTCCAGGTCGCCGAGGATCGGGGGTCCGCTGTCGCAGTCGCTGGCGATGATCCCGCCGACGATGCACGGCCACGAGTTCAACCAGCCCCTCTCGAGGGTGGTGATGGTGAGGAAGACGGACCAA
The DNA here is from genome assembly GCF_000612105.2 of Orussus abietinus. Classification (NCBI taxonomy): domain Eukaryota; kingdom Metazoa; phylum Arthropoda; class Insecta; order Hymenoptera; family Orussidae; genus Orussus; species Orussus abietinus. Next base: position 1,730,798 of record NW_019396012.1, read on the forward strand.
CGGACCTTCAGCAAGGGCAAGAGAGGTGGAGAACCCCTCCTGGAGACGGTCACGAGGGAGACGGTGGAGCTTTTCAATGGGGGGCGTCCCGAGAGGAAGTACACCTCCGAGACCAGGGACATCGTCACCCCCAAGTCCACCAGGTGGGGCAGGGCCCTCCTAGAAAGACCTTAAGTTAGAACTTAGAACCTAGAACCGTACTTACACGTGCGTTCACGTACCCACGTAAGCCCTTAACCTTATAGTATGCCCTCGCTCAACATAAGCGGGACGAAAAAGAAGGCAGTCGGCTTTGTCGACCAATTGTCGCCTGAAAGGTACCTAGAGAGCTGCAGACCTCTTTACTCATTACCTTCGCCTTGAAAAAGCTTCGCCCTGAGTTAGAATCACTGGTAAAAATCGAGATAAATTTACATACACTTTTAAACCCTAAAGCTTCACATAGAAACACATTAAACGATACCGGATACCGAATGCGATGTTACAGAGAGGTTCTAATTATCCTGCAATTTGTCCCGGCACAATGATCGAGTATGTAAATTGACACGGGGATTTTTATCAGTGTTTATAGCAGCTTCCTTTAGTAGTACTTAGACTAGGGGAAATTCTCGACACCTAGACCCGACTAGGGGGAATATTTGGGCACCTTGGTTGCTTGGTACTCACCTGAGCCGGTAGAAATTCGAAAGTCTTGCGATGCACCTGTTACTTAGACTAGATTCTGTATATCGGCTCTAAGGTCAGCGAGATTTCACGAGACGATGTTTCAGATCCAGGACAGACTCCGCCAGGTCTAAGTCGCCCCTGACGACGTCACCAGCATCCCCTGGACCGTTTTCCAGCTCTCTTCATGGTAGTTTCCATGGGAGCCTTGGAAGCGATGGCATGTCCTGCAGCAGCGCCAGGTCCTCTTCGGCGTCGCCGGATTCCGGTCGCTTTTCGTCCTCACAGGTGTGTCCATGGACAGGTGTAAAAATGCTTAATAGACGATCGAGCTTGAATTTAGCCATTTATTGAATCTCGATGAGACAGTTGAGTGGTCCTCTCTGCCAATCAGTAGATAAGATCAATAAGTTCTCTCTGGCAATCAATAGATAAGGTCAATACCCACGTCTCGTAAGCCGTCAGTACAGGCCGACGTTATCAAGTCGGCGACAGTGCTAGCTGACAGTGATATGGGAAACCTCCGGTAAACGCGAGCGAGATTTCCCTCGGTGATAGGAGTGAACTTAGCGATAAGACACCATGAAGAGAGCCTTGCGGTCGGACAGGTTATCGGACCTGTCCGACACTCGTCGAGGACGTTGCGACACGTGGTTAAGGATGTCTTCTCTATATGTTGTAGATAGGAAAGACTGACACGCGTAAACCGTCTGTGCGCAGATCGGGACCACCGAAGGAATTCGTCAGGGTCTGCCTGGAAACCCACAACCTGTACCGTGCTCGCCATGGAGTGCCACCCCTGCGACTCAGCAAGCAGGTTTGACATTTGACCTCGACCAGGCCACTGGTACCAGACGGCACCATCCAAGTCGTGATACCAGAGCGGGAATATAAATATGTATATCGATTTTAGCTCTGTAAGACTAGTCAGGAGTGGGCCAGCATCCTGGCCACCAAGGGTAGATTAGAGCACAGGGCGAACACCGACTACGGGGAGAACCTCTACTGCATGTGGAGCTCGAACCCAAAGACGATAGTCAGCGGTGAAGAGCCCGTCAACGAGTGGTACGTCCTTCTAATTAGGAGGTTTAATTAAAAAATAACAAATGAAAAAAGTGGAAGACACTCGCTCCGATTCTGGGAGATCGACGTGGAGGTTGGAAAGGAAGAGACCTTGAAGAGATCGATCGGTGCGGAATGATTTTTAGATTTTACCTTGACGTAGCTTTCTGTGGCAGGTATGCCGAGGAGTCTCAGCATCAGTATGGAAAGGAGCCGACGACTCTCAAAACTGGACATTTCACCCAGCTGGTCTGGAGGGACAGTAGCGAGCTGGGAGTGGGCATGGCCAAGAACAGGAATGGCGAGGTGTACGTGGTTTGCAACTACAGTCCTGCCGGGAACTTCCTGGGGAGCTTCTCCGAGAACGTGTTACCGCCTTCGGGGGTGTGTGCCAAGGAGGAGGTCAAGAGCTCCAAGGCGCCCTGTATAGACGAGCTGACGTGGCAGCAGGAGGCCCTGACCGTCCACAACGAGTACCGCAGGAGACACGCGGTACCGGACCTGAGACTGAACCTGGAACTCTGTGCAGCGGCGAAGGTAAGACCTGAGACCCTCTTCAGCAACCTCTGCTGGGTCCCGTAGTCGCTGCACCCTCAGTAGAATCTAAAGAAATCCGCCCTACCTAATTATGATAATATATTAATTAGGCTATATTAACATCGGCGTCGTCTTCCAGGCGTGGGCTTGCACCCTGCTGCACACGAACAAGCTGGTCCCACAGTCCTCGTCGCCCTACGGGGAGAACATCTACTCGATGCAGTGCTCAGACCCGAAGATGGTGGTCTCCGCCAGGGAGGTGGTCTCCAAATGGTACGCGGAAAGAAAGGAGCACAAGTTCGGAACGGAACCTAAGGTCTTGAACACGTGTAAGTCCTCGTCGAGGTACCCGAAGACTCTTCCTGACGTCTCGTCGATCGGTAGTAACTCTTCGTCATCCCTCAGGTCACTTCACCCAGATCGTCTGGAAGGGGACCAGCGAGATGGGCATCGCGATGGCCAAGAAAGACGGGACCTGCGTGGTCGTCGCATGCTATCACCCCAGGGGCAACATAGTCGGCCAGTTCGCCGAGAACGTGAAGAAGCCCCTGAAGAGCCTCTGATGAGGCCCCAGGTCGCCCTGGGACTGTCCATATTGTACCTACACGCTGTATTTACCGATACACCGCCCGGGAGAGTGTATACGAGCCGCGCACGAGCTTGATTGTAGAATAAACATTCCACGTACCTAGGATTAGGAGTACGGGGCTCATGCAATCTCTTCAGGGCCTTCTTCTACCCGGAATGACCAGAGACCCTACGGGCGCTCTCGATCTATCATTTATAATAATTTATTTATTTATAATAAACTTACTTAGCGCGGACGCGCGTAACGTGGTAACGTGATAACGTGGCGTACGTAGGTACATCCCCCTCTGCTCGATCTCGGATATATCGCGGCTCGATTTTTTCATCATTTCTCTCTTTCTCTCTATTTTTCTCGCCCTCGCGTCACGTACTGACGAATTTATTATTCAGTGGTCGGGGAGGCTTATCTCTTATGCTACGTAAGAATACAGTAATCGATGCTATCGCGAAAGTCGCGGCGGCAGCTGAAAGGATATTTCGTGCGAGAAAACGGCGAGGCGACGCCTCGCGGTGCGCGTCCTGGCGAAGATGTCCCTGAAGTGAGTGATGCCCCCGGTCAGGGTTAAAGGATATTCCCCATGTTTGATTAGTTATTTATAGGGAAGTGCCGAAGGCGGGACACCTTCCTCGCTAATATCTTAGAGCTTTAAGAAATGCCGAAGTACTCTCGGGGATATCTCGCCAGGACGCCAGAAGGAACTTGGGGTGCCTTGTGCGAACGTAGACAGGATGCATCGTGATAATGTCGAAATCGAAATCGGAAAACTGACCTAAGACTCGGCTGGATTAACCAGGAATGACGGTGCGATCCCCGGGATAGGTGTATATAAATATGTATATAATATACGTATATTGAACGTATTGCGTAGACTGTATGTATATTATATGTATTATATATGTTATATACACCCGGGGAAAGGTACTTGCGTGCAAAACAAGGGGCGAGGAAAGGATTGGTCGGGTAGAAGGGCCCTTTGTCGCCGCGTCCCGAGTCGAGCCCCGAAGAGCCCCCCGAGGAGGGCCGCCATTTTTTCGGCACGACCCCCCAATTCTTTTCTAATCGTTCTAACTTGGATTCAGCTAAAAGACTTAGGTCGCGCAATTTATTTACACCGTCCTCTGACCCGAGTCCTCGACAGGGGGGCGAGGCAGGGCACTTTCGAGTCCCTCGACCGAAATTCGGCCTGACTCGAAATCAAATCCCCATTCCTGCCTCCGTGCGCTCGCGCATGCGCATCCCCCTTCGCGAATTGACTTCGCCCCTCGGGAATTAACTTCCTATCTCATAATTCGAAGGATCAAGGTGGGATTTCGTAGTTAGCTCAATCGAAGTGGCACTAATTCTCGATAATACAGGGCTGAGTACGCGCGCGCGTCAAAGTGGGTACCGAGAGCCGTCTAATCAATTTCGACATTTCACCGAAATCTAACCGAAAATATTAGCCATTTAAATATTTAACCGGAGTTTAAGCAACAAAAGGATCGGCGATCGTAACGAGAAATTTTACTTCTCTCTAAGAAATTCTATTGCTCTCGGTACCCGCCACGACGAGGACGCGCCTACCTAACGCAAACGAATTGTCCTCCTTTATCCACGTCGAAGGAACTATTTTCTCTCTCTCTCGGCGCCTAAGATCGAGGGGGTCGGATCGATCGAGGAGAATCGGATAAATCGAAGAGACGGCGAGCCTCTGCGCACGCGCACTACGGACTCGGGGTCCATAAGCTTAAAAGGAGAGTTGACCACCAGGGATTTAAGAACCGACGCTACTGCTACATTCTCTCTCTCTCTTTCTCTCTCTCGGTGAAAATAGAAAATTACCTCTCGAAAAAATACCTCGAGCCCTCTATGTACAAAGACGCTACGTGACTCTAATTACACGCGGATTAACGTCGCGACGAGCGGCGTCGAGCTCGCGTGCGAGGAGACTTGTAAAAACTATCGGCAGCGAGCCCTCTGCGTTAAGCACGGTCTAAGCAACTCGTTAAGGTACTGGAAAATCGTAACTCGATAGAAATACGTGTAAATTGGTCAATCGGTGCATTTGGCTCGAGGCGGACTCCCCAGCCGCCCCGTCGAGATTGGAAAGTCGATTCGAGGGACACTTCCGGTCCGGATTGTCGAGAGCGAACGATAGCGCCTCGCATTTCCCGATTCGAAAGGGTTTTCCCGTCGGTTTCGACCCTTTTCCCGATGTTTTCAACGGTTTCTTCCTCCCTCTTCTCCGAGAGCGAGGGGCCGACCTCCACGGCGAGGTCGCCGACGATGGCGCCGTCCAAGGAATCGCCCCGGACGCCGCCGGGGATCGACCCCCGTGATATGGCGATCGGTTAGTTCTTGAGTGTCCTTTTCCTGATCCCGTAGAAAAAAAAAAAAAAAACGGCGAGGACGAACTCGCTCCAGGGTGCGCCGGCTCGGGGTGGGATCGGAGGCTCGGGACCGGTGGACCCGGAGCTCGTGCACGAGGGGCAGGGCAAGTCGGCTCGGCGCCGGGGAACCACCCCTTGGGGAGAGGCACCTGGTGACGAACGAAATCGGTCTTGCGGCGAGATAGACCAAGACCAAGGCTCTGGGGATCCCTGGCCATTCGCAAGGAACCTGCGACCTCATCTGCGAGAAGGATCCAGCCGACTGCCAAATCAAAGTACACTGGTGGACATGAATTAACGGACTCCTTGTGGATGATCCGTCAGCGCAAGATAGGACAGCATTCGCGTCCACCCTCGTACCCTATCAGTGACAGACGTCCGGGTGGGTCTCGCGGTGAAAATGTCTCCGCTTGCCAATAGCCAGGGAGATAAAGACCCAAGGTCCGGCCAGGCAGACCGATTTCGTCGGTCCCCCAGGAAGCGACCTCCGAGCCGAACCGGCCCCCCGGGCCGTCCCTCGTTCCGGTCGGTCCGTAGGGGGTCCATATGTGGGGGCGCTCACAGCCACTTGTTGCGCACGACGCTGGATAGTCGGCGCCCCCACACGAGGTTATATCATACGATCGTCCCCTGGATGTGTTGGGGCTCCTGGGTGCCGGACTGGGAGGATGGCTGAGGCCCGAGAGGGCTCTGCACGGGGGGCGGGTCGTACAGGCCCCCCAGGGAGCCCCCCAGGCCCGCGCCCAGCACGGGCATGGACGGCAGGCCCACGTCCAGGATCCCGGTGTTGCTGGCCCCCCCTGCCCCTGGACTCGTCCCCTCCTCAGGGGGCGTCACCTCCAATCCAATCGACCCGTTCAAGGCGATCTTGATGGGGTTGTGGTTCGACGGGTGCGACAGCGCCCCCAGGCCGATGTCCTCCAGGCTGCTCTTCCGGCGCGCCGCCGCACTGTGGAGGCCCTGGCGGAGCGAGTTGCTGCGCCTCAGCAGGATGTCGTCGACCACCCTAAGGGAGTTGGACCGACCCCTGAGGGCGCCGGCCACGGTGGGACTGTCGGGCAGGGAGAGCGAGTTCGACTTGGCGGTCCCCAGGGGTGGGGCCCTGGCCGCGCCGATGCCCGAGCCCCTCCGGCTCGACGCGCCACCCGGGGCCCCCTGGGGCCCCTGTGCCCCTGGGGCCCCCGCCCCCGGGCCCCCGATCCCTGCGGCCGCCACAGCTGCGCTCATCTGCGCCACCAGCTGCGCCGAGCAGAAGCTGATGTTGCTCTTCCGCCGCGAGTTGTGCCTCTCGAACGTCTTCTGCGCGGAAAACGGACTCGGCCTCACCAGGTACACGATGTCCCCCTCCTCCAATTTCAGGTCGCAGCTCGGGTTGATTATCACGTACGACAGGGAGCTCCTCTTCTCGGAGACGTCGTCGTAGTCCGCTATCGGCAGGTTCAGGGACTCCATCCGGGAGCGCACCAGGTTCGCTATCTCGGCGCGCTCGATCTGCTGGGCGTGGTTGTCCCGGGCCTCGTCCCCCAGGCTCACCGAGTACTGTCAATGAGAACAATTTATATATATGTACCGTGTCTTGGGCCGAATTTACGATCCGTGCTGTCGGAGTCGCGGGTGCTTCACCCTGACCAGGGCCGAGCACCCGCGATCTGCGCCGAGGGCGGACGGCCGTGTCTCAGTTATCAAACTAGTCCCAGTTAATTCTGATAATTCCGATCGTCACTCGATAGTCTCGTGGCGTCATGCCAAAGTGTCAATTTCATGGTGACGTATCTCGCAACGCCGATACGCTCTTTATTAAATTTCAACAATGTCGGTTATGTCGAAACGAAGTACATGGATTGTCAGAGGTTTTGTCAAAGTACTTTGTGACTTGCACCCCTAGGTGCGGGGTCTTTTGCACACCCTGAAGAGCGGCCACCCGATCTCGGGCGATGCTTCACCTGGAAGCCAGGCAAACGGCACCCGCGCGGCAGGGTGACGTGTGACGCGCGGCGGTGCTCCTCGGGGCCGCCGAGTGGCGGAGCGTGCGGACAAGAAGAGACTCAAGCGCATACTCGAAGCCCGGACGTGGAGAAGAGAAAGATCAGAGAGAAAGGGTGGAAGAAAAAGGAAGAGTCGAGAAGAGACAAGATTAAGCGCACACGACGCAGTTCCGAGAGTACTCACGGCTGAGGCGCCCCTGTCGCGGGCGGCGCAATTAGCTAGGCAAGACGTCGCCGCAGAGCGACGCACCTTGTACGTCACACCGACGCCACCGTCGCTTTCCGCGTCCGAGTCACCCTGTTAAAACGACAAGCCAATCTACCCTTACTACTCCATCGCCAGGCCATGGGATCCCCTTGGACGACGCCGCTACGTCGACCCTTTTGCCCGCTCCGGATGGCGGCTCGATCTCGCGACTTCTCTATTAATTTCTATTTTTTTTTTCTTTTCTTCCTCCCTCGATAAATTACTCTCTGCCATTATTCTAGGCCGCTTCGACGGCTACTCACGTGAGTATTGTCGGTCACCGTGGTGTCCTGCGTCCTGTAGATCCCGATGGGGATCTCGCAGGTCGTCGAGCACAGCTTCTGGTACAGCCTCCCGTACGTCCTGATCCACATGTCCTCCTTCATGATCCGCATCTGAAGGATTAAATTAATCGTGATCGATTAATATGAATTAAAGTTACGCGAAGGTGACTCGCCCGATTGTCTGAAACCATTACAATGCAAATAAGGCCATAATGAGGGCCCTGACACGCGTAGTTTCAATTTCTTTTCTTTTTGTTTAAACTTTTATTACAAAAGAATTTCCACCGGTACATCCAGTTCGGTGAAAAGTTTCATAAATGGTGGATGCCACTTTCGTACCCCCTTAATATTAAGATTCTGAGGTTTGGTAATCAATTTTGGGAGACTTTTTTCTCGCACTCACCGATGTTAGGAATCCCGAACCCGGGGCCTGGTCCACTCCCAGAAGGAGTCTGACGAACGTTATCACGTAGTCCTTGACGAAGGCTTGATAGAGCAGCGTGTCCAACATGGACGCGCTGAAGACGCTGCCTGCCGCGAATGGCAGGCGAAACATATAGGATATGTGCGAGCCCCTCTCCTTTTCTCTCTGCAGGGATGTTGGAAAAGAAAAAGTCAAACGGAGTTGTCGAGGGAAACAACGGAACTTTCGCTAAGAGCATTCCGGGATAACTGGGACGTCAAGGGGCTCTTCGGGGTCCTTGCACAAGCGGGTCCCCGTCCCGGGCTGGTCCCGAGTAAGACATGCACTTTGCATTCAAAGAAATCAGGGAAACCAGAGTCAACCTTCTGACAGTCTTAAGGTGACGTGAAAGTGGCGTCTCAGAGGTCTCGTTTATGAAACTTCTCTCCGAGCTGGGTGCACCGAATTGTTTCAAACTTAACAATGCGAATATGGAGGCTATTAGGAAGGTCTCGAGACTCCTAAAATTCGCTTAGGTAATTTCAACATTTTTCTATAAAAAGTTAAATCTCATGAGTGTCAGGATCTTCCTTAAGGCCTCCATATTTAGGTTGTAAAGCTTCAAAGGATTCGGTACACCCAGTTCGTACTAAAAATTTGAAAAATGAGAACCCTATGACGGCACTTTCATACCACCTTAAGGCTCTACCGAATGCATTATTTGATATTTTACTCGATAGAATGCCATTCCTTGCTGCACTATGCGACTGCAGGCCGCGTTCTACGGGAACCTGGCTGAAGCCCGGCAGGTACTTCGTCTAGTTCGTAAATATATATATATATATTTTTTCTAAGTCTCCACCTTGCCTGGTACTCACTTGTCCTACCGGGGTCCTCCGTGAGTGCAAGGAAGTCGCCCTGCATTTTTCTCGCTTTTGGATAAATTACATGTTGCCTAAGTATCCGAGGTATCGTTTCGGAGCTGCTCTAAGGGGATGCAATTTCACGATCAGTCATCTGGGAAAGGCTGCAGGTCGGCTGCGAGTGCACTAACGTGTCTCCAACATCGAGCAAGCTCTATTCTACTCGAGGACTCCTCAGCTTCCAGAGTCGAGGCCTTTTCCCCGAGACAATTTTGGATCGTGACTTTATGTAGAAAATAGAAAACCGCGGAGTTGTCCCGATGCACCGATGCACCCGGCTGAGTGCAGCACTCGGATCGAAGTGGGGTCGAGGGACCCCTGAGAGACTGCACTTTTCGGAGCGATCGGGTAAAAATCCGATAAAAAAGCCAGGAATTCGGAGGATCGGGAAAATACCGAGGCGTCGACCCTGAAGAGCCCAGGAAAGCGAGGTTCTTGCGGGACTCGATTAAACGGGACATTTTCTCGAGGGGCATCGATCGATCGGTCAAGGGACTCAGAGTGAGTGATATCGTGTTACCGGGGAGCCCGACGAAGGCTCATCGAGGCGGTTGTCAGCGGAAGTAGCACTGAGGAGTACCTTTTCCATTTTGCTGAGATGCAGAGCATACTTGTCGTGCGCCCGAAATTGCATGAACCTCATGTTGCTAGACTGCGACAACTCCGTAATGCTCTTTATGCTCGGAAAGAATCTGCAAGAAAGAAGGATTACCTTCAGGAATCACGAGATACCCTGATAAGGTTACCCCTTCAGGCTCGAATTTAGGGACGACCAGCTTACTTGAACATGGTTTGCACGGCCACGATGGTGTTGCAATCCGCTAGGGTGTCCTCTTCGGCAGAATTGCTGAGCTCCTTGTTGACGACCACCACGTTCTCAGCCAGGGTGATCCCAGCTCGAAGGAGGTCGTCGAGGCAGTCGATCGACCCCAGCATCCAATAGACCAAGGGGAAATAGGAGACGGCATCCAGGAACGCGATTTCCGGTCTCCTCTCCAGGAGCAGGATTATGGGATTCAAGGACGTCTTCGACCTGGAAGAGAAAAGGCGCGTTAAATCGACGCTGCGTGCGGATAAACCTTGAAGTACCTACCTGAAGTGGGCTCTGAGGGGGATGATGAAGTTGTAGATCCCATTGCTGGCGTAATCTGCTGCCAGGATGATGGTCTTGTTCTGCCAGTTGTACTCCTTGGCGTTCCTGTAGCTACAGTGCTCGCAGACCTGGGGAAAGGGAGAAAAGGAGGGTGCTCTTTAGGGTGTTCTTCGGGTATTAAATTAGGGGCGTCTTTTGGAGTACCTGGGCCAGCTGGAGACAGCACAGGGGCTTCTTCTCCTTCAACAGGTAACACAGGGTGGGCGACACTCCGATGAACGGCGACACCGGTGGGAACCCCTTCACGATCCTGGAACAAGGGTCGATTCCATGGGACACTCGGTATACGAGGTTACGGAGGTGGAGTGACTATGTTTGCAGGCCCTGGGAAATAATATCGAGAAAATGCAGTCCAAAACGAAAACTCACCCCTTGAAGCTGCCGGTAGGGAGCGAAGTGCGGCAAGACACGGTGCACAAGGGTGTCGGGGAAGACATCGAAAACATCCATGGGGGTTTAGGGTGGCAGGCAGGACAGCACCGAACGGCAATGCAACATCGAATCGAGATTTACGTGTCAAGAGACGTAGACAGTGGAGGAAGTGAACGTATTACGTGCGTGGACTTGGGAAAGGACATTCCAGCCACCTTGGCGAACCATGACCTGCCCAATAATGGAAACCTACCGAGCTGGACCCGCCTAAGTGCGACCTAGAAGAGTCCAACGAATCTCCAAGATTCATTTTTTTCTCGCAAATTAATCAATGTCTCTATGCAATGTACCACAGGAAGTCCTCTAAGTCGAAACTTAAAGTTTCCCCGGGCGCGAAGTGGAGGCGAGCACCTCTCCATGGGTCGATAACCTCTTCGCGGGGAGTCAACTGGTTTACATCTTGCTGAAAGCGGGTTAACCGGCTTAAAAGGGGGTCGGGGGTGAATCCTAAGCCTTCGCGTTTGTCGCGGGTCCGGTGACGACCCGTGACGTTAAGTACCGACGTGTTGTACGGGGACGCACCCTCTTCGAGTACCTCTTCGGGTACCTCTTCGGTGCGAAAGGTGCAGAAGGCGGAGTCGGAGGTGGGTAATGAGGTGCGGGATACTTTGGTGGAGTGAGTGCACGTCATGCAAACGCGATTCGGTCCCCGTTGGTGGCTCGTCCTTTCCTTTAGCGAAGACTCACGCGATCTTCTCACTGGGCGACCTCCAAGGCACGTCGTCGTCCATCTCGTCCTCGGACTCGTCGCCGTCATGGTCCAGCGACTCCTGGCCGGGTAGGTGGAGGGTCGAGCTCGTCAGCATGTCCGGAACCGGCAGGATGCTGGGACGTCTGCTACCTGAAGAAAAATTTCGACTTCGTGTCTCGTGAGAAAGATATAAATTTCATGCTTTGTAAAAAAAAAGTCACCATTACGTCTTAAAAAAAAAAATTGAATTCATGTCTTATGAGAAAGATGTCAATTTCACGTCTTGTGAAAAAAAAAAAGTGTCAACACGTCTTGTAAAAAAAATTTCTAATCGGGTCTTCAAGGCTCTGGACCAGCTTTTAGGTCACCTGGGACCAGGTGGAGAACCGACCTCTCCTCTGCATGATGATCTCCGGACTGAGGAGATTAGGGTTGGGCTCCATGGACCGTGGGACGTCCAGGTGGTTCCCAGTGACCGGGGTCTGAGGAGTGGACCCTGCGCCATCCTTCAGGCACTGTCTGGAGTCCCCCAGTCCTCCGGGATCGAGGTAGGTCGCTGTAACGACGAAGCACCGGAAGACGGTCACAGAGGACCTGAAGCGACCTCTTCGGCTACCACGCAAGCGTCAAGCATTGTACGTGTTCCTTTTTCTGTCATCGAAGTGGCGGGACCATCGACCTCGCGAGTCACGACCTTTTCGTGTGTTCTCGCAACCATTGACAACGACCACGTGAAGCGAGCTCGTCGAAGCTGCGTCAGCAGAGCTCGACCCCGACGACGATGACCCCGTAGATAGACTTTGTTACGACTCGATGCGATAGAAACGAAAAAGAAACCAAAATCGAAAAAGAATCCAGAAAGTCCAGGATCATCGTCGCCGACCTCGCTGAAGAAAAGCACAAAAAGAAGACATCGATGCTGAGGAAGACGATCACCATCCAAGAATACCTCACCTCTTGATATTCGAGACGAACCCTGCCCTAATTCTCCCTTCAGGGTGCAAAACTACGCGGTCCTTAAGGTGATATGAAAGGGTCATTCGATTTATCCTCACAGCCTTCCTATTCGTGTGGTAATGTTTAAGACGAATCGGTACGCCCAGTTTGGAGAAAATTTGTATAAACGATTGATGCAACTTTGACATCCCCTTAAAGCCAGTCGGATCGCCTTCCTCCCCCGCGGAGAAGAGCGTACCTGAAGAGTTCTCTTCGTAATAAATTCCTGCTCTCTCCTCCGCGTCCGACCTCGAAGCGACAGAGAGCTAGAAGAGAGAAGAAGCTACTCGGAAGAAAGCAGAAGCACATGCGACACTCACGGTGGACATCGGACGCGAGTAGGTTGTGGTGGTGTTGGAGTGTGGGCGTGTAAGGGGGGACCTGCAGGATGACCTGGGGCGGCGTCGGGGCCCCAGGGCCCGGCCCTTGGGGGGCGCGACCCTGCACCAAGGTCCCCGTGCAGGTTTCGGGCCTAGGTGGTGTTTCGGGCATGGTGTTAGTCGCAAGGCTGTCGCAAAACCGGCGGTGCGCCTCCGCACCGTAGCCGACCGCTGTACCATTGCCACCCGAGGTACCGATCGTGGTCAAGGTGGTGGTGGTGGTGGTGGTGGTCCCAGGAGGCCCCGGGGGCCCGCTGGTCCCGGTGGTCCCAGCACCCCCGGAGTCGCTCTTCGTCTCCACCAACACCTGGGTCGGCTCTGCGGCCGAGCCCTGCTGATTGGCCACCACAAACGCCGAGTTCTCCTCCTTGGTGATGCTCATGTAGTAGCAGGTGTCGGTCTTCTTCATCACGTGGCGAGGACCTGAAGAATAAACCATGTCTCGATAGCAGGGACCCCAGGAGCGATTCGCCTTACGAGGGGATCCATGGAGGAGAATCAAGGTAAAGGATCAAGGGAAGAGGAGGAGTTCCACCCTGGACCGCGTACCAGGGTTCAGCAGGATGGTGTCCTCGTAGAACTCCGGTAACTCCGCTGGCCGGACTGCTACCAAAGCCACCCCGTACTTCCGGTGGCTATGGAAGGACGCGTAGGTGAAGGACTTGCCCTCGTACTCCCCGAAGAACCTGGAGTCGCCCAGGATGATGTGGTAGATCTCGTTCCCGGAACACTTGCCGTAGAGCCGGTGCCACTCTTCCTGAGACTGCTGACCCTCCCTGGAAGTGGAAATCGAGGAGTAGCACTTCAGGGCACCAACGTTCACCTGGTGGGGAGGGTCCTTATAGACACTCACTGTCCCCTGGAGGTGTGCAACAACAGGGTCACCAGGGTCGATGCACCTGGACAGGTGCAGTTGTTCGCCAGCAGGGCGTACTTGAACTCGTCCTCGCAGACGACGTGCTCGGCGAATTTCACGTGGAGCTTATTTTCTGGGCGGAAGATCTGCACGTACTGGGGAACGCTGGGGGCGAAGTCCTTTACCGCCCAGGACCTACTGACCAGGATGGATATCAGTGATAGGAATCGATTAATAATCAATAAAAGAGGGACTGAGAAGTACCGACCTCAAGATGGTGTGCTCGTCAGCGGCAGTTTTGTCGGCATAATTTCGAGCCGCCAGGACGAAGCAGGCCTCGGCCTCGTTCATCCTGGCCCTGGCCAGGTCGCCGTCCTTCAGGCAGGACCCCTGGATGTAAATCACCCGCTGGGCCCAGATCGGCACCTGCAGGATCATCCTCATGGTCGTGTCCAACTCCATCGGCGACAATAGGACGACGTAATAATCCTGGGGGACGGGAAAAATATGAAAATGAGAAGGAAGGATCTTCTTCCAGGAGGGACTTTTGGAGCAATTTCAATGGTACCAACTTGCAACAGGGGATGGGCGTAGAACTCGTTCAAGAAGTCCATTATGGTGTCTGCCTGAAGAGTCGTGCTGCAGACCACGACGTGCTTCTCGCTCTGGGCTCTATGAGACGAGTAGGACCCTCCTAGTTTTTGGCGCTCCATCCACGTAAAAGCCAGCTGCTCGAACTGAAAATGCCACCAGAAATGGTTAATAAGGATCTGCAAGCGAGACCACGAGGACCATGAAGAGGACTCTGAAGAGGACACCGAAGAGCGTAGGGACAACTCCCGGACCCATCGCCAGTTTCATCGACATACAGGGCCGACACTTTCGGACGTCCTAGGGTTTAATTAAATTCCCAGTCCATCCAGTTTTCAAGTATCGCTCACTAGCGACGAGCTCGACAGCTCGTACCGACCGACTGACGGACAAGTCCGACCTCGACGAGGCTTTCCGAGTCGTCCGAGTGGAAACTCGCGACTTGTCAACGCGGATCACCCCGTTCGAGAGTGGTTCCGAAAACGCGGAAAAACGGGCGACGGGAGGGTTAAAAAAAGTAAAAAGGCGGCCCGCGAGCCGCGGGAAAATCTGGGGGTCCCGCGAGAAGGGTTTACGAGACCTTAGGAGGTCGCTCGTAAAAAGGCCCGTGGAAGGAGGTCGAGGTTGGAGGTGGAAAGTGCCCTCACGAGGAGAGTTACGAGAAGCGAGCGAGCGAAAGCGATTGCAAGGTGGAAGGGAGTCCCTCTTCCTGGCTCTTCAGGGTGTTCTTTAGGGTGCTCTTCAGGGCACTTGGAACCCACTCTCACCTGGGTCGGCAGCACTATGAGCGCCACGCAGATCATGATGACCATGTACAACTGGGATGGCCAAATGTCGGGTACGAAGTCACCGTAGCCCACCGTCGAGAAGGTCACCACGACGTAGTAGGTGCTCTGGAAGAGGTTGAGGTGTCTGTGCCCGGCTCGCTGGAAGTGCTGGATCCCGCAGACGCTGCAACAAAGGTCGAGTCTCAGATTGGGTAGATGATCGCCTCGGATCCCCCGCAACTTCGGAAATTTACAGGCCCCGTTCCCGGGGTCGAGAGCTCTCCACTCGACCACTCGGGGGGGTCTTAACCCGCCCGGGTGCGGCGAACTTCGCCGGCTTTTTCCCGGAGCTTTTTCCCAGCTTCTCCCCGCGTGATTACTTTTCCGCACCCCCTGCCCGCTGGCCCCTGGCCGCGCGTAAACCGCGACATTGCGCCGTCTAATTCGCGCCCGGGTGGAGGGACTCAATTTCCCGGAGCGAATCTCCACCCGCCCCGCGACGTAAAGCCCTCGTTACGGGGCGACCTGAAATCGAGGGAAGTTTGTCACCCAACCCTTCCAGAATTTATTCCCAGCTTCCCCGGGATCCCCGAAAGGTAGGTGCACCCCGTAATCCGCGAATCTCGGCCGCATACGGTTCCAGAAATTATCGGCGAAAGTGGAACTCGTCGTTCCGGGGCGCCATCGGCGCTCACCTCGTTAGCCCTCCGCCCTCTTGCCTTTCAGGGCTGTCCGCGGATTTTCATGGCTTTTCAAGGCTCTTCGGGGCTCTTCGGGGTTCTTCGAGGCAAGGGGACTTAATGGCGACGCATAAAGGCCGGATATTAATAATACGGGAGGGCTCCCCCTGTCCATCTTTGTCCACTCTTGTCCACTCTTCTCGACCCTTCTCCTCTCCTTTGTCCCTTCGTGTCCACCTAGAGATCTCCTCGGCCTATCGGCGGCCATACAGAAGGCAAGGCCGAGTCGACCGATGCTCCGCATTACAATAATAAATAACTAATCGGGACGATCGATATCGTACAAGTGGTACACCCATGCTAAAGCACGATCATTTATTTATCCTCTGACCTACATGTGACGTGCCAGGCCTATCGGAGGGCCGTAATGCACATACCGAGGCGGCCCCTCTCGAAATCCCGGAAATGGAAGGAAAACGTCAAATGGGAAATATTAAATAAAATATTATTATATTAAGAGACGCCGGTCGTTTAATCAAGCGCCCGCTTTGATGTCTCGAGAGGGACTCGCGACGACTCATCAGAGGACCCTGGAAACTCGCTGCGTCCCGATTATTATTTATTTATTTATTCCCCGAGTTGTTTGTTAATTTCCAAGAGGAGCTACCTGACTCGATTTGAAGAGCCGTCGAGCGAGGCGCCTTCGAAGTTGCAGATAAGAGCTAATGCTTCTGCTGGAAGACGCGCCATTGCGACATGGGTGGAAGGAGTCTCCGCAGTCTTTCCGCAGCGTTTTCCGCAATATCGGTATTCAGGGGAGAATTTGGGGCCGCGACTTATCGGACCGAGCCTTTGTGAGGTACGATTCCGAGGGTGGAGGTACATACTTGGACATGTCCGAAATCGGAGGCTCCTCTATCGGGGCCGAGGGGTGCGGCACCCTCGACGGGATCGATGTCGGATGTCCACGTCAATAGAGGGGACAGTGTCAACCAGGGACAGAGACAAACAGCCCCTGGAGCATGCTGTAGGTACAACAAGGCCAATAGTCCGGGACCCTGAAGGAGCCCTCGGCGTCGCCGACACCAGATGGGATTTTCCGACTGACTTCTGGTTCCTCGATTTTCGATTTTCCTTTTGACACTTCCTTCGACAGAGTTCCGGGATCGACGTTAATACGGAATCTCTTGGCTTGAATTTTTTAAGACATTTTTTTCTTTTCTTCTCCCATTTTATCCCGATTCTTTTCGACGACCTCGCGCGTCCCCGCGGGCGGAACTTGAGGAACAATCGACGGGGTGGCTCGAAAGGGTTCGACGAAATTGGAACTGGCTCGTTCTGATCCGATCGAGTCGAAAGGTCGATCGCCTGGCGGACGATGAGGTCCCTGAATAAATGAAAGAGGACTTCCTTCGAGGAAAGAACTGCCTTGTCCTCGAGGAGGGCTTCTCTTTCCCAGGAAGACTCCCTCGAGGAGCTCCCTGACGAGCCCTATGTCGGCGGATTAATCGACCTCCTGAATAAATGGACGCCACGTCAAATGGAATCCCTGGCTGGTATTTATTTAACGTGACTTCGAGAGGTCGATCATTGGATTTCCTCGGTTCTTCGTTTCTTAATCGCCGGCGAAGAGGAATTAGATTCCTCGAGGAACTCCCGGCACGAGCCTCTCCTTCGAGGCACGGAATTAAAGGGTTGAATAAAATGAAGAATCGATATGCTATCAAGAGAATAGACTCACCTGGTGAAGACAAGGCACAGTAACGTCGCGCTGAGGATCATCAGCTGTTGGCTCAGGGCCGACTGCGATCTTTGCATCGCCCTGTGCAAGTCGTTCTGAAATTAGAGATCCGCCAATATTCCCTCCGATATCTCTCCCCACTGTGGAACTTCCATTACCAGTTGATATATTAATTGATATAAATTGATACGGATCGGTACTTACGAACATGTTCTCCAGGGAGTGCTTCGCCAGCCAGCAGTTCAAGAAGACCGGGATGAAGAGGTTCCTCATGGGTGGGTAGAGCAGCTGGAATTCCGAGATTTTAGGATTTTAATCAGCCTCCTCGTTACCACCCCCTTTGAATTCGTTATCTCGGATCGAGAATTAATTCCCCCTCGGGGAGGAGATCCCACGATAAGGTGTTTCTAATAGAAATCCGAAGACCTCTCTTCGAGGCTTCTTCGGGAATTCTTGATGAGGCCTCCTGATGAGAGGTGGAATTTTCGGGGGATTTTCCTGGTTTAGGACCGTTTTCTAGGGAAACTCGGCTCGTGGGGCTCTCTAATTGACCAGCAATCCTACTTGTCAACGGTACTAGGGGCGATTAGTTAACAGAGAAAGGGTTACAAAGGGCACCGATTCGGCGACAAAGCGTTGTCGCGCCCCTGCCACTTGCAGGGACCCCCTCTGGGTCTTGCTCCGGGTGACGCAAAACTAATGACGTCGGGCTAATTAAATTACAAAGCGCAATACCGACTCCAGTAACGACGTTACGTTCACTGTTCATTCCCGGATGAAGGTTAATCCTCGAGGGAGAGGAGCCAACCTGGTTCCGAGTGCCCTTCCACCCGGATGAGAAACTCCACTCCCACGTTCTTTTCCCCCCACTTGGGCAGAAATTAATAAGCAGAAATAATGAAGTACCCTAGCTCTGACATTGACACCCAAAGAATTATTCAAGAAAAATTAAGCAAAACTCCGGAACACCGACTAAGCTGAATAGGAAATTAATTATTCACCATAGAAACGCTGGACCCTCAAGAGCGATCAGCTGATTCCTCTCAGAGTTCATCCCCGACCACCTTAAACACTCGTACCTACCTTGCTCTTCTACTATTTATATTTTCTTTTTAATTTCCAAGATGAATTAAGTAAGCCTCGAAAATTAATTGTGAAAACCATAGAAGCGTTTCCGAAGCCTCAAGAGCGGTCGACTGATTTCTCCGTGAAGTTAGCCCATGGACGTACAGTCATCAGTTATGCAAATATAGGTTGTTTACTCGATCGATTATTCATTGCAAACCCCGTTTACGATATTTCGGTACGTATAGTTCAGTGAGTCGTTTCGAGGGA
Source organism: Orussus abietinus (assembly GCF_000612105.2). Taxonomy (NCBI): domain Eukaryota; kingdom Metazoa; phylum Arthropoda; class Insecta; order Hymenoptera; family Orussidae; genus Orussus; species Orussus abietinus. The sequence goes on from NW_019396012.1 coordinate 1,749,482, forward strand.
GTTCGAGTACTCACCGTGATCGTGAAGGGGATCGTGTTGACCAGCTCGAGGATGAAGTGGAAGGACAGAAGCTGCTGCCAGACGTTGCCCTGTGGACATGGGGAGGACAGCTCGACATGACCGAAGCGGAGTACTTATAGGCGTGCTCGAGCATGGCCGAGTAACGTCGAGCAACGTGAAGCAACGGCGATTAACGCCGAGCAACGCCGAGCAACGGCGCGGCCATGCCGAGCAGGCTTCCGGGCGTAAATCCATCCGCGATTTGGAGCAGGTCTCGAGACTCCACACTTCCGGTTCCCGGGGACACGAAATCCGGGAATTAAATAATCGAGCCTGAGGGGACGCAAACCCGCGACGCGTCCCTCTCGTTAACCTGCCCTGGGGAATTAACGCGCAACACTTGCGGGGGACTTTAACGCCGGGTTAATTGGAGCAGCGGGGCGGAACACGCATCCCGGGTGCATAGAGCATACGAGGGGGCACATCTCCATACGGGGTCGAGCCGAAAACTAATTCCGAAGCTTCCGGTTTACGGCGTCGCCGACGTTTTACCGCATGCAGATGCCGCGACGAAGACGAGGGCCGCGACTTCGGGGTTGGCCCAGATTCGCGAGACCTCGAGAGGCGAACTAATTTCCCCAGTTTGACGAACTCTTCGGTCCCATCGGGACCCCCCTCCGGCCCTCCCGCTTCCGGTGTCATCCCCGATGCAGACGGTGTGACACTTTTCCCCAGAAGACGTACCGCCCGCGTTTGCACGGCGCCCTCTAAAATTCCCAGGGCGTAAACGCGCCCTCTAAAAATCGTGTAAAAAATACCGCGAGGTCCCGCCTGTGCACCCTCGATAAAGGGATCAATTTCACTTCCGCCCTGAGAGAGGATGTCGTGACTTTATTCGCTTTTCCTTCGCCCTGTCATTCTCTTGAGCATCCGCGCCCGATACGCCGCGATGGTGAGGGATCGATCCCCGCGACCACCCACGGGAATTTTTTTTTCCTCCTCCTCCCCCCCAGACTTTTACTGGCTAATCCGGACGTTTAATCGAAATTGCACGGGGGCGAATTAACCACCGGGTGGGGGAGATGGATGAAAAAATTAATCCACCTAAGTGGCTGCTCCGTTTCATCCCTCTGCGAAGTTCAGCCTGGCGGATGCTGCGCCCTGATAAGGTAGTGTGATATAATATTCGTCGGGAATTAATGTTACGGAGGAGGTGATTTTTCTTCTGGCAGGGGGGAGGCTTTTTAATGGTTTTGTTAACAGCTTCCGGTTTGTCCCTGAATTTGACAGCGGTGGCGTGCGCTCTTGAGGCCTGGCACCGTGACAGATCCTTATCCTGGCACATAGGGTGCTAGTTACAAACCAGTTAGGATCTGACAAGTCGAACGATAAATCTCCCCCGCGAAGTCGAGCCCTATCATGGCGTCGGATCGACGACGGCCCTTTTGTTCCGGTTAAACGGCGCAATTTCCGGCGTCGGATGGCGCCTAAAAGCCGCATTTAATTGCCGACCGAGATCGAAGTGCGAAATCTCGAGACCGCCGGGAATTAATTTAAATTAGAGATTAATTGACGGTTCATTCCAGTAGCAGAGTGCAGGAGCTAAGCGAGAGACAGAGAAAGAGTATCGGGATATATGCCAGCCCGGAAGTGGGAATTTTCTTTACGGGAAATAGGGAGCCTCCACGATCCCGATACCTTGTATCCAAGGTACGCCAGGAGCAGGGCTTCCGTCAGGGACACCATAGCCAGGATCACCTGGACCACCCATAGCTCCAGGGGTCTCCTCACCCACAGGATGGCGTCCCAATTGATGGTCGGGTGCTCCTGGAACTCCTCCTCTGTAAGATTCTGCGATGCCAGGAACTCCGTTTTGTTCCCTGGCGTGCAACCGTAGCTGTAAAGAAAGTCGACATTTAAATTAAAAAAAAAAAAAATAAGAAAAAGAAATCGCCATTACTACCCTGTTGTACACTCAACGTATAATTGCGAAAAATCGGCTCACCATGCCGCGAACGTGGGGTCGCTGTCCGTGACCACTCTGAATATGTACAGAAAGCATGTCAGCAGCTTGAAGAAGAGGTTGGCGAGTCGTATCCTTAAACCTGAAACCGAGGGGCGCAGATCCCGCGTCAGTCCTTCGGGCCGTTGGCGCGTCAGCTGTTTTTGACGTTTCGCGGGGCGCCACGTGGCCGGCCGCCCGAGATATCGCCAGCGCGCGGGATTTTCCGTCGTTTCCGGATTTTGCGACGGAAAAGTCCAATTCCAAGTATGACAGCCCTCCGTTTCGATATTTAACTACGTTTAGGCCACGACGGGCAGCGAATCCCGCGAGGTCTAGCGTATCAAAAGGGGTAATCAACTCACTCGAGCGCTGGTTCTTGATGAAGTAGAGCTGCAGTCGCTCCTTGAACGTGTTCTCGTTGACGTAGTACTCGACGCGGACTCTGGAAAGGAAACGAAATCCCTGGGTTACACATCGGGCGCCTGGTAATGGAATTCCTCTCGTAAAATCGTTCGACTCGGCTCGGCTCGCTTAAAGGGGCGCACCGGGGGCGCAGCAAGTCGTGACATTTGCATCGGATGCGCGTCGCCTTGTGCACCCCCGACCCCGGGGGCGCATAGGAATGCCCCCCGGAATGAGGCCGAGGTGTCCCGGGAGTTTTTCCCAGGGAGCTCCGACACCCTGGGGCCGATTTCCTCGAGATAAGTAATAATTTCCCGGAAGCCTCGGGGCCTCCGCGGGGGCGGAATTCTCGCGCCTCCACCGAGAGGGTGAGACCCGCTCGGCTATCTCGAGCCCCGTTCCCCTTATCGCCAAGAGTCCTTGCCATCCCCGACGTTCTTTTTCATCTAATAAAGAAAATCCATAAACATTGATATCCGAATAGAAACGACTAACCCACTATCAAAGATGACCAATCGACGGTTGCAGCTGTAAAAATAGGTGCAACAAGAAATTGGGGAAAAGTAATGAGAATACGCATTTTCATTTTTCCAGGGTGGCACTCCCTTCCTTCGGCCGAGGAAATCGGAGTCACGGCAGCGAGCAACGGGGAAAAGAAATCCGAGTCGAGTCGAGAGATCAATGGGCCATCGATGGCGATCGGCGCCGATCGGCGGGGGCGAGGACCCCCGACTCCATTGAGGGACCGCCCTTTCTGACTTCTATCTTTAGCCGCACCCTGCGTGGCGTGTCCAGGAATAGAGTCGCGTGACGTCACTGGCCCGACGGGTAGTCCATCGTATGCGATCGTTTCTAGTTCGCGAACTAGTTGTGTACGACCCACATGCCGGGTAAGGGCCGTGCGTGCCGAGGGGGTTGCTCGTCCATTACACCAGGTGTACGTCAACGCCGAGAGAGAAGAACGAATGTCCTCCTTGGTCCGCTCCCTGCAACCCCCATAGGGGGAACCTTAACCCCCGACATGCTTTTCGATTAAATTTATCGTAAACCGAGCGTATGATGGATTTAACCATTTTTAGGAATTTTCCTACGGACGTTTCTCAGAGATGTGGAGGAGCTCGAAGGATAACCTGAATTTCAAAACTTCGCTGGTATGAGTATACGAGCTGTAAGGTCCCTTTATTTTGATCGATTAATCCCGGCATTAATTTAAACGCGGCATTCGATGGGTTTAATCGTCTTAGGCGTTCCATAGTACTTTATATTGATTTATTAAGGGGGCGGAAGGACGAGGGGTCGGAGGATTTCCTGGATTTCGTCGGACGTGTGTACTCCGAATTTGGGGTGTCTCGGGGTGTCATGGCGACGCGTGAGAACGAGAATTACAATGTCGCTTTGTAGTCGCACGACTCGGGGGTGGAACGCCCCCGAGTCCTTTGAGGGGATGCCCGGAGAGTCCGTAAATCCTTATACGAGGTCGGCGATTCGGGGGGAGAAAAATTTTCATTCCACCGGGGATACGTTTCTGGGGGTGCAAATCGCCCCTCAGCGGGCAACTCGCCCCCCCTCGCATTTCTCGGGAAATTCGCGAGCGACGCAAGGTGGCGTAAACATCCCCCTTACGAGGAGCGTCGTTCGACCGCGTAATGCGCCTTTTCGAAAATGAGATTTCCCACCCGAAACCGCCCCTCCCGCGGAAACTCATCCCCCTGCGATATCAGGCCACCTCCTGGGGAGGAACTTTCTCGTCCCAGGAAGTTTTCCCCAGCTCGCGTGTTTCACGACTTGCTAATGAAAAAAGGCGAGCGCCTCCAAGCCGCAGGCTTCATCCCTCAGGGCGGCGCTCGCCCGTAACTCGCGAACCGCGCGAGCTGGCGAAATTTCGCCCAGACAAAAGATGCTCGTTACGAGGCGCTCTACAAAAGTCTTCTTAATGAGTTTTTCGCTAGGGAGCCTCCTCTCGCGTGTACAGGCGATTCTTTGGGACCACTAGGTGACGCGACCGACGCGGAAGTGCTGCACCCGGCCTCGACGTTTCTCCAGGACTTTCCACCCCCACGGCGCCAAGATGGCGCGACAACGAGGACTCCGCACGGCTAGACGTCGCCCCCTGCGACGTTAATCACCTTAAAACACCTTGTTAATTATAAAAAGTCATAACGCGTAGAGTGGGCGCGCCAAATGTGATTGGACAGGCGCGGCTCGGGGTAACTCGAGCCATTCTGTCCTACCAGGTCGGAAAGTCCGGCCCGAAAGAGTAGCCAAAGGTGGAAATATCGGAATCTAGGGCAACCTCCCTCCTTATCCCTCCCCCTTCCCCAAATCCATCGGACAGATCGTGACGATAGCCGGGATAAACTTTGTCCTCTCCCGTCCGGCGCACTTTCTGATCGATGGAGCTTTTATGGCCAAACTTGAATTTCAACCGGAGGACAAAGGGTCGCAAAATGGCGGCACGTCTCACGGGAGGGCCAAATGTATTTCTCAGGGTTTGCGTAAATCCCTGTCTCGTGTACTTCGCGGCGTTTCTGGTTTCCCAGGCCGTCAACGGGACGACACTCCCCCGGCGGTGAAACTTTTTATCATTTAACAGGGAGTAACCAGCAAAATGACTAATAGGTAACAACTGGAGATAAAGAGAGTTGAATTACAGGAGGGAGCGTTAAAACCGGCGGAAAATGCTGTTCTGGGCGAAATAATTATATTCCCGACGCCCCAGGGTCTTCTATAGAGTTTGTTTTTACGTTTCATACGTTTCGCTTTTTTTGCTTCCCCTCTCCTCGAGGCACTCGGTACGTTTCCTTTGCAAATGGTCTTGCGGAATCGGGGGGCTGCATCTCGTCCGATAGCGCGGTGGGCAAACAGAGAAACGAGATGTCCAATATGGGGCAACTTCCCCCCCGCGAAGAGCGGATGGAATCCGGTCGCGGATCAGCTGATGAAGCGGGGGGATGTTAGCCAATGGTACCCCCCTCTTCAATGGTCGATCGAAACCGCCCTTTATGTAGATAAAAAACATAATAAAAAGACAGGATTATTCAGATTCGAGAATCCGGCTTCAGTCCGCAGGGCCGCCGAAAGTCGAGGGGAGGAACGACCCCTTTATGGGGGTCGAAACACCCCATTCGCGGTGTCTCCTCGAGAAAGGGGTGATTTGCTAGATTACCCCTGAGTCGTTAAAGGCAAGGAGAGATCGAGGACACGACAAGTGCGAGGGACACTTGTACCAATCACGAGGTCCTCCTCCTCCCCCCTGCCCCCGAGCCTGTCTAGGGTGAACCCCATGTCTAACAAGACCGATTAACCCCCTTGATGGGGTTGATAGAGACTCGCAAGAAGTTAATCGGTCCCGCGTCGACGAGACTGGTTCATCGGGTATACGTAACACGATAATGATGGAATAATAAATAATAGTCATTGGGCGATTATTCCCTTTTTTTTATTTATTACTCCATCGTTATTCGTATTACTCCGCCCACTTTTTACGATTTTTGTGTTTCGGGCACATTTGCACGGCTAAATAATTTGTGATTAAAAGTGATCAACCGTGCCGGAGTATATATGTAATCGATTAATATATGGCTCGTTTCGTGCGTAGAAATAAATTGGCGAAATTTAGGTATATATTGGCGAAATGAAAAAGAAAAGTTATTCGTCAGTATTCCCGAATTCTTTAATCTGCTTACGGGGGCCGCCGATATGGTCTCCCCCCAATTGCTCCCCGATCAGTATCGATCGGCGTCGATACCAGCCTCGGTGCAATCGGGATCGGCTCTCTCTCCAGAAGGCAAATGAACTCATTTAGCGAATGGTTCGACGGTCAATGCCTGCGTCACGCAAGAGACCCTTGCGCAAGCCCATCTCACGTAGAAAGGCACTTCGATTATCGTAATTGCCCAATACCCCGAAAATTAGTCCCAAGCCCGAGGTATTCCGTGGCCAATCACCAGTCGTCTGAAGAAACTCCGTCCATCGATATTTAATCAGTAATTAAAGGTCCCCTGTCGCTACACCCGGTCAGAAAATAAAATCCCTGAAAAGGTAGCCGTGTAAAAAAAAATCCATCCCCTTTTACAAAATACGTAGAAAAATTCGGGAATAATTATTCAGCCGGGTTAACGTGTAATCTGGGATATCTGGGGTTTCAATGTCACCGTTCCCTTGACAAGGCGGGATTGTCCAGGGCGAAACGGAATCGCGTTCCGCGCCGGATCGATCGCTGCGGCGAGCCGCATCGAGACACGCGGTTCACACGCGGATCGTAAATGGGTTATTGACTGGAGATTCGGGGAACGATCCGCATAGGGTCGTTGCTTACGTCGCGGGTTATGAATTATGAACTCGAGCTGTCGAATCGGTCAATGAGTCCAAGAACGACGGCGACGGGTCGACCCGATCGCGATCGATTGGACATCACTGATAAAGCAGTACATTCGGTAATCCCCGTCGACTTTCACCGATAAAGAACTCTATTAAATAATTCCCCTCGATTTTTACTGATAAGGAACCCCATTGGATAATTACCGGAATCCCCGAGGATTTTCCTATACACAAACTTATCAGCGCATCGCGCAATAAGGGTTCGCAGAATTTTCCCCAGTTTTGCCCCCGCATGCGGAAAACCGCGTGCCGATACTCAGGTCACGGAATCGGAGTTCTGCGCCGCTATCGGGCCGATTAACGGCAACGTAACTGTACAGCAATTAGCCTGCAATTACCAAGCATGGGATATAGCGCAAGCTCCCCGCTGTCATGCCCGGTGAATTTTTAATTCGGCCTTTATCGCGGCTCCCGCGATTACGCCCAGGTGAGTCACGGAATCGAAATCCCCCCCCTCTCGGTATTTTAATTCACTTTTTTTCATTTCCCGCATCAATTATCCCCCGATAATGCAATTTCTTTCCCCTACACTTGTCCACCAAAGGCTGCATTAAACCCGAGTCGCGGACCTTACGCGAACCTTATCACGAAGCGCGACTGCATCTCGATTCTTATCACCGGTTATCAGAGTTTCCTCCACTTTCGGCCCAATTAACAGTACCGGCGATTACTCGCACGAGGTTTCTCAAATGACGCTTTCGCATTTTATACCGGATTTATCAGTGACCGTGTCCATTGGATCCAGAAACGCGACGTCGAAGAGGCTTATCAGTTGAAGTCTTGCGCCGTGATAATGGAGGAAGAAGGGCCGACAGACCCGCCATGGCGACGCTTCTCTGCAGACCCAATTACGGAAATAGCTCCGCCTTATCGGCACCGTCACATCTACGATGATTGCAGCAGAAAAAAAGGGGGAGAAAGAAAAAAAAATCGAGGGGAGAGAGAAAAAGAGAGGGAGGAGCGTTCCTATGGGCCAGGGGAGAGCGTGCGTGCATGTTTAAAAACTGCGTGACATCGCGTGCACCGCCCTCGTCTCGTTTGATCGTCGGGGGTGTGCATAAGTAACTGGGCGTCGGCCTTAATATTTGCGTGCGACATTTATGTAATAACACGTAACCGGAAGAGAGATAGAAAGAGAGAGAGAGGACCCATCCCCGAGGTTCCATAAATAAAAATGGATTTCTACCCCGTTCCCATAACTCGGTAATAATATTAAGATATTCCCGACCTAAGGACTGGTCACTAGGGGGGATGGGGAAAAAATAATAAAAAAGAAAATGGAGGAGATTTCAATATGGAAAGGACCGTCGAGGGAAAGAAAGGCGTTCCATAAAAGATGACGATTTCAGACGCCGGACAGGATCAAGCCCCGACTTCCCTTATCCTAGGATAAGGGGAGGTAATTTCGGAAAAAGGAGGGATCCTCTCTCCCGATTTTCCAGATCCCCTCTTCCCCTCCCCGAAGAGAGACTCGACTCCAAAAGAGCCCCCCTTATCACCAGCGCACCTTCATGGAAAATCTCGGGATCACAGGAGTCCGATTTTCCCTCGTTTAGCCGAAATTAGCATACCAGTCGCGACGGAAATGGGAGGGGGGACAAAGGGGAGAAAAACACAGCATGCATATTCGAGGGGGGCTCCACTTTGATTGGCTTCGATTATCAAAACTGTCGGGCGATAAATAAATAAATAAATGAAAAAAGTAAACAAATAGCGCGAACGGCCGTTTCCCACGGTCCAAATCGAGAGGATTTCCCCGGGATGCATAATCCTGGATTAACCGGCAAAGCGGATTTTAATTGAAGGAAGAGAGGTGAGAAAATAAATAAATAAAAATTCCCGGTGGAGCGGAAAGGACGCTGGAAAAATCTCGGTTTAGGAGATGTGACGAAATTCCTGGACGGCTGGAGTTTCGCCGGGGGTACGGGGGGGCTAGAAAACGGCGGGACCACCCGAAATGGCCGAACTTATTTCCCCGGGGAGCTGTCCTTCGATCGTGGGAGTCACGTCCTCGGTAAAACTCGAATAACTCTCTCGAGGCGAGACCGGGATACTTCTTCGGCCGGTCCGCCCCTGGAGAGGTCCTGGGGTCGCCGAGGAATCGCCGAGGAATTGCGATCATAAAGGGATTTCCTCGCCATCGTTCAAGGGAGGGGGCGGTCAAGGGCCCGGCGATAAGGGATGTTTAACCTGCCGGAGGGCTCCCTGAGATGGGGCGCCTCGATCTACAGGAGTATCGTACATTACCGGGAGATAAATGAGGAGACCTCGTGAACATAACCTAGACAATGGGAATACAGAAAAGAGACTGGTACACCTCCTGAAAGGATCTTCTTTTTTCCTCGATTGATTTTTTAAGTTGGCATTCAGGGGAGTCCCTATGTGACGGCCTAATTGTGCGTAAGCAAACCCGGGGCGGGTAACCGGGCATCGTTCATTCCATTTCAGGGACCGGGAACGGAGCGAACTCCCACGGGACCCAGGAGTACACGTCATTGTCTAGAATGGACATTGTCCCGAAATGTCAGGGAACGAGACCCCGTGTCGAATGCGAGATTCCGCCACGCTCGATAAACACTTGGAATTAATCCGGATTGCGTACCTAATACACGCGTTTTGCGTATTCCATGAGCCACGAAGAAAAAAAATTAAACACACGCGAGAGATTTTCGGAAATGCCATCAGGTGGTAGCGCTTTATCAGTCTTATCAGGGGCCCCGTCGATGGGCTTCATGTTTCAGAGCGAAACATGCCCACCCCGTGATAAGAGTGATACGCGACGTAACCCATATCAGGGAATGAGATCCATATCACGGAATGGATATGCTCATTACGAAACCAAGCCTCTCATTCGGCACTGATAAGAGTGCGTGTCGATTCGACCTCCGAAACGACTGATTGATCGGCTAATAAACCAGCAATAAATTTCTCAGAATTTCTAATCAATGCATAGGCTTCGTCCAAGGGTGAGCTCCACCGATTAACATAATTAAAAGTCGATTAACGAGTCTTTCCACATTTTTTTAACCGACCTGCAAGATCCATCCAACGATTAGCTCTACCGATCGAATCGATTAAAAGTCGGTTAATAAACTTTTCCGAATTTTTTATCCGATCCCATCCAGAGACGAGTTCAGTCTATCCGTGGACGACTCTCGACTTTGCCAACGGGATTATCCCTGCTCGAATTATTTACCAGGGGTTAACCGCGTTTAGTCGATCGAGGGCACGTTAGTGGGGTTAACTTTCGAGCCTGACGTTGATCGGCCTAATTAAAGGATCGTCTTCTGGCCGGACCGAGGAAAGCTATCTGCGAAGCGAGCCGCCATTTTGGAATCAATGACGGGAAATATAAAATAGAACGCCCAAGTTTTCCCCGATTTCCTACGAGAAATGAGCCCGATACGTCCGTCTGTAGGGGATGCGATAGTGAATTTCGTGAATTTCATGAATTTCACGAGATTTTCATACGGGAAATAACATCTAACATGAAATCCGGCCACGTGGACGTAGCGACGCGACGACCCCCCGCGAAGAGGCGCGACATAAGGGGACGTTTCGATTAGCGCTGCACAAACGAAGGTCGAACGAGGGGTTGGCCCTCGACTTCCGGTTTTTTCCCGACTCGAGGGAGTCCCGATTGGATATTCGAGAGACAGAGGGGGAACCTTTAAGGGGAATTTTCGAGGAAGAGCTCGTTCCACCCGGAGCGAGGAGAGCTGAAGAGGCGTCAACCTCGAGGGGAGACATCTCCCATCTATAATCTAGAGGCCATACGGGATGGCATTCCCCATGGTGCCGAAGGGCAGTGAAATTTGGAGAATCAGGGAAAGGTAAAACGTAAACGTCATTACAGAGCCGACCTCTATCTCCCCCGCGCATCCATAATGCACGGGGTCTATTTATACCTCATATATGGTCTGCCTAGAGTCTATGTACGCTCCATAAATAGTCCATCGTGTCTATTACGACCTCGAGCCACTCCGACTTCACACCGAACCCACAATCACGGCCAAATTATAATAGAATCGTCAATACCGGGGTGGATTAATGTTCCGGTATCAATTAATAACCCCAAGGGGGCGTTTGACGTTCCTGGGCCACGGGACGACGCCCAGAGATAAGGGGGAGATGAAATCGTGCATGCGATGTCCTGATAAACTCGATCGACCCCGAACTGACGGGCGGATATCCGAATTAAACGTTCTGAAAAGCTTCCTGGACAAAGTCCTCGACATCTCGGTCGGTTTCCTAGGGGCAAATCGATGCTCGATCGGGTATGGATTTCCTCATGGGCGAAGGGTGGACAGGATCGCGACTAAAGCGAGGAGTAGAACGCCAATCAATCGGGTCCTGGCCTCTTCGGTCGTCTAATTAACCCCAATTTCGCGCCCTCCGGCCTTTCCCCGTTTTATCACAATGGAGCCGTCGTTCCCGGGCTTTATTTTTATCGGGGGCCTTTCTTCGAGTCGCGAAAAAGTGGGGGACCGAGGGGAAAGGGGGGGGAGAAAAAATTGCAAGGGTCGATGGGAGTTACTGGGTCGTCTCGCGACATGATCCAATTACAATTACGCGGGGCCGCCCTCGAGGAGGTGCAGGAAAAACAAGGAATTTCGACGGGCTACTCCACCGGACGGAAGTGCAAGCACTCGGGGGCCGAGCACCTCGATATCTCGAGTGGTGGTACCCTCGGTACACCTACGTACCGGGAAAGGTTCGGGGTCGTTGCTCCATCGGCCCCCCTCGATCTTATCCGCCCTGTCTGACCCATCGGCTCTATCTACTCTATCTCGACTTCTTGTCGCCCTGACTTTCTATCGAGTTACGATCGGGCCGCGATGTCGCATCTCGGTGTCCTTCGATTCTACCCGAATCACGGCTGACCCGGAGGAACCCTTCCACGGTAGGATTACCTGGGAAAACAGGATCCGCGAAGTCTCCCGTGAAAATGTGGAAGGATTAATAATCGCGGATTTATTAAGTAGCGAAGAATTCGGGGATTTTCAGGGGCCGGGAGGAGAGGCGATTCGATCATTTCGTCGCTCGTCGGTGCCTTGAATTTTTATCCAGGTGCCGAATCTAATTGTTCTTTGATTCTCCCCGCGTCACGAAGGAACCCCTTCACGATAGGATTACCTGTAAAATGGAATTGAAAAAATTCCCCAAGGATTACTCATCTGAAAGGCATTAAATGCCGCAAGACGGTACACCGTATTGATAGGAGAGGGATATAAATGACGAGTTCCTCCTTCCGCCCCTCACCTGTGCCCGGTTCATCGAATCCTCCCCCTCGCCTAATCAGTCCCGACTGCTTGTCCCCCCGAATTTCCGCAAAGTTAACGTCGAGTTCCCGTAATCTCGGGGAGGAAGAGAGGCCTCCGAGTTTCCTAATGGCGGTTCGAGTGTCTACCGAAGACCTGTCAATGAATTTCGGGGAGTCTCGCCGGGAAATATCCCCCTCGTAACGAGTGAGGTCCGCAAACAGAGGGGACCGTCCTAGTCGCGTGTCGCTCCTCGATGTCACGCGGCCCTCGCGACTATCGATTGACACGTAAGAATCGACTCGGAATTGCACCCGACGTACCTCGGAGTGTTCAATCGGGTCGAGTTGATACCATGACCGGGAAAGCGCGATTCCCCGCGGCCGAAAGCGGGAATAAACGTCGTAATATCGGCCCGAAAGCGTACCCCATAACCGATTGAACGACACCACCCCCCCGCCACCCACCTAGAACGCGCTCGTTAACGCGAATCGATGAATGTGCTTTTCTTCGACCGCTTTGAAACCGCACGTGCGTCATACCGGGCGTACGTCGAGTCGTGCCGTGGTTTACTGCGTACCCCCCGCAAAGTGGGACTGGTCAACTAACCCGAATAATTCCCCCGTCAAAAGTCCCGCAACAATTCCCTCCACCCCAGCCTTCCTCAAAGCCGCGAGATTGAATCGGAATTAAAAACCGGACGCGCGAGGGAATTTGCGGAAATTCATTTTACCGCGGACCGCCGTGCTAGGCGTCGAATCGCACTACTGGGCGCCGCGCAAGTGGAGCGGCTCGACGAATAGTTGCGTGAATTTACATATATATATATTTTTTCTCATTTCTGTCTTTCAATTGATTAAAGGTTCTGAGAGGGCATTATTGACCCTTTTATCAACCGAAGTCGTTATCACTTGTAAAACGACGATATGTGTCGCGCAAGTGGAGCTGGTCGACGAGTTGCCGGACAGGACCCAGTGGTCGAGTGAATGAATATTTTTTTAATTTCCGTCTTTCAATTGATTAAACATTCTAAGATGCGTCGCGTCGCACCAGTAAGTGCCGCGCAAGTGGAGCGGCTCGACGAATAGTTGCGTGAATTTACATATATATATTTTTTTTTCATTTCCGTCTTTCAATTGATTAAACATTCTAAGATGCGTCGCGTCGCACCAGTAAGTGCCGCGCAAGTGGATCGGGTCGACGAGTAGTCAGGCACGGCGTAATTATTAAGACGGCTCTCTCGTTCTTTCATTAATTTCATTTGATGAAAGGTTCAAAGAAGCGTCTCAAGTACCTCGGTATCCTGTCGTAGCTGTCCCAGCTGGTGAGACAATTGTAGCTGCTGTATCTACTGGAAGATGCCATGGTAACCCTCCTGGAGATTATTTCGATTCACCTCCAAGTGAGTCCTCTTCCTCTACCTCCGACGGGGGGGCTCTCCCTCGCATCCGCGGGGCTCTCGGATAAATCTCGGTAAAAAATACAACGGTCTCGGGACTATCCCCTCCTTCGAGACATCTAAGCCACTAACATTGGACCGCGAGGCTCTGATTGGACCGCTCGTTTGCGTCCCTCGACTCGGGCTTGGTGCCAGCCCATTGGGCCCTTGAGTATCCTTAAACCTTAGCTAAGACGACGCCTCGATATTAATCTCGAGTGATATACTTGGTAATTAAAAATATTCTACGTTCTTGGACCCGCCAACCAGCGTTCATTGGTATCGAGGTAGGTTGCTGAGGATCGAGGTTCCGACCTCAGTTCCCTCTCTAGGTTATGTCCGTGGGACCGGATGGGCGACGTCGACGACGTGGAGGTTCCGTCGAGGCCCGAAAGAGGTGACTCCTACGAGGACGAGGTCGAGGACAAGCGGCGAAACTTGGGGTGAGGTCGCGAGTCGGTGCGCGCCGGTCCTCGGCTCGGCCGTTTCTGCAGCTACTTCCGAGAGGTCCTTGCGAGCCCTTTGGGGTTCCAGGCCGCGGGGTCGACGAGGTCCGACCTCTCCTCAGGGCTCGAGGTCGCGAGCTGGACGGACCGGCTGAAGAGGTCGCCGCTCGGCCGGACCGGCGACCGGCTCGACTCGAGCCGGCGACGGCGGCCGAGAGGGCAGCGGCACTTCCTCTTGGAAAAGGCCGACGTCATAGCGCGACGGTCCGTCACGCGGACCGACCTCGACCGGTTGGTCGGCTCGACCGGTGAAAGAGCCGCTCCGAGGAACAAGGCGACGCCGCTCGACGGTCCGATGTCTAATATACTGGACGACCCACTCGTAGTGTCCGATATTCGACCGTTCGACCGGGGAACTGCTTATATATCTACTCGCGGTCACTCGACCGTTCCGCGTCGCGAACCGCTCGGCGGTCTGCTGTCCGGTGCTCGTCGAGCCACTGGTAATCGACGCGGTACTCGAGTCGACCGTTCGATCGTATACCGCTTATATACCGCGATCACTCGGCACGACGTCACCGTTCCGTCAGCTGATCTGCTCGACGGTCGCTTAGCGGTCTGCTGAACGGTCCGTTCGGCGGTCCGCCGATCGAGCCGCTCGGCGAGCCACTCGACGGTCGACTGGCGGTCGGCTGGCGGTCGCCTCTCCCAGCGAGCCGCTCGACGGTCGGCGGCTCGGCGGTCGGCCGGCTCGCGGCGGCTCGCGACGTCGCCGCGTCGACTCGCCTCTCGTCCCTCGAGTTCAGACCACGCGAGGGGCTCCTCGCGACCTGGCTCAGCGCCGACTAGCGGGCTCAGCCTTAACGAGGACTCGGCTCGCCGCCGAGCCGCGCACCGCCCCTCGGCCGCGCAAACTCCGACCGAGTCGCGCGCGCCTCCGCGAGGAGCGCCGCGAGGCGTCGGGACGCCGACTCCGCTGATAATGGACACCGGGAGACCGGAGTCCCGGCGCCCCCATCGGACTCTCATGGTCACCAGAGCCGCCCCCTCCCTTCCACACCCCCACTTCCGGACCGCGAGGTGTCAACCCTCCCCTTCGGGGTTTTTTTAAGATCACATTTTGCGCCTCCACGACGCCGATAATAGGCACCTGGAGAGTGGTACCCTATGATCTCGGGCGACTTAACCCTAAATTTCGGTATTTTTTAAAATCTAATTTTTTACTAATTCGTTAAGGGTGGCGGTATCTTCCGATAATGTAGACGAGGAAAGGCCATGCGCCTCCGTCGGACTCCTGTGGTTAAAACTGTCCTCGCCTCGATATTCCCTCCTTCCGGTGCGCCTTATCAACCCTTCACTTTTTTTAAGGTTGCACTTTACGTCGCTCGATATCTTCCCCGAAGTACCGGCCCTTATCGGCCAAAGGACGTCGCCAGACGACCGGAACTTCCTCGGAGAGGCCCCTCTGACCTCGATAGCGAGTCAAGGGTTCGCTCCACTACAAGACCCACCACTTTGTAGTGGGGATTGCACCCTTCCCGGTTGTTGCGCCGTCCACCCCCGCAAAGTGGGTAAGCGTTCGTTCGGGACCGATTCGATAATGGGCGAACTTCGAGCTCTGCCTCTCACGACCTCGCGTTATCAAGACCGGCGACGCCAGCGGTGATAACGTGCCCCTGTCCCCTCCCGGAAATTAAATCGCAGCAATTAATAATCACCCCTGGGGGTGGGAATTCTTCATAGGCGAGAGCATTTCCAGAAGCCACATTGCCGACACTTTCCGCCCTTGGTCTACGAGGGCAAAACGATGATTCGTTACCGGCGATCGATAGCTTCACTTCTAAACGATCGATAGCACTTAACCAAGGGTGGGAACGTCCCTCGTAAACGGCCCGAAGAGATCGATTTTGCCATAAGCACCGTATTTTCGCGGTGCTTGCGCCTTATCGAACTCCATTAAAAGGAAAGAATAAAAAGAACATACAGACGCGTAGAGAGTGAGATAAAAAAAAATATAAAAAAAACCCGGCACTGCATCTCGCAAAATCGATGTGCCTCGTGTTCCCCGCCGGAGACCGATTATTTCGGCCGGGGTGTTTTTCGCCCCGTTTTTCCGAAAGTAGCTCTGCCCAACAATAGGCCGGGATAATTGCAACAGGGGAGCGGTAAATGGGTATGACAAAAAAAAGAGAAAAAAAGAAGGAAAGAAAGGAAGATCGTTCCCCGCAAGGAATTCCACCCTCGAGGAACGCGCGTTCATTTGTGCGAAAAATGGATTTCGGCCCCCGCCACCCCCCGATCCCGAAAATGCGCTGCTCGAAAAACACTCCGGGGATAATTTCGTAAAAATAAACCCAGGGGGAAAATTTCCATCCCCCCCCGAGAGTGTCCAAATATTTTGACGCGACACGTGCAACGGTTTCGAATTTTTGAATTTTGCGGAATAATCGGAGAACGGTCCAGAATCGCCGAAAAGGAAAAAAGAAGAAATTAAAAAACATCCTCCGTCGAGGGTGCCTCGGGGGGGTCGAAATTTTCCTTTCGATGCGATCTCCGCCATTTTCGCAAGTGCCAATTTCGCAGGTGGCATTTTCGCAAGTGGTAACGATTTTAACGTTCCGCGACAAACTAAACTCGAGGAGGAGGGGAAGGGGGGGGTGGGGTAATTTGATCGGGGGCGGGGCCCGATGCGATTAACCCTAACAACGTTCGAGGCCACTTCCGCTGCATTAGCCCGACGATTCCCTGGACCCCCTCCCCCTTTTTTCCCCCTTCAAGCCGGAATTACAGACAGCTAAACGCAATTCCAACCCCCCAGGGTAGCAAGGGATGTTTCTTAGTTCGCAGGGAGCCCACGGCGCTCGAGGGGTGGCAGCACCTCATGGACGACTCGACGAAGGAGAACCCCTGCAAGGGGGCACTGGGGGTGCAGGAAGGCATGTTTGCCTGTCCACCTTCGTCCACCTGCGCCCTCCACCCCTGGGAGGGGCCCACCTCCCCAAGGACTAAAAAGAGACGCCACCTTTGGACGCGCCGCAGGGTAAACAGGGGCAATTCCTTAATGGCCTCCATCCCTCCGGGAGGGAACCTCCAAGGGGGTCTTTTTGCCTCGCCTCCTATCCATCCCTTTTTCCGTCTTACATGAAAAGAAGACGGGAAAACGCGACGGAATTTTCCCGGCCTCGCCCGAAATCCCCGCAATTAGAGCGATTGATTAAGGGGGTTAATAAGAAAAAGGGGAGGCGGACCACCTCGGGGTAGGTTCCGGAGGAGGGGGCGAACTTGAAAGTGGAAAAAGTCAAAGTTCTCCCCCTTGATAAACGAGGCGATTCCCTTAACGAGGGTCAAACGAAAAAGGAGATGCCCTGGGGGTGGGTCATAGGGGCGAATACGTCTTGTCACCCTCAAGGGGAGACGGGGGCGATGTCATATCGCAGCCTCCGACAGGTGTATTCACCTGAGCCGATCCACCCCCTATGGTGGGGGTGGTTGTGAAAGGGGAGAGGGTGGTTCTCCGGGCTTCTTATGGGGCGAATCGACGTTAAAGGGCCGGAATTGCTGCCGGTTCCTCCTCTCGCGTACATTTTGATAAAACGAGCCCCTCGCCTAGAGGGATGATCGCGGAACGAAGAGGGATGGACCGGGGGTGGGGTGTCCGCGGCTTTCCGAATCTCGACCAGGACCTCTTCCTAGGAACTCGACTCGACCAAGACAAACGACAGGGCAGGGTTGAGTTCCTCGAGGGCCGGCACCCTTCTAGCCATAACTTTCGATTACCACCCCCGAGATCGACACCGGTCCAGCTTCCGGGGGCGTTTTCGGGGATTTAAACCCAACGCGTTAAGGGATGCCTACGGGGGTCGCGTCCGCTTCATCTTTAATTTATACCGCCGAGTTATTGCAAGCGGCGCCGCTCGAGGGAGAAATTAAAAGCGTCGAAAAATGGAGCTCGGATACCTCGCCCCCCTCAAGGGTGAGACGTGACGGAGAAATTAGAAAAGAGGGGCTAAAAAATGGAGCCTCGCTCGGAGTCTGACGAGATCTAGGCGTGACACGGCATGGAGGTATCACGTGCCTGGCAAAGAAACCGCGAAATTCGAGGGGGCTATTAATCTCATCGGTGTAAACGGAGTGCCCCAATTAGGGGCGCAAGAGCTGCGCCGTCCAGTGGAGTCCGAGCGCCGTGGCCCGGCCGCCTCATTAGCCCCGCGCAAGGAGCGCCCGAGAGACCGCCCCGGAGACCTAACTAACCACCCCCAGCCGGAAACCCACCCCAAGGAGGCGCCGGGGTGCGGAATTAATGACACCCCGATAAAAGTAATCGTCCCGCCCCGTCATTTCTCACCCGACTTCCTCCCACGCGAGGAGGCGGCCCCGTTAATCAAGTCGCGCCGAAAAATGGGCGAAACCCCTTCCCGACTATCGCGAACTCGCGACAGCCCGATAACAACGATTCCCCATGAAGCCTGGAAATTAATCCGGCGCTTTTTCGACCCACCCTCGATAAAAGGGTAACCGATTAGCGCCCGTAATCTCTCACTGGTCTTCCTCCCTCCTGGGGTGCGGCATTAATCGAAAGTGGCCGAAGAATCGCCACTCCTTTCGACCGGAAGCCTCGACCTTATCTCGAAAGACCTCGAGTATCATGGGGGGGTGTAAAAATGAGTCCGGCAGTTTTTTAACAGCTATTTGGATGCGCAGAGAGGCGGGGCGTGCTTTGGACCTTACCTCGGTATGCGAAAGGCAATCTCATCGAGAGAATCGCTAGGCTGAAGCGGGGTCCGCTCGAAGAGCTTGCTGGGCCCCCTGTGCACTTTGTGGCAAGTGGTTCTCATGGATCCAGCTGTGGGCTGCGATTGGTCCCCGGCGCAATTGGTCCCTCGCTGCCCCCCTGGGCCCTGTCCGGTGCCCCTCCTGCCCCTCTTCTTGCGAGCCTCCTCCGCCTGGCGGCGCAGGTTGTGCAGCCGGAAGAAGAAGACCGACATCTCTGTCCCAGGGCGGGGGCCCACATCCGATCAGTCTCGATCAGTCCTGGGGCCCCCAGGGCGGGCCTTATCGACCGTATGGGCCATCTACGGGCCCTCTATGGGGCCCAGCAGGTGCGCAGAAGCGACAGGTGCGCGTGCAGCGTGCACGGGGATGCAAGCGGGTGCACCGGCGAACTCCCGAGGGAAATCCCATTACCCGCGCTTCCTCTACGAGGCGACCCCTCGCAATTTTCTCGATTTCGTAACTCCGAGCATGCGATATATCGAGTGGTCTGATTAAAATTTCCCTTGGATTCGTTCCCGGGACCTGACCACGTGCACGAAGGACCCCGAGTTTCGATTGCTTTCGCAGCAGCCTCGGGTTTCACGGGGATGCAATTCCCCGTCTCGAGAGATCCGTGCATTTTCGTGCATCCGCGTTAGTCAATCTCGAAAGTTTCGGGAAGTCGAGGAAAATTCCGGAGTGGTTCCTCGCGGATGGCGTTCCGGGGGCGCGGCGCGACAAGCGGAGCAAAGTGCAGCACAGTGATAGCGCAGTCGGTGCAATGGGGTTAACAGCGGATAGAGCTGCAGGGCACGCGAGGGTAGGGATGTCAGCAACGCAGACAGTGCTGCAGACAGCTGTCGGTGTCATAAGCAGCGCAACTGTTGGCGCTGCAGACTGCACAGCGACAGCGCAGGGTGCAGCACAGCTGACATCGCACCAAGAAACGTAGAAGACCCCGCGACGAAGAAAACGTAGCACACAGCGTGGCAGCAAAACGGCATGTTTCGGACAGCTCCGACAAGGACACACAAGGCGATTCTGCCGGGACAAAACAACGAGACACCACTGCCACTTTCCCCATAATCCATCCCCGTCCTTTCGGAGTCGGCGGAAATTCGCATTCCGCCCACAATGGGCAACTCATGGGACAGAGCATGGGAAACGATAGCCAGGCTCGAGAGACCCTCTTCGCGGGGGACCGTCTATTTCCGTCCATCGGAGTTCGGATTAATAACCGGGCCGAATCCTGCCCAGGATAAAGCTCCTCCGGAGCGTTCGCAATTAAGGGACAAAAATGGAGGATTCGACCGGCTAACGATGTTGCCACCCAATCTCACGGGAGAAAATCCCCCTGCCCCCTGCCTATCCCCCATAGAGGACCTAGATACTCCCTCCGGCGTGAAAAATTGCTGGAAAAAAAAAAAAGAATAGTGTCCAGGTATTTTGCGTAAACGAAAACCTCCACGTAGGATTCCGAGCCTTCTTCGACCCAGAAAGAAATTATTCCCGGAATTACCCCCCCTCGGTGTTGCTTAACGCTAATCTCGGCCACCCCTTTTTCGCCCTTTTTTCGGGGGGTGTAACCCCGGGCGCTCTTCTCCTCGCAAAGGGGTTTCCAACTTTCCGGGGGCTCTTTCTCTTCTTTTTTCACTCTCCCGGCCCCCGGGGGCGGGTTGTAAAAAAATATCTCGCCGTGTTTTTACGAGGGTTGTTTCGGCGAAATATCAAAACTATCCAGGGGCCAGGGGATTACGAGGGGCAGATCCGAATTGCGAGGGGGGAGGGAGAGAGGGCATCGGCGAGATTGCACGTTCCTACCCAGAAGGCGATCCCTTGAACCCACGCGATGAATAAAAAGGAAAATTCCTCCGACCCGCCTCTAAACCCATCTTGGAATAACTCTCGAAAGGACCTGTCGGGGCCGTAGAAATCCGGGGGGGAGGAAACTCGACCGAGACAGATTTGGCAGAATCCATGGAAAGGGGAGATAAAAAAATCGACCCTTCTGCCTAGCGATGATATAATCGACGTCGGAAACAATCCCTAGGCCCGTCGTCATCGAGGCTCGAATTAACGTTTAATTAATAAACGCTCGGCTCGCCCTGATTAATAGAAAATTGGAAAGCCTCGGGTCGGGCGAAGTGCTCGATTGAATTATCGAGCATTTGTGAGGTTCCCGCCGATCCAACATGGCGGCCGATCGCCTCGATTGGATCTTCTACCGCGCCGGTTAAACGCGCGATAGAGTTGGAATTTCCGAAATTTCCCGTAAATTATGCGGATATGTCATCTCGACGCCTCGATCGGTCGCATCGAATCGTTCTCCGTAGGCCCATCCTTATCCTGAACCTTCCCCTAATCTCGGGGATGAAGGGAGTGCATTTAACGGGAGCGAGCATCCCTCTCGAGTCGCGTCGCGGATCTCGCTTCCAGGGCAAGCTGGTCTGACTTCTTTGAAAGAAAAGGCAAATCTCCCGACTTCATCCCTTTCTGGGGGATTAACGTCCCCCTCCCACCCTGTCTCGCGTCGGGGGAGTATCTCTTCCCGAGCATCCCCTTCTCGCGAGATTAATGCGACGTGAATGCGGCCCCGCTGTAGTTGTGATTCTCCCCCCAATTTTCGGCCACCCCGTTCATGTTTCCTGTAATAATCCGGCCATCATTGTCCGGGGTGCATTACGATACATGCCCGTGGACTTGCAGTCGCCGGTAAGCCCGATCGTTTCCCGATATTCCGCCCGCCCTCCTGGATACGATTTTTTCCCCGGCAAAACCCCTGCGATTCCTCTGCAAATCCCACCCCCCCCCTTTCCTGGTCTTCGATTCCGGATTTTCGCCAGATCGTTATTAAGGAGATAACCGATTCACCCAAGAATTGTTACGATATCTCGGTGGGGGAGGTATGAGAAGAAAGGAAGTTTCGCGGTAAAAGAGGGTGGAAAGGAGATGCCAGGTGGAGGGGCGAATTTTTAAAGACCTCCAGCGAGAGAGAGCTCCCCCTCGGATCTCGAAAGGATCGATCGGGTTTATCGGATTTATCCCGGTGGTTTTCCACCCTCTGGACGAACTCTAACCTTTCGTTTATGCCGAACTATACGAGCCACTCCGACGAACTGCCCTATGATGGTTTACGACTTCCCCTGCGAAAGTGTGAGAAACGGAAACACCCCCGCGAGAGGAAGAGAGAGAAAGCGCGCCTGTTCATGCCCCGGAGGAAGGGAAAGAAAAGGGAGAAACCTCGGCGCCGAGGATCGTGATCTCACTTTGGCCTCCATTTTTTCCTCCAATCCGGGTGGCAGGATAAGCACCGGGGGAGGGATTAAAAGAAAAACCGGCAAAAATGCGAGAATATGAAAATATGAAAATGGGAAAAAGTGGAAACGGGTGAAAGCTCGAGGACACCTGTCACGTCGCTCGCCGGGCGAAAAACCCACCCCGGTGGTTGATGTCAATTACTCGTATCGTCTCCTCGGCGACAGTCGATCCGGCATTATTTCGGCCCCCGGTATTCGAGCTGACCTACTGACCCCAGGTCTCCACCCTTCCGTGGAAACGGCGAAAATAGGCGGTGAAAATCGGAGCCCATCGCAGACCCTCCCAGAAATTGATACCCGATAACGCGTTTCCCTTCTCCTAGACAAGTCACCTGCCTCCGGCTCGTGAACTTCGTCTTTAACCGAGGGTGGGTGTCCCGGGGGTGGCGGCGCTTTTTCGCGCCCTCCCCCTAAGGGCGCGAAAAGACTCCCCGATCTTTAGTCCCTGAGCAAATTGGCCCATGTTGGAGGCGCCTCTAGCGGCGAGCTCGATGAGTTAATTACGCCGGTGTTCCCGACACTTCCCGAGTTCCTCGACAGATTGGATTCCGAAGTCGTATCGGGGCGCTTAGGACTCCGGGGGTGAGAGGGCTCGCTGAATTTCCCGGCCCTGTCACGGGGTAAGTTTTCATTATGGGACGTGCTCCGACAACTGGGGAACTCCAACTCCCCGGGAGGGCACTTCGCTAATTGCCGGCTAGTCGGGGAATTTTCTTTCTTTTGTCCTATTCTCTTTTCATCGGCAACCCCCGATAACTCCAAAAAAAGGGAAAAAGAATACCTCGCGAGCGGACCCTCCCCCGGGATGCGACGGATTCTTAGTAATCGCATCTCTTGGGGAATTTCCTCCAATTCTTTTCCTTCCTTTCTTTCTTTCTCCATTTCAATCAAAATTACAAGGTACCTCTCCCGCCCTCCACGTGCGATGACACTCGAGACAACATGCGACAAAGGGGCTGGGAAGCCGACATTGGGGTGCGACACATCGTGCAACGATTAACGGGGGTCCCTTTTTCCTGTCCCTCCCTCCTGAGAAAGGATAATTCCCACCTAGGAGACTTCTGATAACTCCTACGTCCTGTATGACTCTCTTGGTCTCCTTATCGGGGAATTATCGATCCCCAGTATCGACCAGGGCAGACCTCTCGAGCGCGCTCGCGTGGACGCACCTCCTCTGGTTTAAAAATTGAACAAAATTCGCGAAGGGGGGAGGGGGGGTGGGAACCGTGATAGAAAAATTCGAGACGCAGGGTGAGATCCATTCGTCGCTATAAGGGGATGTTTTCCTCGGAAAGGAGCGAAAAAGAGCGTAGATGAAAGTTTCAAAGGAGCGCCGACGTCGATCCAGGTCAGGCTCGAGTTCTCGAGATCGACCGGGGAATTGGAGAACCCGGAGGAATCTGATAGTCCCCGGGAAACCGGAGAATTATTCCCAGGACAGAGGACTAATTTCGGGTTCGCGGGTCACCGAAATCGGAGCGTCCGGTTATCGCCTCGATCGGCGGAAATTTTTCCTCCCCGAGGGAAAGGGCTCCGATAATTCCCGGCAATTATCGAACACCTCTCGGATGTCACGCGGCCACCTGCCCGGGGTGAAAAACTGCATTCGGAAATGTCGGATAGAGGTGAAAAATGAGGGAGGAAAAAGAAAAAAAAAGAAAAAAGGATTACACAAAAAGAGGATGATAATCAACGAGGGATTCTTGACAACGCGGCGGCACGAGACCGCTGGTTTGTCGCGATTGCATTCCTCCTCATCTCCGGTGGACGTTTAATAGATTTTCAAACTTCACCCAGAGAAGCCGAACTCCCACCGCGGCGAGCTAACTTTAATTAACGGGCAACAATAACTAACAAAGTGGGGGGCGAAAGTTAATCCGGACTCTGGGAATCTGTCTCTTTACCTTGTCCGCCGAGGCGCAGGGATTTAACGTGTCGCCTGTTCCCACTTTTTCCCCTGGATAATGGAGTATATACGGTGATAAAAAAAAATAGGGGGTGGGAAGGGGAATAAAAGGTAAATCGACAATTCGTATTTCGTCCACGCGAGGGGTCGAGGCGTCCCCCGAATTGCGGGAGGGGGGTCAACGCACATCGCACAGAGCAACTACAGATGGTACCTTGAATAATGGATACGGAGTGGTCTTCCTTCAGGATCTTCCTTATAGGTCGGAGATATCCCGGTTTTCCAAAATATCCCCCTTTCGGGGCCTCCTGTATAAATCTTAGAAAATATCCGAATATCCCTATCTCGAGTAGATAATTGACTAATGGTCGTGGGGGAGGAATGGTCCCTCGGGAGGAGGCGGATCCCGGAGGTGGTCCTGGAGTCCTTGAGATGTCGGGATTAGAATCCTTCCAGGAGAAGCGTCGATGGCCGCCGCGTCAATCTATCCTTCCTCCGGGTCGGTTCTCGGAGTTATTTTCCCTCCTCGGCGCCATTTTTCCTCGGGTCCTCCTCTTGGTCCGTCGTGTTGCTGATAAGTTATCGGGCGAGTGGCACGCGAGTCTAAGGGTATACGTTGAAGAATGTGCCTCGAAGAATACACCTCGAAGGATACACCTCGGGAAAGGAGCGCACCCACCTTCGACTCGGGAAGCAGGTTGCGCAGGTCAGGCACGGGTTCTCGATTTGCAAGAATAATTTAACCACCCGAATGAAAATGACTAAATAATGTAAAATATAAGGTCCTCGAGGCAAGGACAAAACCTCTCTCACCTGGAAATAATTTTCCCGATTTTTTTCCCCTTTTTTTTTTTTCTCCCGATCCCCCGTGGGAGGATACCGCGAGTATCGGTCTTATCGGGCCGATATTTGCGGGGGGTCTGCAATCCCGCATGCAGGATCACGCAAATCCCCCTTTCCCACGGGAGGCCGAAGAACAAAGGACTTCGCAGGATGTCGCCCCGACATTGCGGGGCTCCCCTGGGAGTACCGAGATAGCACCAAGATATAGAGCTAGTCGATGGGCGGACTGAATTACGCTCAACGCAATTAGGCCAGCCGGTGCATCAGAGGAGAGCCCGAGATGGATGGATTACGCAGGCCCGCGTTGCCCTCGGGAGCGCGTTTTCTGAACCCCCTAGGAATTTTTCCTGTATCTGTATTTTTTATCCCCTTTCCCCTGGAACCTCCTATTCTCGACGATTCTCCGGAATCCCTCATAATGACTTTATTACTCGTCAGTCATAACCGATGTTAAACAGCGGGCGCATTGTTCGTCCAAAGTAATCACGCCGTGTATCCAATAACGCTAAATGCAATTAAACCGGCGGAACAGCACAGAAGTGCATTCTGGAGAGCAAGCCCGAGGCGGTGCATCGTTGCAGCATCCAGTTCGAAGCGTCCCCTCTTATCGCGACTCCCGAATTTCAGCACGTACTAAAACATTTCGGCATGTCATCCGGGATGATTTAATCAATTAATACCGGCGTTTGGAAAATTCGGAATTCTCAAATTAACCGAGAAAATGAGAAATTTAAAGGCGCAGAAAAAAAATCTATCGAAATAAAAAGAAATGTATATACATGTTAATTCGCGCCAGTGTACGGCGATGCACCGGCGCTGCATCGGCGCTGCACCCGGGGTACAGTGGGCGGAGAAAAGTTGCGGGATCGCGCTTGATAAATAAATCCCTCGGTTCCTGGGAGTAGGAGGACAGAGAGACGACCTCGTGTGGCCTCCCGGGGGCGGCAGGCGCCGATCCGCACTTTGACGTCGGAAAAAGAAGGAAATTAAAGGCCGCCCCTCGCGTCCGTTCTAATTTGCGAGATCAAATGTACCCGGTTTTATTAGAGGACCCCTGGGTGGAATAGCGCGCCCGTAAATACCATTCACCGCTAATAATTACACGTTGCACCGTCCCTTTGCATAGGATATCAACAAATATATCGCAACCGGTCCGCGGGATAAGGGCGAAACTCGCGCGCCCGGTCCCGCCGAAATGACCCTTACACCGCGGACTCACCCCAGAGAAGGCTCTTAATTCCGGCGGTTCGATCCCATTGAAATGCGGTCCTAATGGATCCATTTCGATGGAATTGGGCCAGCGGCGATTCTTAATCTCGGCTTTAATCTCCCGGGGACAAATCGTCCATTGAAATTCTCCTCGGTTCGAAAGTTAATTTCCGGGGAGTAAATTCTCTTCCTGAAATTAAACGGGCCGACCGGGTGATCTTATCGCCGTCTTATCGTCCCTCTCGCAAAACGGGTCAATTAAAAACTTCCTTAAACCCCGGCGAACGGCGAAATGATTACACGGTACGTGCATAGCTCGTCGATGCACATTGTTGCACCTCGGAGAAGGAGCACTAGGGAACTCTCGAAATTACCGCAATTGGCGAGACGACTTCAAAGCCACCGATGGGAGGTCCCGCCTCGATGCGCCGCATCCAGGGTGCAGCGTCAACAAAGTACACACACATTTCGTATGCAACCGCGTCGAGCAGTCGGGGGTGACTCGGTAAGGTGCAACGACGAGTAACGAGGTTTTCCTCCAGGGCCAAGATCAAATTTTCCGGCACTCAGTGTGGGTTCCTATGCATCCGCGTATGCTCGGTGCATGTGTGCACTCGGGCATTGAGGAGGCTTTTGCATAAAGTGGGTCATACGTAGTGCAGGCCCTGGGAAAAAGGGACGGAAAAGTCGAGTCGAAATAGCGGGATTTAAGCAAATCGCGGCCGAGATCCGACGACAATCGCGCCATTAAATCCCTTAAAAAGGTCGGCGAGTGAGGAGTAAAAAAGGGAGTGAAGACACCTTGTCATTAAACAATTAGCGAGTCCTTGTCGCACCGAGGGACTTAATTCCTCGTTAGTACCCTAAGCTCAACACTTTCTGCGTAACGAGCGTAATGGAGCCATCGTTTTTTTTTTTCGCCCGGGAATCTGGTTAAGGATTTCCCGACTTTCGGGACAACGATCCTCCGGGTGTCTAGCCATGAACAAATTGGGTGGAATTAGCAACGAGGGGCACCTACTAAGTGGCGGAAAAATGGCCGTGAACGGGGAAAGGAAAAACCAGATAAAGGAAAAAAGTCCCGGAAATCTCGCGCGATTTTTCTCTCCGAGGGGAATTTTCCCGAAATATGTGGGGAACTCTTTAGGGAATTTTTGCATTTACTTTCCCCCTTTTAACGCCGCTCTGACTCTCGTCACGAAGACACTGTAAATCGTTTACATCCCGCGGGCTAAACTCCCGGAGGTCGTAAATTAGAAAACCATCGAGGAGCGAATTCTGGCTAACCTCCAAAAAAGTTACCAAGCCCACGTGGCGACTTGACGGGAGACATAGACATTATCCATTTGTGGCTTCCTGGGAAGGGAAAATAATCCTGGTTGCGGAGAAGAAAAAAAAATCGGATCGACCTCCCCCCTTCTACCCCTAGTCACATGAAATTTAAACGAGCGACATGCGACCCCAAAGCTCCTTCCCTCGCTCATTAAACTTTCCAGGATTCCGAGGAAAGCCAATTCGACATTGTCAGCCAAGCTTTTCCGGTCGTTTCATTATTTCCGAGGAGAGAAAACGCGATCCGACAGTGATTGCTAGCTCGACACTGATTAGCGAAATTCGGGCCGCTGATAAGCCGTCAGGTCTTTGATTAACCGCAAGTGCGATATTCGACATTTCGCGTTATCCTATAAAATCAATGACCGTCCCCAAAATAAAAAAAATGCAAATGCTCACGCATGTAGGTAATGCACATTTCCCAAAAACCCTAGAGTAATGATTTTCACGTAATTTTCATTTCTGTAAAATTTCAATATTTTAGAATCGCGCGGCGGTGGGATAAAAAGAAGCGATAAAGTATCCCTTTAAGCCTCGATTCCCGAGAAGCCATATCCTGGGAAGAAGAGCCTGTCAGAGAATCGCGACACCCACTTTCCTCTTGGAAAAGGGCAAGAGTACTTCCGCGGATTTTCTTCCTGCACCGAGAGGAGTGCGGATGACACGTCCTGCCAGATGCAAGGATGCATCGATCCGATGTACCACTCTGAGGAAGAAACTGAAGGAGGAAAATAAAAAAGAAACAGAAAGATGGAGAGGAAAAAGTCGGTGGAATAAAATATCACGCCCCTGGGGGGAGGCTTCGAGCTTCTTAAAAATTCATCCGAAAAAATCCCAGGTAAGTCTCCACCTGTTGCCGCGTTTCGAGAAAAAGCGCACCCCGTGAGATATCGAAAATCGAAGGAGTGGATATATTTCTCTGAGGTTGCTCAAATCCCTTCGTCGATTTTTACTCTCTCTATCGTAAAGTCACCCTTAGAGACCAGCTCCGATTCTTTAAAGATCCATCCGAAAAATCCCAGGTAAATTTCCACCTGTTGCCAGGAAAAGGAAAAAAAAATAGAGGAGCAGATATATATCCCTCCAAGGGTTCTCGAATCCCTTCGTCGGCTTTTACTCGCCCTGCCGTGAAATCGTCCTTAACGAGACCAGCTCCGGTTTCACCTGTTGATCCTGAAAATGGGTTCGCGCGATCGCGCGGCCGATTTCTCGGCCCTTATCAATCCGGCGCCGCCTCTAATTATCCGCTTGCACGCACCTCGATAAATCCCCAGACCTGTTTCACATCGACCCCAAGTTTTAATTGGCAATTCCGAGTGTCGAGCCATTGTCCTCGCGCGATCCCTTACTCGGTGAGATCCTCGCGTGTCGCCGACGATTTTCCCGGTGGAGACGCGAAACAGCTGTTCGGCTCGGAAAAAAAAAAATGATAACATTAGGAATAGAATAAAAATGGATCCAGCCTCTCTTACTTGCACTCTCCCTCCTCGTCTCCTGCGGAAGAACGATAGACAGGATCGTGGGATCCGCGACAATCGAACATCTGATCGCGATGAGAAATTCCGACGGATAATTGAATCTAATTTAATTTGACTCGATTTCATTTAATCTGGCGCGCTGAACGAGTGTGGAACTTTTTTCGTAATACTTCTCGGGGTTACGGGCCGATAGAAAAAGGGGGGAAAAAAAGGAAAGAAAAATAGACGAAGCACTCCAACGGCGCCCACTCGTCGAGCCGAATTACTGTCCCCGAAGTCGCATCGACGTCGTCGTGGACACCGCCGGGAGGAGGATAAAAGGGAGCACCTTCATTAGCGAAACGCTAACGAAGTTAGAGTTGACTCGCGCGAGGCGTGCGACTCCACGTCCCGTGGCCTTTCCCGTGTACAACGATAACGGCAAACAGCCTCGGAGAGCCGCGACCTCGAAGTTAGGATTTCCCCGATTTTTCGGAATTTTCGGCCGAACCGAAGGACCCCTGATTAGGAGGTTCCCTAATTAAACCGCAATCAAGAAAGCCTCCTGTCGACACGAAGAGAATTTCGGACAAGAAGAGATAGAGAAGAGAGAAGGAATTTTCGGAGGTCCTTGTACCCAGAAAGTGCGCTCTTATCAACGAGTCGTCCTCGTGGTCGAGCGGGGCTGATAGGGATGAAAATTAACCCGATTATTCCGGGTGGGCTATTTTTGAGAAGCTGCCTCGTATCGGGTATCAGAGGAAATGAGAGCGAATCCGGATGAAGTCCTTCTAATGAAAGCCGGCGGAAATCCCGACAGTGGAAGCCGGAGGTGTGCCCGAGACTTTTCGCCAATTTCAGGGCGGCTAATTAATGAAGCGACCTTTTTCCCCCCCAACCCCCGTGAAAAGTACCGAGGTCTCACCTTCGACCTCCTAATGAACCCCGTTGTGTAATTCCAAACTAGAGTTAAATAATTAATGACGCCCCGGAATCAGACACCGCGTCGATGGTCCGATCAGGTGATAACGTATCCCGAGCCCACCCCCAATACCTCCACTTCCTCCCCTCAATTTTAATTCCCCCCTTAATTTCAAATTAGAATTAATAAACAATGAACGAAACAAAAATAACCGTGTCGATCCGCAACCTGTCCCAATGTCGAGGGACCATATCGGAAATGATATCACGCGATATCATGTCACCCACGCCCAAGATATCTCACCTTCGAGCTCTCGATAAACCTCCTTTACCCCTACTTATACATGACTGGGAGATAATGAATAACGATTAAAAAATTTTTTAAACAAGGAAACAAGGCGTGTACGAGGTGCACTCCGATCCCGAGGCGTCGCGATAAGCGACCGAGTATCAGCGCTTCCCCGAATCGGGCGTCCCGACGCGCCGTTAGCCCGATGCCGCGACGCTCGACGGCGACGTCGACGTCGAATCCGGCGGCGGACCGGCTCGCGAGTTTTCTGGCGGCGTCGCCGCCGCGGCCGGCGTCGCGCGGCGTCGGGCGGCTCACGTGCGTAGGTGCGCGCGGCGCGAGGGCGTCGCGGCGCCCGCGCTGGGTGTGGCGCGCGGAGATGGCCCGCGGGCGTTTCCGCAAGCGTGGCCGCGACGGAGCCGCAGGCGGAACGTCGGCGCGCGTGCTCGCGTCTCCTCGCCGGCGGCACGACGACTGCCGTTCCCGGCGCGACGCGGCCGCGACGTCCCGACGCCGGCCCGACGCCCTGCAGCCGTCTCTCTCCCTCGTGCCGTCTCGCCCCGCCACCCGCGCAGACTCCCGGACGGCTCTCCGCGGATCGGCCTCCGGCAGGTCCTGCCATCAGTTCCTGGGGACGATCCCTCAGGACCCCCTAAATTTAAGGGTCCTAAATCGTTCTTCCCCCGAATTAAGGAGTCCAGGGCCTGGAACCGTTCCAGCAGGCGCGGGTATCCCTAGGGAGGGGTGATGAGCGAAATTGGTCTTGGGGTTGTGGTCCTGGGTTTGAAAAGGAGAGTTCACGGTCGAGGCTAATATTGACCATATTTTACAAATCTACACTGAATTGTGCAATTAAAAATCGAGACCGATTTTTTTTACCATTATTAGGCACGTGGGTAATTTAAAGATTTATTCCATGAATTTGGAAAATAAAGTGCTATCTAAAAAGCAGTGCCGAGGTCTATCGAGCAATGACCAATATTGGTCTTGGTCTCTCATGTTTTGCATTTTTTTTGTAATTTTTACATGTTTTGCATTTTTTTTTGTAATTTTTACATGTTTTGCATTTTTTTGTAATTTTTACATGTTTTGCATTTTTTTTAATTTATGCGTTTTTTGCGTTTTTTCCCATTGATTTCCATTTTTTGCAAGGCCAAGACCGATTCTACTCATTGCCACGAGAGACTCCCAGAAATCCAGGTTAAGTCGCGCAGCGTGTCCACCAGATCCCGGATCCTGGAAACAGGATCGCCAGGGAGCAGAGCGTTTCCAAGAGAGCCCCAGACTTCCCAACTCCAGGATTCTTTTCCTCCCCGAGGATTAACACGTCCGGAGGAGTTTGCGCCTCCGAGCCGTGCCGGGGTTCCAGGATAGAATCCGCCCGGGGGACCTGGGGATCCTGCGGGGCGTTTGCGCCAACCGGAATCTCTCGGCCGGCCCGGAGTTCCTGGGGGAACCCTCGGGAATTCCTGGGGACGTATCCTGGCGCGAACTCCCCCGATAACTCGCGATACCCCTCGAAGGATGAGCTACGACGATCCAGGCAGATATTATCGATTCCCCCGAAAACATGATATCAAAATTATTCCGCTAATATATAGGATGAAGAAAAAATAATATCCTCACATTATAAAGTAAACAAAAAAAAAATTCGAGGGAAGTATAAGGGGAACATTTATCAGATCTGTATCGCACTTCCCTCGCTGGATGGTTTTTTGGATCAGTAATATGAGGATATTATTTTTTTCTCTTCATTAAATATGAATCTCATGTAAAATTCAAAATCCTAGAAAAAAAAAATAGATCTAGCCAGGGAAATATGATACAAGGAGGCTCGTGGGAATTGAAGGGAAGGCGCAGGATTTTCCGATTACTCGGAAGAGCTCATAGCCCCGGGGCCTTCGCCGACCGATAACTCGATTAGGGTATTCACCAGGACACCCTTTCAAGGAGTCCAGGACCTCCAAGCGACAGAAAGGATATCTCGAGCAAATGTAAAACGTCACCCGAGAGGAGATCCCCTTGACGGTTCCACCCCCTTATCGCGGGGTCATCGCTGTTATCACGGGTACTGTCGGATCCGTCGAGAGACAGATTCCCCCAATTAATGATTTAAACAAACCAACCCTTTCTCGCTATCCAGGGAGGGGGTTAATTAATTACAAAACTTTTCGATTTAACGAGCGTGAATATAATCGCAATGCGAAGTTCAAATGGCACCTCGACTGGTGGCGATATCAGCTGGATTAAAATTTCGGATTTCACCGTGAAAAAAAAAAACAAAGAAAGAATAAAAGAAAGAGGGAAAAATTGTCCCGGGTGGAACTTAGAGTTTCGATACCAGAGGGGGGGTAATTTTTGTGCCCCTTGTCAGGAGAGCGATTTCGGGAAATTCGCCACCTCTCAAATTGTCCGTTCAACCCTCCTCGTCATGACTGATCCAGGTAATGGCGGCGTAAACTACGGAATTGCAATTTGCCGAGTGAATTCGCCGAACGTTCGTCGCGGCCCGAAATTGCCACTCATTGGGGAAGTATTTGCTCACCGATAACAGGGGCACCGAGACTATAGGGTTACACGAGGCCTGATAACGATGAATAGCTGGATCCGTGGACTCTTGCGGGCTTCTGGATCCCTAGATCCCAGGATCCCGAAATCTAGGGACCCTGGAAAACGCGAGACGGATCGGAGCCGATCGGCTCAACAAGTGCGCGCATAATCAATAGCCCTTCTAGTCGGGAGCTTTGCTCGCTTAGTAATTAACGGCGAAAGGTGCACATAGGAAAGCGATTATCCGCCCCGAGTAAGCTCGCCTAATCGCGGGACTAATATCGACTCCAACGCGGTGACTTAAGGCAGGGGATTAATCCTCATCGCCGAATAATTCATGCGTTCGATCGATCGATAGACCGCGCTGGCGATAAAAAGTGTCACATTAAAGGGAGTTTATTATTCCGTATTACCTGAGGTAGTTTATGCCTCGCGGGGAAATCCATAATTTTTTAAACACCCTCTAGGTGCCCGGCAGTGACGTCTTGGCTGGTTTTAATTGTGACGGATAGGTATATTATGTGTATATTGTATGTATGTAGGGCGCAGTTAGAATCCGTTTCCGGAGTAATTCATTTCTTCTCCCCCCTGGAATATGCAGTCGGAATAATCGTCGGCACCAAGAAAGCCCCTTTACACGGTGATTTCCCCATTTCCATCCGTCAGTTTCAATCCCAGCCCCATCCTGCGGCCCCATAGCGGGGTTGGAGGTGGCGGGAGTTAAACTCGGGATCCTCGACCGAGCAGACTGCATCTAACTGCGCTGCACCCGATTGCAAGGGTGCCCTCCCCCACGGCCACCCCTCTACTCTGTCAAGATTCATTGTCGCGTCTCGGATTGGATCGTCCGGGTACTCGTCGCTTTACGAGCCCCGTAAATCCGTAAATTAACGAGACGAGGTTTCCCTTAGACTGGACTCTTAACGTTTACTCGAAAATCCAATGGCGCTCCTATTAGCACGGAGTGAAAAAAAAAGAAGTGGGATATGAAGAAAGAAAATTGAAAATGAAAGTGAAATGGGAAGAAAGAGGAAAAAAATAATCCATGGCGACATTTTTGGCCACGGCGTCTCCCAATCTCGGAGCTTTCCTTCTACCTCCCCTTTTCTCCCTTCTCGAGGGTTTTTCTCGGGAAATCCTCCGAGGACACCTCGCCGTTTTTCGGCGACCCTTTGCGAGGCAACCTCGGGATCATCCTAATCCCTTTTCAAGGGAAGGAAGGAGCTTATTCCGAGGGACATCTCCAACCATCTCGCATCTCGGACCCTGCAGCTCTCGCAAGGGTTGAAATCCATTTCAGTTCCCAAAATGGGGCTGGGATTGGAAAATAAATTCGCGGCAAATTTGACGGAAGAGCTAGGTTCACTGCAATCCTAGATATAACAGCGAAGGGGTTGAAAATAAATTTCCGTTCCAGAGGTCTAGAGCTCTTCCGGGGTGTAAACGAATTGCTGAAGAGGCGCGACAGTGTAAGGCCCTCCCTTAAAAAGGGAAAAGCTCGGAGGGGGCAAAGTCGCCCATAAAAAGCGACCCTCGACGGTGAACTTCGAGGTCCTTTGTATTTCTAACCCCTTCGTTATACATCCGGGGGTGGAAAAAAAAAAAGGAAAAGAAAGCGATGCACCCCCGAAAGGCAGCATCGAGCGGTAACCAGGAGTTGCGGAAAAGCTCGAGGTTCCCTTCGGGGTCGGTAAGGCAGGAGCGGACGAGAGGAAGAGCTTTTACCCCCGAAGTGTCCCCTTTATCCCGATAAAAATTCTGCCTTATCGACGGGGCGGCACGCACATTCTAAGGGGTCCGCACGAGGACGCGTTTTACACCCTGAAGAGACCGCTCCCCTTCCGGGCGATAAGTCATCCGACATTAACGAGGGGTCCTTTATCTCTCTATCGAGTGGACGATTGAGTCCTCCACGTCCTAATCGATAAATAATCCAGCATACCAAAATACCCCCGGCGTCATCGCCATCACTTTCCCTCACGAGATTGATCGACGTAACGATATTAACGAGTCCCATTTTTCTTCATTTTTTTTTTTTTAAGTCATTTCCAAAAGCGTTCACGTGTAATGTATTTTTTCCCAGATTAGTAGCAGGGTGCAGCATCTTTTCCCCCAGTGTTTATCCTGACGGCTCCCCTCGTGGTTATCCTGGGAATTTTCAAGCTCGGTTTAAAGCCAGGCCACATTTGGCACGGACAAATGGCCCGCTCTTCCGACCGACCTTCCTCTCGTCACGCTTAACGAATCGCCCTCGTCGGGGAAGCTCCTCTTCAAGGCGTCTTATCCGACCGTCGACGTCGACTTCGTATTCGGCAAGTATTTATACAAAGCCTCGAGATTCGCGTGTCCTGGGGTTTATCTCCGTGGCGTCCTCCTTCGTCAACGAATTGATGAGCCCGATAAACGCTTCGTTCCTTCCCAGGCCGCCTCGTTAAATTTAATGAATCTCCCCCAAGGATGCGCCTTCTCTCCGCACTTTAATCCGATGCTTTTATCGGCATTCCTGGGATATAACGCGGTTTTTCTTTCCCCGAGTGTCCTCCACTCTTCGCGACCTAAAAATTTCTCCCCCCGAGGAGGTGCCCACTTCGACATCGGCGATTTTACCCTCGTACAAGGGAGGAACTTCCGGCGCAATTTTAAGAAGAAAAGAAATGCTAAACATTGTTACCCTTAGTAATAACGATTCCATACCTGAGTTCGAGTTGATTTCTAAGTTACGTCGGTGTAAAACTGCTTACCTGGAACAGAGAAAATGAGGAATCGGTGAGTACGAGAACGTGTGTGCTTTTTAGAGCTTGTTTTTCCGACGTCGCTTAAACTCTGTCACCGTGTTTGCTCTTTTCTCAAGGCTGACAGTCGGATTCTCAGGTCAGGTCCTTAATAATTTACCCTGTTTGTCCAACTTTCTGTTTTAATTCCCGAGCCTCCTTTGCGCTAGAGCCCCTCCTTTCCACCCCCGACGAATCTCCAAGGCCGACAGAGAAGGGTGGACATTCCATCCCCGAAACTATGCCCGTGTTTGTGCAAAGAGGCTACGTAAGGACACTTCATGCGAGAGAGAAGGCCAAAGAGAATAAGAACGAGAGAAGTAGGGTACGAGTCTCTGCCCATTAGCGAGGACGCTGAATCACGAAGGAGCAATCCCTTTACCGTCAGAATTCATCAAGACGTCAAACAAGACCCCAGAGACGTATCCGAAAATATATAAAATGGCTCCCGTTTAACGGCGTGGAAATAAATAATGAGTCGCTTTCTTCGAGACGCGCCAACGATCCGGAGCGGAGCTCGACAGGGTGAGTTCTCGCTTCCGGCCGATTTTCCCGCAGAACGCGTCCCCCCTCCGAAAAACTCCCCTCTACGAAACTTCTCCCCCACAACCCACCGAACAACTTCCGCAGGGAACATTTCTCTCTGTTATGCATCCTTCATGCGGAAAACTGCAGCCGAAGTGGCCGAGGAGTCGTCATCGCCCCTCGGCCGCACGGCGTTACACGGCGTAAGTGATACCTAACCTAGAGATGATCGCTTGTAAGAGGAAGCGCAAATGGAGGGTAAATTAGATTTCCCGGGAAGTGGTCGAAAGACGAAACCGGTAACTCAATTTCCGTCGATCCGAGGTCCCCAAAGTGGACCCCCGACGTTTGTTCATCGGTTCTAAAAGCTCGATACGAAAATGGAGCTCCTTTTCGCGCGTTCATCCCTTTCGGGGAATCTTGGAAGAGACCCGGAGCTAACCGGAGCTCCACAAGGGTGTAGGGGGAACTCGCGTTGAAAAGCTGTCCTTGGCCCCTCCCCTTTCGATTTCTCTAGCTCTAGCGGAACCCCCGAGGAAATTAGAATGGAAGTACCCAATCTCAAGGGCTTTAACTCGAAAAAGGCCCAAGGGATTGCGGGATTCTTCCGCCACCCGGTGGCTTTACCCTTACTCCCTCCATACAGAAAGAGCTCTCGATATTGATTGCTCGAAATTCACTGTCAAATGTAGTATCCCCTACCAAAGAGGCATCTCGTTAGCGTCAACTCTCCCACCCTCCCAAAATTCCAACATCGAGCATACCCCAGTTACACCCCCAATCGCTCCTCCCTTCCGCCCGACAAACCGCGCTAAATCCAAATCCTCTCCTTTCAATTCGACATTTATTTGGTTATTTTTAAATTAATGCCAAGCAGATTTCAATATTAAGCCGAAAATAAATCTAAACATAAAATTAAGTACACCCACCCCTCAATTTACGCGGAGTATCCACTCCACGTGGATTCGTTTAACGCGAATGAAAACCGCGTTGCGTAAAGTCTCAGTACAAATTAGGAAAAAAAATATATTTGAAATAAAAACCGCATAAATTGTGTTACAATTTAAAATATAATCGAAACGCCGAACAGTGTACCTCTCGTCCAGCCTGAAGGAGGACCTGGAGAGGTCGCTCCAAGCACTCATGCTCCTGCTGCGCCGTCGAACCGAGGAAGGTGCGAACCGGGTGCTGCTCCTCCTCCTGGTGGAGGCCAGATTCTCAGGTTGGAAGTAGACTCTTGGCGAGGGCAGGTGACTCTTGGGGGCGCCCTGGGCACTGGGTGGGTTGGGGGGGTTGGGGGGCGTCGAGGACGGCGTGACGGCCCCCGAGGTCTGGAGGTCGGGCAGGGCCTCATAGTCCCAGCCGGCCCTGGCGCCCATGCCGAGGTCGTGGCCGAGGCCGGACCCGAGGAGCGGCTCCAGGGAGGCCGCAGCCGAGCCCCCCAGCGGGTCCCGAGGCTTCCTTCCGAGATACAGGGCCCCCGGCTCATCCGCGCGGTGCCCCGGGTACTCGGATGCCCCCCCGGGCGCCACGGACCGCCCGAACCCCGGGGTCGACTCTCGGTGCCCTCGACCTCGGGGCCCGAGGCCCTTCAAAATGGGCCGGCGAACCTCCGTCCTCTTCTAGGGCCCCTGGGGAGGGCCCGGGACGGCGGCACGGCGGGCACGCATTTCTTGATGGGATCCGGTGGCCGAGGATGATCCTGGTCGGAGGTCGACGGTCGCAGGTCGGTGGACGATGGTTTCTGATATCGATATCGTAATGCCAGGAAGCCTAGGGTCGTCGATAGGACCCCGACGAGGCACCAAGACCGTTGGGGAGGAGACTGGAGGTTTATCGGGTCTTCCAGGTGGAGGACCCGCGGAAGGTGCAGTCGAAGCCGATCGCTCCTCCCTGGAGCTGCTTCCAAGTTCGACGACCACGTCCAATGGCAACTCTTGATCTCGGAACTCGGCCAATGGCACCATCGGTTAAGGTACTCGAAGAACGTCAACGCGATAATTCCCTTTTCCCGGCAGTTCCGCCGAGTGCCGGCATAGGATTGACAACGGTGATAACGTCGTGTCGGTCCGCGCGTTCAATTGTCCCTGGTCGTAGCATCACCGGCGGTAGTTACAAGGGCTGATCGATCGGGGTTGCTCTTCTCTCCCTCGTGAAGTCAGGGGCGCAATTTCCCCTCGAGTTGGCGAACTCGCAGGGACGAGGGTATTCTCGTCGCGGGTCTGCCGAGCAGGGAAAACTACCAGCCAGCTCCCTCGGATCGCGCGAAAGGCTGCGGCAAACTCTCCAACCCCAACAAAAGGTCGCCCCTCTGCCACCCTGGAGAGCAGCGACGACTTCCTCCACTCCGCGATTCATTCCATCGGGTTTCCCGCAGGTGACTCGACGCTGCGGCCCGGCGCGGACCTGCGGAGCGCCGCGGAGCGGGTCACGTGTCGGACGGGTTTTCGTGCCTAAGGGAAATCCAAGTCCCTAGAAGGGTGCGCCCACCCTTGACGAGGTCCACGGGCACCCCGAGGGTCGAAGGCGCTACGAGGAGGCCGCTGGGACGTCGCGAAACCCTCGGTGGCGAGACGCCGGGGTGCTCGGGGATCGATCGGCGCTCGTCCTCGTTCCCGATGTCGGGACGCCCTTGCAGGGCCCCAGGAGGGGCCCGATCACGCCGAGGCGCCGCGCGTCGGGCCGCGCCGGGCGTCGCGACGCGCCTGACGCGGCTCCCTGCCGCGACGCATCCTCGCCTCGGAACGCAGCTCGCATCCGGCCGCACTCGCGCCTACTCGAGCCGCACTCGCGCCTATTCGACCGCCACTGTACTCCGCGGAGCGTTCTCGCTCTCTCGCTCGCTCTCGGGCCAGTCCGCCCGCGCCCCGCCGCCTGGGAGTACCCAGCACCGAGAGGGTCGCGGCAGCCCCGTTTGCGCACACACGCACGTGGCGCCGCGCGCTCTCGTGGCCGCGACGAGGAGCGCGGCTGCGCGACGCCCTTGCCTCAAGGCCGGCTAGACCCGCTAATTGCGTTAGTCTTGGGGTATCCTCGCTGTTCCCTCGGATATTTTTAGATGAGGGTAGATGGTGGATGGTTGATAACGATAAATGGCGGTAGATGACGATTGATGGCGGTGGACGACGACAAATGACGATGAACGACGATTGATGAACATGGATGACTGCAGATCACCAAAGATCACTCGCGACGACTTCTCCAGAGCTCGCGTCTTCCTTTCATCTCTTTCTCCATCCTCCTCACCCCTGTGGAGCATTGATCGATAAGCGTTACATGACTTGATGGATCGCATGGCTTAACCTGATACGACGTCATCGGTTAATTCGGGCGTGCTCGTTAATCCCAGAAACGGCAGCAGTGCGGGAAAGAGGAGTTCCTCGCATCGATTGCAGCAGGGACGACGTAAGGATGCGCCGCGGGGATGCGCGGGAGACTCGGGCCACGTGCTCGCGAGCACTCGAGCGCCACCTGGCGGCCGGAGAGAAGAGCCAACGAGGTGGCCGCACATGGTCCCCCATTCAACCGAGTTCCACATTCGAGTGAATACTGTTTTTAATGTTACTTCGCGGTGGAGATGAGATCGGTCGATCTCCTCCTGTCGATCGTTAATCTCTTTAGTGGAGGAGGTGAAAAAGCGGCGCGCTTCGCTTTTCGTAAGCTCTTTATCGGCCGGATGCACAAAGGGCCGATGCATGCAAATGGGCCGGCTCGCGATTGCGTCGACCTTTTTGAAAATGCGTTCTGACGGGTTTTTCCTGGCTCGGGGGAGAGCATCGCGCAATTCCACTAATGGAAGGCGTGACGCTCGGACATAGGTCGGGGGATGGTATCTCTTGACTTGATGCCGCATGTAAATGCAACGGCTCGTCATCGCGAGGTGGAGGGTGGCTTCTGGTTTCGGGGTGGCGTTCAACAAAAACGGAGTAAAGCGACCTAAAAAAAGAGTTCTCGACGGGACATATCGCCGGCCCTCGTGACAAAGCGCACAAAGGCTCGAGTTTGAAGCCCGCGACCGGTAAATCTCGCCGGCTCTCGAAATGCCGGCTCGAATATGTTGGAAGAAATCGATGGGAACGGTGAAAAATATATACCGCAGCGGGACAATCGATGCCCGGGTCGGCCGCCTGGAAATGACGATTTCGAGTCGGCAAAGAATTATTCCAAGCGGAATTAGGGTCAGGCATTGCTGGCGTGGGGAATTTCGAGGGTCTTCGAATTCCGGGAGCGAATTTCACCCCCCGCGACATTTCCTATCGAGGCCAGTTCCGTATTGGAGATCAGCGCATTCTACGAATGAACCCTGAGAGCCTCCCCTGACCCGAAAATCCCGTCAGAGACCGCGTTAACAATTTAACGCGGTGGCCTAGATTTCTACGTCGGCGCGCATCGCCCTCCGGGCCGAGTTTCTAAATTAATCAGGGAATCGATGACGAGAATTTTTATCACCGGCTACCGGGAACGATTTCCGGGGGCTATCGTCCCTTTTTCTCTGGATTCATCTGCCGGAGGAATTCCGACGAACCACCCACCACCCACCGCCTCTTTTCGGCGCATCGGGGCATCGCGATAGCCCAAAGTGCAGTCGAGACGACGGCTCGTAATTCACCGGGACGTGGCTCTCCTCGGGAGAAAAACCACGAGAAGTAACCTCAAATGGGTACCGAGTCGTCCTCGAGGGGGGAGTTCGCCCCCAGAACGCGAAAATAAGTCCTCCCCCCAATTTCCTTCCGAGCTCCCGGAAGGGTGGCGGCGCAGATATGGAATTATTCCCCAGGCTCTCCAGGAGTGCATGTCAACCCCTGGCCGTGCTTGAAAGAGCACGGGCCTTGAGAGGCGCCGAATTTCTCTCCCACATCTTTTATATTCATTTTTTCCCACCCGGAGGACACGTGCGAAATGACGTGAATTTAATGCGGGACGCAATGGCGGGGTGCAGGATGCATCGTCGAGGGGGAATGGGGGAGACGGGACTCCTTATTCGGAATTTAAGGCACGTCTGGTCGCTATCGCTGGGGTATCGAAAATCTCGACACCCACGAAGGCTCCGAAAATAAGCTTCCTTCGCAATTTCCTATCGCTGGGAATATCGAGGTCCTGTTCGCGGGCCGACATCGAGGGGCGGAATTATTTCCCTGCCAACCGTGTCACGGGGAACGCCTATATCGACTGGGGCAAGACAAGTGCATGGATTGTGCACCCTCTCGCGACCTACCTCAAACGAAGTGCCGAGTCGTTCTTTCGCGGGGTGTCGGAAAGTCGAGTTTAATCGCGCCTTCATTTATTACCTCCTCTGCATAAGGTTATACACGGTAATGGAACGTCTGCAGGACTTGCATTGAAAATTAATCACCCCTGACTTGGCTACTGCCCCCGGGGAAACGATGTCTGCAGCTTCCCCTGGGGTAACGATCGTATTGGAAACTTGTCGACCGGGGCGATTGACACTTGGGGAGGATATCCCAAAATTGGAGACAAAGGCACCGCGCTCTAGGGAAGGCTCGGCCCTCTCCCAGGAAGACCTCTTGACACCTCCTACGGAGACGGAAGAAGCACACCCCACGTGTTTTCGAGCACTTGCAAGTGGACGAACGGCAAAAATAGAAAGCTCGGTCGATATTAATTGTGTCAAGTGTGGACCCTCGGCTTCTGCGCGAAACCAGAGGAAACAATACCCGACGCGACTTTTATCTACGAATTACTAGCCGGACTCGGTGGGGTCTCTTATGTCGCGATTTCGCGAGGGTCGCGTATGCACCTGTCCAAGTGTCGTCGACACGTTTCCCATTTTTAGCGAGATCGATAGCTACCGAGGTTCTAAACGTACTGAAAGACGTTGACCCCCGTTGGCGACTCCGGAACCGTCCCTTGTTAACCCTTTGGTGTTTCAATTGTTCCACGCATTGGCATACTTTGCGCATTCCTCGATACTTCACTACTCGTAGTTATAAGTCACTCATTGAGGCGACAATTAACGGGCCCTGATTTTCCCTTACTTTGGGTCAATCTCAAGCGTCGATAAGGTTCAATTGTCCGAATTCGGTCAATCATTGGGGACCGGCCGGTAGATTTGATCCTGCAGATGAATAGGTGCTCGCTGACCTGGAACCGCGCCTTCCATTGAATGCGCCATTTTCGACCAATACCTGTATAAAAAGGCGCAGATTTCGGGGAGGGATTAATTCTGGATTAAAGACTCAAGGCTCGAAGTTAAATCCACCCGCTCGCAAACCCACCGGCCGGTCTCCTGCTGGCAGGAGATTGCAAACAATGGCCGGAACTTTGGAGTGTCGGGTAAACAGTGAGTCGTGAAATTACCGTTCCCCGTCGTCGTTGAAGGCGTACTCCCCCAGGATGAGGTCCCGAAGTCTGTACCTCGGTGGCAGGACTATCGGCAGGCAGGGCTCCGGCTCGTTCATGATTCGCCTTTCTCAGTTCCTCGGAAGTCCTCGTCAAACTCTTAGGCCCTGTAAATCCCCGAGGTCCGAAAAATCCCAATTAATTTCCAATCGATGCCCCAGGTCCGAAAAAACCGTCACTTCACGTTTTACTCTCACTATTGTCCGCTCTCCACGGCGTCCCCGACGTCAAACATCCTGTGGTCGTCCGAAATGGTCCAGGGCGGCATTCCAGGACACCCACACAGGGCCCAAAAAAATATAACTCGTCCACCTCTTCGGTCGCATCCGAGGATCCACCCAGTGCCCCACATCCTGGCGCCAGAAGCCGTGCACGTCGGTCACGTTATAACGTCTTAATGTCTGCCCTGATACGTCGCCTCGACGTTACGGCCTCCTGGATTGCATGGTTTCCCCAGAAACTCTTATGGCGGCTTAATCCGCCCGGCGAAGAGCGCAATATCTATATTAATAACGATTAATCAAGCTAACGACGAGACTCACATTTTTCGCAATTCCAAAATCCTCAACTTCATCTTCCCGGATTATCGTTATTACTATCCTGGGGCGTGGTAAGACTTTAATTCTTCTTCTCTTCTGGGCGCTTTTTTAGAAGTTTCATTTCTGGCGGCTTCTTGTCGGTGATTAGAGGGTCTTTTTTCGTTAATGTGCA
This sequence comes from Orussus abietinus, assembly GCF_000612105.2. NCBI lineage: Eukaryota > Metazoa > Arthropoda > Insecta > Hymenoptera > Orussidae > Orussus > Orussus abietinus. The sequence continues at coordinate 1,792,357 of NW_019396012.1, forward strand.
GGTCTTCGCCATCTTCTTGCACTCTCAGGGTCACATGGTTCCACTCGTTCTCCACGGGGACGAGAACGGTCTCTCAGGTGTCGAGGCTGCAACGTAATGACGCGGATAATTCCCGATTCTACGCGCTCGTTGCACCGTCTCTGTAGCGGATTAATTAACGTAGTGGGACGGGCGACGATTGCGAATTAGTAGCGGCTCTTCCGGATGGGGTGGCGGCGTCGCGTGGCGTCGCGGCGCGCGAGGCGCACTCCACGGCGTCTCGCGTTTCAGTGAGGACTGCATGCCGAACCGGCGGCGTCCCGACGCCTGTAGAGGCCGACGCCGCCCGCGATACCGATCCGCCACGGTCAACCTCGCGACGTGGAAAATACAACTCAGAATGAGTTTAATGATAACGTGAAATTCGTAATTACAACTAATCTAGAGAAACTTTGCTAAATGATACTTCCCTGAGAAAACTTGATACATCGCGTCACATGTAATATCAAGTCATCTCCATTTCCACTCCAAGAAAACCTCTTTGATAGGAATTCACCTTCTAACGAGGACTTTCTTGCGAACTGGCGATTTTTTCGATAAATCGCTACCGGATTCAAAAGTCAGGACTGGCGGCCCGACATCTCGCGGGAAACGCCGGAAGTTTGAATCGAGTTAACGAAACATGGAGAGGTTTTCAATTTTAGAGGGAGAATCTTTAATAATTGTCGCTTACCTTTGCAGGGATTCGTCGAACGCGAGGTTTACTAGCTAAAAAGGGGCAGGGGAGACGGAAGATATGAATATTATGGGCTGTAGTAATGTTAATTGTTCTCTCTGTCGGGTCGTATCGTGGATCGTTCCATTACCGCGCGGCGCGGCGTCGTATAGTGGTGCCATCTGTGCGCGGCACGGAGAAACTCGTAGCCAGGACGGTTTCGCGCCGCCGCGTTATCGGCGCGAGGTTTGAAATGTTTGAAATGGTTCGACGGGTAAGTAGGCGCGAAACTCGCGCGATAACTCGGCGGAGAGGTTGCAATTTCCTCGATTCTCGATGAATTCCCGAGCCCTAACCCCCTCGGGCCTCGCCCTTCGATCTCTTGCATGCTCTCGAAGACTAAAATCGCACCCGCGAGGAGTTACGTAAACGTCAAACGCCGTGCATCGGGCTCGCCTTATGTAATCGGAGGTCCGAGGCACCGCGCGAGCACGACGCAACGTAAATGTTCGGCGTAAGCGAAATATTTACACGCTCATGTAACCAGCCTCTTACGCGCGCGATGCTTACGCGACCTCCCCTGCCGGCAACCCGGGGTAAGACGCGAGGTAAGAAGAACGGTTTCGTAACGAGACTCCGAGCGTGTCAAAGTCGCCGAACGGAAGTGGCGACCGCGCGTTTCCGCGTGGACCGAATTTAATCGGCTTCGCTTAAAAATACCCACATTTTATGTAACGCCTATTTAATCGCTTCCAGGAAGGAGAGAAGATGGTGGCGCATGAGGTTCGAATAATAGAGATAACCTAGAAAAATCCAGCGACTCGCAGGTTTCGACCCTTTCTCATATCTCCATACTATACACCACTTCTTCCACCGATTTTCAAACAGACCTGAAAAGACCTCCCATTTCCAACAATCCAACAGAATTTAGCCGTCTGCAAGAGGAAATTGCTCAAGAAGCGTCATTGGTTACGGGAAATGGAAGATCGAGAAACGACCCACGAGGTGGCAACCACTATGATGTAAGGGGGATCTTATTTTTTAACTTATATCCCGTCTTACAAAACGCCGCTATATTGCGATGTATTAAAAGTGTTATTGGTTAGTTAACAGATCAACGGCTATCTTTTGGAAGTATTCTACGACTGGTCTATCTAAAGGGCTGCCCCGCAACACTTCATCTCCTTTACATCAAGCCCATACACCGCCGACCGCCGACCGCCTCCGCCGACCTCCAACCGCCGACCGCCTCCGGGTCATCCGCGTTCCCCGATTAGCCGATATCCTTTTTCGTTTTTCTTTCTTCCTTCTTTTTTTTTTCCTCCACCTCGTAATCCGACTTACGTAACGGCGGTAATGTAACCAAACGTATGTAACGCGAGGCTTGCATAAGGTAGCCCCTACTCGACCCACGCGGCCGCGCGCTTAGGGTAACCGGCGCGACGCAACGGCAAGCGGCATAATCTATTGTTTGGCAATAGTTGTACACCAGGTTGCGCAACGGACCAGTTAACACGGCGGGGGCGATTCGGGTTTTACGAGCGATAGATTTTTGGCTCTATCCCGCGAGGCGTCGCGCGGTCCTCCGCGAAAGGGTTACGCTCGTTAATCCCGGTTCTTCGGGTCCCCAGGATTTATTTATCCGGCGCGTCGAGATAAATGAAATTGGATGCATTACGTCCGCAATCTGGGAGGGGGGGATAAGGGAAATAAAATTAAAGAAATTATGCAACCGGTCGCGCGGCGTAATCTATTGTTCAGCGATAGTTGATCGGTTGCGCAACGGACCAGTTGACTCGGGGCGATTCTAACGAGGGAACGATTTTCAATCCCGCTTTTTGGGACGCTCTTTTCTTAGGATCAAAGCTACTTCGATAAGGGACCCAGGTGGACATTTCGAAGTTCTCTCCGCCGTTTTCATTCACCCGTTTCTACCGTGTCACCGGGTAGGAATGCGGCTCGCCATTAACAAGCGAGGTGTTGAAAGGTCTCCGGTCAGTGAATGTTGCACTCTCCCTTTAAATGGCGACAGAGGGTCAAGAGGTTTCTAATTGGATCACGTAAAACAGGGTGGAGGCGGCGACCTCCTCCTCGACGACTCGATAGACCCGGAGGGATTTCACGGCCGTCGAGTCAACCCTGAAATCGGTAAGTGTTCATCTTCTCACGGGTCCAGGTGTATCTGTGCAGATTTATTTCATGATTCTATCGGTTTCTTGGATAATGTCGGAGTATGTTCACAGGGAAGTCGTCGATGACCGAGAAATGTCCCAGATGCACCCGGGGAGATGAATGATCTCGAGGGTACGCATAGAGACGGCTTAAGAATGAGCCAAGTTACGTCCGACGAAGAGGAGACGATGCGGACGGCCGGGGGAGAGAGAGAGAGGGCGGAGAGGCGATACCGGATGCAGGCGACACGCGTCGCCGCGACGCGTTTTTATCGCCAGCGTGCGGCACCCAGGCCGGCGGCCCTGCGGACACAATGTACGCTTTAAAGCGCTCGCTCTCACTCGATTTGCGTAACTTGCGAGTAAGGCCCGGTGTACTTTCACGTATGATTTTTTCCCGCCATTGTATTCGCGCCCTGACGCATCGGTCTAGCCGGTGCGACCCGGCTCCTCCCTTATTAGCCATTATCTCTGTCTATCTCCGGTCTGCTCCACTATCAAATTTACCTCGGCAAGTTTTTACCCTAACGTATTACATTTTTCGCGCGAAGAGAAGGGTGACTATACCTCCTACGCAACAAAGTTGTTCATTGATATTTTTCCCCCGTAGATAACGATCGATCCGGTCATGTCGTCATTTACCAGTCAGCAAGAGCGGAGCCCGGCTTGTCCAGAAATTAATGCGCGAAAAACTCGAGCGCAAAGTGGACTCAAACGAACGGGTCATAAAGTGGGTTTTTCTCAACAGGACTGGCCAATCGGGGCTGATCCTCTTATGCTTGCGTTACTTGGTCCGTGTCGCGAACACGCGGCCAATCGCACGTCGGACGACGAAGGAGTCATTGCTCAACGCGCTTGCGTAATACAACCGGTCCTTTGACTCGGATAACGTTACCACCTCTCGTTACGGATTCGTTAAATTAGCGTCAAGCCGAATCGCTACCGCGGCAACGTGGCGGTAATAAGCCTTTCGTAATAGCCTAAACCAAAGAACTCGAACTATCGACGCCGGGCTCCCCTCTGGGCTAAAATTAAATCCTCCAACCACGTGCACTCGCCACTTACAACAAAGTCCGGCTCTTCCATCCGAAAGGAAGGGAAAAAGGAAAAAAATTACGCTTAGAAGATAAACCGGGAAATCCTTCGATGGATCGATTATCCGATGTCTGGGAAACTAATATTCCATTTAAAAAATTCCAGATCGCCGATTCGAACGCCGGGATGCAAGAAGCGGATCGCTGGAGCAATTGGATCGCAGCTGGTCAATCGGCAGGTCGGATGTGGAGTCTCGTAACGTTTCTCGGAGGCATCGACGTTGTGCAACCGCAGAATTGTGAGCCCACGTGAGAGCGAGTCGCGATATGGGCGAATCGAGACGTCATTGGGACTTGGGCGAGAAAGCGCGCATTGGAGGCCCTAGGAAGAGGCCGAAGATTTTGGACCCCTTCTCGATGACGACGATGATGGACCTACGACATGACCGCCGGTCTGCCGATATTTCGCAAGTGCCCGGGTCGAGCAAGCTCGCGGTTAACCGCATAAGCGTAAGCATAATGCACGCCGGTTTCGTCACTGCACCACTCGGGGGCCCGACAATAGAAACGCGCACGAAAGGTTACGTATCTCCGAGAGCGCTCGGTTATGAAATGCGGGGCTGGGCCCTCGGGAGACGGCAAAGAGGAGACGGCGAATGACCTCCCTGATGTACGCGACCCGTTGTCGAGTTTTCCTGAAACGGGAGCCTTGCACCTGCCGATCTTGCCGAGCGCATCTGCGCGCGACCGACTACAAGGCTATCCTCGGGGGATGTTTACAAAGTACGGACTTTCTAGAATATACAAACGGAATTCCGAAAAGTGCGCGGGGAGAAAGCTGTAGAGGAGGTTTCGGACCACAAGTTTTGTTGGGTGAATTTTTTTGTAGGTTGAATAGTTATGGGGGAAATCGCTTTCGAGAAAGGGGGCAAGAAAGGCGGGAGGAACGAGTGTATCGATGGTAGGGATGGTTTTGTTTTGGAGTTGGAACTCTTTCCGACTTTCGAGGATGCCCGGTTATGAAACTCCGAGTTCTTAGGTAATAACAATGCCCGGAGCGTGCTTTGGCATGATATTCGAAGGCGATGTCGAGTCGTCCCGGGGACGACGGGATGTACCTGCGGGGAGCAGGTGCCGACTCTCTCCGCCGCGTCGCGGGTAAATGCCATTTTTCTACCTCACCGGTGTGAGGTATCAAAAAACGGTATTAATAAAATTCATTCGTCATCCTGGGAGGAACAACTTTCTCGGAAACGAAATTTCTGTAGCACGCACCGTTCGCGAGCGAGGCTCATCTCGCGAGGGTCCGGCGTTCCTTTCGAGCCATAAAGAACGATGTCGGTGGGAGCCCTCCCAACTTTCTTCATCTACTTTTTAAAATCACGCGACCGCCGCCTCTTTGCCAAGTTTCAGTGGGCTAAATTTACCCCCAGAGAGCATGCGGACTGCATAAACTATTTCCCGCTGTAAATCTTGTTCTTTATGGGAGTCTGGGAAGACACTCGCCTCATCTCGAAGCCATGGCCCGGGTTTACGACCTTTCTTCGAAAGCGCGATTCCCGAATAGAATTCGAACAATGAGTCCGCCCAAATTATACTAAACACCGATGCCCCGAAAACCGTGGCGGGAAGGGTTGGGAAATTAATTTCCCCACGTTCATTCATCAATCTTGGCTTCGGCGAACGGAAACGCGGCTAAGGAAAGGGTTTGAGTCGGCCCACCTGGAGGGGGGCCTCTTTGTCCGAAACGGAGGTGTGCCGAAAGGAGAAAGGCGAGGCCGTGGCTTTTCGGGTGGCCATGACCCGATTCGGTGAATTACATAAGACCCTCTTTCCTTTTGCAGCGAGACGTCGAGGTGAACATCCAGACGAGGCCAAAGGGGAAGCCTCCACCGGAAAGGGGTCGCGTCTCGTAAAAAGACAACCCCCCCACAATGCACTTTCAAGATCTCCTTCGCCAGGTGAAGGGAGTCCTTTGGCTGCTGGGAATTCCGGAAAATTCAACCGGGACCACGGTCCCCATCGGACCCGGCGAAAAAGGAATAAAATAAAATAGGCAATCCTCGTAATGGCTCGGCCTGTCTGTGCGCCGCGACGCTTAAAGAAGGCGTAATCGCGCCATTTTCGTAATTGCATTATTACGAGGACTCGTTGTGTAACGCGCTCCGGGGATACATTCGTTACGTCGAGGTTTGGATAAGCACCTCGGAGCACCGAGCTAGGTACACGAATCGAACCAGGGGCATCATTATTCCCGCACCGAAATATTCCGGCATTAATTAATATAATTGCCCGCAATAACTCAGCCGCTAATCGCTAGTGAAAATCATACGGGAACAAAAGCGAGCCCGATCGGGCTGACATAACGCGGAGTGGCCTGTACTAATGCCATTAATAACCGTTACGGCGAGATCTCTGAGGTTATCAGCTGATCGTACGTCCACTCGACGGCCGAAGTGCAATCCCGCACCTGCATGACACCGAGATTAATTGCGGCGCGACGATTCGGTGATTTGTGGCCGTGAAAACGCCCGATTGCGTTTACACCTCCGCTCGGGTACTTGGTGGTGGTCCAAGATGCTGGGAGCCGCTCGACAGATCATCCCTTATCCTCGAGACGCTAATTGTCCTCGGCGAGAAATACGTAAGACCGCTTTCCTCTCAATTTATCCACGTTTATAAAGCGCCTCGTTTATCGCTCTACCAGGACGCGCATGTACTCGTAGATATGCCGATCTTCCCCGAAAGGTTTTTAGTGAATTATAAACGTTTCTGCAAGTATCTAGACCTGCGCCCTGAGAAAAGGAAATTCATCGAACCAAATAAATATTTTCCCAATTCAAGGAACAATAATTTAACACTGAAATGAGTTGAAATAAATTGTTCTTATTCCGAAGGAACTTTGCATCCGATTTATTCGAATTTATTTCTGTCAAGTCGGTATTCCTTGAATTAAAAAAATATTTCTTAAGGTGAAGGAGATTTCTTTCCTCAGAGCAGGTATTCGTAGATATTTCTGCCGAATATTTTAGGAAGAGTTTCAATCAGTCATCGATGTTTCAGGGGGCTGTAACTAGATATACACGTACTCGTAGATACGTGCCGAATTTTTCTGAGATTTTTTAGTGGGTTATAGATGGTTTTATGGTCTTAGGGACCGACTCGTCCGGGTGCTGTGACGTAACGGAGCGGACCGATATCCAGCCTGTCCGGAGATCGCGATACCGGGCGGATTGCGTCGCTACGTAGGTGCACGGCTACTCGCACGAGATCGAGGAACGCCAGGAGAGGGAGGGAAGAGAGGCCCGTTTAACGCAATCTCCGATTACATAAACCGTGCTCCGATTCTCGGCTCTAGAGCCCCGGTACCGCGACCGCGACCAGCCGCCTCGCGAAAGCGCGACTCGCGAGGCCCTCCGCGATTCTTATGTAAAGTTCGCCCGACGGGCTGAAGGCCCCCCAGGGCCCCTGCCGATTTGACGACCCTATCGTTATGTAAATCTCTTCTAATTCGATCGTCGAACCCTCTGCCCATTCGACTCGCGTCCAGGTGTGACAATTAATTAGACTTAATTAGCCCATAAAATCTATAAAATGATATTCAGCTTGTACACGTCGCCGTCGTTACGTAAATCTCGCCTTAATTTCACATAATCGCACTTTTCGGGAGATTTCATTTAGCTTCCTGATACGTAACAACAGTCGCGATAAATCGAGGACCCAACCGATCGGCGCCGATTTCGGTGAACTCGAGGTAAACGTGCCCGATTTAACTGCGCGGGTTAGAAGTCGTTACGATTCATCGTTCTAATTTATCTCCGGCCATGTGATAAGCTCGGGCGGTGCGCACTATTTATTTACACGCAGACCGATTTAGGAGGGATTCTTTTTATTCATTGCATATAAGTCCCCGAGAGTGTACCGAGTCGGTGCTTTTATTTTAAGAGCGTGTGATCGATGCGACGACGATCGCTACTTGCGGGCCGGTCGGCCGCGAGCTAAGGAAGTAAAGTAAAGAGCGATGCTCGACGCGCGACGCCTACATCGGGGACGTCTCGAGCGTCGAACTGTCGGGGCGATCGGTGGAGGCGCGGCCCGTCGAGGCACGCCGCGACGCCAAGCGTCGGTGCGCCGGGGGAATCCGAAGCGTCCCGTCGAACCGCACATTGTAGATACTGTGTTGCGGCCACGCGCCACGCGAGCCCCACGTGTCGCGTAAGCTGCACGCGCGACAAAGCGCGACTATTCTGTCGCCAAGGATTTTCTCGGCGTAACCGACACCCCCAGGGTTTGACTTTGCTCGCAGATTACGCCTCCCTTGGATATCAGGACGTTAGATAAGATCACTTAATAATTGTACCGCTGGTAATGTTAATTGTAAATTCAATTGTAACGTTAATCTTGAGTTACACTCGGAAAAGGAGATTCATTGAAACGAAGAAATGTTCCTAGGAATAGTACCGAAGAAACATATTGTTAATTAGGGAAATAATTAATGTCGCGTCCGATTTATTCGAGTTTATTCGAGTGGAATGATTAACCGCTGAATTAATTTTCACGCTATTCGAAGACATTTCTCCGGTACGATGAAATCGTTTTCACGGTGTAACGACACGTGGGCTGGACCATACTATTTTCAAGGGTTAATTTTACCCTGAGGGGTTAGACATTATTTCCGCTTTACTCTGCAGAAAATTGAAGCGGTTCAGACCACGTGGTCGGGTTCATGGTGAAAATGTAGAGATGGGAACAACCGCAAGTATTGAGCGACCTAATCATTTCTGGAATATCGAGGGATATCGAAGAAAAATCGATTGAGAAATCGCGGGATTTATTGAGGAGAGAGTCGAGTCGAGTTGATTTCTCGATAGGAGGGCGATTAAAGGGTTATCCGAGGTCAGGTTTCGAACGATTCGGGCCCTGCAGGGAAACCCGCGTTCGAAATCGGATCGGCTCTCGACGCTCCCGCTGAGGTAATCGCGATTGGTAATCGTGGAAGGTAATGGTAACCGGTGAGGCTAACCGGTATTATGTCATCTTATCGGTTCGCCTCGGTACCTTTACAGCCAGGCGGGTCTCGCTCTGAGCATGCTAACTATGTCGATACTTTGTCGGCTCTGGGTACTCACCAAGTACTCGTATGACCGAATGCACTTACCGATGCATACGTGCAACTGTATCGATTCCACGAGGCGATAATTCGACCGAGTCACGCATGTCGATACATTTTAGAACGCGAGGTGACGGCGCCGGCACGTACACGCGACGGCGGCCGCGAGGCTCGAATTTCGGCCCGATTTTACTCGTTAACGGTAAAGAAGCCGAGTAAAAGTTGTATAGAAAAGATCTGCATGATAATGCGGGGAACAACTTTTGTCCCAAGTGTTTTCCTCCAGGACGCAGCGTTTCGCATCTGCGAGCCGATACCTGCGAGCGGGTGAAAATCGGCGATCACGCTCGCGCGATTTCGTTACCGCGGTGAAATCGATACCTTATCTCGCGCGGCGATTATCGATAACATCGATGATAGGTGATAAACCTCGAAGGAAGGAAAGAAGTCGAGCTCGGACGTGTGTCGCAGCTTGGGTGGATTCAGTTAATTTGGCACGACTAGTTTCTGCGTTTCCGCAACTCCCGGAATAAACAACGCCGACCATTCATACTTATTTTCCCGTATGACTCGTTCCGAGACCGTCTTCAAGTACTCTCGTTGTCCATTTATCCGAGCACTTAGGAATAACTCGGGACCAAAAAAAAAACTGCAGATTTATTTTCATGCGTTAACATGTATTTATAATTTATACTTATACTTATACTTATACTTATTTATTTATGTAACGCAGGGCGTCTAGTCCATTGCCAAGAGACTAGGATTAAAAATACCGCCTGCAGAAGGTCCCTTCTAAACGAGTAACGAGTTTTGGACAATTTCCGGTCGAAATTGGTACTTGGCGCTATTATAAATAATAAGTACATAGAAAAAGCCGGGAAACAAGGAGCGGTCCCATTCCGATTTCCTCGTCGGCAAGAACGCGTCTTACTCGCTAACGGTTTACGTAATGCGCGATACGTTGTATTTCGATGATTAACAATTTGTTTTGCGATCGGCTAAGGTGACTCTTCGCGCGACACAAATACCTTACGTAACGTAGCCGGATAAATGCGCGTGCAAGCGAAAATTAAGCATACTTTGTCGGACGAGTTTCTGCGAGTTCAAAATCGCCCGAGTAGAGATCAAGATGGCCGATCAGAATTATCGATAATTCTTTAGATCGAGCCGTGACTCCCGATTCTGACCAAACACAAGGCCCTTGACATTGGCCCGCCATTGTCATCGAGTCATTTCCTCGAAGAAATGACTCGATGACAGCAACTCGTCCTGCCGGAAGTGCCTTCCTTTTTCTCCCTTTATTCAACCCCTTCTAACCAGGAATGCGAAGTTAAATTCCACGTCCGGTGGGAAAATTAATCTCGCCTTCCCTTCTGCGCGTACTCGCACTTGCAGCGTGCATACGCCTGCATTACTCACGCGCCTTACGTGCATTACGTGGAAGCGACTGATTTAATCGCGGACCTCCGAGCTCCGCGACCGCGATATTATCCGACAATGGGCTTCGATAAGCCGATATCGACCTCGTCGACGCGCCGATAAAGTATCGCTCTCGACAATCGCAATGGAAAATAAATATTTAAATTGAATTAGGACGCCGAGGCGAGGCCTCGAGTCGCCGACAGGGATTTAGGAATATCCGTCGTCTCCCGTAACGACATTCATACGTTAATCGCATATCGCCTATTACCCCAACTACGTACATATATTATTTAAGAAATAATAACAGGGTTAAAAAAAATTGTAAGTTCATAGGAGAATTCAAAAAGCGCGCCATTGTTATATGCGCTCATATACGCTCATATGCGCTTACATAAGCGCAGCACGCGCCGGGGCCCGCGCGCGCTGCCCGACTGACAGCGGCGAGCGCCGGTACCGGCGGCCGCGATTCGAAATCCGCGCGAGCTCGACCGCCGGGCGCGCGGGGCAGGGGAGGGGTCTCGCCCGGGCGGCGGGGCCGCCATGGCGGAGGCGGCGGCCCCCGCCACTCTGACACCGAGGCCGCCTCGCGGCGCGGCGGCCGCGCATTGACAGCGGCGACGCCAGTCGCCAGTGCTCCGTTGCCGCGCAGCGAGACCACGTTGCCTCGTCGCCTCTCGCAGCCACTCGCGCGGGCAACGTCGCACCTCGCGCGCCGCGAGCTGTCAGTTTCGCGTGGTCGGCTGCGCGAGTCGGGTCGCGGAGCGCTCGATACTCTCCGGGCGCGAGAGAGACAGAGGGGGCGACCGAGTGCGAGCGCCGTAGGGACAGCCATGAGGAACGGCTTCAGCTTCTGCAAGTCGGCGGGCAGCGGCTTCTACCGCGAGGACTTCTCCGCCCGGCGGAGGGCCTAGGCTCGGAGATGACCGAAGCCGGGCCCGAAGAGCTCCGACCGGCCGCGGAAACGCGCGACCGCCGTCTGAGACGGCGGCGCGCCGAACCGCTCGACCAGTGCCCCGAGGCCTGCGTGCTCGGGCCCGACCGACTGCGGCCCCTCGCCGCCGCGCTCCTGCGCCAGGTCGCCGGCGCCGGGCGCCGGGCCCGCTGCGAGCCCTCCTTTGCCTGTCCCGCGTGCGAGGGCACCCTCTGCCAGCCCGCCACCGCCAGCTGCGGCCACTCCTACTGCCGCGGCTGCTACGAGCCTGCGCGCGCATGCCGCGTCTGCGGACAGCGCCTCGGGCCCCTCGGCAAGACCAACGTGCTCGTCCAGCGGCTCGTCGAGAAGTGGTGGCCCAGGGACGCCCAGGCCAGCTGGGCTCGCCACGAGGGCGACGCGCTCCTCAGGGAGGGCCGTCACGCGCAGGCCCTCGAGCGGTACAACGTCGCCGTGCACCTTGGTGAGTCACCAGCTAATCCTGGTTTACGTAACCCCGGTTAGGGAAACGCGAGGTTAGAGTTTTACCGCCTTCGGGGAGACGCGCGAACCCGGCTCCTGGACCCTCCCGTGGAATTCCCGGATCTTACCGTTTATCACCAGAACTCCCAGGACCCCAGGCTATTGCTTCTATCCTTTAATTGCATAATCTAGGAATATTAAGATATAACTAATGAAACACGCGCCAAATACGTCCTACTAGAAGAGTCCATTTTGCATAGTCGTATACATATTGTGGAGACCAATCGCAGAAAGACGATGAGATCCGGTACTTTTGCCAAATACTTTCCCCGGGGGTTATGTGGAGAATATTTTACATCAACTCGAACTCCGGATCGGGGGGTTAATTAGCAGGTTTAATTTGCGAGATTACCGGTGACAGACGCTGCTTTTGGCCGAGCTTCTATTTCGCTCCGCCTCGTTTTGGAGGCCGACGAGGTTGCAAGAGAGCACGCGTTGCGAGGCTCCATGATAGACACACAGCCTCCCTCGCTCGGCATCTCGGCAACTGGATTTCGCGATGATGAATGGGAGCCCTGCCTCTGAGAAATTGTCACCGGCCAGAAGAGCCTCCGAGTCACTCCTCGCGAACAAATAACCCCGGCAAGATGCGCGCGCTTACAGCACATTAAATATCACGCTGGGAATAGACTTTGCGAATTGACCCTCGAATATTGTCTGATAAACGGGACATGTCCGCGAACGTCTTGTCGGATCAGTTTCGATCGTGTCGAGGCGACGTCGACGAGGAAAGAAAAAATCCAGACGAATCTCGAGCAACGCGTGGGACAGATATCGCAAAAATATCCACGCTCTTATTCATTCTTATATACTTTACACGCATGTATTCTTTTTAATCGGCCGATTTCAAGCCGTCGCCTTAACGCCACTTGTGTACGCGTTTATCCGGCCATTGTCACGCTTATACGCTATTGTTGAATCAGTGGTTGCATTTATCCACGGGTTGCGCAACCACCCTAGAGTGGACGACGGGATTTCTGGGAGCGCTCCGATTCGCTCGCGATTTATATCATTTCTCGATGAGTCTTTTTTTTGTTTTTTTCGTCTTGCTGCGAACTTCTTTATTCACGTCGCCTCGTTTTCGCGTTATTTCGCCGACCCCTTTGGCCACGGGCTAGGCACAAAGCGGGACCGACGAGCGACGGGGTCGACGACCCCCAAGAGCGAGGTCCGACTCTTCGCCTTTGTCTGAGGCCGCGGTATAAAAAAAAATTTTTTTTTTCTCTCCTTGTCCTCGCCTCTTATCGCTCTTTACTCTCCGTCCCTCTGACCCGTGAATAAATCCGCCGATTTCGAGGAAGGCTCCATTGGCGATGGAAATGGGAAATCATGAAAAACTGCCCACGCGACACAGTCGGCTTAAAATGTAACGTAAGGGTTATTTATATAATAACCTTTAAATATAAAATAACACCTTAGCATCGAGCTATTCGTCAGGAATATTTGGATTTCACGGTGAAAAAAAGAAATTGTGAACTTTACTGTAAAATTCTAAACGGTGGAATTTTTGTATGATCGTAAGATTTATTATTAAGAGTTTTTCCTGTTCGTTTTTTTTTCTTTCTTTTTAACGGTGAAATTCGCAAGTTTGGGGAGAAACGGCTGGTACCTTTCATGAGATACGGGAAAATTCGAGAGGCTCTCCCGGAATCTCTCTGGCGAGACTTGGAAGGGACCAGAACCCGCTCGCGAGGAATTACATAAATAAGTATTTATAACTCGCATCTTTTCAACCGTACCAGTACACGAGGACTCGTATGCCCCCTTTTCGGCTATTAAAAACCTCGGACCTGGCCTCATTGACCTCTTTACCAAAGTAGCCGTCAAAAGAAAAGGGAAGACCGTAGAGTATCTCCCCTCGAAGGGGCGAGAGGGGGAAGATGCATTTCGGAGCAAGGGGCGAATCTCGATGCACCGGGCGGAGAATAGGAGATTCGGGGGTAACAGGAGACTTTACTTAGGACAAACGTGAATCCGTGAAAATGAACCGGCAAAACCTCCCGGAAACACTTTCGTTACATTGAACCGACAAGAGAAGAAAAAGATAAAAAAAAAAATAAATCACGGATTATTTTACCGAGACAAGAGAAATTCCATTCATTGTTGCAATACCCATTTCCAGCCGCAGAAAATCCTGCGTCACCCGCGCTTGTTTTCAGTGGTCAAGAGAACATTATTATTATTTTTTTTTATTTTTTTATGTTCATGCGAATTTATTCGCTAATTTGGGAGGCACTCTTTTCCGGTGATTACAATCTACGTTGGATGCAACTGCAAACGTTTTCGCTTTAGGTGCAATTATTCCTGCAGCAAGGGGATCGGATACGTTGCCTTTTGCTGGAAGAGTAGGTTTCTTAGTTTCTTCTTTTTTTTTTCCCTCTTTTGTTTTTCGCGGTGGGAGGGAACGGCCAGGGAGAGGACTCGGATGCTGCGTTCGGACGAAGCTAAGTTCACGGCCAGTCCGGTCGGTTCTTATATAAGGAGCCAGAGAACGACTGGCGAATGGACTCGTTCGAACGCAGCCTCGACCGACGATCTCTTCTGGACGTCGGGAAGACAAAGAGCGTTGCACCTTGTCTCGGGACGAAGGATAACGAGTCGGTACGATTGGAGGTTAAAATAGTTCCCGCTGCACCAGATAGGTACTCCGTACTCGATGTGTACTGTGGTGGACACGTATGCCTTCTCTGCAAATATGCGGCACTGATGCGATGAGGATCATGTCCGCCACTGTACCCACCTGAGTACAACGAGCTACCATGAGAAGTCAGGAATATTTGCAATGATTCTTAAAATAAGATAGAATCCCTAGCCGAAATTCAAGGTCACTCTATCTCGCGTCCATTGACCCCACCGGAAGGACTTCGCCCGCGCATTTCCGCCGCGGCCGGAAGCGTTCCGCGGCCATGGTCCCGCCGCCCCCTCGAGGCGGATCGGAAGGTCTCTCTTTTCTTTTTTTTTTTTTTTCTATTTCTTTCTCCACAGAGAACGTCCGTATGAATTACTCCGAAGTATTCTAAGATCGTCTAGCGCCGCTCCCCGAGCCGGATATAATTAACTCCGTTGCGACGATTGACGGCCGACGCGCGCTCCGACCCGACGCCATGCCGCGTCCCACTGAGCGCGTCGGGGGTTCTTTTTGGAGGAAAAAAAATTATTTCCGCGCGGATCTCGAAAAAGAAAAGGGATCGGAACTCGTCTGAATTAAGATTCCGCCATGACTGATGAGCATACGCGGGATAGAATAGTTTCGATTAATTATTCACCCTTGACGCCGCGACGCGCCGCACTCTGTGGAACGCCTCTCTTCTGTCCGCCACCCCTTTCGCCATTTCTTGCGCATCTATTTTACGTCTTAATTTACCGAGGTATTCTACGTTATTTAAGATGTTCTTTTTTTTCTTTTTTTTTTTCACAGTTTTAATATCACAGTTGTCATTGTTCCTCCCCCGAAAGGGCAACGCGGGTTTCCATCGGTTATATAACGCGACCTCTTCACCTCCGTCCCTTATCAGCGTCGATAATGGCGATGTCCGAGTACTTCCGGGCGCGCGTTTCGCATGCGTCTCGCGCGGCGGATTTTTCGCACGGGCGCTCGCCCCCGCCCCGGACCCACGTGGACGCTTGCCAAATTCGGAGTGACACCGCGGGACATACGTCCTGCTTCCAGGACGGCCATGAGACCTAGAGAAGAATGGGTTGCCAGGGTCAAGGTCGCCGAGCCTACTCGGCGGCCCTTCAGGGTCAAGGCCGGGAGTTGAGGCGGGTCAGGGTCGGCCGGCACGACAGGTGCAACGCGCGGGTGCATAATGCGGCGCGACTAACGCGAGCTCATATCGTGCATCGTAACTAATTAATAGTTTCACTAGAAAAATTATTATTTAGAGAGAGAAATATTGCGAAATACCAAATACAAAAATACAAAACTTTGTTGACGCCAAGAAGTCGAAACGAGGACCTATTCACTCTTGGAAATCAGTGAAAACGATTTCCTCTGATTTTATATGATAAGCAACAATGCGATTCGATAGCGAGGGACGTTCTGCCTTAAAATCGAGGTAGGGTTAGAGAGGGATATTTAAAAATACTAATTAAATTCTGGCGAGTTTGGATGACACCGAAATCGAGATGCGTGAGGAGGTCGACTCGAGGGGGCGGTTAGGGTCAAGGAGATACCGAGATACATGTGTGCGAATGTCTCGATACGTAGACGCATCTCGTTCCACGGGAAACCGGGATGCGTCCGTGAGCACGAAAAGGGGCCATGGCGGCCAAGGACGGAGAGCGAGTTCGAGAGCCCTCCAAGGGCGGCGCGTTGCGGCCAAGGTTGGCCGAGAAACGAGCGAGCGCCGTAGCAGGGGCTTAGCGCTCTGCAAGGTGGACCGCGATGACTCGCCCGCTCGCGCATTGCCCGAGATATCCGCGATTCCCGCTCGCCGTGTGCATCGTACGAGAAAGTACCTCCTACAAAAGTTGCTCGATAAGCCACTGGGAGTAAATTTTGTTGGAGGGGTTTTTCTCCAGCTACACGGGATTCCGCGGAAATCCCGACCCCATGGCGGGGAGGGGTGGCGGGATTTGACGGTGTCGCGCAACCGCGGGGCGTAGATTGATCCGCACGCCTCCGAGATCCGTGTCAAGGTGGCGCGAGTGGCGGTTCTCGGAATGCCAGAAAAGGAAGGAGGTCGGACGTCCTTAACGGGAGGCGACGCCGACGCCGGATCGATCGATCGAACGCACCAGGGCGGGTGGACCTATCGCCGCGTCGCGGCGACCTCGGGCCCGGCGACGGATCCGTTCACCTCGTCCGATAGGTGGCCGAAACTCGGGTTAAGATTTAAGGACTCCAAGCTCCCGTGTACGAGAGAAAGCGCGTCGAAGCGGCGATGGAGCCGCCATGTTGGGGACGCCGGGCGTCGCGAGGTGGTCGGCTCTCGTTCGGGCTCGACGTGATTCACCGTTTAATCCCGCGAAGCCGTTTCATCCTCCGAGCTGGCCGGGGCTTACGTAAGCCACATAATAACGAATTCGGCGGCGGTCGATATCTAGCGTCGCGAGAGCGCGCGTCGCGACGCTGCTCCCCCTCCCTACGCTCGTGGACACGACTCGTCGAAGTTGGGGACGAAACGTCCGCGAGATTTCCCGCTATTCTGGGAAAAAATGAGGTATTAAGGCGATTGAGAGGATCGGTCACATCGGGGGGAGGTTCCCCCCATCGGGGGCGAAAACTCAATCCCGCCCCCGACGTCGGAACGGCCCTTACGTAACTCGGTCGCGAGAGAGCTCGCACTCGTGAGAACGCGCCCGGACGAGCCAGAGACCGCTGGGGCTCGGTCACGTGCTCGGCGCGCTGTCAACCTCTTGTTATGTAAACTTCGGCCGCCAAGCCCGCCATCTGGTGGCCGGCCGGCGAACCGTGCGCACAGTGGACGCGTCGCGCTGAGCCCTGGCTTACGCTTCCGCCCTTGTCCTAACTTAACCCTTGACTACAGCTTCATCGTACATTAAAATCAGAGTCGTCGCGTCTGTCGGTTTTCTACCAGGCGCAGATTATAATTCCACGGCTGGGGTACACGGATCATCGAAAGAGTGAAGGTAAACGGGGACCTCGTTAATCAACGAGAGCTTATGAACAAAGGATTTGCCGGGGTCACGAAAAAGGATCTCGAACCTAACCTCCAATGGACCGGCGGCGTAACGAGAGCCGCGGTGTTGCCGATTGGCCGCGCGTCCCGGCCACGTGGCCGCGAGACTCGTACTCTCTCTCTCTCTCTCTCTCTCTCTCTCTCTCTCTCTCTCTCTGCGCAGGCGCGCGAGGATTCGCCCGCTCGGCAGAATCGGCCGCGGTCGCGATTGCGCAACGATAGATTTATATAAATGGTTACGTTGACACCGGCCCGGCGAGCCGGCGAGTCGTCGGGCCTCGTTATCTAACCAGACCCGGGGATCGCGGCGGTGGGCGTCCGCGTCGAAGGAGCGACGCGTCGCCCGGCCTAAGGGACTCTCTCGGCGTTGCGTCAATTACATAATGACCGGCCTTATGTAAGGTACGCGGCAAACGTCGCGCCGCCTCCTTGACGCCGCGCGGCCGGGGAAACTCGATCGAACGGAAGCGGGGTACTTGACCGTGAAGCGAGCCGCGATTCCGAGCGCGACCCTCCCCTCACCTGGCGGGCCGCGAATAGCCGCGAACGCAGCCGCGGACCTAACCGCGGAGCCGTGTAAACGCAGCCGGTCACTGCCGGTCGGGACGCGCCGGAGAGCGGATCGACTCCCTTTGCCGGCTAATCGATCTTATCGCGCCCCGATTTTTCATCCCCCACGGTCTACGTGACGATCCCTGGAACTTAAACCTTACGTAATACCGAGTCTACCTCGGTAAATCGACGCCTGGTTTGCGCCAGTCCCTTGGCTCGCGTGCCTTAATATTAAACCCACGGTGTAAACGAGGATTCGACGGCGCCTTAGCCCTCGTTGCGACTTTATATCAAGGGGTGGTCAGAGTAGTCGACGATCGCACGGTACGAGGGAGGCTTAGTTATGGAAAAGCGAAGGGTTTTAGTAAACCCTCTGTGTAAACCCTGGCGTACCCACGCGATATGTCGTCGTTTATACCAGGGGGATTGATATCTGTCAGGGTGTATGCGTTTATGCATACGCTTTTCCGGCAGATTAAGTATTCCCTCTATGTACATACATAATGCGTCCCGCGTTTATTTCGTCTACTCGATGCACGTTATAATTCTCCTTCGACTCCGCGCGGCGAACGTCGCGTCCCGCCGTTACGTAAAGGTAGCTCCAACTTCGACCGCGGACGCGACCGAGTCGCTGCTGGCGCCGATTAACGGCGACAGGGAGCGGGAAAACCGCGCGACGCTGCGGGTGCGTAGTCGCGTCGGACGCGGTTCCAAAATTTTATTTAGACCGGCCGAGTGGGACCCACAACCAGCGGGGGGAGATTGCGTAATTACGCCGCGGCGACATCGACTCCCCCGGAGATGCGTTTACACCGTGGGTTTAACTCCCCCGTTAAACCGTCCATGCACGTAGGAAGAGAAAATCACGAAAACGTCTCTGAATTTCCTCACTACCTAGATCAATCGGATAAACCAGATAAACGAGATAAGCCGAGCTTATCGCGCCACGCAGCTACTCGGAGCGATACTCCTTTATACATATTGTTATTAACTGTTTACGACGTCGATTAGTATCGCTGATCCCTTCTCGCTAATTGTGAGGTATTCCCTAAAACGTGTCTAGCTCATTTAACTAGACGTCGTTACCGCCGCGGCGGGTCGCGTGTCCCACCGCATGCGGCGGCGCGTGTTACGCGCCGGGCCGCCGCGGCGTTGCAGCTGCGGCGACGCGTCGGATCGGGCATACGTCAGCGGCAAATGGTCGGCCGGTTACGTAAAGGTCGGTCACCCGGCCGCGTACTTCTGCGCCGGTGCACTTTTCCGCGTCCGCGAGGTACTCCGTAAGGTCGGCCCGGCCGCGCCGAAATGCGGGGCAGGCGGTGCACCCCCCCTTCCCCGGGGGTGGCACCGCCCAACCTAACCTAGTCCGCATGCATCCAAGGCATGCGCAAACCCTTTACTAAGAGGTACGTTTTCGGTTCCAGCGCCAAGCAGTCCGCTGCATCTCAGCAACAGGGCCCACGCGTTGCTTCTGCTGAATCGGCCGCAGGCCTCCCTCGCGGATGCCGACCACGCGGTGAGGCTGCGTCCGGACTGGGCCAAGGTGAGGAGATACGTCTGCTTGCATGTAGGTGCATATATATACGTATATGTATATACATGCACATATACACTCAGGGGAACAAAAAAAACATGTATCGAACCAAAGAACGTTTCGTCGGTTCGAAGAATAATTTCACTCGGGATAAACACAAATGTCACGATTTATTACAATTTATTAGAGTGAAATAATTATCCTTCGAATTAACGAGATATTTCCTTCGTTAAGTTAATCTGTCCTCTCGGGGTATGTATCGCAGAATGAGGGATAACGAAATGCAAAAGGATAGCTATGTTTATCGGCGCGGCGAAAGAGTGCACGGGGTGGGCGGGTACAAAAATGTAAATGCATATTCTCGTATGTACGGAGATACCGCGTGGATTTTGTTTTATTTTTTATTTTTTATTTTTTTTTCTCGATACTCCGTTCCGCCGCCGGCGTGGAACGTGTCGCAGAGGTTAAAACAAACCGATGTATACAGATGGTGCCGAACATCTGCCGGTCCTGCGTGCGGTTTACGTCGCCGAATCCGCACGGTCATGTTGGGTGGATATTTATCCGGCCTAAATCCGCACGCTCGGTGTCTCTAAGGGACGCGTTTTTCTAGGGGGCGAGTCCGTCGAATTGATTAGGTTTAAGGGAATGTCCTTTTTCGAACGGGTACATTTATTTGGAATGAAGACGACAGGACTGTCCCTTACACCTAATATTTCGGGAGCTTTTCCCACGTCCGCTGCGGCCTCGCCGCTGCGTCTCGCTCGCGCCCGAGGGCGACGCTCGGAGAGCGGCCGTGAACCCGAGCCAGGCCGAGCGGAGGAGGAAGAAAGAGAGACGAAGAGAGAACTCGAGGCTCGCCTTTGAGCCAAAGTTCTCTCTTTCCGTGGCGCTTCTCACTCTTTCACTGGTTACAGGGTCACTATAGGAGAGGAGTCGCCCTGTCGGCCCTAGGAAGACACGAGGAGGCCCTCTTCGCCCTTTGCACCAGTGTCGCCATCGATGGCCATCCCCAGGTGCAGGTGCGCCACGAGGTGACCAGGGTAAGAAGGCATCCTATATCTGCCAGTTTTTTTTTTTTTTTTTTTAAACAATATGTACACTTTTCTGTGGAAATACGTTTACATCCATGGTATGCCTTCACCTTGCAGGTACTCCACCGTGTCTTGACGTCGAGCCTGCGACGTCGAAGCGTCGCCGTGTCTCCTTACAACGTGCCCAGGTCGACGCCTCGCCTCAGGAGAGAGAGGCGCCGACATCCCTTGTCGACGTCTCCGGCGTCGCCGACCCCTTCGCCGCCTCCACCTCCACCCTCTTTGCAGCTGCCCTTGGCATTGCCCTCCGATCTCAGGCATCGGCGAACGGCCTTGAACACCTCCGACTGCGAGGACAACAGCAGCGACGAGGAGGAGTTCGCTCAGGTGCGTGGACTTCTTGCCGGCGTTTGTACAGGTGGTTTATTCCGCGATGACTTAACGATCCGACGATCGAATTCAATTGTTTACAGACGATATGCAGGCGCTCGCAGTATGGAGTGGTGCCCCAGGACACGGGGAAGCTGGGAGCGACGCTGGACCGGCTCTTCCAGGAGATGGAGAAGTTCAAAAGTGAGTAGTCAGGGTGGTAGCTGGAGGTATGGACGGTGTGACATCGAACCTCGTGTTCCTTGTTCCAGGAGTGGAGACGAGGCCAGCGGAGAATCCGTTGCCACCCGTGGGTGGTGGGGAACGCGGCGACCTGGACTGCATCCTCTGCTGCAGACTCCTATGGAGACCGGTGTCCACCCCCTGCGGCCACACGTACTGCTGGATGTGTCTGGATCGCTGCCTGGACTACTCCTCGGCGTGTCCTCTCTGCGTCACCTCGCTCGCCGATGTAAGAATCTGGCCTGGAGTCGATACGTCATCTTCAGGGTTTTTAAAGAAAGTGGTGTCTAAAGTTCTACCCCTTTGCAGTACCTGGCTAGCAGTCGGAAGACGGTGACGGACTTCGTGGAGAGGGCCCTGAAGATGGTCGCACCTGCCGAGTACGCCTCCAGAACGGCCAGCCATCGCCTGGAGCTGGTCCAGGGTCTGGGACTCGTAGGGAGCGAACAGATCGCCGTCTTCGTCTGCACGACGGCGTTTCCATGCGTCGCTTGTCCGCTCTTCGTCTACGAGCCGAGGTACAGGTTGATGGTGAGGAGGTGCCTCGAGAGCGGGGTGCGCCAGTTCGGGATTGCGGCCTGCTTGAACCGAGAAGCCACCGGGACGAAGAGGTACTTGATCGATGACTCGCAGTGGACTAGGCAAGGTCGAGGTCGCCGAGGGAAAGACACGGAAATTTTCGCTTCCAGGTACGCCGAGTACGGCACCATGCTGGAGATCAAGGACAGGGTTCTTCTAAAGGACGGATGCAGCATCCTCGGCACGGTGGGCGGCAGAAGGTTTCGAATCCTCTCGGGTGGAGAACGGGATGGCTATGACACGGCGCAGGTGGAGTTCCTCAGGGACTCGCCCGTGCAGACCGAGCGACTCAGCGTGCTGCAACTCCACGATAAGGTGCGCCTGTAAATTGAGATACGTCATCCTGCGCGTTAATTAGCACTAACTCGCTTACTAAATTCGGTTCGTCCACCTTCCCAGGTGCGGTCGAAGGGCAGGAAATGGTGGGGAACGGTCTCCTCCTCGCAGCAGACGGAAATCCAGCGAGTTTTCGGCAGAATGCCCGACACGGAGGATGACTGGCCCCGACTTCCGGACGGCCCGGCCTGGGCATGGTGGCTCCTGGCGATCCTACCTCTGGGACCCCAGCTCCAGGTCGGCATTCTGGGCACCACTAGTCTGGAGAAACGACTCAGGGCTATCGAGAAGACCCTCGACCACATGGAGAAGAGCCAGCTGACCGTCGCTAGGGCGCCCTCGGAGGACACCACCACCTCCGCCAGCATATGCAGGGACGGCCTGGACATTACCGAAAACTCCGTCGTCGTCGCGCAAAGGACATAAAGGATACGTCGTCGTCCTTACATTGATATCCTACGAGGGGGTGGCACCTTGAAAAGGGAAAACTCGAGGTCGGTGCAGCGACTCCGCGCGCTGCAACACATCCGAGGACGCGGGGCGAGGGCCTCGCGCGGTTCGGTACTCTCCGTCGATACGCAATACGCAAATCCGTTCTTCCACTATCGTCTGTGTATACTTATACGTCTACGTATTCTCTCTCTCTCTCTCTCTCTCTCTCTCCATCTCTTTTTCTCACGTCCTCACCCGATGTACGATTGTCGCGTCGAAACCTTTCCGAGTCCCTCTGGCTCTGGAGGCCCTCGGAGGGCGTCCCCAGGGTGTGCGACCCTGAGGAGGGCCCTACACCTAGACAATCGGCTATTCCGAATTTCAGGGCTCCCGGTGGGAACCTCCGCTCAGCGGAAACGAGATATCGACGCTTATATACAGTAAGCCTATTCCATCACTCCTAAGACTTCGACGTACGCTAGCCCATAGTAATTTATTTTCATGTGGTTTTTTAAAGGTCACAATGAAGCTTAGCGACTGTATAAAGTTAGGGACGTCATATCGACCGTGCAATCAAACGTTTAAATGAATGAATAAATAAATATATATATATTTAGGGTGTACCGGCGCGTTACCAGGTCGTCGGCGACGGCGCCACCGGGCGAGCTTAGCTCCTGGTGACGATGCAATGAAGACGACGAGGAGAACTTTTTTCTTAATAAGGTACACGTCGTGTTTCTATTCTCGTAGGTGCCAAGCACCTTTCCATCCTTTGCGCGAGCTCGACCACGCGACGGAGGGTTCGATATTAATTATAAATATACACGTAAATCTACTCGAGACCTTCGACGAGGATTATAAATCATGCATTGTGATATTACTGTATAGCCTTTCCTTGTATATTGTAACTACCGCTACGACGCGTCATTTGACTTTCCATTTTTACTTCGACATTTCTATATTTATCTTCATCCTCTCTTCATATCGAGATATTGTAATAAAACATTGCGAATTCAATGACGGGCTCTTTGCGGATATTTTCCTGCGTTACAAGCCGACAGTTGCGGAATCGTTGTTACTTCTTGCGGTTAATCCGAATTTCGCGGACACTCGGTTGGGAAAATCGGAGCAAATTCAGGGGGAACTGGTGGACATTCATTTTTGAGATCCTTCGAGTCCGCTCTCGTGGGAATTCCCGGTTCCCCTCTTTATTTTGGGAACGCAGGATGGTTCGCCGTCGTTTCTCCGATTCTAGGAAGAAAGTGGAATATTTAGAGCGATATTCCGTCGCCCCTCCTCCTAGCAGGGATTATTACGGCTTGAGAGTCCTCGGAGACGAGGTGGGAATTATCGTGGGAAAACACTTTAACCTGTAATTAGCAACTCTTGTTCGCCAGGTGATCCTCTACCTCTGGAGAGTATCCCACGGTCCTCATATCGCGCCCCTCACGAGTGTCGCCAAATTCCAGGAATTCAACCAAGCCAGGAACCTTCAGGACGACATCCAACGCGTTTTCGGTAATCCTAAAAAGTGAAGAATATAAATTAGAGACAGAGAGAGGGAAAAAAAAACTCGTATCAAGTTTCGAGCCCAGGTTCGCACCTGGTGCGGTGAAAAACGAGAGCGACGTTAATGATCCGTTCCGCAGGTGAGTCCTTGGCGGAACGCGTGCGGAATATTGCTTCTGGGAAGAGAGGGACTTTATTGACGTTGGCAAAAAATGTAATCAGAAGGATTTTGGAATATCTCAGCCCGAGAGATGTGGTTAACTTAACCTTACTCTCTAAAGAGGCCTATAAGGTAGTGAAAAATAAGTGCATGGTTAATTTCATTTATTTCATGAAAGATGGAATGATGATTAATGATAATTCCTTCAGGTTTTCAACGACAACTTGGTCTGGGAATTTATGTGCGAGAAGGAAATGCGAATTAAGGTGTTACTTGGAGAGAGAAAAATGACGAAGGACTGGAAAAAGATTTTCCAGGACTTTTGGGCGCATCGATTGGGACAGGATAAAAAGGTGAGATGCATTTTAATGCCGAGTGGGTGAGATTATCACGAGATTTAATTTCTTTCCAGGTGATCGAAGCGAGGAAAGAGCACCAAGGAGGAAAACCTGGACAATCGGTACCCGTGAAAGTAATCCTAAAAAAATTTTCGGATTCAGGGACTGCCAGGAAATCGGATAATCCGTCGAATGCGAAAATATCCCTGATGGCTGGAAATTCGGGAAAAAATTGTCGTTCGGATTTATCTTGCGAAGTGAGAAAATTTGATACCCTGGGGAAAAAGCCGAGACCGAAGTCAAGCACGGAGTGTAGAAAAGAAGGGGTCAAAGGAATTGCATCGAAGGATCTTAAGGACTTGAGAATGACTGGACTTTTCGAAACTATGCAGTCGTTGCAGTCATTGCAGAGGATGCATCTCAATGACGGTAAATCGCAGCAACCAGTTAGGAAGGAAAAACCAGACGAGAGCGGTCGAAAGACCGCACCGGAAGTCTCCAAAAGTATCAGAAAAATAACTTTGAGTCGACCTCGTACCGCCCAAAAGAAAACCACTGAACCGACGTCGATTAAAGGAAAGAAAGACAAAAATATATTAAAACAGTCGTGTGGGATCCGCCAATGCCGAAGCATCGAAAAGTCCGAGCCGTAGATTTACTCAAATGACGGGCGCAAATGCTGCATAATTGCTGTTAAAATTATTGTTTAATGTTTTCGAGAACTTGATACACTGAATAGTCAAGTTGTTCGATGAATATTAAGAAAAAATATTATCCTAGGTAATTTTCAATATTAAATCAGCAAAGAACGGGAAGAAATTAATAAAATCCCATCGTGACACCTCGAACTCTCGTGACGGAAAGGAGACAAGATGGCTGCTCGATTAATTTCTATTTTTCTATGATTCTGGGTTAATTAACTTGTCAAAAACATTCCATTATGCGTCATTATATAGTTACTATTGTCGAAAAGTAACATCTCACGGCTGCACCTCGAAGCCGATCCACACTTGGTGTCAACGTGAATTACTTGAAAGATGTTACCTACTGCAGATTTTGTTTTACTTTTGTTTTACTATGAATCGTCGGTGGTCTCCGCAAGATGGCGGCACGGGACATACCTGCGTAAATGAATACTTGAGGAATCTCTTAATCTCTCCATAACACTAGTCGAACTCTCATCAGAAATTTGAATTTATTATTTAGTTTGATATAAATGTATACAGAGTTGGTCTGATTTCCAGAATTGTTTTGTCTGAGCTTCTCTTTTCGGCCAAATTGATCTTTACTGAAAGGTCTAAATTTGTATCCGATACGTGCCTAAAAACGCAAATGTGAATTGCAACGAAAGTTTGACACATTGCTTTTCAAATTTTAATTGACATGTCAAGGTTCTTATACTATTGCACGAAGTGATTTCTTCTTTCAAGGAAGAGTATTTTAAAGGCGTCGCTTTATTTAGTCTAGAGAAATGATTATTTCTGCAGGATTATTTGTGCTTTGCACTTTTCTTCATTCAAGTTATCCAAGTGCCGTTGAGGATACTATTGGTAACTGATATTCTGACAGTTCTACAGTCGTTTCTTATACTTCACTGTTGAATTACTATTGTCTATCGATTATTCGAAAGGGAGAATGATGTCGAACTTCTATTTCCTAGAATCGGTATTATGTCTATATCCTTTCATATGTTACAGAAAGGTATTCACGGAAAGGTAATAAATTATTCAAAACGCATGGTTCTAAGAAGAATTACACATTATGTGAAAAGAATATAATGAAGAATATTACTGTTAGCGATGATGAATTAAGAACGCTGAGTACAGAACTTTTTCAAAAAGACATTCATAATGTATATAAAAGAATAGCAATAAATTATCAAGCATGGACATCGGCAAAGAATGTAGTTGACATGGCAACTGAACCGTAAGATTTTCAGTTTATTTAACGAGTTTTAACATGTTATATTATTTTATATTTGTCATTTGGGAATGTATTTCTTATATTTCAGATTACTAACTATACCGTCAGAGATTTTCACAATTCCAATAATACAGGTTCTCTTAGAACTATACGATAATTATTTTCTAGATGTTCGGGATGAAGAATATGTTACAATGGAAAAGATAATTGAACAAGATAAATTAATTGAAATGGTATTAGCCACTGATATCATGTTACGAACGATGACATTTTTATGTGATAAAGGTTTCTTTGAGTGCAACCTTGAAAAGTATAAAGAAGTGTTAAATTATATTTGGTTTCATGTTTACTCCCGTGGTCAAAATATATATGGTAGTTCTGGTTTTGAACACGTATTCTTGGCTGAAAGAAAAAAAGGGAACCGTATACTAGGACTCCATAATTGGATTTTCTATGGTACCGAAGAAATGGAAAAACGAGCCAATTATTATGGATTAGTGGACAAAATCATGCTGAATAATGTGAGTGATATAACAACTGAACAAGTGGAACATAAATAATTGTTCTCCAGTCCTTATCGTATGAAAATTAATTATTTTAGACAGCCGTTGTAGTTCAAATTCGGTTCCTATACGATGAAACACCCAAAACTTCTACGATGTTCATAGGAACATCATTAGAGTTTGAAATGGCCCTTTACACGCTCTGTTTTTTCGCAAGACCCAATCGTTGCTGTAAAGTATCCTGCGATGGAACTAGATTTGGAATTCAAACATATATTTGGGAGGAGGGGGACGAATGTTTGCTCGCAGCTGCATTTCCCATGCGTTAATAAATCGCAAGCTCGACAACCACGAATAAATAATATTTCATCGCATACTCTCCAGTTCTTTTAATTGCGATATTAAAATGCGTAATTTACTTCCAGCAGCACGTAATCTATAACAGGTTGTCGAGCCAAACAGTCCTGATTCATGGTGTTATCGTCGAAAGCAGATTATTCGAATGCATTGACGAGTCAGTCCTTACACCGACACCAACGTTCGAGAATATTCGGTGCTGCGTATAAAACAATGTGATCCCATATTATCGCGCCGTGTACGCGTCATGTGGCACGTACAAAACTTCACGTTATCAACGTACGCAGTAAACACACAATCACAACAGCTGTCCAAGTAACGACATCCACGATTACAAAATTCCCTGTCGAGCTTCTCTAGCATTTAGAGCCAGAAACAACACGTGCACAATTATAGATCAGCGTACTTACCTTAATAACATAATTTATCCATATCGTGAGCTTGCAATTCTGGACCATTTAAACCGTCGCCATTTTGGGCGGTGGAGCGTCACGTGACTAGCCGCCTTCGGGAATCTGCGCACGCATAGCGAGTTGGCAGGATCGCCCTTCTAGGTTATCCCCATGGTCTAGGGATTCTCGCAGGTGATTCAAACGGGCCGATTGGCCGGTCCGAGGATCGATTCGGCGTGGAACCTTCTGGAAGGGGGATCAGTGGTACCTTCTCGAAAGAGCATTCGTTATAAAAACACTAGCCGGTACCGGGTCGCGCCGGTCCGCACGTGTATGTCCGCGGGTGCTCGTCGAGTCGTACTTTCTGCGATAATTCGCACGACAGCCCTTCCATCGTAAAGTTCTAACCTCCCTGGTGGTGTAGAGGTGGGTCTCGAGAGCTTCACTCAAGAGAAAATTCACTCTTTGCTCCGAAAAATCTCGTGAATGTGCGACGTTTCCGAACGTCGTCGCACCCGGAGTGCGAGCGAATGTGCGAATCTGCGAATGTGAGAAATCTCGAATTTCGTACGACGAGCGAACGCCGCGCATACGATCTTTAAAGTATATCGCGTAGAGTAGACTTGCGCCAAGTCATAATACAAAAGCTCCATAATCGCCTTTTTATTTTTTCGTCTTTCGAGTGGATTCGACCGACCATTGCAAAGAACGGGTACATGTGCACCTGAACGTGACCAGGGTCATTACCTTGTATCGGCCATCGAGCTGGCTTACCAAGGCCAATCGCGGATTACAAACTTCCCGGCTCTTCTTTAAAAAAAGAAAAAGAAAAGGAATAAACCGTAATCGTGCTCCAAAATGCACGAATACGGACCCAGCGATTCCGGCGAGCATCGAGGCGAGGAATGTGCTCGCCGTCAAGCCGACTGAGGCAAATCGCTAATTTACGTACGCCTTCTGTGTGTAAACGTAATGTCCACGCACACATGAATTCGTTGCTCCATAAATCGGTCTGATTACGCGACTCCGTTGTATCTCATATCGCGGTTGAATTTCGCTCGTCGTCGAGAAGGATCATCTCTCGTTACCATTGTGCGCCCAACAAATGAGAGTCCCAGACCCTGGCGATAAATCAATCGTTTACCTCGGGGAAAATTGTTATACTTTTTCCCGGTGCAAGCCTGGAAAGAACAGAGTCGAAATGTACAATGCACATACGAAGTGCAACTTCGTGTGGAGAGCGATCGCTGTTCCTCTCTCTCTTCCTCTCTATCGCCCCAAGCCATACCGCAATAAAAACAGTCGTGACGAGGGCCGATAAGGGATGCGAGTATTTACCACCGCCAACTATATCGTCGGGTGTCTCTATCTTCGCCGCAAGACACAACGTGCCACGTATTCCCTCTTCTTAATACAACTCGGCAGTTTTCCAACCAAAACTGAAAAATCGCCTCCCTTGTGTCTCGTTCCGTCACCTAAACACAAGTAAATAAGTCAAGAAATGAGGGAATTCTACGCCACGGGTGAAACGAGACCCATGGGACGTATTTATAAAAATAGGTGATATATGACAAAGTCATTTAAATGGAATTAAAAGTCAATGCAAAAAAGCGACCGTACGCAAATTCGATTTGGCGGAGAAAGGCGAGGAGGTGAACCCAGTCCTGGAATCGGCTAACTGGTTATATCACTACCACTAGCTGGATCTTCGCAGACTTTCTAGGCTGCTTTTCTCTCCGTCTTTCTTTTTCCTATCTTTTTTTAGTTCCCCGTTAAGTGCCTCACGGTTATGTAACGATGTAGCATCGCCAAACGGGATTTATTTCGGTTATGGTGATACATTCCGGTTGCAGACAAAACAGAACGGCGACCAATGAGCCGATTCGACGATCCTAGGATACGTCATATATCGTTATCTATATTCATACCGCCGATATTTTCGATATACGTCACTCGGCCAAGACACCTGTGAACAAACGTTGTTCACGGATTGTTCACGCTCGAGACTTCTAGAGCGACCCATTCGAGCTCCACGTGGGTGCACGTCCACGTGTTCCACAATGTCAACAGACGTCGAGTCTTTGCCGAGGCTCACTTTTCGTCTGGTCGGTTTTCATTTCGCAAATGTACGTACACATGCGGCCGATTCTACGGATTACATATTTGGGGACGAAAATCGTGAAAAGAGTGCGCCCGAGACCATTAACGGGTTATTAATTAGTCCTGTGCTTGGCTTATCTGCGGTCGCGAGTCGATCACTACGTTTATCTGGTTGCCTAATATAATTACCAGATTGCGCAAAGTAGATTAAAGGAGTCGACGGACGAACATCTGATTTCGAAGGGTCACCTCGAGACGCGAAATTCATGTCGGGAGCTCATCCAAAACGGGCAATGTCTACGCTTCGCTTGACGTGCGTCATTTTTCTTCATGTCCCGTGATCTAGATAGGAGATAAAAAAGAAATGAGAGAATTAATACGCGACCCATCATCTCGCGTCTCGACGCGTGTATACGGGAAAAGACATAAAAGAATATTGCAACTATAAATAAAATTTGTGTTGCCCCGGTGTAGTAGTCTTGTTTTCTTCTCTTGTTAATGCAACAAAAATGTTGCCAGCTCATTTCCAAGTATTCAATAAATTAATAAAATTTCTTGCTATGTGTCTGGGAATTCTTTTTCCGGCGAGTTCCGGGTGCCACGTAGCCGTTTACTAGATTAAAAATAAATAAATAAATAATCACGAGGGAGGCGTTATCGCACCATGTCGAGGTATAATTTCGCTAAACGCAGAAGCGTCTCGTAGAAATCTATAAATAAACTGGAGACACGAGGTGTTCAGTTCGTGTGCCACACGCCTGACGCGTGCCACACTCAATCGCCGAGCACGGCAATAAAACCTAATCGCTTTTTGCATTGACTTTTCCGCGATCCAGCGACCCCTTGTGTCATCAGACGTACGTTATTCCGCCAATGCGTGCGTTAATGCGGAAACTCTCACCTGGCAGCGTTTTCGAGTACCTCCTGGCAGGCTGGAAGAGCGATCCTTCTTAGGCGATCTCTAGAAATTAAGGAAAAATCCGGTGAAATTTCGATGAAATCGCAGATGAAAAAAAAATCGAGCTTACCGAGAATCCCACGTCGTTATCGGGGATGCAAGGGAATTTCCGCATGACGCGTCCCATCGGCGCGGTTGTAGAATTTTCCAGCCACCCTGGGAACTGAATCAATGAAATCTTACTTTGGTTCAATTAATTTCTTTTTTCTCATTCTCACTTGGTCCACCCTTGGGTCATGAAGTTTATCACTAAAAATCACACAATACTAACAATAGAAATATAATAATAAGAAAATGACGAAGTCTTACTGCCATCAACTGTTGTCAGCCGAGGGTTGGCCGCAGATTGACGAGGTGCGTCGGAACGAGACCCTTGGAAGGACTCTTGTAAATAATCGAAAATCGAGAGAATAGCGGTACATGGATAACACGCCATAAGGGCGAAACATGCCGCTTCGGGGATGTAAGAGAAATTTCTATCACGGAATTAAGGCGATAAAGCAGATAACCCCACGGACCATGGAAACGCGGTCGCCGGGGGGAGGAACGGCGCTCGGCGCGCGGGGTAGCCCGAGGTCGCGGCCCTCATTGATACCGGCCAGCGGCGCACTTTGGACCAATTCGAGCGAGCTTCGGCAAACTCGAATAAACCGAGGATCCCTCGGCGGTGCCGCTCCAGTGCCGCTCCGGCTTCGCACCGCAACGCAGCCCCTCCTCGTCCATCGGCCGCGAGCCCCGATCGCCGGCTCTCTCTCTCTACCTCGCGGCAACCTTCGCGCACGATGGGTCTCTGAGCCTTGGCGAGTCGGAGCTGCGCGTCGATCCCTCGTCCTAATTTTCGCGAATATCCCGTTAATCCGGTAAAACTAGCCCCAAATATCCTAGTTATCCCCTACCTTAGACCTCCCACGGCATCCTCGCACTGGCCGAGCCCTCGATCGCTACCGGAGCGGCTTTAATCGGTCGATTACGATCCCCGCGAAATTCAAATCCTAGCGACCGTTAGCCGGGCCCGAGATGGGGCTCTAGCGGCGGTTCTCTTACCGACCCCGAGCGCGGTACCTGCCTTGCCGACACCTGTCACGAGACTCCTCGCGTGGTCCAAGAGAGAGAGAGAGGGACGCGGGCAAGAGGGTGGGAGACGCACCGGGAGATTCGAGAACGCTCTCAAAAGCCGCGACTCGAGTGACGACTCGCCGCCGTCATGTCTACAGAACCGGGAAGCTTCAGCTCCAACGGCAGCATGATCGTCGTCAGCAACAGGTTGCCGTTCGTTCTCAAGAGGAACGAGGCGACCGGGAGGCTGGAGCGAAAGGCCAGGTTAGTATCCCGTATACTAGGTTAGGTTATGTTGGGTTAGGTTCGCCGCATAATCGGTGCACGTGCTCGCCGCGTGGAAACGTCAGAGCACGAGAAAGGGCATGTGAAACAAGGAAAAGTCAAATTTATTTTTATTTCTCGTTTCCCCAATACACCAACACTAACGTGATTATACGTTATCGTCGAAATTGTCCAATTATTGTCGGCATTGTTGGTGTTTAATTTCACATCTTCTTTCTGCACGGAAGGTATTTCATATTTGTGATCAAACTTGCGAGTTCATGTTTGATTACTTCCAGGTACCTTTCAATTGCTTACCGTAGCGATCAGCGGTGACCTTTGACTCGGCCCAGGATGGGGAGGTGTCTCGAGGCAATTTTTTGCGGATGGGGACTTTCCAGATCGAGTTTAATTCTTCGAGGAAATCGAGGTGGCCGAGGTTATCCTCGTGGATGCACCGAGGTCGAGCGGCTCGCTTCGGGCGCGAATTCGATCAGCCTTGGGGAGGTCTCGGGGGCTGAGAAAAGAAACCCAGCGTATCAATTATCGGTGCAATTATCACCGAGTTCGTAATCGAGACCACCCAGATAATGGCCCTTCCGACGTAACGCGAGTTATCACACGTGTGACGCGTGATCTCTCGCGTTGTGGTGCTCGGAGAGGCTTGAGAGAGCAATGCGAGTTTCCCCTCCAGTGAAACGATAAATAATTACGAAAACAGCAGAAACTGTGCCAGTCGAGGTCATCGGTTATCGCTCTTAAATATTCGTTCACGTGCCCAATGGAGAACGGAGACAAAACGACTCCTCCAGGGACTGGAGGATCCATGTGGGAAATTCAACAATAGGCAACATTATGATAATCTCTCTTATTATTAAGTAATATTTATCAAAGCTTGGTGCTCGATTTCCGTGCCGAAAGTCGCCGTGTACTTATTCGGGGTAATTCTTGTACCTGCAGTTTGAGATAACGATAACGCTCGTAATTGTGATAATGAGCTGTATTCGAAATCAAGGTTAGACGGGTCTAAATGGAAAACGCGAGACCGGTGATCAAATCGGAGTACCTTGTGCAGAGGTGTCGGTTTTCTGGGTCTCTTTAATCGTCACTTGGGCTAATCGTTGGTGAATATTTCAGCGCCGGTGGACTTGTTACCGCTGTTGCACCTGTTGTTATCAGCGGCAATGGGGTCTGGGTTGGATGGCCCGGGATGCACATGGAGAACCCCAACGAGCCGATCCCTGAATCCGACCCCAACGACCGAACACCTACTGCTGGTCTTCTTTCAAGTAAGGTGAGCTGGCTGCCCTTTAATATTTCCTCGACTTTGGGATTTATCGGTAAATCGCGAAAATGAAGACTGCCCCTCGTGGGGCGGCTGATCGATCCTCTGGTGGGACGCCGGGTACATCCGGTGACATTTGCTGTAATTTCATCTGGCCTTTATTACATTAGACTTGCAGCTGCACACCTGCGCCGTCGACGGAGAAAAAGGAAGGAAACGTGCGTTCCGACCATGGCCTTGATATCGAGAGGAAATTTGCTATTCGTCGCCAAGGCGAGCCAGTCTAGTCAAACTAGCTTGAGGAATAGGTCCCCGCAATTTTAATTACGTTAAGTTACGTTAAACACGGCCGAAAGTTATCCCTCAACCTGATAATTGACTCCCGTCACCTCCTGATTGGCAGACCTAGAAGACGCCGTCTTCGGGGATGGTGGACTCGGTTTTTGCGAGTCCGGTGACAACCAAAAATCGGCCCTGGTCTTGGTCTTGACCTTGCACTTCTGTTTTACGTTTTTCAATACCGATTTTGTCCATCACCGTGCCAGTCCCTCCCAGGTCGAGCGGCGAAAAATACGATTTCTCAACCTACGTGACTCCATACCAAACGACTTTATCTTTTTCTCTTGTTATCGCCGATCCCGGGACGCTTCCCTGCGAAATCTTCCGCGAGTGCATATACATATTGCATCGGTTTAAATTAGCGCGATTATGCCCGAAATGCCCGAGACTTATGGTATGCTAATTCGTCCCAGGGCTGGATCCATTAGACTCGATTATTCTTCGATACAATGTCTCGTTGTATCCCTACGTCGCGTGTTTAGATCGTCTAACGTCGTCTGGAACTCGCTTCCTCGAGACTGACCTCTATACTCGATAACGCTCGTTTAGGTGATACCGAATTGTTCGACTCACTTCGCAATTGATATTTCAGAGCCGGCTTATCGGGAAGAGGAGAAAGGAGGAAAGAGGGAAAAAAAAAAGAGGAGAAAACACTCGGGGGAAAAAACGCGGACCAGAGCCGAGATAGAGGCACCCGGTGGTCCATCGGGGCAAATATCCTTTAAATGTTAGCCAATATTGTTTATCGCTTTCCTGAAGAGCTCTTCCTTTTATCGCCGGGCCAGGGAATCGCGCGATAGCCCAGCTCGCCTCTGTATACCGCGTTTCTTAACATGTCCCACTATGCCGTTCTTATTTCGTCCCGATGGGCCGGTTAGAGGCGGTATAATATCCGCTTCTGTCTTGTTTTCAAGAATGCCCGATTTATCGTGGATTGCAAAATCGAAACGTATAGTTACCGATCCCCCTTCTGCACCCGGCTATCTACAATCCTACGCGCGGACGAAACGTACTCTTCCCCCGATAGACCTCGTAAATTACGTCGGGCCTGTGTGTTTTCGATTTTACACTCCCCTTCGTAAACAGAAGTTATCCAACGGAGACTACATGAAAATGCACACCGAGCAAGGGGAATTATCCTGCGTCAGATAGATTTTTTTTATTCGCTGGAAATATAATTGGAATCTACGGTCGACCGAATGAACGATACGAATCTCTGGCGATGCTCGATCTTCTTGGCTTCCCCAACCTCTATACCAATTTTCATCCGATTTTCTGCATAATCTGGCATGGAGAGTCCATTAATTTTTAACGATTAAATACTTGAATTTTTATACTAATTTTTTTTTTAGTGCAATATATATTTTTTTTTCACAAACTCACTCGGGGTCGAGCTAGATCTATGGCCAACGAGCAATCGTCTGTCCACGCGTGTAAAAATAGTTCGACCCGTCCGAGTGTACAAGCACGACGTTGCGAAACGTTAAGCGATTTTGGAGCCAGGTGGTCGCATAAAATCGGTCCGAATGTCTAAAGATACTCGCGTCACGTGGAGTGCGTGTGATATCACGAGGGAATTTGCGAATCCGTGTCTCGGCCGATTTTTTTTTCCGATTTTCATTTTTTTTTTCCCTTTCTTTTCTCATCGGCAATCTTGCGCAAAGCGTAAGCACATAAACGTCACCGGTGGCGACTGGATAACGGGGGGAGATAATGCCAAGTATCGACGGGGTGACGTCGCTGCGTAAATGTTTGACATGTCACGAAATGCGCCCCTCGTGTTCATTCAAGATTCTAGCGACCTCGCCTCGAAAATCGGAAAGCAGGTGACGTTCGCTTCGATCGATCGATTAGAGGACGTGAAATCGCTCGACATCTTCCGGATTGGATGTGGATTTAAAATTGGACCCATGGCCCAAGGAGGACCCTCATTTTGGTCTCTTACGTCAGGCCCGATGTATCGCTTTACTGGCAAATAGATACAACTGCGCAAATACGTGTGCATGGTGGAGTGGTGTACGAGATATATCGGGGCAGACTCAACAATCCGGAGTATCGAGGGACACGCTCCGGGACGGCCTTCGACTTCCTATCCGAACTTATCGGATTAGATCTTTGAACTTTGACCGCCGCTCGGGTGCAAACGATGTTCACCGTTCGTCTCTCCGGGCTGCACTGTTCGGAGGCCTCTGGGGTCCTTCCGGTGTTGGGGTCAATCGACCTGGAGAACGTCATCTTCGAACGTGTTTCCCTGACCCGCGTTTTAGTCTTGTATAATTTTTTTTTTTTTTAATTTCAGGTTCTTATTGAAATTTCCAGGTCCTAACGATGCAGCTCGCACCTGAACGCGAGTGATATATATATATATTTTTTTCCAAAATTGTTGGCCATCGCTAGTCGACCTTATTAAGATCCCGAGGTGCATCTCGTTCCCGGAAATAGGCGACATATTTTCATTTTTTTTTTTATCGAAGTTTCGACCAGTCGGCATCATTGACACCCTAATGATGCATCTCGCTCCCGGAGGCGGGCGACCCCGGGTGACCCGGTGCCGTCCACGAGGACGGAACCGGCGGTACTCGCCGATTGGCACGTCTTCGAGGAGATCGGTCGAGGTTATCGTCCGGGTGACGTGCGTACACCGGGCTGTTATCCGTGGCCTGGCCCTTGCCCGACTGATAACGGTGATTCACATAGAGCGTTCGCCATCCTTGGGAAATCGAGGGGCCTTATCAAGCCCTTCGATTTGCCCTTTCCCGATAAAAAGAAAAATCTCTTCTCCTATTTTCCGCGCGTTTCGGTCAATCCCTACACCTGGTTGGTCATGGTATCACCTTGATTTATCATTTTCATCAGAACCTTCAGTCTTGAGCCCGGAAAGTTATCACAATTAAATAACAAAATAACTTAATACCGAACTTGAGAGGTTACTCACTCGGAAGTCCGATTGATTTTCATTTAATATGATAAACAACGTGATTCGGTAACGTCTGACGGTCGGCATTAAAATTCTGACAATGTTTTCGGTGATTTCCAACGATTCCCAGCTGATTTCCACGTGACTACCGGAATTAAGATTCATGATCTATTGAGTTAATGGTCCCTCGACTGGAATCGTACTTAGGCTCAGATTCGAAATAGGGATGCTCCTTCTCTCACTGGGACAAGGCGGAGCCTCTATCTCGGATTATGCCATTTTTTCGCGATACCGTGTACCAACCGCGCAGACCTCGAATATCGGGCTGACATTGTCACTGGGCGAGAGAAAGGTCAGTGTTGTGTCTTTATCCAAGCCCGTGCACTCTACGAGGGAAGCGCGACCTCGATCCCTATTTCCGCGCAGCACCTTATCACGAGCCCCTGATAACGCCGATCCGTACCGCGGGTCCTGGCCAAGACAGGTGCCTTGAGTCCCGAGAAATGAAAAAAATAGATTCCCATCGATAATTCGGAGATCCATTCCCCTCCATAGCGCTGATCGACATTCCTTGAAGTGGTTGGAAAACGTGGAGAGAAAAAAAAAAAATAATTGGAGAACCTGGAGAACTTGAAGAGGGACTCGAAACTCGTGTTTGCCTCCTCCTAAGACGTTAACTCGGAATTAACGCGGTCGATTACCCCAAATAGAGCAGTAATCGTCACGACGGACAATAAAGATACGCTTGGAACAGCGATAAGCGATAATAAGGCCGAAGTTACCCAATTTGACCATGTCAAGCTTTCGCGTCCCAGGATTTTTCTTCCCGGTGCAGATTGTAATCTCATGTGCAATTAATTATTTCAAATCGCGGGAATAATTAGGTGGTGAAATTTCACCCGCTGAAAGTGGACGTTGTTTTCTCGAGGGGATAAAAACGTGCATTCCGAGATGCATCCCACGCGATGCATGTGTATATAGCCAGCGACGAGGAAAGCGTCTTCTTATCGGGCCGAAGATTACAGCGTGCGTCAATCGCTTGTCCCGGACTGTTTTCACGAGATGGGAAATAAAGGAATAAAGAATCGGGGTGTTATGCGGGAATAATAAGCGTCGACGAATAATGAGCAATTAATGGCGGCCCGAGAAGACTCTCTCTCTCTCCACCAATAATAACTTATCTTCCTCGTTACGCTGGACTTTATGCACTTCCGATTACGACGCCGGTGCCGACTGTTTTCTCACTCGTCCCGGTTTATTTCGCCTTTATTTCCTGCGCACTTCTCGCCTCGGGGTATCTCTCCGAGTGTTAAAATACCCGATTTCTTACCGTCTCTTATTTACCTTTGCAGGTGGTCGCGGTCCACGTGGAGCCGAGCATCTTCGACTCCTACTACAATGGATGCTGCAATGGGACCTTTTGGCCTCTCTTCCACTCGATGCCTGACAGGGCCACGTTTATTGCCGAGCATTGGCGAGCCTATACAGCGGTCAATGAGGAATTTGCGGCGAAAACGGTGAGCAGGGGGAATTTTTATCAGCTGATAACCTAAGGTGGCGTGAAAGTGGCATCCGAGGGTGTATCGAATCGTTTCGGAATTTCTACCCTGAATGTGAATAAGAAATTAAATTTCATGGGTCTTAGGGCCTCCCCTTTAGCCTCTTTCTTCACGTTGTAAAGTTTGAAACGATTCGGTGCACCCAGTTCGGGAATAATTTTTTATGAACGATCGATCCCTCGGATGACACTTTTTCATTCCCCTTGAAGGTAGAGTCGATGATGCGTCCCGCCCGCCAAGGTCTCGCGTTCCCCTTCGAACTTGCGCGTGTAATAATCGTTTAATCGATTTATTAACGTTTTTGTCGCATAGGTCGGCGCGCTGGAGCATATCAGCAAGGATCAAGAAGGTCAAACGAATGGGACCCCCCTGGTGTGGATCCATGACTATCATCTGATGCTGGCCGCTAACTGGATCAGGCAAGCTGCAGAGGAGAAGAATCTGAAACTGAAGCTGGGCTTCTTCCTGCACATTCCATTCCCGCCGTGGGACATCTTCAGGCTCTTCCCCTGGGCGGATGAGATCCTCCAAGGGATGCTGGGTAAGGGGCATCCGTTTCTTCGTTGAATCGTCCAGAGACACCAGCTAGAACTGGGCAAGGCCTTCGAACGGCGAACGAGGAGGAAACGCCTCTTCCAGGATTTTCCTACTCTCGACCTAGTTGGATCGTTCGGAGGTTTTGCACAACTCTGACATCAGGTGGTTGAAAATGAGCGATGGGCAAAGTCGATCTTGGTGGCTTTGCATTTTTTACAAGGGCAAGACTAGGACCGATTTTGCTCGTCACTAAATCCGAGCCACGAGGGGCTACCACCTGACGTTAATCGGCCACCTTTTCCAAGAGTTTTCCTTGATCTATCTATATCTGATGCCCGTCAGGTTGCGACATGGTCGGCTTCCACATTCAGGACTACTGTCTGAACTTCGTCGACTGCTGTCAAAGGTGTCTGGGTTGCAGGGTGGATCGGAAGAACCTTTTGGTCGAGCACGGCGGGCGCACGGTACGCGTGAGACCACTTCCAATTGGAATTCCGTTTGATAGGTTCGTCGCGCTGGCCGAGACTGCCACGAGAGTAATGCTGACCAATCAGAAGATCGTCTTGGGGGTCGATCGCCTCGACTACACCAAAGGTCTCGTACATAGACTGAAGGCATTCGAGATGCTCCTCGAGAAACATCCCGAACACCGAGAACAGGTGATTCCCCCGTCTCTCTCAATCCATGATACATAGGACCATGCTTCTAACTCGGGAATTCCTCTTCCCAGGTCACCATGCTCCAGATAGCCGTGCCATCTAGAACCGACGTGCGCGAGTACCAGGATCTGAAGCTGGAGATAGACCAGCTGATCGGCTGCATAAATGGCCGCTTCACAACCCCCAACTGGTCGCCGATTCGCTACATCTACGGATGCGTCAGTCAAGATGAACTTGCAGCCTTCTACAGAGATGCTGCGGTAGCCCTGGTCACCCCTCTGAGAGACGGGATGAACCTCGTCGCCAAGGAGTTCGTCGGTTGCCAGATAAACACTCCACCAGGTGTATTGATAGTCTCGCCGTTTGCCGGCGCGGGTGAGATGATGCACGAGGCGTTGATCTGTAATCCATACGAGATCGATGAGGCTGCTGAAGTCATTCATAGGTAAATCCTGAGGTTACAAGCGAGTATTGTCTTGGGGTAGGTGATGAAGAACGTGGTGATGGTGATTTTTACGATTTTTCTGGACGGTTTCAGGGCCTTGACCATGCCCGAGGATGAGCGCACCCTGAGGATGAACCACCTCCGTCGTCGCGAGAGGATCTACAACGTCAATTACTGGATGAAGTCCTTCCTCCAGGTCATGGGGTCGCTGGAGGAGCGGGACTCCGTCGGCGCCACCACCATGCAGCCCGTTACCATGGACGACTTTGACGATTATTTGAGCAAGTAGGTGCCTTCGAAGTACCTCCTGTGCATGACTGGGCCCGACCAGCGCATGCGCTACCACGGGAAATACACGAACACAGAGACCTTAAAGATTCACCATCAAGTAACTCGCCCGATTTATTCAAAAGCAGGTGTAATAATTTTCACGGTATTCCTTGACCGAGGAAGCTGTTTGAGGGCGTCATTTTGTCGATACTCGAACCGGCAACTACGCGTACTGGTGAAATGCGAAGTCGAGGGACCGATTTCGATAATCCTGACTGTTGAACCGAAATTTCTATCCGCGACTTTTAACAATTGTCTTCTTCTAAGACGTGACAATCTCTCGCTAAGTTGCGATGAGCATGAGTTTGGGTACGTCGCCGCGTGGGTGCAGAAACACTAAATGAGATGCATGGTGCCTGATGACACTTCAGTGCCGGAAATACCAGAGAGATTATTCAGACGACTTGATGCAATCGAAGCAGACCTGCTCAACGAACCTGATCTACCTTAATTCGCCCACCTTCTTCCATCCTGGATGAAATCCCCCAGCACCGATTCCGCTCTTCGCGTTTCATTCACAATGGTACTTCCCATCGTGCGGTTTCTCATCTTTTCGCAAATGTTTTGAATTTTTTTTCGCTGACCATTGTACGTTTATTGGACGTCGTTTGAATCGGGCTGGTCAAGCAGGTCTGCCACGATATCGAAATTAATAATTGGAAGCCGGGGGCGCCTCGTCGACGAGGACTCCTCGTTTGGGGGAAGCTAACTTGGAATGCTTTTGCAAGCCGGCGGGCCCGCGCGTGCGGATGCGACCTGACTCATGATGAAAGCCGGGTAACGATCCAGTGATGGCCACATGTCCCCTAGGTATATCGGCGATAACCACAAGTTGGCCCTACTGCTGGACTACGACGGCACCCTCGCCCCGATCGCCACGCATCCCGATCTGGCTATCCTGCCACAGGAGACCAAGAACGTTCTCCAGAGACTGTCCAACATGTCGGACGTGTACATAGCGATCATCTCCGGGAGGAATGTCAATAACGTTAAGTCGATGGTCGGTATAGACGGTATCACGTATGCAGGAAATCATGGACTCGAGATCCTGCACCCGGATGGGAGCAAATTCGTTCACCCCATGCCGGGGGAATTCGAGGACAAGGTCGCCGGTCTGATGCAGGCTCTTCAAGATCAGGTGAAGTATTTTTTTTTAGAACTTCTGGTCACTATCGATGAGCTAGATCATGGTCTTATTGTCCTCCTACCTTGCGCTACGGTGCAAGAGTAAAATGAAGACTGTAATTTCGCTCGTCGCTGTGGAGCAAATCGTTAAATGGAGCTGGAGAAGTCGAAGTCGAGGTAATAATCGAGGAACTTCCTTCAGCTCTGCAAGGACGGTGCCTGGGTGGAGAACAAGGGTGCTTTGCTGACCTTCCATTATCGCGAGACGCCGATGGAACGTCGTCCTCAAATGGTCGAGACGGCGAAAAAGCTGATCGAATCCGCCGGCTTCAAGGCCTGCACCGCGCATTGCGCCATAGAAGCGAAGCCTCCGGTCGAGTGGAACAAAGGTCGAGCTTCCATCTACATCCTGCGAACCGCCTTTGGGCTGGACTGGAGCGAGAGGATCAGGATCATCTACGTCGGCGACGACGTAACGGACGAGGACGCTATGAAGGTGCGGTCCAGGATTAAAACCCCTACTCGGGAGGGAAAATACAAATCGAGTCCCTTGATCTCTAAATCATCCGAGCCCAGATAATAAACGGCGCTCCAGCGCCAAGACTGCATCAGCTGATTTGTCATCTACCATAGTGGTCTGCCTAATCGGTGGAGACGAGTCAAGCTCGCGGGAAACTGTTCTTCAGCATTGTAACACCCCTTGTTTTTTAGTCAGAGACTGCAGCAAGTCGAATGACAAGTCAGCTGGCGCAAGTCCTGGCGGCACGAGTCGTGGCAAGTCGGTGATCGGTCTGAGCGATGGAAAGCTACATACTTCAGGACGCTTTATCTACGTTCTGACGGTTGTCACCGGCGAAAAGCACCCCATGTGACGCGAGAACTTCTTTCAGGCCCTAAAAGGCATGGCCGCGACCTTCCGCGTGGCGTCCTCCCACATTATCCGGACCTCCGCCGAGAGACGGCTTCCCAGCACCGACTCCGTCTTGACGATGCTGAAGTGGGTCGAGCGGCATCTCAGCAGACGCAAGCCTCGCAATAACGTCGACATCCCGACGAGGTTCCGGCGCAGCAGCGCCGGCATCACCATGGAAATGTCCTTCACCCAGACGGCGAAGGAGCCCCTGGTGTCGTAGACCATCGCGCGACTCCTTTCGGAGCACTCTGCCACTCGATGTATACCCTAGGAATATTTTCGATGTATTTCTGATACTTTTAGAGTAAGCTCGTCAGCGAGGAGGTCGACAGCACGAGGGAGACCATCGCGGGAGAGGTAGTTGAACGACATCGAGGCCTGTGTGTGTGTGTTTCTAGACGTACGCCGTATGTAGATGTTAAAAGAGACTGTCGAACCGGGAACCCGAGGAGACCGGACGTGGTCCCATCATCTCGATGATCTTCAAGTACTTACACGACCGCAGGGCAGATACCACAGCGTCCGGTCAGAGGGACCACGTCGGCTCCTCTACCCCTCTCGGTTTCTATTGACGTATTCCGTTAATTGTTAACGCGACGACCGGCTATAGATCTGGGCCTGGGACCGAGGTCATCGCGTCCTTATCCTATGTAGAGACTTAAGTTAATTCCCCGATGCGGAGGCAGATTGTTTTAGCGGTAGGATAGCCATGTAAGCCCAGCGTCTAGGTGCAGGCTCCTAGGGCTCAGCCCGTTGCAGCGCTCCTGACGCGTCTAGGCCCCTCGCTAGTTGTCGCTTTCCAGAGTCTGGGGCTTTCGATCTCGGCCGATCGTCGCCCGTCGATGCACCTTATCCAAAGTCGTAGCGCGTAGGCACGTAGTTTTACATATTTACATATATACATGTTTACATATTCGCGTCACCGAGGTGGTCGTGGCGAACGAGCTGGGACGGAGGGTTCCTGGCGCGGTGACGGTGTCGCCAAGATTTGTCGGGTATGGAATACTGGAGAAAAAAAAAAAACGTAAATTATCAACGGCACGTTTTAGCAGATCTCGTTACAAAGGTTCGTCGGTTGTGCACGGTTCTCTCCATTGTTTGTAATATCCTCGATGTTCACCCCGTATCAGCGATTCGTTATGGAGATACGAAAGTTGCGAATTATTTTTCTGTAATCACTGATCAGACCTCTAGTGGGGGCACATTCTGCTCATCGCTGAAGGTGGTGCGAGATCCTTTTAGAGATATATATACATATATATACATATATATTTTTTTGAATAGGTCAGCGAAAGACTTCGATAGCTTTTACATATTTCTAAATTATGAATACAGCGGGGAAAGGCTAGAAATCCGACCTTTTCCAACGCGTGTCGCTTTCCAGAGTAGGACATTTCGAACGAAAGTAACAATGTCGGGCAAGAGAAAGGGTTCGGTGTGCACCAAGAGAGAGAGAGATAGCATCTTTTTTTTTTTAATCAAGTCCAGAAAGTCCTAAAGTGAGCCTAGGGGACCTCTCGTTTCCCCCCATTTCGACGAAACGGACAAACCTGGACGCGTTCCTCCGACTACCTCTCATAGTCAATTATTTTTACACTATGCTGAATTTGTATTGAGTTAAGTAATAAAGTAATAAAAAGGAGTTGTTATTTAACGCAAGCAAAGGCTCGTCGAGATGTCTGCCCCTCGTTGGCAGCGCGTCTTTTTACATCGCGGTGTGAAAAAGAGGCCCTCTAGGTTCGAGATAAGATAAAAATATCGACGTTTTTAAATATTCTACCCTGGAAATTGTTCATTCTTTTACACCGATCGCACTTCTTTCGAAATCTCACGAGATAGCGAGATGTGCATTTTCGTACAGAGCTTTTTGCGAAATCGCGAAGCGTCCTGGAGGAGAAAGAGAAGTCGGCAGGCTGAATGTCGGTTACAAGGATCTACGCATATGCATATATATATTTTTTTAACAAAACCCTAATTT
Organism: Orussus abietinus; assembly: GCF_000612105.2. Lineage (NCBI taxonomy): Eukaryota > Metazoa > Arthropoda > Insecta > Hymenoptera > Orussidae > Orussus > Orussus abietinus. The sequence goes on from NW_019396012.1 coordinate 1,836,612, forward strand.
CTGAGTTCTATTGCTTTTTTTTTTCTCCGTTCATATCGCGATCCTTCGCGCAGAAGATTATACTTCCTCGATGTCTCTTCGAGGTCGTCCGAGAAATAAAACCCCGACTCGCGGCAATCGAGATCCAGTACTCGTCCCCGTAAATAATTAGTCGATTACGCAATTAACTAGTTATTCCGTGCGTTTTTTGCGTACGCAGAACCGACTGACGGACAACATATCCCGAATTTTTGGCGCAATTAATCTACGCATGGAGCGTCTCACCGAGCGCGTCAGGTGTCACACAGAGCGCGTCAGGTGTTACATAGAGCGCGTCCTAAGAACGCGACAGGAGAGAAATTAGAAACAATGTTTCCTTGGAAGTGTCGCAATTTTTATTAATTGTTCATCCTGGATGCGTTGACGCGCTCAGTGGGACAGGATTTATACATTACACAAAAACGCCCGCGTGTACCCTGATAATGTCATGATTGTCATGTCGATAAGGAGACATTCATATCCACCGACGCACTTTACAACCAAGTCCTAGAAAGTGACCTTACGAGCAGTCCCACGGAACGCGTTTCTACGAGTACTTAGTTTTTACCTCACGGAACTTATATACACACATTATACATTATATATATATTATACATTATACATGTACTTATATGTAGAGAGAGATCTCGGGTCTCTTCGTCGATTAGATGCGCACTTAGGCCCTCGTGTAATCGCAAATCTGTAATCCTCCTGTCGAAGGGCCTCGAGGTAGCGAACAACCCTTAATACATGTACATATATATTTTTTAGTTCAGTCCACGCGAGTCCTGTGAGTCCACGAGAGGAGGGATGTAATAAAGTTCTAATTCGAAAGCCGACCCGGAAGTGGTCCCGTTTCCGAGTACACACACGAAGAGGAACCCGAAGAGCATTATTCCAGGCAGGAGCCGGTCACAATGGGACTTTCAACGGGTACGCCTCCTTCCTCGGCGAAACATCCAAATATTTTCATTGGCTCCCTCTTCTCCTAGGAGATGACCACAATGCGCGCATTCCCGGAGCCCAGGATCCTGCAAGGACGAGGGGGTGCCGAATAAAGGCGCGATTACACGGTGTCCGTTTCAGGAGCGGAGCCACTTGCCGGGTGAGTTGTCCCAGGTCCTGGATCCTGGGTCCAGGTCCCCGAAGGACAACCTGGCTCCTGCTCCAGGATGGACCCGGAGAGCGCATTATTCGCCGTTTTGCCGACTCAATTGTGTGTGCGAAGAAAGGCGGCGTTTAACAAGAGTTTAATAAAAGGCAAACAGCCCGGACAACGCCGAGGAGAGGAGGTCCCTGGACGCGGGGACCTCACTCCTGCGTTTCCCGGGGCCCCAGCCAGGATTATTTGCCTTTGAGGGATCAAGGAGATGAGAAGGCCCCTCGGGACCCTGAAGAAAAGAGCCCTCCGAAGCCACCGCAACAGCTGCCGCACCGCACGGGTGCCTTTTTCCCGAAGTGTCTACCCATCCTCCGATCGGACTCCTGCGACCTTTGCTGCGCCTCGATAGCGCGCACGTCCACGCGACATACATCCTTAGATAACCAGGATATGAATCAAAACCCATGGCCGTGGTTTGCGCCTCATTATCCTGGATAAAAACGGAGTCGAAAAGTCCTGTAGAACTTTTTCCTACGATGCATAGTTTGGCCCTGATAATTAATTGAAAAGTACCCAACCGGGCGCGCCGATTAGCAGCACGCGAGGTCGCTGCGCTCTCCTCTGTACTACGTGAGGGGAAGTCAACTCCCGGTATCCTGGGATTCCGCTGGATTTTTCTACTCCATTTTCGACAAAGAAGGATGTATAGACCCTGGCCCACGAATTCTATTACACCTTGTACGTGCGGACAAATACATGCGACGGGGCCTTGGGGCCGCGACCCGAAGTTTCCCTATTCTGTGGGGGTTTAAATAGATCCGCTTGGAAAGACGCACGAGATCGGACACGGATACGGGGCTTGCTCTTTCCGGGACTGAACGAGTACCCTGCCAGACATGACATCCTTTCTAAATGTTTCTAAACATGCAGGAACAGCGAATGCCACCTCGAAGGACCTTCCAGGAACCCCGGGGAGGTGCTTCTTCCGAGTCTCTGGCTCGTTCCAGAAACTCCCTCCCGGCGGAGGGGGGGGGGGGNGGGGGGGGGGGGGGGGGGGCGATCGATGTCGGTGTAATTATCCAACCGTTGAATTCTTTATCGTCCCGAAACAATGACGTATTTCCAAGCCAAACAACATCGGCTGTCGATCCCCCCGATACGAGCCGTACTCGCGCTTATCGTTACCTATTGTTGATACTGCCCCCGTAATAGAATAATCTGTGCAGTTAGGGCCCCGCACCCCGGACAAATATTATTCCTCCCGCCGCCCCTCTTTGCGTTTTCCCGCTTTAGAGAGGAACGAAAGGCCGTTTCTTCTAGTCCTGGCGAGTCTGGTTTAAAGGACTCGCTTTACCTCGCGTCGAGAGCGCCGGGGGACGCAAAATAGGGCTAATCCCTGTTTTATAGGATGACATGGAAACCTCATCGCGGTTGTCGGTTGCGAGCCTTAGAATAAACAATCCTGAGGGATTAGGCGGCCATTGCGCCGGAAGGCGCCGTCAGGATGTCGAGGATCCTTGTTGTCCTTCCGAATTATCGGGCACACTTAGCGAAATCCGCCTCGCCAGGACTCCTGCCGCGCTAAAAGCATCTCGTCCTCTTCCTTGTAATCTCGAGTCCTCGGAAAATATCGCGCTCTTGCGCCGAATTGTGGAAACGGTCCTTTAGCCTCCCTCGCGTCTAAAGAGGCGAGGAAAAATATATACGTTCGATTATGTCGATATTCTTAGATCAATGTCGAACCATGGCTGGACGTTTTATCGCTGGAACTGGAGATGGTTCAGAATGTGCCTCGAGATCTGAGAGCGAAATTAAAAAATTTCACGGACATGGGAATCCCTCCGCGAAACGCCATCGTTGCGGTTATTGCGGATTTTTCTCAAAGTCGTCCAAAAATATCATGCAGCGGTTTAATTGAAGTTGAAGCTGCTATTGAGACGATCGATTCGGGCTTCCTTTTTTTTTTTTCGTTTTCCTCGGCGGCTTAAAAAGAACCAATTGACAATTGGTAATTGGTTTCCCGGCGCTTCCGGCCGCGACCGCATGCGTGTGCACCGGAGTGACGCACACGGCCAGAATGTCCGACCAATTATGGAAAATTAATTGACGATCGATGGCTCGCGGCGATGCGCGCATAGTTCGCCTCGAATAAGCTTCCTTTGTGCCCCGATCAGCCTTTGCCAGCCATATAATAATTAAAGATTAATTAACAATCGGGCCGGTGAATTGCGATTGTCAGTGGCGGTGCATCGGCATTGCGCGAGATCCGGCTATATTTACCTATTTGCGGTGACACCGTTATCAGCCCTTTGAACGCATAAACGTGATTATGGCTCTTCCTCGAACAGGAATTTCTCATTTTGGATAGTCATTTTTCACACGTTTTAACAATTTTCTTGTTAACGTTGCGATGACGTGTAAATATTTTTTTTTATCAGCTCTTTGAACACGTAAACGTGATTACGGCTCTCCCTGATATGGAGATCTCTCAGGTTGTCGGATTTTTATTTGTTACGTGTACCTTTATACAATTTTTTAAATCGTTGCCACGACATGGAATCGATCGGAACAATTTTGTTTTTTAAACCTTGGTGGTCTGGTCCTTCGCTACGAAAGTAAAATGGGGAAAAATGCATCTCAGGAGAAATAAGAAAAATCTCGCCGTCGGTTGGCTCGGTAAAAAGCAAATATTTACCGCGAGATACCTGTAATCCTCGTGGAACCCGCTGAAGATTCCTGCCTATTGTCGGGTCCGCCTTTACAGGATTCGGCAGGATCTACGGCGGCAGATATTTGTTATTAATTGAAATGAAAGGCACCGCCGAGAAGGGTGACGTTTTTCCGTGGAAACTCCAGTCCCTGCATTGTATATCCGAGGCTTTCTCTGAGCGACTTTTGGATTCCTTCGCATTTCTTTTTTTTTCTCCAGATTTTGAGACCAGATCCTTAAATCGTCTCGATACCGATCCTGGCGAGGTCTCGGTAGGGAGATCTTCTTTCCGGGATCCTTATAGTAGCTTAGACCGGTGGCCTTTCGATTTTGGAGTCTCTTTCACTCGATTCCGGGGTTTCTTTAGCTCGACTTCGGAGTCTGCGTCCCGCGGCGAGTGATTATCGCGGGTAAGAAAGAGAAGAGGCGAAGAACGGACCCGAGGAAAGAGAGGAGAGGACCACGCGCAGGATAATTCCCAGGATCAATTTCCGTTGGCTTCTCCTCTCCCTGCGATTATATTCCCGAGGCGAAAAGGCGTCCAGTCAAGTGTAACGTAAACTAATAAGTCCGTAGGAATTTGGAGGATCGACCAGCCGATTCTCCCCGGGCATCTCCAGGAAGCCCGGGACATCCACTTAGCACGCTGCTTAGACGTGAAAACATCTGTATTGTCGCCGCATTAGCGCCGGAATTCTGCCGATGATTACCGGAAAATCTGTAATCCCTCCCGAGATCCCTGGAAGAAGAAAGAAGCCCCCGGAAGTCCGAAATCGAGAAAGCCCTGCGCCCTCCTCCGCCTCGACAAGAAATTTCAAAATGGCCGCCAAGCGCAACTTTCTACCTCACGGATCTCTTGCGTGAAAAGATTTTCATTGCCGTTGCTATATCGCCTATGATTACAGAAAAATCCGTAATCTCTCTCTAGGAACCCGAAACAGGGAAAAATGAGAAAGGATCTTACGGAAGTACGAAATCTGGAGAACGAATTGCGATGTCAAGCCCCTCCGGGAAATTCCAAATGTGAGAAATAACTGCGAGACGTGTTTCTTCTTAATTTTTTTTTTCTTCTTCATCCCTGGAGTCACAGACGTCACCGAGTCAAAAGAGAGCGTGAAATTTCCGCCTCGTGTGCCGTCAGATTTTTCGCTCCTAACCCTTTGTTATATGAAAAGTGCAGCGCCTGACTATTTCGCCCCTTCCTTCGCGCGGAATTTCAGGAGCGAGCATTCAGCCGAAAAACCCTTGGAGTATTTCCACGGAAGAGGAGAGAGCGAGACCCAGGAACGTTGCTAAGGGATGCTAGACACCCTCGGGGGATGAAAATATTCAGTCAGACGCCGACGGGAGATTATCCGACGGCCTCATCTCAACGTCGAAATCCTATATTCAGAGTGTTGCATCTGGCGAGGCGGCTCCGCCAATGTATGCACCGCACCCCCACGGTTACACCCCCGAGGTGCTCGGTTTGTCTTACGAGAGATTCAAAACTACGGGAAAATCAAGAATGTTCCCTAGGATTCATCTCTCCCCCTTTCCGGAACAATCTGCGATCGCTGGGATTAATTCCACCCCCTGAATTTGACAATATTAATATATATGCATAATACGGATACGGTGCGTATATATTACGCGGCGGCCATTTTGATTTCAAGATTTCTCACCCAATTTACCCGGCGAATGTCGCGATATTAATAAAACTGCATATTCCGTATATATTCCCGCGGCGGCCATTTTGGTCCCAAGATGATTCCCAGATTTTGTCGAGAAGAGGAAGAGACGGTCCTTCCAGGGAACGAGGGAAGGAGAAATAATCGCCTTGCAGTTGGTAGGGCCCATTGTGGTCCCAGCAATGGCGGATGTCGCATATATACCAATGCCAACGGCAAATCCTGCAGCCACCCAAAATACCCGGTAATCCTGCGTGAAGGATAATCCTGATCCTCGTAGGTAGACTAGGATGTAGGTTCGAGTCCTGTCAGGGCGCCGTATGTTCCATTAGGTCGCACTTGAGACCACCTCTAGAATAAAGGTACCCTTAAGATTTATTTACCCTTCACTTATAATATCATCCGTAGCTTTGGCTCTTTACCGTGCAAAAATCACGCGTATCGCGTTTCTCACAGCTATTAATGCGAAAAAAAAAAAGAATTATTTACTGGGAATTTTACCCGCGAGAATGGAGTCGCGAGAGCGCCTTTATCAATTAGTCCTGCAGGATTGGTTTGCAGGATCCGGGATCCGGTTCTGCAGATTCGGCCGCGATTAACGCGAGGATTAGGATCAGGGTCGGCACCGATTTCAGCGATCTCATCCAGGGGTACCAAAATGGGCACACCCCACGACCCATTCTCCACCTATCCCTGCTGTCCAACCCCTCCCCTGCCCCCAGGTAATGCGCATTACAACGGTTTTATATCATTAATACGGACACATGAGCGGGATTTGAATAATTGAAGAGATACCCCCCCGGATTACGTGCGAAGGACATTGGTACCCCTGGACCACGGTTGCGTCGACAGACTCGCGTCCCCTCCGCCGGGTGTGCCCTTAAACCTAATTCCTTAAACGTCCACTGCCCACGAATTACATACTCAGGGTCATAAACCGACTGCAAAAAACCACCTTTCCTTCTTACACGTCGAAAAGCTGGGAATTTAACGGCAACATTTCCCTCTGTCTCCATATACCACATATGTATCACATACATAGACAATCCTCTTAAAGTCGCTACAATTTGTACAAGTCGCAGTCGTACATAAAAATGATGGTATTAAGTGGTCCTAAACATTAATAGGTAATAAAATAGTCCGTCACGACTAGTATCCGTAGTCGTACAATTTTCCCTCCCCTGTTAAATTCTCCCAGGGAGATGCGGCGGCCTCGAGGAGCGTCAGGGTCGAGCGGAGCGAAAAGTCCATAATACTCGAGGCGTAGCCTGATTATCCGCGTTAAACGCGTCCAGCGCCACCCCTCCGCGTCGGACGATCTTCCCGCCCGCTTTCGGCCACTGCCTCCTGTCCCGTCCCCGTGAAATTACCAGTCGCTCGTCCCGGGTCACGCCGAGAGGGATGAAGTGCCGGAGAGGGGGACTGGTGGGCGAGGCATCGGCTTGGAGGGTGCGTCACCGACCAATGAGGACGCGCCGCAGAGGGTGGCTCCTCGGGGTGGCCGCGAGAGGCTCGAGCAACGACCGACCTCGCACCCTTCGGTCACCAGTCCGCGAGGGCAGTCGCCGAATCGTCATTTATCAGGGATGCTGGAGGTCCGTAGGCCCGACCAGGAAGTCATCGCCGGGCGCCGCGCTCCCCGGCCGCAGGGAAATCCGTGAACGGTCCCACGACGCCGGGGCGTCCGCCATCTTGGAGCCGAGTTCCACTTTCGCGGCGACGCGCGGCCAAGGTCCGTGGAACTCGGTTGGCTGCGGGCACCGCGAGTCCATTTCCCCTGGAGCCCGGCCGTTGGGCCGGACGCGAGTCGAGACCCGATTGGCTCGCGCTAACCGTCGCTGCCGGTAACCGCTCGGAAGAACGGAAGAGCGCGAAAGAGAATCCTCGGCGTGGCTTAACGGCAAACGGTGCCTCCGAGAAGAAATTCGGACATCTTGGTAATACTGGAATGGAAAAGTTGTTAGTGCGAGGTGGACGCGCCGAGTCGAGTCACCCTGCGGGTCGTGAAACGACGGACATGGTGAATAACTTAAGGGAGTCCTCGGAATGACCGAGTAAGGGGGCGAAACCGAAGCCACGGTTTCCCGCCGAGGAAGAAAACCTCTATTCTTGTGATTAGGTTAAGAACGCTCGTAGGATATCATTCGGGGGGTGATTCTTCGGAAGGACTCAAGTTGGCATTAGGTTATTGTCTTCAGGCGGTCTCTCGTAATTCCGTAACATGGTAGAGAGCACCTACGCGAGTGACTCTCCAAGATCGCGATCTCCGATGACCGAGCCCTCGAGTCCTCTCCAAGATGGCGGCGGGATCTCCGGCTACAGCCACCGGTATCTCTACAACTATTCGCCCGAGAGCCTGCAACACAAGCTGAAGATCGCCGACGGGCAGCACTCCTCGAACAGGAGCCTCGAGGTCGATTCCAGGGAGAGAGCGTTCTCCAGGAGCAGCAGGAGCCCGGCAAGCCCTGAAGAAATGCGGTACCGCCCTCGGGAAGCCTCCAGGCCCAGCTCTTCCGCCACGATGTCCTCGCCGACCTCGCTCTTCACCATCGACAGCATCCTCGCCCCCAGACCCGTTGGCAACGTCTCCACAGCGACCTCCAACAACCTCGCGATCCTGCAAACCCCGGACTCCGTGGGTTCGCCCCCCAGGACCGCTATCCATCCTCTTCAGCAACAACTTCATCATCTCGCCTTCACCTCGGCGGACTTCCTAGGTGAGAGGCTTTACGTGGCCACGCGTAAAAAAACCTCCACTGAACTGGAGAAACATTTGTTCAGATACCACGAAAGGTATATTTCGTTAGTTCGAAGAATAATTATTTATCCCTCAAATAGACTCTAGTTAATTCGACGCGACGATTCCTCGGAGTTGTAACTATTTATTTGAGTAAATTAATTATTCTTGGAATTAACAAAATATTTCATTGGTACTAGTCGAAGAAATGTTTCTTTCCTTCGATGAGTTCTTTTTCTCGGCGTGGATATCGTTCGACCCTGATGTGAGATGTTGGGGTGCGATAAATCGAGTCTCAGGGCATTTTGATCTCTTTCTGTTTCTTGTCGTGCAGATGCTTAATTTTGGGGTATTACTTGAATTATAGCTGCAGCTTACCCTGGTCTCTACCCTGGTGGGTACGTGGCGGCGATGGCGGCCGCAGGGGTGTCTCTTCATGGCCAACCCACGTTTTATCATACCGGCCACCCTTACCACATGAACCCCAACGCGCCGGGGGTCGGCCCCATGGCGAAAAGGAAACGTCGCCATAGGACGATATTCACGGAGGAGCAATTGGAGCAGCTCGAAGCGACCTTTGACAAGACTCATTATCCCGACGTCCTCCTCAGGGAACAGCTCGCCCTCCAGGTCGACCTCAAGGAGGAGCGCATCGAGGTGAGCTACGCAATAAAAAATTGTCTCCTTATTAATTCTCATTAAGAACGAAGGAAATGTCAAAAAAGTCGAAAAATTGAAATTCCTCGAGTCTCAAGATCGAGGAAAAAAAATCGGCCACAAATTTATTCCCCGCCGAAACGGTACAAGAAATTTCTATTTATGAAGCTCTCGACGTCCCTGACCAACGCAAACAGTATTGTTTGGTATTAGGACCTCTTCGAGTTCGAGCGGCTCGCTTTTCCATTTTTATTGGAGGAAGGAGGAATTTTGTCGTGACTGCAAATTGAGCGAGTCTTGAGTCTTCCTCGGGATGTTAGAAAATCTTAGGAATTTCCTGGAGGTCCTTTCATTTCGCCCTGCGACTTTGTGTGCCTTTAGAGCTGCCTGACAAATTGCTTCTTTCGACCCTGAAGAGCTAAGATTTGGGGTTGACAAACATTTCAGGTCGCCCTACGTTTTCGTCGCGCTCAATTTATAGGGCCGGCCAATTATTTGTCTTGTCATCCTTTGTCAACCGACAAGCTCTTTAATGCCCAGGTCGCAGGATATTAATATGCACTTTCGGAAAAATGCCTCGCTGCGTAGTGTTAACGTCGCACTGATTAATCAGAGTCCTTTGGTGATAACAAGTGTTTGTTTGTTCATTCGATTACAGGGACCTCTATTGTAAGCATTCGTTGTGTTGTAGCGTCAAAGTTTGCCCAGGTCGTTTATAATGTATCGGTGCAACAACATTTGCCAATTGCGGGAAAAATGGATTTCTCGGATAACTCGAGTGCCCCCTTGAATTTTGGCGCAAGGATTTGCATTTACGCCGACAAAGTGCAATTAAAATTCGGAACTGGAGTGCGCGAAATAAACTCGACGGATTTTCCCCGTAATTGTCGCGAAATACGTCAAACGGATTAGCGAAGGCCCATTATCTCGATTTTTAACGATAATTGCATTTTCTCATTATCCTAAGGGCTGAAATAAAATACCAGCCGGTATTTTTAGATATTTTTCCTATCTAACCGTTCCGCATCAACTTATATTTCTGCCTGCAAGAGACTAGATGCAACAGTGGCAACTGTAACCCCGTGATAAGCAGCTATCTAGCTGATAACTAATAAATTGCTGCAGAAGAAACGCTTATCAACATTTTTGGCTCGGCGCGAGGTTATTGAATCATCCACTCCTCCTTAAGGATCCTCATCGATACGTTATCGATAGATACATAACTTTTTCCCTTCATTTTCTTTTTTCGCCAATTTACTCGAGGGATAAAAAAGGCGTATCTTGGAAAATGTCTCCAAATCGATATTTTTTCCTCCGCCAAAATGTCCCAGAGAGTCCTCTTTACTCGGTTTCATTTACAAGGACTTTAAAATTCATCAAAGCAGATTTACCCGAGGGGGGGAAAAAATGTCTCTTCCAAAACGTCTGAAAATCGATATTCTTCCCTCCACCAAAATTTCCCGGTCCTCCCTCGGTTTCATCGGTATGGACTTGCAAATCCATCGGAGCAGATTTATCCGAGGGAGAAAAAGGATCCAGTCCTGAGCCCTCGAAAAGGTTCCCTCGAATCTCCGGGATCCCTAGAGCCATTCACACCTACGGGGTCCCGTGGGACCACCCACGTGGTCGGCTCGCCCACAGGAGATCCCATTCCCCAAGAGTTCCCTTGAGTTCCCGAGGTCCAGCAACAACACGCACCCACGTCCACCTGCCGATGGATTCTGGGCTCGTTAGATCTGCTGTTTGTCCAGAATTAGTACCTTTCCCATTCGAGGAAGAGGTTCAGCCCTCGAAGGGCGGATTTTCGAGTTTCACCGTCATTCTAACTCACTGTTTGCCTCCCTCAAAGATCTGTTTTAGGTATTAGTAAAGGCAAGGTCTGGGACAATATTGACACCCTTAGTTTATCTACGCGCGTGTATGCACGGAAATCGTCGAGGGAAACTAAAAGATCTTGAAAATAATTTCCAACGTTCTTTAGGGAATGATTGAAAAGATCCTTTACTACTTTTTTCGGGGGAAAAAGGCGGCCGGGTCGTCAGGGCGAAGGCGGTATCGATTGTCAGACCTCGCCCAAATCGATTCGGACAGGCGTAATGGACAAATGCTGATTTCAGTGGTGCATTGAAGCCGTTTGATCTTTCCGTTGTCCTGCAGGACCCTCGTTACGGGGGTTTATTCGAGTGACATTCGTGACATTCGTCGATTACACCATCGAGCTAAATCGCTCTTAGCTCGCTAAATCAACCGATGCGTTTTATAGTCCTTCGTAAATGGCCGCCATTTTGAGAACACCTCGTTAAAATTTGCTGATTCTTTTAGAGGACTTGGTTAAATTATACATTTGGTTAGTTATGATCAACATCCTTCGATTCAACCATCGAGCTAAGTCGCACTTAGCTTGGTGAATCGACCGATGCGTTTTATAGTCGCCATTTTGAAAAAAGAAATCTCGTTGAAATTTTTTCATCCTTTTAGGGAACTTGGTTAAGTTATACAAATCGATGTTCCAGGTGTGGTTCAAGAATCGCCGAGCAAAGTGGCGCAAGCAGAAACGGGAGGAGCAGGAACGCCTGAGGAAGCTGCAGATCGAGCAACGTCAAAGGACCGATGACAATGCCTCATCTCCGTCCATGAGAGTCCCAGGACACTTGACATTAAATAGACAACACGACCAGGACACGGATAGTTCGGATCTGGAGGTCGCGTAGTTGACCTGCTAGAAGAATAAATGATGAATAAAATGAAAGAAAGATGGCGCCGACTATGAAGTTACCTTACTCGGCTTCGTCTTGACTGACCTTCCAGAGGCAGGAAAATGTAAATAGTAAATCCTAAACTCATGCCGAGGTGTAAATATACCTGTACATATGGCTAGCGATCGACGTGTATAAACCAGAAATAAATTATTGTGGCGAACTCGACCATTTTTTAATGCCCGCTTTGATCTCACCGCCTCCGGGAATCGATCCTCCGATTCCTGGAATCGAATTTCCACACCTCCTAAAATTTGCTGACCGTCTCTAGCTTAGAAAAAGTAATACATCGGTCGCCTCCTAATCGACTGGTGTTTCTAATCGGGTTGAAGGCATTTACTAATACGCCTTATCAGCCACGTTTCCTCGAGGCAGCGGAAAGAGAGGAACAAAGGCTAAAGGATAAAACGAAATCGACACGCTGTTCGAGTTATGTCTGAGCAGCGTGACCGTATGACCATGAAAATTCGATAATACCTGCCACGATGCAAAAACGCGATATTCCGCGAAATAAGATATACATTCGCGTGTTTCCAGTGACAAAAGTCAGAGACAAGACGTGTGAAATGTGCCTACAAAGTAAGGAGACTAGTGACTTTACCTTTTATTGATTAACGAGCAATTAGGAGTCGGTATCACCTTCTTGAAAACAATTTACTCTTGAAGTCGATGGCCGTAACCTAACCTAACCTTACCTAATCGATGTGGTCAGTATCGGAACTAGTTGAGGAAGTATGAAAATTATAGAAATAAGAACGAGTTTCGAGATTAAAGAAATATCCAGAATATCCTGTTCGATTAAATATTCGCGGTGACGGAGAGAATTGTGATGGGGAAACTTGAAGTTGACCTTGCTTTACGCCTTCCTCACACATGGACGTATAATACAAATACGAATATGTATATAGGGAATGAGCGGTCCATGTAAGTCCATAACCCCACGTCGGTTGACTGATCGCAACGCAGTCTTCACACGTCTTGACCCGTGCCCAATTTCTTCGATCGGTACGTGCGCGAAATTCAATTTTCATCGATGATGACTTCGGTACTCCAACGTAGGGGAGAGTTACGCTATCATTGAGTTCTTTACACCTCGACACGTCGAATAGCACCGAAGTCATTAATCGTCCGTCTGACGCGCCGCGGTCTGTGCGACACTATGTGGGACTCCATAATCGAGTACCACCGAAGTGTGTCTTGCAAGCCATTAATTTCTCCGTTTGCAGAGCACACGTGTGGGCATTTACGTTATGATCTACTTCTGATATACGCCTCTGATCCCTGAAAGGCGTTCGTCGTTACACTTTTCGCCGCGTCTCGTGCTCGATGTTTGATTAGTGAGTACATCGATATTGTCGACGGATAGATAACGTCGAGCGAGATAGATAGATCAGTCCAATTCTTATCTAAGGGCGATTGGCATGCTCGTCAAACGGTGCCGATCGCACAGTGGTACCACGTCGCGACAGGTAAGGATGAAGATCCTGCAGCCGACCAGCTCTAAGTGCTACCTGGTGATCAGTGTCCTGGCGATCATCATTTTAACATTTTGCCTGTACAACTGGACGGTTGTTGATAAATCCGAGTACGAGGGCAGCTTGCAGGAGTACGAGGGCCAGGAAACAAGCCCAACGGAGAGGACGACCAACTCGTCCTGGCGAAGAGTGGTCCCACCCAAGAAGATCCTCTTCTGGACCAAGATGTTCAGCAGCAGGAATTTCTACATGGGAGAGGGGGACCTTTTCAAGGGATGCCCAGTCTCGGCCTGCTGGGGCACCGACGATAAGAACCACCAACCTGTGGAGGACTTTGATGCACTCTTGTTCCATGGTCCAGATATGACCTCGGTGCCGATCCCCAAGACCAGGTCTCCCAAACAGGTGTACATCTTCCTGGACATGGAGACCCCGTTGTCGCAGAAAATTCGGAAAATCAAGGTCTTCGAGGACCTCTTTAACTGGACCGTTACTTACAGGTGACTGAAAAAAAAAAATATCCAAGTGAGGTTCGTCATGAAAACGGAATATCCGTTTCTAGAACTATTTGAGAATTCCTGGAAAAATTCCCTTAGGTCCTGGGAAATTAATTTTGAGGTAGTATATCTCAGGAGATGATTTTTAAGAGAAGGACTTCACGCGCGGAATTGGGGTAAAATTTTGAGAAATATTCGCGGAGGCTGGGTAAAGTGGATAAAGTACCGTCTTTATCTCAGTCCTGGGACTCGGTACTTGTGTAGAGTATTATTAACCCTTTTTTCAATATTAATACAGGAGGGATTCGGACCTGATGAGGCCTTATGGGATCTTCAGGATGGTGTCAGGCAACCACGTGATGCCGCCCCATATCCCGGCTCAATGGCAGGACGTCTCCAAGGATAAGGTCCCGGAGGATGCGAAAATCGCCTTCTCGGGGAAAACTAAACTCGCTGCCTGGTTCGTTTCGAATTGTGCGACCTCGAGCAAGAGGGAGGACCTCGCGAAGGAGCTGAAGAACTTCATGGACGTTGATATCTATGGACGGTGCGGTACCTTAGAGTGCTCCAGGGACAATTCATCTGCATGCCAGAGGATGCTCGACAAGGACTATTTCTTCTACTTCGCTTTTGAGAACTCCTTGTGTCCAGACTATGTCACGGAGAAGGTCTTCAACGCGATGCAGGTCAACGTGGTGCCTGTTGTCTACGGGGGTGCGGATTATCCCAGCATCCTGCCTCCTGGGTCCTTCGTGGACGTCCAGGACTTCCAGTCCCCAAAAGAGCTGGCCGAGTTCCTCAAAGCTCTCGCCAAGGACTCCAAGAGGTATCTTGACTATTTCCGATGGAAGGCTCGATACAAGGTCGACCTCAACGCCATGAACTTCAACTGTGAACTCTGCAAGGCTCTTCATGAGAATCGAAAACCGCAAGTGGTGCGCAATCTCCATCGGTGGTGGAACGACAACTCGGGGTGCAAATCGGGCCCCTTGCTGTGAACATTCTTCAACTCTTCATGTACTTAACTTTACGTTGACGAGTCGATTTGATCGTTCGATAATCCTGCGGAAGACGTCTCTAAGATTACCGATCATGTTCCATGAGATACGATGAAGTGAGATATCTTACAGAGTGGACGAGTGGATGAATGACAGGATGACTGGTGTTATGCCACCTTGTAAATTAAATCAGGAATAATTTCCAAGGATTTCTCCAAGTTTCCCCGATATCCAGGGTGGGGATCCTGAAGAGGCCCTCTTTGACAATTATTCCACGGTTTGTGCTCCAGTCGAGTACCCTGAATAAGTATTATGTATGCAGTATTTTCCAGTATAAGTGGATGACGAACATGTGGAGCCGTTTGTTTGTTGCATAAGTCGGGAACGATTTGTTAAATAAATTCGAGATGATTGCCAAGGATTTTTGCCCGGTTTCCGCGATCTCCACGAGGGGTGTAGTCCTAAAGGGGTGCACTAGGAAAATTATGCCACGCGACAGTGCCATACTCGGGTCCGTCGAGCCCGGGGGTGCCAATTATGGACACTGCAACTCCACCCTGAGAAAGTTAACCAAGTTCGGTAAGTACATAAACCCCGGGGCGGCCTAAACTAAGACGATCCCCGGTGCAAGTTTAATGGTTCCCGCGCAGTTGGGGGCTGAGACCTAAAGACGATCAACCTAAGTGCCTCTTTCCTTTTTCCCTCGGCCCCATGTCGCTTTTTTTCAGCCCTGAAGTCAACGAACCTCCCACCTTGAAAGCCTAATTCCCTGAAAACTCTTCCACGGGCGCAACTCCATTCCCGCCGATTCCCACTAAAAGGATCCAGCCCAGCTCGCTCGGTTTCATCGTCCTGGAATTTATTCCGAAAATCGGGGATTCTACCCGTAGCCTCTGCAAATGTTGAATCTCGCTGGGAACGAGTTTTTTTCACGAAAACGAGAGAGTTAATCAGGGTAGAGAGTACCACTCGGTAAACGTATCCTTCATCGGGCTTACGTGAAACCTGCCGCGTTTATCCGGTTGCCGCGCTCTCGGGAAAACATTTCGCGGGTTTTTATTATTTTTTTTATTCTTCCAGGGCTTCGACGATTCCGGGGAAAATTGCGACTCATCCGCGGGAGATGCGGATCCCGAGGGGAAAATTCAATCGCGGATCCAAGGGCGCTTCTTCGACGATGGCCGGATTCCGCGCCCGTTTTGCAACCCTCGGCCCTCCGAGCGCTTCTTTGCGGCTGATTGCTGTATAGAGAGAGAAAACTCCTCGGGCTTCGTCGGATATTGATTTTTCAAAGGTTTCAGTCATCGCAACGGGGAAGCTGTTTAAGTATCCCGCAGCTACAATTTATAGCGCGAAATTTCCGGCCACTGGGTGCACCCTTGAAGAGCCTCCACTGGAGGTTCCGGGACCTGAAGAGGCAATCGGCTCTTCATCGGATATTTTTCAGGAATTCAGAATTCTCCAGCCGGCTAAAACATACATTTCCGATAAATAATGATTTTCAGGGAGAAAATGTAAAATTCTGAAACGTGACGATTTTTAGATACCCCTTCATCATCTTCACCAGGAACAAAATTTAAGAGCACCCGTTCCGCTTCTTCGAGGGCCTCTTCGGACTTTCTCGGCAAGAAACGCGATCGATGGTTTTCCGATCGATCTTGGCAGCTTTTGGCCTCCACTTCTTCGGATCCGGGCTCCTGTCGTCCTCAAAGGGGCAAACCTCCCTTGCAGGACTCTCCGGCAACTCCGAACTTCCCCCAGGATCTACAGACCCCATGTCAACCACCCTGAGGATGTCGATAGGATTTAAAACGAACTGGCTGCATTCAGGAGCACCGATGGTGAGGACTAAAACCACCATGAGCACGTGGAGACCGGTCGTCCTGATAAGATAGGCTACCCCGTCTCCATATTGGAAAATGGGTGGCCCTGAAGAGCGGACATCGCACATGTAATACGCGCCACAAAACTTGAAGAGCCCCACGCAAGTACTCTCACACGTCAGGATACCAAAATGATGCTTCAGGAACATCTTCTCTAGGCTCTGACGAAGATTTTTCCCCGACTTGGCGTAAAGTCTTCCACAAATGGCCGGCAAGATGTCGACCTCGAAGAAGGTCTCGCCGATTTTGAAGCTCCTGCCCAGGCGAGTTGGACAATCCTGAGAGAGAAACTCTTCAGGGTCCTCCTCAGGGTCTCGCCGGGAGCCCAACTTGCTCATTGTGTAGTACTTGTCGCCGCACATAACAATGGCGTCCAGAGTCTTGGCAGTCCAGTACTCCGGGGCCATTATTCTCGTCATTCCTGCGCAAACCACGTAACATGCGTACATCTGCTTACCCCTGTTCTCTTCAGGGAACAATCGCTGGGTCGTGTGTAGTTCGCCCCAGAGGGAGAACAACTTGTTGGGCTCCTCGACGTAGAACTGGTGCCAGCGGAGCTTGGCAGGACTCGAGGTCCTTTTCCTCCTGCACTTGCTCCAGGTGATCCTGTATCTCTTCAGCCATCGGGGCTCTTCGGCGGCACCGGCCTCTTCAGGGTCTTCGCAGGGGTCGTAGATATCTAGGGGATCGTAGCTACAAGGATCCGAAACCTTGGCAGGGACTAAACGTGTCCTGGGCTTCGGAGGGACGCGCTGCATCAGTCTTAAATTATGCAACTGGCCGCAGTGGTAGATCATTTGGTAGATCTGCACGCTGAAGAGGCCCTCCGAATTTTTCTCCTCATCTTTTTCCTTCTCCTCTTCCTTTTCAGCATCCTGGCCTCGAACGTCACCTTCCGTATCCGTTCCTGAAGAGTCCTTAATCTTCAAGGGGCCGCATCTCTCGTACGCGTACGCTCTCAGGAGCAGGATCATCAAGTGTCTCTTCAGGGACTTCTTCGTGCAGAACTTCAGGATGCATGCGTAGCCCTGGTCGTCCCAGAACCCGAACTCGTCGCAGCGGTACGGGTTGTAGAGGTACCAGAAGAAGCCGTCCCTCCAGAAGGCCAGACAGAACCTGGGGGTCCTGAAGATGCAGTTGAAAAACCGATCTTCCAGTCCATCGAACCATTCCTCCAGTTTCCTGGTGCTCTCGTGAATCGGCGATGTCTGACGATCCGTTGTCTTCTGCCAGCCCATCGTGTCCCTCGTGTGCATCAGTTCCGGCCTGCTAGTCTTCCGGGTCGACCTGAAATTCTTCTCTAAATAGTCCCAGCTGACAGTCTCCATCCTCGGCAGATCCTTCAGCTCCTGCACCAGCTCCACCTCCACGCTGTACCTGTAATTAGTAGGCAGCAAATGAAAGTTCTTGGATACTTCTCTTTAAATAGCTGAAGGACGTAATTTAGGGTGTTGCGAGAGAAGTCTCGTTTATGAAACTTTATGAAACCTGTAATTATACACCACCACGTCGTCGAGTCGCTGATGTTCCCTGATCTTGAGGCTCCCCATGTGCACGAAGAGCAGCCACGCATGGTCGTATATGTAGTCGATGTTGGCCCCCCAAGCAAATTTATACCGCAATTGCGTCTTTACCAGGAGAGCCACAACAGCCTGATAGAAGCAGAACTTCCAGGTGCCCCAACGAGTCCTGGAGACGTCCAGCTCCGGAAGGTGCATGCCCTTTAACCCTCGAAGACAGACGGTGGCGTAGACCCTGTCGGACCTCTTCTTCGAGGAGAGTACCGAGACAATATAATCCCCATCCACCAAACCAGGATGCTCCCCTGCCGCCCTGTCCACCAGGAGATTTTTCTCCTTTTTAGGACACGTCTCCGGGATCCTGGCATGTCCCAGTTCCTTAAAATCCGCGTAATCCTCCTTCGCGTTGTCCAGACTCGAGCTTCTGTCTCTCTCCTCCTCGCAGGGAGTGCCTCCTTTCTTCCTTCTTTTCCTTCTTCCCTCCACCTCTCCTTGTTTCAAGCAAGGCCACACTCCTGGCCATTTTTCGCCTTCGTCCTTCGAAATCTGCTCGACTCCTTCCGCACCCTCCACCTGCATCGATGAAGAGATTAATTAAGGTGCTTAATAGAAAATACCCGGAAAATGAAGAACTAACCGATGACGCTTCTCGCAGCTTCCTCCAAATTCGGGTTTTCTCCTCGGGGTTCAACCTGGATGGCAGTTTTATTTTTTTCCTCGCGTTGAACGCGTTTTGAGGGAGACACGAGGGAGGAGGAAACGTTCCCTCGCTGGACTCCAGGTTGGGAAATTTTGGAAAATTCCCCGGCTTCCTCTGCAAGTACTTGTCCTCTGATTTCAACTTCTCCTCCCGTTCCACGTACCTGGGGGGTTGAAATGTTTAAATGAGAGGATATTCATGTTTATCTTATTATTTTAGGGAAACGAATGTTACGATTTCATGTAGATGCGCCACAATGGCTCGCCTTCGGCGCAGATATTCTCCTCCTTCGGCCAGCAGCTATCTTCTCTTTTCCTACGTCTCTTTCTTTTCTTAGGTTTAGTCTCTTCCCCTTCATCATCGATCTTTTCATCCCCTTTCGCCGATTCCGCAGTCTCCGCGGTCTCTTCCCCTGCTGTAACCTCCCCTTCGGTGGTGGCTAACCCTTCCGTTTCGGTTTCGGTCTCACCCTCTACGTAGTCTTCCACGTCGGTTGCTTCCTCGTCCGCCATTTTGTTTCCCTCCGAGTTCTTCCCTTCTCAACAACCTTATCTCCTCTTTCCGCGAAGTACTCCTAACCTCACTCGATCATTTTCATCCCTTCTCGAGGAAAGTCATCCCCTTTCTGCATTTTCGCCCGTTTTTCTATATTTTTTCAGTCAATTTCAAGAATCCTTAACCGAAAATTTTGCGACCGAGATATTATTTTCTCTAAAGGATTTTTCTACGCGAAGACAGCTGCCAAGGCCTTCTTAGATTCCTTGCTTGGTGGAAGATCAGACAATTAAATCATGAGTAGTGTTCGTACATTCGGAGGAATCGCTCCTTTAAAAACTAACGCTCGTTCTCGGAGAAATCCATTGTTGTTCCTCGCGCCAGGGCGTGGGCCGACACACGACGACTCCGTCATGGCGGCCATTTCGTTCGTGTGACTTTGTAATTATTTTCCCGGCAGCAGACGAAGCCCCAGGCGACCGAAGCAATCTCGCTGGCGAAGCCACCTCGTGGCGCAAGATTTTCAAAGTGTTTATAAAATTACGCCGATTCACCGTGGAAATAACGTGAAGCCAGACGCGGCCTAAGCGCTCGGATCTTTATTGGATTTGGAAATCAGGCCGCCATTTTCCATCGACCCTCTCGCATCGTTTCGTCGATTTTTGCCCTTCACCTGAAAACTAAAAATGTTACGCTTAAAAATCTACAAGAAACGCAAATCAATCCACTGCTGAGAATCCTTAAAATGCGAGATTTACAATTACAGCCTTACTTATTGCAAGTGTCCGACCTGTATGAACATCGACAATGGATATTTACCGGAAGTTGATACAATAAATTCTGCCAATTCATTTGAGTTTATTTGAGTGTTTCCTTGAATGAACAAAATATTTCCTCGGTACTATTGAAATAGAAGGAATATTTCTTTGGTTCACTGGCAGATTTCCTTGCCAGAGATTCAACGTTAGCGGCACTTCCGCCCCTCGCAGATACAATTCGGCGGAATTTCCCGGGATTTGTCGCACTCGCCCGTAAGGGAAATCCGGCGGTCGGGCAAAACTTAAGGGTGGAGAGGAGGAGCGAAAATATCGGAGCAAGGGGAAGAAAAGGAGGAGCGGAGTCGTTCGATTCGCGGCGAGAGGGGTCGGGGTCCCCTGGGGACTTTTCCCTAGGGACTCGGACGAGGTCTAACCGGGAACGGGGAACCAGGAATGGGGAACCGACAGCCAGGAACCGGGAACAGCTGATCGGGAACCGGGAATCGGGCTGATCCCCGAGCCCTGGGAACTCGGCAAACCTAAGACAATTCCCCGTGAAACTTTAATGAAATCCATACCCGAGTGATCGAACGAGGGCAAATTCGACGGCTCGCGGGTCTCTAAACCTCGAAAGCTCTTTAGAAATTAATCGCGTCCCCGGAAAGAAATCCCAGGGCGATATTTGCGATTAATTCGCGAGTCGAGATACAGGCGGATTTTCCGGCGGGGGCAGGGGGTACCGGTTACATCGACGATTACACGATTTCGGCTGTGTAAACGCGATTAGCATGGCTTCCGTCCGGCGGTATCGAGAGCTCGTGTTTCAACGAGAGGTTATAACGCCGTTATCGCGAGATCGATAACGCGGAAAATCAGGCGAATTCCACGCTACCGCCACGTAGATCGGCACTTACACACTCCAAATTTCGTGTTTCTCCATTCTCCATGTTTTTTTTTTCTTTTTTTTTTTTGAGGGTATCACGCTTGGAGAGAATTTAACAGTGAGGGTCAGCTTTGGGGTGTAGAGAGGGATTGAATTTTGGGGAACATTTTCAGAAAATTCGAACGACGGGAAGTATGAGATCGAAGCGAAAGGGCAGACCGCGAGCTCGCTGGAGCGTGATAACGAGGTCCGGCCGTGATAACGAAATCGAGCCGCGAATTCGCCCTCGGAATGGCGATCGACGGTGCTCGGCGAGGCGGTAATTAAAATAAAATTAATTGGATTGGTCGCGGTTCGAAGATGGCCGCGCACCCCGCGGGCTGTTTTGTGCGTTGCTGCACATAATGCATTGTTTGTTCTGCTACCCCCGTCGCCCCTTGTGTATGGGACCCCTCTTGTCCCACGGAAACCACCCTGAGCCGATGGGGATGCAAGTCCCTTGGACTCGGAGAAACGTCCCTTTAGGAAAATTCGAAAATTCCCGCGAAAAGTACATCAGTAACGATAACAATTAATATCAATTATCGACATCTAAACTGAGGAAAATTTATCGGGTTCATTTTCGAATTGATTCATTCCAAAAAGCCCTGAAAAGTATCAAACATCAGTTAACATCGATTATTAACAATTAACGTCTAATCGCAATCGAAGTGTGCCGAAGTTTATCAGGTTTCAATAAAGGAATAAATTGATAGGAGGAAGTTTCCAGGCATCGATGGCTCTTCCCGGAGGACTCCCTAGGCCTAGGGAAATCGGGCAAAATGTCCCCAGGAGGGATTTGCGCGAGAAGCCGCGGAGACACCATGGAAGATTTAAAGTAGAAATAACAGGCCCTGTCCCGGGGCCAACCTTTTAATTACCCGACGTTAAATTCTTTATCTGGCTGAAACAATGTGCCGGAGCTCGGTGTTTTCAGACCAAACACGCCCCATGTTGATACGCGGTAATAGAATAATCTGGCAGCTGATTCCGGGGATATAGCCCACGGGGGTAGTAGAAACCCGCACGATTTCTGCGCCTGTTGGGCCCCACGAAAATCAACCCCCGTTCGGGGGCAATCGCCCCCCCGGCGACAAATGGCCCCCGTTTCCTCACGTCACCTGGAAGGCCTCCCAAAATGCCCTCTTTTCCTCGCCGTTCCCCCCATTTCGAGATAAATCGCGCGAATCCAGATAATAAGGGGAGGACAATAAAACTGGAAAAACCGCCTCCCGGGTCGGAGGATCGATTCCTCCGGGCATTATGCTCTCGGAGACACGGGGATGTAGGCGTGTATATTAAATACGTGTATACCTTTCTACCTATGCGCTTATGTATTACCTAGCCTCGTGTATATCCCTCGGTCTATGTATCTGGGCGACGCATGCGCATCGAGGTTCCCTCGATTTTCCGCAGGGCGGAAATGCGCCGGGGGTGGATTCGCCGGTACGCGCGTGCATCCGGAACTTTGCGGCCATGCGTCCTCGATTTCCCCCCCCCCCCCTTTCACAATGGCGGAAAGATTGAAACGCGACATTTCGGGCTTCGCCGTTTTATTGGAAGGCCCCGCCACGGGTTCGATATGAGCGTCGCGGCGCCGCCCGGTTTTCGCGTTCCTCTCGCGACGCCGGAGCGTAAAGGGAAATACTCGAAAGCGGCGCGACGCCCGGCGTTCCGCTCGCAGGAATCCCTCGGGATTCCTCTCCTTCTATCTCGAGATAGACGCAGAAATCTCCCGCTTTCCTCACCTAATTTTAGAATCACAGCGGTATATGTTAAATATACCTGATCTATAAACAATATATAATAACTTAGGATTAAGTCTACCAATGCTTTCCCGTTCTGCTTTCATCATTTTAAGAAGCAGGGCGGTGGACATTGATTAAGATAATTCCTGGGAATTTTCTATGTATATATATATAGAAATATATCATTTGGCAGGAATAGCGGGAAGTATTGTTTTTGTATTTTTATGCTTTTAAATAGGACATTTTTTGAGGATTTATATATGCGTTTAAAATTCGTCGTTGTAGTGCGACGAATGTCGGTCCGTTCGGTATCGCGAGTCTTGCCTTGACATTTCCCCGGGAGTTGCATTTTTCCGGGCCGGCTCGTGCACGACGGCGTAACGAGGACGCATCTACGTGGAAAACGAGGGAAAAGGGAGCCGCTCGCCGAGGAAATCAAAAGGTTTTTCCACCGCGCCGCTCCTACCGTCTAACGAGCGCGTTTCCCTTTCTTTCTTATTTATACCCTCTGATTTCCCGACTGCGCCCGTTTTCCACGGCGGATCCCTTTTCCGCGTTTGTCGCGTCCATGGGACGAGCAGAGAATATCCCTCTCCAGGAGGAAGCGCTTCCTCCTAACCGAGGTAATAACCCTTCCGTTATCGGATGACAAGGCGGCTCGTCGATAAGTTTCTTCAATTTCCCGGGAAAGTTGAAATTCAGGTACCCCTAAATAAATCGCCGTCGTTGTACGGGATTTAAAATCGAAAATGACTCGAATGTTTAATTGGCTCGAAATGTTTTTTTAATCATGCACGATAGGTGTCTGGCGATTTTGATGAAATCCTCGCGTTTTGCTGGGTGCATCTTTGCAGTAACACAGGTGAAGAGGTATCTTAAGCTTGAAAGGAGGGAAGCGAGTCGCCGAGAGGGAGCGACGTAGAGCCGGATAAGGACCTTAAGCAACGATAAGCGGGCCTGGCGAACATCGGCCGAGGTTTAATAACAATTAGAGGTGTGATTAATTACCGAGATGTCCGCGGCCAAGAGTCGCGGGGGGTATAATCAAGCGAAGTGAAGCGCGACAGGTCGCGCCGCCGAGCCTGTGAGAATGGCCCGAGGACTCGGCTCAGCGCGCCTTTGTCGGGCCGCGGCCTCCTCATCCTAAGGGATTTAATTTCCATTAGTGTATTGAAGAAATTTAAAGGAAGACTCGCGCCCAGAGACCCGCCGAGGGAGGGATTAACCGAGGCGAGGGCGCGAAAGGAGCTTCTCTCGCCGGCGCTCGGCCAAATGCGGAAAGGCGGCTCATCCTGGGACTCCTTTGCCCTCCTCTTCCCCTCCTGTCCTCGTCCTCTAGGTTCCTCTTCCTCTCCAGGCCGATCCTGGAAATTCTCCGGGAGAGCGCGCGACTCCTCCCGCTCTCGACGTCTCCCTCTTCCCAGGACCTCCTCCCCTGGAGACCGCTCGAAGTTCCTCCCTAAAAAGGAGGAAACTGATGGAAATTAAAAGGAAGAGGGAAAGAAAGGCTCATCTCCTGCTCTTCGCTTTGACTCTCACCTCTTCTTTGAAGATTCCCAGGGAGACTCGCGACGCTGATTAACGCGGACGCCTACTTTCCGGAAAATCTCCGCTAAGAGGGTGCGGATCTTTCCCTTGGGACGGAAATAAGAGGACCTTTGACGGAGGATTTTACCTCTTATCGGGGTATAATGGATATCGGCACTGATATCGAGGATGCTCTGGTGGGGACACCGCGATCCTGCGGCCTAGGCCGCGCGGAATGGCCGCAGCCCTCCGAAGAGTGCTCCGGGGATTCTCGTAACGCGATAGTTTACGTTCAACTTGACCGGCCATTCGCTGGGATCTCGAGCCAGGATAAACCCAGGTTGGCCAAGTCCTGCGGCTGCGCACAAAGGCGTCGATTACGAGGGGATCGCTGGCCAAAGCTGCGGTCAAACTCCCCCGAAAGTGCGGCGGGTCGACTCGGAAATGTCTCCGCGTTGTCGACGAATCCCTGGCGAACCTTCAGCGCCCCTACACCTGTAATAAGAAATATAAGAAATATATAACCGATAAAAAAAAATATAGGTGATATAAAAAAACAACCAAGAAAATTCGTTATACCACAATTGACTCCTAGGCTGTCTGACCTAGAAGGGGTTTAACCCCTTCCTTACTATAAGCCTCTGATTGCGAACGATTTCCACTGATTTCTGCTCGGGATTTCTGGCTCATTTCCAGGATTAAAACCTAATCTTTTTTTTTTTTCTCAGTACGCGATGTACAGGGTGAACGGGTTAATGATCCGTGACTCAGGACGGATTTAAACGGGGAGAAGTCATCGGCGAAGCCGCGGACTCCTCGGCGGCTATATTGCCGAGTGGAGGCACGAGTCAAGCCATTCGAAGGCAATGAGTCCTTTATTGGAGATGAGACGAGGCGGTTAATAGCTGGAGGACAATGGGCTTGGGGTTGGCTGTTTCAAGGATCCGGACCTACATTAGGCGGGAGGGTCGGCAGGCGTGACTGTGTGAGCCCGTTGTCGAGATAATTGAGCCGTCAGCTGCACGAGCCTCCGGCGCCATGATAGCGCCACCCTCTCTCTCTCTCCTTTTTCCTCTCGCTCTCTGCTTTCCACCCCGAGAGGCGAACACTTACACCAATGAGGGCGCGACGCGGCGACGCAGCCGCGCGACGCGGCGACGCCGGCTGCCGTCGGGCCGCGACCCCCGGGGTGCTCCTGCCACGTCCCCGTCTACAAATAAAGGAGTAACCTGAAGAATTATCGCTATCGCGGGTTAGTTACCTAATGATTGCTTCATTTCGAATTATTAGAGAGAGAAAAAAAATAAGGAACTTATTTGAGATTTTCTAAGCGTAAGTGTACTGGTGAAATTGTAGGATCCGCAAAAGTGCGCGCAAAGAGGGGGTGCAAGATTAATGGCGGCGGATCGGAAACGCCGACACTGAAAAAAAAAATGTTCACTGGACCAAAAAAAAAATTTGGTTAATTAAAAAATAAATGGCTATTCGACGGAAATAATTATTCCTTGAATTAAGAAAGTATTTCCTTGGTTCGATGAGATCGTTTTCTTAGGGTAGACTTTTGCGATCGTCCCTAGACGGAGGGGCGGTTTCTCGGCATCCTGCATCGGTGCAGGACCCCACGTACGAGGAGGACTCTGTAAGGACCTACCTCAATATTATAATCCTTCTAACTCGACGAAGGATCCCCGTAATGCGACTCGACGCGTAAAATCCTTGAGAGCGGCATCGGTCTCGCGAAATCCGGCCAACCCTCTCGAATGGGAACAGGGGGCTTGGAAAAAATCTCCTCGTATTCGAAGTTTGGTCCTGAGGGGGGGAAAGGGGGGGTAAAGAGCTCGGAAAAATGCGAGTGAAATCTTGCATGCGTAACGCGGATCCCGGGTTCACCCCTGCGCCCCCCCGAAGGGCGCACTTACTCGCAAAGGGCGAGTAAGGACGCTTAATACCTCCGCCAAGGAATCTCGAGGAACCCTGGGGAGGTGCTAGAGTGCACCTCGAAGGTTGGCAGGCTCGTGCTTAGGGACTTATTTCCACCGCACGTCGCTAAGAACGGAACTCACCCCCGGGGAGATTCTCTGGTGGATTTTTACGCGCAGGGAGATTTTTCACTCGCGCCCTTTGCACGTTATTAACGCCGCGACCTTGCCAACCGTGATTTTCTGATAAGTAAGAATAAACCTACACTGAGAAAAAAAAATAATACAATGAACCAAAAAGATATTCTTTCTAAAAGTGACAAAGAAATGTCTCGCCATGTCACTAGGGGTGGGTTTTAGTAATTCTACGGTGAATATGCTCGCCTGTTTAAGGGGGTGGTTTTCAGAGTGAGATTTTCTATTCTTGGAGTGGGTCTTTAGTATCGGGGATGCTTCATGAGAGTGATAAAGTTTAAAGTCGGTTCCTCTCAATCGCTTTCCCGATCGTCGGGCTTCACCCGAGAAAATCCCCCGAAGCTTTGTGAAGTTCCGACGTCGGGCCGGGATTTATTAATCTCCGAACAAACCGCACGCCTTATCGGGCCGGGCATCGCACAATGGCTTCCTTGTTTCTCGAAAGAAACCACCGCCGGGAAACCGAGAATGAGATTGCTCGACCGCCTACTAATCTCAGTGACGGCGGCCTTTATTGCCGCCCTAAACGCGACGGGCCTTTATTCCGAGGCTAAACGCAAAGCAAACAGCACCTCCACCGTTCGCCCGAAGGATCGACGCGGTCGCTCGCTCGCTCAGCGTCCTAACGCGAGCAGCTCGGCTCGTTTTAAAAAATGCATTACTAGCACAAAACGTGCCCAAAAATAAGAGAGTAACTTCATAAAGGGCTTACGTATCGCTTGCAGCTCTACGATCCGTTACGGGAAGCCTCCCAGGAGTGAAATTTGCATATAGGACAATAAGGTCTTCGGGCTCAACAAAAGCAATATGGCGGCCGTGTGAAGTTTAACATGGGACACTTGCGTGAGTATTTCTACCTGCTCGCTTGCTGCTACCGCTTATTTCTATTTCCGTTCTGTCTCCGGGAGTAGGAGACTTTGAAATGCGCGTTTCATCTTGGAGATGGGTAATAATCTGTTGGGGAAGTAGGAAGGAATCACGCCGTCTGGCAGGGCGCGTCCGCCATATTGGCAGATACCGGAGGAGCGGTAATGCTGGCCGATTATCCTCGGTGGAGGCGACTTTCCCCTCGCGTCCCGCCCGGCCAACCGGCGGCCCCCCTGACGGATCCAACGGAAAGGGGCCGCGGCTCGTCCAGGTAAGCGATGCGTTTCAAAGGGCCACGCCAAGGTAGGGGATGACGGCAGGAGGGGTGACGTCGCTCGCCACGCCTACCAACCCCTGGGCCGACCAATCGCCGTGGAGAACGGGAAGTGCCACCGGAGTGAACGCTGTCACTGCTGACTGCAGCGCCCGGGGGTAACACCGCTGTAAACCGGGAATTTAGAGGTTAAGTCCTTTCTTTTTCCAGCTCCTCGCGCCTCCACCTTCCGTTCGCGCCATTTGCGAGACGGACCTCCGCTCGCAGAGTTCCCTTCCAGTGACCTAACCTCTCAATTGATGCAAGGGTCCGCCCTGAACCCTCGGTTTCCAACTTGCAGCCAACTTCACTCAAGACGTCCGACGTACCTATTTTAAGCCTCTCATTATTCAGGGAGAATAAAAAATTCTTCGCTTATCGAACGCTTCTATAACATTTATTTAGCGGACGGTAGAAATCAGTAGTAATAACATCGGATACCGTAACGCGTGCACACGCCACGATAAAAATTTCACATCGAATTCCATTTATTTCACTGCAGCCCGGTGTTATCATTGCGTAATTGCATTTCGGTGCAGACCACCGAGCGGCAGTTCTTTTTTATTTTTCATTTATTTATGCATGTATATATATATTTTTTTTTATATTTTACACATTTTACCGGCCGAATGTCGCCCCGGTGGCCCCTCGATCCGAGAGGTCGACGAAACGGTTGGAAATGACGCTCTGGGGGAATGAAATTTTTCTCCAATTTTAACTAACTCTTCTCTAATTGCAGTCAGGTGCGGACAATCGAGCAGCGGGCTGGGAGATCGATAGATGTCGCGATAACAGGAAACCCCCGGCGGTTCAATTGGCGCGATTATCGCGCATTGTCGGCCACGCCGATCCTCGTTTAGGGAGAGACAACGATTCCAGGCGCACCCTGTCGACATCCGCCTCTGCCTTCGCCCTTAATCAAGCCCAGGACCCGTGATGGCTTCCTGCCTAGTAACACCCTCGGATGCTCCTCTGTCACTTCGCATATCCGCGCGACGTCGCTCGCGAATCGCTCGCTCGGCTGGATTCGGCCTCTTTGATTTCTGCGATTACATTTGGCACGACAGGTGTCCCGGTTTTGCGTACTCTACAAAGGGGACTGCTAACCCTGGATGTTCCCTGGAACATTGAAGGGTGACTCGCGATGTCGACCTTTCAAGATACCTTTAACTATGCTGCAGTAAAATAATTTTTTTCGATATATCTTTAAACATATATATATATTTTTTAACGTAGCACGATATGTATGCATGTATACTTATTTTAGGAGATAGGAAAATATCTGTAATGCGAGCACGAGGTGTAGAAATTTTTTCTTGTTATTTTTTAGGGGACGCGTGGATTTCTGAGGGACCACGTGGGAAAAGGAAATCTCTTGACGCCAGCCGTGTCAAAAGTGCTGCCAAAGGGCAGCGCAAAGCTGAGGGAAATTCTCACCCTTCAGTGGACGTGGGGGCCTCGTAAAGGCAATACAGGTCATCCTACAATCCGCGTATATTGCGGCCCTATGACGACGAAGGGGTGCATTCAGAACGGTGATACGGCAGGGGGTCGAGCGAAACCACACGCGACCTGAGATAATTGCGCTGTCAGAGCCAGTGTCTCGGGTAACAGGAATATCGCGATCCTCCTCGACGATAGGATCGCAGATCGCAGCTTGCCACGTCAGCGAGGTCGAAATCCGATTAGGCTTATCAATTATTTCGGGCTACGTCATGAAGGTGGAAATTCGAGGGAAGGTCGCCGGGGATCCATTACCTCCTTCCTCGAGGTAGGAGATAATTTCTCCAAAAATCTAATTATCTAACTCTTATTTAGTCTAAGTTGGCGGCCTCTTGTTAAGGTTTGGATAGACCTCTCCCCCGGATGTGAACTTACGCACCGGGCGCATTCGTCGAGTCTGTCGAGCAATAGATGAGGCCCCGAAAGAGAGGAGCCGAGCTGGAGTGACTCGAGTGCGATTGTTATTGCAACGTCACTGGCCAATTATCCCGTAGTTGGCAAGTATACGAGTGAAAACGGGGCTTCCAGTGGATCGCGGGGGTGGAAGCCGCGTTAAATCAACACCGCTTGGAGAATACGAAAGCGCATCCGACCCCTCACCCCTGCCAGCTGTGGAAAGAGGGTAGCTGAGAGATGCCAAAGTGATTAACTAATTACCGAAGACAAGACATGCCCGAAGGGGGTGATGCGTGCCACGATGATCCCCCTCTATGTTACACCTTTCTATTGACTAGTCTATTACCATAGGATGAAGTATAAGTTTTACAAAATCTCCATATCCGCGGAGACGCGTTTATCAACCGTGTTATCGTTTTCCTCATATCTGCGTATATGAACGATTATATTTAAATTCATGAATTAATGGATTCGTTAATTGAGCTTCTGCCTTAGAGACGGGCGACACTTGACGTTAGATTCTGCACCCGAGGATGTGCCGCGATATCGAGTGTTAATTCACGAGGTGGGGGAAAAGACTCGATAACACGGACAGCCCCGTTCGCGCGATGAAAGCACCATTAACTCTAGATTACAGCGCTACGGTATTTACTCAGCCCAGGGGCGTAACGTAATACGAATCCACCCCTGACTATCATCCTCGTATCACTTCACTCGTTGGCCTCGTACAACGTGCCTATCGCATCATCCCTATTTGCGCGTCTAGCCCCCAAAGTGTATCACTTCGCTTCATTTAATGTCGTGGGACGAGCGCCTCCCTCCGCCATTGTCCTCCGAAAAGGGGATCATGCTAAAATAATACCAGCTAATGGCTCCCGGTTTTAAGCCGGCAAACACGCGAATTGCACCGCAAACTGGAGAAAAATCGATCGATATATCCGGCCCCATAAGTCGGAATTTTTTCTCCCCATGAATCTCGCTTACCTATAAATTTTAAGGCAAAGTGAAAGCAGCCTCAGAATCGACTCTCTCAGATGGCACTTTCGCACCCCCTTAAACAGGAAACTCGAGTCTGGCAAGACGAAGGAATTTGCGGGGCATATGTATTTTAATTAGATTTTTCTGTAGATTATAATTAAATTTGTAAAATATTAATGAAAGGGCTGCTTTCAGGGGAAACCTTGTTGAGTGGAGACGAACGAGACGGAGCTGGAGAATCGTCGGAGAGGGCGGATCCTTCCTCGCGGTAATTTCTACTTTTTACGGCAGAGAGAATTCCGCATTTGCCCGAGCTTTCCATTAACCCCCGTGTTAACCGAGCCGCGAGGTAATAATAAGGGCTGTGGGAGAGAGGGAGACGGCGCTAAGGGCGCGCCAGGCGGAGAGAGAGAGACGAGGCGAGAGCGCGACCGGGAGGACCAGAAGCTGATGCACGGGCGACGCGCTCTCGCAGTTACGCGAGTTCGCGAGCTTGTCGGTGTGTTAATTAATTATTTCCGCGACAAATACCGGCCCCGGCGAGCCTTACGGGGATCCGCGGGAACACGGAGACAACACCAAGAAACAGGATGAAGGAGGGCGAGTCGAACTTCCGGAATTGGAATGAACTTCCTCCTACCCTAGACCGCGTGATCTAACTGCCGTAGTTCCCTCTCCCAGGAACTCTCCCATCCACCGGGAGGCTTTTTCGAAACCCTCAAAGAGTGCCCCCCGAATTACCCGGAGACGTCGAAGCCGCGAAAAACCACCCTTCGAGGGAAACGTTCATTTCCAGTTTCTAGAAAAAAAAAAAAAAAAATTACTTCAACACGGAAATCTCGTTCTAACCAAGATACGAACTATCATTTATAATAAATTAATATTCCAGGTCCAGGTTACGTGCGTCTGAGGAGAACAGCTGATCACCTGGCGACCCTCCACCTGGTGATCGGCTCGACCTTCCCTGGAACCGGAGGAGCGAATATCTCGAGGACTGCCTTATACGTGCAAGATGCGTTTCTCGTCATTTCTCGGGTTACTAACTCGACCGACCTTGCCAAGGGCCGTTCCTAAAACAATATTGGAGGGTGCAACGAGAGGTCGGTCGGGCATGCATTAGATATTTATTTTGGCCGCGCCGGACCGCTGTCCTCGTCTCGTTGCCGGCCTTAGAAGAGCGCACACCCGACATGGGGTTTCTGCACTAAGTACCTACTCCGAGGCTCGAATTGTTGACCTAGTTAATAGCTTCATGTTTGATTTGACTACTGTCATTTACAGGGTAAGCCGGAGGTAACGCGAGCCTCTTAGCCTGCTCCGAAATTGGTGTAATTACAGATGTATGGTGGTTCCAGGTACACGTGAGGTAATTATGGGATCGCGTTCCATACGTATACCAGCATATAACATTCATAAGCGGGATTTTAGATGGAAGAAAGGAGACATCAAGACCCTGAACATCGTGAATTGAATCCGGTGGCGATAAGATATCCATTTTATCCGAGGGTTAAAAGAAAGCCGTCCATGCTCGCTCGACTCGTCGGCGCGAGCTCAGACAAAGGAACTTTCTACCTCGTTATTTTCCGATTCGCTAATTCGTTTGCAAATTCGCATTTTCCGCGTTGCCGAGCCCGCGGCAGAAACGCCCCGACGGGCCGCGACGTGGGGGGCTAATTATCGAATAACAAGGAAAACTCCACCCGGAGGCGAAATAAATGAAGCATTCGCGCAAGGCGATTCTATTTAAGATGCAGAACCTGCCAACAAAGACTTTCGACTTTTGCGAACTGTTATTAACTGCGTTTACTGTATTCCGCCGGGTCAATTTGCCGACGAGGAAGGTCCTTCATTTTTTACTATTAAGATTGGTGAGCGGGATTTATTCCTTTAATTGACCGTCTTAATTGCGTTTTTTTTTTTTTTCAGCTAACCGCGCATCCAGGGCAAACTGCACATTTATCGTCGACGAGGGTGCAGACCCCAGGGGGTAATGCGGACAGGATCTATTGCTTGGAAGGCAACGAAAGCCACTGATCCTTGTATACAACGAGGCGATCTTTCGGCCGAACGATCAGCGAAAATGAGACTCTTCACAAGCCGACTTACACGAATGACTGGGGATGTAACGACCTCACGACTCGGTGGTGGAGTTTTCCGAACCCTGTTCGATAAATCGATCGAGCGTTCACCGTATCTGCGGAGACACCAAGTGGAAAAGTACGGGACAATAAGTCCACGGCTTGGTGCAGAAATAACAAACACTAAGTCGTGAACACCTTTTAAGACGCCTTTGATCCCGACGTAGAGCCGCCGTTCGATCGTTAAATTAAATCCTTGAGTTTGTCTCCTAGGTACAGGCATTGCCAATTATTTTTGCGCTCATCCCGGCCTCGTGAAATTAATTATTAATATTTTTCAGGGCGGATCTTTTTCACCTCTAATGTGTTCTTAAGGATTTCATCCGGCAGCGGACTTGAAAGCGGCCTGGGAGGCGCCGAAATGCCATCTGCGCAAACCTCCGAAAGGACCATGGATCCTTGTGCAGAGTGTACAAACATTCCGGAGTCCTTTCATACAATGTCGAAGAACATCACACGCTTCTTGACACTGAATGGAGCGTATCGAGTACTTTGTAAGACCTCGGCGTCCGAACTCCTCCAGCTCGACCCTGAAATCGTTCGACCTGCGATCCGGAATGATCGGTTGCATTTGTAAAGATTTTCAACAGATCCGCGTAACAAGGGTACATGAAATTAAATGGTACATGCCTAATTCATGCCAAAACGTCCGCGTCCTTTCGGAGATATTGTTTAGAGGATCGAATCATTTCGCGAAGGAAAATACGCCCGACAATCTCCGCGATATTTTTACCCCAGACTTTTCCCGGATGCGATCGCTATTCAGATATTCAAGTCTGTCAGGCCTTAATAAAAATATTTACTAAGATAACAATTCACTCGGTGGGATAGCCGCCCAGGGAAGAGTTATTCTTATATCCAGATTCAGGGAGTATCTCCGTGATGGGATGGCGATTTCCATAAACGCAATAATTCGGAACAACCCTGGGGCCATCGGAAGATTTACAGCCAAATAGGATTTCGACTGGGAAAAACTTGGATCCTCACCTTCACGTCGCCATTCAGAGATTTTCAACGGAATGCCCATTTTTCCTGCAACCATTGTTTATTCCGTTTGATAGAACATATGTGATATATTGCAACAATAAGAATCATTTTCCTTACAAAAATAAAAAACGTAATCGATATACGAGGGTACGTCATAGTATGTTTGGTAAATCAACGACTCAGACATTGGGGCCGGTTACAACACAATCTGAATCTTCACAAGCTTCCATTTTCTTGAGACGACGTCTGAATTTATTTCTACGACCTCGCTTCATTTTATATCCAACGTTTGTCAATTGATACTCATCGTCATTCAGGTCATAAGACTCTACGTACCTCTGGAATGTATTAAACAATTAAATCATTTGTCTGCCAGATTCCTGAATGTTACATAGTTGCACCAACCTGGTCGTCCTCAAACGTGCAAAATATGTTATTGTAATCTCTTGATATTCTTCGAATACAGCTGTATGTATTATTCGTTGTATCTTGGCACTTGCACGCCATGGCTTTGCTACAGTGCTGAAAATTTGTGATTAAAACGATAACACTGACATAAAAATTTAATGAGTCTACAATTTCACTCCCAGTTGTCTGAGAGTAGTTGGGAATTTTTTGTGAGATAATTTACCGAGAGATTTATATCTGAATCTGTAGGACATCCGGACGATGGAGCCTTTTCGGATTTTTCTCCCCTGTACTCAATCAATACGTTCCTGTCATTGGGCAATGGTTTCAATAACGAAATACCATCTGATGGTTTTTCTATGCCCGCTATATCTAATATTGTGGCATACAAATCTACGCTGCTGACAGCAGCATTAATCTTAGAAGGAACGATGCCAGGTCCTTGTATTAACAATGGTACTTTAATATCTGTTTCATACGGCTGTCGCTTGTCTTGCGGCATACTAAACTGGCCTGGTTAAAGTGAAATCGAAGTGCAATATTTGTTTGAAGAAACCAACTACTTATTTTGATAAATGAATTTTCTGTGAAATTTGCAAGATACAGTACCAATGTGGTATCCATTATCCGAGGTGAAGATAATGTATGTATCGTCTAAAAGACTCTTCGATTGAAGGGCATTGTAGACACTCTGGACAAGTTCATCCACCGCTAAAAGTGTTTCCCAGCGATGTCTGTATAAGTCATCTAATTTTTGTATCACAGAGCTAGGAAGTGGTGCTGGACCCATTCTAACTAGCCAGTGTTTATCCTAAAAAAGAATATTATTAAATTTAAGAAATACCGTATCTCCATATAAAAAAAATATATTACTCCAGCACGAATATTAAAATTTGGTGTTCTTTTTGCGGTTTTTCCTTTATATTTGTCGGTATGCCTCGAAGCTGGTGTAAAAGGATCGTGTGGGGCCGGTGGAGCCAAAACCATCAAGAATGGTTGATCCTTTACTTGAATCTTGATGAACTTTACAGCCAAATCTTTCTGAAGACATTTAAACATTCATTTTACGTACATATCTGTATCCAGCTTTTGTAAAAATTAATATTTAAATGCAACTTACTATGACATCCGTAAGGTAATCTTGTGGCTTATTACCGTACTTTCTTTCTGTACCGTTCAGAGACAGCGAATATGAGTAATATTTTGAATTTCCAACTAAGCCTGCCCACCAGTCCCAGCCAACTGGTACTCGTCGAGTACCTCCTGCGGTTGATTTTCCGTACTAGATGCATAATTAATTGATTTGTTGTCATGACTTGAATTTTTTAGAAGATAACTTATATTATAGAAGAAAAATTACTTCGTTCAAGTATTTTCCAGCATAAAAAGTTTTATACATCATTGAACTTTTTAAATGGGCTGCAAACGTTTGTTTCTCCCAGGTACTTTGCCATTGGGCACTATAACATCCGCCACTTAACGAATTATTAAAAACTTCGTGATTGTGTTGATACCGTCCAGTTAAGATTGACGCTCTGTTTGGACAACAAATTGGCGATGCTGTAAACTGTTAAAAATTATTCCCACATGATGATGTTCGATAGCACATTTTAAAAGTGCAAACGATCAACTTACACAATTCCTATATTCAGCACCTTTACCCATAATGTACTGGGACGTCCATTTCAATGGAGTCTGAAAAGATTGGTTTTACAGAAAGCAATAAAGAAAACACATGCATTACAATCGACATCTATTGACTTACCATGCCATCCAGTACAGAATCTAAATCGTCAACTACTATTAACACAATATTTTTGCTTCCGATTACTATTCCACACATCAGCAATATAAAGATGAGTCGGAGATACATTTTCCTGGCAGTAGCTTTTAGCAACCCTGGAAACTGAACAAGAATTATACACAGGTCAAAAGTCACAGATATAAACTCACCTATCATCCAGTGAGTGTGCACAAAGCACTCATTCGGGGAATTCCCCGTTAAAGTATTTTTCTGTCAGGAATTTGTTTCTTTTTTAATCATAAAACTTGCGCAGAGCAGACGAGGACCATCTAGAGTTCAAATAAGGAACTGCATGGAACTGCGAAATGCGCTCTACTACCAGCAGTTGGTGATAATATTTCTAGTGAAATTGTCAATATTGTGATTTTTTGTAGAATTGAATTGAAACAACTTAATATTGTTTATTTCCTACTAGCTTTACATTGCATCGCATGGAAAGAATTATAGATTTCCATTTTTTTTAACTTGGCTCCATAAGAAAAGCATTTCGAATATGGCGCTAAACGCTAGCTGTGCAATCTGTCAGAAGTTGCTGCGTGTCGCTCACGTGTAGTGACCAAGCCGTGAACATATTTTTCTATTTATTCCGGATATTTATTAATTTATTGATAGAAATGATTGTATTAACAAACGAGGGAAATCCAAACACTTTGAAGCTGATCATAGCAGCTAAGCTGGGTCAACAATCAGTTACAGTAAAAACGGTAACTCCGAAAGGTAGGTAACCTAACCTCTTTGAATATTGAAATCGAACATAAAAAAAGTGTTTATGGTATTTAAATTCACCTGATTGTTAGACCAATCTATTTAAAATTTCTGTGAAGGTTTTATTTGTCCGAAAGTTAAATATTTTAACAAACTACTGTATACATTAATGCGATATAAATAATTAACGTGTTCCTTGATTCATTATTTTATGTCACTTATAAAAATGCGTGGACGTTATGTACAGATACTGCTTTGGGACGCTTACCAATACTAAACTTGCCATCAGGGGTAAGCTTATTTAGTACTAGCGCTGCGGTACAACTTTTAGTACCATCGACTGAAGAATTTAGTATTCTTGCTAATAGATGGTTAGAGTGGGACATCTCTCAATTACAGGTAATATTATTTTGCCTATAACTATTTTTAGTTACTGTATAAATTATATAAAGAAACTGATACATATGACCTGATAATATGGGACGTATTGCAAGGAACGCTTACTTGAAACATAGAAGAAATTGTATACAAATGAAAAAAGTATTGACAGGTCCAATATCTATAACGGTTTCTCACGGTTAATCATATAAACGTACAACAACTTTGGCCTCATAACCCAGTGAGTGACAAAGCATTTGAGTGTGTCATTTATTTTGTACATTTCAGCCTGCCATAGTAGCATACGGTGGGACTGGAATTTTAGATACTTCACATAAGCCTCGAATATCGTCCCTTTTAAAGGAACTGAATATAGTTTTGAAGGCTACAAAGTACTTAATTAAGGTAAAATTAAAACTTAAAATTCCAGATGCACTATGAATTCATATTCTTTATTATTTATAACTAAGATTGTTTTATACAGAATAAGGACGATCTAACCGTAGCTGATATATCCGTTTGGGTTACATTGTGGTCCACTTTATCAGTGCTTGAAGTTAGTAAGGAACTATTTAAAGAATTCCCTTATGTGGATAAATGGATAAAGAGTATTGAAAATTTACCCATTGTTCGTGTAAGATAATTTATTTAATGCTTTTGATTATATTCACTAGTTTTATAAAAATCAGTATATTTTATGTGTATACATTTTTATTCCTGCAGGAGTCAATACAGGAATATAAATTAGAAAGAGGGTTGAAAGCCATGGCTGCGATTCAAGCTGTGTCCTGGTTCCCCGTCAATTCGTACTCAGTTGTGAGTTCTCCCAAATCGAGTCCTAATAATGTAAGCTATACTTTTTTAATTTTGTACAATTAATATTTTCTGAATAAGTAACTGTAATTTACGTTAGTAGAAATTGAGATATTTTCTACTTGAAAAAATCATTTTAGATTGATGCAAATAAAGAGAAGGAAATTGATTCGGTCAGTCAAGATGAAATTAGTACAGTGAAAAATAATTGGATGACGCAATCTTACCCAGAAGTTAACAAAGCATCATACCCTGTGTAAGCTAACACTTCAAACATGATTTACTTTCTTACATTGGCATAAGGCTAATATTTTCCTCTATTACACAGATTACCTAAGAAAGGTGAAAAGAATGTTTTAATAACTTCTGCACTTCCTTATGTCAACAATGTTCCACATTTGGGAAATATCATTGGTTGTGTGCTTTCAGCAGACATTTTTGCAAGGTAGATTTTACATTGTGACACAAATTCCGCCTCCTGAGAATTTCTACGATTTTTTACATTTTCAGATACTGCCGACAAAGAAACTATAATACCTTATATATCAGGTAATTAGTAATTTACGAAAACGTTCTGTAGCATTGAGCTTCAAAATTATGGAAGCCAACATATATACATTTTTTTTACAGTGGCACTGATGAATATGGCACAGCAACCGAAGCCAAAGCTCTTGAAGAGAAAATGACGCCACAAGAAATCTGCGATAAATACTTTAGTATACATAATGATGTGTATAGATGGTTTGGAATAGGGTTCGACTATTTCGGTCGAACAACAACCACGGAACAAACTGAGTAAGAATGTCTTGTTTTAGCATTTCTTTCTACATAAGAGTACCATGTGTATCGATATTCATATTTTTTTAGAATCGTTCAGTCGTTCTTCCTCAGAATAAAGTCACAAGGCTACATCATCACAGAGTCTGTTGATCAGCTTCTGTGTGAATCTTGTCAGCGATTCTTAGCAGATAGATTTGTCGAAGGAACTTGTCCAGGATGCAAGTACGAAGATGCTCGTGGTGACCAATGTGATGGGTGTGGTCACCTCGTCAATGCAACCGAACTGATAAATCCTCGATGTAAAGTTTGCAACAGCAGTCCAATCGTTAAACCCTCTACACAGTTTTTCCTCGATCTGCCAAGAGTAAGTCTTCGTTACGTTATTACTGTACCACTGTCAATCGGAGAGGTTATGAAACTCAATATCTATTTCCAGTTAGAGGAAAAATTGAAGGAGTGGGCAGTTACCGTTGAAAACGAGTGGTCCACTGTTGCAAGGGTGGTCGCTAAACCTTGGTTACGCGATGGACTGAAACCTCGTTGTATAACTAGAGACTTGAAATGGGGCATTCCGGTCCCTGTAGAAGGTTTTAGAGACAAAGTCTTCTACGTCTGGTTCGATGCTCCTCTTGGTTACATTAGTATTACAAAGAGGTACACTAAAGAGTACGAGCAATGGTGGAAGCCTCAAGCCTCGGAAGTTAGTCTTTATCAATTCATGGCTAAGGATAACGTTCCATTTCACGCCATCATGTTTCCTGCCGCATTACTTGCAGCTGATCAAGGGCACACCCTAGTTAGACACATCATGGCCATTGGTATAAATTCATAAAACAAATTACATCGAACCCATCATTGAAGACACGCATGTATGCGTATACGATATTCCATTTAATTGCAGAATATCTCAATTACGAGGATACGAAGTTCTCGAAATCAAGAGGGATCGGTGTGTTCGGAACGGATGCCCGAGACACCGGAATTCCGGCTGACGTTTGGAGATTCTACCTCGCTTATATCCGGCCCGAGAATCAGGATTCGAATTTCAATTGGGTGGACTTGGCCACGAAGAATAACAGCGAGTTGTTAAATAACCTGGGCAACTTCGTTAACAGGTCGGTTGACTAATCACGCAACATTTTGCGGCGCGTCGGAGAACAGTTTCCTGGAATAATCGTTTCGACAGAGCCCTGACATTTGTGGAAAAGAACTTCGCTTCCAAAGTTCCACCCATGGAGCTCCAAGAAGACGATCTAACTGTATTGGCCTTGGCTCAGCGCGAGCTGACTCTTTACATTATCGCCCTGGAACAGGCTAAGCTAAGGGACGGTATCAAACACATGTTGGCCATTTCGAAGCACGGAAATCAGTACATGCAATCGCAAGAACCCTGGGCTAAGATTAAGGGTACAGACGATGATAAGTAAGCAGGCTGCTGTGCAACTTTCGCGTGGACCGAAGGCTTTAACCTTTGCGTACTCTCTTCTTTTCTCCAGGAAAAAAGCGGGAACGGTAGTTGGTATTTGTTGTAACTTGGCATGTCTACTTTCTGCACTGTTGGCTCCTTACATGCCGAATACGGCGCGTAAGCTGAGGTCTCAACTGGGATTGTCATCCGAGGATTATGGTTTCATCCCTGAGTCGATCGCGACCATGCTGCCTGCTGGCCATCTAATCGGCAAACCTTCTCCGCTCTTCTCGAAAATCGAGGATCAGAAGATCGAGGAACTTAGACGAAAGTACGGGGAAAATCAGGAGGCCTCGACGCAGGGGAACTCCCACGAGAATGGAGCTGTATACAAAGATGTAGCATCGTTGGAGGCTGCCATTACCAAGCAGGTTGGCAACGACTTTTTATTTTCGGAAATAAAAAATCTAGAGACTTTTCATCACCCCAGGACTGGTTTGTAGGGTCAACTAGTCAGGGAATTGAAGTCCAAACAGGAGAAGAGCGTCTGGCAACCGCAGGTAGACGTTCTGTTGCAGCTGAAGAAACAATTGGCCGAGATGAAGAGCAATGCCGGCAAAACCGAGGCTGGTCGGTCAGTAAATGACAAAGGCCAGTCTGCCGTTACGCCCCAACAGAATGGGACCGCTGCAGACATTGCTGCGTTAGAGGAAACTGTCGCAAAACAAGTACTGCCCAGATTTTAACAGAAAAAAATAGAAGTCAATATAATTAGTGTCGACTTAACGTAACACCTGCTTATTCTTTTAATAGGGAAATCTCGTTCGCGAACTGAAGGCCAAAGGGGATAAGAGCGTCTGGCAACCGCAGGTGGACATTCTGTTGAAATTCAAGAAACAGTTGGCTGATCTCACGGGCACGGTGTCATCAATTTCCGCCGACAAGAAGTCAAAGAAGAAGAAATAATTCATACACGCTACCCATGGTTGAATCGAAAACCAGTTAGATATTCGCGATCGGAGGAATAACGCATGCCCTGTAAATTATAATCCGATCGTTTAATTTGCACCTTTACTGTCGCTACATCATCGAAGCCGTTTACGGCACTGTAAGATCTATCGTCGGTAAACGGGCCTCGGAGGTGCGAGGCTTCGGGAGGGTCATATTCTGCTGTTTTTTTTTTTTTTTTTTTTCCTACGTCTAATAGGATCCATAAAAGTATCATCGCATAAATTAAGGTAACTTGTAAATGACTAGCAAAAAGGTTACATCACGAGCACATAGACAGAGCCGCACATTCGAGGACGGCGTCCCGGCGACTTCACTCGGCAAATGGCGGCGCGTCGTTAGTCGTCAAGTAGAATTTACCCCGCAGTCTGAAAGATAAAATGGAAAACGAGCACGTGATCATGTTTACTGGCGTCCAAATAATATTACCATTAATTATATACTTTCTGTTTATACGGTTAAATATAATTTATTGTGTATGTATTACGAGGTGGATGCGTATTCTCCCATTAGAACCACCGGGTTGTACTCGCAGTATCCGTCTTTGTACTTCTCCCAACTCTCGCAGGGTTTCGCCTTGAACCCGGACGTACTCCCTATGCTTTCCGTCATGAACTGGTGTGCTCGGGTATGGCTACAGTATGCTGAAACAAAGCCCACCGTAGCCGTGCGATAACGATCATTCATTTTTCTAACAACTATTTTTACGTGAATATTACTTGTCGTAGGTAAAAAGGAGCACCCTGGCTGCGGGAACTTGCCGCTGTTAGGATAGAAGTCGGCGTGTCCAAGAGGAGCCAGGAAACCGAATGCTGGCCCACTCGTGTGAATCACGTCCACAAACTGGGCGTCTGTTGGGTCCAACCGGAACTCCGGGTCCACGATGCCGGATATCGTCTCGAAAAGAGGACTCGCAGGATCCAGACCTAACGTTCCGTTATGAGTAAGTATCCCTAAATGGAATTCTTAAGGGGATGAAAAAGCAACGTCTAACGAATCGATCATTCATGAAACTTCAAACTGAGCGTGCTGAAACGTTTCGAACTTTGCATCGTGAATGTGCATGCTACAAGGAAGGTCCTGACACTCGTGAAGTTTCATTTTTTTTATGACAAATTAAAAAAAAAAATTGAAATTTCATCAGTGTCAGGACCTTCCATATACCCTCCAAATTGATATTGTAGAGTTTGAATCGATTCGGAACACCCAGTTTGGGGAAAAGTTTCGTGAACGAGAGGTCTTCGACGCCACTTTTTTTTCTTTCTAAGACGCTTTACCCGTTATTCTGCCAATACGACCGTCTAGATAAGCGCCTGCAAATCCAGCCACGTGGCACCCCAAACTGTGTCCACATATGTGCACATCCTTGTACTCGAGATTGGATTCCCGATTGAGGAAGTCCAGGAACTCGCCCAGAAATTCACCGACTCGCCTGGTATTATTCGCTGCCACGGGGTAGACGTCGGTTGCCAAAATTCCCCATCCGACCACTATGACGTTCACGTCCTCGTGAAGCAAGTACGCTGCAAGGTTTAATATTTATTCAGGTATTAACGTACGTTTCCAGTTTCCCAGCCGACATTTAAAGGCTCTCGAGGGAATCGAATTTCACTGCGATAAGTATTGTAACGAATGCATAATCGTCCAAGCTATGAATACCAATATCGCTTCGATTTGGGTGGGCTGAGCAAAAAAAGCTTCCGGCGGCGCTAATCATTGCGACACAAGCTTCTTGCCAGTGAGTGACAGCGCAAAAGTGTAAAATACTCAATTACATCGCTATCGCGTTGACCATTGATCCCCTCATCTCCGATTCCGTGTTTACCCAAACCCGCTTCGCTGGAGCTTTTTATATTCGCCATTTTTCACAGACATTTGCTTTAACAGGTACTTCACCGGGACTGGACCTCGTCTCAAGAACTCACCGTCTACCAGATCCTTGATCCAGACCTCGTTTCCGGTATCACTGAACCCGTGGACAAGGACTTTCGTGGGTCTGCTCTCGTTGAAGTGAGACGCGTACAACACCTCGGTATTGTTCAGGAACAGTTGCTCCTCGCCGAATGGATTTTCTCTGGAGAAAATTGCCGGGCATGATGGCGATTAAATCTCAATGAAGCTTATTTTATTGCTGATTTTCTGTTTTTTTTTTTTTTTTAGGCGATTCTCTTCAAGGGTGAGGATATTTTCCCGAAGGGGATCATCGGGGGATTCGCCAGGGCGAAGACGAAGAATAAACGAAGAGACAGCGTCGCTACGGGGCCGAATTATCGAAGTAATGCTTCCTACCCGAAATCTGGAAATTGCACGACTTTTGGGGCGATTTTTAGCTGATGGATCTCTCCTCTTTTTTATCACTCAATGAGGGAAGAGGCGCCTTCGTGATATTCACGCGTCGATGATAGTCATTGGAGCGTCAGCGCTGAGAATAGAATACGGTGAACGCTGATTGAACGTATCGCTAGAAGAATTCTTGCACTTATAAACCACGTTATCGGCCGGTTTCTTTTTGGATTTTCTCTTTTGTAAACACGTTTCGCCACGCACGAGCCGTGGAGCACTCCGAAAAGTGGAAAAAAACTCTGGACTTTGAAAATCCACGGACGGCGGCTCCGGGTTTTTACGCGATCCGTGTAAAGCGTGAAGCGATCTTGACACTGTCCCTTCTTTGAATTTGTTAAATATCTTAGAATAATGTTTTCCGGAATCGCACTTCAACGCACCTGGTGTACAAGTTAAACGTCGCCGGTTCGCGGACGAATTTCAGCACCGACTTGATGACGGTCTCCACGTCGTTCAGCAAAGTCTCCTGGGGATAGGGCGATGCTAAAATAGTTATTAATTTAAATAAGTCTTCGTGGCAATGGATTTTCATCGCGCATCCTAACTCCCACCTTCACCAAGGCGGCTCTTTATTGGCACCGAAACTTAGAAATATTTTTCACGGCAATTTTGACTTATCAATTTTAACCACTCGTGCCTCTACCGTAAGAAAAATGTCAAACCAAGCGAGTCTATTTTTTGTCTGTTTAAATTAATTAATTAAGGTCTGGGTGTATGCCTTCTCTCTGGATAAAAATTAGCAAGACAGACGAAGGAGAAAAATCGACTCGTTCGGAAGGGGCGGATTTCATTCGATCCGTGAGATTATTAATTAATTAATGTTTCACCTGAAACGCAGATTAGTCCCAGGAGAAGGTGAAGTTTGACAAGTGACATGTCGCCTCCCGTGATACCACTCGACGTTGCACTGGGCTACTACTGCAGCCGTCTTAGTAGCGGAGCGCCATTCATCCTACGATTTCTTGTCTTTGATAACCGATAAGGCAGGGCCTCGGTAATTAGCCGATCAATTGCGGCGGTGCCTTGACCGAATGTGACATCCCACTGTCGCGAACTTGAAGCCGACGCGTTTAGCTCGGTGTTCTCCCCTAATTTCGATTTTAACTAGAAAAATTC
The DNA here is from genome assembly GCF_000612105.2 of Orussus abietinus. NCBI lineage: Eukaryota > Metazoa > Arthropoda > Insecta > Hymenoptera > Orussidae > Orussus > Orussus abietinus. Next base: position 1,880,844 of record NW_019396012.1, read on the forward strand.
ACTTTCCAGAGAAAGCGGCGTCACTTGCGGAATTATCATCGACACGAAGCCGAGCTATCGTCAGCCGCTATAAGAGATCATGACGTAGATCAGTGAAATCGGAGTAGTTGCTAGAAAAAGCCGATTTTTTAATCAACAAACGCACACATTCGCCAGTGGACAGCGATAGACGAAACAAGCTCGGATGAAACGTTCGTGCTTGTACCGTGATCGATGGCGCTTACATTCGTCGGCTTATCTTTTTAAACGGAAACTCTATTGGCTATTTCACTCCGTGCAATGGCTCGTGATAATAGAAAGTAAGGCTTGAAGAAAAAAAAAAAGAAATCTTATTCTACGGGAATTCCTTTTTATCCGCGCCGCGGGACAGAGTCGAATAGTCGAAGCGAGTTTAGCTTTATCTTCCTTCCGCCAGCCTTGGCCCTCTTCACGTAAGATTCTCGTGCTCTGAAATCGTAAGACCATCCGTGACCATTTTTCCCTGAAAGAGCGAGGAACGCCATTGAAATTCTCTTCTCGGTACCCTTTAAGTCGATTGAAGACGATTATTTCCATGAAACAGATCCCAGTCGCCAGAATGGACCCCACGAGTAGGACTATCAAGGCAGGAGCTGTCTCGAAAATGGTAATGCTCTTCAAGGTCAAGGACCCAGCTTCACAGTGAGGCCTTCTAGAGCTCCATCGCTTCACCTGGCGTACTCTTAATCCCATATTGGTAAGTTTTGCCAATCTAAAAAAGAATGATATTCTCGAGATGCTAATATTTAATCCTTCGACAGAGGATGAGGATGAGGCTGAAGAGGAGCACAGTTACATTTTGGGACTCTCTTTACCCGACTTTCGCCATCTCCACCAAAGGGCTTTCGTAACTTGCCCAAAGAGCCATCATGGTGGGTTGAAATAAATGAACCTCCGTCAGTTCGCAGATCATCTTGTCGTCGAAGAACTTCTCCACGAAGGGGTACCCGTTGTTCGGGTCGGTGTGATACGCGAAGTTGCCTTCGGACATCCTTTTGATACCTTCCTCCAGGGGCAGATACCTCTTCGAGTCCGGCAAATTCGCCCAGCGTTTCCTATAAAATGTCCTCACCTCCCAGTCGGGCGATGTCTTTGGAAATATTCGACATTGGGACACCCCGTCCAGGAAACGCGTCGACGCCAAAGCGTTCCGCGATATTTTTTATCGGGGCATGTAAAAGAGAAAAAGAATAAGGATAACGCTCTCTATCGGGAAGAGAAATTACATCATCGATTATAGCGTTCGTGGTACGTTAAGAGATTTAGCTAGCGAGATGTGCTCCTCACTTGATTCGGAATCGATCCAATTATAATTCATGATATTTAAGGATTTTTCAGGTGGAGTTGCACGTTTTACCGTCAAGAGGAAGTCGGTGTATGGAATTGGCTCAGCTGCGATGCCGAACGAGCTTTTAGCTAATTGACTCAGGGAATCGTTCATCTTATCCAAGGGCTCGCTTAGGCGTGCCGAGACGATACTCGCTGAATAGTAATTGTACATCATCAAACTGAAGACGAGAAGGTGAAGAAACGCGATTCGACCAGCTGCTCGACTAGGGATATATGAAGAACCTGCGGTAATTAAGACAGTGCTTAAAAAGATTATTCTCCCAAAGACTACGCTTCGAAGAAGACTCGGGAACCGACCTTGCTGGCACAGAGACCCGATCGTCAGCATCGAGGCATCCGTACATATCTGCAACCAGTGGTCTGCACTTTCGGATATTAATACCAGACCGAAGATCAAAATGGTAAAGGCTGACAACAGGAGGACGGAGTACCAGGATTCCGGAGACAGGGCTCGCCAGAGCTCGTTTCTTAGTTTGGTCGGCGTCGAACGGAACATGAAGCACGTTCTGCGAATTTAAAGGACACTTAGCTCGGGTCTTATTGGATCGCTTTTTCGTTTCAGATACTCCCACCGAAATGGCCAGGCTGGACCGATGATTTTCCCGAGGCCGAGCCTTTCCGCGGTCATGACTGCTGTGCAACCTCCGAAGTCTGCTTCTCCTCTTTGCAAAGCTCCCATCAGGCCACTGTGAGAACCATTCGGCTGGATCTTGTCCCACATGCCGACCTCCGATATCTCCATTCTAATTAACAACCGAAGGGTATTAATCTTACCAATGTTCACGAGGAACTACTTAGCGATACTTAGGAGGAGCTCACGTAAAGTTAAAGAGATCGGCGATGTCTCGGAGGATCGCATAAGTGTACTTGGAAATTCTGTCTCGAGACCGTGTTGTATAATCTTCAAGGTAGTCCTCCAGCTTCGTGTCGTTCGGCCTGTACTGGGTCTACCGGTTTCAACAAAGAGACGGTAAATAGGTGGGAAATAGTTTTAGCATAGATTTAATATTTCTAGTATTTTTAATTACTCACGATGCTGGTGACTTTCAGCTTCATGCCGTGAAGATTAGCTCTTCTTGGGAACTTTTCCTGGACCAGGTCGACGGTCAGCCCTTCTCCCTGCGTCCAAGAACCCAGTTTTGTCGTGTTCAAGGTACCACCTCGAGCTTTGTGAGGATTATAAATGTCGTATAACGTGGATTTATTGCCCGTTACTTCCGCCACCACGAAATCGGTGAGAAAGCCGAAGGCATCATCGTTTATGGGTTGCAAGAGAGCGTTTAAATCTGCTCCCAGGATCAGCCATTTATGCAGCTCGCCGTACATGCCGTATTTTCCAGCCTGGATTGAAATATATCTTCGAAAATGGACCGACTTAATGTCTTGCTCGTCGTTAATTATTTGTTCATTCTACCTCGGTTAAGATAAAGGAGGTACTTTCGACAGAGCACCGGGAGTCCACGAAGAGTCCCACTTTCCAGAAAGTCGAGCTCAGCATCGCCTTCAAGTTCGAGTGGTCCTTTAAGGCCTTGATCGTTGCCGAAATCCCTAAATCGTTCAGCGTCTTCACGAGTTGACATTGACCTTGAATTAGCGGAGACAGATTAAATAGGTAAAGAAAATTTGAGAACAGCTTGGCGAGCCTTTATTACGTGTTATATGTGCGCAGGAAAACCCTACGACACTTCGCACATTCTTGTAGACGAAATAATCCCTCATGATGCCGTTTTCCGTGGCTTCGTTCGCTAGACATAAAGTATTGACTAATTGAAGCACAATAAAATGTTTAAACATTGTAAAGCTCATCTCATTTAGTGCTGCGTATCGGCACTGTCTTGTGCGATAATGCTGCAACTGGGGAATTTCCCTGGGGAGGAGGAAAGCTTGCGTGTCTAGTAAAATATAAAATGCTCCTTTGCCATCTATTTTTTAACACGGAGAAGGCGGTGCTCGTGTCGCGTCTCGTTATTCTGTCAATCATTATTATCCTTCGACCGCGTTTATAATTCCTTTTGTTCGGTGACATACTTGACGTATACTGACTGTTGCTCGACTCGAATAACTGGTAGCTGGCGAAATTATAAATTAAACTAGGCGCCTTAAAATCTAATCTTCAAAAATTATTTGTTAATCTCCCTCTCTGGATTAGACATAAGAAATAATTTGGCGTTAATTATTCAATGCTGCGTCAAATTTCCCGCTTTTTATCAGCCCTCGATTTGTTGACCCGGTGGCGCCATCTTTCGTCACTTGTTCCAACTTGGACGAATATATATCGCGATGGTATTTACAGAGGTGAGTTGATGAGAACAAGTTGGAGAAATTTCGGGCACAGCCCTTCTAGTGCTAGTTCGTTTTTCGTGGACGTGAAAACAGTGGAAAGGTATAGAACTACGATTGTTTCACGCCCGGCGAGACTTTTGTGGAATTGGCTGCCGAAATTGGAGTTCTAGACCCAAACTGCGGCCGTGATTTATTTAAAGTTTGTGCAATTCGGCATTGAGAAAACAGAAGAATGTTTGGACCAGGAGTCGCGCCGATTGTGGTATTGAGTGAGTCGAAGACGTTGCCGTTAGTGCTACCCGGTTGAATGAAAACGTTTTGATTCACGCCATGCCTTACTCTTTGATTATTGCAGGCCAGAACACCAAACGGGATTCGGGCAGGAAGGTTCAGAAGGAAAATATCCAGGCTGGAAAGGTCAGTATATTGTCTCTTGATCTCTATAAGGTATTTCCTTATAAGGTATTCGATCCGCACGTCGCACCCACGTGCATAACCACAGACAATGCAGAGCGTTTCTAAGTGAATGTATTCAATTTTAATGAAATTTAACATTATTAGATTGTGGTTCATTGGCATTATTTTTTAGGTTGGGTTATATGTATCTAGGAATAAAAAGTTAGAAATCTTATTTTTAGCTTATTTTGTATTACGTCTTTGATTCATCGTATTTTCTTCTAAAGGCTATCGCCGATGTTATCAGAACATGTCTTGGCCCACGAGCGATGCTAAAGATGTTGATGGACCCCATGGGTGGAATCGTCATGACCAACGATGGAAATGCTATTCTTCGAGAAATCACGGTTCAGCATCCAGCGGGGAAATCCATGATTGAAATTGCAAGAACTCAGGACGAAGAAGTGGGCGATGGCACCACTTCCGTTATCGTCTTGGCCAGTGAAATTTTGGTTACCGCGGAACCCTTTTTAGATCAAGGAATGCATCCCACTGTTATAATCAGAGCTTATCGACAGGCTCTTGAAGATATGCTAACAATCCTGAACGAGGGGATTAGTATAACGCTAGATCGTAACGATAGAAAGCAATTGGTTCAAGTTATTAATTCTTGCATCGGTACTAAATTTATTGGGCGTTGGTCACAGCTGGCATGCAATATTGCATTAGATGCCGTGAATACTGTCATGCTCGAAGAGAATGGACGTCGTGAGATCGACATTAAGCGGTATGCTAAAGTAGAAAAAATCCCTGGTGGAAGCATTGAAGACTGCGTCGTTCTTAAGGGTGTCATGATCAACAAGGACGTTACTCATCCCAAGATGAAAAGATACATAAAGAATCCAAGAATCATTCTTCTCGATTGTCCTCTTGAATACAAGAAAGGTGAATCCCAGACAAATATTGAAATAATGAAGGACACTGACTTTACAAAAATTCTGGAACTGGAGGAAGAACACATTAAGAAGGTGTGTGAAGAGATAATTGCGGTCAAACCTGATGTCGTATTTACCGAAAAGGGGGTCTCAGATCTGGCACAGCATTATTTGGTCAAAGCAGGTATCACAGCAGTTCGCCGATTGAGAAAGACCGATAACAACAGAATCGCACGGGCCTGTGGAGCGACAGTGGTCAATCGAACCGAAGAATTGAGGGAAGAAGACGTTGGAACTGGAGCTGGGCTTTTTGAAGTTAAAAAAATCGGTGATGAGTACTACTGTTTCATTACCGAATGCACAGATCCAAAGGCATGCACGATTATCTTAAGAGGAGCAAGCAAAGACATTTTGAATGAAACCGAGAGGAATTTACAAGATGCCCTGCACGTTGCGAAGAACCTCCTCCTCGAACCAAAATTAGTACCAGGTATTGCTTATCCGTCAACAATTAATTTTATTATTTACACTGTATTTCTTTACAGTGCTTGATTATTAGATTTTAAATTATTAAGAATGTATTACAAGTTGATGTACGTTTTTGATTTTTCAGGTGGAGGAGCAGTAGAGATGGAAGTGTCTCGCCTTCTGACCGAAAAATCAGCTGGCCTTGCTGGGGTCGAACAATGGCCTTATAAGGCAATGTCACAGGCCTTGGAAATTATTCCTAGAACATTAGCTCAGAACTGTGGAGCAAATACAATTCGCACCTTAACAGCTCTCCGAGCAAAACATGCTACTGGAGGAACTACTTGGGGGATTGATGGGGAGACTGGACAATTGGTCGATATGAAAGAACGTGGTATCTGGGAGCCACTTACCGTTAAGTTGCAGACTTACAAAACGGCCATTGAAACCGCCATTCTGTTATTGAGAATCGACGATATTGTTTCGGGGAGCAAAAAGAAGACTAAGGAAGATGAGCATAAACCAAGTCAGGTTACGGAAGAGTCTACGAAAGACTAATCGCCGCAACTCCACTTACATTAATCATTTCAGCTTTGATGTAATGAACTTTTAACTTTAAAGTAGGATTAAAGTTCAAGCGTCATCATTTATACTTAACGTAATAATTATTGCAAGTTGTTTACTATTCGTACACGGCCGATTGTTCGCTAATTAAATGCCTTTTCTGAGAATAAATAAAGATTTTTAAAAATCAACTTCGGGCTATGAGCAGTTTTGCTTTCTCGTGTTCTCTTCTTCCTAACTTAACCTTAGACCGATCATTAGTGTCTACAGTTTCATTGGATAGGATAAGAAATACATCTAATAAAAAAATATTCCAAATTTAACCATAACGTTTAATTGTTCATTTTTTTTCTTTTAATAGATCGAGCATATATGCAAATGTCCTGGATTATTAGACTCCATGGTTTAATCGAAGCAAGTTGGTAGTATATAACAATTGTCTTCAATTCGCACAGCTCTGCTGTGTATCATTTCTTAACAATTAAAATCATTGTATATAAAGTTAAACTAACATACAAGTATTTGTCCTGCTTTGCTTAGACTGAGTATCTTATAACTGCGAGCGCCAAAATGTTGAGGATGAATCAAAATAAATTATCTTTTCTTCAAACTCTTAAAGAGTTACTATATATGTAAGTACCATTCCTTACAGAATGATAATTGTAGCGGTCTTATTGTAACTTCATTATCATTGACAGAATAATATCTCATCTGCTAATTCATCAGTAACTTTTCCAAATTTCATTCTTTCTTTTCGTCATGTAGGACATACTTTTGAACCATCTGCCATGCCACGCCAACCGTTAAGCTGGCTATGACGAGTCCTTGAGCAGTGACTCGTAGTTGCATCAGAAAAGTAGAAGTGGACACCTTCTTAGTTTTGAACGAATATGCACCATAAGCACATGCCGCTACCAACCCTGCCAGTCCTTTAAATGGGTAAAAATTAATTTAAACAAACTTAATAATAATAATGTATTTAAAAATTAAAGTAAGCAGTACTTTAGACATACCAACTACTAAGAATGGCGATTCCTTCGATTTACGTATGAATTTTGATCCTGATGTTTCGTCAAGTACCTCTACCGTTCTTTTATCCATTTTTCCCTGATAAAATGATTAATAACTGCTAACCTGTAACATCACCGTGATACACTGTGATAAATTCCACCTTTTGCAGATAAATGTGATGACAGATATTAGTTGTAACGATTACAGTATAAGTTGACTTAATTTCCTTATCCTTTCGTTTGGAAACAACTAAACATGAATTAACAATAGTGAACAAGTATTGATAGTGCAAATGAGTGTCAAGAGCGCGTGGCTCGTGAAATTCAAGGTCAATCGACAAGGGCTTACATCCAAAAATACATGACAAGTTCAACACTCGAGTTACACATTGTTGGCACAGACTCCATCCCACAGACATATTCAAAGTAGTTTCTTTCAACGGTAACAGAGACAACGTATACATCACTTGCAATTCCGAAAATTTGAATTCTTATAAAAATACCATTTTACCCTGTGGCCTACATCGGTCAACATCGGTATCACGTTATCAAGTAAAAAACGATTACCTCTAGGGAAGACTGAATTGCAGGATGGAATTTCTCCAAAAATAATGAAAGTTCGTGCCCTAACAGTAAAATGACAGTGACAAGTCAACATTTTTCTGATTTTATCTTATTAAATATGAAAATCGCACGATATGGGGACTCCGATAATGGCTCATTTGCCCCTTTTATTATTTTATTAGACTGACTATTTGAGGGATGAGCTTTGACGAAATTATTGTATTACCGCATCATTGAAAAATACCAAAAAATACAGTGCACGTACCTGTAAAACTTGAGCTCACTCTCATTTGTCGAGCGTACACCGAGTCACGTCGAGTGCGCGCGATTATATGGATCAACTGACGTAATATGTCGGTTGGTAGCGCGCCAAAGACGAAGTCCGTGACTCCGTGCACGTCTGACGTCCACCTTAGGGGCATTGTATAATACGTTACTGTACAGAAAGATATTTCTGAGAACCAGTTCAGATTAATGGCGCCACGTGAACGATCTTATAGGTATATACGCGCACATGTTTCAGCAGTTTATTACAGTGCGCTTTGTAATAACAATTTTCAATAATTAGTGCATGGACGTAATGGACTGCGTAGTGATATTTTCAGTACTCGAAGATACTTCACATTTAATTTAATTAGTGTACAATATATTCTATGGTGTATACAATCGATTTACAATATGTACAAATAATAACTTAAATTCGAAAACCTCTAGACGCGTAACAAATCAGTTCTCCCTGAAGGCAGCTATCGTGTGGCTGACATCAAGAATGATAATCTATCGTTCTTTGTCCTCTTTAGCATTTATGGATATAGGATTAGAAACAGACAAGAATGGCCTATTATTGCGCTATTTGTAAGTACTCTTGGCGTAGGTTAATCCGTGTATCAGCATACGTTTCAGCATTAAAAAATGTGCAGGAGTTGTTATATGTGCTTGCGTTAGAAATTAAATTCTGTACAAGAATATGCCAAATCGTTTCGTTGCTTTTACCATGTTAGTGAATCTTATCGAGTGGTAATTGCTTTTCACGTTTGCTCCAAACGACATTTCGCTTGATCTTTAATTGATTAAGGTTTTTTCTCTAACCATTTGTAAAAAATTTTCCTTAGTTCGAAAATATTTTGATAAACGTGAACTTTTCCAATTTAGACGATTAATAGATATAGATACTGAATAGAGTAGAGCTTGCAATTTACCTGCGGATTACGATTCTAAATATTCATGATTTCAAAAGAACAGCACTAAGCCATGGAGTTTAAGATGCGTGTAGTCTGTTTTAATGTAAGGCTTCTGACCTTGTTAACAGAATGAGGGAATTTCCTGCTTTCTAACAAGCTCGAGGCTTATCGCAGCAAGAACAAATGTACATTATATAGCAATCTCAATCCCTTTGTTAGTTATTGTTCTCCGATTCACACAGAGAGGTGAGGATGTCCTCGTATCGTCGCATATTAATTTCAAAAGTCTCTAGCTGCTTGGTAAGATCACCCACTTGCTCAGCTAATGTTTGTTCCTCCATGAATGCATGCAACTGCGGAGCACTTTGACATTCGCGATAAAAGGCACCTAAGTCGCTGTTTGTATTAGTACCAGCGAATGGAGTTTTCTGTTGAAATAAAAATGATTCATTGAAAAATCATGCCCAGACTTGCTACGAAAACGTCATATGTTTAATAAAAAAAAAAAAAATCAAGGTAATGAAGGTCGAGGCTAGTAATGTATAATTACCAAATCAACCATAATAAAATCCCCATTAGCACTCGTTAACGAACAGCTACTTCTCCTCGATCCATTTTGTGAGCTACATTTTGGCGTTGCATTGTCATTAATTACTTTTTCACCGTTTCCATTATTACTATCCGTTGCTGTATCCATCACTAAAGTTGAATTGACAATAGCCGTAGCTGCAGCAGTGGTGACGGTATTGCTACTGGTTGCATTCATCGAGGTGCTAATCGTAGTGCTAGTAGTAGAAGTTGCAGTAGTAGAAGTACTAGAAATAACATTGGTAGCAACGGTAGAACCAGTAGTAGTAATTGTGGTAGCAACAGCACTAGCAGCAGTAGTAATGGTTACGATAGCTGTAGCTGCTACAATTGTAGTAATAGGTGTTGCAGTTGTAACTGTTGCCGTAGATGTTACCGGAGTTGTATTTACTGTTGGAAATGCAGATATTCGAGGAGGAGATGTTTGACGTGGCGTTAAGAGAAAACTGAATGGAACATCAGGGATAACCAGATCCTCCTCGTTCACAATAACTTGTTTGTTAATCGCAAAAGCGCCCACTTTAATGGTATCACTTAAAGATTTTGCGTTATCTTCGCTGGAATATTTAAATAGGTTGATTAGTTCGTGACTCAAATACAGGTTTCTCAAAATATTCTGCAAATACTTGAAAATTTAAACAAACCTTTGTTGATATCGAGCATGACGAGGGCTTAGGTCGGAATGAAAATGATCACTTTTTAGCATGATAGAATCTCGCCCGGTCTGAGTAGGAGAAATTGCCATTTTGGTTCTATATGATACTGACAGATGAATGGTACCCACTGGTGTACATAATTGGCCAACCCTGACATTTTTATAATTGTCACCTAAAGCATAAGTATACAAAAATATATAAAATATTGGCAAATGCTACTCACCAACGAAAGTCTAATCAACTGATCATTTACCCAATGTATGCAATTGAGGTTCACCCATATAAATTCTGTAACAAATGACGTAGGACTCTGGACCTTGTCTACGACTTAATTTATAAGCTGGGGTGATTCTCGATACTGACAGTAATGACTTCAATAGAATTCCCATTCTATTATAAACTGTATAAGTAACTCTAATGGTAGGATCGCTTTGTTCGGGTAGAATCCCAAGACTCCACATCTCTAAAACCATGGTATCACCCTCAACCGTTCTCAGAGAAATTTCTATACACAGTGGTATTGTGGAATTTAACATATCTCCGCATAATGCTCTTTTTGCTTCAGCCAAAACTTCCGGTATATCTTGGATCGCAAGATTAAACTAAAAAAATAAAGAGATGTGTTTTGCAGACATATGTTGCAGGGTACGAAGAGGTTGAGTCAGTTATAAAATAAAAACCTCAATAAATTTGACATGCGGACATACGATTTCAAGCATACCCAATCTGTCCCAGACGAATTTGGTTTACATTTCGTGTTGATTTTCTCGCCCGATCTAGACTGTACAATGATCTGAGCAGCCTTTAACGCCAGGAACTTGGTAAATTTATCTAAATCTTTCTTGTCCTGCATGCCCAGTTTCATAGTGGACATCGTAACGTTGGTCATTTTGCAAGTCTTACTCCAAACCAATATGCCTAACGAAGAATCCCGCGTCTACCTTTGACCTGTGTACGGTGCCTTGCATAATTTACAGGCAAATCAAACGAGGATCCCTTGAAATAGAAGAAAAATCGTGCGTTTGTCGCGCGGACCTCTAAAAACCGTTGACTGGAGCATCGAACCATTGGTGGTCGAGTGCGTTCACGAATCACATTTATTACGTAAGTAAATTCACCGAATTGAGCATCAACTCTTTCGTGTACTCGGAGCAATATGTAGAGAAACGTCGTTGGGTGAAATATATTTTTTCCAGAGTAACCTCGGGCAGATGCAAGTCGTCGAACGTGCAAAAAGCTCTCAAGCTTCTCAACGGTACTCAACGGAACGACCTGCTACCTCGAATGAAATTAAAGTCCTACAAAGCACGGCGCGTCATCGCGTCACGGGCGATCAACCAATCGGAACTGCGGCGGAAGTGACAATGTTGTTAAGCACAGTTCTGATTGGTTCGTCCACGCCGCATTCTCATGCCGCACTCTCTGCGACACTCGTCGTTCCCGGTGAGACACCTGTATCAGCGAACTACGCCTCCCACTTTAGCGCGCCAAATGTACACTCGCCATTTTGAAACGTGGCAAGCGCTGATTGGTTGGCTGTGTGATGGCGCCACCTGCATCTTCCTTAAAAATATGAGAATTATTATGGAGACTTCAATTACTCATTACTGATTGGTATCACACTGAGAGCGATGCACTTGCAAAACGAACAGCGACGCTGCGTCACATCCGTCAAAACGAACAACGTCTGAAGATTAACAATTGAATTTGTCGCTAAGTGCAGAAATTCAAGATGGAGGCCGCGTAGGGAGCAGCTGACTGTCAAGGGTTTTAAGCACTGTGCCAGATCATCGACAATTATTCTATATTTCAGCTCCCGTAAAGACTTTTCGCCGAATAGGAGGAAAGATGTTGACTGCAGCTGCGAATTCGTTATCGAATAATGGGGGTTCGTACAGTAATGACAGACCTTCGAGTGCAGGTGAACCCGAATTAGCTGCTGATCCTGCATCGGGGGGTTTCTTTCATTCAGACTATAAAAAGTAAGCAGTTTTGGTTAATTAAATTGAGTTTATTAAGTATACTGGATTTATTCACTTGCTCCGATATCTTATAGCACTACGTTCTATTTTGGTTGCAGTAATTGATAAAATAATCCCATTAAACAAAATTGATTAAGGGATAAATGAATACATATCGTAATTTATTCTCAAGAAAAGTTTTCGTTATCCTTTGGTTCGTGAACTGATTGTGCAACTCTTTCTCATTTAGGCATGAAGACTTAAAACAGATGTTAGATAGTAATAAGGATGGCCTCAAGTTGGAAGCGATGAAACGCATAATTGGGGTAAAAATAATTTGATTCTTTGTGACTGAAATATAACTAACCAAGGAGGATTATATGTTGAAACTATAAATGCGGTCAAAATATATATTTGATAAATTGTTTTTATAGATGGTGGCAAAAGGAAGAGACGCTTCTGATCTTTTTCCAGCTGTAGTTAAAAATGTTGTATCAAAAAATATTGAGGTTAAAAAATTAGTTTATGTGTACTTAGTACGCTATGCGGAGGATCAACAAGACCTTGCCCTTTTATCAATTTCCACATTTCAAAGAGCTTTGAAGGATCCAAATCAGCTGATAAGAGCCAGTGCACTGAGAGTACTCTCTAGTATACGAGTATCAATGATAGTTCCAATTGTTATGCTTGCCATTAAAGACTCGGCTAGTGACATGTCTCCGTATGTTAGGAAGACTGCGGCTCACGCGATTCCTAAACTGTACTCTTTGGATCCAGATCAAAAAGAGGAGTTAATAGCTGTTTTGGAGAAACTATTGTCGGATAAGACAACTCTTGTCGTGGGATCGGCAGTAATGGCTTTTGAAGAAGTTTGCCCTGAGAGAATAGACCTTATACATAAGAATTACAGAAAATTGTGCAATTTATTGGTTGATGTTGACGAATGGGGACAGGTTGTTATCGTAAACATGTTAACAAGATATGCTAGAACTCAATTTACTGACCCTAATATCAATGTAAGTCTTTATTCAAATGAAATTCGTTAGTTTATAGCTGTATAATTTTTTCATTCAATGTAAATATAATTTATTTTTAAAGGATGTTCCTGAAGATGATAATCGTCCCTTCTATGAATCGGATTCCGATTCATCGGTTATGAAAGTACCTAAGTCTACATTAGACCCTGATCACCGTTTACTGTTACGAAATACGAAACCTCTTTTGCAAAGCAGAAATGCATCCGTAGTTATGGCTGTAGCTCAACTGTACCATCATGCAGCACCTCAAAACGAAGTCATGATCGCTGCTAAAGCTCTAATAAGATTGTTAAGAGGACATCGAGAAGTGCAAAGTATTGTTTTGCATTGCATTGCCAGCATATCAATTACGAGAAAGGTAACGTAAGTATTCTGAACGGTTTTACTAACAATTGATGTCAATAGAATTATTCATTAACTTTCACTAGACCTACATACTCTATAAAAATGGCACAGTTGAATTATTTATGAAAATAATGTTGTTATTATAATTTGTAGGGGATGTTTGAACCTTTCCTTAAGTCTTTCTTTGTTAGAACTTCTGACCCAACTCACATAAAGTTACTGAAATTAGACATCTTAACTAATTTGGCTACCGAAACAAGTATTGGTGTAATACTGCGAGAATTTCAAACTTACATCTCGAGTAGTGACAAAGAATTTGTGGGTGCAAGTATCCAAGCTATTGGAAGATGTGCCAGCAATATAAAAGAAGTAACAGATACTTGTCTTAGTGGATTAGTTTCATTGCTGAGTAATAGAGACGGTAAGAGCATAGTTGAGAATTTGCTTCGGTAGAAATCATAGACCTTATAATCAGTTGATATACAATGTACTGCTCTTCTTTGTTATATAGAGGCCATTGTAGCAGAAAGTGTAGTCGTCATAAAGAAACTACTGCAAACTCAACCGAATGAACATAAAGACATAATAGCTCACATGGCAAAATTAATGGATTTTATAACCGTACCACAAGCCAGAGCTTCTATACTATGGCTGTTAGGAGAATACTCCGACCGGGTACCGAAGATTGCGCCAGACGTGCTCAGAAAAATGGCTAAGAGTTTTACAAATGAGCAGGATATCGTGAAACTGCAAACTTTGAACTTAGCTGTGAAATTATGCTTGAACAATCCTGCACAAACCAAACTATTCTGTCAGTACGTTTTTCAGCTTGCTAAGTACGACCAAAATTATGACATCAGAGACAGAGCTCGCTTTTTGAAGCATTTCATTTTTGACGACGAAGAAGGGCCTAGTAAAAAGCTAACGCAGCTTGCAAAGAAAGTTTTCCTCGCTCCCAAGCCAGCTCCGACACTGACATCCAAATTCACAGATTCTCAATTTCAACTGGGCACATTGTCACATTATCTTAACATGCCTTGTGCGGGTTATCGACCGTTACCTTCGTTTCCTGAGGTTCCTCCAGATCCATTCCTTAGGGATGTTGCAGAGCCTCTGCCTTTTGTAAAAAGTGAGAAGCACGGCAAGAAAGAAAAGCGAGAAAAAAAGAATAAAGTGAAGGAAAAGGTTATTTACAGTGAAGAAGAAAGCACGGCTGCTGAAGGTAGTATAATTTAATGTTTCATGGAATTATTTTTTCTGATAACTGAAAAGAATTTATTTGAATAAAAATCATGTGTTCCAGAATCCAATGCAGAAGAAGAAAGTACTGAAAGTTCATCGAGCCAATCATCTGAGAACAGTGACTCATCTGAGTATTCTGAATCAGAATCAGGGAAGTCAGATAACGAAGGTGGACAAAAGAGTTCAGGAAGCAAGTCGGAAGATTCTGAGAGTGAGACGGGTAGCCAAAGGTCCGACGAGGAAGACTCAAGCTCAGAGGAGAACGATAATGAGATTAAACAAACTGCAAAAGAAAAGACTACTAAGAAAGAAAATGTGGAAAAACCTAAGAGTAACCTTGATTTACTGTTGGATTTAGATGACAGTGAGTTGACAGGCTTTCTATTATAATAATTACATTTTCACATAGCTTTAATGTCATTAATAAGATCGTGATATTTATTAACAGTAATGCCCATGACACCTGTCATGACTCCAAGCTTCGGAGGTTTCCTTACTCCGATGAATCCAACTGTCTCAAATGAAACTAGAGAGGTTGCAACATCTTTTGTACCAATTAAGAAGTCTGAATTATTAAATAAAATTAGTGGAAAAGGTTTAAAAGTTGAATTCAGGTTCATGCGATCACAGCATTTAGTTAGTTCAGTTATGGTTTCAATAGAATTAACATTTACAAACGAAGGCACTGAAACTATTCAAGATATTCACATTGGGAGTAAGGTATGACGACTGTTATGATAGTAAATAATATCTTTATATGTATACGTATGATAGCATTTTTCTAACCTATAACCATGATTTCAGAACTTACCATCTGGAATGCTAATCCATGACTTTTCACCTATATCTATTTTGCTGCCAAATGCAACCTTGTCGTCCACTTTGGGTGTCAATTTTAATGATTCTACACAGCCCGCGCCTTTTAGTATTGACTTCACCATAAACGAAGACAAATACTCTCGATCTGTCAGTATAAGTGCACCTATTGGTGAAATAGTGAGGTCGGTTCTCCTACCTGAAAGTACATTTATATCTGAAAAAGCAAAATTAAAGGGCATGAATGAACACACCATGAAAGTGGCTTTCTCAGGGAACAGAAAGATCATTTCTCAAAAGATTTTTGAAGCTGCAAACGTTGCTGTAATATCCAGTGAAGACGATATAATCAGGTAATAGTAACAACCTCTTTACATAGCTCTTCCTTATCCTATTAGTGTGTTTAATAATCTTATTATATTTTCTAGATTTGCAGCACACACATTGGCTTCAAAATCATTAGTTTTAATAACTGTAAAGATTCTGGAAAATAATGATTTGGAAGTATGTGTGAATTGTGAAAAAATGGTCGTAGGTTCTATGTTGCTGAATGAGTTGAAAAGTAACCTGAAATGAGCCTCATTTCTTAAGAGACTTACATGATCGTACGTATTTGACCAGACGCTCAAGTTTTCCTCAATCGTCCCAATTATCACCAAGAACACTCGTATCTCATTCCACTTTACGACTATAAAGTGTACATTTGCGGATATACATATATATACATATATATACATATACACATATAAATATTTTATTCAAATATTACCTCTTTGAATCTTTTCATAATAAAATTTAATTGCATATTTAAGTTTTGTTTGCGTTCTGTCATTGACTGTACTTTCCACATCCTTCAACAGAGATGAGTTGGGAGATTGCTCACGGGTAGGGTCGTGCACTCAAATCCTGTAATGCCCTCTGGTTTCGTACTCAGCTTTCACCGTTTTTTGCCCCCAAAGACGAGAAAGAGGCAACCGGGGGGTCGGTTGATAAGGAAATTTTTCAAAAACTAGGTGTACCTAATCGTTTGAAATTTTATAACGTGAGTATAAAGACCCTGAAAAAGGATTCCATAGCAAAAAATTCTGTTATTATAAAAAAATTCCAAAATAGGAATATACAAAGGTGTGATAAGGAACTGCGCATGCGCATGTCGGGGTCGGGGACCCTATATAAGGCCGAGCGCGCCCTCGGAGCGTCATTACCCTTTGGTCTTCCGAAGGGTAAACATCGGGGTACCTGCTTCGACCGTCGCTCTCACACACAAACACACACTTGTATGTATGTTGGAGCCCTATTTGGGTCCGGTTCCACCCTCGAGTTAACTGGAGTTTAACTTATTTAACCCCAGTTTAACCTAACGGTTAACCGCAGTTTTAACCTACGGTTAAATCTAACGGTTAACCGCAGTTTTAACCTACGGTTAACCCCAGTTTTAACCTACGGTTAAACCTAACGGTTAAAAATAAAACTTCGGTTAACTTGGGTTGTGAACCCGGGCCTTCTGGGAGACATCCCCCCTCCCTTCCGTTCCCTTTCTTAATATATATTTAATTTAATTTATTACGTTTGTAACGGGCTTCGGTGCGCAGCAACCTCCACGTGGTGAGCCTGGGGGATCGGTGGTTTCCAACTATCGTTGAAAACCCCCGATCCGCAAATAGCTGCGTGAGTGTTTCCACTTAGCGTGTTTTTTTTTTGTATGACAGTAGCTTAACGTAGTTAAAAGTGGAAGCACTCGTTGCGTGCGTGCGAAATTGTAAATTGCGGACAGGAAGTTGTCGGGTATGTTTCCATGCAGCTAGTAATTCCGGATTTGCGTACTAACCGAAGTAGATTTTTTGCAGGTACGGCATTGCCGTACCTTTAGTGTATCCGGCAGCTTCCGTCGGCACCTAGTACGTCGTAGCTAAGCTACGGCGTGCAAGGCTACCTGGCTCAGGTTGTCGGTTGCGCGATACGTTGTTTCGCTCTGGCGGCATCCCGCGGGGGCTCTGCCTGCTGTAAGCCGGGACAAGCCCGTCGACTGAAACTCGTATTCGCGGGCCGACAGCCGAGCCGGGTTAGTCGTCGGTAACGGTGGAAGCTGCTGGATTGTTCGCGTTAGAAGTAGTATGCCCTTCCGGCAAATTATATCCGTAATTCAATGCTAACTGGCAAGGTACTCGGCGACTTACCCTGTACTCTGCGGCGAGCGTTGTATGGACGGATGAGTATGGTATGCGAGTGGTGTGTTGTATGGACGGATGCGTATGGTATGCGAGTGGTGTGCTGTATGGGTTATGAAATCCTGGTTCTGAGGTGCCTATGCTTAGGCGGGTCCCAATCACAGCGGCCTCCTCGTGGCGGGACCTGGGGGATCGGTACCATCCTTATGGGATGACACCGATTCGCGAACTGGCTGTGAAGTAGCATTTAATTAAGATAAAATTTCACCTTCCCGTAATTTAAATAAGTTAAGTGAAGGGTAAAGTCAATTCCTTCAATTGTAATGTTCTAAGCATTCTGGGACTTTGAATCATGTGGTAGCTCCCGCGTTAAAGGTCAAGCAGTGAACTACAGAAATTTTTTAATGAATTTATAAAATAGAAAATATATTTAATTAAAGAACAATTTTTATTATTGTGTACTATGAGTGCAGATTACGTTAAGTAAAAAACCGGAAGCAAAGAATGGATACGGATTTGACCTTAGTGGTACGAATCCCTTTCGCTTGGCACGTGTAACCTGTACGTGGACTGGTTCAGCGCTGGTCAGTTTTTTCTTGAATTAAATTGATCATCTCGACCAGGGACGTAATTTCATAATGGTAAATCGTTTCTAAGCATCTGTACATTAATTATTATATGACTCTGTAATTTTTATTTGAACCTAAATTTGAGTACAAAATTTTAAGTAACTTTTGAGGTTATGAGTCAGTATGGGAGAAACGCTACACCTTTCAAATTCTTTATTGAATATCTAATGATTACATCTTGTTAACTATAGGCGAGCATGAAAGCTGATAATCCTGAAAAACCAGGACAAGAAGTATCTCCATCTGTTCATCGTATCAGAATCACTCTTACGTCCAGGAACGTAAGATCTTTGGAAAAAGGTAATTTCAAATTAGAATGTGGTTTTGCTAACTATCTTTAATAGTTTGTTCAGAGATTAATGTTAGTTGTGTATATTACAGTTTGCTCTGAATTAATCAATGGTGCTAAGAAGCAAAAGCTGAAGGTCAAAGGACCAGTCCGCATGCCGACAAAGATTCTCAGGATCACTACTCGAAAGACTCCTTGTGGTGAAGGATCTAAAACCTGGGATCGCTTCCAGATGCGTATTCATAAAAGAGTGATTGACCTTTATTCACCATCAGAAATTGTGAAGCAAATTACTAGCATTTCTATTGAACCTGGTGTAGAAGTTGAGGTCACCATTGCTAATGAATAAGTTTTAATAAAACGACAAATCTTTAATTGGTCCATTGACTCTTTGAATCCTATCCATTGTCAAATTTAATGTTGAACAATTAAGTAATCATATGCATATTTAAAAATTTTATTAAACATCTCATATTAGATTAATTACGGAGTACCTTACAGTAGAAATTTCAGTAGCAGTTTACTGATTTTTATTTGTAAAATTCTAAGGTGCAACGATAAGCAAATTTATTCGTTAAACAGTAATGCCGTAAACCATCGATGATAGGACTTCCGATCAGAGTATACATTACAGGTTCAGTTTTCTTCATGAGACCCATTTTCATCTTTGGTCTCATTTTCACCTTCTCCTCCACTGAAGTCACCCATTCCCTCGACTTCTTCTTCATCGTCATCACCAGCGACTTCTGCATTTTCCAGTTCTGCACGTTCCATTTGCCTTGCCAGTTCTGCTTCGTCAGTAGCAGTCACAACTTTAGGCTGGAATTAAAAAACACAATTTAATAATATATACGACTAATGTATTTTAAAGTTATTTACAGAATTCGTAACTTACAGCCATTTGCATATTAAATACACCTCCCAATGACGTAATCTTTTCTTGTATTACTTCTATTGCATCATTCAATGCTTTCAAACCATCTTGCTTCTCTGCAGTTGACGTTGTCATTACTATAGAATTAAAACATTTATAAATTGTTAGATCGAAAAAGTAATACACTTCTTCACATATCTCAAAAATAATAAACAGACCGTATAAAGGAGGGGCAATCAAGTTGATCTTTATTGGAATTTCGTACGTTGAAAGGGCTAAACCAGCTTTCAAAGCCGTTTTTACTGCATCAATTCCTTCATAACCATAGCAGGCAACTTCAACATCAGCTCTGATTTTTACAGCCTGAGATGTAAGTTTCCTTTTTATGTTGTTTAACAATACTTCCTTCGTATGTTCATCGAGACCACATTCAGCCAAGATAGAAGGATCCCTAAAAGTATATTAAAGTCAAGAACATCTCATCTAACGAATAAATAAAAAAGTGCCGATTAGCTTAAATTAATGCATACAATACTGATTGTTTAAAAAAGTCATATGCTGATGCTTTTTGCTTCTTATATTTTTCTTCAAAATGCCAAGCTGTCTTCTGATACAGTTCCTCTAACTGTTCATCACTGTCATAATGTAATAATTCTGCAACGTGTCTGAGAATTGAATTTACAGCTTTCGCCTTAGCATACCTTTCTGTACATTTTTCAACATCCTCAGCCGACACTCTTCTTTTACTTAAATCAATGTAACCTGAATGTAGGAAATAGTCACATCCATTATCATTATATACACTCAGCATGTCAACTCAATGTTTTGATGACGAAATAATCATAGGATACCTTTTTCCTTGT
Source organism: Orussus abietinus (assembly GCF_000612105.2). Taxonomy (NCBI): domain Eukaryota; kingdom Metazoa; phylum Arthropoda; class Insecta; order Hymenoptera; family Orussidae; genus Orussus; species Orussus abietinus. The sequence goes on from NW_019396012.1 coordinate 1,901,081, forward strand.
CCACACGAATGACTACGACCGGTTCAGTCTTTCCTACTCTAATAAGCTTATTAATAGATCGAATTCTTCTCCTAGAGAGCTCAGACAATAGGATCATGCCCTCGATATTATTATATTCTAATAGATGAACGTATGCACCCATTTCAGCTATACTGCGAACATTCACCATCACGACGTCTTCTATTTCAGGATATTTCCTTTTATAAAATCGACACGATAGTACCATGTTGGCTAAAAGTAAACACGTTAAAGAAATTACCTTAATATATAATCATGTATTGTTCTATTTACCATATTTCATAAGCACGGAAATATTAAATTAAAATAAAATCAATTTACATTACAGATATACATTAGATCGTATCTTGCCCGGGCGCAATTCACTCTATACAAACTTTGATGCCGATATTTGGTTTTAATACAAGCAAGCTAACAAACAGGTTAGATTGAATGAATCTGTGAAAATCGTGCAAGTATGACGTATATGGTTACCTGTATAGTGTCTTATCTGTACCAAGGTAAATAGAGTATATTTACAATATGAACAATTTGTTGAGGTGTATCAAATCCCTTTGAATATGTTGACAATCCACGTGCAATCTTGACTTTACTATGGCAAAGCTATGGAAAGCGGAGATCAGTGGTTCTCAATTTGTGCTTACTTAATTTCGATGCTTTCTATTTTCAAGTGGCGATGGCATAAACTATAAATAAAATAGATAACCTCTCAACCACTGACGATGAATTCCGACGTCTCCTAGCAGTCCCCTAGAAGCCGATTGGAATAGGCCGAAGCGTGCTTCACGGCCATGGACTATAACCCCACAGAATGCTAACGCAGTAAAACATTCCTCCACTTGGAGGCGCCTTAATCAATGCGCTCTGCAGTTCGATTCGCGGCCACAAGAAAGCGCGCGCGAAATCGCTCGATTTGAATGAAACCGCGCAACCGAACCGAGGCGTCTCTTTCACGGGGCTCAGAAGTACGTTACCGTTTTTTAAAGTGATACAATCAATTCAGTCCGAGTAAGACGATTTGATATCCCTTATTTCGAAAATCCAGCAAACGAAAGGCAGTCCAATCCTTTCTAACGGTTTCCAAATGCACGGAAGAGGAAGGAGGTGAGGATTGGCGAGCTTAACGATTTGGCTTACTTTTATTTGGTATTCCGTAAGTTTATAGTATAATGTTCTTTGTTAAGCTTTATGGTTCTTACACACATAGAACGGGGTGTTCTCCGCCCCTTGTCACGATACCTTTAAACGAAATACCCGACCTTGTACGCAAAGTGCAGCGACGGATCACTCGGTGGACGCGGATTCTTTTCGGGAAGCTTCGATCCGAAGAAAATGGCGGACCGACTCGCGAGGGCCGAAGTTACCATCGGCGACCGAACTAGGATCGTCCGAGTGCGCCGAGTAAGTAACCCCGGTGGAGATCTAAAAACAGGTGAGTTCGATCGAGCGATACTAGAAAATCCGAGGGTTAAAACGTTTCCTACGCAAGAGGGGGGCCATTTCCAGGAAAAGATTCCGCGTCCGAGACGAACGTCCACGAGACTTCGAGACACCTCAAAAACGGTGCGGCGAAGTCGATGGATCGAAACGAGGAACGGATATCCATGCTCGACGCGTATTCTCGAGTCGCATCGTCGCGAAGACAATCCCCTGAACAAGTCGGATCTCAAGAGGAGAAATAAAAAACGAGGTCCCTGACGACACGAGTCACACGGAAAGGGCGAAGCGCAGCCCACGTGACGTTCGATCGAACTCATCCGTCGATCGATTGGTATAAAAATCGATCGGAGACTCCGGATCGAATTTCCAAGCCGTCGTCGACGACGGAGCTAATGAAAAAATCCGACGATCCCGAGAAGAATTCGCACGTCACGGAGCGCGGTGTTCGCTCTCTCTCTCTCTTCCTCTCCGAGGCCATCCCCGTGGTTAAACACGAAGCGGACAACGGAATCCGAAATGACCAGCTTGCACGGTGATAACATTGATTTATTATCCCAACTTGTCCGCCTCCTCGTCCTCTCGTGTCTCCCGAACACCCCTCTCCGTTCCGTTTCCCCCCTCCCCCCTTCCCAACCCCCCTCATAGTCGTCTCTCGCGACGTGTCGCGCTCTCAGCATCATCTCGGGGATTCGACGGGTGTGATTTCCGCTAGAAAATCGCAAATGGCTGGCCATAGAGAAATCCGCGAAACGAGGCGTGCCCCTAATAACGAGAGTGCCGTCCGCTCATTCGCCCGCTCGACAGGGCGGTCTCCTTCTCGCTGGTCGCTCGCGCGTGTCCGTCCTCGGCGAGGCCCTCGCCATAAGGGTCTGACTGACTCGGCGAGACCTTCGTCACGTAGGTCTGACTAGTTCGGCGAGGCCTTCGTTACGTAGGTCTGACTAGTTAGGCGAGGCCTTCGTCACGAGGCTTGATCAATGCATCGAGGCCTTCGCCCCTAGGCTTGACTAACTCGGCGAGGCCATCGTCACGTAGGCCCGACTAGTTAGATGAAGCTATCGTTCCCAGGGCTTGACTAACTCGGCAAGGTCTTCGTCACGTAGGCATGACTAATTAGACGAGGCGTTCGTCGCGTAAATCCAACCAATTAGGCAAGGCCATCGTTACGTAGGTCTGACCAGTTTACCGGGTCCTTCGTTACATGGACTTGACCGATTTAGCGAGGCCTTCGTCACGAAGCCCTGGACCAGGCGCGAGCGTCCCCGGACGAGTGGAGGGCCCGGGAGTGGGGGGCGCGGCCGAACGAAGGGCCAACCTTAGGGCGGGCACTTAACCACTACGATAGAGACGTCGGTACAAAAATTCAATGCCGCTACTATCGATATCCTAGACGGTTTATCCTCAAAGGAGCGACGAGGACGCGCGCTCGGTCCCCCGGGGCCGGTCGGGGTTCCCGCCGGCGAGGGGGGACGAATCCGAGGCCGCGACCCTCGAGGACGGACCGCCGATCGCGGTCGACCCCCAGGAGTCGCTGGACGCGGCGCCTCGTCGTCCCGGGCTGGGAGCGCCGGGAAAGGAGGAGTCGCCGTCGCCGGGCTGTCCCCGTCGCCCCTTTCCGTGAACGTCATTCGACCGACGCCGCGACGTCGGTCCAACGAGCCTCTCTCTCTCACTCTCTCTCTTTCTCTCTCTTCCTCTCTCTCTCGCCGGCTACGACGCCCGAGCGAGGCGTCGCTCGGCCGCTCGTTACGCTAGGCGTGTTAGGTTAGGGCGCCGGCATCTAGTCGCGTGTGGCCGGCCCGTGCCTCGGTGAATCTCGAGGCGCTCGGGTACTTCCGTGCGTCTTCGGCCGTGCTCGGCACGGGCGGCCAGACCGGTCCGATGCCTCCTCGCTTTTAACGACCCCGGAAGTTACACGTTAACGTTATCCCTTTAATGCAACACGTACGGCGTTATTTTCCCTTCCTCCTTGGTTTCCCTTTTATCGTTAATTAACGTTACGTTACGTTGTTTTTTTTTTGTTCTTTATATACTAGGTATTTACAGACAATCACATGAATCGTAGATAATCTATGACCTTCTCGCGTCGGTTCTCGCGCGCCGGGGCCGGAAGCCCTCCTCCGCGACTTCCGGCCCGGCGTCCCGATCTCGCACTCCTCCTTTCTCTCTCCTCTCTTCGGAAACTTCTCGAGCGAGCGGGCGTCCGCATTGCGGCGAGCCGAAACTTGTTCAATTCTACTTGGACACGCCGGTAAGCGCGAGGGTGTGTACTTGTGTACGGGTGTACGCGTGTACGAGCGCGCCGCGCGGTGCGTCGACGGCCACCGTTCAAAGTACTCGAGAGACTCGCACGCTTTTAATCCTTAAGGCGATTAGAAAGTGGTATCGGGGTAATCAATCGTTCGTTCGCCAATTTCCCGAATCGGGGGGGCCAATTTCTTCTCAAATCTTCCCACGTTAATAGGGAGGCCCCAAGATAGGTCCCGAGACTCGGGAAATGTCATTTCTTATAGAAAAAATTCTGAAATTATCCATAAACGAATTTTCTTAAAATTCATATCACACAGCCTCCATATTCACGTTGTAAAGTTTCAAACGATTTGATGCATCAAATTACGAGAAAAGAACGATTCACCCCTCAGTTGTCGCTTTCACATCCCCTTAATGCCGTACAAAAATTGGAAATACTCGTCGAACTTGTTGAAACGAATTTGTTAGTTTATAAACACACGTTGTAATCCTGGAGTTCCCTTAGAATGTTATACCTGGATTTACGACGTGTGTTGTAGACTCTACTTGGAGATATGTCGTCAAATTAGTATGTCACGAGTGAATGGAAGGTCTAATTAAGATGTTAAAAAATTGCGATAATTGTCGTTCCTTTCAACGGTGTTTTTTATCAGCCTTATCTAGCGTAGGAAACCTCGAGGACTGGCTCGAGCGAGTCCTCCGCGGTTTCCTCTTATCCTTGTCGACGCACACGTGGCGTCTCGATTATATATATATTCATGTATACATGTATAAAGAAGAAAAGATCGATCGCCTATCGAACAAGCTTCGATTCTTTGCCAACGCGGGACGCGGACGAAGCGGCGCCGTGTCCGCCTGGACGTCGATTTCCGAGGAACGACCTTAATTTCGGATAAGCTCGATTTATCGATTGATTCGCTCCTCGAGAGAGCTCCATCGAGTTTCGAAGACACCGAGAGAGATGACGATCGAATGCCCTAATTAAGGGGGATGTGAAAGTGGCATCCGAGTCAACCGTCCAAGAACCTTTTCTCCAAACTGGAAGGACCGATAAATATAAAAAAAAAATGTATGTAATCAAATTTTAAAAAAATTTGAAATTTCACGGGCGTCGAGACTTCCCTTACAACCTCTACAATCACATTGTGAAGTTTGAACCGATTCGGTACACCCAGTTCGGAGAAAAGTTTCATCGACAAGATCTCCGACGGCACTTTCGCGCCGCCTTAAGACGTCAGGTCGATCGCATCGATTTCAGTCGATTGATTCCATTGATTACGCGTCGAGTGATTAGCACCGTCACCGTCTTCGGCTCTCGAGGAAGCTCCTTCGAGAAGGGGGTCCTCCTCGTCGGGACGAGACCGGACCCGAGTCGATGCTCGGAAAGGCTCGAGAATGGAGTCGCGGGGTCTAACGTCGTCGTCTATAATCACTAACGGCCGGATCGTTGCTGCGTCTCGAGACCGAAGACCGCCTAAGTCCTAGTCGCTACCTCGTCGTTCGTCAGCAACGCGCTGAGCCCCTGAGACCGGAGCGCACGTCGTGGGCAAGTCGACGAATTCAAGCTCGGCCAATTTGCAAAGACAATAGACCCCTCGCACAACGATAAGCATATCGATAAGAATTGGCCGTCCAAGAGGGCGAACATCGACGCCACCTTGAACATCCCGGCCAGTTCCCACGGTTACGCATATTCCAATGCGAGACGTTCACGGAGACCTGAACGCCGGATTCGTCGGGTTGCCGACAACGGGCGCGCCTCGAGGGGTGGCCCAGGGAGAATTTCCGAGGTCCCAGGACTGGCGGTGGAAGGGCGTCGCCAAGGTGGCGGGTCGTCGGGCCCTCGAGGAGGGAAGTCCCCGTTGATGGGCCCGTTGCAGTCCCAGTGCTGCCAAAAGGTCCCCACCGCGTCCTCTCTTCCCCAGCCTCCCCCTTATCTGGGTCTTCCCCTCGACCAGGATGGACAAGGAATGGGAGGAAATTCCTTAGGAAGGGATTCCCCTCCTCCATCGGTGGGAGAACGGCGAGGGAACTCTGGCGGCACTGGTCGGTCCTGTTGGGTCCTTTCGGGTCCTCTTGGGTCCTCTTGGGTCCATTCGGATCTAATCGGATCCATGCGGTTCCTCTTGGCTCCTTTTGGGTCCATTTGGGTCCTCTCGGTCCCCTTACCGTAGAAGGTGGCCGGGTCGGGGCCCACTCCTTCGGGCGGAGCCCTATCGAGCGGCCGCGCCGCCCGATCGGGCCAGGACGTGGGTCAGGGCGTGGGCCAGGAAGGCGGCGGCGAGCAGCAGGGTGAGCGCCAGCAATCTCTCCCCGCGGCTCGACGAGAGCGCCACGGCGCCCCCGAGCCACCACAGAGCGCGGCTCCCGCCCTGCGACGAGCCGATCCCGCGCTGGATCGCGGCTGGATGTTCTCCTGAAATGTTTATTAATTTTTAATATCTCCATCGCTTTCATCGTTAATTATTTTTATCCTTTTCCAAAGGAACCTCGTTACCGTTGAGCACGTGGAGCTGCACGCTGGCGCTATCCAGGTTGCTGGGACTGCAGGTGTAGTTCCCCGAGTCCTCCCTCTGGGCGTTATGGATGACGAGACTGCTGACGGTGTCGCCGTTGGCCCGCTCCGTCCTGATCTCCCGCTTGCCCTTTCCCTCCTCGTACTGGAGCACCCGCTCGTCGAAGTGGTACCAGAACACGTAAAAAGGGCCCTCGAGGGACTGCTTGATGACGCACTTCAGGGTCACCGTGCTGCCCGTCTTGACGAACATGTCGCGGTCACCCACGATCTCGATCTTTGGCACTGCGAGGTACCCGCGAGGTCGGTTTACTCTCTTACTGTACTCTACTATACTTAAGGTGACATGAAAGTACCGCTAATGAAGCTTAGTTAATGAAATTTCAATTTTTGCTTAATTTGTTTATCGACGTTATAGAAGAAAAGAAAAATGAAATTTCATGGGGGTAGGGACCTTAATCATAGACTCCGTATTCACATTGTAAAGGTTGAAACGATTAGGTATACCCGGGTCGGAGATAAGTTTCATGAACGATCGATTCCTAGGGTGCCACTTTCGTATCCCCTTAAGGTACAAACGGAGTCCGAGGTCTTACCGACGACGATGAGCTTGATGATGTGACTCCTTTTAGGCTCGGTCGAGATTTGGCACTCGTACTCGCCCTCGTCCCGCGCCTGGACGTACTTGACCTGCAGCGTCCACGTCTCCACGTTGTCGACGAACATGGCCTGGAACCTCTCGTCGGCGATGAACATGGTCCTGTCCACCGAGAGGATGTGCGAGTCCCTCATCCTAATCCATGAGACCTTCGGAAACCAACGACGCTGTTACTCGATGTACCTTTCATGGAAGGATTATCCCTACGAGCTCGATCACGTAGAGCGTTTTCGAAATTATTTCCACCGTGGCTTTGATATGCAGGGTGCAACCGAGTTCATGGCCGTGGTTTGCTCAACCTCGTTGAAAATGGAGTCGAAAAGTCCTGTAGACCTTCCCTCTACCGTCTATACCTTGCTTGTAATAATTAATTGAAAACTGGCCGACCGGGTGCGTCGGTTAGCTAAACGCGATTAACGAGAATCAGCTCTCTGCCGCGCAGAGGCAGGATGACTCGGTCGGTCATTTTTCAATGAATTATTAATTACGGGCAAACCGTGTTCTGAAAAAAAAAAAATTGCACACGACTTTTCGACCCCATTTTCATCGAGAATAGTGATGTGCAAACTCTGGACGCGAGTTTAGGTCCATTATCTCGCAATAACGCATTTTGTGAACCTTAGCCTAACCCAGCCATTTCGTTTCAGTATGTTCGAGACTATTGCTTACGAGTTTGCCCGTCTTCGTGGACCTCTCCGAGGCCAAGGGAACGCCCGGGAGCTTCGAAGGAGCTGCACAGGCACGCGATCCATGACCCGCCACGCGAGTAGGTACATTTAATTAGAGGCGATACTATCGGCAGGGCGTCGAGTGCCCCGGTTAATTATTCCAAGTCGCGTGTCTCCTGGCGATTCGTTAAGCCCCTCGAAGGAGGGGTCGATGTCTATCGAGAGGGCGAGTCAAAGGACAGCGTGCGTCCCTTCGAGGAGCCCCGAGTCCACCTTGAAGACGAACTGCAAATCGCCCAAGGAATGACCCGATTCTAGACATCCTGGACGGCAATATCCTGGATGAAGGTTCTGTACCAGGCGACATCTTCGATGCAGTTCCTGTACCGGCGATGTACTACCACGTGACCCTGGCGACCCGGGGGACCTTTCACGGTCCACGAGAGGACCCCTCGAGACGGGATGAATCCCTTATCTCTTATCGCGAGGGTCGTCGTGCCTCCTCAACTGGGAGAGCAGAGAGATGGGAGGAAGGTTCAAGGTGCAGCCCTCTCGAGGCTCCGTTATCACTGGCGATCCGGGACCACTGTTATCGGCAAACTATCCGGGGACACTTACGGATTTGTTTCCAAGCTGGCGGACTTTGCAAGGCAGATAGGCGTGGGTGCCTAGCTGGGCCGTGACGTTCGTCGGGTTGTGGTCGAAATAGGGCCCCGTGTAGAGTCCGTTGAACCTCTTCACCAACGAGTGCGACCTGGTGCTCACCCCTGCAATCGAGAGAGGGAGAGAGAGAGAGACACCCCGATGAGCCCGACGCTCCCCGCGGATCGATCGAGCGAGTTTTAAGGGTCGCGTAAATCCGAGCTTTCGTCAAAAGCGGAGCCATTCGCGAGTCCTAAGGGGTCCATTCCGGGTGCGAGCCCCGAATCCGAGCTTACCGGGACTTAACGTTCTTATTCGCGACAAAGGACGCCATTTTCCGCTGCGATTTCCGTAGAATTGGTCCTGCCGAAAAAGGCACTTTTCCCGAAATTCGGCATCCGCATCGGATCCCATGATAATGGCACATTGGACGGATCGAAGCAACAAGTCGATCGCGATTAATGGGACCGACTTTAACGCGTGCCTTATCACGGGGCCTGTGATAAGGGGGACGACGGACATAGCTCGAAGGCTTGAATTTCCCCGAGAAATGTGATAAAGAAACTGGAGAATCGATCTGGCCGAGTCCAGCCTTCCCTGGGGAACGTTTCGAGGGTGCCGTGAGAGCATCCTAGGGGAGGAATCGCTCGTTCGATTTCACCGAGACGTTTTCTCTTCTTTCCAGAATCGCCAGTCCGGAAAGAGGATGGCCGGATTAAAGTGCATCGCACTCCGCCATCGATCAGCACCCCAGGACCGATTTCGCCCGCGAGGGTTGCGCCACCCTGAAGAGCTTGCCTGAAGAGAGAGAGGAGCTCTTTAAGGCAGGGGCTAATGACGTGAAAAAAGGTCGATCCAGGCCTTATAATCCTGGTCGGGCAAAAAGTGCAAGTGCAAGACTGACAATGAGTCATTTTGCTGATCACTGTCTAAGGTCCACGAGCATAAGGAATTACGCCCACCACGAAGGACATTGTACCGTCAGGTATGCGTAATGAAGATACACTGCAAGGTGAATTAATAGTAAATTAAGGAGAGGCTTCCTGCCCAGCGTCATCGGAAATTGCGGCAATCACTTCAGGGATTCGTAGATCGTATGGCTTAGAGGAGTCCTCCCTTATTTTTGGAGGGATGCCGACTTCTTTGTCAGCGACCTCCGAAATCGCGATGATAACTAAATGATGCTACCATAAGGAGACCTCCCTTAGAGAGCCGTCGACTTCCTGGTCAGCGGCCTCTAAGATCGTGGGAATCGTTGATAGCGACGCATCGACCCGTGGCCAAGACGGGGTTGACTTCCTCAGGTGCCGGCCGGCCAAGGGGGGTTAATTATTATCGACTTCGTCGGAATCATCGAGACCCCAGGTACGGGGTCGGGAGCGATCGATGGGAATATTTAGGTGAACGCCTCGACGCGAACCGCGGGGGTGGCGGGGGCGGCCCGGGGCGGGGCGGGGCGCGGAGGGTTAATTCCTCGCCCCCTTGACCGTCGTCCACCTCGAGTCAGGGGTCGCTAACACGGATCCGTTCCTTCCACAGGAAGGAGTTCCTCCCCCTTTCCAAAAGTTCGAAGAAACCGCCACCTTCGCCCGGCACCCCGATGACGATCCACCCATTCCTGGAGAACTGCACATCTCTAGATCTCCGGATCTCCGAGGATTCCCGGAAATCCTCACCTGCAAGGATCACGAGCTCCGACTCTCCTAAGTCCCCATCCTCAGGGGGTGGAGGGGGAGTGCATCGACGCACCCCTAATTTCGGCGCTGACCCACTTAACTCGGCGCGGCCGATGAATTAGGGCGGCGGGTGGGAGAAAAGCGGAAGCGACCTAGGCTAGGTCGGAGGTCGGCCGATAATAGCGATACCGGGGCCTTCCTGGGGGGTAGTCCGGTCGCGAGGGGGGCGGCCCCAGGCCGCGGTCGGCCGGCCAGTCCCCCAGGAGCTCCCCCTGGGCGAGATCCCGCTCGATCGATCGTCGCGCCGATCTCGGCCAAGAGCGCCCTCCGGCGCCCGGGCGAGGTGGGGGTGGGTCAGGGGGTGAGGGGGGCCCGCCCTTACCGGTGATGCCCAGCAGTATCCAGCAGACGAGGCACAGGACGTAGTAGTTGACGTGGGAGGAGGCCCTCATCTTGGCCTAGCTCGGGGACCGGGCCGCTGGCATGACCTCCGGCCTCCCCTACGGCGCGGGCCCGTCTGACGGCATCCCGGCCCGCGCCACTCGCCCTGGCCCTCCACTCGCGCTCTCTCTCTCTATCTCGATCGCCTTCCCCGCGTCCCCCGCGGGCCCTTCGGCCAGTCGCGCTCTCGTCGAGCGAGGCGCGCGCGAGTCTCGCGAGCCGAGGGTCGCTCTCGTCCCGCCGGCGCCCGGGCGAAGCTCCGAACTGCCGGGACGCGACGGCACTCTCGCCCGGCCGGGCGGCGCGCATGCGCGGCCGCGCTCCTTCTTCTCCTTCGCCTTGCCCGCGCGCCCCGCCCCGCCCCACCAGTCGCGGCGGGGAAGGCGCCCCGGAAGGAGGGACGCGCCGAGCCGAGCCGCGGGCGAGCGAGCCCGTCGGATTTTCGGCCCGCCCGACTTCGCCGGCTCCTGGGGAAGATCTTGCCGCGCTCGATACTCCCGATTCCCACGGAAAAACGGAGCCGTTTTCCCGACCCGGCGGAGGCACCCCTCCCTAACCCCCTGGGTACCGGTCGCGCTCTCCGAATTAATTCGATCAATGCGCTCCCCCCGCTTTAAGGGAGAGATCCGATTCGAAAACACTTCCGAGACTCCTGGTGATCCTCGGAATTACTCCCTACGAATTAACGCGCGGACCTCTCCCGCGTGCCGATGGTATGGCTCAACCCCGATGTCGAACTCGCGGAAGGTCTAAGCCATCCCTGGCGAAGCTGACCCGGAGATTTCCCTCCTGGGGGATATTTCAATTACCCGGATTCCAAAGAGCGACCTCTCCGAAAGCGAGGTGTCGGGGTAATTAGAGCGTTGCGTTCCCGCGGAGTTATCCGGATAATTCGATGACGCGTTACACGGAAAGTTTTGGAGCCCCCGCCCCTCATCCCCTCCCAAGGGAAAATAAGCTCGTTCCGGAAGAACCGCGACCCAGGACGGGGAATATTTCCTCCCCTTTCCCTTACACTTAACGCTTATTCCTGATGGGTCTAAAAACGCACCTGCGTAGCTATAAATCGTCGCGACTAATTCCTCGAGCCGATCCGTGCGGTTCAACTCACGATCTTCTTTTTATTCAGCTGGGAGCTCAACGGAACTAATGTTCTACTATATTTGAGAAAAACAGCTGATTTGAGCTTTTCGGGAGAAGGGAGCAATTCGAGCTATTTTCGCAGTTAATTGAATAATGATGAATGTATTTGGCTAAATTTTTGTAAAACGGTGTGTTTTAAGGGGATTTTCTTGTTATATGTCCCCTTTCTTCGCCCCCCTCGTCGACCCTGAAAGCTCCTCTAATCTCTGATCGCGCCGGAGAGTCGACGGAAGGGCCGATCGATCGCGATTGGCTCCAGACTCTTTCTGTCTCTCTTTCTCTCCTTCGTCCCCCGGGATCCTCCGCAAGAATCGGTCCTTTTTATCCCGAAGTCGCCCTTATCCCTGCCACGGTGGCCCGAGCCCGCGGAAAAATAAATCGAGCCCGCCGACGGGACCGGGATTTATTCCTTCCGGTTCTTTCCGCGCCCTCCAGTGACGTCAGGCTCGCGACGCTAGCGCTGTCTCGCTCGCTCGCCCGCTACGCCCCCACGCGCCCTCTCTCTCGCTCCCACGTGGCGGCCCGAGGTGAGGGCGAACCCGGCCGAGTGGACGCGTCCTGTCGCAGACTCCTGAGGAGTCTCCTCTCGTTTTCCATTTTTTATGGGCATCTTCCTCGGACCTGGCATGGTAACTTCAATCGGTACTTAAGGCCTTGCGTCATGAGGAATCGGTATAAAAAAATAAATATCGACGTCGTTAGGGAGAAACTTGCTCTTTTTGGAGCAGGTGCGAGAGGGGCGATTCGTAATAGACTGTAGTAAGGTGCCTCGTGACGTTCGACCATAAAGTTAAGTGCAAATTGTGCAAAATCTGCGCAATTAGATCCTGGAGAAAATAGATAAAATTGTAATCAAGTCTCATTGATGAGTCTTCAATGGGATGCTTCACTTCGATTTTAATTAGGAACGCGGAAGGGATGATCGTCAGTGTTTCTGATTTTTTCTTTTCTTTCCTTTCCCTGTTTCGAAAAATCAACTTCCTGGGCAGGAAGGAAAGAACGAATTAGCGACCCTTCTGGAGATCTTCTGTGGCGATACTTTAATTAGTTCGCCGTCTCGCTGCAAGACTTGGCAATTCGCGGATCGATTAATCGACCGGCGACACGCAAGGCTCTCGTTACCCGGAACCGGGTCCTGATTTGCGGGTCGAGAGAGAATTTCGGGCTGGTAAGGAGTCTAGGAAGGCTCGAGGATCCTGGAAACGGTCTCGAAGGACGTTTTCGAGCTCCCGTTCTGCCGAGATTCCATTTTTTGGCAGCCCTAAGTCGAGGGTGGTCGACTTCCGGCCCGGTCACGAAACAATCTCCTCGCGTCCGGTAACCCGATGCCGGTGCCGGTGGTCGTCGGAAGCGCAATCCGGAAACCGGAAGTCGGAGGGGGTGCGACCCTCCAGGACTGGAAGGGCCGAGCACGCACCTGGGGGAGGAAATAAAAAATTCGGGAGGATTTCTTCCCGCCACTCTTGGTTCCGGGACGTGATGGCATTTTCGGGAAATCGGGGAATTCGGAGAAAATCGAGTCATCCGGTGACGAGGCGAGAAAACGCCCTTCCTTGATTTTCTTACTTTAACCCTTTAACCGGGGACACGTGGGCTCAGTGACCCGGCCATAAATTCATATATTTTTTATCGGTATCATTCGGTTATCGTGCAACGCTTAATCTCCTTGAAAGGTTTAATTTTCGTACGGTTTAGGTATTATTTTCTAATTTAACGCTTCATCTTATACCCGAGACATTGTGGTGGTCTCTGCGACCACGTGTCTGTTGGTACCGATAGGATGCTGACATAACAAGTGTATTTTTTCAGGGTTAAGGGTCTTCCTTCCATCCGTAAATTATATTTGTCAAGGAGAGCTTCTCCGAGTATGAATCAATCCGAGACCACGTGTCCATGTTCCCTATATTTACCCGGCATGTCTGTTTTTCAGGGTTAAGGATCTTCGGGATCTTCCTCCCATCCGCAGCAGATTATTCATCAAGGGGAGCGTCTACGCGATCGACTCGGCGCACGGAGAAACCGCGGCGTTATCCCCGCGAATCATCCTCCCGGATATCCTGACAAATCTAGCATTAATCCCCGCGACATCGGGCGACTCGAGTTAGGGAGCCTCCGACTTCGATCATCCTAACCACTGGATCTCCCGGCCGTAAATCTCTCCAGGATTTACTCCCCCAAGGGACGATTAGGTCGGGTGCTCGTCTTGCAAATGGTGCCCCATGGCGGGGTCGATCTCCACGTCCAGGTAGATAAAAAAATACATCCAAGAGCCTTAAAGAAAAAAAAAATTCTAATTCCCATAATTAATACTACTCCCAGAACCTAAGTTCCACGTCGCGGTAAAAAAAGAAAAAAAAAAAGAAAATCCTTAAGACTTGGAAAGAAATTCAATGAATCTAATTTCCATAATTAATACCTTCCTAGGACCCAAGTTCTTCCCCAGACGGGATGCAGGACTCGCAGGCTACTTATCAGGCCTTATCAAGAGCCGCGGTGCGTTATCACCCCATCGAGGTCCGAGCGATCGATCAAATCCGAGAAAAGCGGGAAGAGGAACGTCTCAGGTAGTATTCGAATGAGTTTTCTATTGTCCCCTTTCCCCCATTCTCGGGGGAAATGTAGGCCAGTCGACAAGGATGGTCTCCGAGAGAGGGAGAGACGGAGATAGAAAGAGAGATAGGCCGATAGGAATCCATCGGGTGCATAAAGGAAAGGTGCCCCGTTACAAAATCCCTTGCTAAATCGAGTACCCTCCCCTTCTGAATCGCAGCCCCTCTTAAGAATTTCGCAACTTCGCGAGTCGCTCGAAAATTTCACATCTCCGGGGGATGCGGTCGAGATAAAAGCACCGGAGGCGGGATTTCCGCGTTGGTTTCCTTCCCGGCGATATCGGGCCCGTTTTACGCGCCCTAAGTGGAAGCTTATTGCGGGTTGCGCAAACTTCCCCGGGGGGAGAGAACTTTTGGAAAATCGCGCTTCCGCGAAAGGCTTTCCCGCCCCCCGGGGTTTCCCTCTCTTCCCTCTCTCTTTCTCATTATTCCGGCGTCCTATCGATCGAAGCGTTCCGTTTCGTTCGCTTGTTACGTTCGATGCAGGTGCATCCACCTCTTCTCTGCGCCACTTTTCCCTCTTGGTTTCCCTATCTAGACCTATATGGACCCCGAGGGACGCGTCGTGCTTCAAGGGACCCCCTCCCCATAAAAAAGGAGAAGATGGCGGCTTCTAAGGCCAGTGTCACCCCATGCGTTTCCACCGGACCGACGAAACCCAGTTTCCCTGGAACAGTCAGATCGAGGGGCTATTTACTCGGTAATCAGGGGAAATTACTTCCTCCTTTGAGACGCCACGTGGTAAACAACAAAGCAATGCGGTAACAAATTACGCGTGATTTTCAGAACTAAAATCCATGATTTCCTTTTTTGAGAACCGATCGCCTTTGACCTCGTGTGATAAGCAACGTGGTTCGATAACAAATGACGTTCGGCTTTAAGACTGTGACGTTGTTTCAAAGACGCGCGTCGACGGTGGGTTATTTTCTTATTTGCCAATCCTCCACGAGGAGGCCGATTCCTGGGGTTCGGAATTCGCGCTATTTACGGGTAGGCACCGAGGGTGGTCGGGGCCGATTGACGTTTACGGACTCCTCGTTAACGAAATGCCACCCCCGGGTCGTCATCCTCGAATCCAGAGGCCGCAAACAAGGGCGGCTTCTTTAACGAGGTCCTCTTAAAGTATTCAGCACCCTTTTTACGGGGTGCGGGGGGGGGGGCGGGAAGCTCGAATTGAAATCCCATCGATTCCCGATCGAGTCTCCCGAGTCCCATTGGCGCCCGCGTTATCTTTTATTTATCGTTTATTTATCGGGGACTCCTCTCTCCCTCTATCGCGAAGGGTTGCAAAAGCGGTCGACTCGAGGGTGGCGCGTGTCGACTCGGGGCTCGATTCGGCACGTGCGGGAACGACCCTCGAATGTCGCGTAAAAGTCCCGGGGAAGGAGCCCAGGTTTCCGCGGGGGGAATAAAACGCCCCGCTAAGCGGGGGTGGACGCGCCCCCCGGGACCGACCGCCCCTAACGAGGTTTTCGGGGGCGCCGACGCCTCGAAGGGCGCGAAGGACTCCTCTTCCGGGTACCAAGGTATCGCCGATTCGCCCTTAAGCCTTAGCACCTCGGATGAGTACCCGGAAGGGATTCCGGAAACCCCGGAACTCAAGAAATCCCCTATCGAGTTATATACTCCAGGGAATTATTAACAGGTTGTCTCCGTTTCAGCCAAGGATCGGTCGCGGGGGTCCTTGGAGCGAATACAAGAAAAAGAGAAGGAGACGTCCCTCCACTTTCAAGGCCCGACCCTGGACCTCGATCGTACAAGGTACCGTTCCATTACCCCTTTCCAATTTTTATCTCGCACCTTGGCGAGCATTTCGAAAGGGATGGATGGTCCTTCCACCCCTGAGAGGGTCTGGAGGTAAAATCAAGGGCAAGCTTTTACTCCAGGGTTCGGGGGATGTTTCTACTTTCCGCAATCTTGGACCTGAAGTAGACCTCGATTCGCGTCGAATAGGAGGCGAAAGGGTGAAAGTAGGGCGCAAGGGGGCGAGTCTTTTAGCCCGTGCTCAAAGGAAAGCCGAAATTTCGGCTCGGTTGAGCCACTTTGAGGTTAGGTTGGCGCCGGTCAGTTCCGATCGGGGGGTAACGCGGGGTATCTCCGGGAGGCCCGGGTGTCGGAAGTTCGGCACTCGAGAGTAGTTAGGCGGCGGGCGTGGGGGCGCGAGGAGTGACGCGCTCTCTCCCGGTCGCAATTAGTTTGCGGCTGGCTTCACCGGGCCGTCTCTCCCCGGCTCGGGAGGGAAAGAGTGCCGCGCCGGGGTGGCCGGGAAGAGGCCGAGGAGACGCCGGAGGGAAGAGCCCCGGCTGCTGGCTGGTTGCCTAGCCACCCCCGAAGGAGCGAGCGGCGCGCGCGGCGGCCGCGAGGCGCGAACCTCGGCCGCGTTTAATGGGTGACTTCCCCGGGCCTGGGAGCTCGGAGGATCGAAAGATCCCTTAAAAACCTACGTATATTTCGTCAATCTTCGATGGATCTCCTCTACGATACAGGGGATTTTTTCATCTTTGGAAAACCTCGAAAAATACCGGTTCCACGGGTAATAGGAAGAACTTTCCATCCCCGGAAATCGACAAATACGAAGCTACTGGCTAGTTGCCTCGATAAAGCGAACAGCGCACGCGCGGGTGCGGCGCGGCAGCCGCGAGGTGCAAACCTCGGATGCGTTTAATGGGCGACATCCCCGGGCCTGGACGCCTGGATGGAAGGGTCGGTAAAAAAAAAAAACCAGAAATGTTTAGAAACACCCACTCTATGGCGCAGGAAAATTGTCAAACCTCGAGAAATAACAGCCCTACCCACGGGGAAAATTTCCACTCTTGGAGATAGATAAAAAAAATCACGAGATCCACGCTCGGACCTAGGATTTTTTACCCTTCCCTCTCAGCGCATTTGGCGTCCCGATGCAAGTTGACGGGAAAATTATGGTAATGAGAAAATTCGGTAGCAGTTAAAAAGGGTTAAAAATATCTCGCTGCAAGGCATGTTCATCGCCTAGGATGAAATACTGTCGAAAAATTCCATTTTCAAGATTCACGCGAGATGAGCGCAGCTTCCGGAGCCAGAGTCCGGTCAGCTGATATTCTCGGCGCATCTCGGAGGCCCTCGCGAGCCTAGAAAACCGTATCTCGGGGAATCGGGCCGGACTTATTGATCCGCGGGATGTAAATTCTTTTTGCAGGGAGGTATCGATGAGGCCCGGATTTAATCCGCGCCATGTAAACGAATCGACTCTCGGGTGGACGTCCGACCCAAGGTTCGACCGAGGAGGCGCGACCTTCGACCCCGTCGAGACGAAGTCGGCGAGGACGCGCGACGAGGGCGTCCTGGAGGACGTCTCTCTCCCTCTGGCGGTCCATCGGTGAGACCCGTTTCGGGCGGTCGCGTCATCGACCCGAGGACGCGCAGGCGTATCCACCTGGCCCGGTCCTGGCATCGATTCCGGATTTCCACGACGACGACGACGCCGTCGACGACCAGTCCCGAGCCAGGGTAACCCTGGAGCGTTGCGTCGGCCGCACCTCCTAGCTCCATCTCGACCGAGGATGTTAATGGCCTTCACGGATACCCCGCGTTAAGGTGTCATTAAAGGGTCATTCCGATATATACCAAAACATTTATAAATAATTACCCAAATTGGGTGCACCGAATCATTCGAAACCTTAAGACGTGATTATGGAGGTCCTAATAAAGATCTTAAAACTCATGAAATTTCATTTTTCGAAAGAATAACAAAAAAATTTGGGTCATGTAAGGAAAAATACCCAAATTTGTTTCCAATTATGAAATTTCATGCGCTTCAAGACCTTCATTAGAACCTCCATAGCAATTAATTACATAGCACTTTCATAACACCTTAAGGCCGCAACCCCTTAACATCCGGTGTCACACCTCGCGCATCGTGCCGACGCGTCGAGGAGAAGTAATCAAAACCGCGGCGGAAATGACGCACGAGGTCAAGCGCGGTTTCGATTGGTTAGACATCCTCGCCGCGTCGACGCGCCGCGCTCAGTAGGACTGCGACCTTACGAAGGGTGACAAAATGGCTCGGCAGGGTCAAGGGGTGCAAGACGGGTGGCCTCGTCGTCAACGTCCACAGTGCTGTACATAATATTTCATTTTGCCTTACAAATATTATATAAAATTACAGTCGATCACGGAGAGTCCTCTCGCTCGCTCGGCCACATTCTGCGCATACGGCGACGCACTCGCTGCGGGAACGTAGCAATTGGTGAACGCAACGACGGGAGAAAGCGCAACTAGAGCCACGGCGTCCGTCGACGGTCGTCCCTCCTCCGTCGACCACTTCCCCCGATATATCGACATTTCGAGTATTCTCGATAATTCTCTCCTCCGGAACAACTCTGGAGATATAATGACAGATCCTCGCGATAAATCAGCACGACTCGACCCAATCCGTAGATATGAACAACTAATGAAAAATCGCCAGGACATATCGCTCCCCGGGCAGCCGCCATTTTGAATTTCCCCCGTCCGACCCTGATCGCCCTTTTCCCGTCACTATTCGAACCCTTTTCTTTCTAGATCTCCAAGAGAAGCGGAAGAAGAGTCAAGAAAGAACCATCGCCAGGAGAGGGCGGTCGTCAGCGACCCCCGGGATGCCCCACCGGGACTCGAGACGATATCTCGGCGATGCCTCAAGAGGGGCGACGTCGACGCAGCGAAGAACCGCAACGCCGTGCCGTGGCGATAACGACGGCGGCGCGGTAAACGGTAAACGCCGTTCAGGATGACGTAAAAAAAGGAGGATAAAAGGGAGGAGAGAAAAAAAGAAGAATAAAATAGAGGGGTAAAAAGGAAACGGAACCAAGCTCGGCTCCTAGGCTGTCTCTCTCCCTCCCCCGGCCAGGGTCCGCGGGGGGTCGAAGGAAAGCGAGAGAAGTCGCGATCGGAAGACGAAGAAGAGGGAAGGCCCCTCTCCTCTCGGCTCCTCGAGGAGCGTCGTAAAAAGCCGCCGTAAAAACCGGCGTAAAAAGCCTCGGACCCCGTCTCGCTCCCGAGCTTTCCCTCTCGCTTCCCTTTAAAACCGGCCGAAAAGTTCAACACCTACGTATGCTACACCCACGTAACGCTCTGGCCTGTATACATGCATACTCACATCAATATATGTATAATGTATGTATATATGTATTCATGTATGTATACAGTTCGGTAACACGCACACGCACTCGTCTCGCACCCCCTTCCTCTTTCTCTCTCTCTCACTCTCGTTCACGCTCTCCTTCGCGTCGAAGAAAAATAACGGTTGTATATAGATCTGCGTATATGCGTACACGTATATGCAGGTATATGTATATATGTGTACGTATATATATAGAGGTCTGCTTTTCCTTAAGTGTACACTATATATAAGATATACATATATAGTCGCGCTTTTCGGGCCCACGCCAAGAGACGCGAACGGGAAGAGCGCGAGCGTCGCGACGTCCCGCGGGATCCGCCGCGGTCTCTCCCTCGGGTAGATTCGATTCGCGATTCCCCCGGGAATCGAGTGCCCGGACCCTCCCCCTCCCCCTTCCACCCTTCTCAACCCTCTACCCTTCCCGTCCGGGACTCCTCCCCGCGGATCCGCGAACGGTGCGGCGCGAACCGGACCCGAAATCCGCGACTCGTCCGATACGAGCGGATTTGACGCGGATATCGAGCCACGAACAATTCTCGTGGATTTATCGCGGATATCGAGCCCCGAAAATTTATCGCGGATTTATCGTGGGTACCGAGTCACGGAAATTTAAAGCGGATGTTGAAACCCGCTTATTTATCGCGGATGTTGAAACTCCCGGATTTATCGCGGATGGCGCAACTCGCGGATTCATCGTGGAAATCAAGACTCGCGGATTTGGTCGTGGATCGTGGAACCTCGCGAGTTTAGCCGTAAACTGTGAAACCTCGGGAATTTATCCGCAAACCGTGAAACCTCGCGAATTTAGCCGTAAATCGTGAAACCTCGCGGAATTAATCGCAGATCGTGAAACCTTGCGAATTTAGCCCTTAAATCGTGACGCCTTGGGAATTTAATCGGAGACCATGAAACCTCGCGAATTAATCGGCGATATCGAGACTCTTCGATTTATCGCGACATCCGGCCGCACCGACCGCGAGCGGGTCTCGCGCGCGCGACAGAAGCGTATGCGTTCGTAACGACGGGTTTACAGGTTTTAATAGCGGTTTTCCATTAGCGCTTAAATATTCTGCCCTTAAGATACGCGAGTACACCTCGACAACGAGTAATATCTGGCTGGTTAATCTAAGCAGGGCCCCGACTCGGCCTTAGATCCTCGGCGCCGAAGAGTCGGCCCTCTTCGGCTCCATCCTTAGGAGTGTCCCGCGAAGAAAAGGACTCGACCTCGAGGACCATTTCCTTCATCCGACTCGTTTTGTTGACGTTATCGATAAAACGCGCCTCCCTCTCGAGAGGCTCCCCGGATTCGCGTTATCCAAGCCCTCGACCTCGGCTTATCTATCACCCGAACTGAAAGACGCGGTAAACGCACCGCCGACGCACTCATTTACACGTATATATATATTCTTTGCTTTCTTCAATATTTTATATATATATATAAAATATATATATAAAACAATGTAAAGCATAAAAGAATCCCTGTTCGCCATGTCGATCGCGCCCGTCTCGAAGTCCGAGACGAGCTAAAAGAAGACCGCGCCCTGGACCGCCGTAACCCGCAACGCACGAGGAAGTTGGACTAAAAAAGAGAGTTTCTTGACTCCGTCGTGTGTAAAAAAATAAAGAAGAAAGAGAAGAAACTGCGAGAATAACGAGGGAAAGCCCGAAGGCACCGGTAGACCTTCCAGTGGGTCTAACCGGTGCCTTCTTCAGGGCGACGAGCGATACCGGTGTCTCGGTCTTGCGTATCTCTTATCTCACACTTTTCCCCCGTTCTATATTTTTTACACGTATTCGCGCATTGTTCGCGATCTTTTCGCGGTTTCACAAGACGAAGATCAAAGCCGATTTCGCTCGTCCCCTCTTCCTCCCCCGTATTTTCGGGAAGGACGAGGCGAGACGTCGCTTCCCCTGGTTATCGCTCTAACCGAACCTTATCAATGGTCGTCCCGTCTTCGAGTAGGCCTGCAAATCGCCGAGGATAAAAATAGGAGGGCCGGTCCAAGCGGCGGCATTAAAAAGCAGACAGAACAATCAGTCGAATCGCGTCGGGAACAAAGAGGAAGTCGACTCGGCGGTAAACGGAAGACGATTCTTTGCCAGCTCGTCGATTTGCACCGGGTTAACATACCGCGAGATAATCAATTACCGCGGGTCGATAATTAATACAGGGTGTAACGCTCGCCGTAGATCGAGTCGGTCCCCCTCCGACCGCCATATCTCGAGGGTTCATCGTCGAGCTTATCAGCGCCGTCGCCGTGATAGCAGAGGGAGACAACGCTCGCAGCCTCTCGGATGCGATTCTCCGGAATCGCTCTACAGAAGTATCCGGGCCTTAGTTGCGCAGAAACGAACGGTATCGAGGTTGAACTTCCCCGTGAAAAAGAATTGCCAACCGATCGTCCCCACCTAGAAATATCGGAGTAATTCCGAGCTTCGATCCGGAATAATTTCAACCACTGAGGAGATAAGATTATCGGCTAAAAAGTGCACACAAGTCGATGCGGTTCGTCTCTGACGTGATTACGCGAAGAACTGGGATGGGAACTTAAAATAGATATAAAAGGCGAGCGAGGGGATAGAAACTAAATTAAAAAAGTAGAATCGGTTTCCCTGGTAAAAAAAGAGGAAAAAAAAAAATGAAACATAGATGTCGGTCCTGGACGAGCGTAAAACCGAGGCTCTCTAGGGACGCCTTAAATAAAAATAGAAATATATATATATATAAAAAGAAAGAACCGTGTGATGGACTCGATAAACGCCGATTAACGGTGATAAGGCGCACGTATACGCGGAGAGACTTCCCAGAGAGTAATGATTAGCGATTTACGACGTACGCGCAAATGATAGTAATTAATAATCTTGGTAACCACTTAAGTCGCGCTCCTCCCTCGTCCTATCCGTCCTCCGACTCCCTCTCTCATAAATGTAACAATAATAACAGAACATTACGGGGTATCTATTAAAATATTTACACGGTGTATATATTTTGGTTTCTCGCGTTAATTAACCGCTTAGGAGCTACCGACTCGGGAGAATCTCGTCGTTCGATTGCGTTGGACCATTTTATCCCGTTTAAATTCGCTTTTTCCCTCCCTGAGTCGCCCGTGCTTTCGTCCCTCGTCTCTGGTGCCATAAAACTTACACGAATAGATTTCTAAAACGGAGGAAGAACTAAGATTCATCGCGCGCGAGAAGGGAGAAAAAAAAACAAGGAGGGAGAGAGAGAGGGAGACAGAGAGAGAAATAGAAAAGAAAAAGCGATATTTCTGAACCAGCTTAAACGCGTAAAATAAAAAAAAAAAAAGAAAAGAAAAGGGGAATCGAGGAACCAGAAAAAGGAGACTCTTATCAGACATTCTATCGGTCGCTAAATCATAAACGGAATCATGATTAAGCAGTCGATCAAGGAATCGCGCAGAAAACTTTTGTGCCAGCTCGATTTCACTCGAGGATCCTTGGATCAAGAGAACTAGAAAAAAAAGAGATTAAAAGAAAAATAGAATATCGACGAGAGACTCGACGAGTCGCCGGAAGTCGAGGAGCATCTCCCGGCGTCTCTTTTTAGAAACTTATCACAATGACTTAAAAGATTCTTCTAACAGAATTCGTCGTCGCCAATGGAACGTCGCGATGCACGAAAAAAAAAGAAAAAAAAAGAAAAAACACGATTCTCGAAAGAGTCAGACGCGTAAATGGGTTTAAGAAAATATTTTAAAGGGGGGAGAGGGGAGAATACTTTAAAGAGGATATTTAAAAAAACGACGGCTCTCGCGTAAGGGTAATCCGTGATACCATAATGATATAAATAATTACAGTATTATAAACACGCCGAGAAAGTTCGCGGTAGCTAGAGGGGTTACCGCTCGCGGGGATGCAAAAGTGCAAGACAGTCTTCGACGAGAAATGCATTGTCAACTAACATTAAATAATTAACTGGAAGTTCGATTTATCTTTTCGCGTAAAGTCGGTTCATCCGCACGCCAGCGCGTTCCCGACCCAAGTCGAGACCGCGTTCCCCAGGACCCCCCTGGAGGTCCTGGAGCCGTTCAAAGGACACGAAACGCCGCCCTGGCCAACCTCGAGACCTCCGCTCGAGAGACCGCAACTCGGGAAGCGAGAAAACCTTGGACCTGGCTCCGAGGTTTTCCAGCTGATCCGACGTATCTCCGGTCTCCAGGGCGAAGTCGGACGTTGTAGCGACGCTTGCCTTCAGTCGGTGCCTCTTCAAGGTGTAGAGTCAGTGTCTTCCACTTTCGGAGACACTCGGCTAACGTGGCTGCCCCTCGATGAGAACCGCAGGTCATACCATCACCATGTCCTCGTCGACGTTGATGATCGTAGGGTAGGAGTTGTCGGCGGAGCTCTGCCTCTGGATCGGCTTCTTCCTGACGAGGCCGTCTGGGATTGGAGAACAAGAAGAGGGGGCTTATAGTCAGCATTCCCTGGACATCGGGGATCGAATAGAGGATAGGATGATTTCTTACCAGCCGATGGAGGCACCAGGTCATCGAGGGACCCGTCGTCCAAGTCGGTAGCCGATAACAGGAGGTCGTCATCGGACGAAGCCCTGGTCAGGCTGGGCAAGGTCGAGGTCAAGAGAGCCTTCTCCTTCTGGATCTCCTGGATGTGGTCGACCAGGAGAGCCTCTTCTTCGTCCCCCCTGTCTCTGTCCCTGTCGCCGTTCCCCCTGTTCGCAACCGTGGTCGCAGCGATGCCGAGCTCTTCGGGGCTGAATATCTTCGAGGATCTGATACTGGACAGTCTGTGGGTAGCGGTGTGGCAAGCCGACTCCAGGGTGTTGATGTCCGCCAACGTGGCTCTCAGGATCCTCAGCTTCTCCTGGACTATCGTTTCGACGCATCTGGTCTGCCTGCCGACGTCCTGTAGGGAGTCCTGGGCCGGCAAGGTGCGGTTCGTCCTCAGGATACAGGGCGCGAAGACGATGGCCAGGGCCGAGGGCGACATCCTGTTGTCCACCTCGTGCAGGGCGACCCTGGCCAGGTGGATGATCAGTCGCTCCATAAGGTCGAAGTTCGGCTTCGGCAGCTTCTTCAGGATCGCGAACAGCGTGCAGATCCTGTCGTTGGGGTCCGTCAGGTTCGCGGCGTGGAGGAAGTCGTCGTAGTACTCGAACGTCAGCAGGGGCTCCGGCATGTCTCTGAAGAAGCTCTTCAGCACGGCGGCAAGGACGTGCACCTGGTAGTTTTCGAAGTCCACCCTCTTCAGGTCGCCTTCGTCCATCTTCATCTTCAGCTCGCGGACCTTCGAACTGACTCCACTCTTCCTGTAGATGCCTTCCGTATAGAGACCATGCATCTCAATGGTCGTGATAAGTCTGTCCACGACGAGAGGAACCTTCCCATCTCCACTGTCCAGCTTAAAGAGCGGTACCCCGAAGACCTTCCTGGGATTAGAGTCCTGGATAGAGCCGGAATCCTTTCCGCAATCCGCAGCCACCCTCGTGTAGCACTTCTTGTGGCAGGTCATCTTGCAATCTAATAGCGAATAAAAATGGACATTTACTAAATCTACTAAATATAAACTGAGGATAATTGAAGAGAACCTAGAAGACGCCATTATACATACTCTGGCAGACGAGTCCACGTTCGATGGGCCACATGAAGAAGGAAGAGCAGACCTCGCACGCGGTAGGGATATTGATTATGGTCAGCTGGAACATATGATTCCCATGACGAATGGGCTCCTCCTGCTTGCGCTTCTTCTCCTTCTTCCGTTTGCTCTTGCTCTGCTTCTCCGGGGCCTCGGTCTTGACCAAAGTCATGAACTCGTTCATGAACCCCCTGAAAGCGTTCACCCCCATCGTCACGGGGAAGTCCTCGCTGGTGTTCTCCTGTTTGCAGACGGTCTCCATGACCTGGAGGAAGTTGGCAATCAGATCCGTGTACTTGATGTTCCCCTCCACCCCCTGCTTGGTGGCCACGCTGTAGGTGATGACTAAATCGTCCTTGAATTTCCTCAGAGCTTGCTTGAAGACCCGATCGACCTCGCTCGGTTTCTTGCCCTCTTCCTGGCCCTCCATTATGTAGATCTTCTTGGTGATGAAGTCCTCCATAAGGGCGAGCTCCTTGGCGTCCGAGATGATCTTGTCGGTGCTATCTGAGAATGCGGAGGTACCGGTCAGGCTGAACTTGGAGGCGACGGTCTGCTTGGCGGTGTCGTAGGGCGTCCTGGGGGGCTTCCTGTTCTTCCTCCTGTTCGGCGTGTTCGCCGAGAGACAGGGCATCCTCAGCACTCCTCCGTTCTGGATGCACTTTACGTGGAAGAGCTGCTTGCAGTCGACGCACTTGTACCCCTGGGTGACGAACGCGTCCATCTTCTCGTGGCAGCAGACACAGACGTCGTCCTTGGAGAACCTGGCGACCTTCCTGAAGCGATGTCCAGCCAGAGTGAAGTGATCCATCCCAGGGGCCAGCTTCAAATCGTTCGGGCTGGTGTCGACGATGGACTTGTCCTCGCTCAAGCCGGAGACCTTGGTCGCAGGGTCGGAGTTCCTCCTCCTCAGCTCCAGGGTGGTTATCGCGTTGTACCTGACCCTCTTGCCGACTTGCTGGCCCTTGTACGTGGCTTCGGTTTTGTTAACTGGCCAGTCCGTGACGGACCTGGAAGTGGGCTCGCAAGGGCTGCCTTTCGCCGTCCAGGAGTTCGAGGACCTGTTCAGATCGGTCTCCTTGATGGTGCCAAGGAACAGGTTCCTCGCCTCCGTGGTGGAGCTCGCCTCGGTCACGCTCTCCCCCATCGACCTGCACTGGACCTCTCTGGTCGGTCTGTTCCTCCTGGCGCTTCTGACGGGAACATCGGGCTCCGTCCTGTCCTTGGCCTTGAAATCCTTGAAGTCCCGGTCCTTCGAGTAGCCACTCCCCTTCAGACTCGACCTGACGTTCTCGTCGTTCGCCAGATCGACCTTGGCGGAGGCATCTCCCTCGGAATTCTGCCTGCGCAGAAAGTTGTAGTCCTTCTGCAGGGCCTCCTTCCTGTAGTCGAGCTCCCGCCTGGAAGGAGATCCCGGGACATCAGATCTATTCAGCGGTACCACGGTGTTGTCGCTGAGTCTTCGCTGCTCCTTCGACCCTGAATTTTCCCGCCTCGTGTACCGATCACTGGTCTCCAGCTTGACGTTGTAATTGGACGCCTCGTTCAGCCTCTCCAGCCTCGCCTGCTCCAGCAGACTCTCCGTCAGAGTCCGGTTCTGGCTGACGTTGGGTGACCTGGTGATACTGGACTTCTGCGGCGTGTAGTCGCTGTAGTTGCCCGAGAAGTCCTGCCGCTTCCTCCAGATCTCAGCATTCGGGCTGTGGGTCAGGTTAAGACTCGCGTGGTGGTACTTCAGGTCCCTCGGGCTAGGAAGCGATGGAGTAGTATTAAACACCGGTGGCGCACTCTGCACCGCGTTCGGAGTCTCGGAGTCGTTTTCGCCGTCGCTGTACCCGGTCGACGAGCTGTCGGTCCTTCTGCTGATCGACGACATCCTGTTAACACTGGATATACTAGCGTTGACCGCTGAGGTGGGCGCCTGATCGACTCGCTTCGACCTGGTGCTCGGCACCGGCTTCGAGTTCGTGCCGATCACGTTCTCCTGGGAGTGATGTGACTCCGAGCTGTCGACGCTGACCTGCGACTCGTAACTGCGCAGACTAGCCAGGCTCTCTAGGCTTCCCTTCCTCTCCGGAACCTCTTCAGGGTAGAACACCTCCACAGGTTTCAGTCCCGAATTGGGATCGTTCAGGGCTCGCTTGTTCTGGGTGATCTTCCGCTTCGAATAGGAGATGCCGGAGTCGATTGTCGTCTCCCGGGCGATGTCTTCGAGTCTGCAAGGTTGAAATTAGTCTCGTATCTCGGTATCTTCGCCACCCAGGCGCGTCGACCTCGACTTACCTGGAGGGAGTAAAGCGGTCCTGGGAATCCGGCTTCCTAGGTGAAGCAGAGGCGGACCTTGGGCCGACTTCCACCGACCCCACGTCGACGTATATTCTGTGGAATAAATAACATCGAGGATAAATAACCACACTCGAACTATACACCTATCCATAAAACAAAATACGCACTCCTCTCCATCCCTGACCCTGCAGTGATCTTTCTCCTCTCCGAAGGACTCCTCTTCTGTCTTGAGCCTCTCCGCCCTGGCTTCGCTCCTCTTCCTCCTCTTAATCTCGGCGAACGTTTTCCTGGCATTATTGCCGCGAACGTACGCTTGGAAGGTAACTATACAGGCCTTCAATTTTTTAAACCATCCCTGTTGTCGATACGTCTTCCAGGCAGCCTGGATATGGATCGCGGCCTCCGTCCTGGCCCTCAGGGAGTGCGCCAACCTCTGAGCCGCCACCATCCTCCAGAAGGCCTGGATCAGCACGGCGGCATTTTTTATCCTGAGGAACTTCCTTCTCTCCAAGCAGGCTCTGAACCATTTCTGAATGGTCGTGATGCTGGTGATGATCTGCTGGTGCAGCTCGATGTCGAGCTTGATCTTCTCGGATTCCCTGAGGAAGACCTTCGTCGTGCCCAGCTGATAGTTGTCCCTGTTGAGGTTCAACGTCAATAGGAAGTCCCTAACATCCGTCTGCGAGCTGAGGAGTCCTTTCGGCAAGAGCATTCGGTACAGCTGGATGAATTCCTCGTAAGTTAGCCGCACGTTGAAGCCTGCTTGTCTTATGCGGACCGTCTCCAGCATCCCAGTGTATCTCAGCTGGCGCTGGACCGTCTCCTCGTCGAACTCGTTGGGCACCTTGTTGCTGTTGCTTTTAATGCAGCGGATGAAGAACGGGTTTGCTTGGTTCAGGGTGTCCATTAAGCTGTGCAAGCTGTGTTGGAACTGAGCCGACACCGTCATCGGTTGTTTTCTGGCTTTCCCAGGACCCGTCCCGTAACTCTGCGTCCTGCCGGCCAGAGTCTTCACCGTTTGAAGATTTTTCAGACCCTTCTTGCCTCTTTCCCTCGGTCGGAAGGACTTGTTCTTCCTGCGGGAAAAATATACATGAAAATACGGCTCGAGTCATGGTACATAGATATGTAAAGGTTGGATATCCTTTTTTTTTAGATTTATTTGGAGGACTTATCGAGGCAGAGAACGAGTCGACGAAGCACTGAAAAGAAGCCTACAGTCGGCTGGAATTAATATCGAATATGCTCGTCGATTTATGGATGACGAGCTCTGTCGTTAGGAAAAGCCGCAGCTGAAGCGCGCAATGGCCACGCGGGGGTGTGAGAAAAGCGGAAAAGTTCGAGCCGGACAGGTATATCGATTAAATTTAAGCTCAACTCCCAGCATGCGTACGGATCCTTCCTCGGTAATTCATTGCCGACTTCGTTGTCCCCGTAAAGGCACAGTCGTTAATAAATTAATCGAGAGGAGCAATCAAGAGGCCTATTCTAAGACAAAGTGGCATGCAAAGACCCCGAATCAATCGGGAGGAAAGACTGCCGACGCGTGATATTTCATGAATGAGGAGAAAGAGAAAAGTCGCCGGAGAGGTGAAGAAGAGAACCAAGGGCGATGAGCGCGAAGTGGTGTATTAGATGGAAATGGAGAATGCAGAGACCGAAGGATTTGTACTCGCTACTCGGGTCTACGGCGAAATTCCCTCGGGAACACGAGGGACAATCCTGGGATACCGCCCCGAGTCGCAAGGAAATAACTTCCACCTCCACTCCGACGAGCAGAACGTCGTTTAACTAATCAGTATTTTATCAGGCCCATATTTGACGCAAAAAAAATTAATTCTCCACCCGAGTCGAAATTCTACGCCTCCTTAAACCCAAGCACGACCACCGCCGATAATGAACTTCACAAGCGCGAATATTAAATCCCCTTTAAATTACATTTTCAACATTTTTCATCACTAACATTTTCCTTTCCCACTCTTCAAGTACTACATCATACCCAAAACTATAATAAATAGAAGCATACATTTTTAAGGTAATATCTACAATTACAAATTTTTTAACAAGCAGGATAATCTCGACTCGGGTAATGGACAGCAGACCATGGTTTATTAATTGCACCGTGGTTATTAATCGGCCGAGCTGCGAACAATTGTATAGAACGATAGAAAGACCGCTCAGCTCTTAATCGGCTACCGTGCCAATGAGAGATCAATTGAACGATAATTAAACGACGTTGAGCTCATCCCTAACTTCTACCAAGGAGTAGCTACAGTGCATGTACACTAGGGCCGAGACTGCACTCTAGAGAGACAGCGAGGAGAGAAGCCCTCGGTATACGGTAGAGTAGTAACGGAGAAAAGTCGTACGTTAAGGTTGGATTTAAATCAGAGGCGTATTACATACATGACGATCTGATTAGCGCGTTCCATGACGTTAGCCTCGTCTTTTGCGAGCACCCTCTCTAGCGGCGTGTGCGACTCCCGCCTGAATTTATTATTACTATTAGGCTGCTCCTCCCTGCCCTTTAAAACGCAACCCTTGGTCGCCGGGGCGCCCGGTCCATGTAGTGCCTGATTAATGTTTCGAAACTGCGGCCACGAGAGGCGGTTGTTGTTGTTTAGGCTGTCGTTGTTTTCGACTTGGGTGCCGGCGGGAGTTCCGGCCTGGACACCGCCCGACAGGCAGATACTTCGCTGCTTCTGATAGCTCGGCGGACGAGTGTGTTTGTGCGAACTGAAAAATCCTCTAAACGCTTTAGACAAGTCCTCGACAAAGGTGAAACCACCGTCTCGAGTCAAACGCAAGTGATTACCGATTAATCCCGACGGGATGGCGTGAAAAAAAAAAAAAAAGAATACCGAAAAAAATTACATTTTCTTCTGCATGGGTCTCTTGGATATCTTAGGACGGACAAGAGGACTCTATATTAATATCGCGCGATTAGATCGTTTACATTTAACTGGCTTGGCTGACATGATTCGCCCTTATGGCTCTCTTCGCGACACGGAACGTCACGGGTGACGGTGAAATCGAATTTGCGTTGTGAATCCTCATGGTCGGAGAATAAAAATAAGACAATGAGCCGATAACTGTACGGAAATCGAGTGACCAGATGCGATGATGTATGGGGTAGAATATCATGAGAGGTTGCATTCTAATTACATCTAACACAAGAAAGTGCGTACATACACATATCGAACGTTCGAAAGAAATGAATATTAACATATACAGGAGTCTAGCAAAGTTGTTGCTTTATGGGTTTACAGGTGCAAGACGAGTAGGCCGGTTACCTCAAGTTGGTCTATCGTCGAGCTACGACGATGTTAACGTTAAATCGTGCAACTGTAAATCCATAACCTCGACTTTGACGGATCTTTTAATATGACACACATAGTGGATCAAAGGACCACTTACGCAATTCGGTTAATAGTTAGATTGACGGCCGATAACGTCACAAGATGGCTATAGGGGCAGAAGACAATGTCACCAGTAAAAAGTGCAATTGTCGTAGCATCGTTTTAAATCTTATAGCACCCGTACGTTCTCTTTTAACAGTTCCCGAGCCACGACTCCACGTTGACGAAGAATTTCCTCTCGGCAATTCGCGGCAGTTACAAGCGGATCGAAGTCGGTGGCTCGTTAGTTAGCTCGGCGAATTACGGTGAGATATTTATGTCGATCGATAATCAATCACATTTTCGTCAATCAATTTCAGTTGCAATTGAACGGAAAAAAAAAAAACCCCCGCCCTTTGGCGAGGTACTCTCGACGGAGAAAGCAAGAGAGACCTTACCTTATTAGATTCTCGTTCGGAGTCCGGTACCTATTTTGTACGGATGCCTTGCTGCCATCAGCTGAAAGAGGAAAAAAAAATCAATAACGAAGGTGAACGTTTGCCCAAGGAAACGAGAGTATAAAAATTTAATCCCGAAATCGGGCTAACCTCTGACGTGTCTATGTGCACGACCAGCTTCTTGGAAGGCGAAATGAGCACGAAAGAAAGCCCGAAGAATGGCCCAGCGAAACACAGCAACAGGATCAGCTCCGACCAATTCGCGCACGAAAGCCAGAGACGAGTTCTTCAGCACACCGACCACTCCATCGGGTCGCATAAGGTCCAGATTTTTTTCTCGCATGTTGGCAGCCTGATACTTCACCGCCCCTGCATAATGTCGCACCACGAAGGCACCTTCCCGCCGTTGAGGAGCCTCGTAAAAAAGATTCTCCTTGTGCACCGAGTTGAACTTTTGTAGCAGAGTCTCGTTCGTCGCACCGGGGAAACTGGCAGACAATCGACAAGTTACAGCACACAGGAATAAAATAGATCCAGGGATCCAATACGTGTACAATGGTAATAATTAATTATGCGTATAAAATATAAAAGTGGCACTGACTTGCACTGATCGTCCAGAAGACAAAGGAGCCCATTAGGCTTGCCTTCGATAAGATTAAGACATCCAGAGTTATCGCTGTACCCGATGTCCGTCCACCTGATTTCCTGTTTCCTATACTCTCGTTGTTCGTACTGAAAGACGTGTTGATTGAAGTAATGCTGCAACTGTTCATTGGCATAATTGATGCAAAGTTGTTCGAAGCTGTTGCAGGTCTTAAAGTCCTCGAAACCAAAGATATCCAACACGCCTATGCTATTGCCTTGGTGATCTCGTAGGGTATCCTTTTTCGATAGAAGAGCGTGATTCACCTGGAAGGAATTGGATAAAGAGAGGTCAGGCTTATTCAAATTCTAAATATAATCCCACGTGGTAATTCTTCCCGGAATCTCGTACTTGAAGAACGATCCAGTCGAAGAGGGCCCCGTAGAGGCACTTCGCCATCGCGTCTCTCGCGGCTATTGCTTCCGGAAGTCTGTAATTGATGACCAAGGTCTCTCCCGATGCCCTCGCCCTTTTGGCAGTCAGGGCTGCAAGTAGGGTCTCCTGTTTCACCCTGAGAAGCTCGGATATGATAGCCACGACTTCGGGATTCTTGACTCCAACGGCCTCGTCGTGATGATGGTAGAACTTCCTCGGTTGGAACTCCACGTTACCTGGATGAGAAATCGATGGTTAAACAAATGGAATATCAAAAAGACGGAAATCAAATCGCGATATTCACCAAGAAGCAGAACAGCTGATAGGACAGCGAATAGACGTCGTTGCTTCTCCGGTGTAAAGCCAACCATCTCCATGGACTGCTTCAGCCTGGAGAACTCGTGTCGTTCGTCAATGTTCTCCAGGCCGTAACAACCACTTTTGTTCAAGTAATTATATCGATCGCAGCTTTCCAAATGGAGAACCTGCCTCTCCTGCTCGTTCGCCCCTGCCAGAAGATAGTAGAAGACGTGGTAATTCCGTTCGTTCCTTCCCTGCGACACGATTCGCGACTTTTCCAAGAGGTACTTCTGAACCACCGCCCTGAAAAAGGAATGGCGATAAATCCCACTGTCCTAGATCCTACAGGAAGTCAATCGGCTTCCGACTGCATCGAAGAGCGTAATACCTCAATAAAAAAAAAATTACGTACCCATGGACCATGCCATTCTCCTTGTAGTTGACCTGAATGAACTTCCCGAAACGACTGCTGTTATTATTGTGTGCCGTTTTTGCATTCCCAAACGCTTCCAGGACGGGTCCAGCACTGAGAATGGTTTGCTCAACTCCGCTCCCGTGAGAGCCCTTCTGGCTGAGGGCCGTTAAGTGGTGCAACAGAAAATTAGTCGATTCCGTTTTACCGGAACCGCTCTCGCCGCTGATGACGATGCACTGATTCTTCTTTTCCTTGAGCATACAGTGGTAGGCCGCGTCTGCTATCGCGAATATATGCGGAGGAATGTCCGACCCTAATCTTCTGTTCTGATAAAGCTTCACATACTTCGGGTTGTAGATGGGATAGAATTTGAAGGGGTTTAAAGCTATTAAAATGCTGCCGACGTATGTGTAGATATTGCCAGCTAGGAATCTGTCTCGGAGATTGTCCAAGAGGGTCTGTTCGTTGAGATCTGGAAGCTGGCAGAGGTCCGGATACTCCTTGTCTCGGGGTTGGTAGAGAAATCTATTAAAGTAATCCTTGAGGAGCTGAGGATCCATCGGGAACCTACTGTCGGACCACAGGTAATCTGTCTGTTTCTTTCGGAGGTAAAACCTGCAGAGAAAAAATCGTTTCATTTGATTTTACATTTAACATGGTCTAGTTTAAGTCAATATACATTATATTACAATATACCTATAGTATTCTTGTTGCGAAGCACTTTTCGGCCAGAGTAGCATGAGTGCCACGGGACATTCGGAAGGACCTAATCGTCTTTCCTTGCATTCTTGCCCAACAGAGTTGCCAACGACCTCAGCTAGTTCGTAGCTATTAGAAATAGCAGCATCGGTCAACCCTAGCCTCTCGACGATGCATTCCACTATTTCGGCAGAAGACGTTTGTTTGGTGGCTTTGATCGAAAGTGCTTCGTATTCGGGGCTCCACTCACCCACGAATACTTGCACCACTCCTGAACCACTGATATCCATGTCTCCTGACCCTGCGGTCAATATTTTACCATAAAGATAATTTTACTCATCTAGAGAACATCTAACGATACAATGGATGTATAAAATAACATTTTCCTCACCAGCATTAACAAATCTATCCTCTGTCATCCATACGATATACAAAAAGAGCTCCTTCTACTTCTTCTCTTCGGTTCGATGTATCACGTATCCAGAGATGAGAATATTTAAAATATTTATTACATATTTTGTTTAAAAACTGTCAGTACTTTAGATCCTTTCTTGATTTCGATTTAATTCGAATATCTGCAGATCACCTAGTCATTTGGAAGGTTTCTTTGTTCCGTATTATTTCGTTCAGTTGGTTATACTTTAAGTCTTCTAATATCTAACAGTTACACATGACTGTCATTGCATTATCATCTATCCAATTAAATTCAAACTTAGAAATTTAATCGAACAATGTACACATCTTCATACTGTCCTTTCTGTATTTTCAATCGAGAAATAATAGATTGAACCTTCAAACAGTTATCGATACTCCTTTTTAAATTAATTAAAACCTCGATACATAGGACAGAACGTCATCTATTGTGATGAACACAATAATAGGTTTTTGTAATTCAAAATAAGATTATTTAAATGCCTATTTCGTAGTTTGCGACTACTTCAGTCAAAAGTGCTCAGTTGTTACTGTTGCTTTTTTTTACTGCTATTGGAATATTGAATTTAAACCATCGATTAAATACAGTATAAGAAAACTTTGATGATTTATAGTTTGAATTTAAGTGGCCCAATGGCACCGAGTCACCAACATTTAAATTATGGTCGCGAGATTTGTACAAGACATTTGATAGTTGTCCATTGGCATGGTACCGTTAACGGGTAATTTTCTCACTGGAACAGGGTCTCTATGTTTTGACATCTGGCCGACTTTATCACAGGTTCTGAGTATTTTCCTGTGTTATTGCAAGAATTAAAGTTACAATTTTTATTTTAATTCAAATGAAGTTATCGAGGACCAAAGGACTTCATTATCTGCAAAGAAAGAACATATTGTTTTTGTTAGAGATACTCTACTATAACTCTACCTAATCATTTGACATAAGCGCACGTTAACTTTTCTCATTCGACCGTCCCATACTCAAGCTAGGCCTACCCAACGTCCGTTGGTTGCTATTACCCCCACGAGACCCTCATACGAATTTATTTGGAACCGAGCCAGCACTTATTTTGAACAAGCTTGATCCCTCATTTAGATGCGGCACAAAGACGAATTCTTACAGATACGCTTAGATATCATATTGCAACGACTGGCTCTCTTAACGGCATCATGGCACAAAAGCTTGATCAGATATTTCTAACATACCCAAGATCGAACCACGCTAACTATACACGTTTGATAAAAACCCACAAAATAAATACCGCTCTCTAATATCTCATTACGAAATACCATACGATACCATAAGTAAACCAAATAAAAATCAACGGAACTGGCTTCTTTAAAATCTGTCATCGAAGATTCAATTTCCTTTCAAGCCCTGATAAAGAATCAAATCCCTCAATTGGCCATCAACTCGTTAGGTACTAGTTTCTTTGGCCGATACCTATTATCTAGTTTCCCACCCCGACGGGGTCTGCAAAATGACGAAGGTGAGCATCGAGCTTACATCCTTTACAAAAATAACTCGCACGTCGGGAGTGCCTAATTCCTGGAACGGCCGGTATCCCGTGGGTCGTATCAGGAACTGATTTCCCTCACCTCTTGTCTTATCGCGGATGACTCCTCGAGATGTCCACCCGTGGCCGGCGAAGAGCGGAACATGCCTCCTGGAGTCCAGACTCCTTCCCTCGGAGTACCTTACGGGTTAGTCCCGTAAATATGTCCCGAGGTCCTCTCGTCGGGCGAGTCCTCGAGCCCCTGGCTCGTCGTCCTCGACGGCGTCGTCGAGCAGGCGCGATTTCGGACCCGTTCGTTGGGCTCGGCGGGTGGCTCGCACTCGCGGGCGCCCTTACTTACTGAATCCGCATCGACTCGAGGGGGACGGTCGAACGTCGATCCGATTGACACTAGTTCGCGGCCACTCGCTGTCACGGTCCCGCGCGACCGCCAGGCGGTGCGCCCCAGTTCGCAGGATATCGGGCACCGCTCCGCCTCTCGATCCCTTGTCGTTGAACGATCACCGATCACCGATGACACGGTTGACGGCTGACGGCTAAGCCCTTGCCCAGTTTACCGTCCTTCGACTCCTCTGGACTCCTCTCGGGATCCTGCGTCCCGATACGTCCACCATTTCGATTTTTGCGGTCACGTGGCTCAAAGGAGCCCTCCTATTGGCTGGAGCCGAGCGGCCACGTGATCGGTCGCCGAGCACGGCCAAGAGTAGGCACGACAGGGGTGCGCGCACCACCCGACGCAAAAATGAGTTGGGAGATTGATCACGGACAGGGTCGCGCGATATTGTCCTGTGCTGCCCCCCGGTGAAGGATGCGGACGACTAACATATATGCCACCTGTTTCCCTTTTATGGGCAATACATATGCACTAGTCGCCGCGTCCTTCACCGGGGGGCAGCACAGGTCCGATCGCGCGACACGGCGGCCATTTTGGAACGAACGCGCCCTCCGCTACTCCACCTCGGCAGGTGGCGCCCCTCTAAGTATATACGAATCTTATGAATTCTCCACGGCGAACAGCACGACACTGGAATTGCGGGAATTTTCAAAATCGCCATTGTTTTAACTCGATACCCCTTTACGTTCTTTTAAGAATTCGAACCGCTTTTATCCTTAGAATTCTTAAGATTTAATTAAATCGTTCGATTTTCAGGTTAACGAGATTCTGGAATTTATATCATTTTGTTCACAGGGCTAAGAAATCAGTTATGATGCGGCTTAAGTGCAGTTTGTAATTAATAAATATTTTATTCATTTACTCTGGATCGACGAAATTCCGTCATCGAGTTAAATCGTTCGGCTCGAGGTTCGAGGGCATTAATGATTGCAAGCGTACGTGCGTGTCGTGTGCGCAGGACACGAGAAGCGATCTCTCGTGGTCCACATTGATCGAGGCTTGCGCTTTCGAGGGATGCTGGCCACTCCGATCCCGACCCCTAAACACCATCCCCAGTCAATGCCGCGATTAAAATTTCGGGATTAGGGACGTTCAGGATCGCCGTAGAAGTTAGACAGCCATGTGGCAGCGTATTCCTCGTAGCTAGAGACATACTGATTTCATGAAGATTCCCATAACAAGTGCCTCACCTACGTTTAGATTAGCTATTACATTTTAACCCGAGCCAAGGAGGCGAAATTCCGGGAAATTCCGCTCACGGCATCGAGAGGAACATCACGGAGCATTTTCACGGTGAGTCACGTTATTCGATATCACATTCGAAAATAAATAAATTCATTCTATTAATCGTACATTTAAAAAGCCCGATGAATTAAATGAGAAATCCCGGGGGGGAAGAAATTGGTTCGCCAGATTTACGATCAATCGGCCTCCTGAATTAATAATCATGTGTGACACCTCGGAATTTGGAAACAGTCCACGTAATGAAATTCGGAAACATTCAACCAGTAAGATGCCTAGAGGTGATAATCCCTGATTATGTTAAGAGCCTCGATCAAGAGATGGCTGCCCCATTTAAATCGAGCACCGGTAATGTCCCAGGATTTGACTGTCTAATTTTAAGTGCAACTCGGATTCGCGTTTAATTACTTCTTTTCCTCCTCTTTTCAGTCATCACCGCGACATTTATCATCCCTCACCGCCAAACAATGCAGCGCCGTATTTCACGTTTTATCTAGATATCGGGGTGGAACAATGGATGATTAAGAATATTCTGAAGGATTCTTTATTTCTGTCCAGGGTAACACCTGAGATGGCGAATTTCCGGGGATTTTACATTCCTTCCATCGGAGCAACGATAAACGTCGCCTGGGAAACGCTCAAGGCAAAATGGCCCGAGAACAGTCCTTGCCTAGAACTGATCCGCGGCCCTGAAGGAGGACAAGGTCAGGGACAGCATGGTGATTTTAAGACCTTTGGAGAAGGTCAGGAGACTACGGAGATGACCTCAATGAACGGGGAACAGGGCTACAGGGATCAGAACAACGCGGCCGTTGCAGAGGATTCCTTCAGCTACCAAAGAAGCGGGTCAGTTGTTAACGACTCCCTAGATCATCTCTAATTCATCATTTATTTTTCTTCACAACTCGTGAAATTCTTACGAAATATAATTTATCTCATTAAATTATTTCTACTCAAAAGGGACAAAATCAGAACGGGAAGTCTCAGCAGCGGTGGATTCAGCGAGTTCGACGACGGCGGGGAATTTGGGAGTCCTGGGGTGAAAATCAACGAATGGCAAGCTGCCTGGAACGTAACGAATGCCATCCAGGTTCGACTCGTTGGTCGTTAGAATTATTAGAAGAGATTCTCTTTAAGAGTCATAGCATGAAATATTTTTGTAGGGCATGTTCATCGTGTCACTGCCCTTCGCCGTGCTACGCGGTGGTTACTGGGCGATCGCGGCGATGGTCGGTATCGCTCATATCTGCTGTTATACCGGTAAGATCCTCGTGGAATGCCTCTACGAGTTGGACACCACGACGGGACAACGAGTAAGGGTACGAGACTCCTACGTGGCGATCGCAAAGGAATGTTTTGGCCCGACATGGGGAGCCAGGGCGGTCAACATCGCCCAGATAATCGAGCTCCTCATGACGTGCATCCTCTACGTGGTAGTGTGCGGGGATCTGATGATCGGCACCTTCCCCGAGGGTGCCATCGACACCAGGAGCTGGATGATGCTGATAGGCATCTTCCTCATACCCCTAGGCTTCCTGAAGTCCCTGCAACACGTCTCCGTGTTAAGCTTCTGGTGCACCATGTCTCATCTCTTCATTAACGCCATAATAATCGGTTACTGTATTCTGGAGATAAGCGACTGGGGCTGGTCGAAAGTCAAGTGGACTATCGACATGAAGACCTTCCCCATCTCCCTGGGTGTAATCGTGTTCAGCTACACCTCGCAGATCTTCCTGCCTACTCTCGAGGGAAACATGGAAGATCGGTCCAAGTTCGACTGGATGCTGAACTGGAGCCACATCGCCGCCGCGGCCTTCAAGTCCCTCTTCGGCTGGATTTGCTTCCTCACCTTCCAGTACGACACCCAACAGGTGATCACCAATAATCTCCACTCGGCTGGCTTTAAGGGCCTCGTTAATTTTTGCCTCGTCGTTAAAGCCATCTTGTCGTATCCCTTGCCCTATTACGCGGCCTGCGAGCTGCTGGAAAGGGCCTTCTTCAGGGGGAAGCCGAAGACCATCTTTCCGACCATTTGGACCGTGGATAGGGAGCTCAAAGTCTGGGGACTAGCTTGGAGGGTAGGGGTTATCGTCTTCACTATTCTCATGGCCATTTTCATCCCTCATTTCAGCATCCTCATGGGATTCATCGGGTCTTTCACCGGCACCATGCTCTCCTTCATATGGCCCTGCTACTTTCATCTCAAACTTAAGAGGAACTCCATGGAAAGGAGCGCGGTCGCGTATGATTGCCTTGTTATATTTCTGGGGGTTCTCTTCGGTGTCATCGGGGTTTACGACTCCGGAACGGCTCTTATAAAGGCCTTCGAAATCGGTTTACCCTTCTAGATCGTTTTCTAGAATATAGAATGAAAATCGCGCGGTGTAAGCTCCGGGGAGATTCCTAATCGAAACTAGTCAATCGTTCAGATTTTATGTAAATTGGTCGACGATAAGTCGTGCCTGGTTCGCTGGAATCTTGCACGGATGTCTCGTAATTCGGGATTTGAACATCCCTGATCCAATGTCTTCCATTGTTCCGATCTTAAGCAGATAGATGCATCGAGATCGAATTAAGGCTCGCTTCGTGATACGTTGCGCGCGTATTGTACAATGTACAATGTATATCACGGGATTTGTAAGGCACTTAATCCAACGTCTTCCATCGCTCATATTTTACATGGTTCGATCTATGATAAATAGAGCGTTTTTGAAATGTTTTTCTCGCGCCGACACAAGGAAGAGTAGGATCGCTCGTTAAAAGTCCCATTTTCCTTCTCCTTCCGTGGCATCGTCCCTTGGAAAAGGACGTCCGCTTAAGGGCTTGTAGGCCTTAGCTCTTAGTGCGCACAGTGATCGTGACAATATCTTAAAAAATAAGAACGATGTCTTCCGAGTTTAGGTCAGCGAGAAATGCAAGGAACTGTGCGAGTTAACTATTGTTATATAGGTTTCCTTGGATTTTATAATTGTATCGCGAGTCGTATCCGACGTAAATGTTGACCATAAGACCAGTACGCGTAGAAAAGGGATTTCTTGAATTTACCGTACAGTTTGAATTTCATTTTTTTTTTTTTTTTCCTCGAAAGATCGTAGACCGTTCGAGCAATTTTTTGTTGCAGAAGAAATCGGACGTCGAGATGAATTTTCTTGGCTCATTGAAGTATTGGTAGAGTAATTCTCGTAGTTTATGACTATGTATATCCCTTGCATATCGTACTAGTTATTGTATTTATTTTTACTCTATTTAAGTAAATATGGAGAAGTTTCCATTCCACGTTTACCGTACGGTCGAAGAGAACTATAAATATATCAGAAAGTTACGTATGATCATAGAGATATAATCCATCGTCTTCCAGTCTTATCCGACGATAAGACCCACATCAGTCGAAGTGATAATTAGTACGCATAGGTCTTGCAGTGCAGGAACGTCGGATTCAGTTAATGTCACATGTCGACGACAACTCTTCTGTTCGGAATTCTTGAAGGCGTCGAAGAGAATCAAAACGCATATCTATGCAAAGACAAAGAAATGTTGAGGATGAGCTCCTTAATCATGTTGTTATCGTAACGTGAGTCTTCCAGTGATGTCTTCCAAAACGACGAATCGTATAAAATGCGTAAGATGCCATGTGTATTGTCAGTGACAATAAAAAGAAACGTTGTATTAGGATCTATAATGAGAATATTTATAAGTAAATGTCTGGTGTTTGATCGCTTGTTTGCAACAATTAAATAACCCAAATGAGAAGGTTTAATCGACCCTGTTATGAATATTAACATTCGAGTAGGCTGGGCACTTTTTATTTATTTTCATTCAACCAATGCGTAAATTTTTAATTACTTTTAATTATAGTTACCCATTGTCTAAGATGTACTCCGTGCAAACAAGTGATTACATAGCAGCAACGTCATCTACGTGTATTATAAATAAAGCTGTAGGAAGTCGTTCAGAATAAAAGAACGAAGAGTTTCATTTCAAGAAGCAGTGAGTTAACATAGTTTGACATCGTTTTTGTATTTCCATAGTCGATCGAACTTAGCGCGTTCGACTACCGTATGGTAAATGATGTAATTAAAGTGATATACATATATAAATATATAAACGTTAAGACCTGACTATTTCCCACTTTGGGTTTCATGTGCTTCCGCATC
Organism: Orussus abietinus; assembly: GCF_000612105.2. Classification (NCBI taxonomy): domain Eukaryota; kingdom Metazoa; phylum Arthropoda; class Insecta; order Hymenoptera; family Orussidae; genus Orussus; species Orussus abietinus. Next base: position 1,942,144 of record NW_019396012.1, read on the forward strand.
CGTGTAACACTTTTGTGTCAGTTTGGACCCGATTTTGTTAACGTTATAGTTAAATATATAGACTATAATAGGAGTTACAAATGATGTAAGCGGCTTCCGTATTACAGAAATGAAAATACATTATCGAAATTTTACGTTTCTGCTATTTATTCCCGTGCGGACGAATTTATGTATCATGTACATACGTTTCCGAAGTATAACGAAATGTTATAAAATATTTCCTTGCTCTAGAAAGTATATAAGCTGGTATTAAAACCGCAAAACTTAAAAAAAGAAATACTTTCTCTCCGAAAAACCTAGCGAACGCCCGAGTGAATTGTCATGCTCTAAATGCTTCTCATCGCCACATAAAAGGCCATTTCAATCAAGCTAGATACTCAGTTCGGCTTTTGTAATCGCGATGCAGCTCCTAGTAAGTTAACAGAAATATAAATATCTGTCGATTCTAATCATTTGTATATTTAAACAGGGTAAAATGCTGTTTCTCATGTGGTACATATTAATCATGACGATGACTGTCTACGCTGACGAGGAGGAAAAATCACGGCCTATTTTCGCTGAAGGAGATGGTAAGGAACTAATAAAAATACTATTTAATATGAACAATGTCAAATCGATGCAATGCTATTTATTTCTTATAGATATACCTCGTGTAAAAATTAAAGTATTTCGAGGACCCACGGAAGAAGAAAATGGACAAAAATTTGCTCATTGGGGTTTTTGGATAAAACAACCTAGTAACCATTGACCGAAATTAATAAAGTAGTTGATGTTAAGAATTTTGCTATGTTAACATCTTAATATTTTTATTTGGTAAATTTATGTAAATTAAATACTGTACACTTTATTTTGAAAATGTTGCCGAGGGTCATACGAGACCCATTATTTCCATTACAGCTGAATCGAAAGCTCTGAAAGATAAGTGGAAATAGTTCTCATTAATATTCTCGACATGATGTAAAAAATACGTCCATGTATAGAAATATTTCTAATTTATATTACATTTGATACTCACTTCGACGTGATTTGATCGCCAGGAATGTAAAATGGATTACACACTGCATTTGCATAGGCAGCATGTAATTTTCTAAAAATCTAATATCAATATCTTTATTAGTAACATATTAATGTACCTGATTCAATAATACATCCAGTAAAAATCACAAAATAATACCATTCTAACTTCATTGTCCCGTAACAAGGTGTTCGTTGATTGCAATAGCATTACGAACTTAATTTTTGTATTTGTGGCATATCCAAATCTAGAAGAATAGTGTAAAATGAGTCATCATCAAATACTAATGTCTTTAAATAAAACATACTGAATTACATTTTATACTCTTCTGTAGAACATAGTAATCCCAGATAGAGTTCCCTGCTGTCAACGACTGCTTTCTTTCCAACATTTAACTTCTCTTCTATGATATCAATAGAAGTATGAACTTTATAATGAAACTGTAATGCTGCCGAATCATCGGAGCACCTAATATACTTTGGAGAATTCTGTAAAATACATTAACTTGTCCTGAACAGTAATTTAACCTTAAAAGTAGCCTAGAAAAAATGTACTTACGTCTTTACCAATTACTGCTATGCACACAGCCATTCTAATACGAATGAAGAATTCGTCCAGAAGCGTGACAACTCAAATTATTCCTATTCCTGCATTTATACAAGTAAATTAATAACTCTCATCGCCTTCAAACGTCAAACCTGTCCAAACGTCACAAGCCCTTTAACCACAGTTATAGGTTATGTACGTTCCAAATAGCGCGTGAACGAGTAACTCTCAAACCAATTTATTTAACTTTTGGAGAACATATTTACACAGTATACAAATTATTTTTAACTATAAAAACGACTAAGAACGGCATTCAGTATACATAAATATTTTCAATGTACGAAAAATATACATTTACAACACAGCCCTTACGATCATTCATTAAACTACTGATCGTAGTATCTTTTCTTTAGAGTCCTATACTTTCGAAGCATATACAATGCTTCCAGTTCCTTAATGACAAAATTGCCATGGGCAAGCATTTTTTCAATTTTCTCTGGGTCGGTTTCGTTCCCATTTTTTTGAAAGACCTTTTTGAGTCTAATTCGAAAAAAGTCGTAGCCCTTGGGGTATTCTCGTCCCAAGTGCAGCAGCTGAAACGTTAGAAGACAAATGTTTTATTCTCGAATATCTCATGTTAGCTTTTATAAATTGATTAGTTACCGTTTTGTACAAGTCGATAACCTTGGTTCGTTGAGACATTACGTATGGCAATCCTCTACAAGCATAGTTATCAACTTAATGTATTGTTAACAATGCCCCCCTCCCCTTTGCGCCGACTTTGCCAGCTACCACCTCCACCCATGTGGCCAGCTGACACTTTGCTGGTGCGTCGAGTGACACCACGGTGTCATCGCTGGGTAGAGTTAACTACGTCGGGCTACGATCAAGTTCAATCGCCACGAAAGAAGCAGGTAGTCGCAGCTGACTTCCCCTTCCTCGACGGAGACTTCCGCGAGTCCGTGAAATTAAGATCGATCCGGAGATCAAGCTAGGCGAGTCTCGATCTAGGCCAGTAAAATCTTCCGAGACCCCCTAACCTCACAACGCGAGATAAAATACTGCTTGATCCAATTTTCCGGGAGTGTATTTGCACAGCTTTACCGACTTCCGGCAGAAGTTTGCAAAAAAGGTAAGACCGCTCGTTAGAATTGCCTGATCGTGTCTCCTTTAACAATGAGGAAAAGTTCAAAAGCTATATTAAAATAAGAAGCCAATATGTAAGACTAAAGTAGCAGTAACACGCTTTAGACTTGGACATTTGTTCCAGGCTCCACTCAGAAGTAGTTTCATCAGCCGTTGGAATGATATGTAATCGCCCACCTCCTTATCTTCGATAGCAGAGCACTGTACGAGTTTAGGATTAATTACAGTTAATGCTGGAAATACGTCGCAGAGTTACAATAACACCTTCGAGGTCTCTTTGTCTCTAATCTCTGCACACGTCCATGCTCTTGTCTTGTCGGTGACCTTGATAATTTAATTTCCAAAAAGACGTATTGATTAACTTTGGAAATTGTAAGTGTCGGAACGAATTTTGCATCTTGTGCATTTGGCATAATCCCTGGAGCATTCTTGGAGCAACTTTGCATTTCAAAAACACTTGTGATTATAATTTATCACTTTGCGTCAATTTTTGTTACACTTGTTTACCCTGAACATTGTTAATCGAACCGTACCTTTATCATAACTTCCTTTCTGATCTCCTTTTTTCTCCAAGAGAGATGAATGTCATTTTGCCGTCAAGATCTTGACAAAGACAGGTGCATGTTTCTCATGCAAATATGGCTCGTGAATCTCTCTTTTGGAGCTTACTCTTACTCGGATGCCGATTCCAAGTGTTAATAGCCAGTCCTAATACCGATACGAACCCACTTGAATATATGAGCAAAGATGAGCGGGAGGCACTCAAGTTAGTATATTTTAAGTAAAATTATTTATTATATCGTACAATTGAATCTATACATATCTAATGTCACATTATTCAATTTTTCAGGGAAGAAGCCAGAGACATGTTTTATCATGCCTACAATGCATACATGGTAAACTTTGCTGCTTCACATCTTAAAGAAACGATATTTCTAACAGAATGCAGCAATAAATGCTGATTGTTTAATATTTACAGGACAATGCTTACCCTGCCGATGAGTTAATGCCTTTAAGTTGCAAAGGAAGGTACCGAGGTTCCGAGCCACACAGGGGAGACATCGACTCCACCCTTGGAAAGTAAGAGCAATATAAATCTCAACTGATTCTATCGTTTCTATTGGCATGATTAAAAATTTTCAATGTTGCAGTTTCTCGCTAACCTTGGTAGATACATTAGACACGCTTGTGGTAAGCTAGAGCTATTTTACTTCTGAATTTTATGACCTCTTAACAGCTTCGATAATAAAAATTATAATGTATCAGGTATTAGGCGATTTGGAAGAATTTGAGAACGCAGTCAAACTGATAGCAAGAGATGTCACTTTCGATTCGGACATTGTTGTTTCTTTGTTTGAAACAAATATCAGGATGCTAGGGTGAGTAATATTTCAAATGGACTAACTTGGTTGATTTATATTCTAAAAATATTATCTTTTACAGGGGCCTTTTGAGTGGACACATTTTGGCAGAATATTTACAGCAAAGAGCCGACATAATGTCATGGTACAGGGGAGAACTTTTGAACCTCGCTAAAGATTTGGGATATAGATTTCTTCCAGCATTCAATACAACCACTGGGATACCATTTGGAAGAGTGAGTAGCAAATGCCACGTTCCGAAGCAAATATGTAAATCACACACAATCACTGATGTTCATAATGTGGTTTTGTACATTGTCGTATGACTTACTACAGATAAACCTGAAAAACGGTATGAAAGGAGTGCCTATCGAAATGACCAGAGAAACGTGCACCGCCTGTGCCGGAAGTATGATTCTAGAAATGGCTGCCTTATCTCGTCTTACCGGTGAATTCGTGTTCGAGGTAAAGCATAATTATTTAAAGCCTTGAAATTCGTTGCTTACACAATTTTAATTAACAGGAAAAGGCGCAAAAAGCTATGGACGTTTTATGGCGATTAAGGCATCGAGGAACCGATCTAATGGGTTCGGTGCTAAATGTTCATTCCGGTGACTGGGTGCGACGTGATTCTGGAGTTGGTGCAGGAATAGATTCTTATTATGAGTATTGTTTAAAAGCGTATATTCTTCTCGGTAAGCACATCCCCCTCCTATTATATAATGAACGATAAACCTAAAATAAATCCTGTATATATTATTTATTACTTCTTATCAGGTGACGAGAAGTACTTAGGACGTTTTAACAAACACTATCAAGCTATAATGAAGTACGTGAGTCAAGGACCGATGTTGTTGGATGTACATATGCATAGGCCACACACAAATTCTAAACATTTTATGGACGCGTTATTGGCTTTTTGGCCCGGCTTACAGGTAGGGTAATACATATTTCATTTCTCCGATGCAATTCTTCTTCACCTCATTATTCATTCACAGGTGTTGAAAGGTGATATAAAGCCGGCAGTAGAGACTCATGAAATGCTCTACCAAGTAATGCAAAGGCATAACTTTATTCCAGAAGCATTCACTACTGATTTTCAGGTACACTTTGAGGATCTGTTTTGAGACTGAGAATTATTTTTTATATATAGCACAAGTTTTAATTACATTAATCGAACCAGGTTCATTGGGGTCATCATCCATTGCGACCCGAGTTTCTGGAATCAACGTATTTCCTGTACAGAGCTACTGGAGATCAGTATTATCTGGGAGTAGGTCGCAAAGTACTGAAAAGCTTGCAGACATATGCTAGAGTGCCTTGTGGGTACGCTGCAGTCTCAGATGTCAGGACTAACAAACACGACGATACCATGGACAGTTTTGTACTCTCCGAAACATTCAAGTACTTGTTCCTGTTGTTTGCTGAACCCAACGATTTGGTACTGGATTTAGATGAATTTATATTTACCACGGAAGGACACCTTCTACCGTTGACTTTAGCTTCACTGAGAACAAATGTCTCCTCGGTAAGCAGACCTTATCTCTGTCTATTCACTTAATTTTAATATTTAATTTATATTTTTTGTCACACGTAGGACTTGGAGAAGGATGTTGTTTATGTGGACGAGTTTGATAGAGCTTGTCCAAACAGTCTACATTTGTTTCCAGCCTCTGTGAGGCAACCACTGAGGAACATGGTAGAAGACGTGTGCCCACGACGAACAATGAAACGTAGGCTGAGTGCATCTGAATTTCGGGTAAATGCTCGATTTCTGAATGTTAAACATAAACTTTACTCCACACTCTCCCTAAATTATTTACACGAATTCACGTTTCTCTATAGGCAAATAATTTGGAACATTTAACGATACTGAGTGACATGGGAATAACGATTTTGACATTGTCAGACGGGCGAATTCAGCTTCTTCATACTTTTTCCAATGTATGTTGTACCAATGATGAAATTTACCTGAGTCATCGTAGCACTGCTTATTTAATTAAATTTAACGTTTCAGGCGAAGACTCCACAGGATGCGGAGGAAGGTTTACTCTTTATGCAAGAGATGGTTGAACTCAGTAAATCGCAGAGTCAACAGTCGAAGACCAGGCCACGAACGGTGACATTTATAAAGCCTGGCTCGCAACCTCCTGAAGAAATAAAGCTATTGGCTGGACCAGCTCATTTTGGACCTGACCTACGTGGCCCTGATGCCAAGGTTACCGGGAACGTGGTTTTCGCGATACCTTTAACCAGTTGCAGCGATCTGTTAAATCCATCAGAAGTTGTTGGTAAAATAGCAATCGTAGAACGTGGTAGCTGTACATTCGCTGATAAGGTAAGGTTATATCTGTAGCACTTTGCGGCACAACATTCTTTGACTTTTTCATTAACCACCTTGATTGCAGGCTCGTATAATTCAGAAAGCTGGCGCAATAGCAGGCATGGTGTTTGATAATGTCGCTACGTCAAGTGTCGCAAAATCAGTGATGCTCACAATGTCCGGTGATGGAAAGGAAATTGATGACGTGACAATTCCTCTGATCTTCCTCTTCAATGCGGAAGCTCAAGTGTTACTGTTAGCTATCGTTCAAAACGGTGGTGATCTTACAGTGACGATAGGTAATTTATATATTATTACTATTAACCTAAAAACTTCAGCTTGTTCAATAGCTACCTATGTACCATCTGCTTACAGGCGATTATATATCACTGGACGGAGTACCAATTAAACCATTGGATACCTCGTCGTTGTTAACGCGGATTAAAGGTTCCTTCAAGGATTTCATCGCACAACACATGGTTCCACAGGTCTGTATTCGATGGTGTTTGATTATAATATTCGTCGAACGTCTTGCACTTTGGATTATATCGAAATTAAAACGGTAGCATATGCGTATGCTTTAACGCTGTGTATGTATAGAAGTACGTATGCGAGTAAGAATGTTGCTTAGTTGCATTTACCTTGAGAGCGATGCATTAATTCTAACTTAAAAACATTATTAATGCGAGCGGAGTGAGACAACTGAGCACATGCCTGACATGTTGGTACGGTTGGCACTAATCACTGCCCACGATTTTGTATTCGAACCACGAGAGGTTGGGAGAGTACCGTGTAAATACATTCCTTGAGCAGTTTTACATTAAATTCTAACATCAATACCGAATCCGTATTTTGTTCTCTCTCTTTAATTGGTTTTCGTCGCATTTTCTGTGATAGAACCGAGACTCCTCGGACGTATTGTCCAAACAAAAAGCGCCGGACGAGAAATCGATCGAGGAGCTCGCGACTTCTGACACGCAAGACGGGAAGGAGTTCACCATAAGATATGCACATTTGCAAGCGGTATTTTCGCCGAGCGTGCCGGATGGGTTTGCACACATCTCTGTGACCTCCTTAAAATCTGTCGAAACTGTGGAAGCAAGGCAACTTCCTTTAGCGTTCGATAAGTACGTGCAAGACCCGAGATATATGATGGTTGACACCATCTACTCAAGCAGTCTGAAACACTCGACATTTAAAATGATGATCATAAGTTGTGAAACGAAGTTCTTGCTCATGAAGAATCAGCAGAAGAATCGTACCGAGTCCTATACCGACACTGAAGGTAAACCTGACTCTGATATTTTCTCGATCATTTCCTGGTGCCTGAAGGACTTAAGTCAAATACTGCCACATCCTTGGATCGTCACACCAGAGAAGATCTCAGCATTTCGTAGACGGGAAGCATTAAAGCAGCATTTATTAACGAAGCTAGACAGTGCAGATTTCTTGAAATTATTGATTGTGAAGCTGCTACAGGAAATGCCTCACAGCATGCCGATGCATCAACTTCTGAGCCACTTGATAATCGATGACTTACGATTCATTAATTACGCGTTTCTTCGAAGAAAACTACTGCAGGTTGCAGTTGCTGGGAAGGATGAGGTGATCAAGCAACGCATTTCTGTGATGGATGATATCCGAACACTGATACAAACTACCAACCCGGAGATATTGATAGATTATGGACAAACCTGGTATGCTCGAGACGTACTTGTAGGCGCATTTACGGGCAAAAGCACTCTAGGGACAGTATTTAAAACGGAGGATTACTTTAACAAAAAAATTAATAACAATATTGCCATCCCAGACGAAATAGTGCTTGGCTTTAATAAATTTTGGTATTTTATATTCGAACAGATTACAAAAGCTGCCAATAAATTTCAGGCAGCTAATAAAAAAACTTATAGTGAAGGGGAATGGGAAGGGATAACAATGGATTATAATGAAAATTATCGAAATAACAAAAATAGATGGTCCAATAATGATTTTATAAGCATCGATGAAGGAAATATTCATAAGCTTCCTCCACTAGAATATCACTATTATGAGATGACCAAGAAATTTACGTTGCCTGAAACTGAGGATAAAATTAATCGGCAAGAAGAGCAAATCAACTCGGATGAATTAAACGCTTTTGTAGAATCAGGCTATTCGTCATCAATTTCTGACAATGAAGAAAGAGTGTTAGAAGATACCGAAAACAAGATCAAGCATATCAAAAATAGTGAAACTAATCAATTCGACCTTCAAGGGCTAGATCCTATTAATGTTATTGACCCTATCCAATCGGTGGAAGATTCAAAATCTTCATTAACAAACCTAAAGGAAGAAAAGGTAGTTGAAGCGCTTTCCAAACTTGAACAGAATGAATCATTTGTTAGTGATGAGCAAAGCTTAATGGAAAAAGATACTAAACCACAGTCAAAAGATGAACTATAGAGATGGTAGATTAATATATCGATATAATATTTTTCTGAAGATGGAAAATGCATCTCTGACGTTGTCCGCTGTTGTCCTCTTAACGATACTTCTTTTCTAATAGCTTTAATGAGATGAAAAGGCTTCAGAGTAGTCAATGCTTTAAGTTTTGCATAAGACAACTGACTGCTCCAAACTGCATTATATTAAGAGGCGAGGGCATGACTGCTCAATTATTTTTCAGAGATACTCTACTTTGGACATTGAGTCGATTTCGCGGGCTTGTTGCAAAAATCAGTGAACATTTTCTTGATAGAATCGTCCTATGATTAGAAATAAATCTGCTTAACAAGGGCATAACTCATTTTGTTGGAAGTCGACTTTTTTTTACCTTTGCATTAACCTTGGCTACTCAAAAATAAAACTGTAAATAATTCTGTATTTCTTCAAAAAATAGTTTAATTACGGACCTTTAACAAAAGCAATGACTGGTATCCTATGATTATGTGAAAATTTCCATTCATTCGTGATAACCCTTATTCAGATCGAAGCAACGGATAGACTGTCTTGAGGTTGTGTCCTATGGATTAAGTCTGTAAGATACATGCACACATGGGCATCGAACGTACACAAGTTGTATATTATTGAATGCATAAGTGTATTTAACATACAGTTTACCTGAAACGAACATATTTCTATAACCAAAGTAGAATATCATGCAAAACCAGAAGGAAAGAAAGTCAAGAGTACGAGTTAATTTCGATCGTTACATTCACTTAGAATGTGTATGTATGTATATTTTTACTTGTTCAATGCAGTTTTATTACAGTCTGCATACACTTCACTGGTAATCTATGTTCGCAATTGATAAGCTCCCTGTAACACTTTACCATTAATGTGTTATTTATCAGTGTGTACATATGTACTTGTTTAATTGTCAGCTGTACATGAGGCATCGACTATTGTTTTCTTACAATAAGTAACTTCTGCTGAAATCGTTTCCATTCTAACACCTCAAAGTTATACCTCTTGTACGATTAACCTATGATGAAAGGTATATTCTTTCCAAAGATTCTCATCTGTCAAAAGTCAATTAGAGCTGCATAAAAAAAAACTTGTCCTTTAGGGGATAATTATCCATGTAGAATGATTTGGATAATATATACCTTGAGTCAATGCTAGTCCAAGTTGTATCGCAGTGTGTGAAACTTATTCCTGAAAGTTTTGTGGGATACCTGCTGTATAAAATGTGATATAACATACCGACGAGAGGCAGTGTTTGTATAAAACAAATGTAACGTGTATCACAAGATCTGGCGTTAGTTGTACCGAGTAGAAGTTGCAACAAGTGAAATATTTCATGAGCGATAACGTGTAACGGGGGAGGGATCACCATAAGTTTGTCAAGAGTACTTTGTGCAGAATATGAGAAGTTAGGGAGATTCTTCAAATATTTTTCAGACGATGGTCTTCCGTATAACCTATAAAGTTAATAGCATTATCCCATTCGCAGAGATCGAGTTGATTCAGCGTTAAGATCTATTCAACGATGTAACGCTTTGTAAGACCTATGAATGTTACCGAACTTGAAGGCGGTATGTACCGCAATATTGTACAGTATAATAAACATAAAATAATTGTAAGCAAATTTGTATCCTGGTCTATTTGATGGTTATCATTATAACACGATTAATTTACCATATTATTAGTTTTTATACTGTTGCAATGTGTTAATTAAACTGAAAGTAATATCAATTCTCACCTAACCTCTTCTAAAAAAAAGTGACATCTGTGTCTGGTAACTCGTGGTCTTCAAGTTTGTAATAACTTTGTACAATGTAACGTTTTCTCGCGTATTTCTCCAAATATTTAAGTTGCGAAAAGGTTTTCCCAATCAATATTGAGATATTGATTTTCGCTTCAAAGTGCACCCGTGCGTTTACCGCATCGGTTTTTCCGCGTTTGCACATTACACGACACAATACTCCAGACGTAGTCTCAAGTGATTTCAGATACTGTTTCACGAGCGTACGCAAAAGATCTCGATTTAAGAAAAAAAATGAAACTCTTAACGCACAATATGTTGACCTCAAAGTGCTTGAAAGGTGTGACAGTCGGCTACCCTCTGGGAATTGTGGTAAGTATTAAATATCGTAACATTAGTTGCAGTGTGTTGGACTTTTTGAGGTTAGTTTCGACCACATGCGTAGATCAATCGTGTACAGACGCAATCTTCTTTTACAGGCAAAGGACATCAAAGTGTCTGAGGTAGATTTTAATTCTGAATTTATCGCGAGAATAATACCGAAATTAGACTGGGACACACTATGGAAAGCAGCAGAGAGTGTAAGTATTATTAATTCATCCATTACGTATTATCGATTAATCAGTTTGATAGTTAATAAATATCTAGATATGATTTTTTGCTAATTTCTATGTATTAACTTTGCGACAGATAGGACACGTCGGTGGATTGCCTCAAACTTTGGTACAAGACTTTGAGACGAATGAAGACTTCTTGAAGATGGTGCATCATGTTTTATTAGAAGTTGAAGTTATAAATGGAGACTTACTGTGTCCAGAGTCTGGAAGAAAGTTTCCAATCAATGATGGTATTCCGAACATGCTATTAAATGAAGATGAGGTTTAGGATTCGTTAGAATAAATTTCAACAGATAATTTACGTGCAAAATTTGAACTAATCTTTGTTATGCATTGGAAACATTTTGGGGAACTCAAATTTTAAGTATTCTAACAACTTTAAAGAAAAGCAAAATTATGGAAACTGATAAAATTTAATAGGGTAATGTTATAAGGTCAATTTGCATTAAAAATATTTGTTGTCCCTATATGATTTAAGTTATATCTGTTAATGCCAATGGAATAGAAGTACGAAAACCAAAATATCTGAATTTAATAAATCTTGGAATACCTTAAAAATCAAGTGTATACACTGACATAATAATGGGCCAGTTTGATTTAGGAAACAAACATTAATATGCCAGAATAGGTATGTGCAGTTGTGACAGCATATTATGGATAAATTATTGAGCAATATCAATGTTTTTTAAGTAAATATAAGTACCATAAATACTTACAATTATTTTATGCTGTTACGAATGCCTTTATTGCACAGATATGTATAAGTACAGTTGAATACAAATCGATTTTTTTTCTTTTCACTTTTTATACAGAATATGCTTTGTCCGGTCATTATTATTTATTGCTATCAAATGTGGGCTCTTAGATGTATGCATGTAACTACTTCCACTATAGTTTAAATGGCACAGCTTTCTAGGAATGCATATTACCTTGGCACTCGTACTCGTACACAGATTAATTAAGCTGTCCTCAATGGTCGAGGCTACTCAAAACTTGATTTGGAAATAATTTAATAGATAGCTAAATATATTCTCCCCTTTCAAAATGTCAATATTATTCACTAATATCTATTAAAAATAGTTGCTTTATTTCTATGAACATACATTCCACAATTTAAGTATGCTAAGGGAAATAACTGTCGCAAACTGCGAAGAGAGTCGAGCGCTGTCCTAAGTACTGGTTTGCTGTGCACATAAAAGTCACAATACACCACAGATGTTACGAATCAGCAACCTCTATACCAAATTTTACACAAAGGAACGAACTTACGACACGACAATGCATAAGACAATACTAGGAACGATATATTGCACATAAGTTAACATACAAATGCCAATTAAAGTTAACTTTTAAGACGAATTTAACCTATTTACGACTTTCAACACGAACACAATTCGCTTCTAATGGAAGTTTCTTAAGTAAGAAGTTATTTCAACCATTTGACATTGATCGCTCTGCTTGCTTCCAGTACTCGTTGAAACGCACTCGTTCCTACGTGAAATCGAAGAGCTTGCTCATGTTTTACTCAATAATAGTTTTACTTTACATACACGGTGGTACTTAAAATATTGAGAAAATATATTATATCGTCCACCCTTGTCTCCTTAAGAGTCAAAAAGCTATAAAAATAGCTCTCAACAAACTTCTCAGCCACAGCCCCGCGATCATTATTTTCGTATTCACACAATAGACTTGTGAAGGCAGGATGATTTCTGGGAGAAGCTATGAAAATACCTCTTTACATCGATAAAATCGTGGCACATTTGAATATTAAATATCCTACTTTTCTACCGGAGTCTCTGAGTCAACCATGGCTAACTCTTTGCACTGTCTTTGAGTCATCGGTGGATAACTTGCACTTTTCCAAATTGCATGACATCACATTCAGAGTGTAACTTAGTGTTGAAGTGATTGCAACTGTGAATCTATAACATCCTATCCTATGTTCCGGTTACTTAACAAACCGGAACAGCTATCCGTAACATTTGACAAACGAGTTGACCACTTGATTACATTTCTACATGTAAGATCGATCTGTCACATAAAAAGATACGTTATATCAATAACACGGGAAGCTACTCGATCAGATTTACACCGTTTCTTTTTTTTTTTTCTTTAAAGAAAATTCTGAAACTTCTGCCTTCCGGAGAAAACTACTGCTACAAAACTACTATAAGCTGTTAGTTTGTGGTAGGTATATAGATATAATCTATATATCTACCTATTGCGACATATGAATTGTTTTTCTTTTTTTTTTTTTTAAGAATGACAGTTGGAGACATAGAAATTAAACTAACCACTAACGCAGTTTTCAATGAAGACTGCAAGGGCCATTGAACTTCACCCTATACGAATACTTAACTATACACAGCTGTCACTTTCAGCTTGTCTCTAAAATTAGCATAAATACTAGCATGTTCTTTAACCAACGAGAAAAATCCTTGCACCGTTCCAAATTTACATAGATCGTGCGAGCGACATGCAGGAATTAATTTCTCTCGTTCCTATGTAGTTCCTATCGGACGAATACAACCTGCCTTTGAGGAGTTGAGCATAAACGCAAAAAAAAATTACAGCCAACCTCTAAATCTTGTAAAACTATAATCCTCAAGTACGTTCAAAAACTCCCCTCACTTTATCTTTGGTTTAACATAATACTCTTATCACCGTTGTTAGTATGTAACAAGATTCAAATCTAAAATACAAAGAGACTCTAAGAACAACAAGTCGACGATAGAACTATAAAAAGGACACCGAGCTGCATTTATGAATAAGTACGATGAATACTTATCGTCACGATACACCAGCGATAACCAAGATTTTTTTGTGGAACAAAATGAAATTAACAAGACTCCCATAGCTACTTGTACTAAAATAAAGAACACGGTAATTAATAAAAGTGTACTCCTGCCTCTGGTAAACTGAGGATTAAAGCAAACTTTTTGTACTTCTGTTTGCACGTGTGAACGCTAACCTAAACTAAATTCTTTAATTCCTCCCACTTTATCTTTGGTTAACAATAAACACTTATCGTCGTGGAGTTAATACTTCAACAAAATACTATCAGACTCCAGAGGCAACGAGTTAACATTAGAGCTTACTTTGACAACATCGAGCTGCATTCGTAATTAATCGTTGTATGCAACTTAGTTACGAGACAGTGGAATAAATCATACGTTCATGCGAAACGCGTGATCGCGGTTACGGTTAATTGAAGAAATGGAACCAATGATGGACGCAATGCAGCCAACGCAATTTACTTTCCTAATTACTGTGTGACCGTTGGACTAAAGGAAGCTGCAGTTGGACGTGTTTCATTTTCCACGGCTTTCAATGTTAGCTGCACTCCTCTGAGAGTAAATGGAGCCCTGAGCTAGTCCTCGTAGAGGCCCTTTCCTTAATTCTGGATTCGGGCCGTTGGCGGTAGTGCGACTACCAGTGACCAATGACGGATTGTGACCAACTGCTGTTGTATTTCCGTAGGACCACTTTGAAAGTATGTTGGGATCCGGACCTGTCCAAGGCGCGTAATCGGGCCTAAAAGAGTGCAGAGATTTATTAGTATAAATCTACAGATTTGCGACACCACACCACAAGAGACTATTCAACTGAATCAGTCGACAGCAGTGGCGAGACTTACAGAAGAAGATCATTGTTCGCTCCTTTATGTAAATCGGGATTTGGTCCGGTTGGCTTGCTTAGATATGGAGACTTGTACTCTTTGTCTTCGGTAGTACTGGTTCCTCGAGAAACTCTACAGTATTTTTGCATTTTCAGTTCTCTTTGCATTAGTTTAATCGAAACATATTAATTATAATTGTATAGGCATAAAATAACACGAATTTATGTAACATTTACATAACCAGAAGTGTCTCGATAGATTATCAGTACTGGCATAAAAACACGATTGTTTTTATTTTAATTTCACTTACCTAGGAGTTTCACTTTTGCTCTTAGATCGCTTGGATTTCTCGGTGTCCACCTCTATGGTAACCTTTTTAATTGGCGAAGCAGTCATCTTCAAAGCTTCTGTGATCGGAGGGCTCTCTTTACGTTCGTCACTCCTACTGCTGTAATTTTCAGGTGGATATTATTTCTTTCAGGAAATTATTATTATTTTTTTAATTTCTTTAACCTACCTCTGTCCACTCGATGTCCGAGGTGTTCGACTAGCCTCCTCGGCAACCATTATATCTAAAATGTGGACAGCTCGCTCTTCATCGTAATCAACACTGTCCATTGCTAGGAGTATGACTCGTTCTGGCACTGTCTTGTATTTTTCCATCAAACTAGCCTTCACTGTAACGAGCACGAAATCCATTAAGATTTTAAAAATTCACCGTGATATCAGATTTTCATTTTAATCTGGTATCGATGGGCGGATATTAATTAACACTTCATACTTTTGTTTTTCTCCTCTAAACTCTTCATTCGCGGCGGGGGGGTCGGTGCTGCCTGTCTATCCTGCTCCTGTAAAAAAGACAGTGCAAGCCCTTGAACAGAGAAATTAAAGAATTGCTGCAATACCTGTTCCTCTTCTTTCTTCCTCGCCAGCGTTCTGCTGGGTGCTGTCGGGTTCCTTTTCTCATATCCCAATTCGATGAGTTTCTCCGATGCCTTTTGGACATTGTTGTCACTCTGCTCCAGTATGTCGAGTAGTATTGTCTCATCCACCTTGGGAAACACATTCTTCAGGTACCTGAGGACACATATCAATTGATAAGTGAAATGTCGGTCTCTTTAGTCATAACTTGTACATACAAATGCAAAATGCAGTACTAGTTCTAAAATTTAGTTCTATGCTTGATGCTTTACTTTGCATTATTCTTCCATAGTGATTCGCCAAGGTGTCGGAAATTGTGCCAACAGTCTCTGTACAATTCACTATTAATTTCGGGAATGACCAACGATCTCTAATACAGGATTTGCATGTGACACTTCCATCGGCATTCTCGATCAGGTGATGTTACGACAGGCAATTAGGAATGCATATTACAGTTCTACCTGCACACTTACATTCGAGGCGTTTTCGTATTCAATCGAGGTCGAATACATCAGGCCTTGCAGGATTTCGGGAATATAACGCACATGCACGACCATTGTCACGCGATACAAGACATGGAGTCTCGTTTGGAAACAAATGAGTTTCTCTACGTATTCTCACTTATATTAATAGTAAATGTTACAACAAAATTACTAAAGATCTCGTTTGTTTCCATCGAGCATTTTTAACGTTTTATTTCTACTCAGGCTCGCCTACACAACCAATCAAAAAAGGAACTATGGGTTCAAATGAAACTGACCTATACTAGTGCTCATCAAATCATACGTCCAAAGAGTAACATATCGTAAACCAGGAGGGAAACTGAAAAGAAATGTTAAACATAAAGTAAGCGTCGCCATCGAAAGGTCGAATAAAATTAATTAAAATCCAGGTACGAATTAAAAGTATGAAACAAAAATTCATGGGAGAATCTGCTGAGTACAACGGATCGGTCGCACCATTACGTCGCTCTTGGCAATTTACAGTCATTCAGCTGTACTGTCTAACCTTAATATTCGCGTAGGGACTGCGGAATCATGCTACAGCTACACAGGTCTGAAACAGATTGTGTTCATACGAGAAACGCACCTGCCACTGAAAAATACGTTCCGAGGTATGATTGATATTTAGTTTAAAAATCTTGTCCCGAAAATAACGGAGACTGGTGCCGGTGCGTTTCTTATTAACTAATTCAAATTTAACGGGATCAACATCTAGCATCCAGACGGCGATCGGTCGAGACCAAAATAATGAATGTAGGATAAACCTAAGTTTCATTTTTGGGGAATGAGGGGCCGGTCTGCCCCCCCTAGGCGGACTCAACGTAAGACCCGCGTGTATGGCGTAAGCTGGTAGTCGACATCTCGGAATAGCATAGGCAGAATGTATGCCCATGGGTGTACACGGCCCAGGTTCACAAAATGGATGCTTTTCAACCTGGAGGGCACTCATGACGACAGCTGCTCTGTTGTGGTATCTGAAAGATATTGGCTGCGGGCTTAGCTGAATGAATCTTTCGACATAAATCAAAAGATAATTCAACTCTAGCAAATAGTTATTGGTCGTGCCTTCTTATATCAAAATATTTAACTGACGAAGGGCCTAATGGACTTCCTGTTTGAGCCTTGACGTAACGGGTGTACAGTATTCGGATAGATCAAGAAACTTGCAATATAAGTAAATAATTCTTATACGCCGATAACTTACTTCTTTAACAAGAGGCGAATATGAGTGTCAGAGACTGTGGGAAACATGGCACTAATCTTGGCTACTTGTATTTCAACATCTGAACTATCCGTTAAGACAGTCTCCATATTCCTGATGGGTGTGGGCGATCCAATTGTCATTCCTCCAAAGTTGCTTAACATTGCACTTGTAGACCTTGTTGACAACGGAGTCTTCAGATCCTATATAATTAAGGTACGTTTCTTAAATACTGCAACGTTTTGGACAACGAGTTTTTACTCTGTATCTTATCAGCGAAATGACGTGAGAATGCCCTTGAGCATACATGAAGTATACCCCTACTTGTCCACCTTCATACCCACCTGTATGCCTGGTGGCAAAAATGCAGGCTGTGGGTTGCGATAAGGCGATGAAGTAGGGTACACTTGTGGAGCTCTGTGTGAACCTGTATAAACTAAGTGCACTCCACCTCCACCTCCTCCCGTCTGTGTTTACCATAATTTTTTATCCAAATGCAGCATGTGCATATAAAGGAATATAAGCACTTCTCATTCGATAAAACCACGTGCATATAAAATTTTACTCCCAAGCCAATTTTGACTAACACCTCACCTCTAAATCTCGATATCGACCGACCTGTAGTGGAATGGATTCTGGGCCATGGACGGCTGTGATGGAGCTCGGCGTCGAAGAAGGATGTGCCTGGGCGTACCGAGCATACTGCCAATACCTCACTCTTGGATCTTCCCATGTTGTCGTTCTTGTAAAATGATTGACAAAGTACCTGCCAAACGTACACAAAAGTCCACCAACGGATCAGTACCAAGACTCAGAAGTAAACTACCTTAATTTTATCGATACACAATCGACACTGACGGCCAATTAGTAAATGAATAATCGTCAGTTCGGTCATAGTCCTAATTCATACAGTATCATCTAACATGCATATTCAAATTACGAGAACAGTTTCGCCCCACTATATGATCTGCATTTTACTTTAAAACATCCTGATTAATCAATTATCCTATTTTTGCGTAATTAGATTGCAATTAAGAGAAGATACACTTTCATGTATTGGCAGAAAAAATTGATGAATTAACTGACTGCAAAGGGCCTTATAAATTTGAGTGCTGGTTAAGTTACCAGAGGATTTGCCAATATTTCGATGTGCTTCTCGTTTTCAAGATCCTTCTGGAGTAAATATTTACTTACGGTCGTCCACTTCGAATATCGTATCTGCATTCCCAACCGGGAGGTAACTGACTCCTGTCACTTTGATCCGCCATCTTCCCCTGCGATTTTGACATTTTGAGGGACTTCGAAGGAGAGAGGAAACTCCGCAGTGGTATTTACGTATCAGTGCGTATCAGCGTCCTGCGCTGGCATTCCGGATACAGGTGGGGTTGTACTACAAGACGCATTCAAATACAACGAATATATTCCGTGTGTGAACGTCTAACCTATTCAGTGACAGACCACCCCCTTGTTTGTTCACTACCCTGCCCGGTGCATTGTAGAGGGCATTTAAAATTTAAAGCCCTTCCAACCGCGTCGAACCGAGCCTCTTACCAGCAAAACATATCGCCATTGGAAGAACACTGAAACAAGCATCTACAAATATATCGCACCGCTCTACCCTACCGATATATTTTTAAATAAGTATATTGAAACTTCGCCGAAACAGAGATGAGTGGCCGAAAAATATCCCGACCGCAACAAAGTTCCGTTTCGAGTAGTTCCCACCACCGACGCAAGCGACGCCATCGGAGACCCACGAGCGCATTTACGAACGCGGCCAAAAAAGCGCGGTTATATTCAAAGTCACATAAACAGATTTCTTCCACTTTGAGGGTTACCAGAAATTCTATTCCGGAAAAGTCGACAGGCACGACAACGTGGTTCACTTGGTTGCGTCCTGCAATGATTCTTACGGTAATCACAGATAACCGCTTTACTCCGAATGTTCTTGAACGTGAAACTTCTCATCTATGAGAAACCCCCATAAACATGTGTATCCTCAAATTATAATGAAATATTTCATATAATTCATGTGAATATAGCTCATGGAGCAGTAAGTTGCATTTCGCAGCGAAGTGCTCTCGCGAGTGGCGCGCTCGGATTCCTCGGCAGGGTGAGGTTAGGTGCGCTTGGGTCGCGCGGGAGAGCCAGCATGCGGCGCTTGGCGCGCCGGCAGTCAGTCGCTAGCCGGCAGCCGGTGGAGCTAGTGCTTTCGTTGGGAGCTCGGTGCGCCATCGGTTCCCCACCCCGCTCGACCCCTCGCGTGGAGGCTTCGAAACCCGCGGCCGGAAAAGGTCAGGTTAGACCGCGCGCGATGCCGCCGTAAGGAGCGTCGGCGCTCGAGTGAAACGCGCGAAACTAGTGCCGCAGGTGAGACTGGAGGCGAATCCACGCTCGGCCGTCCGCGGATGAATTTCGGGTAATCTCGGGAAATTTCGGGGAATTCCGGGAAAACCCCGGATCTCGCGGCGGCGGGTGCTCAGTGGTAATACGTGTGGTGCGTAAATAGCCAAGTGTAACCTAGCCGCAGTGTTTTGTTCACCACGGCCACCAGTTGCGAGCGCGAGGACGCGCGACCCCCCAGTCCTCGCCAGTGTCACCTTGGGATTACCGGATTACGGGAGGTCCCGGCTCGTCGTCGTCGCCGCCGACGCCGTCCTCCTTGACGGCGACCGAGAGGTGAGCCTAACTCGACCACAGTAGAGACCGTAGAATATTTTCTCGAAAGCCCCTCGTATTCGACTCCGTTAAGCGCGCCTCCCCAAGGGGAGGCGACGCGCCGACAAAGCGGTCTGGAATTCCTCTCGAGAGGCGAAGGCCATTGACATTCCAGGGGCGTATCTGGCCCGATAACACCGATACCCGGCGGGACGCGATCATGACCACGCGATACGAGAACGCGTCGTCGAAGATCTCGTTAATTTAGGGAAGCCCTCTCGCCCCTCGATATCCGATTCCGGGAGATTAGTCAACATTCGTCAGGCACGGCTACTGGGCATTCCTAAATTCGATAATTAATACATAAACGGTAATACGTGCATCCCTCTGAAATAAAACACCTCCCTCTCGGTTTATTCGTGTCCAGGGGATTTTGCCAAGGTTTGTACGATGTGATCATTTTAAGCGCACGCAAGAATACCATTCCTATCCGTCCCACCGGGCGCGGCGCCACGACGCGGCCGAAAAAGCAATTAAAACTGCGCTCGTAATTGGCTCCTCGCCTCGACGCGCCGACGCGCCGCGCTCGGTGTGACCCGGGCTCGAGGCGAGGGCGCAGCGTCGCCGCGGCGACGAGTGACGGCTCGCCTGCGCGCGCACGCACGGCCGCGGACGCGCAGGGGTGGCACGGAGGGAGGCTGCATTCCAAGGTGGGCGCGCATGCGCGGACTCCCACTCCAAGCCGGCTACCGGCACCCGCGCACGGGCGAGCGCGCGACGGCGCCTCTTTCCGAGCGCCCCCTCTCTCTCCCTCTCCCTGCCCGGCCTATGCTTCCCTCTCGCTCGCTCTCTCGCGCGCCGCGAGATCGCTGCCGGCGCTCCCTCCGAGTCGGACGATTTGCTCTCACCGCAACGCTGCCTCGGCCGGCTATTTATTTGCTACAGTTTTGCCCGAGATTTCTTTCTCCCCAGGGGGGCAGGGGAGGGGGCTAGATTATCGCATACCTGCGCACTCGATTAATTAGCCTCCGGTGTTGGTTGCATACCTCGTTACACTTGTTCCTCGAAAAAGGAGAGATAAACGGTATACCGGGGAACGGTAATCGACTTCCTATCTAGAACTGTTCTTTTTCTAGATTTTGGGGAATATTTTGTAGGATAGGTGACATGAATATTCTTCATTATTTTTTATTTTTATTTTTTTTTTTTTACCTAGGAAGGATGCGTTTTTATGGTTCAATCGAACGACGGTCGAGTCGGCCGGAGAAACCGGATTTGAAACCGCACTCGCCGGTCGAAGATCGCGTGGAAATGTTTACCCCGTTTTCCTAGAAGATACGAGGCGCGTCGATCGGCGATTCCCTCGACGCCGAGGCGCGCCACGTGGTGGGGCGTCGACGCCGTGTCAATGTCTCCGGCCCTGGCTTCGTTTAGTCACGGTCGGGTTGGAAGAGAGAGAGAGAGAACTCGACGTGCAGCCTGAGTGATACCGCGCTTCTTCAAGATTTGATTGCGCGATTTCCCGGGGTTATGTACCAGGGAAAACGAATTTGTAGGGGGAGATGCAGCGATGGGGAATCGTCGATACGTATCGGCGGTTATCACCGTTAACGGTCCGGCGCATTTACCGAACTCGGGTAACAGTACCGGGAATGCCTGATTGCGGGCGCGGAATCGTTTTCCGCCGATTCTTCGCTTCCGGGGATCTCGCGGAAAAATTTCAGGTCTTTGCGTAGGCGGGATTTGGAGATTTATCGTAATATATCCTGGGGTCTATTTGGGAGGTGAAAACGTGGATAACGTGGGTTCTCGATCTAGGACCCGACCAAGGGAGGGATACTCTTGCGCGGGCGAATCCGCGCCAGTCGGCCCGCGGAATGGCTCTCGGCTGCACCGCGGCCGCTCCGGCGCAAGAAAAGAGCCGCAAGTTACCGCCGTACGAGAAAGGGCTTTTTCCCCGGGCAGGGCTCGTTAAACTAATGGCGTGTGGAACGTAGCGGCCGGGCGCGCGGAACGCCGCTTTCCGGAACCCGGCGAGATAGAATTCTTCAGAGCGGGCCAGGTGGAATTTCTTCTTTTTTTCCCCTCTTTTTCTTCTTTTTTTTTTCCCCTCTTCTTTTCCTTCCTCAAAATTTGCGAGGCAGAGGGTTACCAGCGAGAAATTCCAGTTTTCCGCAATCGGCGAGCTCGGATTATCTCCAAGCCGGGGAGGTTTGTGTTGCCGAGACCGGCGAGCGAGCGTTTTCCGCGGCCCGGCGGCCGCGTTGCATTTAAATTGGACCGGCCTCGCCCATTGGACACACACCTCGCTCGTGCGGAATTCCCGAGCACGACTTAGTGCACTCGAGCTAGGGTGCAGATCTTGGCGAGGGCATTTCCGGCAGATCTGCGTTTCCGCGATTCGGTGGACACATTTAGACGAGAACGGAGAGCGAGCACCCTCGAGGGCAGTTGGACGAATTTTTCGGATGCATCTCGATGATCTCGAGTGCATCTCGATGATCCTCGAGTGCATCTCGATGATCCTCGAGTGCATCTCTATGATCTCCAGCGCATCTCGATGATCTCCAGCGCATCTCGATGATCTCCAGCGCATCTCGATTATCTCTTGTGCATCCTCCTCGACACCCGCGATTTAAGCCCCCTTACGACTCCCCTCGCTTTTTCCGCGTACTCGCCGGCGATCCGCGGACCATTTTCCGCGCGGAAAAACTGGCCCGCGACTCGCATTCCTCGCGCGAGTTCTTTCGCGGATTTCTTGCCGCGCTCCTCCGGGCTCTCGCGTTTATGTCACCGCGTTTCCGCCTTCTTCGATACCGCCGCGCAAATTGGCCGTGGCGAGACTTCTCGAAATTCTATATACACATCCGTAGCTTATTTCGCAGCGCAATTTCCTCTCACAAATTCAATCGAGTATAAATGAACGTATGTTTTTTTTTTTTTAAATCCTTTTATACCATCTTGCACGTTGCACATCATTCTTGGATAAACGAGGAGTTCGTATGTGGATTGTCAATTAATTGTTTAGTTCGATTCGGGAGGGTAATCTCAGTACTTTGCATTTTGCATGATTTTTATTTTTTCTCTCACCGGGGTGAAAATCGGGTGGGGGGGTCGGAATCGATCGGCTCGATTATCGCGGATAATCGCGATTTGGGTTGGATTTCAGAATGGGGCGCGAGGGGATCCCTTCGATCTCCGATATCTCTGGGGGGGATCGCGTGACGCGTCGTTAGGCTTCGCGGAATTCTCATTTAAAGATCGCGCCGCGATCGCGTCGACGCGGAATCATGAAAGCGAGATCGCTTTCACGGTCGGACGGGAGGAACGAACGCCTGGAAATATTCCCGATAGATACGAGACACTGGATCGCGTTATCGGCGGGTTCGAATACACCTCGGCGAGGTCGACGTTCTGAATCGGTCATTATCGATCATTGATCGCTCTTAATCGCACTCTCGGGAAATTCTCTCGGTGGTGTCTCACATCTAAGGCATATACCGAAAAAAAAAAAAAAAAAAAATTCATTGAACGAAAGAAATATTTCGTTGATTTTTTTTTAGGTTCTTTCTTTTTCAATGTTTTTTTCTTTTTTTTTCCCCCGTTCTCTCGTCTCGCGTTTCGCGTTCCGTGCAGGGAAAACCTCGTAAGGGAGAGGAGGAGGATCCTTCCGGCGATCCTTCGTCTCGGGTAAGATCCTTAATCGTGGTCACGTACGGTACCGACATACCGGCGTGCCGGCGTACCGATGTACGCGCGATAAGCCGCGCGCGCGATAACGCGCGGACGCGCGACGCACCGCGATTACGGCCGCGGCCTGCTGACCGGGTCGGCCGACCTTCCGTTTATATTTTTCATCTCTTGAGAGATGCCTCCAAAAGAAACAAGCGAGATATATCGCCAGGCGCGTTGGAAGCTTCACCGGAAGGTTGTTGGAAAACGATAACCCGTGTCATATGAATATGAAATATTATCAATGAATATTTTCTATATCAACTCATTACTCACGTGACACCGTCTAATTCGGTGTTCCGCTGTAAGAGGTTTTACTTGAAAAGTAGATATAACGTTAAGAGAGGGAGAGAAGCGATAGATAAGGACTAAGGTGGGGGGCGAGGTCGGGCCCCGGCACCGAGGAATCCTCCCGGTCGGGCCCCAAATATTCGGAGGATGCCGCGGGTGATTATAATTCCCGGTCCGAAGCTTGGTGGAATGTCGGGCCGCGGGGCGGCCTAAGACAAAGCGCGAGAGGGGGCCCCCCTTCCCCGAAGAGGGCCCGAATCCTCGGGAGAGGAGATTGGTATCTATAGGCGGGCGACAGATGGTGGTCGGTAGCCCCAAGGGCTCCGGGCCTTTCTGCCCTTCCTGTCGGTCCCGGTCTTCATGCTCTCCACCTGGACAAGACTCCCCTCCCTCTGGAAGAGGAAGAATCCAGCGAAGATGCCTCCCCGACCTTGTACACCTTATCCGCTCGGATATACCGAAAGATTCTCAAGTGAAACCTCCTGCGGCTGTAGATTGGAAGTCCATGCTCGTAGCTCATAAAAATACCTCGGAAGTGAAATCCCCCTTTTTATTTCTAACACTTAATTATATCGTTCGCGTTCGTTTTCATGCGCTTCATTACCGAGATTCATCGAGCTGAAGTTTCTGTCAATTTTTTTTTTTCCCCTAGAATTCGGTGCCACGTATTTCTTTTTCTTATGCCTCGGTACTGAGACAGTTGCGTGCGTGCGCAGTTCCATTATCGTTAGCGCGTCATTTTTGCCGGTTGATCGGTCGAAAATTCGGAGTATCGGTTAATTTCTTTCATTTCTCCGTTCGTATACCACGGCGCGTACTTCGAAGAGTTCGGGATAGTACGGTATGCAGAGGGACAACCGGAGAGAGGGAGAGGTCGAAACGTAGCGGTGCCTACCCCTCTCTATATATATCTCTCTCTCCCTCCCTTTTCTCTCCATAAGCCACCGTTCTCTGGGTGCTCTCTCGTGCGCGAGGTGCCCCACGCCATTATCATAATTACGTGTCTGTACGCTCTGAGTCATACGCGAGGCTCGCGCGCCCGCGCGCATGCGCACACCTGTGCGTGAGCGCGACCCAGTTCGCCGTATCGTGCGTGGAAGCGAACCGCGTAAGGGGGGGGGGGGGAATCGGCAAAATTGCGCGATATTATCCCCGAAAAAAGAGAGAGAGAAAAAAAAAAAGAGTAGAAAGAGGGAAAAACGAAGCGACCGGACGACCTCGATCGGGTTATCTCTCTCCCTCCCTCTTTCTACCTCTTCCTCTCTCTGTCTCTCGTCCCGAGAGGACAATGCCACTCGTGTGACGGTGAGAGGCGTAATTGCCTCGGGAATTATTCAATCCGATGACGACTACGCTCTCTTATCTTCCGACTGCGGCGAATCGTGGATTTTCACGCTCGCGATATTTCTCTTATTTTGTTTTGTTGTTTTTATTATTATTATTTTTTTTATTTATCGTCTTTTTATTATCCTGGTCCCGGTTGCCTCGCGAGCCGCCGCGACACGGAGACCCGGTCGTCGTTTGCCATCTCTTCTCCCCCCCTTTCCTCGTTATCCTTTCTTCTTTCTTTTTTCTTTATCTTTTGGTTTTTCATTCACTCGGGCCGCTTCCTAGAATCCGTTAATGAACGCTCGCCGCTGTGAATGGAGGCGCGTAAATAACCGGACGCGGAAGGACTCGCGTGCGCACCGCGCATGGCGATTCGCGAGAGGCCATTGGCTGCTTATCGGACCTCGTGATCGGGACGACAGCGCTGACCGATGGCGATTTACCGGCCGTTTATTTTCAACGTCTTCCGGCGATTTTGCATTTTTCAGATTCTCCCCTCTCTCTGTCTCGATCCTCCTGTCAGTTTGTCCGATTTTTCTGAAAACGTTTTTCCACGGCCCTCGCGTGCCGCGTGCCGATGGGTGAAAAACCGCGACGAGGTTCGAGATTGGCGAGATTCCTCCGGGAATTCATCCCCCCCCCCCCCCTCCTGGGATTATTAATGGTCGAGCTCGCGCGCCGCGGAATTTATTCAAGCTTCATTAATACACGCGACACACGCGAGCCGCGTGGGCGTCGGTGACAATAAACACCGGCGGCGCCGTCGACGTCGCCGTCGGGCCGACTTCGTCCGGGGGGAACCTCGTACGTGGGTGTCTAGGTACGCACCTCGATGCCGCATAACTCTGCCAGGACGTACGCGATAACAGATAATGGATGTCCCTCGCGGTGGTCATGGTTTTCTTTCTTTTTTTTATATCTCCTTTTTCTTCTTGTTTTTTTTCCTCGCACCCTCGATTTTTTCCCCATTTTTTTTTTTTTTTCGACACTTGAGATTATCGCTTTGAAAAAGGATGAGGGAAATAAGGAAGGGGAAAAATTGGAAAATATATGATAAGAGGGTTAATAATGCTCGTGTAGGATAATTGCGGCTGGTAAGTGACCGGGTACCGAGTCGCGGGCTCGTTATCCGGTCCTTATGCAACCGGCGAGTTCGCCGACGTGACGATCTCTCGCATTCCTCCGTGCGAGTAGTGCGTAGGTGCGTGCGGCCCGCGGGCACGCGCGTTTACCTCGGCTTGAACGCCGCGGAAATACGCGCGTCTCTTTTCTGGGCCTCCCACCTCCCCCTGGTTCTTCTGTCCCCCCCCTCGATGTATGTTTTTCCCCTTATCGGGCGCGGGTTTTCCGCCCGGTTTCCTCCGTTCGACCTGCGTTCCTTGATTCCGCGATGTGGTCCCCGAGACGCCGCCTCTTGCGTAACTCGCCGTCCGCGCGTGCGTACACGCGAGGTCAGGAGTGACCGCGGTTAGGGGCGGACAAGTCCCGCCGCGGAATCGCCGCTCTCGCGAGCGGAATGGAACGTAATGGAGCCGAATGGAATGGGGCCACCTCGGTCTCCAGCTTCCATCGCCCCGAGAGCTTCGAGATCGCGACGCCGAGTTAAGCGATGGCATCGAGCCGAACGCGAGAGTGAACAAGGGAAATCCGAAGGAACTCGCGACCCTGATCCGCGAACGAGATATTAAACGGTTAATCCTCTTAATTTTCCCCCCTTTACACAGATCTAGTCATATGTCAATTTATTTATTTATTTATTTATTCTCGGCATTCAAGGGGTGGTTTGAAGTACCCCGATTCTTTTTCTCCCTTTAATACGATTATCTCAATCTTGGCGGTTATTACGGAAGGATTGAAAAGGGGCTAGATCGTTTAGAGGTACTTAGAGTATCTGGCGAGAAATTGATAACGACTTTTTATCATAAGTATAGGATCGACGCATAAGTGCGTTCCGCTAGGTGCAGTGCCATTTAGCCGGCCGGAAACGGCACGTACTCTTGCATCGATCCGATCTAATGGATCGATGATTAAGTTAACCTCAAATGGAAAGGACGGGAGTGGAGTCGAGTTTGATCGTTCCTGCGGACATTCCGCGGCTAATGATAAATCGTATACCTCGCGGAAACGAGGCGTCGAGTTAATTCTCGAGCCGCCTTTCCGGGGCGTTTATACCGCCGAGCGGAGGGAACGGCGGGGGAAATTAAGTCCGATGCGTTCGCGCGGAATTCGTTTGAAACGCCGGCCGGCCGGCCGCGGGATTGTCGCGGGTCGCTTACGTCGAAAGCGACAATGTTCGCGATCCCGCGAGTGATAACGCGCGCTCGATAAACTCGGAGACGGAATCGAACGTGCCTCTCGGCGCGACTAACCTAACCTATAGGAGATATATACGCGGGGACGCGCTCGCGAAACGAGTTTCGCCGCCGACCGAGAGTAGGAGCCGCCGCCAAACGCGCGAGTACACCTCGCGACGTTAACGTTCGTACATTGGGGGAGGGGGATACGTGGGTAATACCTTGCGTTATCGCCCCCGAAGTACACGTTATAACGGACGATAGTACGACGTATCGCACGTGGCAAGGATTCGTCATTTTTACGATTTTTTTCCACTTTGTCATTTTACCGTTTTTCATTTTTTCGGTGTTTTCCGATGTCTTCGAATCTTCAAGATTGTTCAGGATTTTTACACATTTATTTTTTTTTTCGACATTTCTCCTCCGCGATCGGGTGTCGAGTTAAAAAAAAAAATTGGATGACTCTTGTTCGCGCTCGACGTCGGTTCGGGCCCGACCCTGGCCGCGCCGCTCGCGCCTCGCAGAGGCGTACCTGTGCCCCCGGGTCTACCTATACGTACACCTAGGCGAAGTCGGCGACGCGTGCACGCGGATCGACTTACGAATTCCTCGAGTTCGAGTTCTCTCCTCGCGTGGGCCCCGCCGAGACCGCGGCCAGATATTACGAATATCGGTAACTGCGAGCCCCCGGTTACGTCACGCGGCCACGTTGCGCCCGAAAGGGGAAGGATACCCTGAAGGGGGGGACGCCGGTTTCCGATCGGCAGAGCCCCGCGCCAAGTGCGCATAGGAAGATCATTCACGCGACCGTAAACAAGTACATCTTGCACCGTACAGTACTCCTAATTACCTCCAATCGATCAATAGTCAGATTTAACCCGTTAACGACTCACCTGCCCCATTGACAATTTTTATCTCCTTGTAAATACTCGGCTCGGAATACTTAAACGCGGTTTCGCTAATCTCTCGTGCGTGTGTATATGCATGCGTATATACACGAGGTCACCCCGCCCCCTCCAACCCGTTCCTCCCGGGACCCCCCCCCCGAATTTCCATCGGAGAACCAGCCTCTCTCGGGGGGTCAACAAACCCGATAAATTGGAGAAAGCTGGATCGACCATTCGTGCACGCACACAGAGACCGACGGATTCGGCTGGGATTCCTCCCTCCCTCTCCTCCCGTTCGTACATACATCCGCGCATGCGCGCGGGCGCTACTACACCGACTATTTTTAGCCCGGCCAGGTTGGCAGGTGAACGAGGCGCGCGGGACGAGCTCGTCTCCCGGGAATGCGATACCCCGCTGCACGAAATGCCCCGCCGGCTCTCCTGCCTCGCCATATACGAATCCTGTCCGCAAAAACCCCTCCTTTGTTTGTTTACGGGAGCCCCCGGGGGAACGGGAGGAGGGGGGGTCGCTCGTGTGTCGAATCTTTGAATGGCCCGGCACCTGTTTTCCGATCGACTCGCGTCGCGACCTCGAAAAGGGCAGAATCTGGCTGATAAGAGACGCCGATAAGACGTCACCGCGAATTGCCTCGGTTCATGTACGCGTATGTGGTGGAGTGGGCACTTTTTAATTTAGGGGAAAAAATATATATATATTTATTTTTTTTTTTATGAATTCTTGGAGATGGTGTGGGAGGTGGGAGGGAAACGATAGGGGAAACGATGGAGGAAACGATTGGGGAAACGACGGTGGGCATTCTCTCGGGGAGGGCGGAGAGGAATGTCTCAGGTGGGTGGCGGGAGGGGAGCGGCCCTGGGAGGGGACACGGGTGGAGAGGGACGGGACAAGGGGGGTTACGTAGCCCGGTAGCGGGGCATTACATTGACATTATAATCCCATCAGGGGACCGAAGCGTCTAAGCTGACAGCCGGGAATAATTCTCCACGCGTGATCCTAACCTCGCTCCCCGGATGCCTTTCCTCTGGGGTCCTCCCGAGCGAGGTAACCTCCCTCTCGCTCACTCCTCTGATCGGAGATGCTGCAATGATAAGGATGCTGCACCGATTCAGGGAGGAGGCTGGGTTTGACTGGAGATTTTCGAGGGATGTGGATTCGCGGGAGTTTCGCCGAGTGGACGCGGGGTAGAAGAATTTGGAGGCGGATGGGCGGAGGAGAGGGAAAAAAAAAAGAAAAGAATTCAATTTTATCCCGTAATCGACTCGCCGGTCGTTACGACGGGGAACGAGAAGAGAGGATGGAGAGGCGAGAGGGGGAGGGATTTTTTAAAGGGAATTTTTAAAAGGTCAATTCCACGAAGATCAATGGGATCACGGACGTTCCTTGCGTAGGCTCGGATCCTTTTCTCTCTGTCTTCTTCTCTTATTATTATTATTATTTTTCTCTTCTTGTTTTTCTCGTGCCCGGTTTTTTGTCCCTCTCTTTTGTACATCCACGACGCCCGGAGCCACGTATTTACGTAATGCGGGACAACCGGTGGACCGTTGGCGCGTTTCCTCGTTTTTTCGCGTTTCTTCGGATCCTATCCTTTTTTTTTCCCCTTTCCTCTTCCCCCCTCGGTCGATTTCTTCTCTTTCTCTCTCTGTCCCTCTTTCTCCCCAGGCCCACTCTTTCTCCGTCCTCCCTCGGTCTCCACGGCGTGTTTCCGCGGAACCTTTACGACTGACGCCGAGGATATTGCCCGAGGACGATAATGAGGGTGGAGGGTAAAAATCCCGGGATACCGGAATCATTCGCCCAGGGAGTCATTCCTGGACCTACCTCTCGTCTCGGGGGCCGTCTTCTCGTCCCCGGAAAACTCGAAGCCGGGAGCGACACCGAATTTCCCCCCCGCGGACAGAAAACGCTTTCGGGCGAAAAATAAAGAAAAATGAAAATTCAGCCGGAACTCCCACGGGGGGGAAAAAAAAAAAGACGGACGAGGGCACTCCTTTCCAGCGCAGAAAATCGCACTCGACGAGAGGAAGGGACCATACGTAGAGTCGAATACCGCGGACGAAATCGTTTTCATTATTCCCGGTGACAACGTCCCGGGGGATGAGGGAGCAAGGGGGGACAAGAGGAGGCGAGGTGACGCAACCGTCCGCGGGGCATTAAAAAGGCGCGGGATTTACGAGCGGGCCTCGCTCGTAATATCTCGGCGCCTATAAAATCCCCATATACGCGAATAAAGTGCGTATATTAACGAGTAGCGTGCGGTGCGCGCGCACACGCGGTTTTAATGCCGTCCACGCGTCGCGCGCCGGTCGCCCAGTTGGTCCCGGGCTGACGCCGCGGGCGGTTCGGGGAGGGACGACGAGGACGACGGATGCCGTCGACGGGGTGGACGAGGACGATGAGGAGGACGAGGTTGGACGCCGCGGTGGCGGTTGCCGAGGAAGGCGGAGCGGACGAAAGGGGGGAAGCGAAGAAGCGGAGGAGGAGGAAGCTAAGCGAAGTTAAGGTCCCCCGACGACTCTCCGGGGCCCCACCTCCTCCTCCTCCTCCTCTTCCTCCCTCCTCGACCGGCGATTCCTCGTATTATACCAGGTTGCGCCGAGGAATGCGGTCGTCCTTCGTTCGCTCCGAGCACCGTCCAGCCGATGAGCTGCCTAGCGTTATCCTTCGGCCCCGGGCCCCGACCGGGCCCCGACCGGGCCCCAACCCGCGGCCGGTCCTTCGCATATTCTACGCTCTCTCGGCCGGCGCGGCTGGAATTAACCCGGAATACCTGGCCGAGAGCCCTCGCTCTCTCTCTCTCTTTTCTACCCCTTGGTGGGACCCGCGCCCCCGCCCGGGGTGGGCCCGCCCTTTATTAATCCCCTCTTAATAACCTCCTTCCCTTTCGTTTCGCCCCGAGGTGGGACGACGTGGTCTCCAGAGATCGATCATCGAGGACTCGGGATGAGTCCTTGTCACTTAATCCCTTGAACTCTTACTTCCTTTTTTTTATCGAATATCGAAAGGGGCGCTGGAAGGTGAGAGAGATTTTTTTTTTTTGCAATATCGATTATTCATGGTTAACGAAGATTTCGGAATTATGAGGGATGTTCTTGACCTGGGTCATGTGGTTTCGATGTGGATGCGAAGTGGGGTGGGAACTCGGCAAGGGGAAGAGATTTCACAGCCTCCCCTTCTTCTTCCCTCTTGCTTCCTTTTCTCGGAGGTATTCCAGGCATCCGTATGGGAACGGCGATTTTCGGGGCCCTTCCGGGGACCTTCCGGGCCAGGTAGAGCGACGGGAGGAGCACTCTACCGTATTTACCTCGCTTGGTTCCCTCGGGACTCTACGCTGGCATCCCGGGAATTCCCCCCGAAACGCAGGAAAAGTCGAATCTCTCCGAGAGCAAGACTCCTCGCTATATGTATCCGCGGTATCGCCGGAGGAGGAACTCGGTCGAGTCCCGCGCCAAGTACATTCGCATCACATTTTCTTTTTTTTTTTTTAAGAAATCATGATTTTTATCAACCCTGCCGTATCCGACACCTAACGAAACGTTCCGAAACGCGCCGTGAGCATCGGGGCCTCCTTAACGAGGGTGGCCTGGATTTCGTTTTTTTTTTCCTCGCGCCTCGTGAGATCATCCTAAGGATCTTCGAGGTGCGTCTCGATCTTCCACATTTCTCGAATAACTCGACCGATTCTGTTGCAGGGTGCACCGTGAGGGGAACGGAGCCGGGGGATCCGGAGGACGGGAGAATCTAGGTAAGCCATCCTTTTCGGACGAGAGAGCCTCCGCTTTCGACACCGTCCCTGGAATCCCGGGGAGAGAAAAAGAAAGAGGGGAAAAAAAAAGAACAAAGGAGAATAACGTGAAAATGTGAAAACTTCGAAATTTCATTCGCACCTGCACGAGGCGACCTGGGATATTTACGGCCTCGTAACTCGCAGGCTCGTTGCGAAATTATCCACTCGCGATTATTCCTACCCCGGTGATTATTTGTACCCCCGCCGGTTATGCCTCCCTTCCGGACTCCTCGAGTGGCATGATGACAAATTTACTATTTCCCTCCCTCTCTTTCTTTTTTTTTCTCTCTCTCCCCTTTTCTTACCCTTTCGGCCCACCGTGCACTCTCGAGGAATGCCTGACCCCTCGCGATATCGTTATATACGGACACGCAACGCCTACTCGCTCGGGCAAAGCCGACTTTATTATAACGCCGTTATATACTGCATCACGCTCGTTAGGCAGATATGCGCGCCATGAGGAAGCGAGAGGGAGGGAGAAAAGGGGAGAAGCTACGACGCTATAAACTATTTTACGAAGCGAAGGATTCCCCGGCTACCGAACGCACTCTGCGAAGTGCACTCCTCTCGCGGTGTGCGTCAAAAAAAAAATAAAAAAATAAAAGAAAGTAAGGGAAACATTTTTATTTTTATTATCTCTCTTTCGATATCAAGTTCCACTATCCCGGGAATCGGCTCTTCGACAACGAGTACATACGTCACCCTCGCGATAAGGGAATACCCCCGTAATATCGGGTAATAATTTTCATTAATTTTCTTTTTACACCCTCGCCGATGCGTACCCATTTCATGCATGTCGGGGAAAAGTGCATCGGGGAGCGATAAGAGCCCTTCTCGAGGAAATGGCACGAAATGATCGTTACTACCAGAACCGGCGGAGGTCGTACCCCTCGGTCACCGTCGACGTTGCACGATCATTCGTAAAGGTTAAGGTACCGTACGTGGAGGAAGGGGGCAGGTCGGCTAGTTTTGCAGGAGGTAACAGTCATGCTAGACAATGACTGGCTAACGAGCTTTAACGATCGCCCGGCCAATCCCGATCGATCGGCATTGTTGTGCCCATACGCGGCGCCGCGACGTACCGAGAGATAGCCGCGAGGAAATATGTATGTACTGCTACCCGGGGCCCGATAACGAGGCTACCCCTCCGGGGTCAGCCGCATACCTCGCGGTCTCGTTCCAGTCCCACATTCTGACGCGATTAACGGCCGACCGGGAGTTTTAGGGGGAGCGGCCCCTAGGTCCGCACCCGACGGAGGTCGGCGCGAGAGTGACGCTCCGCCGCGGACGCGCGCGCGATTTTGTCGAGTCCGAGCGCTGCATCTCCGTAAGTCGTGATTTAGGGATCTCGGGGATGATTGAAAATCCAGGGTAATTTACATACACTTCTGTCGGAACCCCCTAAGGCGTAGATAAGATAATCTTTTTTTTACTCTCATATTCCTCAGGAGTGGGCGAAAATACGTAGATATACGAAGTTTTCGAATTAATTGAAATTTTAGGTTATTTTGGTTCTCTTTGGCTTTCTTCGACTCGGAATTAAGATTGGCTTACGTGAGGTAATGTCGTTTGGGTAGGAGATAGTGCAAGGAGATATCGAGATCGCTGTCGGACTATTCGGGACGCATGCGCGGGCGCTTATCTACCGCGCCGGCGCCCTGCAGGGCCGAGGAGGGAAGGGAGCACAACGGCCAATGGCGGATTTGCGCGTAATTGCGCCACTTATAAGCCCGGCAAGAAGTCGTCCGGGAACGATTCGCTTTATGCAAGGAATGCCCGGTATTATAAATGGGAGCGAGCGGGACGGAGCGAAGTCGGGCGCCGAGGCGCTCTTATTTCGTTTAATTATGGAGAATGCTCAGGCCCGATGCAGTAATGGCGCGCGACCTCGCTCGGGCCCCTTTCACAGTTTTTTGTTACATTTATTTTTGATTTTCCCCCGGTTTATTTCTTTTGTTCGGCAAGATACTCGGCCAAATCAAGGATTAGAATCGGCGACAGCCGTATTCGACCTTTTCTATACACCGAGGATAAAAAAAAAAAGAACCAGAGAAATATAATGGCACCTATGAAATGTTTCGATAATTCAAAGAATAATTATTTAACCAGTATAAACTCGAATGAATTGGTTGCAACGTTTCTTCGGAATAATGGAGATTTATTCCGGTTTACTTCGAGTCGAATTTTTGAAGAAATATTTTGTTGATTGGATGATTTTTTTTCTTTCGCCCAATTTATCATTTACCATTCGAGTGATTAAACTGGTCGCGAGAAAGAGACAGAGGGTGAAGACGCGGGAGATGGTTTCGAATCTTTTGATAGATTGGTCCAGGGGGTTTAAGGGGGCCCCTTCGCGAGATCGTAGGGCCCTCGACGGGGAAAGGGCCCGGACGATCTATGGGGCCAGGGGGGCGGGCATTAGAATGAAAAGTGGGGAATTTACGTCCTCGTAAAAGCCCGCGAGATTTCTAGGTTTATTGCTGAAAATGCTGGCCGGCTCTCGATTTATAGGCGAGCAGCCGCGGAGAATTCTATCGGTCGTTCGGTCGTCTTACGTGCCGGGACGACCCCATAAACGTGCCGTAAGGATTTCATTGCGCCCTCGGTCTTTCTCTCTCTCGGCCGCCCGGCCCGCCTAGCGCCGTCTCTCTCCCTCTCCCTTTCTCTCGCGCAAGCTCGCGGCTTCGGCAGCCTCCACTCCATTCCGGATACCCCACTACAGGGATGACCGTGAATCGGTACGTACACCCTGATAAAGGAACCGTTCGACGAGTCCTTCGATGACGAAACCTCTCCCAATTAAAATTGTTAAGGGTCTAGAAAAGAGAATACAGGAGAGAACAATTGATACCGCGCTCTCCCAATAATTGGCCAATTAGACCCGAGTCATTCGATCGGCATTTTCCTTGGCGCGCCGATGTCCGATTACCCATTATCACGGGATATCTCAATCCTTAAGGATCATCCTTGATACCGATTTATGGGGGAGGTTAGGGGATTTCCTCGGACGAGCGCCATTGTTGCGTGGATCCGCGACTCGTCGAGATCGGTTCGTTCCATATGTCACCGGGTACGCCCGGGAGAGCGAGAGAGAAAGAGCACCCCGGTCGGACGGCATTCCTTCGTGATTTGCGAACGTTTCGGTAAACGTTCGACATCGGGCGCTCGGTGTTTACGTCCGTTCCGGTATCCGCGGTGTGTTTCTCCGGTTCTCTTTGGAGGTTAGGTCGCGCGGCCTGGCCGATCTTTACGACTCGATTCAGAAGTCGCTCGCGATCGGGGGAGAAAAATCGAGGAGGGATCGACCCGACCCGTCGAGTTTATGACGCCGACCCGGAAGAGTGAAGAGAGAACAGCCCGGAGGGACGAGAGAAGACCAACTAGATTTGTGTTTTCAAGATATTATTTAGTCAATGAGCGGGCACTCTCGTTTCTTGGGAACGTTTCACGTTTCACGTTTGTTGTCCCCGTCGAGCTGCATCTGATCTTTGCGCATCCTCGAGGCTATAGCGGGGACGAAGAGGTCGGGATCGAGGTCCTCGGGGTCCCTGGAATAATGGGCCCACCTTAATATCCGACTGGCGAGCAGGCCGATAAGGAGGCACATCAGGAATCCCAGGGGACAGTACCACATGTAGGAGATGCGGTACAGGTAGAAATAGGAAGAGCCGTCGTCGTGGACCCTGGGATGGAAAATCGAAGATGGGGATTAAATCGCGCATAATCGGTCGCTTATCTTGATTAGTCGCGATAACCTAGAAAACCGGGACTTACGGGGATACGATCGACGAGGTCCAGGTCCCGTTCAGGGCGGTGTCGTTGCAGCCGGAAGTGGATACATCCAGGGTCGGAATACCGGGCTTCGGCTGGCCAAAGCCGACCCAGAGCGAGAACATCAGGGAAAGAAGGAACCCGACGACGGCGCCCTTCTCCTCGACGTGTTTGCAGAACATGCCGAGAGTGAAGAGGCCCAAAGTCGGGCCCCCGACGACCCCGAAGATGGTCAGGGCAGCCTGAAGAACGCCCCCGAGGTGCTGGGCCAGGAAGGCTACGGCGAGGCAGACGCCCCCGACCAGGATCACCAGCACCTTACTGACGAGGATGGAACCACTCGGGGATATCGTCTTCCCTCTGAAATGGCGAAGAAAAAAAAATTACATCGAAATGAAGAGTTTCGGGGATTCGGCACACTCGTTTTGCGTCATACCTGGCTCGACAGGCGGGCCTGATGAAGTCCTCGAGGACGACCGCGGCGACGGAGTTCAGGGTGGCGGAAATGGTGCTGAGGCCCGCGCTAAAGATGCCGGCAACGAAGAGCCCCGGGAACCCGGGGTACCGGGACAGAGTGTCCATTACGTAAAGCGGCATCAGCTGATCGTTCTGCTGGATCCGGCCGGCGGCCACCGGGTCGCAGTCCTTGTACCTGGAGTAGATGGCCAGCCCGGAGAAGCAGGTGACGAGGGACATTACCGAGGCGATCGGCCAGCTCCACCAGAGCGCCGCTTGCGCGGACTTTAAATCTCTGATGAAAGGGATAAAAAAATGACAGACATAGCATAAATGAGGAAAAAGGAAAATTATCCCCACGGAATGCATACTTGATCGTCAGCATCCTCTGCACCTGCACCTGGTTGACGCCGTACAGAGAGAGGTACGTGAAGAATCCGCCGATGGTCAGGCTCCACCAGGTGTGTCTCACGGTTGGGTCGATCGATATGCTGAGAAGAACCCGAAGAGGAGGAATTAAAGTGATACGAAGGGGTCATTATATATGTATAAACGTGAAAGTATTTAATGTATATATAACACTTTCGTAACACCCGAAGGGGCTAAGGGGGGGTAGGAGGACGAGAGACTTCGATGAGGGGATAGGAAGTACCTGTCGAACTGAATCCGGGATCCTTCCTCGGCGATCTCCCAGATCCGACCTATGGATCCCACCTGGAGGGTCGCGGTGACGATCACCGTCAGGATGCCCAGGAACATCAGGACGCTCTGGAAGATGTCGGTGACGAGGACTGCCTTGATACCTCCCAGGGCCGAGTAGAAGATGCAGACGAGGCCGATGACGATGATGCTCCAGGTTTTGGAGAAACCCGTCGTAGCCTCTAGAGCGAGGGAGGGGGCGTAGAGCACCACACCTGTGTAGAGCAACAGTTGCACGAGGAACGCCGCACTGGCGATCACCCTGGTCACCTTGCCGAAACGCAGCTGCAAGTACTGCAATGGGGAAGGTGTTGTGATAAACCCTCTACAAAATGAATGCTAAACCTCAAATGAAAAATCCAGGAGTAATCCCCCTTCACCTACGCGCTATCAGTCACATTATCCCGTGTTGGGTACATTTTTTACCCAAAGGGAGAAAAGAATTAAAACGAAGAGAAGGACGACCGGTGCCGTTGCACCTGCCGCGATCGGGCGTTTATTTCCGATCCGTTCGATCGTTTACTGCGTATAGTCCAGCCTAGGCGTAGAGTCTACGTGTTTTACTTTGGAGTATACCGCTCATTGTTCGCCCGGCTGGATTATGATCCTCATATTTTAAGAACGATCTCATTGTGCCGGTAACGCTATCCGATCGTTAAAACATCATCGCGCGGCTTGGACGACGTCTACGGGATATGGAGAATAGCGGAGGGAAATTACGCCTTCGCGGTACCCTGGAGAGAGGAAGACCCATTATTACGTCGAGGCGCAGCCTCGAGCCGGGTACATTGTACGGATGTCGAAAACACGGCCTGGAAATGCATATGCAAAACAAACGGACGGTCGGAGGCCGTACCTGGAAGGCGCTGGTGGCGCCTAGGCGGAAGAATACCGGCAGGTAAAGGTACGCCGCGAACGGGGTCGCCAGTCCGTAGGAAATGTTGACCACCGCGTATTGGGTTCCGTAGACGTAATTCTCCGAGCTGACTCCGAGGAGGCTGATGGCCGACAGGTAGGACGCCATAAGCCCCACGGCCACGGGGGCCACCGACATGGCCCGGTTCGCCACGAAGTATTCCTAGGTTTAGTTAAACGGGGAGAAAAAGAAATTAGCAAAGTCGGTTATAACCTAAAAAGTCTCTCCCTAGAGTTCCTACGAAAAACAGGGAATTGTTACAGTCAGTGAAAAAAAAAAATGATTTTCAGGGATTTCCTTGGTATCTGAAAATTCTCATTTTTAAGCTTAATTTGGAGAATTTTTTTTTTGAACTTCGATTCAAGCTCGTAGTTAATGATATTAAGAGTGATATCGAAATTACTGTGACTTTAAATTTGAAACTCGGGGTAAACTGAATCGTGAACTTTAGAAGTGGGAATTTAAAGAGATGTATTTTAGGAGTTAGTTTGATTTGTTTAAACATTTTTGGAGGAGGTAAATAGTGGGAGGGTTGGATAGGGAAGGGCAAAGTGGCGAGAATCGGGGCGACAAGAAACCGGCGGGGGCTCGATCCGCATTCGTGTCGCTCGTCGCGCGAGCTCTCGGTGATCGATCGATCGATCGATCGATCGGTCGAGAGCGGTCGACTCAGCCGCGTAGAAAAGAAAGGTGCGAAGAAGCGGACGGATGGAACGAGAGACCGACGGCCGATAATTACCTCGGTAGTTTTCTGCCTTCCGCCGGTAAGCCGGTAATAGACGCCGATGCCGGAACTGATAAGCAGTGTCGCAGCGCACACCGCGTAGTCCGCGACGCCGAGCGTCGCCGCCATTTTTCTTCTCAGACCGGCGAATTTCCGGACGCGATTACGGACGGATGCCTAGAAACCTTAAAAAAAAAAAAAAGTAACGAACAGTTTTCAATTATTAATTAACTGTCAATATGCATCTTATCCTTAGCAATTTTTTTTCGCGTGCCATGGAGACCTTGACAGCCGAGTTTTTACGGAATTCGCGAACGACGCGAGAGGTTCGTTCATTCCATGGAATTCAAAACACTCGCGTGCACTCGCAGCAAAATTGGACCCCGAGGAATGTTTGTTTATGCATTTCGCTACGAGGCGGCTAAGCGTTTTTTTCTTCTCTCTTTTTTATTTATATCCCAATGGGGACCGTGTACGGTGCGAATTTTTTGAAATGCGACTCCAGGAGAGAGAGGGAGAGAAATAAAAAACTAACGCGGCCGGCGACTTAACGCAGGATCTCCTTCCGCGTCGCCTGCGCGCGACCGACTAAATGGCCGGCGAAGACACGTGCGCCGAAGCGATCAGGCGATGACGCGATTTATCAGCGGGAATTAATTTACTCTACATGCTCGTAAGCGTGAAATACTGTTTGAGACGTCTGCCGGTCGTATCTTTATGCCTCCGCGATATTGCAATCAGGTGTCTCGTGGCGCCTCGGAATCGGGTGATTCCAGGTGATATACTATCTCCGGGTCAACGGTCGTCGACGTAACGAATTCCCGGATTTTTTGCGACCTCTCTGGTTTTTCTTTTTTTTCTTTTTTCTTTTTTCCCGCGTCAACCTTTTCGCCTGGCAACGGTTGGCGGTCGAAATCCCGCTCGCGCCGGTCTTCCGCGCAGGATTCCCCGCGACAGTCGAGTAGGGGGACAGCGAATTAAAGCGCGGCCGATGCGCGCAGGCCTCGGTCGCGGTCTGTTAACCGGCGCTTGTCTGCATACGTACCCTGGGAGAGACTCGCGTATGACGGACGCGCCCATAAATAATATTACACGTACTCTTGGGGAGGCGCGTACGCACGAGTCCGCTTCCGCATTCCCGCGCAGCTCCGGCGTCTCTCGGCGCGGGCGTCCGGATCGCCTTTGGGCGGCTCGCCTTCGAGCGGCGCGAGTTCGGCCGAGTCCGCCCGTCCTCGGGAGCCGCCGGCCGAGCTCGGCAGCGCTCGGCCGAGGTCGGCCCCGCTCGGTGGGGTATAAAATGGACGGAGCAACCGCGCGGGAATCATTTTTCCGGGAAGCCCGGTGCGCCGCTCTCGGGGGAAGGGACCGACCGACCGGTCGCCCGGGCGCTTAGTCTCGCGCATTGTCCGCCCGGGAGGACCGGGCATATAAATTATCGGCTTAATTAGCGATTTTAATAACTCCCCCCCTCGTTTTTTCAAAAACGCGTAACGCACGCTACAGATCGCCCGGGAAGCATTAAATCGGTATGCTAATGAGACGTTGCGCGTCGTTACGTCGATGCAATAAACGAGGGTCAATGGATATTACGCGGGACGTGTCAAGGCGCGTTTCTCCTCCCTTAAGGTTGCGATGAAGGGAGCAGTACTAACGGTACATCCGGTTGCGAGAAATCGCCGGAAGTAATGTCGACAAAGGTTCTCGTTTGCACTCGAGTACGGATACGTGCCCACGAGGGGAACCCTTGACTCTCTCGCCTAGTCACCTCTCTCTCTCTCTTTCTCCCTCTTTCTCGCTCTCAAGACGGGATGAAGAGGTGGGGGAAGGAAGAGAAATATGCGGCAGCATTCCGCACCTAAGGTCCAATTACCGAG
This sequence comes from Orussus abietinus, assembly GCF_000612105.2. Taxonomy (NCBI): domain Eukaryota; kingdom Metazoa; phylum Arthropoda; class Insecta; order Hymenoptera; family Orussidae; genus Orussus; species Orussus abietinus. Next base: position 1,983,022 of record NW_019396012.1, read on the forward strand.
CTTCTGCAGTTTCACGCCGCGTCCAAGTGCGAATTCGCTGGACTTTGAGAGAGCAGCTAACTCCTCGAGAGGCGATACGGAGGGAAAACTTCCTCCTGCGTTTCTCTTTCTATTTTTTATTTTATTTTTTTTTCACGGCTACCTTTCCCTCCCTTTTATTCCACGGTTTAATTCATGCCTCGTCGCCCTGTATCGCGACATCGGTGTTTGGATAATCCGTCCGTTTTCCTTGGTAACGTATCTATGGCGAGCGAGTTTCTCCCGCTATCGCGATCTCCGAGCGAGTTCGCCGCTCTTGCCCCAGTGAACTCGAATGGCGAATTAATCGAAGACACGTAAAACCGCGGCATTTAAGCGATGCCGTTAACGAAGTCCCGACTTTCTCGGCCGGGCTGAAATCCGTCCGAGTTCACGAGGGCCCGTTGTTTAAGGAGCCCCTTTTCGTAGAAACTGAGGGAAAAAACAATCGACTCGGTCGACACATGCATTGCGACCACAAGATCATGCGAAATCCTCCAGAAATTCAAGCCCGTTTCCACACCTCACGTTAACCGAAGTTTAATTAGTTAACGGCAGGTTTAAACCGCGTATAATCCAGTTAAACTTCGGTTAACTGGAATTGGGTAACCAGGTCTGACTAAACGAAATTCATTTAAATCGACAAGGTGAATTTTTCTTCCCGATAAAATAATCGTTTCTTGCAATTATATTTATATATGTAGTAATCGGCGGAGATCAAAGTGATTTACGGTAATGGACGCGCCCGCGACGAAACGGCGAGGGTCTCCTTCGGATAGAGACACCTAACCGACACCTAGCACCCCGTGGGTGGGTGTGTGGGTGGCAATGGATAGACCTAGAGGTGTGTGCACGTATGCCTCGGTGTATGCCTAAGTAATTAGATTTGCTCGAGAGAGAGCCGCTCTCTGCGGCTCGAGCGAGACGCGATGGTGGGCAGCTCGGCTCGGTTTCTTACTCATAACCCTGGTATGTAGTCCACATTGTTTATATACCCTCCCACGTGCGTTTACGCTTAACGCCTTTACATTTTACGCTCGACCTCTTACGTTTTACGATTTACGCTTTACGTCCCGCACCCTCGCCTCCGTTTCGTCTACTCGACGATCTCTGGATAGCTCGAGCAATATCCTTCTTTACCGAGAAAAAGAAAAAAAAAACATCCATCGAACCAGAGAAACATTTCCTTAGTTTAAATAATTATTATTTCACTGAAACAAACTGGAATAAATCGGACGCAACGTTCTTTCGGTATCGTGAGAATTTATTTCAATTCGAGTAAAATAATTGGGAAGATGTTTCTTTGACGCTATTTATGGAGATATTGCTCTGGGTCAATGAATGTTTTCCCTCTTCCCCCTCGGATGAGAAAAAAGGAATGGTCGCGAGATTCGCGTTACACATAAATGTGCAGTAAAATTGCAACGGGATCGGAGGAGCTCTCGGCCTCGGAAGGAGTACTTCTGGACTCGCCTGGATATTTTAGCCGCGCATTCGCCTCGTAATGCGCCTTTTCGCGAGAGGAGATAGAGAGAGAGAGGAGGAATGCGAGGAGGTATGCACGGGCTGCACGCGGTGCACCGAGCGCATAGCGTACCCACGCCGTTATACGAGATAATAGAGCGCTTTTTCCACGGCGGGGCCTCGGTCGCCTCGGAAAGATACTTCCTTGGATTATTAAAATTCTTCCGCCGAGAAAACACGCCGGGGGTGAGGCGGCCGATTAAGAGCGCGCGTGGGAAGCGCGCGCACGCTCTTATGGCATCCGTCTCGGTATATCTATCCACGTATGATCGTCGACGCGATTAACGTCTCGAAGCCTACTAGCTAACGTGAGAACACTTTGCGGGAACTGATATTGGTTTGCAAACGTTGCAGTGAGGACGCTGGGCGTAGCGGCGACGACATGAAGCATGCAGCATGCGCGGTAGCGGTGTCACGGCTGCGCGGTCCTGCCTTCAACCCCTGGTGTCCGCCAGCCGCTACCTCGCCGTACACGCCCTCCCTGGTGATCCCCTCTACTTCGTCGTCGAGGTGAGACTCCGTCATTCTGTCCTAAAATTCGAGAAAGCATAAGAATTCAAAAATACCCTACTCCGAGCGCGACCTATGCTTGCCTTCTATGACGGTACGCGGTGTTGATAAGAGAGAAAAAAGAAAAAGAAAAAAGATTCAATGAACCAAAGAAATATTCTCGTTAATTCAACGAATTCCACTGAAATTGTCGTAATTACAAAGAAACGTTCCAGCGAATTTATATCAGTTCGAGGGAAATAATTAGTCGTTAGAGGGAGAAGATATTACTTTGGTTCAGTGATGTTTTCTTTTTTCTCGGGGTATCCAGCGGAAAATTTAATGCGATTGTGGATTGCTGATTTTCATGAATGCCAGGTCGAGGGCCTCGGTCTGGCAGTCGTGAAGTTCAAAGGGATCGCTTTACTCTAATTTTCAATTATTACCCAAGATTGAGAACCCCATCCGGGCGCAATGTTCGCGCGCGCGAGGGCACTTAATCGCGCGGATGGATTTCCTAATGGCGGGCGAGAATCGCCTTCGGTAGCGTGGGCGTGTGAGGGGAATAGGTTATGCGAGAGAAACTCCTCGCGGCCTCTTTAGCGCGAGCGATCCCTACTTGGACGCGCGGCCGATCCGCGGCGGATCGCTCGGCTCGAGTTTTCTGGAAACCTTCGACTTTCGAGCCGCCTTCGAGGAAACCGGGCATACCGATCGTATCTTTCCAGTCTTCGTTGCTTTCGTGCCCTCTTAGACGGCTCGAGATTTCCCGAGAGGCGAGATTCGCCGCGGCGAGGACGCCTTCGCGGATACCAAAACGATGCCTCCCCGCAGTAGGCATAAATCATATCGAACGATCGATAAATCCTCGCGATTCTCAATCCGTGCGCTTTAATCGAGTTCTATATCGTCCACGGGTTATATTACATGTTATACGATATAAATTACATTAAACGCGTAGACTCTAGTAGCAAGGATTTATCGTTCCGTAAGTAGGCACTTTCGGCGCGTCAGGGAGTCCAGGGTGAAAAATGTCACGCGACTTCCGTCGAACTTTCGACCGGTTCCTCGTCCTCTCCGCGTCGACGCGCCGCGGGCAGTCCGACGCCCGACGCGCCCGGTTGGACTCTCTCTTCTGCGAGGTATCCGCGAAGGGTCCAAAGTCGGACGCGCAGCTGCCGGCGTCGCGGGACCTTGCGCGCGCATGCCGCGCCGCCGACCTTGCGCGGTCTCGACTCAAAAGTTTCCAAGGATGCCGCGCCAAACCTGGAGGAGAGTCCGGGCTTTTCAGGCATTCCGAGGCAGCCGCGGATCTGGCAGAAGGTGGAGGCCGTCTAATTGCGGCGTTAACGAGCTCGTTAGCTAGCAGGCTCGCGGTTTTCCCCGGCGCGCTCTCCTGCGCCGCCGCCGCCGCCATCTTGTTTCCGCTGCTTCCCACGAGTCCCTGGCGGATGCGACGCCGCTGCCCTCTGGTGCATCCGGTATTCCGGCCTCTCTTTCTCTCCCCTGGATCTTCCCTTCCACCTCTCCCGTGGTTTCTCGGGCCGGCCTGTTCCCAGGATAGGAATTTAACGAGCCAACGCTAATCGATCTTTAATTCGATCTTCACCGTCCATCCTGCGCGATCGATCGCGCGATGGAAGATCCTCGGCCGGGGCGGTCGGCGTGCGCGCGCATGCCCCCCGAGAACCGTCGAGAGACTCATACGGCAGCGAAGTGAGGTTAGGTCGCGGAGTATAAGTACCAAATGCATATCGAGGGCTGTCTCCCTGATTGGTTTTTCGACTCGACGCTAGGAGATTAAAAAAACCGATCGGAACATGACCTTAACATGGCTTACAACAACGTAAAAAAATTTCGTCTCTATAAAACTTGATGCGCCGAATCGTTTGAAATCTTGCAACGTGAATGCGTAGGCTACGAGGAAGGTTCTAACCCCCATGAAATTTCGAAGCTTTTTAAATTTGTTTAAGAACATGTATTAATTTTTGGTAAAAATCTGTAATTTCACGGGGGTCGGGACCTTCCTTATGGTCTTTATATTCAGATTATAAATTTTGAAACGATTCGATGTAAAGCTCCGTGCTACTTTGACGCACCCTTAACTTCTCGCGACGCTCCCGCCGCGCCCAGTGGGACAGCCCTGCGAATGAGCGCTCCGAGGTGGCGGGTAGTCCGTTTTTCGCGGTTTTCACCGGTTCTACGTTTTCCCCGAGGCGAAAGCGTCATCGCGGCCGCGAGGGAAGTGTCATTGCCAAGGTTTTCCTCGGTCGACGGTTGCGGCTCGGCGTTTCGAGGCCGTTGCCTTCGCCGCCTCCGTCGTTAGAGCCACCTACGGAGAGCCGCGCGCCAAGGTAGATAATAAAAGCGAAGGTACGGAAGGTACTCGGCGCGGCGTCATCCGGTATACCTTCTCACACGATAGGATCTACCTAATTATACCCCGGGCTCATTTGTACCGACAAATCTGGATCCCCGGCCGAGGAAATTCCCCGTTCTGCATCGCCGTCTTCCGCGGTGCACCGGGCCGCGCCAAGGAGGCCGGAACGACGCCGAGCTGCATTCCGATGCATTTCTTCTTTTCCCATCTCCCTCGCGTCTTGGCTCGCCTCCGGCGGACTCCTTCTCTCGAACCTCGCTTACTTCGACCTCCGACCTCCTATCCTTCCTTTTCTTCTTCTACCTTTTCCTCCTTTTTCTGATCGTGTCGCGTCCTCGAGCCGACGTTTCCCGACGAGTCGAGCCTCGCGATGACAATTCCGTGCCGAGTCCCCCGCGGCGTGTGCCAACCCACGCAATGCGGTCGGCTTATACGGACTCTGGTATGCGGTGCGCTTTCACCGTTTGCGATATCCCTGTACGTGTACTCGCGTACCTGCGTGGTACGTGTCATAAGTAGAGGCCCCTCCGCGAGATGCATCTGCCGGTCCTTTTACATTCTCCTCCGAACGCCGCGCGTAATCACGGTTATCCTGAATGTGCATCCCGAACGAGTGGGCCGATAAGTCCTTGCCTAGGTGCGAGTCTCGATTTTTTTTCTCTATAGAAAAAAAAAAAAAAAGAATTAATAGTGAATAATGAGAATAGTGACTCAAAGTGACGTTTGAAGGGTCGGGAACCGTTTCATACTTAACCTCGTGAATTTGCTCCATAGTAAGTCCTGACAGCCATGAAATTTCATTTTATTTAAAAAAATGTCCATAAAGAAATTTGAAAAAAAAAAATAGAAATTTCATACCTTTCGCGTCATCTTAATGCCATCGGCCACGGCGAACGTGTCGGAGATTTGAATGAGAGATCAGTCAAAAAGGAGGAAAATAAAAATGAATGATGATAGGTGAACCTGGCAAGGACTCTACAGTTTTTATCTCCTTTTAAGTCTTCCCGGCCAGATAATTTCCCGATATGGTGTCGAGGTATAAAATGATTCTCCCGATCGTCCCAAGGGACGACCTCTTGGGGCAGGTCGCCGTCTCGACGTCCAGGGTGGACGAGCCATTACCTCGGGTGCTAATTTCCTGGCTACCGTCGCCGGGAGAATAGCTCGGTCGGACGTCGTCGGAGAGAAACTCCCTTTTATAGGTAGCACGTGTTAATTGCCGGCGGTGGCAGTCTCGCCACGGGCGCATGCAGTAGTTTTCACTTTCGCTCGCTCCGAGGAATGTCCTTTTTCCCTCCTTTTCCCTCTCGCGGATCCCCCTACGATCTGACAAACTGGAATTTCACCTCGCCTCGTCTCTAGGAGGTCAGGGGGTGACCATTCTGACGGGCGTTAACTCCACGTATCTCGTTGCAGGCCAAGTCGAGAGTAAAGGAGGTCTACGCGCAGACATGCCTTCTTCTCGGCCAACAGGGCATGCGAGACTGCGAACTCTTCGGCCTGGCAATATTGTCCGGTAAGTGGCTCCTCTTGATACATTAAGCCCCGGGATAGTATTTAACACCCCGATAAAAATCCCCGTTTAAATCAACATACACGAAAAAAAAAAAAAGAAAAGAAAAAAAAATGTCCCCCTCTAGCAGGGAACAACATTGCCCTTGCAATTTTTCCTCTTACCGTTCTTTTTCCCATTTTTATTGCTCGTTCGGCATCCGAGTTAAATAATATTAAAAAATATATACATGTTACATTTAATTAAAGTAAAGACTCACCGATGCGGTAAATATGCACAAGGTTAGGTGTACTTGTACATTTTCTAATTTGTCATTTTTATCAGTGCGCGATATGTTATTGTAATCTACGAATGACGGTCCGAAGGGGGTGGATGCTTAACCTTCCAGGGAAGCCTCCGGGAAGATCGAAGTGAGGTTGATACAGTTTTGTCGTTAATTGTTTTTCGGGCGGGTAGGGGAGATTACGGAAAAGGGAATAAAAGAGGGCCTACTGCCGATTCCGGACGAAATCGCCTCGCGCAGCATCCCCGGGTTAGGGCGGACGAGATGCGGAGAGACGGGCCCGTTGATCGCCGAGAGTAGCTCCGCGATATTCGCCTCGAATTACCACGGGACTTCTTTTTTCCAATCCGCCCTTCCGCCGCGAGGGCCGCCTCTCGAATTACCGAAGCCTACGCGAATTATTTGGGTGTCGCGTTTCGCGTGTAGCGAACGGCGGAAATCATCCGTGAGGGCGAAAACAAGGAATTAAATGGGCGGCCAGATTTTCCTGCGGCTCTGCCCCCTCGCTTTTGATAAGGAGAGAACAGAGGGGGATCGGCCAAGAGAGAAAAGAAGATAGGAGATAAAATCGCGATCATCCGTGCGCAGAGCATTAGGGAAACTTTTTGGAATTTCGAATTTTTTGCGGCACTTTAAGGGTCCTCGGAGCTTTCCCTCGTAATTCCGGATTTTGCGTAATTTTGCGAATTTGGCGGCACTTTTAAGGGTCGCGAGCTTTCGCTCGAGGGGAGGCCCAACGGTCCCAAAAGTCGGGGCGATAGGCGACGCGGCGACGTCCCGCGTCCCGAATCGGCCGTCGAAGATTTCGGGGCCCGAGGGGGCCCGGTGGGGATAAAAGTTGCACAAACATTAAACGGGTCTGAAACTCTTGACTAATCTTGAGGTCTTTCTGCATACCGTGGTCCCCTCCCCCCGTCGGGGGGGAGGCCGGGGCCTCCCTCGCCCTTTCCTCCGCCGGGCCCCACTCGAGCCGGTCGGACGGGTCCTCCCCCCGGCCCGCCCCTCCGCCGGACCCTTCGGGCCCCGCTCCCGGTCGCCCGAGCCCTCTCCCACATTCCAGGGGGCCCCATCACGGCGCGGTTAAGGCTCGGGCGGGTTTTGAGGCGCGCGAGGCACGGCACGACCGGGGAAAAAAATCCACCTGAAAAACCAGAACAAGTAGAAAAAGGCCCCGCTCGCACCCTCGTGTGTGCGTGCGCGCGCACCCTCCCGCGCGCGAGCGCCTAGACGCGCGTGGGCCCGCGGGCCCCCGGTAGGGTTGGGGAGGGAGGGGGAGTAGGAATGGGAAGGGGAAAGGGGCTCCGCGACGAGAGAAGGGCCCCGCGGGGCGAGGAGACGGATGTGAATTTTTGGCAAAAGCATCCTCGTCCCCGAGTCCTTCCAAAGGACCCTTCGCCTTCCGAGTCGACGTCGCGGAATGGCACGGGCCCAAATCGGCCCTCGCGCCGAGACATCCACGTCTACATTCTTGGGATGACTCCGGGTCATTTAAATTCCAGGATAATGGGGAAGAGTTAATGGCTGTTAATACGGTTACCATGATCTGCGTAAAACGGGGGCGTGGAGAAATTCCGGGGGATAACGAGTGGTGGCCCCCTAAGAAATTCGACGATAGGCGTTCGCGCTATCGGTGACAGGGGATAAGTCAGGAAAACGTCAGAGCGACGGCTACCCTTGGACGAAAATAATAATCGTCGACGGCGGTCCCGCGGGAGCGATCCACGGGATACGTCAAAATCCCTCGGGTAAGGCGCGCCCGGGGAGACGCTCGCGCGTAGCGTTGGGCCCGGCGAGCGGCGCACGAGGGAGAGACAGAGACGCCGCGATGCGGGATCCCGGGCGGGCGAGAGAGAGGGAGAGGGTGGAAAGCGAAGTAGGAGGACCCTCGCGTATGCGGGCGAGGGACGGAGAGGGCCCGAAACGCGAGTTTCCGAGGAGACGGAGCGAGAGGGAGAAGGAAGGATGACAAGAGGGCGAGAGGAGGGAGGGGGAGGGAAAGCGCGCGCGCGAGCCGGACCGCCTAACGGAATCCCGGGTGTCCACGTGCGCGCGAGAGAGACGGCGAGCGGGGAGGCGATAAATGAGAGAGATAACGAGCGCAGCCGGGGAGGGAGAGGGAGCGAGAGAGGGCGCGGCGATGCTCGGCAGGCGAGCTAGCGAGAGAGAGGGAGCGAGCGCGAGCCGGCCGGGGGAAAGGGGCGCGAGAGAGACGGAGAGCCCCGGGTAAGACGGTAGCCCCGGTGATTTGTATAGGGCCCGTCGTCCCCCTCCCCGCCCCCCGAGGCGCGCCGCCGCCCGCGCGGCTCCCTTCGGGCCCAAGAATGTGGTAGGAGAGCCTCGACCGCGCGGCGCGCGCGAGAGTGAGACGGAGCGACGCGTGCGGGTATATATATACCCCGCGTAGGCGCGGCAGGGCGGGGAGGGGAAGGGGACTGGCGAGCCAGCGGAGACGCTGGCGGACTCGGGCGCTGCGCGCCGCCGCGACGGGGACCCAATGTCCCTTTTTTTACCCTCGAAACTCTCATAAACAACACCTCTTGCCAATTGCCTTACGTTACGACGCCCTCTTTCTCTCTCTCTCTCTTCCTCTCGGTCGGTCTACCTCCTCTCGCGCATGCTCGCGGGACCTCCCCTCCCCTGACGGGCCCCCTCCGTGGGGAGGCGAGGGGAACGGGGGGTCGGGCCCGAGGATCGCGACGACGAGAGCGCCCGGCCGAGGACGGGGCGCGTCCGCGCTCGCGCGCCCCGTGCGCGCCCGTGAATGGCTCATTCATAAGGCGTAATGGCGTTTTATAAATTGAACCGCGTCCCCGTTTGATTTATTTTACGCGGGGCCCCTAATGAAGGCCCGGTGCCGGGGACCACGCGGCCGCGGCGGACCCGGCCCGGCGTCGCCGCCGCCGCTGCGCCGGGGGTGAAGCCGGGGGCGGTTCGGGGGTCCGAGGATGTATCGGGTAGCAGCTGGCGGGCCCCTTCCCCCCCAAGCCCCCAACCCCCCACCTCTCTTCCCGTCTTGGGCCCGTTCGGCCCCGCCGCCGCCACGAGGCCCGACCGCACCGTCGCCGGACGCTCGGTCTGATGCGTGTAGCGTGTTTTATTCCTCGGAATAATTTGATCGGGATGAAATATGCGATGAGGTCCGGATAGTGCCCCCCGGGGGGTGGTGGGAGCCACGTTTTATCCCCCCCTCCCCCTATCGGGCCCCCACCCACCTTCCGACGCCGTTGCCCCTGCCACCTCGGGCCTGGCGCGCCGGAACTCCATCCATCTTCCGTAAAACGCAACCCGGGACCCGGACCCCCCTCCAGGGGCCGACATTAGCGCCGAATTCTTGCAGGTGTCGCCGGATGTACCTCCGCGCGGGTTTTACGGAGCCCGCGCACCGCCATCTTGACGCCGCTGGGCCGACTCGATTTCTCGAAAATTCGAATCGGCAAGCGATTCGCACCGAGCCCGAGAACGGGGAACGTTCTCACGGAACGGGGCCGAGTCGGACGTATCCTTACCCCGGTTAACGAATGCCGGGGAAAACGGCCGAACGACCGGAGAAAATTCAGGGAACGGACGTTCCGTGAGAGAGGGCGAGAGCGCCGCGAGATCGCCCGCCTCGGATCCCGGCGCTCTCTCGGTAATCAAGGGTGATTACCGCTGTAATTACGGTTACGCCGCATTGTTGCGGCAGCGGGCATTGTTTCTTTCTGGGAAACCCGCCGAGTTTATGGGGATCGTTCCCCGTCGCTTCTTCTGCGGCCCCTTCTTCGGCCGGATCTCTTCCTCCTGTCGCGACGCGGCCGGGGCCTTACCCTCGGCCATCTTGGTTCCCTTCGAGCCTTCTCTCCATCGCTTACCGTGGCGGTAATAATTGGCAGGGTAATTTCCGAAAATTCGGTTTCCCGAATCCAGGGTAGAGGCTCGTTTTCGAGCTCGATCGAAGGGGATCCCCTGGGACGCGAGGGGCCCGTGGGCCCTATGGGGGCGATGGGGGGCTACGCGAGAGGGTCGGGGTTCGTAGCCCGCGGGCAGCATTCCCCGGTAATGGCCGGGTTATACCTTGAGTAACACAGGTGCCCTCCGCCACCCGAGGGGGACGAGGGCCGGCCGCGCCGGGCCCGACCGGGCCCGACCGGACCGGAGCGGCAACTGATTTACGAGTCGCGCGGCCACACGTGCACGCGGCGACGCGTTATGTGCGCATGCGCCGTTTCGGCCGGCCGCGGATTGCGCGACTCTTTGGGCCCCATTGTTCTCGACCACGTGGTCGGGCCTGACGGAACCGCGGCGAGGTTTCGAGGTTAAGGCGAGGTGTCCGCGGGATTTCGCGACGGCGCCCTTGGGTAAAAATTTATTTATATATACTTGGGTACATATATGTATATATATATAAATATGTATATACATGTATGCATACTTGTAGCGGGGTATAAAGCGCGCGAGCGTTGGGCCTGAGTCGCAGGTTCTGAATAAACCGCGGCCCTCTCTCCCCTCCTCGGTCCCCTCCCCTCCTGGCGAGTGCATTCTGACGCATCCCTCTTCGTCCCACCTCCGGGCCCGGCATGGGGCAGAAGGAGACGGAGAGAGGCGAGGTGGTCCCCTCGCCGAGCCATTAGTGCATTACATCCCCGACTCCTTCCTTCATCCTTGGCTGGCTCCACCGCGGAATGCGGCTCTCCACTCGCAGTCGCTATGGCATTCGTGGCTCTCGGCCGGCCGGGATGGCTGTATCTCGGCCAAATCGGAATATGCTAAGCGCACCGCCACTCGATCATCCCGCCTATCTAAACCGAGCCCTCCTCGCCGAGGTATTAACCCTTGCCGCGAGATAAAATGGCCCAGGGACTCGAGGAAGGTGTGCCCCGCCCTCCTGCGCCTGAATATGCAGTTTTCGGGATTAATTGATTTTATCTCCCCGTTCCGGAATTACGGATTTGAAACGGCATGGAAAAATGGGGAGATGGTCGGGGAGGGGGATAGGAAATCCCAGAGGGGTAAGGAATGGACCAGGATCGATCTTTCGGTTGGACCCTTTTAGGGGGGTGATTATTAAATTATCTTGGGGGATAATTCAAGATGGGCCATTGTCGTCGGTGTAGATGGAAATATGAAAATAATTAAAGGGGAGTGGAGGATAACTTGGGGGAAAAAATTCTATGGGGCTGTTGAACGGTCGGGAATCGGTCTTCTGGGTGTCGACGCGTAATTGGGGTGATTATTGAATTATCGCGCGCGATTAAGTCGAGAGAGGGCCATTGTCGCCGCGGGCGAGGGGGTCACCGCGTCGCGATGTCGCGCGTCGCCGGAGGACGGAGAGCAGGCCCCGCGGCGAGTCCTGGGCCCGTGTGGGCAGCAGGACAGGTTTCGGGGCCCTCTCATTCACGAACATCGGCCGCGCCGAGAGCGGGCTCCTTTCATTGTTTCTCGCTCGTTTAGGAGTATCGGCGTTTCGGGGCCCGTCAGGCCCCGCGCAAAAAGTCGAGCGAGGCGAATGACGGCGACGTAGTAGGAGGCGGTCGAGGTGAGAAGGGAGAGGGGAGAAGGTTGCAGGTTGCAAGTTGCATCCACCGCGGAGGAGACCATATCGGGACACCGGGACGCCCCGGGATGGGCCCGTTCTCGGTTGGGTCTTCGACGTCCCGCGGGACCGACACGCGTATCCCCTGGTCGCCGTTTTCCGATTCCAAAAGAACCATTCAAAATTCCCAAATTATTCCCACTATTGAAATGAGTCTTATCCTTGGTCTTAAAAAGAAAAAAAAAAATGCAAGATCAAGGTGGTGCTCGATTTTGCAGATTTTCAGGAATTATTCAAACTATCGACCGAGGTGTTCTCTCGAAACGAGCTCGAGGTGGGATTCAGGTCGTAGGTGGAGTGCGAGGAATGCGCCGGGGAGGGGAACGGTCCCCGTGTCGGGGCCTTACGCGAAGAGTAGCGTAATCGGCGCGCGCAGCTCGGGGCTCGACCAGCGGGCTGGCGATAATTACGTCAAACCGCGGCCGCCGCCGTTACGTCGATAACCCGTGGTTAAGCCCGAACATTGTCGCTAATTGTACGGAGAGGGGCCCAGGATACGTAAATACCAAGTACGGGCCCCACGCTGCACTTAACGGCGACGCGCGGACGCCATGGGGCCCCAGGGGTTCCCCCGATTTTTCATTCCCCGATACAAAATGAACTTACACCGACGATTGTTGCAGACGGCGAGTACCTCTTCGTGGATCCCGAGAGTAAGCTGAGCAAGTACGCCCCGAAGAACTGGAGGAGCTCGCACACCTACGTGGGTATCATTTTTACATTTTTTTTTTCTTACGCCTTCGAGATATCTCGATCGCGAGGACAGAGGGCTCTAGACGTAGAATTGAGATTTTCGAGGGGCCCGTCGAAGAAATAAGGCCCCGAGACAGTGGTACTCGGCCGGCCGAATCGGAGCCGGGTGCTCCTCGTCGAGGGGTGCCGGGAGGGGGGGGTCCGGGCCCGGGCCCGAATTAGCATATTTCCATCGACGACGGGTGCGATGGCGGCCCTGGGCCGCCGCGGGCCCCCCCGAGGGCCCGTTAAAAGACTCCGTCCTTAAGACGGTAGCGGCCAATACGTTCGTGCGATATCTCCGAATCTGCTCTGCATCGGGGGGCCCCGACCACTAATGACGGCCCACCAATAACCAATAAATACTCGCCCGGTAAAACAGGCTACCGGACTACGTCCTTATCGACGCGGAACATCTCCCGCGAGATCCTCTCCGTACGGGCTCCTATTAAAGACCTACCCACCTTCCTCCCTTCTCTCTCTACCTACTCTCGGCCTGCTACCTACCACCTTCCACCTCCGGCGAGCTCGTATCTTCCTCCCGACTGCAAGTACCTCTAGGTGACGGGCTACCGGTCGACGCGGAATTCGGGACTGCCGCCGAATTGACCCCGATCGACATGTAAAAAGTCGAAGTTAAAATCAACTACCGCGGGTAAAAACTGAAATTTCAGAATCGTTGAAGGAAACGCGAAGAAAATAGTGACCCGGTGACTGACGGTTTATAAAATGAGACTTCTTCTGGGTGATATTCCGTAAAAGTGAAATTCCAAGATGGCGGCGTATCTTCGGCGCGTATACTCCATCGTTGATTTGAACAATTGACGTTGCGCCCTTTTATTTTGCCGACATCGCGTTTGCGGTGATTTTGGAGTTCGGGATTTCGGAAACGAGGAAGCTGGAGGTTCCTCTCGTGGAAGGATCGACCATGGCGGGGGGTGAGGCGGTTTTTGTCGGGGAGTGTACCGGGCGAATCCCGAGAGTATAGGGAGAGAGCGTGGCGAATTAATATTTATGGTTCGTAAAATATGCGGACGGGCCCGGGGTAATTTGCTACGATTTGACCGGAGGGTCTAGGTCTAGACGCGACCGAGGGGCCTTCCAGTTTAATTTCGCCGGCTACCGAATTTGGAGCGGACTTCGTTATCGGGGCCCGTTCTGGGCCGGACCGCTCCTCGTCTCTCCGTCTCCTTTTATATAAGGGGCCTGCCCGGGCCCCTCGGCTCTCTTTCGGTCTCTCTCGCCCCCTTCGGATGATATATCGCGTCTCTTCCCGACGCTTCTACGTATCGAGATGTTCCCTATCCCCCCTCCCTCCCGGCCGTGGGCCCTGGGGCCCTCGTTCGGGGCCTCTAATTTGTATCGACGAGATTTCGAGGTGCTCAGATCGCCGGATACGAGGGAGAGATGCGTCTTTCGGGACGCGCGAAAGATTTGCCTCGCGGGGCCCGTAAGGCCCATAAGGCCCGACCTCCGCTTCCGCAAATCCGAGGCTCGGGCCCCGGAAGGCCCAGGGGACCCTCCCGCGGTCGATTTTTAACGATACCCTTAAATCACTCGGGGCCCTACCGGGGAATGCTAATTCAACGACCTGGGCCAGCTCGATCCTTTTGCCGAATTAATTGCGACTCTATCAGGCCCGTCGATGGGCCCCTCGTTAACGTCCGATACCGCACCGACCGATAGCGGAGATGCGCGATCTTATCTCTCACCTCGACTCTTACTTCTCTTATCGAGGGGCCCAAAAAGGCCCAGATGAACCGTGCACCCCCCACCATTCGCCCCTTGATAACGAAGGAGAATATATCGTTGAGTGGTATTATTGAATTTCACTTATTAACATTATTATTTTGTTGATTTTTTAATAAATTCAGAAAAACATATATGAATTTATGGGATGTTACAGGGATGTCAGTTGCGGGTTTGGTGTCGGAGGTGCGCGGGTGTTCTGTCCAATCTGTAGTTATGTATATATATATAAAATAGACTTATTTGCCGTTTCGGCGCCCTGGGTCCAAAACGCGCATGCGTGCCCCGCCGTCAGAGGAACGCGTCGCGTGGGCAATTCGCGGGGGCGACTCGCTCGCCCACTCGCTCGTACTCGCTCCAAGGTGGCTACTCGCACTGTAGAAGCCAGAATCCAGGGCAGAAGTTCCCGGAAGGGAGAATTTGCATACATTGTTGCGGTTACGGCGGAAAACCGTAAGCCGAGCAGCATCGCGCCTCCATTCATTTCGTTTAGCGGACATTTCCTCGCCGATGGCCCCATCGCTCTTGGGTAACCGTACCCGAGTAATTCCACCGACAAAGGAGCTCCCCAAAAGTGGAGTAAAGACCTCGAGGCTCTGGAAAATTAAACAATTTATTTTCGACACATGAACATTCGACGATGACCTTTTTCCGGCGAAAACTCGAGGAAAAGGGCGAACCTTCCCGTATCGGCGCGGACGCGGCAAATTCAAACGCGTCGTGGCGCATCGCGAGTCGCGCCGTGTGTAGGCACCCTTAGGCCTCGTCTCGGCTCGAT
Source organism: Orussus abietinus (assembly GCF_000612105.2). Taxonomy (NCBI): domain Eukaryota; kingdom Metazoa; phylum Arthropoda; class Insecta; order Hymenoptera; family Orussidae; genus Orussus; species Orussus abietinus. The sequence continues at coordinate 1,998,057 of NW_019396012.1, forward strand.
GTAGACATACCCTAACGAAGCGGATCCGCTCTTGTACGCGATATCCCCATCGTAATTACCGGCGCGACCAATCGTAATTTTCGAGGGACAGTCTTGCGTCATCGGTCGCCTTGAAGCCTTTCGCCTTGATTTATGGTGCTCCTCATTAAGCGCGACGCTCGTTCGATTAAGAGCCGCGCGAGCAAGACAAATTATCGTACGTGTGTGGAGTCGGCCGTGCAAAAAACCGCCGACTCCTTTTTATGCCCGCCGAGCGTACATTCGATTACGCGGCCCCGCGGTTTCCCCCGTAATCCGTAACGAGCCTTTTTACCGCCCTTTGTTCCACCTTCTCTCTTTTCTTCCCCCCTTTTTCAGTCGCTTTTTTAACCGCTTCTTCTTCTCTGCCACTTCCAGGGACTGGACAGCAGCGGCCGCCCGGCTTTCGTGCTTTACTTTCGCGTCCGCTACTACGTCGACACTCCTCTGCTCCTCAGGTGAGTACCCCGGTGCATTTATAAAGCCTGACGTTTAAGGAGGAGATCGCGGGATTTACGCGCCCGGTGGCCTCTTGGGCTCGGCGGGGCCCTAAGGCCCAAGAGACCGGACTCTTTTGGAACGAAAATTAATCCAGGGGGAAAAAATCTTAAAACCGTGCAGACCCTGAAATTGTACCCCGTAACTAGTCCAATATTTTCATGAGTTTCTACGAAACGTCAGGGTTACCTTGCATCGAGGATATGAAATATTAATGTCTCAATATACTAAATGGAAATTCCTTGTTAAAGACGCGGAATTTAGAAATTCTGTCCGGTGCGTCCTGTAGCCTTCATGGAGTAGTGCATCTTTCATTGGAATCATTTCCTCGTGTTATCAAAAATTGGATTTGATATACTTACGTAGACGTGGTTCCTGCGTCGCTCTGTATTTCCCGAATCGTTACGGCCGATCGTTTGGGCGCGGTCGTCGGTGAGCGAGATATTCCTGTAAGGGTGCCATCGCGGTCGCGGCACCCGGTTTCGCGATTACGCGGCGAATCCTCTCGGCGCGTACCAACGGGGAGGAGCGAGGGGGATAAAAAAGGCGAACGAAAGGAAAAACGAAAGGAGGGACGGAAAATAAACGACGGGCGAAAAAGGAGCGAGGCTGTTCCTTGTCGAGCTGAAATCTTGACTTCTGGTCCGGTAGCCGAATGGCCCCGAGGGCTGCCCTTTATAATTATAAATTATTACTCGGCTCATAATAGATCGGGCCGGGCTGCCTTAACGAAAGCACTGCCAATTATCTCGATAGGCGCAGTAACCAATTACCAATCGATTGCCGGGCCGTATCGACGGGCCAATCGAATTTCTCGGCCAAAAGAGTCGAAATAAAGCCCGGAGAGGGGCTAATGAAGACGACGCCCGAGGCCGGAGTTAGAACGGGTCGTTAGGATCGCTTTGTCCTGACTTTCTCGCCGGGAGAAATTCCTCGAGGTTCAATTATTTTTACGCCTTGCCGGTAATGGCGCGTTTAATTAAACGCGCCGTTAGCCTCCCGGCTGGGGCCGCCTCGTCGCGCTATGTCGCTCTCGACGTTTTGAAAATCGCTGAAAAGGCCTTCTTAGATTTTTCTTTAAGCGTCCTCCGAAGTCGCGTTAACTCGCGTTAGTGCCTTTCCTACGGGAGGAGATAAGCGAGGAAAATGAAAAAAGGAAGAGAGAGTTCTAGTAATCGACGTTTCGTACTGCACTCCGCGCATTAATATCGCCCGTCACCGTTAACACGCGATATCACGGAAGCGCCTTATCCCGGAGCACGAAGCCTCGTCCCCGATAATTAGGGAAACGATAACTCGCGGTGGAAACGCTCCGATTTCCCGTTTCGCGACTCCCATCTCTCATGAAGTCGCAGACGTCGCGCCAAGTGCGGCGGATAATTCCGCGCCGTGATTTCCCTCCGGTGAAAAGGCAGATGTACTTGGCGCGGGACTCTACCGTGTAAAGGGGTGTCAAATGATTTGTCAGATGCATTCCTCCGAACGAATGCATCAGGGCTGGAGGGATCACTTTTTACCGATGTTGATCGAATTTTCGTCGAGTTATGTTGCGACGGGTGATCTGTGCGATGCTTGCAGCGATGAGACGACACGCCACCATTACTACCTTCAACTGCGAGACAACGTCGTGCGACATGGAGGCGGCGTGGAGAGCCTGCACCCTCACCACCCTCTTCACGCGAGCTCCGTGGTCACGCCGCTCCTCGCCCTGGCCGGCCTCGCCCTGCAGGCCGACCTCGGGGACTACGCCGAAGAGCGGCACCGACCCCACGCTGGATCGGTCGGCTACTGCAAACCCACCGATTACCTACCGCCCCATGTACGTCAAAGAGCTCCTAAAAAAGTACACCTGCGCATCTTGGACGTGCAACCTCTAGATACTATAGAATTACATAGGAAAAAGAAAAAAAAGTTCTTGAATGTATATAAAAAATTACCTAGCATTCAAAAGCGACACTGGTAGTAGAAGGTACATCGAATAAATAAATAAAATGTTTTTACCTTAATGGTAACTGTGGTAATGTGTCCTCAGATGTGCCTCGAGCCGAACGTGCTGGCCGTGCTCGCGGCGCAGCACCGCAACAATCGCGGGCTGTCGCGAGAGGAGGCTGAGCTGCAGTACATCCGGGAGGCGGTGCTGTTGGAGGCGCCGCTCAACGCGCACCTCTACCGACTACGAAGGAGCAAGGGCGAGGCGGGACCAGGGCGAATCCTGCTGGCGATCTGCGCGCGAGGAGTGCGGGTCTACGCCGAGGAGGAGACCCCGAGGGTCTTCGCCTGGAACAACATCGGCAAGCTGTGCTTCGACGTGAGTCGGACGTCCTAAGATCGCCCAGTAATTCGATGAGCGTCTACGTCCAGGGTCCTTGATCACGGGTTCCATTGTAGCGCAAGAAGTTCGAGATCCGCGCGGTCGACCAGCCGGACAAGCTCACCCTGTACAGCGGATGCGACGACAAGAGCAAGCTCCTGCTGGGTCTCTGCAGGGATACCCACCAGTTCTCGATGGCCATAGCTCCACGACTGAGCGAGGCCAGACGTCGCGAGGAAGAGGGTACGCCTTGAAATTGGTTACCATTGATGGGCATTGATCGCTATTTATCGCTATTAATCGTCGTCATTCATCATGGTTCATCTTCATTAATCGTAGACAGAACGTTCATCCACGTCCGAATTTTTCTCTCGACAGAGCGCAAGGTCCTCAGGGACTGCTACATGTACCCAGCGCGCTGCAAGCTGAGCCTCACGACGCGGGGCGCGCGCGGTGACCAGCGGATCTCGGTCATCTCCAGCACCTCCTCGAACACGACATCCGGGATCGTGAGCGACAGGGTGCACAGCGAGGACGAGCCCGACACGGCCCCGGCTTCCACGGAGTGCCTACCCAGGTTGACCGAGTCGTCAAACCAGGGTGCAGCGGCGAAAGTCGTAAACGGGGCCGACGAGGACGATCGTTCCAGGCCGACCTCTCCCGTTTCCACCGTCGATGGTGAGAGATATATTGCTGGATAGAGTTCGTAGTCCGGAACTCCTGGGTCCTCCCGATGCAGCGGGCGGAGCTAGAGGGGGATCGGTTTTGGATCTATAACCCTCCGTTTCCTAGAAGTCGACGGTGCGGACACGGCGCCTTCGGCGGTGGCCCTAAGGCTGACATCGAGTGCCGCTGCTGCAGCAGAGGGGTCGCAGTGCAGCAGCAGCTGCAGTACGGTCGTGGTCGTAAACGCGCCCGCAGGTGGACCGACGAGGATCAGGCGGACCTCGGCGACCTCCAGCCTGGAGCTGGGCTACTCGCATACCGCCCAGAACTCGGCGGTCTCGTCCGAGGCGGCCAGCTTCCCGGGCGCCATTTACGACAGGTGCAAGAAGACGGGGAAATATGCAGGTGAGTGGCGCAGGTGGGGCGCCGAGATGCCCACGGCCCGTCTCGCGGGACCAGGGACCTTGGAGATGTAGGATTTCTCCGTAGTCGTTGACTCTCGACAAGGTAGTAGAGCGCGTTGGTGTGTCGGATTTTAGGGACCGACATCGCGAGCGAGACCAGCGGCGTGTACACCCTGAGGAGCAGCGAGATGCAGGACGAGAGGATAGCGGACCTGTACTCGCCCACGGGGGACGCCAACGGCTCCTCGGCGGTGAGCGACGTGTGCGCCCTGAGCTCGGTGCAGTCGACCACGGACGAGGCATCCGTTACTTCCGGCTTCTACACGATCCACAGCGGCCTGAGGTCGGACGGCAGCGACGTCTACACGGAAGACGTCGGTACGGAAGACCAGGAGCCGATATACAGCGTCTGCAAGGGCGAGGAGGACGTGGGTCGCACGGTACCCGCGATACAGAGCGTGTCCCTCGACCAGCAGCTGGAGGACCCGAGGTCCAGGAGCAACAGCATCCTCAGCGCTGGGAGTTTCAGAGGGGACGGCAGCGACCCCTCGGACGTTGGGCCGTTGCTGTCCGCCGACGAGCTGTCAGACCTCATAGTGGGTCGGTACCCTCCCAGGAAGACCATCAGCAACTCGATGGACTCGGACTGTGACTACGTGACGGTGCCTCCACCACCACCTCCGCCGCCCCCGAGGACCGACAGCGACCGCCAGCTTCCACCCCCTCCGCCATACCCAGTGAACGTCGACTACGCGACCATAGAGCCTCTCAGAGGCAAAATTCCCCCGGAGAGAGAACCTCCACCGCCGCCGCCTTACATCGCCCTCAGGGCGGACTTCGTGCCCCTGCCGCCTAGAAGAGCGGAACCACCGCCTCCACCACCACCCTACACCTCTCCCCGCGAGCGCATTCAGATCCCACCTCCAACACCTCCCAGGAACGACGCCGTTACTCCCAGAGAGCCACCACCACCACCACCGTACCCTGATGTACCCTCCACCCGGGCCGAGACCATTCCCGCCTTCTTCCCCAACTCCGGCGAGGTCGCTCCCAAGACCGGAAGCCCCGCCAAGCCTCCGGCCATCCTCCCGGGGAGCAAAACCACCCTGACGGGCACCAAGCTCAACGTCACGAACTCCTCTTCGATGTTGAACTTCTCGGCGGGCGTCAACATCGAGGCGCCCCCCATCACCCCGAAACCTCCGCCCAGGATTCAGCCTCCGACTTATCCTGGAGATAAGATGAAGCCCACGCCCGTTCATGCGCCGGTGGCGGCACTGGTGGTCGGTCCAAATAATTATCTGGATGTTCACGCGTCCAGGGGTGGACCCGTCCTGCTGCCTTACCTGGCTTCTCCGCCACCACCGCCTCCTCCACCTGCGACACATTCCAGGCAACCTCCTCCACCCCCGCCGAGCCTGGCTGGCGTCTATTCCAGCCAGGTCGCCAGGTCGCAGATCGAACAGTACAAGCAGCAGCTCTACTCGGATGTGGACTACGTCATGTTTCCTTTGAAGGACCCGGCCGTTTCTAAACAGGAGTACATCGACGCTAAGCAGGGCTCTCTCCTGGCTGCCATGGCCGCCATCCCTCCACCGCCTTATCCGTCCTTGGACAACAAGACCTCCGTTGTCTATCGAAGCACTCCGTATTTACCGGGCTCCTCGTTCTCCTCCACAACCAAGTACGCCAGTAACCAGAACCTCAGCACCAGCGACACCAGTTCCGTGGGGAATTACCTGATCCATGGGAACCTGAGTAGCCATTATGCGGCCAGCACCAGCTCCCTGTACAGTGGAGTCACGTGCTCGTCCGGAGGCAGCCACAGCCTCAGGAGGGAACCACCAGCTCCGACCCACCCACACACCCTTCACGCGTTCTCCAGGACAAGAAGCGACGAGAATATCCTTAAATGCTTCGAATCTCCGGTTAGTTCTAAAATGCAGTCATTGCCACAGCCGAAGCATCGCAGGTTACCGCCGCCTCCACCGCCACCGCCTTACGAGATCCAGGTGAGTGAATCGTTTTAGGCTAGTTCTAGGGTGGTTTCGAGGGGAATTAATTTCTTGAATTTCTTAGAGTCTCGAGAAGAGTCAACCACTGCCATCGGCATCTTCTTCCGCGCCGTCGTCGGCGAAGAAACCCGCCAAGGCGACGAGAACCGAGCGGGAACCGGGGAAGGAAGACGGGATGCTGGACATCAGGACTCTCAGGGAGAAGAGTCGCAACCTGGACCTCCCCTTGATCTCTGCTCTCTGCAACGATCGCTACCTGTTGAAGCAGACCAAGGCCTTCGTCCTGCCTAAGCACTCGGTTGAGGGCACGGTGTCGTCTTCGCCCAGGACGACCGGCAAGAACTCGAATGGATCATCGGCTACCACCAGCAAGAGCAAGCATCCGGCTAGTAGCCTGTCCACTGCGCAGATCTCGAAGCCACCCAGGAAGTCCTCCACCGGCACTCACAGGCATCCTGCCGAGGTCAAAGGCAACGCGTACAGGGTCTCCACGTCGCCTGGACACTCGCCCGCGAAGAAGGATCCTGGACGGGCGTCTCATTCCTAGCTCTTCAAGATTCAGAAGCGAAGAGGCCCAACGCTCAGGAACGCATAGAAAAAGAAACCGATCACAAGGAAGACCTTGAAACCTATGGAGGCATCTTATCAGTACTTATCGTGGTAGATGGGAGTCCGAATCTCTATCAATCGATACACATTGCACGGTCGAAAGCTGCGGAGCTTTCGGCGAGGATCACCCTCCTCTTCTTCATTCCAATATGTACAAGTAATCTGCCGAGTTTTTGGGACCTTTGGTGGATCGTTGATGACGGGCCCGACGTCCATCTTGAAGGCATTCCCGGGAGATAGGCAAAGTACTGTGTCGAATTGTTGTGTCACCTACCTCGCGTATTCCATTTTTCATACAGTGTAGACCGTGCTTCTTCAACTCAGGGTGCCATTTTATCTTTCTCCTTTGGCTCATGCGCTCTTGCATTGCTGGTCTCCGAGGCGGTGATGTCGATAACGAGGACACCTTCGCGTATGTCGACTTCCGGTTCTAGAGGAGCAACCTGAAGAAGAAATTTCTATTATTCGTCCCAACAATGCAGGAGTATCTTGTATGCGTCCATTGCGAATCGACGTCGGAACTGCGAGCTCGATGTAGGAGAGTAGCTCTGTAAATCTCGCGATAATAATATTTTTAATACTCGATGGTATAATGCAGGTAATTGCATTCGCGAATCCAGAGGAATCCCACTGATCGGCCAGGTTGACCACGAGGAGTTTTTCGATGACTCCTTCTATTTTTGAAAAGTTGGTCAACGGGCTGTCGCTCAGCTGGATATATTTTGTACAAGTACTTTTCCAATCGAACTGATTATAGATTCGTTAAAGGGAGTCGCGCGTTTCGGTCGCAACGGAGGATCGGTCGAGCATGGAATCATGATTAGCGCTATGAGAATAACGAAGTACAGATAGTCGCTCTCTTATCAAATTACCGCAGAGTACGCTTAGGTACTAATTACAGTATGTCTTCTGTCGCCCTATATCTCACGGACCATTATATCTCGATACTCTAGTGAATTCGTACCTTCCACTTTTTTTTTTTTATTACGTTTAATCGCGGACTCAACAGGTGTAATATTTATTTCCACTCGCTCTCGATTATCAATATTCGAACGAGCTTTCGCTGTAAGGTATCGTCTCTCCTATCTATCTTCCTATCGATCAATCCCTCGTGTCTGTGGAAGACCGAAAGAAGGAGAAGAAAAAATGGAAACTGACTCCTGCATGAATTTCTGGTGCATGTTTAACGTACGGTCTTCGTGATCCCTCGAAATTTTGTGGCCAGTTTCACAATTACCTTAAATGTACCGTAACACTTTTATGCGGAAGAGTAGTGTATCGGGTATCTAATAAAATTGCTTTATCTGTTACTTGTATCAAATTTAAGTACGCGTTCGTTAAATTTAAGACGCTGTGAATCTGGCTCGTAGTAGATTAAATTGAGGGAACGTTAAGTAACACCTCTTCCACGTGGAGTTAGTTTCTTCTCTTTTTTTTTCCCCCTTTTCATTTTTACTGCGATTCCGACCGCGTAGGGATATAAAAAAAGAAAAGAATTGTAAGAGCTCGGAAAAACGAAGACTACGGCGGGTAAAACGAACACTGGGAGCGAAAGATGCGTTCAATAAAAAATCGGAGATGCAGTCCGCAGAGTCTCGATGCGGACTTCGCGCAACATTAATCGTAGCATGTAACGTTATGGGTAATGACTTTAGTCGTAACATTGAATCACGTTAACTGACGCTAGACATTAATGATAATTAAAACTACAAGCCATCTCTGTACATAAAAACGCGTCGAAAGGTAGGACTTGCTGTAGTCGAGAACCTCGTGTACGTACCACGCGCCACCTCATCTATGAATAATAATACACTTTTTTTAATGAAAATAATTCCACCCATCCTTGAACCCTCGACGATTAGACTAATATCCCCTGCAAGTTACATGCCAGAGATTATCTATATTTTGGGTATTTATTATATGTAGCAAGTAAATAGACGCATTGACTGAAAATAACATTTACGCCGTGTTTAAGTCCGTCCATTATTTTGGGCATTCGAACAATTCGGTAACTCGCTCCATTGTCCGTCACTTCTGCATGTAATTACTCCTTGTTTACTGGTATTAGGGCAAGTATAAAATAATTCGTCTTGGTATAAGTACGATCGGCCACGTACGATAACACCCGGTGATAACTTCGGCTTCCCACAGGATATTTCTGAAATGAATGTGTTAATTTATATTTCATAGCCTTCTAAAAATTCGATAATTTATTTATCGATCTTACTGGAGCATTTCCCATGTAATTTCGACCAGCTGCCATTGGCCAGACATCTCACTTCAGGTTGGCCGGACATTCGGTAGCCCATTGTGCAGTCATAGATTATCAAATTACCAAATACGTATTCTTTAACTTCAATTCCGGTCTTCCTTAATTTCGCATTTTGTGGAATCGCCGGTTTTCCACAAGTTACCGCTGGAAATGAATTCCCTTATAAATATACCCTGATTGTTTCTATATTTAGGGGAGAAATTTTTTTCTTCTCACATTTACAAGTCGGAGTCTCTGACCAATTGCCACTTTTAAGGCAAATAGATTTGTTCGAACCTCGTAAAATATAACCATGGCGACACTTGAACGTCACCTCTTCGTCGACGGTCCTGAAACTTCTATTATTATTTACGTCATCATCGGGCACGATATATCCGTCATTCGGCTCCTGTGAAGAAATTTGCATTAATCTACCCACGTCTCGTGACATTAATATTTTCCTCACCTGCGGCAGGTCGCAGGTGATGTTTTTACAAAGGCCCTCGGAATTCTTCAGAAATTTCGTGAATTTCGCCTCGTCGACGTCGACGTTAGAAATCTTCCAATTTCCGTTCTCGTCGCACCTCCACGTCAGTCTTGTAATATTCTCGGATCTGTTAAGACCCTGCAGGTCAAGATTTGCATTTTCCTGGCACGTAAGGGTCGTCTCATTTCCATGCATCCTCCCTCCTAGGAAAAACTCGGCATTTCCGAGAACTCTATACGCTCTCTGATTATTTTCCCATAACTCGGATTCTTTGCCCGAGGAGTTTTCCCTGAATCTGAAATAACTCGCCAGATTAGGCACAAGCCGAATCAGAGGATGAGCCTCAATGGGACATTCTTGTACTTTGCATATCGGATCGCCGTAAGACCACTCTTCGCTATCCAAACAGACTCCGAAATTTGGTCCTATGAGTCTATAACCCGTGTCACATTCGAAGGAAATTCTCGTGCCCCATGGGAAATTGATTTCCAATTTTTCCGGGATTTCTGCTTCCGTTGATTCATCTGTAAATTTATTATCCCGCGACTCTTGGTCCTCGTCTTCGTCCTCCGCCTCTAAGACGTCTCGTCGATGGATCTCCTTAGAGATGGAATCCCCGAAAGGGGAGGAATTCTCCTCGGTCGTTGAATTCCTGTCGAGATTTTCTTTAATCTCGATCGCGGTGCCATTCGGTGACGAATCGATGACGAATACTCTGCCGTTTTTTAAGGCCTTCGGCCGGGGGCATTGCAGAGGAACGCAGTCAGGGACGGGGCCATTCCAGGTTCCGTTTGTGGTGCACTGGAGTCGAAACTCCGCCAGTAAATTATGGTTGCCCTGGAATTTATATCCAGAGTGGCAGGAGAATCCCACGACGTCCCCATAAAAGTATCCCTTCTCCTGGTAATAATCGTCCTCGCCTTCGGACTCGGAACTCACGTTGTAGTCCGAGGAAACGTTCGACACGACGTATCCGTGAGAAATCCTGAATGAAGACTCGGTTAGAATTTTTTATATTTCTTTCTTCAACCTCGTTAAACCTGAAAGTAAATCATACGATTTCGGCGGGGGGCATCCGAAAGATTCGCAGAATGGCCTCTCGTTGTCCCAAGTACCGGATTCCAGACAAGTCAAGAGACGTTCACCGACCAATCGGTATCCGGGGTCGCACTTAAATTCCAGCTGCTGTCCAACCTGCGACAAGCATAATTTCAATTCTCATATAATTTCACGTTTCAACATGAATTTTAATCTCTCCAATATACCTGTAAAATCGTAATGTCTTCCCTTTCGTGCTCGTCGATGATGTACTCGATGTCCCCGTTTTCCGGCGCCAGGAGATTTCTACAGGTTCGTCCTGTTAATTTATTCGTAAATCAATGAAAATTAGATATGCATCGAGGTATTTAATTACTCCTCACCTAGGCAAATCGGTTGTAGGCCACTCCACCTGCCTTCTGCGTTACAGATCCTGTGCATGTTACCTCGGAGTACGTAGCCTTCCTCGCAGGAGTAGTAAATCTTGTCTCCGTACATGTAGGACCTTCCATGGATACGTCCTCGAGGGAAATATCCCGGAAATCCGCATTTTATTCCTAGGGAGATTTTTCGATTAGTTGAAACTGCACTCCATAAAGAATTAGGGCGATGGTTCGCTCACTGGTGCAGCTCGGGGTGTAATATCCTTCCCAGTGTCCTTGCTTGAGGCATCTCCTGGTCAAGGTGGACTGCATTTTCTGTCCGAATTGCACGAGGTGTCCAATTTCGCAGGAGTAGGTAATTTCGGATAAGTCGTCGCTGGCGTTTACGTATCCTTGAAACGGCGTTACCGGTGATGGACAGCCTCGGCAGAATCCAGAATTAAGAATCTGTGGTTACGAAAACCCAGAGAAAAAAAAATCATATCGTCCAGGACTTTGTTAGTCGGATGCAGAATTCATTTCGTACCAAAACGCCGCCGTGAATGTGCTCCTGCATTTGATTCCAGCTGAACAAAGAACCTCGGTAGTTCAGACAAGAGGACCTCAATTTTTCTATGTACTCTGGGTCCAGGACCCGATCCCAAACGTCCAGCAAAGTCAACTTCCCCAAAAAGGACTCCGACTCTGAGAAACCACCGCCCAGTCGATCCTGTTCCTGCCCGACAACGAGAGTTCCACTTCCTGCGTAGAAAAGATGGAATTTTTATTATTGACATGATCACACTTTTGCGTTCCTAATCCTCCAGATTGAAAGAAATATAATACCTAACAACTCTTGAATTTAACTTTACCTCCAATTTCGGTGCCACTCGCTAGACCCGTGCCATTGTCTTGGATGACACCGTCCACGGAGATGTTCCAAGCCCCAAATTCGTTTTCCCATGAAATGCAAAGAAAATGCCAGTGCCCATCATTGGCTGTTATGTCGGTGACGATTTTCTTGCCATTCACGTACAGAACGAATCTATTAAATTCATGGATTGAAAGTTAGAGCGTCTAAATGGCGTGTGACGACTTCAAGAAAAAAATAATGACATATATGTACCCATTATAATCAGTGAACGTAAGGGCGTTATCGTGATGCCGCGTTGCATATGACAGGACTGTTCCGTAATTGAAGGTGTCGGCAGCTTGCAGCCAGAGACAAGCCGTAAACTGTGCCGAGGTTAAAAATTAAATGAATTACTTTAATTCTCAGCACGAAATTTCGCGATTACCTGGGTTATATTCTCGGAGGGTCCCTGCATCATCACGTAATCGGTGGTGCCGGACGTTGTGAAGTGCATGACATAATCTGAAGATAATTCTAAAAGAAATTAACGGGGATGAGAATTTTAAATTCCCGCTATCGAAATTCTCGACCTACTTTTTTCGCAATCGGTGCCTCCGAAAGTGTCTGGACAAACGCAGGTGTAATTAAAGATGGTCCCATCCCAGTTGCAGGTGCCTCCATTGAGACAAGGCGTAGATGTACAAGGATCTACTTTTGTCCCGCAGTCGTGTCCTACATAGCCATCTGGACATTGACATCTGGAAAATATTGAATAATAAATAAAAATCATAAAATAAGCCGAAGGCTTATTGCTCACCTGTAACTATTTCTGGCGGCTGGATCGTCTTCTATGTTTATGCAAATTTGTTGTGGATGACAAGGCAGCCAGTCGCAGGCAAGTAAATTGCAGTGGCGACCGAGAAATCCAGGTCTGCATGTGCACTCCCATGTACCGTTCACTGCACTGCACGTAGATCCTTCCAGACATGGAGAAGGCTCACAGTGATCTAATGCGATGTCACAAAGCTCTCCTGAATGCATACAAAATGGAGCATGATCTCTCAAGTTACAGTGAAACATATTTTTTCTTATCCGCAGCCTGAACCTGCCTTCAAAGCCGTCCTTGCAATTGCAGGTGAAGTCCTTCTCGGTACTGATGCATTCCCCACCGTTTTGGCAAGGATTGCAGGTGCACTCGTCCACGTAAATCTGCAAAATGAGGCTTTTACATATTATCCTTGACGGATCAAATTTCCTTCCTCGTTACCTCACAGTTCTGCCCCTTGTACCCGATTTTACAGCTGCACCTGTAGGAGGGAACGATGCTCTCGTTGCTCGCCCTGCATTCCCCTTCGTTCAAGCACGGAGACGAGTCGCAAGGATTCTGAAATTGCTCGCACCTGGAGCCTGCAATGTTAATTTACTTTTTACTCCAGGACTCTTTTGCATAAAATTGGCGATATCGTTAAACGATGCAATCTTACCCACATGGCGGTCGTCGCATTCGCAGCTGAAGCCGTCCTTCTCGCGGATGCATTTTCCTTGGTGGAGGCACGGATTTATATGACACACGTCGCTGTCAACGTCATTTGAATGAATGCACTCGCTTGGCCACTTGGAACCGCGGTTTCTGGTCAATGTATTCGGTGGACAAGCTGTGCACTCGTTCTGTCCATATTGGGACTGATAAAACCCGATTTCGCAGGAAACGCACGGCTCCAGGGCGATCACCTGTTCGTGATGGCGTCTTCGCCGAGAATAATAGCCAGGAGAGCAAACACCTACCGATGATAATTTCTTTTAATATAACTACCCCTCAAGGATTTGCTAAAATATTTTTAAAGGTCCTACGGATGCAGTCGTCGGGAGATTTTGAGCGCATCCTCTTGGTGGAGGTCCTTTCTGGGCACTTCTTGCACTGCAATGCCCCACTCGCATCTTGATACTCCCCCAAAGGACAAGATTGACACTGCACTCTTGTCACGTTGTGGAAGGTTCCACTCGAGCATTTAACTGAAATTAGATGATAATCGAGGTAAAAAAATGTTTACTCTCAATTTGGATTTTAAAATCCTGATATTTCGGATGTCAAACCGCAATTATGCTTTCTCAGGACGCTTCCGGATTCGCAGAGCTCCTGGGGCTCCTCGAATACCATGTGAAGGTTCAGGGCGAGTTTTGCGATCTCGTAATTGGTTCGATTGTTGAGCAGGTTTAATTGACCCGACATCGTCATCGATTGAATCGTCTCGCGCAATTTTGTCACTCCTCTTCTAGGATCGTTCTGGTTCTCCTCAATTATTCTCCCTAAGGAATGATATTTATCTCACCGTTTATGAATATTTAATTTGACTTTAACATCGTTCGAAGTGATCCAGGACTCTCACCGATAATCCTGAACCTCATCTCAATTTTTTCCCTCTTTCTCTTGATTCTCGGCCGATCGACCGCTGTTTCTTTACTTGGCGATTCTCGTTTCTTCTTTGCGTGATTTTTTGTCCGCTCGTCCCTTTTGCGTCTACGTAGGAAATTCGAATCTACATTATCGAAAACCGATCCTTCCGTACACGCGGAATCGATTTTCGATAGAGTGCAGTCCACGTCGTTGCCGCACACATCGATCAGTTTAGCTCGTAAATCTTCGTTAATGCGATCACTTATCTGAAAGAGGAACTAAATCAGACCGGATCTGTCAATTTTGGTGATAAGGATCGCGAAAGTTGTTAATCACCTCTCGAACGGTCGAAGATTCGGAGCAGATCGTCGAGTTTCCCTCCAGGAAGATCTTCACATCTTGAGATATCGTGTCCGGTATCCGCGAGACTGTAAAATATGTGAAAGTTGATTATCTATTGCCCCCGTTATAAATTATCCGATATATATATTTGATACCAGAGCAGTCCGGAAAGTAACTGCTGTTCCACGTGTGATTATGCGCACTGCAAGTAATGGTGAAGACGTCTTCCGGAAGTGGAGACGCTGCAGACTCTATTACAAATGCATATCCTTCGTCACAGGTGACGAGACATTGCAGTCCTTGCATTTCATGCGAATTGCACGTTGCATGTCCGTTTGAAAATATCGGAATATTTTGGCAAGCATCTGTACACGATAACGTAGGAATTATTTTCCCAGGTAGGAGGTGAATTACAGGTAACACGTGGAACCCACTATCACCTTCCACCGTAACGTTGATAACGCAGCTCCGAGTGTTGTTGTATTTATCAGTTGCATTATAAGTAACTCTGGTCGTTCCCAGTTGAAATATTCCTTCTCCAGGTCTACGACTTCGTTCTACATGAACGAACCCTGAATTGTCGAAAAATATCGGTTCTATCCAGGAGACATTTTTTGCACCTGAGTCTCCGTCAATCAGGTGCACAGGTGGATCCTCGCAATTCTCCACGGTCGGTTTCTCCTTGTCTGAAAAATCCCATGTAACGAAAAGAAGTTTATTAATTTGCCATTATCAAGTGCAATTATTAAACTCACCGACCACGTCGACGGTAAATCTGCACTCCGCTTTATTCCCACTGACATCTTTGGCAATGTAGATGACATTTCGCGAGCCTATCGTCACTTTCCATGGGAATGAGATATGGGGTTTGCTCCAAACTACCGGGTCCTGATTAGAGTTATCAGTCGCAACTGGTGTCGTCCAATTAATCAACGCGTAATTCTCTCCTCGTATCGTCTCCACGGTAATATTCGGCGGACACGCGATCACGGGTGGCGTTTTATCTGTAACAATAGAATTGCATGAAAATAGGTGTGCGACAATGTCAATGAATTAATTTATATTCTTTTCCATACCCACGCAGCGATTCACGCTGTGTCTCCTGGTCCAGGTGCCAGTACGACCTGAGCACAATTTATTGCGAGGTCCTTCTAGAGCAAATCCTTCCTTACAAACGAGGGTACAATTAGTGGCAAAAGGTAATTTATTCGTCCCGGTGCAGATCTTAGGGACGATCTCTCCATTGGCGACCTTCCTCAGAGGCTGACACTTTATCGCTAGTCGAGCAACACGAGAGAAAAATTAATTAAGTGCACGAATACCGTCACGAAAAAAATAAAAAAAAAAATATCGCACTTACGTTTGCAAGTCACTTTTAGGCCATCCCAACGAGACAATGGCAGGCAGTTGCGAATCCTGCTACCCCTCAGCTGATAACCGATGTCACATTTAAATTGGCAGCGAGTGTCAATCGGATGTGCCGCTGCACCTGACGTTATCAATCGATGCTGATCGATATCTTCGTGCTCGCACCGAATGCGCCCGTGGCTGGGAGCGCCGAGAGCCGAGCACGTTTTCACTAAAAAGAAAATGTTAAAAGTGAAATTTTAGGTTTCCTTTTTATTTCAATTTTTCTTCCTTCTCTTTATAAGACTCACGGAGACATTTCGGCTCTACGCCGGACCAGGCCCCGTTTCTTCGACACAATCGAATGCTGTCCCCCAAAAGGTGAAATCCGATTCTGCACCTGACACCGCAAGCTGCATTGACGACGTTACTGCAAGCACTCGCTTTCACCAGGTATCCATTTTCTGGCACCGTCAATTTGGAACAAGTAATCGCTGGAATGAAATCCGTGATTGGTTCCTGGCAGACCGTGAATTGTTTCACGATCGGTGGATGGAGATTTTGTAAACTTTGATACGTATTTCGGATATGCAGGATTTTTTTCCCGATTTTTTACATAACTCGTTAATTCCTGAGAAAGGGCCATGCAACTTAGAGGCGACAAGGTCTACGATTTCGTGTCCGTGGAGCGAGATTTCAAAGAGAGCGAGAAGAAGACCAAGCAGAAGCAGATCGATTGGCTGCGGAAGTATAAGTGGTTAATCGAGGAATACACGTGAGGAGATATCTGAAAATTTTGTACGGAATGTATAGGATTAAAAAATTAGTTGACGTCTCGTAAAGGAACGTGGAAAGAGAGATGCAGGAACTGTGCGACGAGAAAGCCATCAGGATGGATAGGTTCAAAGAAGATGAAAGATCCTGCCTGCCGATACCAGAGACCACAAGTGGCGCTGTAATTAATTATGAATTTTTAACAAGAACATTGGCGGTGATTTTTAATTTCTCCAAATTTACAGTACGGATGGCTAGCGTCAAAGCCTGAATTTCTGCTGGAGAAGTATGGGCCGTATCGAGGGAATCGAGTTAAACCTCCAAGAATGTGATACCAAATTCGGCGAGAAATCATATTTAATAAATACCACCAGGAAGAGGGGAACGCATTGCAAAAGAAAAATATCTCCTCGAAAACGGTGAACCGATTCACCTGGGAAATCGAAATTACCTTCGCATTTCGCTCTGTCGGTGATGAATCCAAGAGCGCAGGTGCAGTCATCGCTTGAAATCGCCGGGATTTTCAGGGTCACGTGATTAACGTCAGGACAGGATGTGCAGACAGCGACGGAGTCTCCAGGAACATCTCCGAGGCCATACGTGCCATTGGGGCAAGCTAGAATTTCACAAATTGCTAATGATTACCTTCACCGAGACGTCCACTTAATAACTAGAAAAATCAATCTAAGTCTCTATCTCCACCTTTTTGTTGCACTTACTCGCTGCTACTTTCATTAAAAAAAAAATGCAGAATCTTAATAATAATCTGGATAAAAGTCAACGTACGTCTACAGGACCCTCTAAGACCGGAACCAAAGTACCCTGGAGGACATAAACAGGCGTAATGACCAGTAGCGGTGCCGCAAGCGCAAGTAGCGAGTGCATCGCAGCAATCACTTGCACCTGCAATTTCATCCCTTTCCTCGCAGAGACCATCGCAGGCGTCCTTCGGCGTGGCTGGGATGTACCGTCCGGCTTTCAAATCTGGGAAAATAAATGGAAAGGAAATGAAATCGAGGATCTCGATGGCCGACTTCCGGTGCTCGACTTCCTTATCGCTCACCCCTGTGCAGAGCTCGCCTAGCCAGGGCCTCAAACTCTGGGAAACTATCGAGAAGATAACTATGGGCGTGCCCTGGTTCACTGGCGATCTCTTGGAGTTCCTCTACGTTTCCAGTGCGGATACCAAACGTGAAAATCTCGGCTCCCGAGTCCTTGAGGAACCTGGCAGCTGCTCGAGGGTCTCCGCCGTTGCTGAAGCCGTCGGTCACCAGGAACACCGCCTTCCTGGCTGTCGGTCGCCCCTTCTTCAGGATCATCTGTGGCGAACACTCCGAGTCAGTCGAAATTCGATGCAGAGGTCCTGCATTTTCCTCAAGATTAATTATTCATTCCGCGTCGGGACATCGGAACTCGATTCTATCGATAGCTGCCCACGAACGACAAATCGCTACGATGAGTCCGAATTGGAATGTGCAAAATTCTGCACAGATCTGCACTCGATCCTTAAGTGGACCGCTTCGGTTGCATATTTTTTGGTATGTCAAGCTGCGTAACAAAAATTAAATATTTAAATATTTAAATACTGTGGAAGAACTCGACGATATAAATCGCTACGATTCGTCGTTATCGTGGGTAGCTAGGTATTTAAAATTGGGAGGAACGATCCAAGGATGCCTCGCAGGTGGACACTCGCCATCGCTTCCAGCAACGCACCGCGCGTGTAGGTTCCTCCTCCGCTGTAGGTGACGTTCTCCAGCTGTTTGTTCAGCAGACGACACTTCCCATCCTCTGGCTCCGCTCGAGATATCTGGTCCACCCTACGAACCACATCTTTTCTGTCAGAAAAAGTGACCAAAGCCACTCTGGTCGCCCCAGGTGAGACCGTGAAGTCAGAGAGAAGCTTCTTGGCGAAATTCAACTCCGAGCGAAAATTCGGCAAACCCACCGAAGACGAGGCGTCGATGAGAAACACCAGCTCCAGCTAAAAAAACAACTCCCTCAGATTTCCACTAAATTTCAACCCGCAATTTATTAATTACCTGCTCGCCGTTCTCGCGAAGTCGATCCACCTGCGACTTAAAGCGCTCCGAAAGAAGGTTCACCTTGTCCCTCGAGGCTCTCTCCACGTCCCCCAGGAGATGAATTTCCAGGGGGTTAAAAAAATCTCCGACCTCCCCTGGATTTCCCCTAGACATATTTCCGAGGCCCTTAAGGTGGCGGGAAAGCGGCATCTGAGGAGTCAATCGTTTACACTTTTCCGCATGTACCGAATCGTTTGAAATGTACCGCAAAAGAGTAGAAGCCCTAAGGAAGGTTCCGCCACCCATGAAGTTGAACTATTTATGCACGTTTTTAAAAATGCCCGTAAAGAAATTTTGAATAAAATTGAAGTTTCATGGGTGTCAAGACCTTCCAGGACCTCTACGTACACGTGGTAAAGCTTGAAACGATTCGATATCACGAACGAAAATTTTCCGACGCCACTTTCGCATCACCTTAAACTCGAAGGGCCTCGATAGGGTCGCAAAGACCAGCAGGAGGAACAGAAGCTCCAGCGATGAAAACTCCATTTTAATTTATTCACGTCTTTACCATACTTTAAGGGGATCCGGGGCCTTCGCTATTTCCGGGGGAAATTCACGATAAGGGGTGACGATAAAGAGATACGAAGCTAAGGGGGAGCGACCGGTCGAACCGCGGCGATCGCGCCGCACTGCTCGATCTCGAGCAAGGGAAGGTTCGAAGCGACAGTTCCGAACCGTTTAAAAAGATCCGAGAACAAAGGAGCCTCTGTTCCATTTATAAATCCGGCCAAGTATGTGCGTGGACGCTCTTAGACTGGGCGACTCTCAGGAGTCACGATCGGGAATTTTAATTGACGTTCGATCGAAGACTCGACGCGATCCGATCGGGAAATCGCGTCTCCGGGAGCGTCGATAGACCTCGGCTGCAGGATCGAAATCGGCCATCTCGAGCACCAGGTAAGGCGGAATTCGTACATTCGACCCTATTATAAACCCAGAGACCGAAAGGAACCCGGAGCTGAATTTCACGGGGTAGGAGATATAAATTTTTTAATCCCGGGGAGAGGAAACTCCGGATTTTTTCCTGCTTTTCCCTCGAACGGAGGGAAAGTCGCGCAGGGGGGGCGAACCGTTTCCTGAGGCCCCTCGTTTTGAATTATTAACGAACCGAGGCAAGAAGGGTGCAGGTTCGTCCCATGCGTGGGAGATCTTCTTCGATGTTCCTGTAGATGAGTATATCCTTAGGAAAATCCGTACAAACAGGCAGTTTCCAAGCGAGCGCCGTCCGAACCGGTTCGCCACGTTGTTGCATCCTTGCCCGAAGGTCCCCCTGCAAAGTTTCGAAGGACCTCGGAAGGACGGTGCCGATTTCATCAAATTTTTTTCAAACACACAACGCTCGCATACTGCGCATAGGTAAATCGTGCATGCTTTCAAATATGGGGGAAAAAGGAAAAGGGGAGACTTTATGGAGCCATTTTGCAGGCTCAGTCGACGATGAAGGTCGCGGCCTTGGTCCTTGGATTTTTCGCCACGTCGACGATCTCGAGGAGCGTAAGGGCCGAGCCTTATGCCGAGGACACGCTAGTCAAGGCCCTCTTCAAGGTGAAGAAACGGCACGAAGACTGGAGCTACTTGGAACAGTGTGGAGTCGTCAAGTTCTGGAGAAACGAGCAGCCAGGAGTCGTCAGTGTCCTGGCCTTCCTGGACGCATCCTGGAAGTTCAGCCACGGACAGGCGACCATGTAAGTTTAAAATAAAGAGAAACTGCCTTAATCAACATTCATAATTAATAAATTCATCATTTTGACGCCGAGGAAAACATAGGAAAATTGAGGCACTTGGGTACTTAATTTATAAAATAGGTTCTATGTTCCGTTTGGAAATGTTCAAGGGGTGTGATATTTTTTCTAACGGTGTATCTCTTTTTTAATGAAATTTAATGTTCATTGGAAACAGGCTGAGGTTGCTGAGGGATCGTTTCGAGAGGTCCGGACTTTACGACGTGCGCTTCTTCGTGGTAAACGCGATTTCCTCGACGTCCTCTCCCGAGGACGAAGAGGAAAGGGAAGTCTGGGAAGAGGTTTCGCCTTTTGAGGACGATTTCCAGCTGAGAGAGAATTCTGTCGAGGCTCTGATGAAGGAGGCGGGTCCAGACATCCTGATGATCCAGGACACGGAGGATCTTCGCATTTGGGAGGAATTACACGCCTCCAAGGATCAGATCGCGGTCGTCGACCGGTGAGGTCTTCGACCGAGTCTCAATATTGGGAAATTAAATAATTAATACTTTTCATAATTCTTCCCCAGGTGTGGCAGGTTGACTTATCAAGTAATCGTCCCTTGGAGCATTTTGCATTTCCCCTACGTGAAAGCAGCGATCCTTTCGACATACGAGGACGATCCTTGTGGCACCTGTAACGTAGGTGTATCTGCACTTAGACTTTGTATTTGAACTAGAAATTATTATGAATAAATTATTGCAGCGAACGAGCGAAAGTCCCACAGTGGAACCCATCGATCAGCAAAGTCCGGACAATTTGAGACTGGAAAATGAGGAGCATAATTTCCTAGACGATGGAAATTACCATACCACGTCATTTAGTTACAAGTTGTCGGAAAATTTGGCTGACACCACGGTAACAACTTCCGAGGACGCCACAAAAAATTCAGAAGTCGAATTATCGACGACAAAAGGTGGCAAAGATCCAGAAGTAACGACACCCAGTTTTAACATCGCTGGCGATTCCGATGAGAAATTGGTACAGGAAAAAAATGAGGGAGAAAGAATCAATGATCTCAGCACAGAAAATAATGTCAACGAAGAGACGACGAGATCGTACTTTTCCTCAGAATTCGAGAGCGAGGACGTGACCGATTTTCGTACCGAAGATCTCACCGAGGTGGATACACCCTCTACGAGAAATTCGGAAATCGGAGATCCTCTTACTGAAAATACGGCTATCGAAGTGGATTTCCAAACCGAAGAGCCCAGAATGACGGTGGATACTTCTACGGAGATCGATAATTTCGAAGTCGAGCCTATAACGACGGACACGTCCCTTGAAATGAATTTTGAAGAAACGAGCACCGACCAAGACGCTCTTCTGGAGGATGTCGAAGAAGTCAAAGAGAACTTCGTCGAAGTGCCTTCTCTATTGTCCAGTCTCGAAGAGTCTCGCGAAGAAGAACAAATAAATTCGGAGGAACACGATACGAAGCATGTAGTGGATGATTTTTCTGATCCTGATGACGTCATGCCGATTCGGATAATAATGCACGCTCCGCATTTGCATGAGCGAAATCACGCGATAAAGAAGCACGAATATTTAGTCTTGAAGACAGGAGTACCGGACTATCACGAGCACCTCGACCCGGGAGAGGAAATTGAATTGAGCCACAGAATTCCAGGTTTTAAAAAGCTGGATAAATTAAGCATGAAAGAGCTGGCCGCAGATTTGGGCTCGGAGGAGGTCAACGAGGAAGGAAAAAAGGGAACACGGAGGAAGAATGGAGTTCTGTTGGATATTTTTGGTAACGACGAAAGTCCAGGATTTTACGGGGAAGATGCCGACTATTGGCGGAATCATGGAAACGTGGAGTACCATGAAGGAATTCAGACATTGCGGCCTGACATTAATCAAGCTTATGTACGGGTAAAGCCTCGATATGTCTAGATAATACTGTAGCTGTTACAATAATTGATGCATTTGTGAAACAATAATAATAGGAATTTAGTTCTTACTCCGATGTACTGTTTCAGAACGACGAAGATTCGCCGACAAGAGCACCGGATTTGATCGAGGATGTATTGAATGGTAAAAGTAATTTCGTAGACATGAAAAAACCGATCTACGGACTTAATGACAATGACCAGACGCGGGAAGAATCGGTACAAATGTTTGGAACCGAGGAAGCGATCGGTGGCGAAGACGATGAAGACATCGATCCGGGAGAGGAAGAGATTAAAAGTAGATTAATAGCTCATTACAGTAAATTACTACCATGGATATATTACGTACTTGATTAGTATGCTAAAGTGGGCTTAACGATCCAGAGAATTAACTGAAAAGTAACGTGGAATAAGATTATAAAATATATTTCACGTGCAATTCATAAAACATATTTTTATATACCTAATTATAGATATAGCAATATATCTTTGTTTCACGTTACCGTTCAATACTAACAACTGACTGTATCAAGATGACCGTGTCGGAATTTTTTTTTTTCACTAAATATGAATATTTGAAAAACATATCGCGGTTTATTTTCAACCAGAGGTCCTATATACATATATTTATTTAAAGGATTATTACATAATTCGTTGACTTCGAACAGCTATTAATAAATATACTGTAAGTATACCATAAATATTCATTAACGATAAACAAAAAGGCATATCTCATTCCTGAACTGTTTTCTGCTTTAAGTTCTTAACGGTTCATTTTAGGAACAAATACCTATTAGTATGTGGTCACCAACATGAAAGTACGATTTTGTTCATTTTGGTTCGTTGTCCGATTCAAGGCTATCACTCGTACTGCTACTGGAAGTACTGGAGGAGTCCGTTTCAGAGTCTGAATCGGAATCAGAATCAGAATCTGAATCACTGGTGTCACTTGAATCCTGTGAATTATTTACCGGTTCTAACCTAAGCAATGAAAATACATTCCTTATTAATAAGCCCCTTAAACTTTACATTTTTACATACTTTACTATATATTAATCAAGCTTTGTCAATTGCACCTACTGTTTAATTTGCACTGTACACTTTTCACCCTGCAGCAACGGTACATTTTCCTGCCTGAAATTCATAATCAAAATTAGTTCTTTGCAATATATTAAGTAAATAAATAACTTCTTTTTAAATTCGTACCTTGCTTCATTTGAATCTTCAATGTTTAAATCTTTCAACATGTCCGTTACCGAATAGGCATTATTTTCTATGACAATATATTCTTCTACAACAGAGGCAGCTGCTTTCTCCAATTCTATGATATCGAGATTCATGTCTCCCTTTGAAGGAACGATCTGTAATATAAATTTTCTATTTCTACATTTGATCACTTAAATCATTATAAATTCAAATAATTGAACACTTACGTCATTTAAAGTGTCAGAGAGTGATTTAATTAAATCGGGAGATGCTTGTTGTAACCAAATTAAGTAATCCTTTATGTATAACTGATTTAAGATGTAACGAGGTTCATACGAGTTATTAAAGAGTCCATGGATTTCACAGAGGTATTTTAAGATATACTTTTTTCCTGTGTATAAAGTAAATTCATGAGCTACTTAATGAAGATGTTCTGTAATTATATAAAAACTATGCTGCACTAACCTAATTTTATTACAGCTTTAACGTCTTCAAGTACCTTTATGGAGAGGTCCCAATTTCTGTATAAAGGATAACAAAGTGACCTCCTAATGCAGGTAATTATAACTTCTTTCATGCTGGAAAATTCCTGAAATTCAATGGATTTGTTTAAAAACAGTTTTGGTGATAAAAAGAATGCAATAACAAAAAATAACAAACCTGAAACCAGCACAATGTCGAACTCAACTTATTAATAGTCCAACTACTTTCAACAGTATTTTCACCGAGCATTGTTCTGTGATTGTAGCAACTTCCAAATAAGATGTCAATTAAACCATAACATACTTTATTAATTTCATCATCATCCAACAAATATTCTTTATTTGGAAGCTCTTTCAGTAAATCCTTTTCGGTACCACTTAACGTGACTTCGGTATCTTTTATTGTGTACCATTCAGGTTCAAAGTTAATACATGGTTCAATGCATTCTGTCTGAATAAAATCGGCCATATAATGTTCATCGTCAAAGCTGTCACTCTCATGTTTCTCTCGTAATGACTTGCGCTGCTCTGGTGGCGTCTTGTCAGGCATTGGAAGGTCAATAATGTCTTTAATCCATGCCACCTAGAATACAATAAATATTGAACAAGGTATTAACGATTCAGGAAGTTGGTGATCAAATATTAAACATATAGAGGGTAATTACATCAAATGCTGTGAGGGCATTAGACACTTTGCTAGCGAAGCCATATTTTGGAGCTGTTAACAAGATCGGAACATCATCCCTGGGTAATTCTTGCTGTATAAACCACTGATTATCGTTGTTCTCTTCTTTTTCTTCCGAATCACTGCCACTAGTATTTCCATTTTTACTTTCTTCTGAATCTGCTGCAGGATTGCCTGTCATAAAAGCAACATTGTAATTCAGCTCTGTAATGGAACCATCGTTTCTTAATCATTCAGATACATACTGATAACTTCAATAGTCGGTACCAAGTTCGTTTTCTTCTTTGGAGGTGCAAGAAGAGTAGTGATCATATCCAAATTTTCAAAGTGTTCACCTTTATTAACTTTTGAAAACCGCAAATGAAAATCTCCCTTTTCACAGTCATACCTCCCGGACGATGCATCGTTCTCAATAATTTCTCCTGGAAGGTTTAACCTAATAAAATAAATTCAATGCTGTTACAAACATTCATAACATTGATTAAGAACGGTAGATTAAAACATTTTACCTTAAATAATATGGAGCGGAATAAAATATGAAGGTTGTTTCTTCTACGTAAACTTCTGTCTCTTTAATGTTTGTATAAGGTGCATGAACAGTTATTAAAACTTCATTATCTGTCTGGGATAACTCAAATCTTGGAGTCAACATATTGACTCTTTCTCTGGTCCGCTTGTTTGCTATATTTGATTTTTATCTGACAGAAAACCCACTAAGCATGTAACACGGATTGATTAGCGAATCCAGTACTTCCAAATGGTAAACAAAAGTAGAGAGTATAGTTAAAATACGAAGAGAAGATATTCTCTCCTAAAATACTATTTCTTGGTTAAGAATGAACCTTCAGAATAGTTCTGAGAAGCGGCGCTAGTAGTCACAAAAAGCAGGTTTCAGCGGTTTCGATTACTCGCAAGCATGTGCAAGTCTAAATTGCAGTAAGTCGGTAAAATCGACATAAGATACATTTATCATTAGCACAATCGCTCGAGTTAAATGAACCCATTTATTAGAAATGCAAATTAACAATGAATGACAATTCACGATTGGTTGGTCCGTCGGTAGATAATCAGCATAAATAAAAAAATTATGTGGTCAATGATACTTTTAAATATCTGTTGAAATACCTAACACTCGTACTGATGAAAATAATTATACAATATACGAGATATTAAAGAGGTTCCTTTTTTAATATACCAAATATACAGTAAGTCACATTGGTATATTGGAAACAATTGTTCATACTTAAAAGTGCAAAAATAAGAAATCTATGAAGCGACGAAATCTATGTACCCACTTAAGTAAGACAGGAAAAGGAACTTGTAATTCAATTTTGATGTACATCAGAATATCATTTTGTGCTTATCATTATTTCTTCAGAGTTATTCGAATTTCTTTTCCTTTTCTCGCTTTTGTTTACAGTTTTCAATCACCATCCGGAAATATACTTGGTAACAGGTACCGATAATTTTAAGTAGGCCGCTTAACATTACTTGCAGTATCATTTCGCTGATCGAGGATAACGGTGACATTCCGGCACATAAAGTTGTCAGCATGAAACCTTCAAAACCAACTGTAGAAAAAAATTTCCCCTCCTGAAATGTTTAACAGTAATTACAATAGTGGACTCTTACATCCAATATTATAACTTTGAAATACCATTAAAGTATTTCATAACTTACAAGAGCATCATCTATGAGTTGCTCGGCAATTAACTCTGGTTTATAAGGATTACTGCTTTGAGTTATAAGTTGAGTTTCAACAGGTTTACTTAATTCCTCTACAGCGAATCCAGGAGTATCGGTATCAGGAGGGACCGAAAGAGTAACAGAAACGCCATATGGTGCCAATTCCATGGCTACACTTTCTGCTAAGCCACGCAGAGCAAACTTTGTGCAAGAATAGGCTGAATATCCATATAGTCCTAAAATGTAATAAAGACACATAACGCAACAATTCTTTCGGAATGAAAATTTAGATAAAAGTAGTGCGAACCAACTAGGGCAGCGAGCGATGACGTGATAACAATAATTCCTTCTTTTGCACTCTTCATCTTTGGTACGATAGCCTTGGTACAATAATAAGTACCCATTAAATTAAGGTTCACCATGTGCGTTAGACTGTCAATGGTAGTGTCTTCGATTTTTCCGCAAATTGCTGTACCCGCGCAATTCACTAACATGTATATTGGTCCTATAGTGTTTTCTAGATAATGTAAAGATTTTTCTATGTGGTCATAATTTTCCCTGATATCCAGGGACAAACATTCCACTTTTTGCGTGTCTTTATTTTTGCATGCTCGAATTATCTCGGATTTCGCCGCCTCGAGCTTTCGGATATCCCGCGCAATTATGGTTACATGAGCTCCACGTCTTGCGACAGATAGTGCCACACATTTTCCGATCCCACTAGAACCGCCGGTAATCTGATGAAAAAATCACAAATTGCAGTGATAAAAACGTACATTTATTTATACAAACCCCTTACAAACTACTTACCACGACATGCTTATTTTCAACGCTTTTCAAACGTCCGCGTAGAAAAAACTGTTTGATAAGTAAAATGGCGATCAACCCAACAAAGCTTATTAGCACGACTCCTATATAATCCATTTTCCTAGATCAGACTTAAATGCTTTGATTGAATAGTTACATTCACTTAATAACTCTAATGTAAAATGAAAACCATTAAGGGTTACTACTATTCACTTTCGTACACAGAACTATCCGCACTTTATGATTAATTACGTGAGTGTGTGTACACACGTAGAATGTAATTCAAGTTATGTGAGGGTGAGACACGGAGTAGTCATGTGACCGATATTTTCTCTTACAAGGTTCTCATACAACGTCGACTTTCTATTTCGTTGACTCGTAGAACAAGTATGAAGGATTCAACGCAACTTATTCATGTGATTTGACATCCAGGCGTTACGTTAAACAATGTTAATAAATTCACCACGCGCTCTCCAGTGCTGCCCTCGCCGTTTCTGATATGCAAATTGCTCGCAATAATAGAAAAAAAGTCATGGCTGCCGCAAGTCGCGTCGTTTCAAGATGGCCGTCTGCTATTGTCGACGACAGCGCCGCGCAAGACGCGCACAGTGTTTTCACACGTTTTCGTGGGTTGTTAGAGCGATTTTTTAGAAATATATCGAATAAATAAAATTCGCCAAGATGAATATGTCAGTGGAGAAGAAGAAATACCCGTCTGCACTGCCAACAAACTGGTCGACAAGGGAAGAAGTACCGAGGAAGAGTCAGAACCAATTGACGTCTACCGGGAAAGTTGACGTTAATTACTACAGGTACGAAGGATTTAATGATTTTTCGATGCCACTGCTGTTATCGAGAGGAAAGTAATTTCTATTGACTGTCGCGGTGCTGCTCGACTTTTGGTCAATTCATGTAAAAATACTGCGAGTGTTTTGTTAGCTTGTAGAGGTTATGATATCCTGATGTTTCAGTCGAGGCGTGAAAAACGGAGCGTCACTCGTACCACCAATTAGACAAACGGCTTCTATCTTCAAACAACCAGTGACGGTGTATAAGACACAAGAAGGAAGGGTAAAAGACATCAAACATGGGAATCAAGAGAAGCCTAAGCAGGTTAGTGGAACGTTATCGATGAACTTGTCGTGCTTAGTCGATCGCAAAATGTACAATATATGGTAACTTGATGGATTTTCAATGCATGTCTCAGATGCACATAAATTGTTTAATCTGCATTAACTTTAAAGATATCGGGATACAATCGGTGTGCACCATTTTATATCGCTTGGACAATTACTATAATTACCTTTTCCCCCATTAAGCATAACCATCCAAGTAATTTAAATCTACTGAAACCTCTTCCCTGTTATTGCACATGATACAACCATCCAATCGTTCGTTCATTTAGGAAGGAGCCGATAAAACTGACGGGAAACACAACTCCCAAGATAAACCTAAACAGGTAAATCTACTTGGCACGTTCATCCTCATCTTCAGTATCCGCGTTTTTTTCCTTTTCATACAACAAACATTTCATTTAGATCGTTCAAAGTACATATCATACATTAGGGTGCATGCTCGATCGAAATTGAATGCAGGCCCCAATAAAAAATTCACCACAACCTAGGATAATATATTAATACAATGGTATAAGCTCCTGTACAAAGACAGCGTAAACACGTATCTTCCTGCGTTCTTACCACCAGCTTTGACACGGACTAGCCACGAATCCTTTCCTATCTTCCTTTTCTGTAATTGCTTGACTCCTTTAAGGAATCCACGAATGTTCATCCACACTCTTCTATTACAGCTATTCTGGGAGAAGAGATTAGAAGGACTCAGAGCCTGCGACCCGGATGGTTACGAGTTCGATGCAATGGACCTGCCAAAAACATTGAAGCCCGTTGGTCCTTACATCACGGAAGAAACTTTGCTGCAGAGCGTAGCCACCGCTTTGCACGTATCCTCTCAACCGGTGACCGGCCAAACGGGCTCTAAAACGGCCCTGGAAAAGAACCCTGGCGTTTTCCTGAACCCCGATCAACCTCTAGTCCAGGTAAGCAAGGAGAAATTAATGGCCCCAAAAACGCTTTGGTACCGGTAATGACAATTGTCCACTTTTCTTATCAAAGACCCGACGCTTTCTTTCAAGGCTGTCACGATAACGGACGAAGACATCAAACGCCAGGAGGACCGAGTGGCGTTAGCGAGGAAAAAACTTCAAGATGCGTTACGAGCCATGTCCGCCTGAGTCGGGCATTACTTTAGTCATAATTCACCAATTTCCCTTTATTCCCCTCCTAGTTTTAAGCGCGACGTAAATTATGACCCCTCGATTTTGTAATAAACGTTTTTGTTTCTTCTTTTATTTTTATAAGTTCAGAGCCTCGAAATTTATTGCATTTTAGAAAGTCCAACGGCACTCGAAGCCCCGCCATAAAGAGAAGCCGCCTCAAGGTCCGAGGGCTTTCTCACTGCGTCGTATCCCGAAGTAGAGCCTTCTCTTAGTGGCACAGTCGATTCGCAATGGCAAACCCAAACCCAGGAACGTTACCGATCGATGGGGAGCCTCTTGCCACGAAACGAAAAGCACCTTGCCGAAGCTTCGTCGCTCTTGCCGCAGGCAAACGCATCGGGATTGGTATAGATTTGCGGAAGGTATTTCTATATTAATCCCGTTTACTAGGAACAAGCCTGCACCGTGTACCTTATAAACATTGACCGTCGACGGGTCACGTCCCCCGGGAATCGTGGCGAATATTTGCCAGGAACGTTTGCGCTCATAGCTGCCTTTATGCTGCCCCCGCATGTCTCGCCAGGTATTAATTCGGAGCGTTTCGGACATTGAAATTATTTTGACACACAATGTTTGACCAGTCATGGATTTCTCCAAGTGATCAGGTAGACGACCGCCCCGTAAATCACGACTTGGCGACCTGTCCGAGTAACCAGTACCTTAGGCCTTTCATCGGTACGCCGATTTTCGAGGGTACCGGGAATAATCCAGGGTCGCTACGCCGGCCCCTCGGCGAATTACCGGCAAATTGGAGCACGATGGACATCGGTGACCTTTCGACTAATTGTCCAATTGTCTGCATTACCGAGAAGAAGCAAGGCCGAGCACTGCTTCGATACCGCTGACTTACCTGCACGGGGACTCGGAACTCCAGAAAAAGGGGCCTCTACGAGGGCTTACGGTACAAGTTCCCTTCGGCAGGTAAGTAGAAACCCGAGTAAGCGTTTCTTCGCGTACCTACGGCTCGGATCGAGCATAATTTTTCCCCTCAAAGAACGGTTTCTACCCAGGTGGCCGCTGAACCGAAACAGGGATCGACTTGTGAAATTAAATTGTACGACCGATTGTTTTTAGCCGAAACGGAGAGATCCTGGTATTTACTGGTCGTGTGGGGGAGGGGCAGGATTAAAGGCGGAGGTAAATTCGAGCCAGGGAGCTTTCCATCCTTAGGGCGGTTTCCAAAAGACCGATCGCACACGACAAGTAGTTGTCGCGGCACGGGGGTATCCGGCATTGTATCGAAGTGCGTGCGAGTCTTTCTTTCCTTTTGCCTCTCTCTCTCTTTCTCGCTTTCTCCCTCCACCGGACCACAAAAGAATGGCCAGGTAGTCGTTGATTTCAGGTATGGGCGCATAAGCCAGGTACGCCAGGTGGCAACCTCCTTTTTCTACCTCGCCTCCGTGCCTTCCGCCTCCTGGCCCTGGCTCGTATCGGCCAACAGCTGTTTCCCTCCTCGCAAAGGGAACTCTCCCTCATTGTCAACCGAGACGAACCGCCCCTGATCGCTCTCCTCGGGGCACATGTCCCACATTAAATTCTAACGATTCGCCCTGCCGTATACGGCCGATCTCCCGCGACGAACTACGGATGGAAACGCGCCTACCGATTTCCCATATATTAGGCACGTTTCCTTCGGGAAATATGGGAGGAGGGAATATCGTGTTGGGTCTCCCTCGACCGTGGACTTCGGTTCCTGGACAGATTGGAACCATGATACGCTAATTTATTAGGCTATCGAGTGCCGGATGTCGTGCCAGCGGCACGCGAGGGCATTTTCTTGTTTCTCCGGTATTCCGGACACGCATCTGGTGCGCCGCTTGCGCTTAATTGCCCTCGAAATGTGGGGTTCACGGGTACAGGCGTCGGGTTAATTTGTATACCCTGTTTATATGTATTGTATATATCCTGGGGGAGAAGAAATATTTATCTGGCTCGATGAACATTTATTTACGGAGTGTCTTGTATATACCCTGCATGATTCTTCGATCGGGAAGCTCGTGGGCGATTTTGACCATTTTCACGGTTTTGGCGGTTTCGACCGTTTTTACGGTTTTGGCGGTTCCGACCGCGGAACCGCGACGCGTGCACGCCCGGAACCGCCGCTTCGGTCGTGGAGGAGAAATTGTAAAACTAGTCGGGCCGCGTTCCCACGTCGTCGCGTGTACAGGTACGAGTTACGTGTCGAGCTCTCCCCATCGGCTCCGATACTCGCGTATAAATAGTCGGCGAGCTCCGTCAACTTATCGATCTTAAACCGCAGTTCGAGTAGCGCCGGAAGCCGCTCGTTGTGACCGGGATAAAACCTTTCGCGGCGGGTAGACGCATCCGCCGGTTGCCCGGTGCATCCGCTCGGGCTGCACTTTGCGAGGCGTCGGATTTCCTCCTGCGAAAGCCTCGTCGATGGTCTTCGGAAAGGAGGAGACCATCTCGAGGGCCAAGGGAAGGCCCACAATTAAGGCCACGCATATCGATCTCGACCGCGGGACACGCAACGGCCGCGTAATCCGCGACTCTTGCGGTGCGAGACTTTCGCCGGGCTTGCACTTGCCGGTGGGAATAAATGGCGGAAAAATGACTGCGAGGGCCTTAAGGCCCACCGAGGTAGTGGGAGGAATTTAGGGAGAGTTTCCTCGACGTCGGGCTTCGCTAAGGTCTTCCGCTCTCGTCCAGCCGGCCCAGCTTCCGGTCGGGTCCATTGTCGGGGATCGCGGGAAGACTCGGGGCAAAAAATAAACTCGGGCCCCGAATTCTATCGACGAGACGAAAGAAGGGCTCTCGGCCGCTCTCACAGCCGGCGGTTCTTCCTCTCGGTACCACCGGAGGTACCGACACAGTTTGCGTCCTTTTGTGCGAGCTGGCCCCCTTTTACCCCTCTCTCTCTTTCTCTCTCTACTACACCTCCCAGGGCTGAATATTTCCCACCGCGATGCGCGTCGAAACGTGCCCCACCGACACGGCGATATTTAAATGATTGGACAAATAATGGAGTTCGGGAATTCCGATCATTTGTTCCAGTATTCGTTGATTGCTCCACCTTCGGATTTCCTCTTAGACTTTGAGACTAACCACTTGACTAAAATTCAACCCCTGTTTCCCTTCCCATGGACCTGGAATATTTATCCTATTGTATAAACAAGAGGATACAGAAATTCCACTAATCTCCTACATTCATTGATTATTCCACCTCCAGGTTTCCTCCTAGACTTCGAGATAAACCGCCCAGCTAACCCCGGCGCGAGAAAGTTCAACCCCCCTGTTTCCCTCCCCCGTGTTGCGGCACCGCACCCCGGTTACCCGGGAGGGGCTCATGCGAACCTCTCGGGGTTGCGTTCCCAGGTTCGCTTCCACGCACGCGTTCCGTCGATATCAATTAGGGTTGTCCAGATGGACTCGAACGACGCGGTCGACGGCGACGACTCGAGAGAAGATATCGCTTAGCTCGAAACGTAGGGGTTTTCTAGATCATGGAGGCGCCTGTTCGAGACCGTCGTCGGTCTTTTTCGTCCCGGGTCTTTCGAGGTCCGCTCACCCCCGGGTGTCCTGCTCGATTCCGCGGGTTCCGCGTCGCGACGCCGCGTCCGACTCAGAGTCTAGCAATGCGGTCTCCCCGTCGACGGTAGATCGGCATCGAAAGAACTGTCGCTCGCACTTTGGCCGGGGATTTTGCGACTCTCTAGCCGCTCGTAGAGGCGAAGCGAGCGCCGGCCGGCAACGAGAGAGCCGAGGCAACGACAATGATCGCCGGGGCAACCGGTTGCCCGCGCTAAAAATACGCCCTCGAGACCGCTCGAGACTTTGGTTAATGCTCCCCTCCGGAAAGTGTTGCACCGACCGGCTGCATTCCACGGGAGGCGAGAGCGATTCCAGAGTGCGTTTCTCGACCTCCTTCAAGGATCTTCCTCGAGGTATCCTTGCTCCTCCAGGAGGGTGGACCTCGTTCCATTCCTGCTTCCACCGTGAAATGTTAATTTAGAGTTCCGAGACGTCAAACTTGATATTCCTCGTTGTCTACTTTCCGACGTCTAAGATATAGATGTCAGCTGATCATGCGTGGGAATGTTTAATCCACCATTGATCGGTCGTGCGATGAAAATTGGCCAATCCAAGGTGCGTCTTGGCATTGCTTTGGGTAATTGGTATTCATCGCTCGGAACCTACTTCCCTTCGCGGCGTTGGCTCGCGCTTGACGCGCGTATCGGGTGCGTATCGGATGCGTATCGTATACGTATCGTATACGTACCGTATACGTATAAAACGCGCGTATCGGGCACGCGCCCAGATGATAACTCGCGCTCGAGCGCGCCGATACGCATCGCCCGAAAACGCCGCTCTTCGAGCGTGAAGGAAAAAAGGTCCTCGACGCGCGTGGCTCACGCAACGCTCTCGGGGCCGGAGGAAGGAGTGCGTGCAGGAGCGAAGAGGCGTCAGGTGCCGGGTGGCGCAACGAGCGAGACAACCTTGGCCGATCGGCCCGTTGTCGTTGGTCCGCCGTTAATCGCCGTTGATCGCCGACCTCGCCGCAGAAGTTCTCCTTTGTCCACAGCCCAGGAGGAGCGACGACTCGCCGAAACGCGGGGCCTCACCTGCGACGAAGGACCGCCGTTAGTCGGAGACACCCTGGGACTTTAAATTCAATCTTCGGCAGGTGAGTCGCTCGGCCAAGACTCGCCACCTTTGACGGAGGGGTGGAGAAGGAGAGGGAAGGATCAAGAGAATAAGAGAACGGAGTAAGAGATTAACGTTGGAACTATCCGACAATAAAAATTACCTGTTTCAGGTGGCCCATCTCGGGAAAAGGAAAAAAAAATACTCCGATAATTCTAGGGGTAAGAGAGGGAGGGCAGGGGATTTGCAGAGTCAATGAGAGACGGATTGAGAGATTAGGGGATTAAGAGAGCTGTGGAGTAACGACGTTATCACCACGAGGGATTGTCTCGGTTCTACGAGAAGACGAGGCTCTGACGTATAGGTGTCGCCGACGCGAACAATGGCCATCGCGGTTCAAGGCCCGCGGCCGTCTAGATCGGTTTTTGCGAGAATCTCTCGTTTCGCTCTTATCGACTCTTGCCACACGAAACCACTACGAGCCGGCAGGTGCTGCGTCCGACTGGCAGAAGCAGGGACTCCTGTCGAACGCGTCGCGACGACCTCGCCCGGTGGATCACTCGAGAATTCCTATACCTGGAGCTGTAAATACCTGAAGGTGTACTTACCTGAGCTTGCTTATACTTAAAACGGCACACCCTGGTCAAAATCAATGGAGATCTACGTACCTTTCTCCTCACCTCGTAACCGAAGTCTCATACAGAAAAACGTAAAGTGGAATAAGCCACACATTAGGAAATGCATAAATACACGTGATACTGTATTGTGTGGTATTTGCCAGGGTGTTTACTTGAAATAGGTTTAACTTAACTTGTATGTAGTATTACGGAGACGATGTGAATTTACTGCAATTTATTGTAGCATCGTAATAAACAGTCGTTGGGGATTTATTATTTTTATTAACCTACACTTCAACGGTGTGCTCGATAATAAGGTACGAGAATATTTTCTCGTACCTTATGAAGAGCCTCGTTACGGCGTCAGCCTCGGTGCGCTTTTTGGAGCGATTAGACAAATTAGCAGGTCGACGAGCCACCCGAGAGGAGGCGGCCTCCGTAAAGAAGCGACCCGGCAGCTGCAGCCCTGAAAAGGTAAACCGGGAAAAATGGCCGAGGACGGTGATTTCCA
The DNA here is from genome assembly GCF_000612105.2 of Orussus abietinus. Lineage (NCBI taxonomy): Eukaryota > Metazoa > Arthropoda > Insecta > Hymenoptera > Orussidae > Orussus > Orussus abietinus. The sequence continues at coordinate 2,033,019 of NW_019396012.1, forward strand.
GGATTTCGGCACTCTTTGGGAAATACCGACCAGGAACCAAGGCGCTCGGGCACGGGATTGATCTTTCGGGGAAATTAACGGCAGCTCCGTGTTCTCTTTCTTTTCCTCCCTCTATTTGCTCATCTGTCTCTTCCACCTCGCCCTCTGGGGGAACGACCGGCGATCCGGGTGGATTAGTAAATTCCCCAGGCCCCTTCGCCTCGCAAAAACCCTGGAACGAGGGAAAACATTGTCTCTTCCTGGACATCCGGGGAGAATATGGGCAACCCGGGGGTTTGCGCTATCGAAATTCAAACGGGGAGCGGAGAAATTAGGTGACTCGTATCCAGGGTATTTAAGACCCCAGGCTTTAAGATTTCGATAATTCGAGGAACGGCGAGGTGCACTCCGGGAATGGGGCGAGGTGTTTTCGAGTTTCGGGGAAAAACAGGGCAACTTCCTAGCCGGTGGCGCCCGTGATAACAGGAAGTCCCGGGAAAAAGTACGGGAAAAGTTTCGAGAAAGAGGGGCGGTCGACTCGCCTCTCTTCTTGCGCGAGTCTCGGCGATTTCTCCGTTTCCCGGGAATGCAGCTCGGGATATTCGAGAATATAAATGTATATATATTTGTTTTTTGTCGAGCCAACCGCAAAAATCTAGACTCGCCTACGGCGAGGATCGCGTGCCTCGGAACTCCCGCGTCTAAACGGTGGAAAACTGCGCAGCGGGACACGAGATATATTGAAAATATTCCGGAACATTCGAGGGACTTTGGACGGCCCTGGCCGGGCGTTTTCCCACGAGCGAAAACCACTCGGCCCTTTCCCGGGGACGAGAAGCCTCCAGTGGTGCATCCCCGAGTGAAGCCCTCGTTTATCTACCGCTGCGTCACTTTTCCATCTCCCCGCCTATCGAGACCTCGAAAAATATCATTCCAGGGATCCCGGGAAATAGGGCCGGCATACGAAATCGCGGTTTCGACCCGAAGGCTAACGCTCGCCTCGGTGGAAACGAGAGATATCCTCCGTTTTCGCGGCGATAAATCCTCGGCTCGTAGGAGAAGGTTCCCTATCGGCGGCAGGTCTGCCTCGGGTAGAGTTCGCCGGCGGCCGGAGCGAGATGGCGCTCGTGGACTTCCCTTTGGTTCCCCGGGCCGCGTATTCGGGGGTGCCGGCGTCGGTCTCTCTCGCTCCGCCGCGCCGGCCGTCGGTTCGTCTCGCTCTCGCCAGGCGCTCGGCCGGCGCGGTGGTGGGGAGGGGTGGCCGGCCCACGTGACCGCGCGAGCCAATCAGCGCGGCGGAAACCCGGCGTCTGGCACATGGCGGAGAGTGCCGGCTGGCCCGTAGCCGCGGTGCGTCGCAGTCAGTCGCAGTGGCACGAGTCGAGTGGGTAGTCGCAGTAGCGCCTGCCTAGAGGTTAGCGCCCGTTAGTCGCGCGCGACGCTCTCCGGAGGTTCAGTCGGCCGGTGACGCCAAGGTGATCAGGATCTCCGGCAAGGAGACCCTCCGAGACGCGCTCCGAACACGAGGGAGACAGAGAGAGAGAGAGACGCGCGGACCATCCGAGTCAGCGAATTTGGCGAGCGTCCTTTGGGCCGGCGAGATCGATACATCGAATCGCGCCGCGCGCTCCGCCGCAACTTCGCGCGGCACAACCGACCGGATCCGCGAAGCGAGCCATTTCCGGGACCCTAGGAGGTCCAGTCCCCGGGAGCGGGAGAGAGAGAGGACCGACCGGAGCAAAGGCTCGCGAGAGAGAGACGGAGAGCCGCCATCTTCGGGCACGCTCCCCGGCCCGTGTCCCGAGTTCGGCGCGCCGAGCCACGCGAGCGAGACAGCGAGACGCGCGGCCCGCGGGACCGAGAGAGAGGGCCGAGCCGAGTCGGTAAGGAGGAAGCGACCGACTCGCCCGCGCCGGCGAAGCGACCGCCGGGGGTGACTGGCGAGTTATTTATTTTTCTACGGTGCGCACGGGTTTTATACGGTCCCGAGAGTGTGCCAGCCGGGACGCGGCCGAGTCCCAGAGACCCGAGGAGGCTGCCAGACCCGGGCGAGCTCGCGCAGGTTACGACGAAGGCCGCCTCCACGAGGAAGGCGAGCCGAGGCCGAGGCAGGCGCAGCCCGACGCCCGGCGTCGCGACGCCACGGAGGATGCCGACGAGTCTCTTCGCCGAGATGGAGAGGGGCACCAACGCCCCCGGCGCCGGCTCCCTCGAGGACCAGCGCGCCCTCCAGCTCGCCTTCGAGCTCTCCATGCTCGGCCTCGAGGGCACCCCCGGGTGCCCCGGCGCTAACGCCGCCAACGCCAACGGCAACGCCGCCGACCCCGACCCTCTGCAGGCGACCCCCGCCAGCGTCTTCGAGGAGGCCAGGTCCAAGAAGAGCCAGAACATGACCGAGTGCGTGCCCGTCCCCAGCAGCGAGCACGTGGCCGAGATCGTCGGCCGACAAGGTAGAACCCCCTTTTTCTTGCATTCCCAAAGAGTCGAGTCGCTCCATAAGTGCAGAGACTATCTACGTTAAGGAGAAATTTTTCTTAGGGATAATTTTCGCGAGATGAACCCTCCGTAATTCGTTCTATCGATGGAAAATCGAGGTAACGCGAAATTTGCGGATATTTTGATACCAAGTATTTCTTAATCGATATAAGTTTGTCAAGATATTGTATGCGAAAGACGTTGCACGGGGTAAGGTGGTACGTTGAGTCCTAGGAAAATGAAGTAGGGATTTAAAAATGCCGATTTATCGTTACCCCGCGAGAATTGTCGCTTCCCCCGGAAATTTTGCCTTTCCCCCGAAATTCGTTGATTTCCCTCCCGAAAAATCTGGGAATTGTATCCCTGGGCTCGGCCGAGTTACGCTCAGCGGAAATAAAGAGGTGGGCGCGAATTTGACTCGCGGTCGCCCTCTAGAGCGTTTGTTTACCCCGGCGCGGCGAGAATTCCGTTGTCCCGAGTGCGAGTCAACTCTGACCTTGGCTGGCGCGGGTCATTGGTCCGGTCGCGGAATCGCAGGCGGTCCCACGGTCTCTCCTCGTCCCTCTCCGTTCCTCCCTCCCCTCTCCCTCTATCTCTCTCTCTCTTTCGCGGTCCTCTGAATCCGACTCGAGCGAGTCGACCTCCCTCGCGACTGTCTTCGCGCGAACTCTCTTTCTCTCTCTCTCTCGAGCTTTCTCGAATTCCTACTAGATTTCGTATATCATACATCTCGTACATTTCGAATATCTCATGTATTTATCATATGTTTTTCCTATATTTTGTCCACGGGATTTTCGCCTCCACGGGGAAGGCGCGGCACCGAGGTCAGTTACGTCTCCTCCGCGCTAGAGAGACATAGAATGAGGGAGGGAAGAGGGCGAGTGCAACGCCCTCCTCTGCGCGGGTCATCTAAATTCCTTTAACCTCTAACCCCCCTCCCCGGGTCCTGCCAAAACCGCGACGGTGATGCAAAGTGCAAATACCAATCCCGAACGCGCCGGGGCCCGAGTGCGCGTGCGCAGGCGCGGGGTCCTCCACCCCGTGGGAGCGAGAGAGACGGGGCTACGCGCTCGTTGGGATAGGTCGCGCACGCTCCGAGCCGCTGCGACGCGACGTGACGCGGCGCGTCGCGGCGCGGCATGGCGTGGACGAGACTCCGAAGGCCTCTCTCGAGCCTCGTAAAGGAATGGCCCCGAACTTTTATCAGCGAAAGAGGTGCCTCGACGATCGGCGCGAAAATACGTCCCGGAACGAGTCGGCGCGTAAACACTGGCGTTTTATCGAGGGATAACTCTCTCTTTGTCATTTATTCAAGATGTATGTACATATGTATATATATGTTTTTTTTTCCATCGTTTCAACGCGACATTTCCATTACACTTGATGCGCACTCCCTCGAATCTGCGTCTCGCCTCCGAGTCGCGATTAGGGATTTTTTTAAGCCCTTGGCACGACGTCGGAGACCTCGAGGACCCGGTTGCTACCTTCTCGGGGCCTTCGGCGCGTATCCTTGGAGATAGGGCGGGCGAATTAATGAAATGCGCGGAAAAAAATAATATGTAGGTATGCATACGTGTATATCGATCCGTGCTTAGTGGCGCAGTCGTAGGTTCTGCGTTTACCGGTATGGGGCTATGTTTTCTCGGCTGGGGTTGAGTTTGTCCCCTTTGCCGTTGTGGTACGGATGCGTGTACACGGATACACGCATGTCGGCTCATGTTAGATCCGGTGTTCTTACGGTTCGTATTCTAATTTTATCCGGTCCCAGGGTAGAATTTTCTTAATTGTGAATTATTATTGATTTTTCCTTTTTTTCTCTTTAAATTCTAGTATCTTTCGGAGGGATTTATTTTAAGGGGTCTACGCGACCTCGGGCGGGGTTCTTCGCGTTCATCTTCCGAGTATACCAGGTCGGCTGGATTCAAGGACAGGTGTGCAAGGGCTCGGGGGAGGTCGCGGACACTCCCGTCGGTGGCCTTGAAACATTTTCCAGTGTCGCCCGGTTCGTCGAACCCTTCCCTCTCGGTATTCCGCACGGCACCCTGGTACTTTTTACTACTTTCTTGCTCTCGTAAAGTACCGCGACCGGGATGTCGGGGGGAAAATAAAAATAAAAAAAAGGAACCGTCGCGGGCACTTAATCGCGATGTCTATCCTCGAGGGGGCGGACGGGGGCGGACGGGGGAAGGGCGTAGTACGTGAATTACGAGAATTGCGAGGATTAAGAGAATTACGAGCACCGCGATTTGTCGTTGCCGCGTCTCGAACGCTTTCCGATAGCGGACTTGGCCGCAGGCTATTTTTGGAATCGAGTAGAAGTCCTTTTTCCCTCCTTCCTTTTTGTTTTTTGTCGTCCTCCTCCTCCCCCCCCCCCCCCCGCCCGTTGCATCGGAAAGTGCAGCTGCAAGTGGCGGCGCGGACGAGCTCGACCGCGCGAAGACCAGTCTCCCGAGGCGGCGACTCGAGGATAGCCACTGTACAAAGGAGCTTCAATTGAAGACCTTGAAATGTTTAGTATTATCCGTTCGTCGAACTCGGTGCTGGATTCCCTACGGGGTGGTACCCCTCGCGCTTACCACGGGACCGGACTCGAGCCCAACTCTCTTTGCGCCTCGGCCGAGTCGAAATTTCGATCTCCCTATGTAGGATCCTTAAATCGGTTCTCGTGCAACCCGATGAAGGATTACTCGAGGAAGGATCGAGAGGGGGCTTTGCACCTTAATGCCGTGAATTTTCACTTCCTCCGTCGGGCCGAAAATTGGACCGACCCGTGTCAAGGAGATATCTCGTTCCACCTTATTCGCCACTCTCCCCCGATCATCTAATCGTACCTCGTGGCAACCCAAATTTTCGATCGTCGTTCCATATCACGGGGTGCTTCCTCAAATGTGTACTCGGCACGGATCCCTACCCAGTTTCTTGATTCTAGGATCGGAGCGACTTAAGATTTTTTTTTTTCTTTTTTATTGCCCGCCTCTGTGTTGGGTATGTAGGGTTCGAGGATATATCACGGTTTCGCAAATGTTGAGTTCTATGATCGTAAGACGATCCGCGGCGAAGGTCGCGCGCATGCGCGCTCGCAACCGGCGAGGTCCCATCGGCAGTCGTTCGTCGAACCCTCGTTTCCAGTTTCCAATTAGCCGCGAGTTTGCGGGCTCTCCGGGTCCGGGGCTCGTAAAATCTCGGCCTCGGTTGTTCCCCGGGAGCGTCCTCGACGGATCGCGCGCGCGTGCACGCTGATTCTCGAGGATTCTCGAAGATTCTTGGGGATACTCTCGCGTGCACGCGAGGAGGACGCTCCCCGGCGACGCTCCGCCGGCGACGGGGCCCGAGGAAGCTCGGTAAGCTCTCCCACCGGGGAGACCTTGAACCCGCCGGCGCGGCTCGGCGCGGTCCGGGAAATAAAAGCAGGAGGACGAGAGAGAGAGAAAGAGGGAGAGAGAGAGACAGGCCGGGCACCGGCCGCTCCGCCGGGGTCCTCTGCGTGCCGCGGACGGCGTTCTCCTTTATCCGCGATTCGATAGACGCGCCGCCATCTTGCCGCGCGTCCACCCCACGTGGCGCCACGTGGGAATCGGGAATATTAATCCCGCATACGGGATTATTCGAAATTGCATATCCGCACTGAGCATGGAAGAGTTGGTTCACTCTAAAAAATATACACCGTTACTAGAAATTCTGCGATCAGGTAAATGTCCAAAGAAATGTCGGAGTAAATCAAATTCGTTTAGATCGATCGATTGGAGCCGATTGATATGTACAGGCGGGGAAGTATCCGTACTCGTAGATACGACGGATGGTTTAACGTACGGGACGGAGAGGTGAAGAGATATGCGGTTTCTTGGAGCGGTTGGAAGCGAGGTTAGCGAGGAAGCGAGCCACGTGGCCGCCGACCACGTGGCGGTATCGAGATGTCGGGACGGACTCGCTGCAAATCTCGAACGACCGGGTGTTTCGGGCGCGGCGGAAGTGTCGGGTCTCCAGTTTTCCCGTGGGACCCGCTTTTGTCCCTCGGGATGGAAAACTCGAGCCTTTCCGGCCTCGCACTTTCCCTGGTAACCAGGGGCGGCTCCTAACCTTCTTCGAGCCGCGTTTTCACGGATATTGTGTTTCGCCTCTATTTTTCACGAGTCACCGCCGCCTCGGAACCAGTTCGAACTTATACCTATCCGTGAATCGGTGCCCCTCGGTCCGGCTGTACATGTGGCACGTACTTAAGCGTACGCATGAATTGCGCGCATTTGACGCACGAACGGAGGTGTACGCGTATGCCTTCGCGAATTCTCTTTCTCTCTCCCTCTTAATGCAATAGGAATTTTTCCGCGGACGACGCTCGGCCACGCGGCTCTCCGCGGTGACGCGTGACACCTCTTTTTCCTTCCCTTGACCCCGGAGTCGCGATTTTCATTCGGAACGCGCGATTCGCCGGTCGGTGGCGCGCCGGCTAACGAGTCGGACACGCTGTTCCATTATGAGGATGTGGCTATTTGTTGGGCGACTCGCGCCGTGTCTCTGTCGGCCTCTCTCGACGAGGCGTGCCCTCTCGCTCCCTCCCACGCGGGGCGCGTTCGCTCGGCCTTGCTCGCCCGGTCGCTCTCTCTCGCTCGAGCCGGACCGGAAGCGGTAACGAGGGCCTCTGTCGCCAGACGCTGCGCGCCGCGCGTCGCCTGACTATGACGTTGCCTTGGAAACATCGCCGGAGGACTCGCGCGCTCCCTTTGACAGGCGGGCTACTCTCTTTCCCGCCATCTCTCTCTCTCCCTCTGTCCTGTTTCCGGAAAATCGCGGGAAAGGGGGGGAAATGGGGTGGAGGACGCAGTGCGTCGACTCCTGTCGGAGAGGAGGTGTCTCTCGAAAGTCGCGCCTTTGACGCGACCGTCGACGCGCTCTTTGTCGGCCCTCGGCAAACGCGATATGGTCGCACAAAGCGGTCCCGATAAACACGTCCCCGTCTCTCGCGTTCTCCGCAATCGGGAACAGTTGCCGGGAAACTCGAGAAACGTGACTCTTGCCACGCGAGTCGCCGCCCACCCGTTCTTCCGGCCGGCCGTCCCCGGCGAGGGCCAGGTGAGGAGTGCCGGTCTTCCTCGGCGCGCCCGCATGTTTTGTAGCTCGCGCGCCGAGCGGCCCGCACCAATCACAGCCGCCGAAGGAGTCACGTGACTCGGGTTTTGGCGGATTTAGAGAGGTGGTGGGGGAACCGTGGCCCGCGGAAGACGGTAAATAGGAGCGTATGTCCCGGATATCGCGCATTCGCGCCTCGCCGGACGAGGGGCGTCTTTCGCTGCGGCGATACGGCGGGGCGAGGCGCAGGAAGAGTCGGAAGCCTCCGACGGGTCCTTGGATGGGCGACGAGGAGCCGGATTCGCGAGCAGGCGGAACGATGGCCCAGGAAGGGAGATTCGCGCGCGAACGAGTTGCGCGGATGAATGCGCACGAGGACGGCTGAATGCGCTCGTTTAGGCCGCGCAAGGTTTTCTAGGGACCCTTAGAAAACACCTTCATTCGCTCCATAGAGCGCCGGGGAAGGTGGAAAGCGGGTAAATAAGCGGCTCGAAGAGGGAAAGCCGTAAATTTCGGGACACCTAGCGAAACGGTGCCCTCCTCTCGGGTCCGGGAAATTCGGGAACGTCTTCATTGGGGTCTGTGTCGCTTTGGGCACGGTGGCTCGTAAAGTCGCCGGTCGTCCCGGGGGTCCCTTTTCCTCGCTCTTTGGCGCCGTTGGAGTCCCAAATCGAAAGACCTGGAGGTCTGTTAGGGACCCTTTTTTTTTCTCTCTCTATAGGATCGCATCATGGGATAACGTCAGATTAATGGAGAAATTTAGGAGTCGTTGCGAGGGACTCGCAGGGAACACCCTGCGAGCTGGGGCGCAGGGCTACGTGAATTGGACTCGATCGATCCAGCCCGGTGAAATTGCAGTCGTTTGAATGGGCCGGGTTGAACGCTCTGGAAGAGGGAGAGGGAAAACGGCGGACCGTCGGACCGGGGAACGAGGGAGGCGGAGGGAGAGAGCGCGAAAGAGGAGTCGGTTGGGGAAGGGCCGGGGGAGGTCGAATGAGAAAGAAAAAATGGCGGACGGTGTGCGAAATAAGCGGTTGATTTTATTACCGGTCCTGGATAAAGTAATTCATACAGTCGATACAACGGTAACCTCATCTCAACGTCACATTATAGACCCATTAAAGGCGTTGTTCCTAGACCCGACGGTAACACAATTTCATACGTAGAGGCGCGTCGATAGAGGGGGACAAGGTGCGTTCGCCTTTGCGGGGATATTATCGGTTATCGATTACCGATTACGGCGGAGCCGACCGATAGCGGGGATATGATGTAGGACGCCCCTGGAGGCGGTCCGCCACCTTTGTCGGGTGCGGCGGAACAGCTGCGGTCCCCCCGGACCCACCTCCCCGCGGTGCGGCTCCGGGACCCAAAACCACCGACGGGTCCACGGATGAGAACCGCGGTCCGGAACGTGCCTCCCCCGGCAGATGTTTACGAGCCCGAAATGAGCGGCTCTCCTCTCTCCCGCTCCTTTCATTTGCTCTCCGCGTCTGCCATGTGCGAGACCCTCCGCCCGCCCTTACTTTCTCCTCGCGAGGAATCCAGATTCTTCTCTTTCATTTTCTTTTCTCTCTCTCCCTCTCTCCCCGTCTTTCTCAGCTTCTCGGCGATCTCCGTCTTTCTCTTCCGGCGGAAAAACGCGTCCCGCCGGTTTCTAGGGCGATCGGAAGTGCGCGAGAGGCCGCCTTTGTGCCTCGCGGTCGCGGCCGGTACCGACACCCTGGATATCGAATATCCAGGCTGCGAGCCTTCGTCTCTCTCCTTTGTCAGGCCTCCACGGCCCGTTTCGCGTCCAGTTTCGTTCCCTTTCCTCTCCTTCGACCGCGCCTTCCCGCGGGCTCGCCGCCGACTCTTCGTTCCCCTCTAGAAGGATCGTGCCGTGCTCCCTCGTTTGGCGCCCGAATTTCTCTAAGTAGTTTCTTTGCTCTATTTTTTTTTTATTGCTATCCCGGGTCAATTTTATCTTCTGCATTACGCGATTACTCGCGATACATACCCGATATATACATGTCACGTGTACACAGCGAAGTGAGTCCTCTCCTCGTTCCGCGGGGGCGCGTCCTCGTCGCCGTACACGAGTATCCGATTATCCTCCCCGGAGGAAGCGGTGCACACGACCCACCCACCCGGCCACCCACACGCTCTCGCGCGTGCCCGGGTGTGGGTGCGCGCGCACACTACCGCGAGTCCCTCTCTCGCTCCATTTGGCCAATCGACGCGAGCGCGCGACCGCCGGTGGCGGCGACGCGCAACAATGCCAACGCGTCGTTTCCGTCCGCGGCTCGCCTCTCGCACTAATTCGACCGCAAAGCGCCGCTGCGGGTATCGAGTCGCGCGCGGAACTCCCGCCGGACCCCGACCGTGCGATCCTTACGACGTTATCCCCCGGTCTCCCGTGACGGTCTCGTTAACGTCATTTTTCTTCTCCCTCTCCCCGTCTCTTCCATCCTCGCCCCCTGACGGTCACAAATACCTCGTATCTCCACATCCTTATCAACTCGTTATCTATCGGCGAATTTGCAAGTGCCATCTTGCGGGGAATTTGAAGTGAATGACGAAAATCATACGTACTTGGCTCGAAACTCTCCCGAGTCTCTGGACCACGGGGAAAGACAATTAATAGGCTTCCGGTAGATAAGGTGTTAGTATACCCCATCGAATTTTCCGAATTATCGCTGTACATCCGATACGTCGTCATATTCGATTCCCTTGTTAAACGCGCGACCCTCTTCGTTTCCGTCCTTAGCTTGCCTAACATGGGGAGGGAGAGAGACAGCCGCTCTTCCGGGCGAATAAAAGCCGACTCTCCGTCGCGGTCTTGCCGGGGTCACCGCGCGGTACCCGGCGATCAGCTGGCGCCCGTTTTCCGGCCGGGCATCGAATGGCCGGCCGGCCGGCTCGGCAGTGCGCGCGCGCATACCCCTCGACGCATACGGAGGCGGCGCGCGCACGCGGCGGTGCGTGTCCTAGGTCAAGACTCGGGCCGCCGGCCCGCGTGCGTCTACCGCTCGGTCGAGCGCGACGCGCGCCGCGCGCTCTCCTCTCTAGCGGTGCGGGCGACCGCGTGGGTGGCGCCCCTCTACGGGGGGGTTCCCTCCTCTCCCTCCACCTCTTTGCCCGCTTTTGGACGACTAAATTTACCGACTTTCGTTTCCTCCTCGCGGATGGGAATCGTGGTTCGACTCGCGTAAATAATCGCCCTAGGCGATTTCCATCCGGCCGTGAGTCCCTCTCTTTTCTTTCTCTCTCCATCTCTCTTCCCTCGAACCGAGGCGAGAGCTCGCGCGTTTGACCGAGTTTCGAGCTGCCGATATGTTCCTCCTCTCTGTCTCCGCGGCATAGGTGGGTTCAGGGCGAGATTTAAGAGCGACTCTTCCTAGGCGACTCGCTTCCGAGAAGGCTCGTTAGTCCGTGGCGGAGGGCGGGGGCGGATCGGAGGGGGGCTCGAATTTCTCCCGAGAGCCGCCGACACCACGTGGACGGTGTCGGATGCGCGCGCACGCCTCCTTGTCGAGGTTATGTAACCGAAAAGCCGGGGAGAGCGCGGAGGAAAGGGAAAGCGATGACGGCATCCTATGGCGCTCTAACGCGCTCTACGGCTAATCGGTCGGCTACGACGAATCGACAAGCGTTATGCCGACGCGATCGGCTCGCCTCGTATCGAGTACTCGACCGGCACTGACCCACTTCCGGCTACTCCCGTTCGCGCCCGACTTTCGTCCGTCCGGCGAGAGAGAGAGATAGAGGCCTATCTCGATTTCGGTCCCACCCGTCGGAGGCGCGCCCTCGATCGCGGGACATCCCTCGGTCTCACCTCATCGTTCTTGTTTCCAATTATTAATTAATTTCAATCACCTTAGAGTCGTCATCCCTCCTCGCGGACGTCGCTCGGCGTTAAATTCGCACCTCGACTTGCTCATATGGACCGCGAAATTTGCCAAATTTTGAGAGATTTAAAAAAAAAAAACCTTTCCACCCCTCGAGGATGTACCCTCTGCAGGTGTCTCGGTACGTTTGCGTGGTGAGAGAAAATCACATGCCGGAGAGAAAATCAATATTCCGAGCGAGCCGGATTCAGGAGTTAATGGAATCGATCGCATCGTGGGTACCTGTTGTGGGAAGGTGTGCACCTATGCACCTATGCACCTATGCACCTATGCACCGCGGTGCGCTCAACGTGCACGCGCGCTCCTCACGAAGGCAGTGGTTGCTGTCGGCAGAGGTAATGGGAGGGGGAGCGAGAGGGGCGGGGAGAGAGAAGGAGAGACGTAAACCCGAACCTTGCTCCAATTACTTAGGAAAACGCGCGCTTTCTCTCTCTTTCTCTGTCTCCCTCCTCCCCATTGTTCGCGACCGAGGCGCGTGCTTCGGGCTTTACGGCGACTCGCGTGCGTTCGTCTTAAGCGCGGATTTGCGGGGAAGGGAAGAAGGAAGAGAAGGAGAGGAAAGGGGAGGAGGGTACTCTTTCCATCTCGCAGGTCCGAAGCCGCGTGGCGAATCGCCGCCGATGAGACTGTCACTGGGCGAGTGTCTTTTTATCTCCGTATTTATTTATTTATTTTTTTTTCCTTCCTTCTTTCCTTCCTCCCTTTTCATTCATCTTCCTCTCCCGATAGGAGCGATCTCGACGGTCCGGAAAGGTGCCTCGTTACTTTGCTGTTTTATTCCCCCGAAGCTCCCCCAGGTCGACGGGGACCGAGGAAGGGGGCCCCCGATCGGCAGGAGTCCCTCCAGGGGGGGCGCCGAAAGTCGAAAGCGAGTCGCGCGACCGGGCGAGCGATTATCGTCCTAATCGGTCCTAACCGACGAGCGGCTCGGCCGACGCGCGGCACTAACGAGGCGGAAAGCGCGCAAAAAGGCCCGTTCTAACCTCGATCCGACTCTAAATAAGATACTAACGACGTTATGTCAGTACCGTTGCGCCATCGCCGATAGATACTATCCGCCGCCTCTCCCGAGGACGCGCACACGTAATCGGTGGGTCCCGACGAGGAGCTCGTTAAATTAAGGGGTGTCCCCTCCCTGGTCTTCGAATTCACGGGGGGACCATCCCCCCAAAAAATCAGATTTTTACGGGTCTCCTCTACCCCTCGCGTCCTCTGAACTCAAGAAGCGAAAAAAGAGAGATCATAGACAATTTAACCCAAGCCGGTACTTCGTGCTCGATTTCGTCTCAATGGGTGTCACACCCTCGGAGACGGCGAGCGGCCGACGACGGGTGACCGTGGGTATCGGGAGGGTTAATCGATGGTCGATCGATCGCGAGGGGGGCGGCCTTGCGGGCGCTCTCCCGCCGTCTCGAGATCTCCCCCTCGCCCCGGTCGACCTCCGATCGCCTCCGGTGGTTTCGGCCTCTTTCGCCGGGTTCGACCGGCGGCGACCGGTCCGGGCGAGCCCGGCGTGCCCCGGCGACGCGGCGCGGCGAATGGGAGAAAGTTGCAGTGTTACGCGTATATAGGGCCGCCCGGCGCAGCATCCTCTCTCAAGGTCACGCCGAAGCGTTCACCTTCGCGCGATCCGATTGGCCGGCCGTTCCCACCTCTACTCGCGTCCCGCCGGGTCCGCGCGGCGGTCGCGGGTCTCCGTCTCTCTCTTTCTCTTTCTCGCGGTCTCGCAATGTCTCCCCCCTCCCTCCTTCCCCCCCCCCGCTCATTCGCCCGCCAAGGCCCCGCATGATCGGCGGAGACAAAAGTTTCTCTCGCCGATTCGTTGTACGAGTCGTTGCGACACGTCGCCGATTTCGGAGCGGTTCCAGGGTGAGAGAGAGGGAGGGAGGCGCCCTCGAACTCTCGTAGACAAAGAGAGAAGCCCGCCGGTGCTCGGGTCGGTCCCTTGGTCTCTCTCCTCTCTCTCTCTCTCTCTCTTCGTCTCGCCGGTCCGCGGACCGTTCCTTTGTCCAGCCCGGCGCGGCCGGCTCTCCTTGAGACAAAGCGAGCCCGAGCGGCAGCGACGCGGACGGCGGATGGGCGGAACCGCGGTAGGGACCGAGTTCGCGAGAACGAGGGAGAGAGAAAGAGAGAGAGAGGGAGAGAGGACCCACGGCGCGGCGCGCCGTCGCCCGGCGCGCGGCGGCGCGCTCTATTATTAAGTTTTTGCGATTTATTTGTGTCTGCCGCGCCTCCCGCCGAGAGTCGTCAGCCCCTCTATCCGTCTCTCTCGCTTTCGCTCTTTCGCTCGCTGGGTCCGGCGGGCCCCCCGAGGGAGAGAAGACGGGAGGACAGGTGCGCGATTTCGGATTGGCCGCGCGTGCCCGGGCCCGGGCCCGAGGACGCATGCGCCGCGGCAACCTTCGCTCCGATTCGCGGAATCGGGGCCACCCGCGGGCCCCCCATCCCTCCCCTTCCCGCCCCTCGCGGCCGCATATCTTGGGCGAACCGGTCATTCGAATTCGAACCTTCGGGGGGGATGGTTCTATGGGTCCCGAGATACGGCGATCAGGGGGGTCTTTAACGGACACCTCGCGTTTAACGGTAGCCCCACGAGGGAGATAAGAATGATAGGGAAGAGAGCCGGTGGCTGTTCTTACCTGTTAATACCTTTACCAGGGGACCCGGGATGGGTCTAAGCCTCTCCTTACCTGTTGGCGGGGAACAATTGGCGCGTTTTGCAAGGGATAGGGGGGCGAGAGATTAGGAGGTCGGCGCGTCGAAATTCGACCTCGGGGTTTCCCTCGGAACCTCTCTCTTCCCCCTTCTGGTGGGAGGATAAGGCACGTCGTGGCGCGCCGCTCGCCGGGCAGTCTCGGCACTGACCTAAGTCTATACCTGCCGAGGAGGCGTTTCGGTCGCCTAGGTACTTAGGGTCGGTATTAATGGCGCCGCACCTCCCGCCTCACTCTCACTCTCTCTCTCTCTCTCCTTCTTGTGGCTCGAGCCACCAGAGAATTTATACCGCTCGGCCCTTCGGGAGACGAGGCGGTTGCAATTACGCCGAGACGTCGCATACCGAGCTTCGTTGGGCCGCTCAACAGGTTTTTTTTTTCTTCTCCCTCTTTTATTTCCTCTCCGTCATTTTTTATCGCCGTTTAACGGCACGGGCTGAGTCTATTGGGCCTGTTCTCGTTGAACGGGTGCCGAAAACGGGGTCCCCCCCACCGGAAGGGAGGGACGGATTTTTCGGACCGGTTGCCGGGAACCTGCACTCGTGGTGCAACGTGTGCGGCGCATGCGCGGGTGCGAGGGTGGCGCGTCCGGTCCGGGGTCCCGGCCAGGGCGAAAACGTCGGCAGACTATACTTCCTGTCGGCGACACGAGGCCCGGGAGGAGAGAAAAAAAAAAAATTGGGTCCTGTCCTTAGAGCCCGTGGAATGCGCGAGTGTGCGGCAGAGGGAGAAAGAGAGAGGGCGGCGACGCGTCGGCCGGAAGAAGCGGACGTGCCTTGCATCCGAGGCCCGGGTTCCCCCCGTTTCTGACCTCCCTTCCGTGCCGAATCGTTTGGGGGGACATCCCTCATTTGCTCGACGTCTCCGGGAAAAGCGAGAGCGCCTTCTCCTCCGGGATCACCCCGAGGAATTTGCCCTTCGGGGCATTTGATCGAATTTTACCACCCGACGCTCCTTATCCCGTCAAAATGCGAGTTTGTCTGTTTGGTTACGCGAATACTAGGTTTATGAATTTTTTTTTTATAATTGGTATTTTTCATCTGGAGGGTGGAGGAAGGGCTTTGCTCTGGTTTAAATTCGGAGGGGGCGATTTTTTAGGTTGAAAGTACCGCGGGACTTCTTATCGACTCCGGTCGGCGATAATCGCGGGCGCGTCGTGGCGTCGTGCCGAAAGAGTCGGCGCCGAGAAGAGAAACGGTCGCGGGTGTTCTCATCGCGAATGCGCGGACTGCGGGGCCGAACGAGAGGGGCCGCGGCGGCGCGCGGGTTGAGCGCCCCTGGGTCGTCGAATCGTTGAACCACGGAGTGGTTCAGTGGCTCCAAGGCCGGCGGAAACCACGGGTGGGATGCAGTCCACGCTCCGCCGTGAACCCTGGGCGCGCTCGGCCGAGCGTAAGCCGGGAGAGGAGAGTCCCTCGGGCCCTGTCCGCTGCTCGCCACTGGCCTCGGACTCTCTGGGCCCTCTCCTCGCGAGACGCATTTCGTCGGCCCTGCGGGTGTCACGCTCCGCCGAGTCGAGGAAACCGCGACCAGCGGCCGCGCGAACTCTACGCAAGGACGCGCGGCGGTCCCCTTGGGAGAATTGCTTGTCATTTTATCGCTCAAAGAGGTCGAGGCGGTCTCCTCGTTTCGGACCCCACGAGGACAGGCGACGTCTCTTATCTCATCTCCCGGGGACGTCGCCGAGAATAACGCGGGCACGTGGCCCGCCTCTCCTGGACGCGTTGCCGCCTAGACGTCTGCGACTGTCGGATTTCGCCGTCCTCGTCGTTTCATATGCTGCCGCGGGTGGAGGGTCTCCCGGACTTTCATTAGTTGCCTTCACCCCCCACCACTCTAGTTCGGACCCTTTTTAAAAATTTGAATTCGCCAATCGGCGCGCTCGGGGCCCAGTGGCGGACCAATCGCGGGCCGAGGAGGATGCGGGTCGGTCTCGGCGCGGAAGGTCGTCCGGCTCCCGGCGCTTTGTTATCGTTTTTTTCCGCGGGACCTGCCTTCCTTCGAGCTCGGGAAGACGAGGGGGCGCGCCGAGCGCGCTGACCTCCGCGCGAGGTCGCGGCCGACGCTCCGGACGCTTCTCTTCTTTCCTCGGAAGAGCGAGAGAGAGAGAGAGTCAGTGGGGCGGAGGTCCGACAGGAAGTCCGCGGCGACGCCCCTCCCCCCCGCATCCGGCAGCGCGCCGCCTCGCGGGAAACGGGCCGCACCGGCTGACAGATGTCGCCACCTGTTCCCGCCGATCGGAAACGATCGCCGGTTTCTCCCCGGGTTCGACGAGGCCCTCGCAATTAGCGCCCTAAGGGGACGGCCATGCCTAATAATTACCCGCATACGAGGCACTTTCCTTACCCTTTCTTTTTTTTTCTCCCTCTCTCTCTCACCTCTGGTTATCGGCGACGCCTAGATCCAACTCGATGTCCCTTAATGACGGCTCGTAATTAATTCCCTTAACCTCGCGATTGCCGACGCAGGGACGGACCTTTCCGCCCAGAGATCGCCGTCGAGTCGTCGAACCGGTACGGAGGTATCCATCGACCGTCCAATAAGTCGGAAATTTCCGGAACGGCCCGACGGGGTCTCGCCCCGTCTCCCCCCTACTTCTCCGTCCCCGAGTCCCTGGGACTTCTCGCCTCCTTTTCCGCCCGGGTCCCCGATCGATCTCGAAACGGACCGCCATTTTTTACCGTTCACCCGTCCCGGCGCCACGGGGGAGGTGGAGGGTCGGCACCTCGGTCCCGTCGGGGCTGCAGCTGGCCGTGGCGTCAGCTGCAGGCCCTCGCTTCGAGGAACGAGGGGGGGGGACCGGAAAAGCACGTTTTCCCTCGCGAAACAACTCTATACGGCGTATCCATCCGCATACACCCGTGTACGAACGGAAGTGAAATGCAATTTCCCCCTTCTTAAAGGTTAGGCAAAGAGATAAAGGGAGAAGTGACGGGGCGATTCGTCCCCCTCGTTTCTTCGAGGGTCCAGATCGAGGAGGCGGCCGAGGGGGGTCGAAGGGAGAGGGTGGGAATGGACGATTTCGCGTGCGAGCGATTCCCACGGGGTCCGCGCCGCGGCGGGACGTTTAATAACCGGGAGAGAGGGGGGGAGGAGGAGGAGAGGGCGCTCGAAAAGCGAGGTTCCGAAGAGCGAACTCAATTTTTCCCCCTCGTAAACTCGGCCCGCGCCGTTTTCGAGCCCCCTCTAGGTAATAACCTCGGGCGTTCCTCCTTGTCCTCGCCAAGGTCTCCGATCTCTCCCTCTTGGCCTCTCCTTCTCTCTCTCGGCGGCTCGTCTCTCCTTGGGCCGGCGGCGTCGCTCGAGAATTCCTCGACTCTTGGAGAGAGCGAGAAAGAGAGAGAGAAGGGAGGAGAGAGGAACCCTTCCCTCGCGTGCGCACCCTGAATAAACCAGAGATGTCCGGCATCCTGCGTTCCCTCCGGGAGAGTCGGGAAATCGATCCCCTCCCCTCCTCCTCCTCTTCATACCTCCCCCTGACGGTCGCACCCTCGCTACGACGTCGAGTCCGGTCGATTGACTTTTTCCCCCGATGTGGTTCCATAACAATTTTCCAGGGAAATTAAATGCAGGGAAACGAGAGGGGCTACTCGAGGGTATACCCGTCTCTCGCTTACTCACGGGTCGGCCCGTTTTCTCTCTCCCCTGCCCAGGTGTGACTCATGGCCTGGCGAGGTGTATACCATTTTTTTCTTCTTCATTTTTTTTTTTCTTGTGTATTGACATTGCGAGGTTTTTTTTTTATGCGTTTTCCTAATATTTTTATTGAGCATGAGTTGAACGTAATGTCTTTTTTTTTTTTGATGCGGTTCTACGTTTTCCAGGGAAATTGATTGTTAATTGTGCTTTTCGTGTCCTTCCCTCTCGTGCTCCTCGAAGGGACTCGTGGATAATTTTTTTTTTTCCTTTTATTTTTATTCGAATTGCATAGTTGAACCGGGAAGCGGTGTGGTTTTCCTTTCCGCGGGGTGCGCGGGAGCGAGATAAAAACGGTCGGCTCGGGGCGAGAGAAACGACGGAGATTCGGGCCGGTGCGGGAAGGGGGGGCCAGGTAGAAATTCAATTGTGTCCGTTTAGAGACGTATTAGGCGGGACGATTCCTGGGGCCCGACCGTCCGGAGAGGCTGGCGCGACCTTCCTGCCTTTCGAAAGCCCCGAGGACCCCGGGAGAGGCGGCGTTGCCAGAACCTGGAGGAGTTCCGAGGAATCGATCACGGGCCCCGATACGCGGGGGCCCCGGTGGGAGAGCGATCGCGAACGCTCCGGAACGGTACGCGACGTCCCGGTCTCCTAGGACCCTCCGAGAGGCCTCGGATTCTCGGGTCCTTTTTTTCTCTCTTTTTTCTCAATCTCTTCCATGGAATCCGAATTTTCGCCTTCCACGGTGGACAGAGAAATATTTGAAATCCTGGGGAAAAAGCGAATCGTTTCATTTTTCATTCATTTCGGAGCACCTCTTTTCGCTCTCTCTCGCGAAGAGCGAATTTTTATCTCTTATGCGTCTCGATACCCGTTGTTCTAGATTGATTAAAAAAAAAAAAGAAAAAAAGTAATATCGCGGGAAAAAATTGCAAAGGAGTATTTCCGTTCATTTTGGGGCGCTCCTTCGGATTTACTTTCTTAGGACGAGGGAGTTTTTCAGGCTCTTCCTCGTCCTGCGCGTTGGCGTCGATGGACGCGAGATAAGAAAAAGAAAGAAGAAAAGAAAAGGGAAATTCGGGCTTGAGGAGGAGAAAGAATCCGTACTCGGAAGTAAGGAGAGAACATTTTTCAATCACTTCGGAGCGCTCCTTTATGCTCGGGCTCCTTTTTCGGGGCTCTCGGCTCGCCCTGGTTTCGGCAACGCCGGCGGTTCTCTCCTCGGGCGAATCTCCCCGGTTAATGGTCCGAGGTCGGCGTGGAGAGTCCCTATGGAAACCATTGGCGTACCGCGGCGTCGATCTCCGCCACGGGTCCTTTCCTCCCACGCGAGAGTCGCCGGCTCTCTTCGGGTATCGATTACCGAGGAGAGGCGAGTTAAAGGCGAAACGCCCGAGCCTCTTCTCCTGGGTCCCCTTGGTCGTCGGACCTCGCCTCGCCCACGTCGACCTCGGCCAAAGAGCGAATCGCCCGTTAAATCGAATTTCTGCATACGAATATATACCTCCTCGTAAACGTATGCGCGTATACTTGTTACTATCACGTTTTTTTTCCCCCCCTATTCAATTTTATTCCCTCGTTTTCTCTCCATTTTCCCATAACTCGTCGCCGTAGACATTCACCGGGACCTGTGGGTTGCGCGAACCTGCGATTCTCCGGTCCGATTTTTCAGAATTAAGCCCGACCGCTCCCTGCACTTTTCGAGAAACCACGTTAATCCGTATGTCTCGCGCGACATCGATACGTATGTCGTCCACGTGCACTCTGAATTGCATCGAGGTGCGTGCCCTCCTCGGAGGTGGACGTCTCTCGTAGGAAGTGGATATTGCCAAACGGCCGCTTTGCATGTGCGATGGGAATTCGCGACGCCTCTCTTTCTCTCTCTTTCTCTACCTCTCTCTTCGTTGCGCCGTTTCTCTCCACCTCCGGGGAGTGCATTCCCGAATGCGGTTTCCCCCTGGCTGCGAATATAAAAAGTGGAACGGGCCGGGAAGCGGGGAAAAAAAAAATGCACTCGATCCTGGCGAAAGAGCGTCCCTTCCGCGAGGACGTTATGACGGTTCGACGTGAATTTCCGAATTTTATCCCCCTGGGCAAAATCTGCGACTTCCTCTTTTTATTTTAAGGCTGTTCGTCGTATTGCAAATTTTTTTCCATTTTCTTTTTATCCCGGTCTTCGATACGAATTCCAGGGCTTTACCGCTGAAGGAAAATCCGCGACCACGTGGAGATGTAAACCGAAATTTAAGGAGGTAGGATCTCGAGGTTAGGGATAAAATTCCAAAAGTCCGCTCGGTAATTAGGTGATTAACGAGTACTCGAGGAGGCCCGATGCGTCCTCTCCGGAAATTGGCCCCGGTCGATGAATCGCCCTCGCAGCATTCTGATAACTCCTTCTGATATCGCTCGTGCCGGTGCACTCGGTGCACCCGATGCACCCGATCCGGGCGCACCGACTGCGCCGTGAGGCCGGCGCGATTCGCGGTACTCTCCCCCTCCTGGGAGATGCAAAAGAAAAAAAAAGAAAAAAAAAGGGAAATGTCGGCCGCGTCGGCGGAAGCCGGATTTCTCGAAATCCTGCGCCCTTGCCGGTCCCTTCCACGAAGGCTCGCGAGTCTCGAGCGGGAGAAGAGAGGAAACGAAAATAAAGGACGAGGAAAGGGAACGATCCGATCGTAAAAGGAGCAATCGACGAACTAGAGGCTCTTGGCGAGTCCCCCTCCCCTCCCCTTAGACCTATCGCGAGTGATATCGCAAAGCCAGTCCTTATCGCTACCAATATCGTTCGGTTCGCGTATTGGGGCGACCCGATCTCATTTTGCGACAAGTTGGACATGCTGCACTGTTTTCGACATACTAAACTGCCGTTCTTCGCTGATTCTTATTTTCTCCATTCAACACCGGAGAGAATTTAAGCGGCAGCGAGAGGCCCTCGCGAGATGGCCGCGCACGGTTATATCGCGCGTTATCAGCACGGCAGTTTTGCGCAGCGGGGAGAGAAAGAGGGAACGAAAAAAGATCCCGAGGTATCTACTCGCTTGACCGCATCCAATTACCTTCGGGAAAGAGAAGTGTCGCGGACACGTCAAGTGCACTCGGTGCACCGGGCGTCCCTTTAATTCGACCGCGCGACTTATCGTCCTTATCAGGGAGCAGGGTTGATACAAAACCATGATTTCTCCGAAGAAAATATAAAATGATCTTAATCGAACTATTTAAGTTGGCTGATGAGTTCGTCCGAAAATCCTGATTTATCAAGGATAACTCGGTTTACGTGGTACTCGACGTTTGCCGTGGAAAGGAGTGGCTATAATTACCGGGAATCGAGGCGACCCGCCTGCCCCGGGGGCGAGATAAACCTCTGAATTAACAATTGCGCCGCTAATTGCGTTATCGGAGTCGCTTTTCGTCGCGCCGAGGTCGCAGCGGGCGACGCTTTATCTCGAGGTCGAGGGAGGCCTCGGAGTCCTCTCCTAGAGTCGTGCAACGCTATCGAGCGAGGTAAACCCCGATGATTCACGACCGGTCGATACAGGAGAACCTGGAGCAGGCTGGAACTCCTGGGGTTCCTCGGCGAGGGTCGGTCCCCTGGTGCACGATCGATACCGGACACGCATTCCCGCCGGTGCGTGATATTCCCTTCTCGGCCCTCCGGTAAGAACGGGCCCCGTTCCCCCCTGGACTCGTCAAGAGGTGGATAACCTCGCCAGGACGATTCGATAAAATAGCACACCCTGAGGGGGAAAAAAAAATTATTCGACTATAAAAAAATATATATATCGTCGAGGTATATATCGCAGCCTGAATCGCATGCGCGCTAATACGCACCTACACTTACGCGGAATGTCCGTACCGTGGCGGCTGGTTACGCGGGTCCGCGTCTCTTTGCATTCCGCGGCAGTGCGAGGGGGAGGCCCGAAGGTAACGCACTTCACGCACAGTGGAGTGCAGTCCTAGCCTAAGGTGCGGCGAGCAACCTGGATGGGTTTTGATATCCAGCGATTATTCGGAAAAAAAACCGTCTATTTCTTGATAAGTGTCCTATCAAGGCCTGTTGCTAAAATCCACTGCCACGCATAGGGAGAAAAAAAAAAACCCAAAGAAATATATTAATTCCAGGAATAATTATTTTATCCGAATAAATTCGAGTCAAATCATTATTCTTTCCATCGACAAACTATTTCCTTTGGTTCAATGACACTCTTTCCTCAGGGCATTCTCGTTGCTCGAGTTCGGTGCATTTTCTCGCCGGTATTCAAAGTCTACGCACGACGGTTGCATTTCCAGGGCAAAGCCTCGTCGAGCGTCGTCCGTGAGACTCTTATGTAGACCCGCGGTGATAAAAAAAACCAGCTCCTCGCCGGCCGAAAAATCCACTTCCTCGAGGGACGTAGGGGGAGGGGAGCAGGGTCGAGAATTTTTTCCTCTTTCCGTTTGTTCTTTCATCCTCGGCGTCCTTTTCGGGGCTCGATCGCGGTGTGAGGGGGTGGAGGCGGAAAAAGTCGTAATTCTTCCGGTTATCGGCGCTCTCGGTTTGCCCGGCTAGTTACGTGTTAACTCGCCGGATTCCGGGCGTACAGTGCG
The DNA here is from genome assembly GCF_000612105.2 of Orussus abietinus. Classification (NCBI taxonomy): domain Eukaryota; kingdom Metazoa; phylum Arthropoda; class Insecta; order Hymenoptera; family Orussidae; genus Orussus; species Orussus abietinus. The sequence continues at coordinate 2,055,361 of NW_019396012.1, forward strand.
AGGCATTAGTGTCCGCTTGTGCACCAGGGAGGGGGGAGGAACTCGTTCCCCTCTCGCCCTCCCTCTCCTCTCGGCGGCGCGCTTACCCGCGGGGTTTCTGTACATGAGTCACGACGCGATGCTGGAAAAGAAAGATGCCGGGGAAAGAGAGAGAGAGCGTCGTCGCTCGTTCCTTTCCCTCTTCTTGCGTTTTCTCGTTTCTCTCCATTCTTTTTCTCTCGCCCCCCTTTCATCCGGGATTCTCCGATCGCCGACGGATACGGGGAGCTGGGTTCTTTATAGTTCCGCGACGATTTTCTTCTTCTTCTTCTTTTCTTTTTTCTTTCTTCCTCTTTCGCTTAGCTTTTCCTCTCGTTCTCGTCGAGGCGCGACCGGCCAATTGGCTTGCGCGGACGGGGGGAGGCGCGCCGCGGGTAGGTGCGGGGTGCGCCTCGGCCGGCCGCGTTCTGGAAGCTTCCACTCTTCGCGCCGGCTCGCGGATGAATGGGGGCCTGCGCGCGCACGCGCCCGTAGACGCCCGCCCGTCGCGTAGGACGCCGAAAGGCGGATGCGCGCGCACGTCATACGTTGTGCCGTCCGCGTGACGCGCGCACGCGGCCTCTCGGCGTATTCCACGCGGCCGCCGCCATCTTGGATCGCCTGAGCCGCTTCGAAAATACCCGTTCCCGCGTTTAATCGTTTAATTCACTTTGGAATATGAATATTCATCTTGGAGCCTAATGCAGGGTACGTTTGAGTCTCGAGGCCGAGCACGATTCGCGTCCTCCAGCGAGTTGCATCGAGGCGTGCATCGGTGCATCCGCAGCACACGGGGAAGGGAGTTAATGCGCGGACGAGGAGGGGCCGATGGTTCATCCTGCACCGCGGATCCGCAACTCGGTCGTCTTTGGCGTCCCTCGTTGATAACGGTTATCGCTGTCGCTTCGCACGCGTCACCTGCCCCGGCATTCCTGCGGGGCTCGGTATCATCGGGTACTTACCTCTCTCGAAAACGGCGAAGGCGCGTCTGTGGTCGTATAACGAGAGTGGAAGAAAGTTATAAAGGATTGCTCGAGAGTTTGGACTCGTAGAACGAGAGGAGAGAGGTCTCGATCTCGATCTCGACCGATTTTAAATCGAGCCCTCGGGGAAAGGTAAAAGTGCGCTCGGTCTCTCGGCAGGTCTCCGGCGCGACCACGTGGCCGGCCGCGACGAGGCAGCCGCGCCGGTTCTCTCACACGTGCGCCGCGCGACATCCGCGAGAGGCGGATGCGCGCGCATTTACGCCTCGCAGGAAAAATCGGCGGAGCCGCCGCCAGGGGGGAGAGAGACCGCGCTAGGCCGAGAGCTCGAGGCGAGAGGGAGACCGAGCGAGACGAAGAGGAATGTGGAAGGGACGAGGCGGCAGAAAGAGAGGAAAACGAGCGTGCGAACACGAAGGAGACGCAGGAGGATAACGAACCGGGGGCAGGGGGCGCACGGGGGCAAGATGGCGGACGAACAAAGAGTCTGCGATCCGCGGACTCGTTCTCTCTCTTTCTCTCCGCTGCGGCCTCGAATTTCATCCGCGGCCGCGTTCCCTGCCCGGTTCCTGACCCGATCCAGGGCAATACCCGACCGGGCCCGACCCGGTCGGGCCGGGTCGGCCCGGAATAGGGGAGCGTCGTGGACCGGCTCGCCTCCTCTTTCTTCCTTCTCTCCCTTTTTTCGCCCATTTAATTGCTCCTGTCGGCCCGGATCGAGCTCATCCCTCGGGAGGGAACTCGCGATCTCGACCCATTTGCCGATCGCTCGGCTTGCAGCTGTGCCAACAGCTGATGAGGCCCTCCGAGGACTCGCGCAGCTGGACCGCTCCCCCTTCCCCTCCTCACCTGAGAAACCACTGCTACCCCTTCCCCGATTTTCCGGATCCATGCACGAATCCTTTTCAAGGAATCCTTGGCTTCCTCGAGAACGACCCCTCGGGAGGTATTTTCATCCTTTGAGGAAGGGGTCCCAATTGACATATGGGCGAAATTCCTTCGGACGTGCCGGGGATATTGAACCAAACGGCGAATGCATTCGTACGTTATCATCCCAAAATATTGAAAAAATATCTCAAAGATCTATAGAGTATTCTGAAATCCCATAATTTAGGATATAACCCTAGTGAATGAGACGTCAGCTCGCGCATTCGCTCTCCACCGGGGCGATCGATTCATGACGCATCGACGGGTATTATCGTATCGCGATTACCGTCCGATGGGTCGAACCGCGGCCGGCGACTCGAACGTGGGAACGCCACCGGGGAGCCAAGGGGTTCCAGGGGGACGAGGGTGCGCGCGCACGGCAGATGACGTCGCGCCCGTAAAAGTCGTTGAACCGCTTAGGATACAGCGCGTTGCCAAATGCCGCGGCAGAGTGCGAACGAGAGAGAGAGAGGGAGAGAGGGACGAGTGTTCGGCTACGAGTGGCCGGTAGCGTTATATATCCGTCCCGGTTCCTTATTAATGCGACGTCTAACGTAACCGTCGTCGCCCCTTCCGCGGGGTGACTCACTCTCCCCCCTTTCGGCGAGTGAACGCGATGCGTCGAATCGTCCATTGCACCTGCGTCGCGACGCGTTGCGCGACATCCTCGCTCTACATCTTCCCGTGACCCCGGACCGAGGGGGTGGGTGCCTCGCCTATGTCGAGAGGCCAGCTCGGATTACCCGAGAGCCGTCGAAATTGAGATGCAAACGTTTATTAACCCTTTCGATACGCTTGAGTCTTTCGTTAGTGAGCCTTGAGGGTACTCGAATCGCGGATATAACGCCACGGTACGGTCCAGTTGCGAGCAAAGTTCAGAAGGGTCGGTATTAAAAGACTTAAAAATTATTCCAATGAGTTCGGGAGGATAGTTGGCGATCAGTGCGGAATTTTAACGGATGATCATTAAGGTGGAGTGTCAATGTATCGTCGTTAATGCAGAATTTTCTAGGATGGTCGGGCCCACCCGCTACATCGAAAGGGTTAACTTTGGAGGTTAGGGGTCGCGCGTCTCCCCGGAGAACACGGCCGCGTTATCGGGCGGAAGTGCAGGTACGGTTGGCGGGATCGATAGGGCCGCGGTATCCGCCGGATCGGAGCGGGCGGTCCCGGTGCATAATGCATGTACTCGCATTGACGCGCGCGCGATCCGCCCGGGGAGTCCGGAAAGTTCGAGGCGAGGCCTCGCGACAGGAGAGCAGCCGCGAGTAGCCGGCAGCTAGCACACGGCAGTGTCATGGAGTTCAATCTTAATATAGTGTGACCCCCACTGCCGCGCGAGGGACGCGGCGGGACGGATGCGCGGACCCGGGGGCGACGGAGGTGGGAGCAGCGAGACGACCGCTCGTCGCGGGTACAGGCACCGAACGTGCATTGCACCTATCCCTCCCGGTTATTTCAGAGAGCGCGTCGCGCGCGCATCCCGGTATGCGCGAGGGACGCATCTATAGGGTGTACGCCGATCTCGGCCTACCCGGATCGACCGGGAGTTCGGTTAATTTGGATCAGATTAGGCTGGTATAAATTAGATCGGGGTAGTTTGGGTGAGTTTAGCTCAGACCAGATTAGTTTACGGTGGTTTAGGTTAGGGTGCTTTCAAACGCACGGTCGTGACCGACCAATCGGAGCGCGTCCCCTGTCTGGCTCCGGAAGCCCGCCACCGACGCTCGTATCGACCCGCGATCGCCCCCGATCGATCAAGCGGCGCCGGTTGCGAGGCGTCACGGTAACGCGCGGTTACTTGTACGTACGTACGTTTGCGCGAAGGTACTCGAGGATTGATGCTAACTGGTCACGCGAGGGAGGCAACGGCGAATTCGGTAGGCGGACACCCCGTATACGCGGGCGCGTCGCGTCCCCGTGTGCGCACGTAGGCCTATCTATCCGTCTATCTTTCTCGCCGAGGAGATAGCTCTCGCGAGTGCGATCCATCTATTTGCGGCCGCGGAATTTCTGGCCCGCGAATTCCCTCCTCGGCGGCGGCCGAGAGTGCGCGCGCACGCACGCACGCACGCCCCGCCGCCGCCCGACCCTCCGCCCGCCTCGGCGGTCGGTAGCGGAGTGACCGCGAGGAACGTCGCAGCGAACGACGTCGTTCGCCCACGCTGCCTCGCGCTCGCTCGGTCTCGCTCGCGCGCCCGCATCCGCGCATCTCCCCGTCTCTCTCGCTCGCGGTCTGCCGTCGATGCGGGTCGGAGAGCCTCGACGCGTCGTCGTCTCTCTCCCACGCGCGCGAGTCCGGATCCCTCCGTCTCCGTCGCGCCTCTTCCTCCGGTACCTCTCTCGCCCTCTCCGTCCGGTGCACGCGGCTCGCCGTTCGCCCGTCTCCCTCGTTCACGGTCCGCGCCTCCACTTTCTCTTTCTCTCTCTTCGATCTTCCCGCGAGATCGGTCCGTCCCTCTCTTTCTCTTTCTCTTTCTCTCTCCTTCTGTCGCGCTCGGTGCAAACCAATGGGCCGGCCCCGTTCCTGGAATCCGGCGGCAAGCGAACCGCGTCCATTGGCCCAACGGCGCGACTCTACATACTCCGAAATAGTCCTTCCAGCAGACGACGAAACGGAGACCCTAGACCCCGCGGTCGCGCTCGTGCGAGAGAGACGGAGATACCGAGGGCCCGATACGGCCGTGCGGAGGCCAACGGAAGGAGGAGCGCGCCTGCGCCGACCGGCCCACGTGGCCTCGGAAGCGCTCGAGTTCCACGTCGGTTTTTACCTCGATATTCCATCGCGCCATACCTGTGTCGTTTACGAAACGAGGAATATACCTTCCAACCATGAAGTAACACGCCTACCCTGCTTCCTCCGAATGGAGTTTCTCTTTTAAGCCCGATGAAACCTTTCTCCGTCGTTTCGGCCCGACTCTTTCTACACTAACCTAACCTAACATTCATGGGGGCAGCGACGTGCCCCTGCCTTTATTTCATACATACACACATGCATGTGTATACATGTACATGTACTTTACGCGAATGAAAGTGGTGTCGCGTAAATTGTGTCACAATTTACCGCGTGAAAATGAGACTCGCGTAAAAAAAACCGCCCCGTAAATTAATCTATGTATGTATATGCATATCTCCTTGATTTTCCATCGATTACCGCGGGGCACTCGTATCGCGCATCTCTCGCCATCGCGTTACCATGTTTATTTGCGTCCGATAAAGTCGGTAGAAAAAGAAAATATATATATAAAAACGCGTCTGGGCATCGGAGGATCCGATCGGCCGTGTCGGACTTTCCTCGGGTGTTCCTCCTCGCGGCCGCGTCGCGAGGGGGGCGCTGGTGGGGGCTCGGCGCGCCGCGGCGGGGGGGCCCGCGATGCATCGTGGGGGTGTTGGCCTTCAACTTGACGGCGCGGTTTCACTGACCTGCCTGAGAAACTCGTACTCGCGCTCGCGCGAGTCGGCCGCGGACGCATCGGCGCCCGGACCACCTATGGGGACCTACGGGGACCTACGGGGGTCCGGGGGGTCCCGGGCCCCCTGGGTACCGCTAGTCGGGGGCCCCGCCCGGCCGCGCTTTTCCGGCCCCCTCGCCGATCCGCGGACGCGTTTCCGCGCCGTCACGCGGCCGCCCGTGGGAATCGAGGCCGTTGTTCTCGAAGGACTCGCACCCTTCCCCCGGGACCCGTCACCCCGAAGGGGCGACACCGAGAAGCCCTCTCGAGGTCCTGTGGGAATCGCCGGCCTCCGAAAGTGAAACCAGGCTTCTCCGTGCCCTTCTCTGATACCAGGCTTAACCCCTTCAGTATCTCAAGAATTGCACCTATTGTACTAAAAGGGTTAACCATCTCCCTCGAACTTGAGAAAAATTTCAAAAAAGGCATATCTCTCCCTTGGCACGTACAAAAGTACAGTTTCGCCCTCGTTGCATTTTCTGCAATTACCACTATTGTGGTTTTCCTGATCATTCTTTTTTTTTTATCCGCCTGCAAGACCAAGTCCGTTTCCATTTATCGCCACTCCGAGTCGAAAATCCCGCGTTTTCCCCGAGGAAGATCAATTTCGCTAGTCGCTTGGGGTGGTTTCTCCCCCGGATCACCTATGGGTTCGCGTCGCCCCGGCGCGAGGCAAAGGCTCCCCTTCTCCGGTCCTTTCTTCGCAGCCCGCGGACCCACTTGGGCGTCAATCGAGCCGTGGTTTAATCTCCTTTGTCCGCTCGGCAGAATTCTATCCGGCGCGTCTACGGTTTCGCAATGCGTAACAGAAGATGAGCCGGGCACGCCCGCGCGTGCGCGCCCTCGGTCCTTCGCCGGTCCCGGGGTTCTCGGGGCCCGGACAAAGAGCAACGGCAAAAGCGCTCTCTCCGCGCGTTCCTGCGCGGGCCGGCTCTCCCTCGCCCCTCTCGCTCTCTTCGGTCTCGCTTCACCTTGGCCGCGGCCCTTCAACTGTCTACGACCCACGCCCCCTCGGCGCCCCCCTGCCCCCCCGACGTCCTTCTTCGCCCCTCGCCCCGTCGAGTTGCAATACGTGCAATCTGCGTCCACCTGCCGGGCGTCGCGCTCGCTACCTTACCGACCGGCCGATAACGCCGACCGATAGGGCGGCTTTCCGCTAAGGAGAGAGGGACCCCGTCGATCTTTCGAAAATCCCGCGTCGGCGCGTCAAAGCACGCCGATAATTGATAGAGGGCTATCGACGACGCGATAACCGCGATTGATCGAGCCGGTCCAGAAGCCCGGGCGGTATCGACCGATCGGTCGCGTCTGCCGTCCCGAAATAGCGGGTCCCTGAAACCCGCACCCCTCCCGCCGCAAGGGGGGACCGGGGGGAGATTACATATCGGCTACGTTGACGCAATAACGCTAATGGCCGCGCCGTCCGCTCGCTTTAGATTCGCAGGCGTCGAGTGTCACGAGTTTGTAGGGTACGAACGAACCTCGCTACTCTATCGGGTCGCTCGATGCGAGCCCCGTACCGTATTGGGTTGTTTAATGCGTATTTAGGTTGCCCGAAGTGAGGGTAGGTGGTTTGATATGAATTTCGGGGGGTTGATGCGAGCTTTGAGTAGTACGTGGTCGGGTCCACGGGAAATTCCCGGTTTCACCGTTGATTCGTGGGGATGGTTTTATAGGATAACCGGGGACTTCGCGTCGAACGATTTAGTAGGTTCCGAACGCGCGGCGGCGCGTCCTCGCCTTTTTTCCCCGGCGGTTCGCGATCCGGTCGATCGAAACAAAGAAGGCGGCTCTCCTTTCCCGGTGGCTCGAGTGCAGTGGCCCGCCACCGGGCCGCTCCATAGGTCAGGGCCGGGCGTCCGGTCCACGGCGGTGACACGGCGAAAACGCGGCGGATCGGACGCTCTCGGTTCCTGTGGACGTCCCCCGAGGAAGAGGGCGACGCGCCGCGCGTAGGAGAGCGGTATGCGGCGGCGCGTCCCCTCGCCCCTCGGCGGCGGGCCCCTCTCGGGGGAGAGCGAAGGAGAGCGAAGGAGAGCGAAGGAGAGCGAAGGAGAGCGGGGAGGAGCGGTTCACCTGCATCGCGCCGACTCAAGGCCAGGGAGTCCGCGAGAGACCCCATCGGGCAGTCGGTCGCGGGGGGGAGGGAGAGGTCGCATCTCGGGTCGCCCAGTCTGACCTCTCGTTGCGCTTTCTGTTGCAGGTTGCAAGATCAAGGCCCTGCGCGCCAAGACCAACACCTACATAAAGACGCCGGTGCGGGGCGAGGAGCCGGTGTTCGTGGTGACCGGGCGCAAGGAGGACGTGGCCCGGGCGAAGCGGGAGATCCTCTCGGCGGCCGAGCACTTCTCGCAGATCCGGGCGTCGCGCAAGTCCTCGCTGGGCGCGCTCCTGGGCGCGCCGCCTGGGCCGCCCGCCTCGGTGCCGGGCCACGTGACCATCCAGGTGAGAGTGCCCTACAGGGTGGTGGGGCTGGTGGTGGGCCCGAAGGGCGCCACCATAAAGCGGATCCAGCACCAGACGCACACCTACATCGTTACGCCGAGCCGCGACAAGGAGCCGGTCTTCGAGGTGACCGGGCTGCCGGAGAGCGTGGAAGCGGCCCGTCGGGAGATCGAGGCGCACATCGCCATGCGCACCGGCACGGACCCGGGCCTGGCCGAGGAGACGGACCTCCTGGGCGCGCTCTGCCGCGGCGGCCTCGGCTCCATCCTCGGCTGCCTCGAGCCCCCCGGCTCCTCGAGCGGCGGCTCCAACGGCGGCAGCAGCAGCGGCGCCTTCTCCAGCAGCGGCAGCTGCAGCAGCTCCTCCAGCAGCTCCGGCGCGCCCGGGTTCAACGACCTCGTGGCCATCTGGGGCGCGGGCCTGGAGCGCGACGAGGGCCTCGGCGAGAGCCCCAGCTTCGAGTCCCAAGCCGCCTCGGCCTCCAGCATCTGGTCCTTCCCCGCCGTCGCCCTGCCCTCGCGGCCCTCGCCGCCCGCCTCGGCGTCGCCCGCCTCGCCGACGGATTCGCTGCTCGGCGCCGGCGGCCCCCAGGGCCGCCGCGAGTGCGTCGTCTGCGGCGACAAGGAGGTCACCGCCGCCCTCGTGCCCTGCGGCCACAACCTCTTCTGCCTGGACTGCGGCAACCGCGTCTGCGAGAGTTCCGACCCCAGCTGTCCCGTCTGCTCGAGGCCCGTCCTCCAGGCCTTGCGTATCCTCTCGTAAGGCCGGCGCCCCAGGGCCGTCAGGACGCACCCGGGCCCCCGTCGGCCGCCCGGACCTCCGCCGGGACCGAAGCCAGGACCGAAGCCACGACCTCCGCTCACCCGTTCCCGCCAACCGGATACAACGAATCGATTATTAGATATCTCATAAGCTAAGCTAACGACTCCAAAGGGCGCGCGCCACCGGTCGCCGCCGCGCGGAGGAGACGCAAGGATCGTCCCGCTTCCGCCGCGCCTCCGCGCCGGACCCCGACCTTCCCCGGCGAGGACGGCGCGCGCGGAGACGCTCGACGGACGGGTCTCCGTCGGGCCCGCCACCCTCGTGCCGCCCCCCCGCCTCCCGCCCTCCGCTTAGAGTATTAATACATTTACCTTTATAACGATATAGTGATCGAATAATATATAAACATAAATATAATATTTTATCGAGGAAATATTTAGATTTTGTATTTTCGACGCGGACGCCACGCGGTCCGGGGCGGCGGCGGGGCCGGGGGGAGGAAGGGGAGGACTCGCGCGACCCGGGGGTGCGGCTCGCGGGAGACTCTCGCCCGTTCGCGAGGAGGGACGCGGAAACGCGTTTTCCTTTACTATTCGTTTTTTTTTCCAATTTTTTTTTCCTCTCTCTTGGGACTAGGAATAATCGAGTAATAACTAATTCTTAACTTAACGATTACGCGTCCGTAGGAAAGAGTATCGATGCATGTAGCTTTTATTTAACGTGACCACGGTGGGAGAGACGGAGTGGGAGGGAAAACGCGTACGCACGACTTTGGCTGCCCCCTCGCGCGGATCTTGGCGCGGGGGGGAGGCAGGAGCGAGATGGAGGAAGGGTAACGCCCGCGGGAGGAAAAGGGAGGCACGCCACAGGGAGGTGCGTTATAGAGAGGGAAGATAGGAACGGGGCGGAGGGCGAGAGAGACGGAGCGCGCGGGACCGGTCCCCCCGTCCGGCCCTCCCCCTCCGCCGAGGCGACACTTGGGACTTAAAGTGCGCGTACGGCTTCTCAAGCAAAGACACCCACACATACACACCTTTTCTTTTTGTTCTTTTCCCCGTTCTTTCGTGTATATTACTTAATTAACGATATAAATCTATCTATATATATATAATATATCGAGGTCGTCCTGAGTTTCGAGCGGATCGTCCTGTCTCTATGCTGTCGAATGTCTCTCCGTCGCTCGACTTTCCCTCCGCCCACGGCACGCGACACTTTAACGACACACTCGCGATGCGCCATTAGACACACGTATACACCCAGGCGCACGTATTCCTTATCACTTTCTAGGAGGAAAAGGGGGGAAAGAGGGTCCTTACTCTTTTGAATCCTGGTCGCGGAGCTGAAACACAAGTCCTGTCGTATAATCGATCCCCGTTCATTTTAATACACCCCCCCAACACACACAAGTCTTCGCGGGAACCGCGGGAGCCGCCATCTTGGATCCAAAATGGCGGCTCCCGTGTATCTCGACGCCCGAAGACACGCTCAAGTCGCGCAGCTCCGCACGACCGAACGGTCCGCCGGAGATTTTTTCAGGTTATGTTGCCGAGCACCCCCGCCAGCCTCCCCGTCCCAAACATTTCCAAACCTTATCGAGCCCTCCCAAGTGCCATCCGTTCTGTCAAGGGAGGCCCGGCACAGGGGACACCGAACGACCCCGGGCTCGCGGCATAACCTATTCGGGCAACAAAAAAAAATAGAGAGAGACAGAGAGAGAGAGAGAGGGAGAGAAACAACCGATCGACAATGCTCGAGAGAGATTGAGGGAGGTCGAGAATGGGAGCGAGACGGAGGGAGGTTAAAGAGAAAATGAAAAAGATGAAAGACGAGAAAGATGTTTATTATTTAAGTTTGAAGCAAAGTGAATTCTATATTTTTTCTATGTTAAGGTATAAAAAGAGAAAAGGCAGTGCTGACGTACATATATATACACACATATATATATACATAACATACGTGCAACACAGCTCTCACGAGTTAAGACTTCAGCTACGTCTCTGTGCAAATCGAGGCCTGNGTATATATTAGCAACGTGGGGGGTGATGTGGCGGAGAAGAAAATATTTGCTAGTATACATATATATGCGATATTCTATTCTACGGGCGATTTCTGAGCACGTGCGCCCGCTGTGCACGTGGGCAAGAGAGAGAGAGAGACACAGAGTTTTTACGTGTATAAAGGGGAATTTAAAAAGACGATGAGGCGTAGGGCGGTTGCCGAAGCTCGGACTGCTCCGACGAGAGTCAAGGGAGACCAAACCCGAGCGTCTCCGTTCGTTCGTTCGTTCGCTGAAGAACTCGCGGCGACGACCGAAGGAGCGAAGGGAAACCTCGTCGTAAAGCGATCGTCGTCGGGAACCTCCGCTAGACATGGGGAACGCCCTGCTTTAGGTGACGAACACGCGACTTTTAGGCAGCCTTCACTTTGGCCGAGGTTCCGACGCAACATTAAACGAGGTTGCCGCAGCTCATCGATCGTGGTCGTCATCCTCGCCGATCACCGTCACTAGCACGCGCGTCGCCCATTGGCCACCTCTCGCACAAGCCATTTCAGCCGATCACGATATATCTCCTCCTCCGCCATCTTTGCGCGTCACCGCCGCGTCCCGAGGGGACCCGCGGTTCCCCCGCGATTTCCGCCGTACCTGTGCGCTATACGGAAAAACACCTCCCGCAAAAGTTCCACCTCGCGACCCGAGGAGAAACTTTCCTCCGAGGCGTTTTCCCGTAACTCGTCCCATTACGGGGGAAATCCGTCATCTTTGGGCTCGGAACGCGGCGCCCCTAGTTACACACCGCCTTGGCCATCACGCCCGCATCGCATCCTCGCGCGACCACGTGACCGCGCGACCACGTGACTTGGGGACGCCTACCGCTCATTGGCTGTCAAATGCGGGCCCAACGCTGCGCTTGGCAGCTGTCAGTAGTTGCGTGACCGGCACGCGCTTCGGGTCGCTCTTCGGGCCCGCTCGGGATCGGCGCGGCCATACGGCGTATACACGTGCATTACATCATAAATATATCGCGATATGTACATGGTGACGTACGCACACACGGGACACCCAACAAAGGACACGCGCCCACGGAAGGAAGCGGGAGAGAGAATGAGAGAGAGAGACACGTGCACACCACCTACACAGTAACTTAACGCCCCTTTAAGAAGTATTTATTAACGTAAACGAGACTAAGGTTAACGTAACGTATTAAGACGCTAATCGTAATGATTATATAGCCATTGGCTGTGACCGATAACTGCCATTTTTGTAACAAACAAAAAGCGTTTAAAAAAACGAAGGCGACGTCGGGGAAGGACTTGACGCGAGCGAGGAGGACGGATGCAGCGCGTTTGGTGGATGGGGCCGTTTCCCCCCTTTCCCTCCCATTTTTTTTCTCGCCCCCCTTTTCTTTCACGTACGAAACGCGGAGTGCTGAAACGCGAGAGGGAGATATGGACACGCACGTCAGTGCTAGGGACTCTAATGGCGGGGGTGAATCTAGATCGAGGTACGACGGAGAACGGTCCGAAGAACTGGAGCACTTGTCACCGAGCCTTTCCATCCCCCCACACCCCCTTCCCCCCTCTTGCGAAACGGGAGCGACGCAACGAGAAGGGGTTGAACATGAACGACGATACATATCTCAAAGAATAATAATTAAATATAAGGGAATCTAGAAGTTAGGCGCGCGAGAGTGAGATAGGCGGAGAGGAGAGAAAGAGAGAGAGAGAGAGAGAGAGGGAGATAAGAAAGAGTAAGAATGTGGTTTAGATTATTGTAGGATTTATCGAGACGCGCGTATAGAGCTACAGAGGTCGATCGTTGTTGCTTAATTTAACTGTATTTTACTATATTATTATATTCTATTGAATAGGTATATATTATTATATGATTCGTATATTTAACGTGGTCGGAAGAAGTTTTTGTCGCTTAAATATATAGAGATGATATATCGTGTCCGCGGAGCCGGGCGCGCCACTTTTTTTGTCGTTTTGTTTTCATCGGATATATCGTTTGATTTTCATTTCTTTTATTCTCTCGTCGGTCGATGCTAGTTTCTCCTCTTTTTTTTTTTAGTTTCGTTCTCTTTGCCGTTTCCGATTTCGACGTTCCTAGGAATATTTTTCCCTTCCGACCCGGCTCGTGGCTCCGCTCCTTTGTGTCCATTCGTTTGGTACGTTTTTTTTTTCTTTTTGTATTAAATTGTTGTTCGTTTCTCACCCTGTTTAGCTTAATTTCGGATTTCCTCGTCGGTAATTGATTCGCGAAGATCGCGGGGAAAATAATCGAGCCCACCGTCGCTACTTCCGCGTGGCGAGACTCGAATAGGAGGACTTTCGCCGGTTTTTTCGTTCTCTGTCGAGCCGATTTCAACCGGATGGATAGTGATTGGATACGAGTGAGAACGCGTTTTCGACGCGAAAGAAACGTATAGTAAATATATAAATGAATATATATATATATATACACGTGCGTAATATAATACGATATATATAATATATGTTTGTACATTGCGACCATTATTATTATTCGCGCGTAAACGCGATACTATACCTAGAGCTATATGCAGGAGGAAGGCGACGAGAGAGTAGCATCGCACTTACATGCTTAATTACTTAACGCTCCAACCGAGGGAAAGAGAGAAAGAGAGAACGGGGGCGCTAGAAGAGGACGGGGAAAAGTTGCGAACGAGTTTTGTACCGTTTCTGCCGGAGACGGTGAATTTCGCGCCTCCTCCGCGATCCGAGATAGAGAGAGGGGCGCCGGGCGAGAATCGCGAGACGTTGAAAGAGACGATTCCGACCCACGAAGCAATAGTTCAAGCAGGACGAATCACGGTCCAAACGCTCAATTTCGGATACGAGGCTCCGCTCAAGGAAACCCTTCCACGCCCCGTCGAGCCTGGACCAAACCCGATTCGCAGGGATGCGCCGGGATTTTTCCGGATTTCTTTCACCCGCCCCCCACGCAGAAAAATACTCCCAAAGACTCGCGACCGTCAGGACTCGCCGGCTCGACGAGGGGCTCGCTTTAAGGCGTGACCCACATCGCGGCTCAAGATTAGCGAGATTTAAGGCGGGTACACACGGGGTGGACCACGTGTGAGGCGAGCACATATGAATGCTTGACCGTCGCGCATGAATTTTAGGAGGACGTTAGAACAAACCGGGTTTTCGGGCGGATTGAAATTATTAAACAGGAGGAAATCACACGAAAGTGCGCCTAGGTGTACTCCCGGGTGGACCCGCCTTAATGCGTCATACGTGGACGTGTGCGTCCGGGGAACGCAGGGGTCCCCGCTCCGCGGTCTCGAAAGAGGGAGGGAGTGCTCCTCAATATACGTATATAAATATAATAACCGACATGGATATATGTATATATGTCTGTACACGCATATATAGATATATACGTGCGCAAAGGGAGCGCGAGAGTGACCGGAACGTCGCGGAAACCCACCGAGCGAGGCAACCGCCCCGATAACTAGAATCAGTATTTCCAGATAATTATTGCTATAATATTAAAGAACAAATGGATATTTTGGTTTCTAAAGGAAAATCGACAAAAAAAGAGGACGGGGGAGGGAGGGGGCCGAAACCGGTGGGACAGAGGGATGGGGAGACACGCGGAGGAAACGTACCATGTGAAATATGAAGGGGCGCGAGGACCAGGGATGGGGCTGGGGGGTTGGGGGGTGGTCACGGGGAACGATATTTGCGACGGGGATTGGGAGGGGGACCGGTAATAACGGAGTATGGTGAAACTGAAATTTCTTAAAAAAATCGTAGCAATTATAGCAAATCTATATTATATATATATATATGAATATATAAATATATTTAAAGAAAAAAATGACACGCATTATTACATAGTTATTATATTATTATATATTGAATGTTGTGCGTAGTGTTTTAAAAAGGGAAGCCCCTACGAGTGATGTGAGATAGATAGATAGAGAGAGTGTAAGAGAGAGAAAGAGAGAGTTAAATGGCGCAAGCAGGTGGTAACAAAAAAAAAAGCATTAATATATGTAGCGGAGATATTTTATATTTGACATTTTATTATCACATTTTTATCATTATTATATATATTATAATTATTGTCACACAGATATTTGCGAGACTATTATTCTCTATTACCTAGCCGGCGGAGCTATTATTGTCGTCATTATTGCTATTATTAACGTTTATAATTATTATTATTATTATTATTGCTATTATCGTAACCGAAGAGAACTATTATCGGCGCCGGGCGAGCAGCGTTGCCGAATCGTCTTGACCGCCGCGAGCGGGAAAGCGCTAACCAGTGATTCTCAAACCTTCTAATCATGAGCGTCCGGGAGGCGAGTGGCGGACGCGAGTAACGACGAGACGCGACTAATAATAGTAATAATAGAGAATAAGCTAATATATAAATATATATATATACATCTATATATGTATATTAATTAAGGGCTTCGTATAGTCAGCCGCGGTGGAAGCAGCGCTGCTCGCGTCGCGTATTCCTCCCCCGTTTTGTACGTTTTCGTTAGCCCGCCCTCCCCCTTTCGGCATTGTCTATATTATTTATTGCGTCGGCGCCCTCCTCTCGTGATTCTTTTTTTTTTTTTATGTTTCCGCCGCGCTGCAGTTTCCGAGATTTCGCGCGCGCCCCGTCCCCGTGAATTATTTCGGCCCTCGAGTCGCGAACCCCACCGAACGGAGGGAGTGGGAGAGAGAGGGCGCGCGGCGCGCGCCGCGCGACAGAGAGAGACAGGGAGAGCGAGAGACACCCCACGGAGACTTATATTTCGGAGAGCACTGCGATTCGACAATGTATATCTGTATATCTGTATAACCACGCACGAGGTTCCTCCCGTTTCGGAAAATACTCGCGACAAACGTTTCCACGACCTTAAATGACTCGTCGATAGAAATAAATCGCCCCGCGACGGACACAGGGCGGACTCGCTCTACTTTTTCATATCGTTTCATTTATTTATTCATTTTCCCTGGTTTTTTGTTTCTCTCTCTTTTTTTTTTCTCTTCGTCCTGTCGCTCATCCACCACTCGCGTGCGGCGTTCACCCCTTTCGCGTTATTTATTTGTCCCTGCTTCCGGTCCCCGTCTCTCTCTCTTCACCCCTTGATCTCTCAATCTCTCCCTCTCTCTTGCCTCGTTTTTTCTCTCCGTTGCCCCGTTATTTAGGGGCTCGCTGGATCATCCCCGTTCTTATCGCTTTCCCTTGCATGTCCCACCGGTGGACCGACTGACACGTTGCATTTATCGTACGCTCGTCATACGTGTATGTATATGTATTTGTACTCGCATCGAACGGGGCGGAGAGAGAGAAAGGGAGGGGAGAGGGCCCCCACGCGAAGTGGATATTAATTTTGGAAAAGTCGACGAAAAAGATCTCGCGGAAAACCGAGTCCTTCCTCCTCGTCGAGCCCTGCTGG
The DNA here is from genome assembly GCF_000612105.2 of Orussus abietinus. Classification (NCBI taxonomy): domain Eukaryota; kingdom Metazoa; phylum Arthropoda; class Insecta; order Hymenoptera; family Orussidae; genus Orussus; species Orussus abietinus. The sequence continues at coordinate 2,071,378 of NW_019396012.1, forward strand.
CCCAGGAAATGGGCCTCTCGCGAAATTTGGGCATTATCGCGCCTCGACGCGTGAAAAAGAAATGATAAGGGTTATCTACGTGGCCGGCGGGGGGAGGGGGCGGAAGATTTCGCCGGATCCGCGGGGTATTTCCTACGTAAAGACATGTGCACGCAAGACTATTAACATATATATATATTTATATGCGTTCTATAACGTATAAATATATAGCTGTAACTATATGTATGGATATAGACATAAATTTATATATACAGATCAGAGTAGCCCCGAGAGCCGAGGGATATTTTCGAGCGCGAGAGCAAGACACTAATGGGCGACAGATATAGACCCGAGAGAGATAGGGGGAGAGAGAAAGAGAGGGAGAGGGAGAGAGCTGGGAGTTTATTGATTTCTATATTTTTTTATGTAATTTTATGGATATCCGACATATATAATATATTACGATTAGTTATTACCATTATCCACCGACATTTACTCTATTCACCGTCGATATTTTTAATATATACATCTAGGCGTAGACAATTCGTACTCACGTGTGCTCCGCCGTGTACATGGAGGGCCGAGTTTGAGAGTTCCACCGTGTGAACCCTGTACGTTTACTTTTTTCCCAACCTTTTTCCCCCGTTTTCCCACCTAGCGCTTTCGCGTCGACTCGTATCTTCCCCCGATTTTGTTTCTTCGCTCGCTTCCGTCAGGGCGTCTTCTTTTTTTTTTTCCTTTTTTATTTCCCTCGAAAATCGCGTAGGGCCCGCGCCAGTCTTTCCTAGGTCCGTTTGGAGGAAAACGAGAAAAGGGGAAAAAAAAAAGAAGATATGGGGGAGAAAGAGAGAGAGAGACGGATATAGAATCGACGCGGACAGCCGCAGGGGGAGAGAAAGCGAGGCGCGCGCGCGCATGCGCGCTTCCACCTTAAGGGAGGATATTTCCGCAAACGGTTGTGTTCATTAATCTCATAGTTTCGTTTCCGTTCCCTCGCCACATCCATGGCGCCCTATAAAGGGCCCGGGAGGGCCGGGAAGGGAGATACAAAATGAAACAATAATCAAACACACTCAAGACATGACAAAACCCGACTGTCCTATATAAATATATAAATATACAATATATATATATATATATACACATTCTATATATATATATATCCGCGATACGACTACTATGATTACGAGCTAATTATTACGAATACTGTATATTCGTCGTCCGGTGCCACGTTCTGCGCGCTTTTATGTACAATGGCCACCTATCGACGGGGTACATAACCTCTCTTACCTAATCAACTACTTATCGAGCGAGGAAAGCGGGGAACCGACCACCGAGAGAGAATCATATAGGGCCCATATTTTATTAGTCCCGACGATATGATAACATACACACATATATATTTTCGAGAAAATTATTTTTTTACACCGCGCCATCACCGAAAGCTCACCCTCCCCCGCCCAGCCCCATCGTTCTCCACGTCCCCCCCCTATCCATCCCCCATTGTACTTTCTCGAGACACGGTCGGCACCGCGCGCGCGCCCCCCTGATAAGCCGATAAGCTGATAAGCTCGCGTACTCGCGCGGACACCGCCGATAGTGCTGCAACACTACACCACTACTGCTCCTACTACTACCACCACTACTACTACGATTACAATTAATTATCTATTAATTTTATTATGATTATGATTATTATTGTCAATATATTGTCCTATTTTAATTGTTTATTTTTGTACGATACGACCTATATTATTTTCTATTGTAATAAATCTAGCCTGGCCCCCCCTTTCGCGTGATGTTATGATTTTCGACTCGCCGCGGCGGTGCTTGGCCCGTGCACGTGCAACGATCTCTCCCGCGCACGCGTGCACGTCACGCCCACTCGCGTGCGACTCGGCCGAGGTGACGTAGGCGTGGAAGCAATAAACCATTTTCCCCGATCTCTCTCGCCTTGAGTTTTTCTTTACTTTGAGCGCACGCGCGCACAGCCGGAGGTTCCCGAGGAACACGGACGCGCCCCTCGCGTTCCAGATTCCGGGCCGAGGGCGACCCCGTTTCTTTTTTTCCTCTCCTTTTAACGCGCACCCCCCGCGAACTTCCGTGCCAGTCGGGTTTTCGAGAACCGGAGGCGCGATTTCCTGGGGACACGGGATTTCACGAGAGAATCCACGGTGGGATGTCTCGTCTCTTTTGGATCTCTTTCAATTATGTGTACCTTCATTTCCGATGGTTTGTATATTTTAATCGGTTATTTGGTTATTAACGGTGACGGGTCGGACGCGGGGCCGCTAACGGAATCTTTACGGCGGAATCGTTACCCTCCAAGCGGTTTCGGGCCGCAAGGGGCGGAGGGGTCCTTATAAAGTCGGCGACCGGGGACGCGGGAAAGACCGTCGGGTATCGATTTTAGGGAAACGAGCGAGTCGGCCGGCCTCGCGCCTCGCAAGCGCCCCTTTAAAGAGGGTCCGGCCGGAGGTCCAGCCGCAGCGGCCGTTTGCTGGACGCGACGCGTCCTTCTGGCCCTCTTTCCCTTTCCTACTTCTTTCCCCTGCCTTCCGTCTATTTTCTCAAATCCAGGTCGACCGCCGCTTCCCGAAACTGACCTCGAGTCGCTTTTCAAAGAGGCCACCCGCGCGAGATTCTGCGACGCTCGGCTCGACGGTTGCGACCATTTCGCTTGCGTTCTTCCACGGGCGTTTGAGAGCTAGGATCGACGTAACGGTAGAGATCGATCGATCGATCGATTAATAAATGGGATGGGTTTCCTCGAAACGTCCTGCGACGTTTCTCGAATGCGAGCGCGCGACCCTCGGGTGCATCGCACCCGGCGCGGTCGGGCCGCGCGTCGCAGTGGTCACTGCCTCAAAATAAATGCACGGGCGGCGGCTCGCGGGCCGCAGTCGGCGGGCGGCCCGCGCGCCGTTCGCACACGGGCAGCGGCCGCGCTCCGGTCCGCGCGCGCGAGAGCCGTGTGCACGGCTGTTGCCCGTTGGGATGGCAACGTCGCATTGCAGCGCCGGGCTGCGGTCGATGCCGCCGTGGGGGGTGCGAGGGTGCACGCGGCGGAAGGTGAGGGAGGGAGGGAGGGACAGAGGAACGGGGAGCGTGGACCGGAGGATGCGGGGGTTGTGCAGAAGGGGGGTGGCACTGGTCTTAACTCTACCGTCCACCCCCCTCCCCGGGACCGTTCTCGGTCCCTCTCGTTCTCTCTTTTTCCCCGCAATTCTCTCTCTCTCTCTTTCTCTCGCGCGCGCGTTCTATATACGTCTACACACGTACTCCGCGCTCTCTCTCCGGTATTTCTCTCGCTGTCCGCAGTAGATCGATAAGAGGCCGCTCGCGTACGACTCGGATGCGAGAACGGGAGAGCCCTCTCTCTTTCTCTCTCTCTCCCTCTCTCTGTCTCTCTCGTCGGCGAAAATCGCGGGCGAGTCTCGCCCGGGGGACGCGGGGGCGAGACGGCGTCGCCGGCGGACGGAACGGTTTCGGCGGAGGTTGTCATTCCGCGGCGGTTCCGCCGCTCGGGGAGGGGTGGCGACCGGCGCGGACTACGGCAATGCGGCACGGGGGAACTGGACCGAGGGCGGGCGAAGGACCTCGCCGAGACCGGCCGCCGGCGTCGACGATCCCTACTGTACGGTGCGTACAGTGGTGGCCGTTAATGCTCGGGGGTTCCTCTCTCCCTCGGAGAGTTCCCGAGCTCGAATCGCCGAACCTCGCTCGCAGGACTCAAGGTTAGGCCGAGGCGAGGAAAGAATCGCCGTCGGGGGCCGAAGCCCCGCGACGCTCGCAACCGCGATCGCCGATCGACCCCTTTGTCGGCTTCGCTTTCCGATTCGCCGTCAAACGGCGGTCACGGGCCGCCGTCTCGAGACCCGGCGGCGCCATCTTGTACTTTTTCTCCCTCGACGATCCTCGCCCCTTAGCCCGGGGGAGAAAGGGCTGTCACTCGCATGTCAGCCTGAGAAAACAATGCGGGGTGTAGCCGTTCCTCGCGGGCGGCGAACGCCGCCGAGTCTCCGGTCTCGGTCGATAGCCGGCCGGGGTCGCGGAGACGCGGCGACGCCCTACCCTCCGACCGCCCCCCGCGACGTCAGGGGTGCCCAACCCGCGGCGCCCGACTCCCTCGCCCTGGTCACCCTTTTATACGCGCTCGTATTAATCTATAAAAAAAAAAGATATATATATATAAAATCGAGTCGAACGGGAGGAACTCCCCGCGTGACCCGAGAAGCGGAAGGAAGGGGTGCTTCGAATTACGAATGCTCGAAAAATTTGCCCACGACTCGAAGTGCATGGAATAGTTGTACCTAGGATAGGGTTGCGTCTGTACGAGGCGTCGGGACGCTTTTTCTATTTTACTATCGGTACGATCCTAAGACCGTAGAATAGAGCGCGACGTGTTTAAGCGGATATACCTATATGCATACGCGACCGTATAGTGTATACATATATATATCGGAGTAAATATAGGTACATGTACGGATATAGGGTGTATAGCGGATAGCCGATCGATAGGGGAATAACTATAGGTAGGCGCGAGGAGAGAGAGGCCCACGTGGGGCGCGCTCGTGTGCGTCCGTTTTAACGATCGATCGGTGGGGCGAACGCGCGACATCCTCCGGAGAGGAGGACGAAGTCGGAGAGCGACCCCCTAGGCGGGGGGGCGAGGTGACCCGGGGGGATCGGGGCCCCCCGGGCCCGAAATCGGGGCGGGAACTTAACAGAGTATTTAAGGGAGATTATTAATTTTTCTACTTTCTCGTGCACGAGTTGCGAAATGCTCAAAGAGATGAGAAAAGAGGAAATTGAGGCGAGGGACAAATCCCGTCCGGGTGTTATCGATATGGGCGCGGACTCGGAGGGGGTGGGCGGAAAAGGCGAAATCGAGAGAAATCGAAAGAAAAACCAAAAAAAGGGAGGAAAAACGCAGGACCCGCCATCGTGTCTTCGGGAATCGAGGGGGCGTCGAGAGACGTGGTCCAGACCGGAGGGGGTGGTGGGTGGGGGAGGGCCGAGGAGCATCGAGATCCGTAGATCCGTTCGACCTGGAACAAAGTTCACGGTCGTGACATCCAGTCTTCCCGGGTTTTAAATCCCGCCGATTTGCTTTTTTTTCTTCTTTTTTTCATTGGGGCGAGGAGCTCGTCCTGGTGTCCGCGGTGGGGAAGGGGGGCCAATTTTGGGCGGACAGGGGCGAGTCGGCCCACTTTTCCGGAAGGGGGAGGACGAGGATTCACGGGGGAGGATCTTCGAGGGGGAGGTGTGACCGATTAGGACTGGCGGCGGGGGGATATTATTGATACAAAGTATGAATACCTAAATGCCCGGTTTATTTTTATATTTATTTTTCGATCTATGAAGCGTTGTAAAAGTTTAACTTGTAATCGATATTAGATATCTAAAGATAATGGATATTCTCTACCTACGACTATATTGATATTACTGTGTGCGATATTAGGGGGAGGCGGGGGGTTGCGTTGTAAGGTTCGAAACGACTCGATACACCTGGTTTAGAGGAATGTTTCATGAACGAGACCCTTTCGATGCGTTGCTTTTACGTCGCCTTAAGGGCGAGTCTTAAGGGGGCATCGAAATCACGAGCGGATGTCGGGAGCCTTTCTAGTCGAAATCATCCCCGAGACAATGGCAGCCGGATTGGCAACAATCACTCGAGTTTAACTAAGAGGTGCACACGCAGGACGTAGCGCGATAGGCGACTTATTAAGGACACGCACCCAGGACTCGGTATCACCCTAGACAGAAGAGAAGGAGACTGTTCAGGGGCGCGTTAACGACCGTTGGCCGTTATCACCGATTATCGTTACTACCAACTCCGGGAGAGGAGACTCCTCGCCCTTCCCTCCCCCCGGCCGGTTACGTTTCCTCCCTTATCGGCGTCCCTCTATCACCATCCGCGCACCTTTTGGCCCCTTCCTCGAGGATGCTCCTGACTTACGGCCCCCACGAGGAGATCCTTTACGAGGAAAGTGTCGCCATATCTCCGGTCGACACCTTCGCCAAGTTAACGCGCTCCGTGGGAACGTTACTGCCGGACGCTCTTACCGCAACCTAGCTAAGTAACTCGTAATCGCCGCAACACTCGTCGGAACGCAATGTAATAGCCCTAGCCTCTAATAATCATATTGGTCAGGATTACGATAATAATACCCGAGGAGGGCGAACGACGGATCGGCGGAAACAATAATCGCCTCCTCGCGTCGCGTCGCTCGTCTAGATATTAGTTGGCGAGGGTCGGCCACGAATTGGGACCCTCTTCGAGGGGACGAGGAGAATTTAACGACACTTGCGACATGGACCATGATAAGGGAGACGGAAATTCGACTAATCACCTCCCGTTCCCGGATTTTGGGAAAAACGGGGGGAACGGGAGAAACTGGGAATTGAGGAGTTGGAGGGGGAGGAGGGGGGATCTCGGCATCGATCGATCGCTACGATCGATCGGACCCGATAAGAGTCATTCTCATATACTTAACTAAAGGCTAATTTCAATGACGATTCGTGATAAGTGATATATGATATATAGTATATATATATAACGTTACTCTGTATATATTTATTTATTTACGTACGTATATATATATATGATAGTATATATATATATACACATATATGATATATGAAATTAAATACGCGCATAGCTTTTCGACTGATTATCGTAAAAAGTGGAGGTAAGAGGGGGTCGCGACGAGGTTACCAAAAATTGCGTCAACTTCGTCGCCGTCGTCGTCGTCTCACTTTACCGTACGTGTATTCAACTTTAATCGGGACGAGTGGGAGGGGAAAGAGATAGAGGGGTGAGACGGAGAGCGTCTCTTGTCCTCGCTGTGGCTGGGGAATTTGCTGCCTGAATTTCTTGGATCGCGACATGGAGGGTCGAGGAAGGAATTTTTTTTGGAGTTTAAGGGCTAAAAGAATACGATAACGGGGAGTTAACGGAAGGGGAGGGTCGAGGTGACATTTCTTCGGCATCGATTCGCGTTTCGCCGCCTCCTATCGGTCATCGACCCGCGAAAGCGAGTCCTTATCCGTGGGGAAGTCTTATCACCCGTTTTCGCGGCCAAAAGTGGGACTCCTGAAAGGAGGGAAAACGCGGATAGTATCCGGGAGGAGAAGTTCGGACTGTATTTTTGATAAATTTCGCGGGTGAGACACGAGGAGGGAGGGAGAAAGAAGAACGGAAGAGGGAGATGGAGGGATTAGGCAGCAAACCTCGGCAGATCGCTTTAGTATTATAAGGTGGGTCCCCAAGAATTTAATGCAGATATTATCTATATTCTTATGACGCATATATTTTAAGGCCTAACGAGACGGAGCGTAGCCACACGACACGCGACATCCGCACACGTACACACATGACACACGTACTATAAAAAAAAAAAGAAAGAAAGAAAAGAAAATATTAATTGAATATTCTCGCCAGTATGGGAAAGGTACTCGCTCACCCTCACTCGAGACTAAATCACGCGTAGGTATATCATAGAGATATATTCAGTATAAAGATTAAAAGGAAAATAGGTATTTATTATACGATACGTATGTAGACCTGTACGTGTATACACGACATAAGGTGCGCATGCATGCGTCGCGACTCCGCACAGGAGGCCGCGACTTTAGCGTCGTTTAAACTATTTTCCCTCTAATGGAAAAAATGAAAAAAAAAAAAGAAAGAGAGAGATGCGAACGAGAGAGAACCGATATGCGCGAGTCGAGGGCGAGGAGAGTCCTTGCGAACTCGATGGGGAGGAAGATTAGCGATTTTTTGGGGATTTTTTTACAATACCCCCCTCGACTCGCGCCTAGCCTCAGAACGGTCGCGAGAAGACGCGCAAAAAGTGCGAGTAATTGGGAGTAAGTGCGAGAAAGTGCTCACGGTGTTCGAGCTTCCGCTTTTCGCGCGTTCCCCACGACCCCCTTCTGTAGGGAACGTCGACTTTGGTTATCGCCCCTTAAGTCGGACTTATCCTAAAGGACCCTGTAATTCCTACGAGACCGACCTTGCCCACCGCGTTCGACGGACCTCACACACGCACGCGAGCTCGAGAATATACTCTTCTTATACGGAATTTGAAAAGCAATAAGTATGAGGAAACCTACATACCTACAGTAGAACGTACGTTAAGTGAAAGCGCGATCTCTTTTTCATTAAGTGTCACGCACCTCGGCGCGACCGCCCTAGGGAGACTTCCGCGATAAGAGCACCGAGTGATAAGGAAAGAGGGGCATGTTAGACCCGAAAAATCTAGCTATAAGGGAATTTTATTTAAAATACAATCCAGCCGGAATGTCGGAACTCTCTCTAATCACGGAGTCGCGCCGACCCTCGAAAAGGTGTACAAGAGGAACTTTGAATAAAATTGGGAATTTCCCCTCGTATGATTTTTTCTTAGTGTTCGGTTGAAACCATAACCGCGGGAGACACCGGAGTCGAAATTTTACCCCTTCTTTGAGCCTGCATTATTTAAGTAAGACCTCTTTCGGTCCTGCTATACTCTTTTGAGTCCTCGTTTCAACCTTGCACATCCTACTTTGTTTGAATGAAGTCCTATTTTAGGCCTACGAATAGAAAAAATGGAAGCGCCCGCCACTTTCAAGGTCTAAAGTAGGACCTCAAGCGTATGAAAGTATATCGGGTCTATAGACGTTTAAGACCTACAATTAGATTTAACTGTAAGTAGGATAAAAATTTCGACTCGGGCTGTGAGACGATTAAGCGGGCGGACTTCGCATCGCGCCGACTTTCGAAACCTCCTGCGGATTTTTAAGTAGTCCTAAGGTTTTTCAGACGTTTAAATTTTTTACACGAAATCGAGGCGACGGGGGAGGAAAAAGTTTGATATGCCGGTAGATTAGGCGACCCGGGGTCTCGCGAGGTGCGAAGTCTCCCCGGATTTCCGTCGACTCGAGTACCGCTTTTGTGGCTCGCGTTCCTTTTTTCTTTTTCTTTCTTCTTTTCTCCACGACTGCACGAGGCTTTTGCGCCGGCCATATTCACTCGATCCGGCCGATCAAGCCGACATGGGGCTGATGAATTATCGATTGCGAAGTCGCAGCCCGACCTGCCGGCTCTCCGCGAGTCCGACTTTCCGTTTCCCGCGAATCCGACGTTCACTACCTCACGAACCTGGTAAATGATAATTGTCTTCTGTTAGAGACACGTCGCCTTTCGTGAAGTGTTAGAAGTGTATCGCCTTTGTTCCCGCCTTCGATGTGTCGCACGATTGATTCCAATTACCGCAGTATTAACGCCCGACGACGCCGCGTCTGTCGCGGGGAGGGCAACTCTTTCGAGGAACGGTGCGAGATGGAGGAAAGTGTGTCCAACAAAAGTTGTTAAGGATGATCCGGGGGTTGACTTTTGTCCGGGACATTTTTCCGTATCTGTCCTCATTTCGTCGGCAAAGGCGACCGAACATGGAAAGGCGCGGTTGCGACGTCGTCCCTGGATCGGGTGGACATGTTTGTCAGTATCTTTCGCCGGCACGTGTGTCGCCATTTTCGTGCGAGACCGCGATTGATAGTTCGTCAAGTCTACTCGGGGAAGTGTTTGCTATCCTTATCCCCGGAAATGGTAGCCATAGGCGAACGGTGGACGCCGCTTCTCTTCTCTCCGATGGCCACCGCGGTAAATTCGACAAGTCGCGTGCAATCGGCTCGGCAAGACCCGAGAAAATCAAAGCAATACATACGCGCAATCCACAAGCCAGTTACAGCGGACAAAATGGCGGCAGTAAATGAATAAAAAAAGAAATATGGGGGAAACAGTCCTCGTGGGTGGTTAATGTGGGAGGGACTATAATCGGAGCGCCTCGAGGACCGGCTGGATAATAAAAAGAGAAAAACGAGAGAGAAAGAAAAATCACAAAAAGAAGGGAAACGAGTGAACGGGAGGAAGGGAGGGAGAGCAAGCAAGGGTAGAGCGAGTGAACTTTTCGTTGTCAAAGAGAAAAAAAAAAAGGCCATATCAAAGCTTTCTGTGATTCACGAAGACTGATCTTTCGTTCGTTTTTCGAGAGAAAGGGGGAAACGTCGAACGAAGCGTGTGCATGGGAGAGAAGAGAGAGGAGAGAAGAGAGAAAAAATATATTCATTTAATATCGTCAATGATCGCAGGGTCGTCCTGTCTTACGGGACGAGTCGAGGAATTCGCGGGAAAAGAAGAAATTAAAAAAAAAAAGGAAAATCCATTGGCGACGTCCATAGTTTGCAACGCGACCGGCTCGTGCACTGCTCTTAATTGTATACCCCGGTAATTAAATATTATATATCGAGACGAAGATATAATTCTCCTTTCGACTAGTACACAACCCACGATACCAAGACACTCGCGCATGCATTCGAGCATCCACGCATATATGATACATAAATATATATGTATATATATGAATTCTACTCAAAGAATAATAATGGTAACCAGTAATAAACGATGAATATAATGATATAACGAAACTATATATTATATATATATATATGAATGAAATTAAATATATATAAATATATATATATATTTATGAAGAAAAAGGGTATATTACGACGGCGAGGCGTATACAGAGAGAACGAGAGAGAGCGAGAGGAAAACAGAACGACTGCGAGAGAGAAAATGGGCGATAACTTTCATTTGTTTACATCGCATACTTTATACAAGATCTCTATATATATATACATAGCGTATTATATATTATATATGATTATAAATATACATATGCGAAATAATAAACCTATGGTTATATATTCTGTAGCCGGTGTTCGTACTCCGATAATATATTATTATATAAATATAAATATATATATATATTTACGTGCGCGCGTTTAACGCGTATGCGTGCTTCTTGAGAAGGACTTGGTGTTTTTCCAGGATCGAGTCCGTGTAATATCGCGAGGACTCCTTTCCGGCGAGATATTAATCATAATCCGAGGAAAGGGCCCGGCCATTCCCGGCCCTTCCGCAACCACCGACCTCGCTCGCCTTCTGTACTCTCACGCACAATTATATTTACCGTATTCATTAGACTTATTATAATTTAACCCTAGAGATCCCGCCGGCTGGACCGACCCGTGTCTCGCCCAGGCGAGATATTACCTTCGAAAAGGGCAGAAATGCATTTCGGGCCCGTTAATTCCTTTCGTCGCCTACCTTCTCGAGGTCGAGTAGACGCACCGCAAAGTGCATCACGTGATAACGCGATATCAAACGTGATAAGAGGCGAGATGGAGGACGGTCCAGCGAGCGAGCTCCTCCACCGAGTTCCCCGTTGCCAGGACCCTGGGAGGTCGGTTTACCTTAAAGCAAAAAATGAAACGAGAAAGGGAAATTCCGACTCGAGATTTGCGCCGTTCTCCCTTTCTCGGGGATCCCGAGGGATTTCTTCACTTTTTTTTTTTTTTTTTTCGCAGTACGAGGAGAAAATACCTACCCAGATCGCCGCCTCCTAAGGGAGAGGCGGGGGTAGTGCATTCTCCATTCTTAATATATAAACTGCGTTCCGAGGGCCCGTGCAGCTCCGGCGAGGTGGAAGGGACGATCGGAGGGACGGAACGCGCAATATTGTACGTGAGTGTATAAGTGTATATGTGTGTAGACTTATTTCTTTGCGGATCCGAGCATGCGAGGACTGCAAGGGAGAGGAGAGGAACCACGAGAGAGACAGAGTTTCGGGAACGGTGAGACTCGATGATCGAGCCGAGAGAAACGAAGGCATGGGTCTATGAAAAAAAGGGATAGCGTTTTCACCAATCACGACCAAAATGGGTCTGGGACTTAATTCTAAACTTTGCCAAGCCCAAAGTCGATTTTACCCATCACAAAGCTACGTGGGCGAAGCACAGATAAGGGAGAGAACAAGCGGTGGCCATCTTTAATTTTTGGGATCCTCGCGCGAGATAGTCGAATACGGTGAAAAGTGTTAAGCAAATGGTAAAGCTGTTATGGAATATGAAAGATGGCCGCCAACGTGCGTCCCTTTGTTCCTAGATCCATGAACGGAGGCGCTGATAAGGGGAGCGTGGCAAGGGCGAAGCCGTTGAAAATGGAGGAAGCCAATAAGCGAGAGAATTCTAGTTTTGGAAAAGATATTTGATCGCGGGCCTGTGACGAGTGTCGGCGCCGAGGGGAGAAATTAAGTGCACCTCGTCGTCCCGCGCCCGGGAGATATCGCTAAGATGTACGTATTGGTTACTATTGATAAAGACATTGATCGATGAAATCGACGAAACGAGATGAAGGGGAGGGAGAGGGCGCGCGAATGCGTGGGACGAAAGGACCCACGCAGGTGGTGTGCGAGATCGCGATATCGATATATTTTGCATAAGAAAATCGGGAGTGCGTCTGAGAGAGAGCGAGCGAGAGATAAGGAGAACGAGAGACGAGGGCCTGGACGAAGTTCGCGTGAAACGCCGGGAAGTCGGATTTTTTCGAGGACGAGGAGGACTCCGAGATGGGAAAACGCGAGTTCTCAGGGTCCTGTGGACGAAAAACTGCATTCGAGAACTTTTTTTAGCCCCCCGAGGCCGCGAAATTGTGTCAAAAGTGACGTAACGTTTAAAAAGACATAGTATTTGATACTTTATTAAAAAAGGGAAAAAAAAACGAAAGCCGGGCGAGACTTGTTACAGGCAGCACACAATTCGAGTCGCGCCGTGATTACACTGAGAAAAAAGAATAGTTGACTTAAACAAATACATATATATATATATCCTCGACGTATGCATATATCGTTGCCCGAGTCATATATAATTGCAAGAAAAACGATTATTTCGCTGGGAAGAAAAATTGACGTTGACTTAAACGAAACTTGTTTACTCGACCTGACATATCCTTGGACGTACGCGATCGCAGGATTTTTAGTTGTCGCAGTGGATATTTCTTCGAGTCAACCGACCTTTTTTTTTCTCAGGGTACGATCGATCAACGCCGCGGATCAATGGCCAATCCATCCGGATGCGTCGTAGCCCACTCAGTAACTGATAAAAGAACACCAGATATTTTTCTCTCGTTGTATAATACGTATAAAGTAACGTGCCCCTGAAGGCACTATCGAAAAGGGCCGGGGCCCGGGCTTTATAATCGTACGAAAAAGTCTCGGTCGATCGTTCGAGCCGGGAATAGGTGGAGGCGGAGACGAAACGGGGGAAGGGAGATGGACTGAATTTTGCACCCGACTTGAAAGTCGCGGTTCTCCTTTTTTTTTTTCACTCTTATTCCTTCCTTTTCCTCCGGAGGAAATCCGCGAGTTCTCCCTTCCCCCTCGTTTCTCTGGCGACCTCATCGCGCCCCGTCGATGGATTAATCGAATAAGCAATTAATTCATTAATTAATTGGTCACCGTCGTTTGCGAGCTTTCGCGTTTCGTCTAACAATAAGTGTCGTCGATGCCACCCTGGTATCGGTTGGGATTCGCGAATCGCTGGATTTCGGGACTTCTTTTCTTACCTCTCGCGAGATCACCGCACCCGGAGGGCGCAGTCCCCCTTGAAATCGATTTTCGAGGTGGAGTAAAGACGATTGACGCCGCGAGATTATCTCCAGGGATGAGAAAAATAGGAGGGGGAGAGTAATCAAGCTGTTCCGAAATCTCCCACTTTTTAAGGGATGCCTTTCGAAGGGTGCTCGGTATTTCCGTCGTGATTCTCCTCGCTTGTCGGTGCATCTCGTGGACGGCCGAGTCCTCGGGAAGGAGCAGAGAGAGAGAGAGAGTGAGAAAGGGGAGGAAAGATGGAAGAACGTCTGGAGGGTGGTTGCCAGGGAAAGTTGCGAACAGAAGGGAAACACCCCTCGTTTGCAGAGCGCCATTGGAACTCCCTTGCGAAGGCTCCCTCTCGATGTCCCATTGGGGATTTGGACAAGATATATATTTTTTTTTCTCGCCATCCCATGAAACCCCGGCGACCACGTTCCGAGATCGTTCTTTTTCCTCCTTTGATATGAAAATCGAAATAAAGTCGAAGCCCCTCCTGTTTGTCTCTCTCTCTCTCTCGAGGATCCGAGTCTACGAAATCGCCCGAAAGCGAATAAATCGAGGTCGGAGCAATTTGCAAAATTGCCGGGCCTAGGAGGATCAGGGGGGAGGACCCCTCCCCCCCGGTTTTCGGGACTCCGGAGTCCCCGTGGGAGAGCGTCCAAGATATCAAAAAAAAAAAACTCGGTGCCAAAATTTCCCCTCCTTTCGAGGAGGTTTTCCTACGTAAGCTCGAAAGCACCTGTTTGGCTATTAAAGGAGGACTGAAGCGTCTGTTCCACTCCTGGAAGCTGATTGCTCTTATCGGCGACCTTTCCGAAGAGACCCGAACTCGACCCGCAGGGTTGCCCCTTAAAGTATTGCGAAAATGGTGGAAGAATAAAAGTAAAAAAAAATGGTATTTAAGGAAGTAGAGAAAATAGAGCAGATAGAGCAAACGGAGCAAAGCGGGCCGGGTTGGTCTCCGCTCGATTCGGTGTTCTTTGTCTGTCTGTCGAGTGCGTAAGTTCGTTCCCAAAGAGCAATGCTCATCCCTCGGTACCCGGTACCGACCGTCGTACATTGCATTTAGCCTAACCACTGCGTAAAGAGAGCCTCCAGCGACGAAAAACGGAGAGAAATCGGTCGGCCCGGAAAGAGAGATCGTCCCGTTCCTCGACATCTTCCCTGTCTGATTTTCCGGAAAAGCGTCATCCGGCATTTTCTCAACGTTGGGGGAAATTCCGCGCCCCCGGAACCGCGGGGGAGGAACCAGGGCGACGGGGAACGACCGGCGATAAATTCCCGTCGAGTCGATATTTTCTACTAAGCTAACGGACGATATAACGTGGAGGTAAAGATATATAGACAAATTTATTACAGAGGATATTCTATCGCTATATAACGTTGAATGCCAAGTCGGTGCTAATAGAGAAATTAGTGTTGTGATAAGCCGGCAGTCCCCCGTTGCCCCCCCAGGACGGCGCGGTTCCACGATTTTTATTTTCCCACCGGTTCCTCCGTACATAACGTATGTACAAGTGCATTGTACGCCGCGTACATCTATGTATACGTACACGTGCACGAGTACACGGCACCTTATGGTCTTTCTTGTACATAGGGAAAATGTCGGCGGGATCGATCCGTCTACCAACTTCCATTTTGCACAGGCTGTGCGCGACTCTCGGTAGGGGCTGAAAGAAATGCGAAAAAAATGATTCCATTCGGTCCCTCTCTCTCCCTCTTCCGGCCCGGCCGATTCGCTCTCTCCGTTTCTCTCCCTCGGGGTGGAGTCCCTCCTCCCGGGAATATGGGCTTTAAATTAAGTCCTACCGCGCGGTCTAGCACAATATAAGAGGTGCCTCGGAAAAACTCCCACCCCCGTCGGCGCTCTCGATCCGAGACTTCTCGCGATGCCTAAAGATTTCGAAAAAAAAAAAAAAAATAAGAACAAATGGAGTCGCATCGTCGCCGCCCCTCACAAACAAAAAAATAGAAAAAACATCCACGAGACCTCCGGGGCCGGGGAGAAAATTCCGGACGCACAATGGCGAGTGCCGCGGGGACGGTGCGATTTCTTTTTCCGCATTTCCCGAGGCTGCCGCAAGGGGTGGGAGAATTTTCCGCTCTCTTATCGCCGCGCGAATCGCGCTCTCAGAATGTGTTCGGCGAGAGAACTGCACCCGTCGATCCTAATCGACGATAGTGTTCCGATTGGCCGCGAATGGCGATCCAGCCGCAATCGGGCCGTTGTTTAAGCGAGAACGAGACGTGGGATCGAGATTTAGCGCCTGAGAGAGAGAAAGAGAGCGAGAGAAAGGGGGAGAGAAAGGGACCGGCCGATCGCGGGAAGAGAGGTGCGGGAAAATCGACCGATCGATCGAGGCGAGATAACGCGATCTAGCCTAGAGTAACGAGAGTGCGAGGAAATGGACGGTCTCCGAAACGTTCCCGGTCGGTCGGCGAGAAATAGAGGGAGAGAAAGACCGCCGAGTGAGTGGAAGCGCGAGAGAGAGAGAGAGAGAGAGAGTGTACTTAGCTAATCCCAATCTATCAGGGTTTTCATGTATGTTTAATTGATACGGAGGCAAAGCAAAATATATTATATGAAATGAATAAATGAATAAATAAATATATTATATATATATATATATATATATGAATATATATACATACATACACACTTACTTATATATGTATATATATTACGAAATGCATTATATTAATAAATAATATCATATCTAGCCTGGCTGTGTTTTGTGTTCATGGGACTGCGTCCTCTCACTTTCGCGGCCACCCCGCGTGTACCTAACCTATCCCAACCCGGAGCCCGTGCTCGCAGGGCCGCGCCTGCCGCGCGACTAGCGCGATTCGCCTATTGATCGCTTACCGAAGCCGCCGCGCCGCCCGCCGTGCGACGGAGACGGCAGATAGGCCCGAGCGGTCGTCGGAGGAGGACGGAGCGAGCCCAGGGAGTGGCCCGCTCTCTGGCCCCCGGAACGACGTACCGGAGATTTCATGGATTAAAGCGCTCGACTAGAAGTGAAATATTTTTATTACCTCCGGGATCTTTCGCGCTTCTTTCAAATATACCTAGCCCACTTGGCACAAATCTCTGGAGTCCCCAGTAAGGAATAGAAAGAAAAAATCATCGATTTATAAAAACAGCAAAAACCAAAATAATTCCAATACATTCCAATATTCTCCTTGCGGCACTCTTTTGCATTTGAAAATAGTTAGAATGTCTTCTCTGGATTTTCCCGAGTTTTTTTTTTTTTTAACGTGGGACTCGTATCAATTTCAGTCCAACGAGTGGTTTATACCTTTATTGGAGGAGAGATCGCGTTTCCCGTCGATTTTTCTATTTACCCGGTTATTTTCAGTTTATTTCAGTTTATGAAGGGAGTTCGGACAGGTCGACGCACGGGGAAGCGGAAGAGGGGGAGCGGGTTGAACGCGCTCAGGGAGTGGCCCGTCACCCTCCGGTCTGCGCCACGGAGGAGGTCGCTGCATCGGGACGCGGCACTGCGGCCAGGACTCGCTACCTGCCTAGAGAGGTATCCATCAATCTAGATATTACCCACCTTACCGCCTCGGAAATGGAATTGGCCATTCCGGGGTCGGAAGGAACGCTCGCCGGTTCCTTTCGCGATCGTTTCGCGCGATCGGGCATCGGCGCCGCTACATCGGTACTTAGCTAATCTCCGCTTAGCGCCTATTCGCGCCTCCGGGCTTCGCGGATCGTTTCCGCCCGTCGATCATCGATTAGAGGCTCCGACAGTCGGGTGATTCCTCGAAGCGCCGTCAGCTCGTCCGCCTCGCGATTTGCAGATAGCCATACCGACTCTTCCGGAAAAAGAATTCCCCTGGGTGGTAATGAAAAATAAAATGAAACCCACAACAAACCCCACCGGCTCGTCCACGGTAATCGGAGTGCGTGATTACCCGTCTGCAACGCGGCGATCGGCGGTGCATCGATTCCCGAAAGATTCTTCAGGGTGGCTACCGATTGCAAATCATCATCCGCCGATGATGAGAACCCCTGCGCCGGGCGGATCGGTGCAACAAACGCGCAGACAGGGTGGTCGGAGTTCGAGAGTAGTTTGCGGGGGGTTGCGGGCGCCGGGCCGCGTCGGGGGTGCGTCGGGAGGGAGGGGGTGGGCCGCCGCGTGGGGACGCGAATCTCTGTCTGGCTCTGGAGGCAGAGGAGGTCGCCGATGCCGGGTGTCGTCATGGCAACGTACCCAGGAAACCCAGCCGTTCCTCCGCCGACTTCCACCCCCGCCGGCGCCCCCGGCCCCCTTCCCCGGCGGCGCCTCCGCCGGGCCCGGTTCATCCACCTACCCGGCTGCACCCTCGCGGGGCTAGGGGGACGGGGGAGGGGGCGAGCTTTCCCTTCGACCGCGAGATCCGGTCGCCGCTGCGAGCACCGACCCATCCGCTCCAAGAGAAACGACCTCTGATTCGCCCGGCCGGCCGGAAAATCTCGTTTTCAATTTCCCTCGACGTGGTATTGCCCCGGTGAAAATGTTCACATAACTTTTCTACGCTTTTA
The DNA here is from genome assembly GCF_000612105.2 of Orussus abietinus. Taxonomy (NCBI): domain Eukaryota; kingdom Metazoa; phylum Arthropoda; class Insecta; order Hymenoptera; family Orussidae; genus Orussus; species Orussus abietinus. Next base: position 2,089,369 of record NW_019396012.1, read on the forward strand.
GGGTACTTACGGGCGGGGTAGAATTGTAAATCCGATGTGTTAAGGGTGAGGTCGTTATGCTCTATGTTGATTAACTGCTCTATGCCGTGGAATGATTTTGGGAAGTTGGGGCAGTGGAGGGGGATGAGATATTGGGAGGGCAGAGGAGGGCAAGAGAATATAATCTCTTATTTTGGTGCGGAGGTGAATTTCGGCGGTGCAGGTTTTCATTTTATTTCAATTATCTAACCCATCCTTCCCCTTCCTTCGGGTATATATAGTCGAGTATTTATGTCCTGGATACGCCGTTCGATCAGTCGGGAAAAGGATCGGGCGACATTAGTGCCGCGATTAGTCGGATTGCGATAGAGGGCGAGAGTCTAAGGCGATAGGGGGATTGGATATCGCCTGCAATGGATTTATCGGCACGTAATTGCGACCGGGTGATAACTCCAGCGGCTGAGATATCATTTTTTTTCCCTCTTATCTCCCTGTCCCCGGCACCGTATATACGCAGGGGCGCCCCGGGAGCTTCGCCCGACGCGTCGGTGCACCAGCTAAGGGGGACGTCGACCCGGCGTCGGGAGTCTCCGAAACTTCGGGAGACGTCCTCCGAAGTTCGCCGACACGTTGCACCTGCGCGAGACGCGGGGCGCCGTCCCGGCTTAGACGACGCGACGCCTCCCGGGGTAATCCACCGGCGCCCGCTCGATCCCGGCAATCCGCGATATCCCGCGAGCATTATCGACGAAACTTTGCCCGCTCCCATTGCCGGGTGACGTCCGTTCATCCTTAACCTCGATATATGTATATCAATTTCTTAATTAATCGACCCCTTGGTGGGAAGGTGTAAAGGAACTTCATTATTTAATTCCTTATGATTTACCCAAGGTATCGTTTCATTTCCATCTTAACCTCGATATCGAAGTACCCTTTGCCGCATGTCTGCATTTCGAATTATCGTAATTAATCGACCCTGCGACGGCAGGGTGTAAAAGAGCCTTATCATTTCATTTCTTATCACTTTTTCCCGGGCATCGTTTCCATATCGAGTCCAGATGTCGGTGCTCGTGCTCAAGGTTCGTTTCCGGCGGCGTTCAAGTTCGCAGGTACGTTGCACCTGCCCGGCCCCATCCCCAGGGCGAAGCCGGTCGGATGGGAGCGGCAACCTTCCTCGCCGCGAATTACGTTCGCCAGCCCCGGGGAGAGGCCGGCGGAGGGGTCGGCGGGGTGCCGGGGCTGCAGCCGGGGGTGCAGCCGGGGGTGGCGGCGGTATCTGCCGGGGGTGGTCGTCGATAATACGACTGCTCTCCCGTGGAACGGGGTACGAGCTACCGTATCAGCATCCAGGCATTCGCCCCCGCCCGGGCGGTCGAGGGTGGCGGCCACCGGGCGGTGACGGGGCGGCCGCCACCCTTTGCCGGGTGGTCGAATAAAGAGCGGAGGGTAGTTTTACGGTTCGCTCTCTCGCTCCCTCGCTCCCTCTTCTGGCCCTTTACGACCTTTCCGCCTATGAAACCGTAGGATCGCACGGGGTCGGATAAACGCGGGGCCGCATGGGACTGTAGGCTTATCACGGGACCACATGGCGCTCCATGGGCCCCCATTTCCAGCAAAGCAAAATTCGAACTTCAAACCGATATCGATCTCCCCCTCCCCGGCGTCGATCGACCGGCCCGGTAACGACGTTTCGTACCGTTCCTTCACCCGTACCCAGCAGGTTACGGTGATAAGAGGGTGCGCCCGATAATTTCAGAAGCGACGATAACCGAGACCCTGGAAACCCGTGCCCGGGGCTCTGGAAGATCATACCCCGGAGTCCGCGTTCAGGTTCCCGAGTTTCCTCGATTTTCCCTCCCCTCCCAGCTTTATCGCATCCGGAGTTTAGACCGGGGCGGAAAGTTCTTCCCAATTGGCGTCATTTCGGAGCCCGGTCCTAGGAGCAGTGACCAAGGTCCCGGACTCCTTGGACCATTACCTGGGGCAAGTCCATTCCCGGAACGACGAGGGCGGAGTTTTCCTCCCTTGGCGCCCGGTGGATCCTTTCGGCGACGCCGAGGAAGCGAGACGCGCTCTACGAGGCGGGAGAGAGAGACGGAGCGCGCCGCGCGCCCGTGAGATAGAGAGAGAGAGGGCGAGCTGAATTTCCGCGGAAACGAAAGAGAGGGAAACCCCGTCGACGGCCGCCGACGCTAGTCGGGAGGCAGCAGGGGGGTGGCGGGGGTCGGCGGCAGATAAGTGGGGATAATAAGGAGCAGGTGGCGGCGCGTGCTGCACCCCGCTGCAGCGCGCTGCCCGGTGCTGCCCAGCACCCGTCAGCACCCCGTACCACGTGGTCCCTGGCCTGGAATTAGGCGGGGTTCCGCGGTCGGGGGGAGGGGGAACCGCGGCCACGGACCGGCACCATAAAACACTTTTTCGTTCTGCCGGCTCAAATTGGCTCGGTCTCGCGATCCCACTCCGCGCTCTATTCATCTCCCTCCCTTTTCCTTCTCACTTCGCTCCCGGCCTCGTCCTCCCTCCTCTGGCGGTGCGCGAATCGACCCGCGATAATAAGGGAAATATTCATCCCCGAAATTCCACTCGGCAGAGCCCCGTGCCAAGTACACCCACCAAGCCATTTGTTGCGATCCGCCGAAAATTCAGGCTCCCTCCATTACTACATTAATTTTATCACAATAGTCGTTCATTATGGATTCATTTGAACTTTCTCCGTCATTCCCAATGAGCAATTGGCATGATACTGTCAGTCGCGTGTACGTAGGGTCAGAACCGTCAATTGGCACTTTTCACGTGGAAAGGGTTAATAATCAATGTCCAATGGTTTTATCACTTTTTCATTGTAATGAGTTTGAGAATTCAGGGGGAAACTGCTTGCACCGCTTCTTCGGGAGCGTCGGGTTACCCCGGGAAGTGTTATCGGCTTCGAGGAAAGCGCAACTCCGCTCGGGCGGATGCGGACTCTCCGGATCTGGAGGGGCCCCGTCGGGATAGGGTTCGGGCCCGTTGTCGGGGCCCGGTAACATCGGAAAGGTGAGCCGCGCACCTGCTTGCACCCGCATGCAGCCTGTGCCCGGTGTCGGCCCTGGCGAACCTGGGCGACAGCGAGGAGAGGAAGGGCGCGAATGGTCGGAGGGAGGAGAGGACGGAAGGCCGGAGGGAGACGGAGAGACGTGGGCGATTTCTCTCGAGACGGCCGGGGCAAGAAAGAGGAGAGCGAGGGGAGGGCCCAGGTATTGCAGCTGCCGACGAGCGAGCGCCTCGCAGCTGCCTCTGGGACCATCGGGCCCATCGGACCCACCGGACCCACCAAGCCCACCGGGGCCGCGGGACCTTGGTCGGACTGCGCAGCCACCTTAGGTTTTTAACCCGAAATTCGCGTGTCTCGATGGCCGACCCCTCGGGGCGCCCGACACCTGATTTCTTTTCCCATTCCCCGATACCCGCCATAAACGAAGGCGATCCCCGACCTCCTCCAGTCCATGTGACTATACATGCTCGCGCACAAAGTCATCGTATTAAAATTTCACGATGTTCGAATTATTTCACAGGTGATTGGACCGACCGACTGTACCCGATCGTTACTTTTTTATTATCTCGAATTAGGTGTTTCGAGGAAAGAGTGCAACGGCAGGTGGATGCACCGGAGGCGGAACGGGCTTGTCGGTTCCGTACGTTTGCGGTCTTCCTGGGGCTTTATCGTCCCTTTTTTTTTTCCCCTCGTGGGGAAGGTTAAGGGCGACGTCCCGTGGAGGCACCGGGGTACCGCCGGCTGGCACTCCGCTCCTGACTTGTACGTGTGTCCAGGGCACACCTGGCCAGGACTCACCCTTATTTCAACTTACCGTCACGTAATGCACGCTTAATGGTCTGGAAGTGGTGGCCCGGCCGCGGCGAGGAGCCAAGGCTCCGATGGTAATGGCGCGCCCTGGTGTGCGAGTCGACAGGTACGTCGGCCACGTGCCGGCCTTCCTCTACACGAGCCACGTGCGCGCCCCCCGATTTCCACGCTCCCTGGGTCTAATAGGACGCTTTTCCGATTTTACGTACCTCCGAAGTTATCCCCCGTCCGTCCAACCTCCTTCGAATTTTATCCTATTTTCGTACCTCATTTTGAATATTTTATCGATGTCAACTTTTGTATTTTGTATATTTCATTCCTCGTGACGGAACCCATTTAGTTGCGCCGAGTGCTGGGATTTTATTTCTAATTCTGGGTTTTCGGAGGAGAAGAGAGGGATCGGTCGGTGAGCGAAAACAGGCCCCCCCTTAGAAAAGAGAGGAGTGCCGAGTCGCACGGTCGTGGGTCCTCGTTTTGCCCAGGTTAGCCGAGGTCCTGGCGGGCGTTCCTGGACGCAGGTTCCTCCCTTCGGGCAGGGCACCGGGATTTTCGGACCCCGCTCCCCGGCCCCGCGATTACCCCCGAGAAGCCTTTGTTCGGTCCGCCAGGTATACCGTGGTACATTGGCCACGTCAAGGTCCACTTTGTCCCGGACTGGATTGACCAATGGCCGAAAACGCGAGCGGAGCCTCTTTTTCAAATTTCCCCCGAATTTCCGCCAGGACTCGGGACCGACTCCCGAGGGAGAGCACCTCCGGCTTCCCGAGACAATCCGCCCTCTCTCCCTCGGAGCCAAAGCCAAAACCCTGTTTTGTACCTCTCGAAACCCAGTCCCAATCCATTAACATTTCGATCAACATCCCATAATTCACCGGCGAGCAAATTTGAATTTCAGAATCGGTACTAACTAATTACTTACATGCCATTTAAAGGAGGCATCTATTGCGAGAAAATGACAGAACTCCCGAAAGGTGTCCCTGAAATGAGAAACTGACCATTTCTATCCAGTGTTTACCGAAATTCTATCTCTAATTAAATTGGATATCGCTTCTATCGACAGAATTAATCCCGCGATCGGGCTCGCGGTCATGATAGCGGGGCCAAAAGCGCGTCCGAAAGCTCGCGCTCTCCCGACGCGACGATGCGTGGGCCGGCGGGCGTTGTTCCACCTGCCGACTCGTCGCGTCTCTCTCGCTCCGGCACGAAGGGCGCTCGCTCGGTCTCTTTCCCTCTCGCGCGGCTCGGGCATACGTGTACGCCGCCCGGCGGATCGTTCGCTGCCGGTAGCAACGACCCTGGATGCATCGACTCCTGGGGTTGTCGGCGGGTAAGGGTGCGCTCCGGGAAGGGCGGTAGGGGTGCCGGGACTAGGGGAGTCGCCCTTTGTCTCCCTCTCTCTCGCTCCTTAACGGGCGCCCTTTGGCCGGTTTCTTTCTCTCTCCCTCCACCCTCTCGCTCCCTCGCCCGTTGCTCTCGTTCCCTTTCTCTCTCGCGCTCCCTCCCTCCGGCTCTTCGGCTCTCCACGCTATTGATCCCGCAGCATCCACCGCGAAATAACGACGTACGTTGCCCCGGAAGGATAGTGCACCGGCGTGCACGTACACGCGTGCACCCGCGCGCCACCAGGAGATTCGTCCCAACTGCGCGGACTTTCCTGCCCCCCGCCGACCCCCCGCGGAGCAGCTCGGTCCTCCTGCAACCCCCGGTCGTTACGCTGGTCAGGGTTGCTGGTCTAGGTTGGACGTGGCCCGGGTCGAAATCTCGCGGGGTGCTCGAATCGAACCCCCCGGGTACCTCGTAACCGGCTTACCGGGGGGCTGGCCACTTTGCGGAGGGCAGTGATAACGGTAATTGCCTTAACGGGGTAAACTTCCAGGATTGCTGGATTCAAGCTGACACGAAAGTAGAGTCGATAAGGTTTGTTTCTTTTCCTATCTGGGCCCATCGGATCGTTTCAAACTTCGGAACGCAAATATGGAAGCTGTAAGGTCTGGACCTTATCGTGAGATTTCCATTTTCTTTTTTTGTTAATTTCTCCATGGTAGACTTTTTAAAGTTTGAAACCATTCGGTGAATCCTCCTCGGAGAAAAACTTCGCGTCGGCTTTAGGCGCGTGGGGTCCTCAGAGGGGGTTCACCCTATAAATGTGTGTATAGTAGATATGTATTTATTTATTTATTCGATTATTTGTAGAAATGGAAACGAAGGAGGTTGCCTTTGACGCGTTGGCTAACCCTCGATTATTAAATGCCGAGCGGGGCAAAAAGACGAAAATCGGATAAGGAACGCTTGGCGGGTACTTTTTGACTCTCGAGGGCCCAAGGCCCCCCCATGAAACGTGCTCCTGCCCCCTCTTGCCGACGGTTGACAAATTAGCATAACGGGGAATCGACCCGACCAACCGCTCGAGTCGGGGCTGCCAACCCTCGGTGTGTTCGCCCGTCTCGAGTGCCAGTTAAGCGTCGATGCGACGCGAGATCTGGATTTAACGTGCCCCTCTTCTCTCTGGAGGAACACGAGCAAAAAGGCACGGTGAAAAAGTCGGAGACGGAGCGAGAAGCAGGGGAAAAGGAAACCGAACCAGAGTGCCGGGAGTAAGCTAACGGTCGCGCATTGCGCGGCCCCCCAGAGGGGGCGCGACTTCCTCGAAATCGGCCAGACAACAATTAAAGCCTCCCTCTGGAGCATTGGTGCTCGAAGGACGACCGTCAGAGACCTCACGGAGAAAAGAAAGGAGTCTGCCCGCGGTCCAAGGACTCGAAGAGAACGACCCTTTGCGACGTTCTGAAATCGGCGAAATAAACGCCGCGTCAGCCTCGACACAGAGCCAAAAGGGTTAAATCCCGCCACGCGTTTGGAACTCTGCAAAGGGGAGTATTCGCCGTGTATTAAATAAGTCGATCAATGGGAAAGGGCGCCGAACATCGAATGCACCCATCGCCATCTTTGAGCCCTATCAGCGAAAGAGACCGGAACATCCCTTCCCGCGACCTTAACTCACTCCACCCGCTCAACCACGGGTTACGATAAATCCCAAGTCTGGACAAATTTTGTTGCACGGATATCAACGATTCATCCGCGGGTGCGCCTTTCCCGCCGACGTGGCCGCCGCCCTCTCGGCGGCACGCGAGGCGACCGAGCCAGGGGGTGGTCCATTCGGGGGTGGTTCCTCGAGCTCGGCGGATCGGCGACCCCGGCGGCGGAAATTCGACTATCGATTTAATCGAGATACGCTCCGGCGTGGCAGTCGGTGGAGATAATTTACGCGAGCCGTCGAGATATCCCGGGCCGTGGCCCCTGGCCGGGCGCGGGGGCGCGGGGGCGCGGGGGGCCTGCAGCCCGCCAGGGCTGTACACCGGGCCAGGGGTGTACCTCCGGCGCGGTGCATCGAAGGGGTGGATTCTCGGGTCAGTGGCCTCCCGTAACATTGAACCACCCCGCGGCCGAGCCGAGCCGCGACGCAGTCACGGGCGACGGCCCGACGCCTGCCGGGCCGCGCATGCGCGCCGCGCTCGACGCCGAACCTGGGCCCGGCGAGGCCGTCCAGACGCTTCGATCCCCCGTCCCCCTTCGAGATGCGCCCCGGCCGAGGTGGCTTTCGGGTGGCTCTCGTTGCAATTTCTCCGTTCCTTTTTCCAGAATCGCTACACCCCTTCTTGTATCCACCCCGAGGCATCTCCGAGAATTGTGATAAAAAGTAATGGGGTTAAACGCGGTACCCATGCGAGCTGATGCGGTAGGGTATTGTGTATTGTTAAACCCAGCCGAGTATTTGTATATAAGTTTTCATTGGCAGGCAGCCGTCATATGACTGATATATCATATCGTCATATCGTCATAATATCGTCGTATGATATTCGATGAGATTTAATCACTGTTAGGAATTTAAAACCGTGCACGTGGTGTTTATATGAACACGTTTCTCCCCATTCTCGATAAAAAAAAATATTTACCGGGGAGGTGTAAGTCTTTAAATATTTTTATGTGTGCAGAGTATATGTACGTAGCTGGGGAGGAAGGAGTAGAGTTACAATTTGCGATGACACGGTTTAATATATTTTCCTTCTCGGTGTGGGTATGAATTTAGGTGCCAGACGAGGCCCGGGAGAAATTAAAAAACAAGAGGGATCGAGTGCACTCGAGTCCCGGAGCGCCGGCTCCCGAGGGAGCGAGGGTCGCGCCCTCGGGGGTGCCCGGGGATTCTCGAGGGAAAGGGCTCCTCCCCGCGAGGGGGAAAATCGAAGGAAACGCCGAGGCGACGGAAAATCCGAAACGTCGGGAACGATAACTCGCTCCTGGGGGCGAGGAACTTTGCGGAGCCCCTGAACTCCCGATTGTCCCGGAAACACGGCGAAGTACCGGGCACAGGAGGTACCGGTAAACCGTGCAAATCTCTCGACTAAGTTCCAACTACTTCCGGTATCTCCGGAACTTCCGGGTCCTCGGCTCTAATCGGGGCCCGCCACTCGGGAACGCCCTTTCGTCTCGCAACTTGCAACGACCACTTAAACGGACCTGGGAGAGCGATTATTAAAGTGCGCCCGATTTTGGGGCACCCCACTAGATCCGGGATCAGCTGACGAGAAATAAGCGAAGGCGCTACTCGTTTTCACGCCGAAGGCCTTATCGGGGCGTTCTTTGCAGCGCCCTGATACGGCTTCGCGGGGGGGCGATCGGTGGTGGAGCAACATTTGGGATTGGAATCGAGGTCGACGGGCTCCCGGCATTAGCCTCGTTAAGGTTACCTTCCCGTGGTTCGGAGTCCACATTAAGCTATAAAACACCCCCGTGTCTGTGATTTCGCTCCAAATGCCCTAATACAGCAGAGTAGCTCCCCCGTTCCGTCCTAACCACGAAAGGCATAGAATTATCAATATTAAATTGCATCCCAAATTTATCCCCATATTAGATTTAATGCAAGATTTAATTATCGTTACGTTTAGTATCATTAAAATGATTATAGGTTACGGCGAACACCAATCGTCCTCCAAGGGCGAAAGGATGTAAGGAACCTGAATATCCCGAAGGAGGAGACTCTTATCTTCCTCCCTCGAGCGGTCACCCATCCGCTGCGCGGCCGGCCCCGGTGTCGCTTAACGTGGCGAGTTTCCTCAATTACTTATTTACCCCGTGGCGAGGCAAATCCCCCGATCGGGTCGTAATTCCTCGAGGGTGCCACGAGGCGACTGACTTACGGGGGTGGAAACGGTCTCCCCTTCGGATTTCCCCGTCTCCCTCGGAAGAGTCCTGCCCGATGGCGCCGGACGGGACTTAGGGGTTCCGCGATTTCGGTGCCGGGAATTAAGGTTCCCTTCGGGAGAGAATCCCTCTGCGTGATAAGAGATAGGGGAGGGGGGGGGCGAGCACTCAGGGGCTCGGGGGGTGCAAACCGGCAGTGCCGTGCAACGAATGGAGATCGATTCCGAGTCTGGGTCAGCCGAGGACGTTCACCCCCGTTGCAGCCCGGGAGAGACACGGTGCCCAGGGTCGTAACTAGGGGTTGCGAGCCCGCCGCGCCGGGGTGCAACGGACGAGCAACCCGCCGGCAACTCCCGGGCTCGGGGAACGACCCTTCCAGAAGCTCCCCCCGAGGGTCCGCGAGTCATCCACGCGGAGGGGTTTCCTCGAGTCTCCCTCGAATTAAAAGAAAAGTAATCTCAAAAACCGATATCCGTGTCTTAGGAGTCTGGGGGTGGATTCCGTTCGGTTCCTCGAGCGAATTCGGGGAAACTAACCTCGAAGGGGCTTTAAGGGTGGCGCTTTTTTAATAATTTTAGTACTCCTTTTAGGGCTCTCTGTTGGGAATTATGGGGAGGTGACTCGGAAATGGGATCTCTTTTTTCTTTTAAGGACCTGGGGTGGGTCTGGAATTTTTTAGGGGGGGCGCCTGGCACCCTTTACCCCTGCGCTTTCCGCTTTAATCGCTGGAGTGAAATTCAGAAACCCGTGGCCCGGGGGTGGCGGACGCCGAGGGGTGCGCGTCCCAGGACGAGGTGAACGATCGACAGGACGCTCTGCGTGACCTTTTACCCGAGGACGCAGCCAGGAGCTGCGCGACGCCGGTCGCGCAGGGTGAACGCACCTCGGCCGGAACGAGCCTCCGCGACCCAGGGGAAATGCACCCTCCGATTGGCCGTCCCGAGAGGGTCCCGCGGCACCCCGAGAGCCCTTCCCGGGATGCGAGGCCACTTTGGGGGCTGAACACGCCGCGCGGGACTTTGCAGCCCGATATGAAGCCACTTCGTACCTAACGTCGCCCAATACCGGCGAAACACATTTTTCGCCTCATCTGTCAGATCGTATTTGGAACGACTCTCCAAATTCGCCCGGAATCTAGTCATGATCAGCTGATCACACGAATAGATATTGATATTATAATTAATTAACAGCGCGGGAGTTTACAGTCCGATATGAAGCCACTTCAGGAATTGAAGCCAACTGATCATGAATTAGAAGTTACCGATACTAATTTCCCAAGAATGAATTTTGTCATCTATTTTTTATTTTAATAGGATATAGACTCGTGAGGTGGCTTCAGGGGTGACGATGAATCGTGGGCACTTGTCATTTGTAGTTAAGTTGTGGTTCTTTTCCCACTACTATACTTGTACCGTGGATCGGTCTGCAAAGATTTATCGCAGCGACTTATCGTTAAGCGTGTAGCCACCTTTAGTTAATGAAAAGTTAACCTAATTGTCGGCACTAGGTTCTAAGGAGCCCCTTATTAAGGCCATATTCCGCGTCATGGTCTGAATTTACGGCGCAGCTTTATGGCCGGCAGCAAATGTTCGATGTAAATAGCAGCGGCGATTAAGTTTCGAAGTATGACCGAAATTACTCGTTTTAAGGGATTTCTCGCCGGTGGTGGGCGAGTCTGCGAGGCGCCTGTCTGCAGACAACACCCCTTGGAGGGCTGTACCGACGAAATCGATTTCTGCGGACCACTCTTAAGGCCAGGGGTGGTCGACCGTCGATTAACTTCTTGTAGACGACTTCTGGGAACCCTACAAACCTGCTCGGTGGATAAAGAAGTAAAAAGCACCTCTAACTCGGTCGATAGCGGAATTTCTTATCATTATATCCGTCGAAAAAGGGCAGGATGTCCCGAGGTGGATAATGCATATCGACTGGAGGTACCTGGCCCGTAGATTACCGACTGGGGAAATTCAAGACAGAGATGAGTTGGGAGATTGCTTACGGGCAGGATCGTGCGATTGTGGGCATTGTCAAATATATTTTACCACTTTATTTATAGTTATTGCTTTATTATCACAGAAAAAGGAGGGGATTTCCACGTGCACTCTAGAATTGGTCACAAAGTCTTCTTCTTGATTTTCAATCGTACTTAACAATGTACTTAATAGTAGTAGATAAGTAGATAAAGTCAAATGGAGTGTCACGACTGTTCTTCCCTTACCATCAAAAGCGAGCAGTATCGGTAAGCGTAGGTAAGCCACCACCGTCAACTGCCGCATGGTATTACCATCACGAGTACGTGAGCCGCCAACGGCGACTGATAGATGGTACCACCATCGCGAGTGCGCGAGCTCCTATCAGAAATTCGTTGCGCCGCCCTTGGGGGCAAAAAACGGTGAAAGCTAACCAGAGGGCAGCACAGGATGCGATCACACGATCCTGCCCGTGAGCAATCTCCCAACTTATGTCTGGGTAAATGGTCTCGCCAAGAGAACGCGAGATTTGAATCTATGAAACTCTAGGTGTAGAAGCGGTTTGACCGAAATGAACACCGAAGGCGATTCTGGGAAGATGGCAAAATTGACGTTTTATTTCTCATAAAGAACAGCTTAAAGTATGGCAATAAGATATACACCGCACTATGTCCATCTACGTCTAAGAACAATGAGATCGACCGGCAGGCCGAAGAAACGGACAAGGGGGATCCTAAAGGAACGTAAAAGGGACGAGAAGCGCGAAGTCCTTTTTCCTCTTCTCACACGCATGCACTTGCCGCGTGCAGACGACCTAACTGCAGAAAGGGAATGCATCGACTCCGACTAACGGGTACAGGAACAACGTAGACTGCCTTGGAGGAGGAATCGCTCCCCTTTCTTTTATCCTTTTCGGACGTAATACAAACGAAAGCTCGCGTGCCGACAAAGCTCGGTTACGACCAGAAATTCGACGGAACGAAGGAATGACCCAAGGGGAGAAGGAAAAGACTTCTGGCGTTTACTGTAAAAGAATATCGATTTGTACAGAGTTGATCCGTTAGTGAGTTAATTAGCTACTGAGTCTTCTTGAGGTATCGTTGTTTCTATTGGTCTATTTTTACCGGGGCCGTGGTCGCGTCGAGTGATTTTCGCATCCTTAAACGCATCCTCGAGCCAGCAAAGAGACGTACCATCTTGTACCATGCTGTACGTCATTGTACATCATGTAAACGGTATACTAGAATCGCGAAAAGAACCCTCGTCGGGTGACTAACTAGAAAATGGAAAATATTCAACAGGAGTGCGTTTAATGATCGATTTAACTCTAAAACAACGACAACCCTATTATGTCCGTGTAAAAACCGAATCGACTGCGACACTTCCAACGCGTAACGGCGTTAACGGGCAATGCCAACTCGCCGCGACCACGGCGGTGTCATCGTTGCCATCCTGTAACAAAATATAAATATCCGTACGCATCTGTCCGACGCCTGGCTGCGCGTTAAAACGCTCTCTATCTAACCCTAATAGAGGCCCCTAATTTATCGACAGGAACGAGCGAGTCTTCGTCGGTACCAAGAGCCGAGACCCTGTCGATAAAAGTGGATTCCGAGCGTACCGACGACGCCCTCGACCTGGCTTAAGCTTACGTTAATAACAGTTGACCATCACAAAAATATCGTTGAACATCTCGTCGCGTGTCGCCTCATACAAATCGCGTGTCGCGCCCTCTCCGTATTGCCGTCTCTCTCCTCTCCCGCTCTCTCGTTTCCTCCCGTTAACGCGTGCCAATCTGAACTTACACATGCACGGAAGTGTACAAGTTGTGTGCCGAATCTGTCCTAAAAGAGACTGCCGCTCCTAGAAATTAATGTACAAGCTTCCTATCAACTTGGTACGCTCCCCAAATGAAACGCCGAACACGTGTCTCTATATACAGGGCGAGTCTCGGTCGCGCCTAAAATGCGTAAAAGGCGAAAGTAACCGAAAACGGGAAAACCACTTTACAGGGAACACCATAACTCGGAGAAGTCGCCAACGCTTCAACAGTCTATGTCAATGAGGACACGCCTCGTCATGTGCGAGACCACTGTGCAGAAAAACGCAAAATGGACAAACGCGGTTAATCGAAAAAAAAAAAAAATTAAAAGGACAAAGAAAATGGACCGCCGAGTTTCTAGTAGAATCCGGGAAATGTCATAAAATATCTGCCTGGTAGAACGCATATTAACACCGTCGAGCTATTCCAAGTGAACCTGGCCTCTAGACGGTTTTCTGTACAGTGCTCCGATAACGTGCCACGGCCCCTCGATAGTAATTACGTACTTGAACATCGGCCTTCCGGTGCACGTCGCGACCCTTTCCGGGGAACGCATGTAAGAAATTACGTGGATTCGCAGCAAACACGTGTATCGCGGCTATGTATAATATTTATATATATTTATAATATATATATATATATTTATGTATAATCGCACGGCAAGGCGGACGGCCTGCCGTTATCAGAAGGTCCTCAAGGGGGCTCCTATCACCTCGTACAAATCCTAGGGAGCGTTCAAGCTCGCGACGCTCTTCTTAACCCTTTCCTATCCCCGGCACCGACTCGCCGTCCCTACGTCGCCCTATAGGAATATATCTATAATACACGGATTGCTCATCGGCCCTGACGAGAGTAGCGTCTCTTCCATCGAGGCTTTAACGAAGCCTCGCCCGCGAAACTCGATTCGCTACTTATAACTCTGTTCTTCTATACAAGTCTTGAATGCCTATTTACGTCATCTCTCCGTCGACGAACCCGGTTGCCCAGGTCGCAAATAGTCCTGGTTAGCCTCGTGCTCGCCTAGAATCGAGGGTTCACCCTCGACGAGTCGTTTAGTCGCGTTTTCTCCTTTCTCCGGTACCTTGAAGAGTCCCAATAACCTCTAAGGAGACTTTCCGCGGGTTCGCCTCGAACGATGCCCTCGAGGGCGGGCTCAAAATGGCGGATCTTTCGGTCTCAGCTGATCCTTTCCTCGGGCGAGCCTCGGCACACTGTCTCGAGCACGAGTGCGATTAATACCCTAGGTATATTTAGATCCATAAATATCTTAACAAGCGTACACTTTAAGTATGTATTAACAGGTCGCTCCGCGGGCGAGCTTCAGTATATCACTTCGTAAACGGTGGCCTTCTTGTCGCCCGAGCCCGTCACGATGTACTTGTCGTCGGTCGAGATGTCGCAGCTCAGCACGGACGAGGACTCCTTTGACTGTAAAAAATAAAAGGAAAAGGGTAAATGTACGTTGATATATAAGCAGAAATATTAGAACGCGTGGGACGCAACGAGGAAAGATCTCAGGAGTGAGACCCACCTGGAAGATGGAGGCGCCGTAGGGAGTGCGCCAGGCATTGAGCAGGTTGTCCTTGCCGGTGGAGACGAACCACTTGCCGCAGGAGGCGAACCTGAGCGAGAGGACGCAGGACTCGTGCAGGTGCAGCTGGTACTTGTCGGGCTTGGTGGCGTGGAGGACCTCGACGTTGGAGTTCTCCATGCCCACGGCGAGCCACTCGCCGGTGGGGCAGTAGCCCAGGGAGAAGATCTGCGAGGTGAAGTCGTGCTGCTGGAGCTGCCGACCCTCGCGGAGGTCCCAGGAGCGGACGGTGTTGTCGAGGCCCCCGGTCCAGAGCTTGGACCCGTCCGCCGAGATGTCGATGCAGGAGGCGCCGTCCGTGTGGCCCTGGAACTGGCGGACCAGCGACTCGCTCTGCAGGTCCCAGACGGCGATGTGGCCGTCGCTGCAGCAGCTGAAGCAGACCTTGGAGTCCGGGGAGATGGCGAGGGCGTAGCAGGCGGGCGCGGAGGAGGTGAGCTCGGCCTTGATGCGCGGGGTGGGGCTGGCCAGGTCCCAGATGCTCAGGTTGCTGGCCTCGCCGCCGACGATGAGAGTCCGTCCGTCCGGCAGCAGCTTGACCGACCTGATGTAGTTGTCCCTCTGCAGGCAGTCCAGCTGGGAGACCGGCTTGGCGCTGCCGGTGCCGCCCTGACTGATGTCCCAGACCTTGACGCAGCCCTTGCCCCCGGTGTACACGTACTTGGTGGGGTTGGAGATGGTGACGGCGCAGACCACCTCGCCGTGGGTCAGGTTGTTGATGGGTCTGGCGTGCCTGGGGATGCCGGGCCCGATCAGGGCGTCCGGGGGGAACGGCACTGGCTGCATCTGGCCCTCGCTCGACACGTGGAAGCTGTAGGCTCTGCAAAGGGTACCACACGTTAGATCTTATTATCGCGTACAATCAATAAAGCACTACACTCATGTTGACCCAACGAACTTAACACATTTTTTAAAAGAAACCCGATGAAACCACTTCAAATCCTAGATACTCACGGTTTGCCCCCGGGGACTCCGAGAGGGCCCAGAGGGGCCCTCATGCCTCCATGGGGGTCGTAGAGTTGCTGAAGAGGGGGCCTCGCGGGGTACCCGTTGAGGGCCCCTGGAGGGTAACCGAGCATGTCCACGTGTGGCCCGGTGGGTGGATGGTGCGGAGGCGGATAGTGCGGGGGGTAGGGCCCTACCGCCGAAGCCGAGACCAGGGGCTTGCTGGAGCTGGGGGGCTTCAGGCCCCCGGAGCCGGAGCTGCTGCCCCCCGCGGAGGTCGGGGTGACCGGCTTCGAGATCGGCGTGGTCGGCTTCTCTCTCTCCTCCATCTTCTTGGCAGAGGGCGTGCTGGCGTTGCTGCTGGTCCCGCTCCTCGGAGAGGGTGGCGGCGCCTCCTTCTTCACCTGGCCACTCATGGGGACCGAGGAGGGGCCCAACTTGTCCAGGCCGTTCTCCCTCGGCGAGGAGGTGCCGTTCGCAGCCGGGCTGGTCGGACCTTCGCTCGCGTCGTCCACCACCAGGTCTTGATCGCTCTTTTCGCCGTCGCTTTGCTGAAGGCGAAACCCGACCGGGGATTTATTTCGCGGGTCTTGGAGTAAGGTGGAGCTCGAAGGTGTATCGGGAATACTTACGTGCCCTATATCCTTATCCTGCTCCTTCTTCATCTTCTTCAGGTGGAGGTGGTCGTGGTGCTGGGGGTCCGGCGTGCTACGCGGCCTGCTGTACTTTTCACGCTCGGCCGGCGATATCGAGTTCCTCTGCAATCAGGAAAATTTGCTCGTTTCAACCCTTTGAACCCTCGACTGGTATTCATTAAAGCTTATTAAGGCTTTTCAAAATTTGTCTAAGATTTCATGCCTCAAAAGGCTTCTCCCCGGCTCTTAAGGTGAGATGAAATTTATTTCTTTTTTAATTAAAAAAATCCATAACTTCATATCTGGCAACTCGATGGTAGAAATCAGGGCGACATGGAACAACAAGTAGGTATACGTATGGAAAGGGGGAGCAGTCTTTCGGGGATGCTCCTGGGCGATGAATTCGCCCCAGGCAGGAGAAATACGGTTATGCACGACCCCTCACCCTGCCCCCCGGTAATCGAGTTAGCGTCTGGCGAGCTCTTAATTTTTACGTCCGCGGGGTAATACGTCTGCCGAGTTGCGCAACGCTCGGGCACTTTCCGATATTGCTTCCCCCCTCGCGTATACCCTCCCCCCATATTGGCCCGGCATGGATCTCGTCCCCTCCAAGGCGTTAATAAATTATATCTCCATCCGAACCACCCCCGGAGGAGCCTACTCTTCTTCGGCAACGAACGGGCCTTCTTGCCGGCGTCGAGGGCGGAACTCCCAAAGTGTATCCAACCGCCGATATCAAACCAATTTTCGATCGCACCCCCAGAAACAATCATCCCAAATCAGCGAGATAAGCCGCCCAAAATTCGCGCTTATCGTCTCGAAAAAAAAAAAAAAGAAGAAGAAAATCCGACCACCGTTCGCCCCCGAAGGGTTCTCGCACCCTGTGGAGTAATTTAGGGGCGATTATTCACCGTAACTTCGACCCCTGTTGCCTCGGACTCGGGGCATTAATAAATGATAAATCCTTCCGACAGACCCACCCTTTAAAAGTGTTCCCCCCCTCCTTCTACTTGTGCAAGGGGAGCGATTTCGGTCGTTTCGTTCGAGCTGGCACCGGAGGGCGGTACGAGTCCCGAGGGACACACCGCGGAAGGAAAGGAGGGAACGGGCCGAAGATCGACTCGGCATCGCTCCATCTCTCTCATACTCCCGCGGCACGGTATCGGTCCGTCCCTCTCTCTCTCTCTCTCAACAGGGTCGGGGTGCAGCATCTGTTAAGGAGTCGGTGAGAATCCGGTAGGTGTGGCGGGGGCGGCGGAGGTCAGAGTCGTTCGGTTGGGGGGGGTTGGGAGGAGGATCGGGGGGACGTAAGTACGGTAGTTCCCGGTTTTCCCGGTAACTACCCCTTCGCACCCCCGCGAGCCGCCCCTCCCGGCGCCGAAGTAAATCTCCTCTTCTCAATTACCTCCCCGCCCCCGTCACGCCCCTGCCCTCGGCACCTCTGGCTCGCCCCATTACCTCGGCGCCCCCCTGCCCCCACCAAACCCCCATCCACCACCCCCGCGCCGGCGCCAACTTCGCGCGGCGCGGACCTCCCGGGAAAAAGCCGGCCCACTTCCGGCCCAAGGCGCTAAGCCCGGCAAATTACCGACTTAGACCCCACGTACCCCCCACCCCTTCCCCCCCCACTGAGGAGAGAAGGGAAACGCGCGAGTTACCGCCGCGATATTGCTTCCGCAGGCTGCCTCCGCGCGGGGGGCGCGGAAATAAATTCCGGAGGAGTGGAATGCCACCGCTGATTTAATCCGGCATCGCGCTCGCCCCCCTCCCCCGCGAGCTTTTCAAAACCTTTCCTCTTATATATCTCATGTCACGGGGAGCAGAGAGAGAAAGAGAGAGAGAGTGATACCTTCTGACGCCTCCAGGATAATTTTCCGGGGGCTCGAGGTTGCCGGAAAAGCACCTGCCGCGAAAGAGCCCTCGTCCAATTTCCCTTTATACCCCGGTTGGCGGAACCCGGTGGGGCGGGGGCAGGGGGTGGAAAAATTGGCACCGGATTTTTTGCCGGCCGCTCGGAATCGGGCCTCGGCATAAAGCGGCGTCGCGGCAAGGAGGCCGCGGGTGCCGCGATCAATATACCGTAGGTAGGTGTACACGGGGGGGGGGGGGGGGTACCAACACACGAGGAGGTGCCGCAGTCGCGGCGCGGCGCGGAGACTCGGGCGGTGTTAGAGGGACGACTTGGCCCGCGGAAAGGCAGGCAGGCAGGCAGGCAACTTGGCGAGCAAGCAAGCACAAGCGGTAGGAGGGTCGGTATTCGGTCGGTGGTTGGAGCCGCCAGGCCACGAGGGTGGTAAGTGAGTGAGCGACTCCTTCCTCGTGGGTACCCACCCCCCTCGCCACTCGGCCCTCCCGCCTGCCACCCTCGCGGATATACCCGCCAACCGCCACTCCCGTCCCACTATCCACCCCCTTCCGCCGCCACCGCCGGCATCTTCGCCGACGGAGCCTGTTTCCCTATTCCTCGCTCCACCGCTCCCTCCCCCTAGCCTCCTCCTCGACGACGACGCGGAGGTTACGAGCCCGAGCCCGAACACAGCGTCTCCCAAGACCCCGCAAACCCCAGCTGGTACAAGATTGCACGCAGGGGCGCTCAACCCCGGTCTTCGCGCCTCCGGTTTGTCCAGGGGCCCCCTCCTCGAAATCAATCACTCGCTCCCCCCCTCCGCCTTGAGAGCGTCCCGCGAGTCGCCGGCGCGGTAATTAATCGGTAAAAGGATAATTAATTAGGGAACGATCGCGCGCGAACGAGCCCCCGGAGTTCCTCGGGCGCGGCATATAATTAAGTTGCGAAACAAGTCGGGGGGAGGGGGCGCTCTTCCCGGTTTTTCTCCTTTCTTTTTCTTCGTCGTTTGTTTGGATTTCTTTTTTCACCTTCTTTCGTCCAATCGACTCTCCCCCCTCACTTTTTTTTATGACCCCGGACGAGGAATCGCCGTGCCGCGGGTCATTTGATTCGGCGCCCCCCGTTATTAATTAAGGGGGTGGGAGAGGGGAGGCAGGGGACAAAAAAAAAATCACCCGCGGCTACCGGCTACCCGGGTCGCGCGGAAAGGCTCAATTTTGCCGGCGATATAGAGAGAGGGGAGGAAGGGGGCACTCGGAATACTTTTTTTTCCTCCGGAGGTATCGCGAGGGGACGATCGCAAAAAACCGCGGCGACTCGCGGAATGATTTAGCGAGGCGTCATAAATATTAGCCCTTGCTTTCTCATCGTCCGATGCGCGTATATCTCTCGTCGCCCGTCCAACCCCTCGTCCGCCCCTCTCGCGGCGGGTCTATCCGCCCCCGACACCTCGGCCCCCCTCCCGTTCCCCCTTCGCCGGCCCTGTCGCTCCCTGCGGTGGAATTTGCATTTTTAAATTAACTCGCCTCTGTTTGCAGCTATCTCGGCGAGGCGGCGCCGGGGGTTTTACAATTTTATGCAACAACGCGTCGCGAGCACCCCCCGACCCCGCCTAAACCGCCCCCCTGCCCCCGAGCCCCTCGGCGCGCGCAGGAAAGAGCGCCGGGGTTATCGATACCGTCATTAAGGGGGTAACCGAATGGAGGCTCCCACTCCCTTAACCCTCGATCGACGCGACTCGATTTGAGGATCGGAACGAGGATGTTCAAGTACCCGATTTTTTGTAAGAGGGGTCGGGGGGTAGGGAACGGCCTTAAGGTTCCGCCATCGAGGGAAATTCGGGCGGGGGTGGGATAATTGAAAAGTCGGGGATGTCTCTTGGTAGCTTCCCCCCCATTTGGCCCCAGGCGCGTCGATGGTGGTTTTTGTTTCCACAGGGGATGAGGATAGGGGGACGGGAGAAGTCTATATACAGATATGGGAGGAAGAGAGAGGGAGAGGATCGGGGGAAAAAAGAAGGTGGAGGTCGTGACAATGCCTCGAAGGCGCCGGCTGACGCGTCGCGTTTAACGAACGGCTTCGTAAAGCCGTGTACACACGAGAGGGGGGGCCCTTAAGGCCGTTGCACGAGGCGGGGGAAAAAGTTAATGGTACCGCGCATGAGAAGAAAGCCGCCGGGAGGAGGGAGGGCCAAGGGGGGTCGTCCGCCGCCGATCGGAGGGCTGATTTATGACGACCGTCCCGGAAAGCCGAGGCGAGCCTCCTTAGGCCGCAGTCGCGTAACGAGCCTTAACTGCTCGTAAGGATTCGCGGAGATACCGCGCGGGATTCACGGTTGCCAACTGGCGCGGCCCTCTGCCGGGACCCGCGGCAGAACACGAGGGTGCGGCCGTAACGGGGCGGAAAGGACGCGGGGGCCTTGAGAAAATTCCCCCCAATTTTGTGGAGGGGAATTAAGTCGAGACGGATCGGGAAAACGTCTATACATAGGCGAGGAAAAAACGCGTAAGGGTGTATATGTAAATACATGTGTGGGAGTACTTGGATGCACGAGAGATAGCGCCCCTCCCTCCACCCTTTTTTCCAGGGCGGGAGGCTCCTATTTCCTGTCTTAATTTATTTACCGTCCGGAGGCGAAGCGTTAATTAAACGCCGGTTAGCCAGCCGGCCGGGTAAGCGGAATATCGGCCGATTAGTCCGGGAACGATTATTCGCACGCCTCGGTTTACGAGCAATCGGCAGTTCTCGGTAGGGAGAGGGCCGAGCGGTATTTTTTGCGCGGAGAGCCGGTCGCGATCGGCGATCCTCCTCCCGGGAGCGAGGGGCAGAGAGAAAGAGAGACGGAGCGCCGCGCCGCGCGCGGGAGGGAGCGAGACGGTGCGAGGCGCGCAGGGGAGGGAACCGGAGAGGCTGGAGCGGGCCGCGATTATTATAAAATATACGCACTCGTAATTACGGGGCGGTCGGCCCGCGGACCATTTTATGGGCGGGCTCATTAAATTACGAACTAATTACCGCGGGGGAATTATTAAAAAGCTCGGTCGGCCGTAAAGCGCCGTGTCGTAAAGGCTGCCACGGGCTGGTCAGCTCTTCCGGCGTTTACCGCGACGGAGAAGGAGAGACTCCGACGGACAACAGCAGGATTAACAGCCGCGAAAAGCATGTGCGAGAAAGAGGCGCCCTTAGATCCCGGGAAAGGCGATCCGGAAAACTTCGCCGGTTTGCAATTAGGCGGCGCAAAGACCCACAAAAGGACCCCCCGCCGGTTCGCGACCGATCGAGGCTCGTCCCGATCGCCCGACCGGCGAAAAAGGCTAGACGAGATAATTAAGCGAAAAGCGCCACGCGTCCGAAGTCGTCTCCTCGCTAAGTCAATAACTCCAGTTACTCTTGACGGAAGTAATCACCCGCGCTGCCTCTAGAGAGAGTCCCCCTGGTCGGCAGGGGGTCTGGGAGGGGACGAGGAAATGTCATCGGGTCGTGCCGGGATGTTTTTAATTAATTAACGTCGAGCCCACCCGCAGATTCGCCGTGTCGCTCTTTCTCAAATTTCCGGCGGACCGCGACGGAAGGGGAGACCAGAGGGTGGTTGACTTTCCCAGAGGAGGAGGGAAGAGGGAGAGAGCCGGAACAGACGGAGAATCGAGGAGGAAAGGGAGACGGCGGAAGAGTATTTAAAAATATTAAATACCGGCGCGCAAGGGGTAGGGGGACGGGGGTAGGGCGGAGGTGGAGGGTAGGCGCGAGCAAAGGGATTAGAGCACCCCGGGGACGCAAGAGGGGCGGAGGAAGGACCGGAGGGGCGAGGAGAACGTTTCAATTAGTAATTAAAACGTGCCGTGGGGTCCTTGTCCCCCTCCCTTGCGTTTTCTTCCCCATTCCCGCCGCCTCGTCCCCCCCCCCCGCGTATCTCGCTACTCCACGACCGCCCTCTTCCCGCCGCCCCCCCCCCCCGCGTATCTCGCTACTCCACGACCGCCCTCTTCCCGCCGCACCCACCCCCACCTCGCCTTCCGATCTTGCCACGGTACAGCGCCCTTCTGGCGGCGTCACCGCCGCCGCCGCCATCTTGTAAATTAATTAATGCGTCCCTAACGAGATCAGAGGTGTCGGTAAGGCAGGGATCGGGAGTGCCCTTCCGTACCCGCGGAGCTACGAGGGTCGCTCGACAAGGAGAGGGGTGGGACGGGGGTTCTGACGGGTGAATTAGTCCGTTCTAGAGCCGAGAGGTTAGGGTAGCGCTGGCATCGTCACCCCCCCAATCCCCCCAACCCCGCCGACACCCACTCGACCCCGGTGGGGCGGCCGAGCCCCGCGCGCTCCGTGTCAGCCTCTGCGATCACCCTTTCAACCCTTTCACGCCGACGCGTCGCCCGCTATCCCGCTTACATAATGCAGCCACTCTAATTAAAATAAATTACACTTTCGCGTCGCCGATTCCCGCTCCCCCCGCGCGCCCGTTTACTTGCACTTTATTCGAGATTTAATTTACCGGGCGGCGGAGCCAACCCTTTTCCTTCCCGGATTTTCGTTCCTTTTTTATTTTTTTACTTTGCGCCCCTCGAGCTACCGCCGTTTCCTCCGTCGGCGTTTTTTCCTCCCCTCCGAGGCGCGACGATGGAAATACGACGGGAACGAGGAAAAACACCGGGGCGAGGGAGATTTGTCTCGCCCCTGAGACCCCCCACAAGGCGAGGGGATCTTACGTCGGATGACGAATGTCGCCCGATGGGTGTTAATTAATTTCCCCACCGCCGGGGGAGGGAGCGCCGGGAAACGAGCGGAAAATGGCCACGACGGGGGAACTTTTTAATTGGGATTTAGTGGGGGGGAAGGTGGAGGGTCACCGTCGAGTTAATGAACGCCCGGGAGGTAATTCGTAACCCGCGGGATATATTTAATTCGGCGGCGGAGAGGGGCCCCATCCGAGTCCTACGTATCGATCCTCGTGGCAATTATTGGGACCACCAAAATCCGCCGGACGTCGATATAACCCACCGACGCGGAGAACTGAAAAGAAGAAGAATAAGGAACTTCGAATTAAACGCGACAATCCCGAGGGCCGTAAATTCGAGTTCTCCCCTCCGGAGGGTGGCCCACAAAGTGCCGCCCCGAACATCGCGGAGGGTGCATTACGCACTCAGCCGTCGTCCCCGGGCCGAAAACCGTAAAGTCTCGGGGGCGGCTCCCCCCCGCCCCCCCAACGAGGAGACATCTCCTTTCGGGGCCGCGAACTAACAACCATAAACTCGTCGAGACACCCCCTCGATCCTCGACAAAACGAGGAGACGCGTCCCGCCCCTCCGCCGAGTACCTCGCCGAGTAGTCGACTACTCGAGTACTCGCGACCACTCCAGCCCCCCGACCTCAACCCCCTCCACGGCGCCCCTCGACGCCCCGCGATATGGATCGGCCATTAAGGAAGAAGCGCGAGCACGTGAAGCAGACGGTAACGTAACGCGGCGGTTCCCGTGATATTCACCCTCGCCATTAGCATTCATATTTCAATTTCATAGCCTTCGGGGTTCCACGGCAGGCAAGGGAAGGGGGGCGGATAGAGTGGCGGGGGAATAGGGGGGCTAGGTCGGGTTGGAACGGCCACGGATACCCATTACCACCTTTGCGCCGTTAGGAGTGTAATAGTCGCCGATTACCAATCCGCCATAATCGCGCGCATTAATCGCCTGCTAATTATTGCTCGCCGGCTGCCGATTGCACTTTAGCCGGGCTCCGGCGAAGCAGCGACCATTTTGGTGACCGCTCGCGGCGCCGCGGGTAATTACCGCGCGAAACGGCCGCGAGGGGTTCCAGGGGGCGAGGATAGAGGAGGCTTTGCCGATTTTCGCGCGTCCAACTTCGCGCCCCCGTGGAGAGAACGCGAGGGGTTATTTTCATGAAAAATAATTCCAACTTCCGAAAACAAAAAAAAAAATTTGGAAAAAACCTAAAAAGGGGCTTCGAAAAAAACTCGAGCCGACAGAAACGCGGTTCAAGAGGGTAACGTCGGCTCGCGAGTACCGACCCGGAAATGTCGCGGCGGGCAGGGGAGGTGGGGAGGGGGTACATTCGCGCGGACTATATAAAGGCCGCGCGCCGTGGCCGGGAGTCAGTGCGCGCGCCGCCCCCGCGCCGCGACTTATTGTCCGGCCTCAACCTAACCTCGAAAACTCGCGCTCGCGCGCGTTCTCTCGCCCGCTCGATCCCTCGCGGCTGCTCCCTCCTGCGCCCCCGTCCCCCTCCCTCCCATCGTCGAGAGCCGCTAACCGCGTTATCGTTTCAGGCAGCTTTTAATAAACGAGCGCTCGCTGCGGAGCTGCTTTATGCCGGTGCTTTTGACGACCGTCGAGCCCGACGAGCTTTTTACGCGCTCGCGTTTTCTGCGCCCGCCCGCGAGAGGCTTTTATATCTCCCGGTTCGAGCCCCCACCGCGCCCTGCCGCCCCTCCCCGGGTTTCCGCTTTCTTCTCCGCCCGCCCCTCTCTGCGCCTCGTCTACAGGGAGAGTCAGGCTAACCGGTGCGAGGCAATCTCCACACCCCCCCCACCCCCCCGAAAACAGCGGCGACAAAGGAGAATTATTCGAGGCGAATGTCGCGCGGAATTTTTCGCTACCACGGCCCGCCGGAATTAAATCAACCCGCGAACTCGCGCGACGACTCGACGCAACACTGGGGACGTAGAGAAAAAAAAGAGAGAGAGAGAGAGACAGAGAGTAAATGTCGCGCGCTTATTTTTTTCGACCCCAGCAGAGATCGGGGAATATTACTCCCCGTGTTTCCTCCCCCTGTGGAAATGGCGTTACCTTTTATATCCGGGGTGGCTCCTCCCCACGGATACGTGGAACACGGTAACGCGGAGATGGCTCGTAACGCCATGGCTGAGTCACCCTGTACTCACCCCCCCCCCTCGTCGATTAGGGGGTATAAGTAGAACCTCGGGGAGATCGATCGAGGGGGGCGAGCGTCTAATCCTTTTTACGACGTGAAATTTTACTGCAGCATCCACGGGAGGGGGAGGGGGGCCTTGAACGGGGGACGACATAACATCACCCCCGAGGCGAAGGTCGGAGGGTGTAGAGAGTTATCAGTAGGGAATTTTATTGGATCACCATACTTTAGGGCGCATGGTGCCCACCATGAATCCCACCCCCCAGGAATGCTAATATTCAATTTGAAGGGAGTTTAATATACGAGTCGACCCCCCATGGCGGTAGAATTCCGAGAAAACCATCCCCCTCCGGTGGTGCCTCCCAAATAAAGCCGAAACTCTTGAGAAGAAAATGAAAAAAAAATATATTCCACGCATTTTCCACGTTGGTAAAAAATCCCCCCTCCCGATGTCGGAGTCGCGGGGGGTGCCGAGGCATCTCGGGGTGGATTCACGACCCCCGGGCCGAGTTTGTCGACGATAAAGAGATAACGGCGGGGAGGATCGTCCGCTGGTGTACTTACATGCCTCTCCTCGGCGGAGCTCAGACCTGAAACACAAAGGGAAAAGAGGGTCAGTGCTCAGCATTCGCAGGTTCTCCGAGAAAGAAAGAGCGACGTGTACACCACATACATATATATATGGGTATATATTACATGTATACATATATACGTGTAAGAATAAAGCGAGGAAAAGGGGGGGCGTATAAGGCGCCCTCTCGCCCCTTGCCCCCTGCGGGGGCAAAGCGATGCGGGGCGGGGGGCAGAAAGGTGGAGCACTCGCAGGAGTTATTCGATTCCGCGCACTCGTACAAGGAGTTCTCGGGCACTCCGAAGAGGAGCCCAGCCCCTCGAGGATATCCGAGAGCAGGAGCTGGAAGCGGAGCCAGAGTGGAGAGAGACGAGGGCCCAGAGACGAGAGACAAGGAGAGAGACGGAGTAGGGGGCGGGGGGAGATCCCAAGGAGAAGCATTATCCTCGCGAAGCCGAGTTCATAGTTTGCCCTCGGTCGATTTCCTTCCAGCCGACCCCGCACCCTCGCTCGCAAATATCCCTAGACACCGTGGCGAACCACCCCCGGCCGATGTGGGGGGGTCGGCAAGAAAGATTCCCCCCCCTTGACAAACATCCACGGATGAGCGTCCACCTTTTTGCCCGACTAGCGAGGATTTCTCTCTCCTTCCGAATATCGAAATCTCGAATTTCCTAATAACGAGTAAATTCACGCATAGGGCTAGGTACTCCCTCGCACGTGGCCAATATTATCGTTGTCGATAAATCGGTCGAAAGGAACGAATTTGGGGACCAGGAGCAAATGCACCCCTCGAGATGAGCGAATTTCGAGGGTCCCTTGCGGAGGAGGTTTCACCCCCTGGGAGACATCTTAACGACGGCGCTCTCTGCGGTCGCGGGGCCCTGCAGGAGCGAGAGGTGGGGTGGCAAATTTACGAGGGGCAGTTTACGAGGGGGCTGGAAGAATTTTCTCATATTTCCCGATTATTACAGAGTCTAAGGGTTGTAGGGTCGGCGCGGGCCCGGCGGGACGCCGTACGCGCCAGATGTATATATGTATACATGCATATATACACATATATATATGTACGAAGGAGAACCTGGGGCACCACCCTAACCTCGGCGGAGGGGGTTAATGCTCCTCATCCCCTGAAACGTTGGCCGGATCGGGGCCCGCCGTTTCCTACGAGCCCCCGTCTCGCCCTCGTAAACGGACGCGGAAGAGCGCGCATAATTCCCCACTAAAACGCAGAAGAGGTCGTTTCCGGGTGCCAGGAGGATCCGAGGGCAACGCCGACTCCCTGGATACGGCCCGTGTCTGGCCGAGATACCCGGGTCTCGGGTTTTAGGCTTCGGGTTTTAGATCCTAGACTTTAGGGCCTAGGGGGTTAACTCGCCGATCTAACGGCCGTCTCATGGACCTTCGCGCCCGGTCTCGTCGTTTTATCGACACCCCCTAAACCGAGATATCACGGCCTGATGGGGTGAAATTAATGTCTAGGGGAAAAAATTCGAAAACGTGGGCTAGGGTAAAAATGACTGGAATACTCGAAAAAAAAAAAAATTACAACCCTTCGACCTGAATGAATTAAAACTCTACTCGTCGCGCCGTTAATACAGCGAACATGGCTGCTATCAACCGAGGTCACGGGTTTTAGGCTTCAGGTTTTATCTCCTCCACTTTAGGGTCCCCAGGGATTAATTCCCAGGTCCAACGACTTCCAAGTGAACCCTCGTGCTCGTCGACTCGCTGCTTTATCTCGACGAGGTATAAACCGAGGTACTGCTAGTGGGGTCCAATTAAATTGGGAAAAAGTTCGATACCGGGAAAAAGACCCGAGGGGTCGGGGAAATAGGGGGAAAGGGTGGACGCGGAGAGCAAGGAAGAAATATCAGCTCCGATTCTCCCGGCCCGTGGGTTTAACGAAAGGAAGACGCCGAGAGGTTCGTGACGGTCGGGCGGAGTAGCGTGAGAAAGACGAAGAGCCTCGCCGAGGTGTGAGAAACTAGGGTTGCAGGGGAGGAATAGGGAGCGGAGGGTAGGGTGGAGAAGTCGGAAGCACCCTCGTGTCGAGAGGAGATTCCGAGAGCTCTCTCGAGCGGAGGAGAGCGAGAGAGAGAGAGGGCGCGACGTGTGATTGTATGTGGGTACGTGACGCGGAAGAAGAGAGGAGGCGGAGAGACCGGCTGAGGGAGAGAGAGAGAGGAGGAGGCCCTCTCGCGACTTTGTCAGCGTTACTTGGCTACCAAGTGCGAACGCTCTGGCTGCATCCTCGTGCCCCGGCAAATCGAGGACGCGTCTTCGACGTCGCCGAGAGTGGAGCCTCTCCGGGGGAAGAATAATAAGAGCCGCGTTTACGCGGCAGACCCGCCTCGAAATCCGGCCCGAGCCTTATCCGAGCTCCAGATAACGATAACCGGCGACGAGCGGAATAAGTCATGGTCTTGCAGAAAGTGCAAGAAAAAAACGTTAGCAAGACCTAGACCCGATCGTAGTCGCACTTTTTGCCGGGCCAAGAGTCGATGATAGTTGGACTTTTCGTGATACCAAAACCAGATGATAATTTCATTTTTCGCGGGATCAAGACTTGACAACGATTGCACTTTTCTCAAATACCTAGACAAGATCAGAGTTTCACTATTTGCGAGACCAAGACCCGATCAAAATTGCACGACCAACCCTCGAGTACTCGAGAGCAAGACCGGGTACGAGATAATCTCGATCTAGGTCTCGCATTTGCTCATCGCAAACGACAACGACGGCGAGTAACCTGTCTCCGTCTTCCGGCCGGCAAACGAGACGAGAGCAAGGTGTCTTTCGCGGAAAATCGCCCCTCGCCCTCGGAGGCGGTTGGCGATAGGATACCCGGAAGAGGGTATGAAGCCGGAAACGGGGGGCAGTGGGGGCTCCGATTAGATACCGAAATCTTCGTCTTCGAGGAAGACGGTTAGAGGAAACGCTGACGGGACGGCTTCCGCGAAAGCAGCGTTGGCCGATTTAGCGGATCCGCCACCGGATCTGGCCCACTCGAGACCGCGGACGAGGGTCGAGCGAGTCCCGGGGGAATTATCGCGACCGAGATACCCCCGGGAATCGCACTCCATCCCCTCCGCTCAGCCCAGAGAATCGATTTTCCCGCTGGTTCTGTAAACGAGTGGCCGAGAAAAAAGAAAAAAAAAAAAAAAAATCACGCCTCCCCCCGCGGAATGAATTTCCCGATTATCGTGTAATTATTTCGCGGACACCCCCCAGAGCCCCCGTCGCGTTACAAAATATTTACCCCGAGCCGTGCGGAACGAGATAACGCGGCCGGGCAACAAATTTCGGCCGGCCAATGTTTCCCCCGTACGAATTGCGCACACATTGGACATACATTTAACATGGCCCCCGTCTTCCTCAAACATTTCGGGAATTTCGTAATTTATCGAGAGGAGACTCACCGCCGTTGGGCTTGAGGTCGTCAGGCTGTCCCCGGTGGAGGTCGGGTTTGGCCAGCATGGAGAGAGGGTGAGCGCCGCCCCCGCCGGAGGTACCACCGGCCCCCGGGGGTAGGCCCAAGCCTAGAAGAGCGGCGGGGGCCGAGGTGGGCCCCGGGAGGCCACCGGGCCCCAGGCCCGGCAGACCCGGCAGTCCAGGGTGCGGCACCAACCCCGCGGCCGGGGTCAATTGCTGCGTGGTCATCTGCTGCGTGGTCATCTGCTGGGAGTGCATCTGCTGCAGCAGCCTCGGCAGGTCCGGCCTCTGTTGCTGAAACAGAGGGGATCGTCCGATGAATTCCCACTTACCACGGCGGAAATTTACGTAGACATGCGAAAAAGTATTCCGAAATACGCGCAAAATCCGAAAAACGCATACATCGACCTATGTTAATTGGCTGTTCAACCCCTGTTGCATTGCATTTGCCGTGCCAATGCATGAATTAATATAGAACTACCGCGTGCTTAGAAATGATCTGCGTTTACGGGCCCTTATCTAACACGCTATGTCGAGGGGCTTAAGCACCGATAAGAGGCGCGTCCCGCGCCCCGACCGCCAGATAGCGCAGCGAAGCGCGGCGCTCAGTCGTTGCCGAGCCGTGCAGCGAGGCGGTCGCAGCCCCGCGCCGCGTCCCGGGAGAGCGGCTTCCCGAGATAATTAAATGGCTTAACGACGTAACGAGCCCGAGCGGCGCGCGTCACCCGGCCGCTTCGTTCTCGGCGAGAGATTCGGGAAAGCGGGGGCGGATCGGAAGCTCGCGCTCAGCCGGAAATGCTCGGGCTTCCACTCTACACAATAATCCCGCGCCTCGCTGCCTCGCCCGCGAGTCTATTTCCACGGGAGACGTGCTCGGCGGAACTTCTCCCGCGGCTTCGCCTCACCCCCGTCCTCTCCGCCGGCGAAGTTGGAATATCGACCCGGATTGAACGGCGAGCGAGCTCCTCCCGAAATCCCCCCCGCCACGGCCGAGAGCGCGAGATATCTCGATATTTGCGGCGCCGAGATAAATGCAATTTATCCGGAAACGCGGAAAAATAGGGGTACGGCCAGAGGAGGAAGGACGAGGCACGCTCAAATCCGAGATTTCCGAGGATTCGCGAGAGACTTCCTCATTTTTCCCGTCCCTTATGTTTGACTCCCTTTATCTCGCGAAATTCCTCTAAGGGCAAAAAACCCGATTCAGACCGACAAGCGCAGTCGGCCGTCCGAGAGGGTCGCCGGAGCTTTCCTTTGAGGGGTCCCAGCAAAGGAGGATCCCTCCCGCCCCCCGTCCTCGATGACAAACCCCGGCCCCTCTCAGCCAGTCCGTTCTCCAATTTATTCTCCAATTCGGCTCCCCTTTTTCCTCCTCCGGTGGGGGGAGGCTCCCCCGGGACGTATACGGACGCGCGGCCGTCCTGGCGCGGATAAAGGGAGCGAGCGAGAGGGGGAGTTAAAGGAGGCAGGTTAAGAGGAGCCGGAATCCGGAGATCCTGCTAAGGATTTGCCGCACGTAGACGACAACGCCGCGGATCCTCCGTAGTTTCCCCCGTTCCGCCGGCCCAAGAGGAATGCTGATTAGTCGGCCCCCCCGTTCCGCCGACCCTTCGCTCCGTCCTCTTCCGGCGCGCCTCCGTCCGTATATATCCGTCTCCCTCCACCCTCTCGCCGCGGGAAGGCGCGCTACATAACGGAATAACCCATCCGGCCGAGACCCTCTTAGGAACGCAGGAAGACTCCGGATAAGACTGGCGGCGGGGGATGTCGGAGGCTGGAGAAGCCGGCGGCTTAATAGGGAGGAAATTGAGTGCTCGAGCAATATTGAGGAGGATTCGGGATTCTCCGGGATATCGCGGGTAGAGCCGGGGGCCGGGGGCGGGGAACGTATCCATCCGACTCGCGACGCCCCCCCGGGTCTCCTCGACTTCGCGATGCCGCCGAGGGCTCAGCGGCTCTCAGACCAGCCAAACCCCGGATCTCAAAAAATACGGAAAACAAACCCCGTTGGAAAAAAATGTCATGGAGCCAAGGAAATATTTATTCAAGCGATAGAAAAGAAACGTTACTTTATTATTATTTTTTTTCTTAATCCGAATAAATTCGATGCAACATTTCATTGCAATTTTTTTGAGAGTCCACTTTAGTCGAATACTTAATCCTCGAATTAGTAAAATACTTTATTGGTACCGTTCGAAGGAACGTTTCATCGGTTCGATGAATTTCGTTTTTCCTCCTTGTATGATACCGATTGTCTATTTATGAATCACAGTCGGCGGTGAAAAGTGTCACTTACCCCGATTATGGCGTTCAGTTCCGGGCTGGTGATCTGCTTCGCGCGTTCCATGGCCGTTGCCACTTGCTGCTGGTGTTCCTGGGACAGGAACGGCAGGATCTGGACGATGAGCGCGTTAAGGCGCTTCGTTATCTCCGCCTGGAAGTGAAATTGGCTCCGGTTAATCGGGTCGACGGGAGCGGAAATTAAGCCGGCGCGGAAACCGCGCGCGTGTCCCTGCGTACGCGCGCGGTTACGCCCGCGCCGTGACGCGATAATGCCAGGCGTCGCGACGCGTCGCGGCGGCGGCGGTAGCGGCGGCGTTATGCGAGGCGCGAATAATGCCGGCAAACACGAGCGCGGTGCGGAAACGTGCCCCGGATGGCTGTGCAGGCTCGCGGAACACGGCCGGAGGAATGGGGCCCGATTTACATGGGAAATCCTCGGCGAGCAAACAGGCGAGCCCGTCGGCCCACCAAGATTCCTGCGAAATCGCCGATTAACCGTGTGCAAATGGAAAATCGTGCGCGATCGCCGATACATCGTAACGTACCGCGCCCGGAAATCGCAACGTACACCCACGCTTTCCCCCGGAACGTCTGACGTCGGCCATTCGACGTTACGTCAAAGACGCGTTTCTTATGGCACGGGAAATTTCCTGCAATATACGTATACATGTATATATACATACGCATATATACGATAGGGTTAGGTTGGGTCAGGGGAGAAGGGAGGAAATTTGGCTACCGCAAACACCCGCACCCAGATATAGAGAGAGAGGGAGAGGAGGCAAGGAGGGCAGATATAACACGTGCGTAAATAACACGGGGCAGCCTAACCTCTCTTCCCCGCGGGCGGTGTTTAAACGAGCGGGGAGTCGCTAATTGAAATATCGCGGCCACTAAAATTCTTGGCAAGTTTCCCTCCCCGGCTTGGCGAGGAGACGGCGGTGGGTGGGGGAGGGCGAAGACAGGGGCAGGGGGGGGAGGGGTGGCGCGAAGTTGTTGTTTTAATTACCCGTCGCCCTCGGAGTGGTAGTCATTAAGCCACTAATTATAACGTACGCGAAAATGAGTCGAGCCATCCGCGAGCGCGGAAGTCGGCCCCCTGTAGGAGGGGGACGAGAGGGTGCGGTAGGGGGGGCAGGGTCAGGGAAATCGCGGGGGAAGGGGGACCCCGGCGAACGAGAGGGCGGCCGTCGCTGCAGACGTAATTGCGTTGCCGGAGAAGTTTTCCCCGGGTGAGAGGTAACCAAGAAAATAATGAATGGGGTGCAGCCGAGGGTGGCTTTCAGGGCTGTAGTGCCGCGACTCGGGGGGCCCCTCGACCTCGCCGGACGAGACCCCCTCCAACCCTGCCCCTCCTTTTTCCGCCCTTCCCCTGGTCCACGGTCTCCATGCGAGACGACCCCGAGAAGCGCCCCGGCGCTCGTGCACCCCCCTTGCGCCATTGTTGGCGCCGGCGTCGCGGGGGGCGCGAGGGGCTTGCGATGGCCCCATTTCGCCTGGACCCCCGCCCAACCGAGGGACATCCACCCCCTTGTCATTAATCGCGGTGTTAATTGGCACGATTACCCCTGAAGTTAGGAATTGATTCCCAGTCCCTTATCTCAATTATTCGAGACCCCTCCCCTCCCAGTTGCCCCCCTCTTTCCCCGGGGCTCGAAATACCGATCCACCCCAACGACGCCGCCAGGGAGACCCGGCGAAGTGCGCGGCATGAAAATGCGGAGCGACCAAGTGCGCCGATAAAATTCCTCGCCTGTAAAACGGTGACGTGAACCGAATGCCGGATATATCCCGGATAGTCGCGGGTGTCCTCTTCCTCTCGCTCTATCCCCCGGCCGCCTGCCCGCCGCTCTCTCGGTCGCGCCTCTCACCCTCGGCGCCCCCTGATGCCCCGATACCTCGATAATCCAATACCCCCCAGGAAGTACCGCGAATCCTGGAGTACGAAGTGCAGCGTCGTACCGCGCGAAGGCATCCCCCTCCCTCCTCCCCCTAGCCCCCTTTCCAAGGAAGAAGCGCCGGCACGGCCGTAAAACGCGGGTGCTCGATCTCCCGATATCGACACCTTCGGGGGCGACCCTCTCCCATTTGCCCCCACCCCCCTGGGTTGGGTGAGTCGTCTTGAGATATCGCGAGATGCCCCATACTTGTACATCCATGTCTTGGGTGTATAGGTACCTAGTGGAGGTAGAGTGCAGTTGGGATTACGATACGCCCGACTTGTCCGGCCGAGATAATTACTTTTTACCCGCCCAGCGACAAACCATTGTTCTTACGGCGGGAGGAGCGACGAGGGCGAAGTGCCATTTGTCGACTCGCAACTTTATCCCCGGCGAAGTGCCCCCCGCGGGTTCCTAGTTTCTTGCCTTGGGCAGGGGGACGAGACCGCGCGGTACTCGCTACGGAATGACCGCCAAAATGGCCGTAAACGCGGTCGCCGATGCGCTTATCTTTCCTCCGACCCCGATAAAAGGGGAATCAATCAAAGCGGATATAATTGGCAACAGGTTAAACCGACTCCGATGGGCCGCCGCGGGTAATTACGTAACCGTGCACCAGTTACCCAACGGTTATTAGAATCGAAACGGAAACCGGGCTAATTAATGCGAAATGCCCCTGCCCATACGCCGGCGCGCACTTCGCTGCCGTTAATTAATATAATTTGATATGCGGCGATAGGCGCCCCGCGTCACGGGCTATTTAATTAGAGCGTTGCTTGAAGCGGAGCAACGCCGGGACGTTGCGGCTCGCCCGCGGGTCACTTTCGGTTTCGACCCCGTCCGACGCGACGCGCCGAAAAACGCATTCGAAAATTATGACGATCTACTCGGGTCAAATAATCATCCTTGAAATTAATTAAAATACCTCTTTCGTTCATTGAATTTTTTTTTTTTTTTTGGGGGTTTCTCAAGGTGGAGGTATAATCGTCCGCTAGGAATTTTAGCGAATGTTTGCACGCAGTGGGCACTATCGGTCGCGCGTAAATAAACGTCCAGTCTATATCTCGAGGCTTTTTATTCGCGTCGGTCGACGAAGAGACGGCGCCCAGGGCGAATGCGAGACCGGCGTCCGAATGGAAACCCACCGAGGCGAGATGACCCCCTCGCCGCCCGACGGTCTGGGGAGCCGACAAAGTTTCGGCGTCGGTTCGGTCGTCGCAGGCCGACTATCCGCTCGGCCATCTGTGTGCCTCCCTTCGGGCCGTCCGTTTGTCCCTATCGGGACCACCGGGACCGCCGGACACAGACGGCGTCCGCTTTGTCCGGGCGGTGCGCGCCTTGTGCCCCCCCGTGTGTACACGGGTCCGCGGCGGGTTCGTTTCCGGGCTGCCCTTCTGCGCGGTCGGTAACGACGTATCGACCGACCCCTCGGTGCGCTTTTCACC
Source organism: Orussus abietinus (assembly GCF_000612105.2). Lineage (NCBI taxonomy): Eukaryota > Metazoa > Arthropoda > Insecta > Hymenoptera > Orussidae > Orussus > Orussus abietinus. The sequence goes on from NW_019396012.1 coordinate 2,123,756, forward strand.
TCCGGGCACCGCTTTCCCCGGAAACTAATGAATCTCCGTGACGGCTCTCGATCGAGCCCCGACAATGGACGCGCGGAGTCGAAATCTGACGATAAGTCGACGAGAGAATTCGGAAAGACCAAGGAAATGGGGAAAAGGCGCGAGAAATCCGTTCCTAAGTACTTGTCCGCGATTCATCTCCACGTTCATTCTCCCGCTAAGGAGATGCCATAACATACTCCACCCCAAAGTCGTGGTACCCCCCCGGCGTTATTAACCGGAGGGCACGTCTCGGACATGAAACCCCGAGGGATGAAAATAAATCGGACCGAAGTTATAAGCCCATAAACTGTGCGGCCGGTGTCGAGAGGGGCGGCGCCGTTCCCGAGACGCGGCGGGGGCGGAATCGAGGGGGGCCAGATTTACGGCGAGGGGCCGGACGGGCGAAAATTGCTCGTATAAATATTTGAGGGGGCCCCCGAAGGCCGGCCTCCTTATCCGGCCGATTTTCCGCTAAGCCGGACGCGATCTGGGATTATACTGGAATTTTTCAATGCCAACTGGACGGTGGATTAATTTCGAATTTAATCATTCCCATCTACCCCCGCTCCCCAAGATCCGCGGTCACGTGAAGTGATAACGTTCCACGATCCACCTGGAATCTGCTTTTTCGCGAGACGGATAAGGGTGATCGAAACGGCGCACATGGAACGTGAATTTAGGGGGGAACTGCCCCCCGTGGCCGGGATCGTCCAAGTCGCAACGACGGCCGGCGGGGTACTTGGGCCGTATTAATGCAGAGCGAGGGGGAAGCCGGTGGCGGGTAAACACCACGCAATCAATTCGGTGCCCATCGGGCGAAGTCTCATCGGGGTACTTCGAGTGGTCTCTCCGTTTAGGGGTCGGAGGAGGCAGAGACGGTCGAGGGGGAGGGGGTGGAGGCACTAGAGGCGCTGCCATTACGAGAACTGCGGGCGTTGCCGCGCATTACAATTGCCAGTGGAGGGCGACGGGGGCGGAAGAGCGAGAGGGAGAGATGTCATGCGGGGGATGTGAAGTGGCCCCGGGAGGTCGGGAGGGGGCGGGATAAGTGGTCCTCGAGTCGCGGAGGAGGACCGACAGACGGCGAAAGATCGGGATGTTTGGATGTGTTTGAACTTCGGAGTGCCGCGTCAGCACTCGAGTCTCACTTCGAGTGCGAAGAGAGGACCGTCCCGCCCCGACCCCAGCCTCTTCAGCTGGTCGCACACGTGACGCCATGCGCGGCCAGACCGTACGTGGGACTATGCGACCGTTCCCCCTTCGACAAATGGCCGACGTCGGAACGACGACGGAACGACCTCGGCGAGGCCGGGATATATCCCAAACGTCCGACCCGTCCCCCTAGCGCCGCGACTTATTTACCGGCGGGATCGAAAATCGCAGGGAGATCGTTAACGCGTTTAATCAAGCGGCCGGATTGCCCGCGGAGCGAGGGGCGAAAGAAGGCGGCCGACATCCGCAATCTTGTTTGCGCCGCCCTCGGCCCCCCCGGGCGGCGCAATTAGTCTTGCCGCCCCCCCGAGATTAAGGCCGAGGGATCGATCGCGCCGGCCGCCGCGAATTAGCGGCACTCAGGATATTAGACGCCCGCCGGAAGAGGCCATTAAAGAAACCGGAACGACGACGACGCGCGAGTCCCCTCGACGCGGCCATTACTCCGCCCCTGGCGAGAGGAGAGATCGAAGGGCGACCACCCCCCGCGCGATCGACCGACGCCCGCGGATTAAACGGCGGATTGTTTGTTTCCCTCGGATGATTTTCCTTATCGAAGGAAAGGGAGATGGAAGGCTCCCAAGAATTACGCCCGTTGACCAGAGAGAGGAGAAAGGGCCGACGCCTCTAGGGAGCGGATCTCTATATCCCCCCCAGACCGCAGGAGGGCGCGTCGTCGGCGAATTCCGGCCATGCCGCGCGGGAACCTCCGGCGACCAAAGCCGGTCAGCGGTCACCCGTCGACCGTGACGACGGGAGGCCAGCGGTCAGCGCTAAGTCCACCTGCCGACTCCCACCATGCGGGCCGGCGCCCTCCTTATATAGCCGCGGGACCCGCACCCTCTCCCTCGCGCGCCCCTCGGCCGCCTCGCGGCCTCTCGCTCGCTCCCGCGTGCGCGCGCAGGGGGCTCTCCTTTGCGCCGCAGAGCCGGACGACGTGGACCGCAAGCCGCAACGGGCCACTGCCTTGATTAAACGCGTTGTAGACCGGCATTATCGCTGATTGCGCTAAACATTAACGGACTCTCTGTGGACACCGACGGAGAGGGACACAAAGAGGGAGAGAGGGATAAACAGAGGGGGAGACCCATGGATCTGGCCCGTACCCGGGCGCGTGTATTTTATTTGCACCCCGGGATAACGTTTCCTACAACAACCGCGCGCAATTACCGCCGACGAGGGCCTGCCTGTATTCGTAATTACGCCTCTCGGTATGGATAACAAAGTTAACGGAGTTCCGATGCGCTCGCGCGCGCCAAATCAACCGGGCGCGTCGCAGGGGCTCAGCCCGAGCGCCCCCCCAGAGGGGAGCGCACCCCGGAAGACGGGCGCGGCGTTTGCGCGGGCCGAAGATTAAAAATCAACAGGAAAGTAGGAGTAGACAAAGGCAGGAGTCGAGAGGGAGCTGATCCTTTGAGCCCCCTAGGGTGACTCGAAGGGCGGCGTGGAGGGCGGACTGAAAAGGGTTGCCGAGGCCCTTTGAAGTCGGCGAGAGGAAAAATCGCGGGCGCCCCCCCGCCTCCCGCTGCCAGGGAATCGTTTAACGGTCGCGTTCACCCGACTCCTGGCAGGATAATACACCGTAATGGGAGATAAAGATATCGCAAAGACGCCGTTAATTGCGAGCGCCATTGAGATAGGGTCGGGGCCGCCATTAGCGCGATTAATTCATAATGGCGTCGAGAACGGTCAGAGATCGGGGCCCGGATTACGGGCGGGCGGAGACGCCCGTTTAACGCCGCGTCGTAATTCCGCGCGGAGAGGCCGTAAAGCGGGCCCGCCGAGTCGTCGCCGTTTCGCCGATCGCGCGCGGAATTAGGGGTTGCCCCCCTGTTTTAAAGCCGGGGGTGGCGATTAGTCGAGTAACCCGTCCCGGGGCCTTCACCTGGACCACCCTTAATGGCGAGTGGCCAGGGTCCCCTGGAGGGGGTGTTTACAGTCGCGTTAAAATCATTAGGGACCGGGTTCTCGACGAACACCCCTTGCGGGGGCCTTTTCAATAACGTAATGGACTCGGGCGTCGCCGGGGGCTGCGATTCCTCCCCCAAGGAATCCCGAGGGCGGTGACGCGCCGGCGGTGGCCGGAAAGTCGAGACCCGGGGAAAGAGAAATTAGTGTCGGGGTGGGTGCCTCCTTGGGGGGTCGTCGGGACGCCGGAGCCACCCCTCGTTAAGGCGACGACGCCCTCTCGTCTACGCTCGGTCGCCCGAGAGCATTATGCCGGGTTACACGAGCCAAGTGCCAAGTACACATCCGCCCTCCCCCACGCATTGCGAATGCGGATGCGGATCCCCGACTTCTCGACTCCCCCGAGGGCAATTTGAAAGTCCCCGGACTCGCCAGCCGACTAATTAAAATGCTACTCGAGGGGGGAAAAAAATGGGGAGCACAATGGGAGGCATCCCCCGCCGTTTATTCTTCCCAACCCTGGCCGGTCATTACCGAAAGTTACATCGCGAATCGGCGAAACTCCGCAACAGGTAATCGGAATCAGCCGCGATTGCACGGGGAATCACTCCCATAGACCCGGGTAGATCATTAAGCAGCAGAATTATACATTATTATGGGCCGACGCGCCGTAAGGGTCCGTTCGTCCGGTCATATGGTGCGTTTTCGAACCTGATGCGAGGTTCCTTCATGCCAGGGAAATTATATCGTGTTTAAAAGGAATGCGCGTTTCCATGAAGCGAGAGGAAACGCATTTTGTGAACTGGCCCTAATTATGGGCCCTGTGTCGATTGGGACATTCGTCACGGGACAGGTCGAGAGGGTGCGCCTAGGCTATGGCGGCACGACGTCGTCGTTTAACGACCCCGGGGGGCCGCCGTTACCGCGTTGATAGCCGACGTACACGCTAACGCCCCGGCGTCGATAAAAGTGCACGAGCGGCGAGCAAAAAAGCGAGACCGGGCTCGTATCGGCGGTAATGTCGCAGCTCGGCCGGGTGCACAACTTACCTGGCCAGGTAGCTACGTTCCCGGCAGGCAGGTGACCAGGTAGCCCGATAGGTACGCAGGCAGGTGCGTGCCCCTGAAGCTACTCGACGATCTTCCACGACCGATTTCCGAATTTTACCTACCAAATCAGGGAGATAGAAACCCTCTCTGGTCTACCTTTCGTTACAACTATATTCGCGAGGTATTGAGAACATGATTTTTCGACTGCTTCATGATCGTACATCCTTTCCCTTCGCGCTGAATTTCAAGGTGGATCTCACGCCGCTCCCCCTCCGCGCCGATAACGCGCCGGGCGTTTCGAGTTATCTCCCCGGCCTGTAATTTCAGGCGCGACCGTGCCGATCGAATCGCCCATAATTCTCGAAACGACGACGCAACGTCCCCGCTCGCCCGACCGGCGAAACTACAAATTCCGCGTCCGAGTTACGGCTACTTCCGCACGTTAGCTCGGTCTCCTTTCCTCCCCGAGGAACTCTTCGGTGGAAAGGAGACGGCGCCAGGTACCGAGCGATAGCTACCGTTTAACACGTGCAAGAGAGACGCTCGAACATCGCGCCAGGGCGAGGGAGAGAGACGGACGGATCCGTATATCTCTCTATATATACATATATACGCGCGGGGAGGGGCGGACACGCGTCACAAGGCCGCCTCATAAAAGTCGTAAAAGTGATAAAAGAGAACCATACCGGCGTGCCACTGACATTCCCGCGGAATATGCCGGGATACGAGGGAGAATACGGCGAGAAATGTACGGCCGTACGACTTCGCGGGTTGGCCCAGGTCATGTCGGCCGCGCCATAAAGGAGACTCGATACGGCCGCGCGAGATAGCGCTTCGCGCCGCCATTGACTCCGCGGGGGGTGCCGTTTAGGGGGCGGAATCGCTCGAACACCTCGACGGGTTTAAGGGCATCGACGGGAACTTAAGATTGCGCCTTCCCCACGTACGACGGAAATATCCCATCAAATTAAAAGCCGCTTTTCATCCCTCTTGGTCCATTCCCTTGTCCCTGGCATTGAGATTCCAATCGGTCAAGTTCACGCGCCATTTCTAATGGAATTAATCCAATATCCGATATTTCCGTACATAGATCCCTTATCGACGCGCGGTGTTTTGTCGAAGGGACAATACAATTTTTTTTTTTTCACATTCCGAGGCAATTTCACTTCGCTCCGTTTTTCCGCCGCATTTGCCCGGGACGCAATCGCGCACGAGAACCGAGAACAAGGGCCACTCGAATAAAAGGTTCCGCCAGACCCGCGGGTCCCCGAGGAGATATCCGCAGGCGGCGGACGTGCGGTGTACGTTTCGCCCGCACGGGGAATATACGGGGCGGCCGAGTGTGCGGCGAAAACGTGCGCGCGCCGAGCGGTCCTCGGCGGTTTCGCCGCCATCTCGAGTAGGTCCACACGAGTGCCCTCGAGTGCGACATGTAACGCGCGCCCCCTGGGGGGTGGCGGGGAGGGGAGGGTATATAAAGGGGGCGAAGGTGGATCGCGAGCGCAGTCCGCGCCCGGCCCTCCGCGTGGGCGGACGAGGGCGTCTATCGGTCTCGCTCTCTCTCGGCCGCCATCTTGCGCCGTAGAAGCATGGGGAGAGAGAGAGAGAGGGCGCGACAGCTCGATTTTTCCGATAGCGAATTCTGCTTCTCGTTTTTCACTCCCCTCTTCCCGCCTGCAAATTCGCCCCCTCCCCTCCCTCTCTCTCTCCCAATTTCCGATCTGCACATTCGACTTCCCTCCCCTCGCTTTTCCACTCGCTCGTTCCGTCCTCCCCCGCCCTCTCGCTCGCTCGCCGACCTCCTCAACCTCCCGCAGGCCACCAAAACCAACGGCGCTGCAGACGGAATAAAAAGCCCGACGGAGGAAAAAAAACAACACGCACACGTACACACGCCCCGGTCTTATACACACATCGGGAGATATTCATGAAGTATCTGACGAGATTCCCTCGCTCGGCTATGCCATTTTCAGGATCGCGGCCCCCGGGCCCGCGGAATCGATAAATCGGCTCTATCTCCTGCACTCCCGGTATAATCAAGGAGCGAGAGAGAAAGGAAGAGGAACAAAGAGAAAGAGAGCCGGGGAAGCGAAGCGCCAGTCCAATTTAATCTTTTTTCGGTTTCGAGGGAGGACTAGAGCAAAAGGAACGCGCGAATTAATTTGGGCATCTCGATTTTCGGGGCACCCGACGGGGAGGCTTCGCTCGAGATAACGCGAGATCCACGGAAATTGCGACGGCGATCGCTCGCCCCCTCCCACTCGGTGTAATTACCAAGGGCGGATGTAATTACAAGGTGTATTCATATCGCCAATTAAAAAGGAAAGGTGTCCGATTTTTCCCTTTTCACTGGCGGTTTATCGGGTTATCCCGCGATCGCGAGATCCGCGGTGGGGATTAGGGGGTTGGAAGAGGGGGAAAGAAAAAAAAGGCACGAAGGAAAACCGCTCGGCGGATAATCAAGAGGGTGCCGCCGATAAAATCCTGGGAGAGGGAAACAAAAAAAGGGAGAGAGATCACGGGGTGGAGGGCACTCCCAGGCGGGATCGCCATTATGGACTCACGGCGTGCGGTCTTTTCCCGGCCTCGTTAAGCGGGTAAATGAATAATGAGGGCCAGAGGGGGAGGGCCGAGTCGCAAAAACAACGAAATCGAACCGCTTTCGCCGGATATTTTTCATGCGTGAATTTTCCCCGGGCCGAGGGGAACCGCCCCCCGGGGCCGGGAGATTATGGCGCGCGAGCGGGTAAAACCCGGAAAGCGTGGAAAAATGCCGATCAGCCCACTCCCCCCGGCCCGTTCCCTTTCTTCCCCAGGATTTGCCGCGATCCGGCCGGATCCCGTCCATCTGCCGTTTTGTTTCCGCTAATTACTTCCACCGATTCGAACCCGGTGTGTTCCGCGTGTTTGCGCGCCTGCCCCCGCGCCCCGCAAGCGATTCCGCGGTTCCGCAGGCGGCTTTCCCGCCGCGTTTCGACGGTCCGTCGGTTCCGCAGGGCCCTTCGGGACCCCCCGACTGGAGAGATGAAAAATGGGGCGCCTCAAATATTCGGCTCGATTAGATTGAATCCACATTCCGCGCGCTCCTCGGGGACGATCGAGAAGTCGCGCTACCTTAAGTAAGCCGTAAAACGCGGAATGCTCGTAGATATTTCGGGGGCTAAAGTGGAAGAAAAAAAAAAGAAAAGAAAAAAAAAGAAGAGGAGTCACGGCGTTTATCTCCGACGAATATCCCCGGGCCTATGAGGCCCGATATGGCGGAACGACGGGAGGCGAGGGCTCTAACGAGCGATAAATTAGGGGAATAAACACTGGCAATGATCGCAGGACCAGAGGAGCTACTTTATGTCCCCCTCCCACGGTTCCTGTTATTGATGTATCAGGGGTGCGTAAATCTCCCCCGACTTATATCCCGGGGACTCGTATCCCCCGAGGTGCCCTCCACCTGCCAGAAATGCGTCCGTCAGGGAGCAACCGGCCGAGGTATAAATAATTACCCCCCTTCCTCTCCGGCGTAAAACCGCTCTTTTTACGAGTTTATTCAATTTCTTTACGAGTTACACCCTCCTCGCCCCTCCGGCGTCGACCCTCGTCTCGCCTCTACCGCGTCGTCGCCGGCCGCTCCTCGCTTTTTGTCCACTCGGCGGTATCCCCCTCTCTCTCGCTCCCGCGCACCGGCGCATCTCCCCATCTGCGTCCCTCCCACGCGGCCGGCCTGCCGCGCTTCCCACTTACGTCGTATCGCGTAATTTATGAATCGGCGCGTCCCTCCCCTCCGTGAACTTCTCTCGGTCGGATCCCCTCCGACACGTAGTCCGATTTACGATTTGAGCCGGGCGCATCCGGGCGGAAAAAAATGCCGGGCGGGTGGAAGGAGGGAGGGCGAGAGAGGGGGAGCCAGAAGGGCCGATGGAGGGAGCGAGAGGGAGAGAGGCGGCAGAGGCCGGGAGAGAAAGGCTGCTAAATATTCAATAAACGCGGGCATTATTCCCAGCACGTCGGGAGGGTGGAGGAGAGAGGAGGAGGGAGGAAATAAGGCGGGAAAAAGGACGAGGAAAAGTGGAAGTAGAAGGTTACCGACGCGGCGGAAGGGCGAGGCTGCTCGGGGGAAGAGGGAGAGAGAGACAAAGAGAGCCACTCGAGTCTCCCCGCCAAGGGGAGGGGAAAAACCAAGACGGGGGCGAGAAAGGGAGGAGGGAAAGAGTCAGCTATTTATCCCCGGGAATTCCGGCCAGGGGTTGCGAAGGCCTGTATTCCATAATTTGCTCTCCGACCTCCTGGGAGCGCCCTCCCCCTTCACCCCTGACCGCCCCCGCTGGGGATCTTCAACCCCCGAAAATTATTCCGTTAAAGTCTCGCCCCCGCAAGGAGGGGTGGCCGGTGTCGGGGGGGAATCCTGCGATTTCGCCCGATTCCTACAGACCGCCTGCAGAAATTCCGGGAGGGTTCCATAAATATTTACCAGGCCGGGGCAGTCTCGCGGGGGGGGGCAGGGAAGAAAAACACCCGGACGGGGGTGGAAAAATATGACCGCGCCGAGTGGAGTACCGAAGGGTCGATATTTTTCCGGAAACCGCGGCTCGTCAGGACTCGCCGTTCCCCCGGGAGCGGAACGTGAGGGCAATTTTATTAATCCACCCCTAGGGCTCGAGGGGGGGTCTCTTATTTGCAGGGATTTAATGGCACCGCATGCCGGATGTTTAAATCGGGGGAAAATAATCCCGGGGGGGTAGGTGTCTCCCCGGGACGTGCCGTCGTCGCGAGGACTCGCGATTTTTCCACCACCCCCCTCGAGGAGACAGGGACGTTAATCGAATCGATACCCACCGGAAGCGCCGAGGGAGGGTGGATAGGGGGAGGTGGAAAAATACCAGGGGTGGGGGCGAAAAAGGCTCTCGACACCGAGTGAAACTTCTGATTCGCTCGGCACCGTGTTTACTCGATAAACAAGCCTGCCAACCGCCATTAACGGCACGACCGGGTCCGTCCTTTTCGATTTCCGATCTTGGGCGTCGCAGCCCCCGATAAGGGGTTACCATTAGGGGCGGAAGGCGACGAACGGCCATGTCGGAGTGACCCCGAGGGGGGCACACGCCCCGAGTAATTGCCGGGTCCTCGTTTAACGGCATCCGAGAAACCGGCGCTCGACCGTCGGCTTCCATTTAGTCGGGAATCTCCTAACCTCAAAATCCTAACTTAACGCGTCGGATCGCTGGCGGAGGGTGGGTCGGAAGTGCCGGGGCGCGAGAGAGGCTGAAAAAGAGGGAGAGCGACCGAGCTCACCTAACCCTCCCCGACATAACCTAATCTAATCCGGCCTGCAGCCGGCGGAAAGAGGGAGCGCGAGCGCGCGAGGCAGATACGCGCTTTGGAATTAAAACCCCGCGGCGCAATTTGCATGTTATTACCTTGTTTACATATTTATTCAATAGCTACGACCCCCGAGGGGCGAAGCCACCCCTTAATCCAACCGATCGCGTGCGCGAGAGCGCGGCCGCCCCGCGGGCTCCTTTAATTTCGGATTAAGCGACTCGCGGAACCGAGCGCTCGTTATTACGCCGTTATACGTCGTCTCCCGAGCAAGGCAAAAAACACGATTTTCGTCCTCTATTTTCGCCGTTCTCGGAATATACTAGAATTTTTACAAAATCGGATATCATACCTGTGCTCTTCCACCGACGACCTGTGCAGGAGGATTGTGCAGTCCGGACGGGCAATTACTGGGAAATCGGTCGCGGACCGATGCGGATAAAAAATCGACCCCGAGTCCTGATATTTTTCTCGTTCCGTTCGGACACTGGAGCCGAGTGAAAAATGAACGCCGCCCCGTTGCAAAGGCGGGGGGGATGAAATTTTCCCGATTGGATTCGCCGCAACTACGCCCGATCGTAAATACATTACGACGTGTCGGATGACGCATGGCGGCGGCGAGTCTCGCGCGCCCGCACGAAAACCGGCCCGATCCTATTTCAACTGACAGGGAAACCGTGCGACATGGTTTCGGGGCGACGCGTCCCACGTGACTGAGGGGCGATCGCGATCGCGCGCGGGATGGCGCGGTTCGCGTAACGCGGGCCACGTGACATGGGCCACGTGACATAGACCACGTGACACCGCGCGACGCCATCTTGGTTAGGAGACTAGTACCCCACGTTCAGGGAGAAAAGCGTTTACAAGGTGTTCATATATCAAGATAAATCCTTCCTTCGCAAGTGTACGTAAAACCGTATATATCGCAGGAAATGCTGCCTTCTCGCGCCGCGTCCGACCGGATGGTATAAATCGATCTCCATCGGCGCTTAATGAAGTAGCATTCAATGTCGGCGTTCTCACCTGCTTGTGCATCTCCACGTTGAGGCCGTAGGACATCTCGTAGTACTGAAATAAGAAGAAGAGGACTCGTGAGTGAGAAAAATGCGGCCCGTTCGGACGGTCGTGTTGGTTAAGCACCGGAGACAGTGTGCGCACGTACGAGTAATTGCGAGGATCGTGCAAAGCGTGACACGTAGGCATTTAAAAACGACAAGCATGCATCCTACGTGCTCGAAGAGCGCGGCTACCATGCTGCGTTCCCCGGCGTCCAGCCGGCTCCAAGGGAACGAGCATTCCGTTGGAGCGCGGCCCGGCCGACCGGCATGCACCGGCTCGACCAATCACCGCAGGCGGGCCAGGGGAATCGCGAACACTCGTGCGACCGAGTTTCCAGGCTCGCTCGTGCTTACTTGAGTTTAGCAGTAGGCGTCGCACGGACTCTCCAATAGGACGACAATAAACCATACATACTCGAGCCCAGGTAAGATGCGCGCAGCGGAATTATAAATGAAGATATGAAAAAGGAAAACAAAAAAAAACGAGAAAAGTACAGAAGAGGATACAGAGCCCGATAATAATTCTCTACCGAGGAGACAAAACCCACCCCGTTTCCATTTTCGATTTTAATACCCGTCTAATCCCGGAACCGGGCGATAATCGTGAGTCGCTCGAACGGAGGCATGATAAAAAAGGGGAAGGGGGCAACGGAAGGACGGAAACGAGAGAGGGAGCAGGAGTTGAAATCAATTTCGCCGAGGCAATCGAAAGGGTCGGGCCCCGCGGCGAGAGGGAGGCGCTCTAGCGTTAAATAAAGATCGAAGAGGACGACTCGACATCGAGTCGACGTTCCCGACGCCTCGGCCCAAGTGTCCCCGGTATTACGATCGGATCGGATGACCGTCGGGCATCGAGTGTCCGATTTCGAGAGAGAGAGAGAAAAAGAGAGGGAGAGAGAAAGAGGACCCGCCCCCGAGGCTGTCCGGGTAGGATTAATCGATTGGAAACGATTACGAGACCCGGACCCGGGGGGGAGCGATCGGGGAAAAAGAGAGCGCGACGAGACGGGGTCGGGGTGCGAGCGAGACCGACGCCCGAGACGGCGTCGCGAGCGGGACGGAAAGATCGAAGACCGGTTTCGCGGTAACATCGTTCCTACATCGTGTGTACAAGTATGGCCTATCGAGCCGCTTAACTAATTCCCCGGTCCGTCCAGCGGCTCTCAACCGACGTGCCCGGAATACCGAAGCGACCCGGCGGGAAGAAAAACGAAAACCCCGGGAAAAACAAGGAGAATGAAGCGCTAAGAAACGAGCCCTCTCGAACTCGCCGCCGTTTTAAGGCGTCCGGCAAACGTCCCTCCCCTACATGTCCCGGGGTAATTATATCGCGGCAAAAGTCGCTCCCGCGTTAAGACTTCGCGAGTTCATTTCGACATAGTGGGACCGAACAAAAGAGGTAGGGAAAAAAAATTCGGCGAGGGAGAGGGAGAAAGAGGGGAGGGACGGGCGGGGACGGGGAAATTGCGGTCGATTCGAGGTTCTCTCGCAAAGTCGAGTCGACGGCGATTTTAACGAGCGTCCTGAATACGGCGTTATTCCATGAACGAGAGGTTCTCGGTGCGAACGGCCTTTATTGCCGCGCGATCGTAAAACGCCCCCCTCGACTCCCTCCTCCCCCAAGCCCGGGGCAGGTGCGCGCAGGTGTGCGTGCCCCAGTACACGTGCACCGAGCGCCGCGCTCTGCATTACCAGCACGCCTCTGCATTACCAACTGCGAGTAACGAGGCGCGGTTCTCGCGGCGCGTGAGCGGCGACGATTATGATAACGCTAATTAATCCGGTTCGACCGCGGAGCGCCCCTTTGGTCACGCAACCGAGGGAAATGCACGAGCTCCGCTCTCTAGCGAGCGAGAAAAAAAAAGAGAGAGAGAGAGAGAGGAGGGTTGCGATGCTAATTGCGCGTATCCGAGGTATTTCCTGGGAACCCGGCCGGAACCCCTCCGACTATGGAACTGCCCCCCTAGGTTCCCTCGGCACATCAGGAAGGAATGCTTCGCCAGGATCTTGGGATCTAGAATCGATAGGATGGATCGAAAAGGGATCGATTACAACGTATAGAGGAGGGGCAGCGGCGTCACGTCGGGGACACCGAGTGCAGGGGTTGCGCGAGGGGCCCCCTAGGTGCCCCCTTTAACTCGGACCCCGGGGAAATTAATTTCGGGACGGGCACCTTTTCATTTGGCCGGCGCCACTTAAAGGACGCGCGTGGACGCGCGTAATGCGTACCCCCACGCGCGGAGCGAGAGAAAGAGGGGAGGAAAGAATGAGAGAAAGAGAACAAGAGACAGAGAAAAAGGGGCCCATACCCGTCGAGTCCCGTGGGAACGACCGAGCATCGAGGCGGGCCCCGGTTATCGCCGAGCACCCAAAATTGCATCGCGCGATGCACCGGGCGATAAGAGTTCGATTGATATCGGCGAGGAGCCGAAATGTCTCAATAAAAATAAAAAAATAAAAAAATACAAGCACGGCCAGATCTCTCTAGAGGGGGTAGAGTACAAGAGGGAGGCGCGAGCAGAGAAGGGGGAGATCTTGACCCCGGCCCTCCCCGAGCCGCCTCGCCTCGGCCAAGTAATTGGCTTTTAATTAATGGACTCTCCCGGCCTGCCGGCGAGGCGGAATGTTAATTACCCGGCTGAAAACGTTATTCCAATATGTCTCGGGCCCTCCACGCGGCGAGCAAGAAAACGGGGGGGTCCCCCCCGAGCGCCTTTCAATTAAACCCCGACGAGTGTGGCGATCCCCGATCCCGCGTCCTTTTTCTTCGGCCTCTCTTGCGCGCGCCGACGAGGAAGGGGGGGGAGAAAAAAAGAATTAATCGCACGCGGTAGAGGATAACAAAGAGAGGCAAAAAACCGAAGCACCGCGCCCAGAGTCACCACCGAAACTGGGACGAGGGGAGGGATTTTTGCACCTCGTTCGACGCGAATTTCCCGCAATTTCCTGGCGGTGCGCGCCCAACCCCGCGAGAGGTGGGGGGGAGAGGGGATCCCGAAAAGCGGAGGGCCGCTCATCGAGGAGGCCATTACCCGTAAAATATTTGGAAACACTCGGCTCTCGCGCCCGGCCGTTTCGGAAATGCGGCCGGGGACGAAATTGAGTGGCGCGCGCGCGCGCGTGCGAGCAGATTTAACGCCGCGGGAATTTATACGCGGAGAAAGGTACTTAGCGGAAATGTGGCAACCAGAGAGGGGAGGGGACGAATTTATGCGCCGAGGAAATTCGGGGTGCGCGGGAAGTGCTCGAAAAAGCTCGGGCAACGCGTCCGGGGGCGGGAGAAAAAAGCGTGGGAAAAGGAAAAAAAAATAGAAAAGAGGAAGAGAGAGAGGATGAAAAAAGAAAAAAGGAACGCGGCAAGGTGAAAAATTCGTCGCGCGGCGACGCGAAAAATTAGACGCGCGGTGAGGGGGCACCGGGGGGAGGGTATCAAAGCGCGCGACGCGAGTCGGCCCCCCTTGAGCGCGATAACGCGGGAACTCCACCCCTCCCCCCTGCGGAAAGGGGACCTCGAAATCGGAGTTACGTTCTTTCGAGGAAAGACTCGGTGGCGAAACCGGAGCCGGGGATTCCACTTGGCGCCGCGTTACCGGGGCGACCATGTGTGGCGTGCGCGTCGCCAGAGCCAAAAGGAAAGCCCGAGGGCGGGCGGTGGGGTTCTTTTCCCCCCCAGCTTTTTATCCCCCCCACCCGTTTCCGCCCGACTCCCGGCGAGGCGACGGGGACCTCAATTACCCGGATTTCCTTTCGCGTGCATCCCGCCAAAAAGTGCAGCCCGGTCGGCGGGACTTCTTTCCCAAAGTGCATCCTGGATACGGGACTTTATGTATGTATATTTTTTTTTTTTCCGCATAGTGCAGACCGGTCGCGCGATTTTCCTTCCCAAGTGCAATCTGGAAACGAGATTTTCTTTCTTTTCAAAGTACAGGCTCTAGCCGGGATTTCTTTTTTCCAGCCATCTGATAGTACGTGGAGGACGGAGCGAGGTTCCGTCCTGGTAAAAAGAAGGGGGTGCTATCGACGCTCCGAGGGGCGCATTAAACAGATAATCGCGAGTCCCCTGGCGGGTGGCGATTTCACTCGGCGGCCGTTTCCAGGAGGAGGAATTCCCTCGACACGCCGCGAAACGAGGAACGGCCAATCCCGGGTTAGGTGCGCCCGGGCACCGGGAGGGCACGCACCGTAGGAAAGCACTTTTCGACGAGCCGGTGCGAGGCGCGCTCGTAAAACTTCACGAGCTCGACAATTACATGAAGGAGTCGTAAAAGCGTAATGCCGCGTGCTCCCTCGTAACCGGCGCGACTCGCGAGGATGCTGCCCAGGTTTTGCCGGGAACGAGCGGCGGCGCGGACGCAAGCGAGGGAGCGACCGAGCGAGAGGGTCGATGGGCCTTGCCGCGAGAGGGAGCGAGACGCGAACACGCGAGGCGCGAAGGGAGGACCTTACGGAGCGAGTCGGAGGAAACGCTCGGCGGAATAACGACGGAAAATCGGGCGAAACCGCGCGGAAAGGCCGGCCACGGCGGAAACTCGCGGATTCTCGGAACTACGCCGAGACTTCCGTGGGAATGCGAAGAGAAAGAGGGAGGTAGAGAGGGATCGACGAGGATCGGGGAAGCGACTACCGTCGCCCCGATGAGCGGGGAAGTCGTTAAACGCGCGGACGCCCGCTCGCCCGTTAAACGAGTTAAGAGCCGAGTCGGAAGGTGGCTTAAACCGTCTGCGAAGAAAACCCGAGAAACCCTAAATGCCGGCTTCGAAGGGATCCCATGGAAACGGAAGCGAGGGCGAGATCGGTTTCGCGGTATCGCGAGGCCGAATCGGCGAACGTGGGATATGAAACGAGACGAGGTGGAGTTAAAGGAAATCTCTCCTCGCGATAATAAATCAGGAATATTAATCGTCGCGAAAGGAATCGGGAACGGTCGCCATGCCCGTGCGCGGCTTTAACGCGCAGGTGCGCGGAGTCAGCTGTTCCCCTGTCGACTGGAAGAGGGATGAGAGAGGGGCCGAGAGGTACGCAAGAGGGGACCGAAGTAGAGAGAAGGAGAGGGAGAGAAGGAGCCGCGGTCGCCGCGAGGTGAGAAGTGAGAAAAAGTACGAGTAACGCGAGTAAAAAGAAACCACCATACGAGAAAGAGAGAAAGAGACAGAGATAAAGGGAGGAACCGAAGACAGTCCCGCTTGGCCTGAGACTCACCATGACGTAGTGGCGCTGCATCTCGGTCTTCTCCTGGGCGAGTTTCTCCAGCTCCAACTTAATACTGGACAGAACAAGCAGGAAATCGCACGTGTAAGCTAGACATTAGTAAGGTGCCAGGCGACATTCATAAGCCGGTTGGGAATACGAGGGGTAATTCGTCGAGTTTCACATTTGTTTCTTTTTTTTTTTTTTCATCCCCCTCGCTCGACGATCCCCGAAATTCCTGACAAAAAATCCGGGATCGCTCGTGGGTCCCGAAAAATTCGTCAGAAAAATCCAGGATCGCTCGAACGAGAGGTCTTGTCCCACGGGAAAGACCTCTCCCGTTCCCGGCCCCCCTTTCCCTGGGGAATCCACCGAGCGGGGAGAACCCTCTCCGATGGACTCGGGATTCCTCGAGCGTTTCTCGATTATATCCTACGAATGACCTGATAAGCCTGAATTTATGGTTCGATAAGGTACACGGCGACTTGTTCACCGTTCGATCGAGTATTCCACGGGATGCCGAGCCCAAATTTCGAGACTTTACGAAGAATTAAAAAATTCCATTGAAGGAAAAAAAAAAACAAAAGAACGGAAGATCATCCGTTTCCTCCGATCGTCCCACGAGATATCCGCGAGATATCCCCGTCCCACGGGAATCGGAGCAGTGCACAGGCAAGCCGTTAAAACACACAATTAGTGCAGCCGCAGCAAACATCGATAATAATTGTTACGACGGCCGGTGCGTGTCCGCGTGCGGCAACGGCGGCCGCTCGTGCGTGGTGTATGTAACGCCCACCTAACGGCGGCACCGGTAATTGCGAGCAAACGGGCCAGGGAGCGATGACGACCACGGTGACGACACCGTCACGATTTCCGCGTCACGGGCCGCTCGTTCGAGCGAGGCGCGGAATTTGGCGCGATTTGATGAGACCCTCAGTCCGTTAAGCGGAAAATCGTAGAGAATTGCTCAAAATTGCGAAAAAATTGCGAAAAAGGATTTCACCGACCCAATATCGCGAAAGGACGTCGACTCTCGATAGTAGCCTGCGAGAGGTCGAATGGCTCGCGGAATTTACGAGACAGCGAGGAAGGGAGAGTGCGCAATTATCGTCGTTAATATCGCTCCCTTTTTTTTTTCTCTGTCTCTCCCCGTAATCGCGTTTTCGCCGAACGGCTCTCGCGCTCGAACTTCCGGCGAATCGCTTTTCCCCTGCGAGGCGCGACGCGCGTCGCGGCGCTAACGAGTGCGATAAATTCGCTCTCGTAAAGGAGAGGCCTACGACGCCCGTAAAATTTACGGCGCGGCCCGCTCGGACATAAGGCGTTAAATTTAACGCCGCTCGCCTCGCCGAAAGCGGGATATTCCGCACGCAATGAGCGCACTTGTCGCGGGCCGGGGGCCTAATCACGGCCAACGCCCGGGAACCGTTAAGCCGTTGCTTCGGCGGAGATTACGCGGACTCGTTAAACTAATAACGGCCGTTACCGGGCCCCGGCTCGAACACCTGCGCGCGCACGCACTCTCCGGGCCGCGTTCCGCGATAACGCGCCGACCGTTTGCGGGTCGCGTCCGATTTTCCGCGGGAAACGCGAGTTCCGCGAATCCCCCGCGGCGCGGTCGAATTCCTCGAGCGGAGCGGCGAAGTCGAACGGGAAGAAATTGGGGGGGTCGGGTGAAGTGAACGTAAAAAATGAAGGGGAAAAAAAATAAACATGGAATAAAGGGAACAAAGTGGCGAAACAACCCGCTCGCAAGTGTCCGGTGCCGCCTTAGGCGGCCTCCTCCAGGGGCGGCTCTCTTACCATCACGTAATGCCTCTGTATCTCAATTTTTTCACTGGCCAGTTTCTCGCACTCCAATTTAAGGCTGTACGGGAACAAGAAGATCATTAAAATCCTCCGACGAGGTGGGCCCGAGGGAAGAGTCGCGCGGTCCATTTCGGAGGGGTAGAGCACCGTTTTGTCGGCGGTAAAGGGGGGGGGGAAGAGAGAAAGAAAGGAGGGCGCCGCGCCCTGAGGTCGAGGATTAAAAGGGAGGATTAAAAGAAATGTATACGTATACGCGTACGTGTATTAGAAACGCGAGAACTCTTCCCTCGGTCGGTCTCCCGGCTCCGCGGAATCGTCGCGAGTCGCGGGCTCCGGGAATCCTCCGCGTCGGTCCCTGCACACGGCACGAGTGTCGCGAAAAATGCCTCGATGAAGATTCCAGCTGGACGATTCGCACGGTGGCGCACCTGTCGGTTACTATATTTTTCTCTCCTTTTTCCTCGGCCGGTCCGCAGGCCCCTCGCAGCGGTCGGAGACGCCGCGAAGGACGCGGCTCCATTTACGGCCGGCCGGTTTTAGTCGGCGGCGGATATACCGCAAGGAGTATTCCCCTTCGCGCACCTCGGCGCGTCCGTGTGCGCGCTCGGCTCGCATGCTCGCGTGCTCGCGTGTAAACGAGGGCGCGAGCGTGTTAAGCCACGGCACATGCCCGGGGCCGGCGACACGAAACGGTAATTTAAGCCTCTATCGTCGCCGCAGGTAGCGCGTAACGTTACGACTTAACGCGCCCGACGCGCGTAATCCCCGGCCGCGGTTGTAGCCGGCGTCCTAAGCGCGTAACGCGCTCCCGTCCGCCCGCGTTGCGCGACCGGCCGGCTCTGCGTGACCCCGCGATCGTTCCATCCGCGACACGCGAGATCCTTCCGGGCGCCTCGACCAATCAGGAGGCGCGACGCTCTAGGAGCCCTGTGATTGGTGCGGGCCTGTCCTCGCGCGCCCCTATAAAAGGGTCCGCATTCGCGGTCGAGCGCGCCAGACCCGCATCCACCGGTGGCTTGCGCGGATTAATCTCGCTCCCGATTCCGAGCGCTTCCGGCCCGCGGCATTTAAGTGGCGTTTAGCGCGCGCCCGCTCTGCCGAGGGAAATCCTCTGCCGAGCGGGAGGGAATTTTCGGCACGGCTCGGGGCTCTCCAATGCCCTCTGGAATTCCGCGCGGAGGTCCATTATTCCGTTATCCGGAGGAAGTAATGGACATCCGCGGGTGCAATCCCGCGTGCGTGCTAGCGCTAATCGTGCGTGCGATTCGCCCAGGATCCCGGTAAACTCCCTCCTCTCGCCTCCCACCGAGGTGTCGGCCGTGTGCAGGGGCTTCCGCGATTCCGTCGCGTTTCCCGCGGCTCGACGTATCGAACTTCGATGCTCGACCGATAGAAATATTTCCCTCTCGAGCGACGAGGGGACTTCTCGCCGAGACCGCGCAAAGAGGTCCAATAAGGTACCGGCGCGTCGAGGGTCTTCCGGACCTCGGCCGCGGTTTTCCGGGGGAAAACTCGCGGAAGAATCCTCCCGGGAAATCTGACGAAAATTCCACGGGGGGGAATTCCTCGGATTTTCCGAGAATCGGGGTGAGACCGGCGATTTTCCGAACAATGCGGCCGCCTCCGTCCTCCCCGGTATTACGAGAATCCCCTCGTCGTTCCCCGTGGGAGGGGCGATAAATCCGACCGGCGATCGGGCCAACTCACTTGTGGTACTGCGCCTGAAGGAAGTTGAACTCCTCCTTGATGCGGTCGCAGGACTCGCCTATCGTGAACTTGAACGGCTGTCCAGGCTGCGGGGGGCCCTGGGAACAAGCAAGGAGAAAGCCTCGATTAATAAAAAAAAGAATAAAGAGAACGACGCTCTCCCCCGACCGCCCTCGCTCTCATCCCGCGTCCCGGAAACGCCCAGCGAAGGACGATAAATATTTATCGGCCGATCGGTCGCCGCATAAAGGAGCGATCCTTCGAGAAGGATCCTCTAAACGACTCGCCTTTACGTACCACCCGCGTACCGCACCGTACGCGGGGGCATTCGAATTGCGAACGATCCGCTAGGGCTCGGAAAGGGTCCGCGTGCGGTTTCCGCCCGCGGAAATCCCGCCCCTAACGCGCGGGCGCCGCGGAACTACAAGAGACAAGTCGAAATCACCGACAAAGGGGGCGAAGAAGAAAGAGAGAAGGGGAGCGACAAGATCGCCGAAAAGTAAAATGGCCGCCGCGCCGCGCGCGCGGATTTTACGCGCGGCCGTAAAAGGGAACCGCGGATTTAACGACCGCGATGTAGGTCGAGAGTCGAACGCGAGTGCCGCGCAGACATCCGGCCTGGAATCTTGCATCCCTGTATCTCTGCGGGAGGGGGTGGAGGCGTCAAAGAGGAAGGCGCATAAAAGGCGGATAACTCGCGGCGCAAGGTGCCTGTAAAAAAGAGCGTTTTTCGCGCGAGAAATTCCGCCATTCAACCGCGAGGTAGCTCGATAGTGCGCCGATAAGCCTGGGAAATGCGCCAAACTATTAATTGCGATTAACGATAAGGGTCTGATAAAAAAAAAAACAAAAGAAAAATGAGAGCCTCTCGCGGAGTGTCTTAAATCCGGGGGATCCCCCCCGAGGGAGGTTCCCGTATCTCGATTTCGGGGACAGGGGAAACTCTCGTCCCCTCGACGACGACGCCCCTCGGGATCTATTTCGACGGCGAAGCCGCGATTCGCGCCAGGGTAAATAATCAAGCGCGAACCGTTCGCTATGTTGCGCGGACGCGCGAAAGATTTAGGATGTTTGGACGCGGCGCGGCCGCGTCGGCCGTCTCGGAAATAGAGACGGTCAAGAAGCAGTCGACGACAAACGAGCCGACGACCCGGGCGGGCCGGGGATCAAAGCGACGCCAAAAAACAACGACGCCAAGCGCCGGGACTGGGGAGAGTGCCAGAGAATAAGAGAGAGAGAGAGAAAGAGTCGACGGCTTAATAACCGGAAAAAAGACCGCCACCCTTCCAGCCCCTCCGTATAAACTTCGACAAATTCCGAGATTAATCCCGTTTCCCTGGGCGTCCCCGACTCGGCGCTGGCGTCGACAAAAGAGAGCGACACCTCGGCGGCGAGAGTAGTTTTTTAGCATCCCATTCGGGCCGGGCCGATACGCCGGGGAACACCGAAACCTACTTTAGATCCCGAGATCCGAGGGGCTTACAACCCCCGGGCTGCCGGGAGAAAGAGAGGGGCAAATTAGATTTCTCTCCCCGGGGGAGCAAACGATGTCGCTGGGCTTTGCCCCGGGCCCTAAGGGTCGGGTTTCCGCGGCGCGGATCGGCCGGTCGATAAGACGCGTCTCCACCGGGCGCATTACAAGTGTCGAGCCATCGATCGAGCGAGGAGCGTAGTAAGCCGGCGAGAGGTTGATCAGAGGCGGAGGAGGGCGAGGGTTGGGGGGGGAAGACAAGGGGGCGCGTTAACGCCGTGACGACAAGGGGGCCGAGACGCCGGGAAGCCATGGAAGGGCGCGCCTCGACGCCGGCGTCGCGCCCGCGACCGCGGATCGCTCCGCAAATCGGCGACACGTGTTAAGCGCGGACGGTTGCTTCCGGTTAGGGGCGTTAAAAGAGCGCCCCGAGGCCCCCCGGCGGAAGGGGGGGGGGGGTCGGGGGGATGCGAGGGCGCGGCGAACTGGCAACCCCGCTGCTGATCGGCAGAATCGCTAATCCCATTTGACGCGGCAAAGCCGGCCGGCAATCCAATTTATTTATTGGCTTTTCGCTCGCTTTGCGCGCGGAACCAGCGGCTCGGCTTTCCCGCGAGCGTCGGCTCGCCCCCGGGGGGAGGGTTGGGGATGGAGGGGATCGCTCGCTCCCCTACCACGAGGACGGCGGATTTCGGGCGCGACGGCGCCCTGGACGCTGTGCCTCGCGAGTTTCCGCGAGAACGATCGTTGGATGCGATTAAGGTGAAACTGCGGTTCGGTTTCGGGGATAGGTATTCCTTCCCTACGGAGGGGAGCTTGGAAAAGGGAGGTTAGGCGAAGCCGGGTCGGGGCGCATTAAAGAGATCTCTCGGTCGCTTTGGTGCGGCTCGCGCGCGGGTGAAGAGGCTCCGAGGGCTCCCGGAGAGGGAGCATTTGATTCGGCGAACACCGCGAGACTAAGCCGGCCGAATAGACCGGGCAAATGGGGCGCGCGGGGCGAGGCGAGCGGCGGGGAGAGCCCGGCGGTTCGGCCGCGCCGCAAAGCCGCAGACTGGCGGTTTGCGGGCGCGACCACCGGATGGCCAGCCGCGGCCGCAGCTTCTGAGCGACTAAGCCTCGGGCTCCCCCCACCACGCCGCCGCCGCCCGAGAAGGGCCCGCTCGGCGGCCAAGGGGCGTGCGCCGCCACCCTCGCGAGCGAGCGACCCGAGGTCGCGCCCGGACCTCGCAGTCGCGCCCGAGAGGCGGCGCGCGGAGCGTCGCTCCGAGAAGATGCGGACGAGCGACCTCGGGAACCCTACCGCGGGACCGTGCACCCTCCCCGGAACCTGTCCGTCTTATCGATCATTACGATTATTCGCCGGGCACGCCGACGACTCCGCTCCGGTCGTCCGTATACCCGTCGTCGAGTTGCGGGGCACGACCGCCATTTGCATAAGCAATGCATTTTGATTCGTGGCTCCACATTGTACGGCACCGGAATGACATAAATAATGCATGGCATAATGGCCGCGACGAGGCGCGGAGTCGGCGTCCGTGCCCCGCCCCCACCCCCGGCCCCTGGCCCGACGAATTTTCGCATCGACGCGTCTTACCGATTTTCCTCGTCGGCGAGCGAGAGGGAGGCATGCGCCCGGGCTAGCGCGCGAGAGAGAGATGGCGCGGTCCGCCCGAAATACCCGATTCGCGCGCCGTTAATGGTGTCGTTAATATTGATTCAGCGCCACTCGAATTCGTCGACGTGGCGAATTATCGCCCCCCCCCCCCCCCGCGCGCCGTAATTTCGGGCCCGAGGCCGCGTTAACGTCCGCCGAATGGCCGGGGGCTCGGATGTCGCGAGCTCCCCCTTTTTTCGACAGTTGCGTGTCGTAAAGCATCCTTTTATCGCCGCAAGGGTAGTCTCCAGGGGGGTAATGATAAATCAGTCAATTATCGTTAGAAGGGGGGAGTCGTAAATTCCTTCGGTCGCGACCGCCCCGTTTAACGACGCCGGTCCCGCGACGACGCCCGCCCCCTTCGGCATCGTGCAACCCTCCGCGCTCGAGATCCTCCGTCGATAAAGTCGCGCCGCGGTTTAACCGACCGGCCAATTAAGGCGATAGCATCGAGGCAACCCAACTGGTCGCGGCACGCATCGCGCACGCGCCGTTGCGCCGACATCCAGCCGTTCGGGCCCGGCTCCCCCGACCAACTTCGACCCCCCCCCAATTTTCCCCAATTGTACCCCACGGGTCGCGACGATCGCGCCGATTGCTGGCCGTGGAGCGATGCGGCCCCATTAATGGGGTTCCCTCCTCGCCCCATGGACGGATCGTTCCAGGGGGAGCCCCTCGTCGCAACGGTACAAATAAATGCATTCTTCGTACCCCGCTACCCCCCAGCTCGGCGCTTTCAACGACGACAATGGAGCGCCTCTGCTGGGGCATTGTATGCACGGGCACCCTTGCACCGTGTTGCACCACCGAAGAGCAAAACCGGGGACCGAGTCATCCCCCGGGGATTAACGTCCCCCAGGAAATCGGCCGAAAATCGAAGGGGGGTAACCGGCAAGGGCGATCATCCTTATTTTCAATCGGATCGTCCTCCCGTAAAATCGCATCGCGGTGGAATTACGCACGGTAACTCTCATAGGATTTTCCGTGACTCGGTTTTAAACTGCTCAACGTGAGAATGGAGACGTCGCGTATGGTTACCTTGTTCGTTCGAATATTAAACAATTTATTTTTGTTCGACAGGATGCACATAAAAAAAAAAAGGAAAGAAAAAGACCGGGACGATATTACGGGGTAGGTGTTCTGTGGACGAGAGGGTGGGCCACCCGTTATTCGGCGGTCTGCCGAAATTAGAGCGGAGCCGGCAGGGAAACAATAACGAGGGCGGAAGGCCGACCGGTGACACTCATTTCTCACCGGCTGACAACCCAGGGCGGTTTTCGCCCTTCCCGTAGCAACATTCGCCCCGACACGCTAACCTCCGAGCTCTAATAAAAAGGGGTAACCCGAGGGGGAGGGTGCGAGTCAAAGGGCCGCCGAGGGAGGGGCAAAAACCGGCGAGGGGTGCGAAAGCAAAAAGAGAGACCACACGGGGACGGTGCGAAGCGCCGGGGGAGGTTCAAAAGAGGCGCAAAAAATCCCGAAGGGTGGGTCAGGGCGACTCCGATTGAGAGGAACTGATTAAATCGGGACCTAACCCCCCCGGATCTCATTTTTTTCATTGGACGAATTCCACGGCAAGAGTCGGCACTTTTTATCGCCCTTAAGGGCCGACACGAGTACGACCAAGGGCAGTGGAACAACGAAGGGGTGGCTGATTTTCGAGCAATCGAGAGTAGATTCCCGCCCTCGAAACGCACTCCCCTCGATCATCCGGTCCATCTGGACGTGCACTCGTAATATGAAATCCACGGACACGCGTGTACGGGTGCATCCTACAGCCGTGACCACTTCATATATCGACCGGTCGCTTGGCAGTTCGTGCTCGTCCCGACAAGGATCGAAACGCCCACGTGGCCGAGGGGGTTTAAAGTAAACGTTCCCGATAACGACCACGAAAGCTCCCGTCCAAATAAG
This sequence comes from Orussus abietinus, assembly GCF_000612105.2. NCBI lineage: Eukaryota > Metazoa > Arthropoda > Insecta > Hymenoptera > Orussidae > Orussus > Orussus abietinus. The sequence goes on from NW_019396012.1 coordinate 2,148,056, forward strand.
AGTCATTTACCCCCGCCTCCACCCTCGCCCCCCCGCGTGGGAGGGTGCCAGATGGAGACAAGGGTGAAATTGAGAGAGAAACGCGGCTAAAGCCTGTACTTTCGCGTGCATTATGTTATCCGCGGAAATGACTCGCTTCCTCGGGGATCGAAGGGAAAACGGGGAAGGAGGGAGGAGGGAAGAGAGTGCCCGACGCGTGCATGTCGTCGAGGAGGGATAACCGGAGGGTGCACGTCACGTGTATCGTTAGTTTAATTGGCAACGGCTCATTATTAATGACCCGAGCAGCGATGGCGCGAAACCGCTCCCCGGTAACTAGGCGGTAATTCGGTCGACGGTAAGTGGAAAACGCGGCGCCGTATAATGATTTATAATAACGATAACGATGATAGATAAAAGGGCAATTTTCGGTGAGTCGCGGGAGTGCGAAGCACTTTCTACATTTTAATGCCCTAAACCTTACGATCTCGACCGTGGGGGGAGGCTAGGAAAAGGGTTGGAGAAAAATATCTGTGGGATCGAAACGACCCTTCCACAATATTTACCCTCCTCCCGAAGTGGCCCTTAACTCGCGTCGGCCCGGAACCGGCGGAACTCGTCCCCGGTATCAACGAGTGCGCCGGTGGCACTCAAGCCGCACAAAAGGGGGGGCCCCCTCGAATATCGGCCAACTGTCGCATAACGTCGACCCGGACCCGGCACTGTTAGCGCGTCGCGCGACAAAGGCGCGACAAAAGCGGTCGGGCCAACAAAAGCCGCGATAATAGGAAGATCGGCAAGAACCGGGGCTCGAGGCCGCCTAATCTGTTACAGTCATAAACCCCGTTTTTGCCCCGTCGCGCCCCAGCCGGCCCCGCGGGGTTTCCGTTGGAGCCGGGCCGGCCAATCGGGCGCCGGATCCAGCGGCGAACCGGCAGCCGGATCGCCGGATCGCCGGATCGCCGGATCGCCGGATCGCACGACAGGTTCCCTACAATTTACGTTTTCTCAATTCATTAGAAACTCAAACTTTGCCCTTGGCAACCAAATTTTCATTATATTCGCATATTATTATCACGATGCTATTTCAAATGGTCTCTACTTTTTAATTTTAATATTTAGGTGGAAACGGCCTTCCTAGAGCAAATCCGAGCCCTCCTCACCGCAGTCGTCGGACCGCGCTCCAAAAGTGCGTATTCCGGGACAATGGCCGTGAGGACCTCCACCCGCGTAGCTCATCGGAACACCGCTCCCGCGAGGGCCGAATTATAAATAACATTCGAGCGCCTCCAAGGGGGTAGTCCTCCGTATATCTCGCCCTTCCTGGCGCGAACGCCCCTGGGGAGGCCCTTCAACCTCTCCCGCCCGGGGGGCGCGTCCGGATTTTTGGAACGAACTGCCCACCGGAGACCGGAGTTATCATTAACGCGTTCTTATCATCAGCTCACTCTTTCGTTCCGAACAATAATCCCGGCGTCCCAGGGCAGGCTCGAGCTTTATCTCAGCCGAGGGGTACGAAAATAAGCGGCGAGTTTCGCCCGCGGGTCGCCATTATCCCCGTATCGCGTGCGAGGGCCCGAGAGGCTCCCTGCGCCCCAAAAGCGCGACTTTCGCCCTTATCAACGACTAATGCCGGCCATATCAGCGGCGACCCGCTAGTCCTATACCGAACCATGGACAACCAGCTTTCCTCCCTTTGTCGCCCGGCCGAAACGCCCCAGCCCTCCTTATTCAAGAAGGGCTCCGACGACGCCCTCGAAAGAGCAGAAAGGGAGAGAGGGAAAGACAGCGAAGGCGCGCCAGGAAGATCCCCAGGTTTCGAAATCAAGACACCAGGGCGGATCGATTACGACGCGAGCACGGCTCGTTGGGCGTCATGCACAATGGGAGCCCACCCGTGAGTTTCCACGGGGGGAGGAGCCCCCCAACCCCCGACGGGGAGAATCCGTTCGGCGGATCGCTCGGAAATGTCGTCGGGAAATGCCCGTATTCTTCCTCGTCACCCCCTTTCCCCCCTGGAGGGAAGGCTGGCGCCGGGGATAAAAGGGCGAAGAGAGACGGAGAGAGACGGTGATAGTGGGGGATATCGCGATACTCCCGGGAGAGTATCCGGCCATCCGCTCGCAGGTGCTCGAGAGCCTTCGGCCGGAGCAGGGCTACGGGGGATGGGACACGGGGGCCCCAGGGCGGCTCGTTACGCCACTGGCGAGAGGATGTAAAGGCGGAGAGGAGAATCCGCTTGTAACTATCTCGCTTGACTCGGCTTCGTTTCTCCCTCTCTTTCCTCCGGTGCTTCTATCTCTTTCTCTCCCTCACCTCTACCGCGCTCTGGAGCCGCGCTCCCGAGCGTGTGCACATAGGAGGCGCAAGATGCATCTCCCCCTCCCTCCGCCTCCGGCCGCGGCGCTCCTAAGTATGTACCGGCACATCCGCCGCCAGGGAGCCTATGTACGGGGGAAGGGGTGCTGGATGTACACGCCGCGGAAGGTGGTACCACTCCATCCCGTTGTCGGCATTTACCTACGCGAGCGAGTCGGGGAGAACGAGGGGGAGGGAGGGACCCGAGAGAGGGTGTTCTTTCGGCGCGCGCATAAACGCGTGTACGAGCGCGACGAGGGGGGCCGAGTTAATCGTCGATCCTTGCGCGAGTCCGGGGTCTCGAGAGTCCTCGGATTCTCTGAGAACCTCGCCATGGACGCGATCGCTCGATCGGGTGATTATGCCCGAGCAGAGGTGGACAGAAAACCGACGTGCATCTCGGCGAGGAGAACGAAGACAGGAGTCCAAAGAAGGTGGAAGGACGGGGGGGAACGCGTGTCACCACCCACGTCGTCGGGCTTCCACGGTCCGGGCTCGCGGCTCGTTAAGAGCCCGACGACGCGATCGGTAGGGCAGGGATCGACCTTCGGCCTGAACCTAAGAAATAATCCAAAGACGAAAGAGTCGCGTCGTTAACGCACGAAATAAGAGGAGAGAAGTCGAGAGATTTCGCGGAGCACCTGCTCGAGGGCGGCCGCGTTTACGGGGCCGTTCGCGGGTAGCGATAAACCGGGAAGGCGAAACGGTCGCGCTTATACGGCGTCAGATTATAAGGGCGGAAGGGACTAGGGGGCGGGGGGGTTATGCCCCGCCGCAGATGGGATCACGCCGCGCCGGCACGGTAGCCCCTCCATGTATATCATTAACCTCATCCTCGTTTTTCGCCCCGTCCCTATCTCGGGTGGTCCCCGTCCGCGGCCGGCGTCTGGTCCGCCCCCGCCTCTCCCTCTCGCTCCCTCTCTCGGGGGTACCGCCCGCCGCGCGGTCGGCGCTCGCCTGCTCTCTCTCTCGCTCTCCCCGTCCGGGGTAGCTTTCCCTCTCGCTCCCCCTCGCGCGGCCCGCATGCCGGCGCGGAGGAGGCGTCGCTCCCTCGCTCCACCGGGGTCCACTCTCTCTCTCCCTCTCTCTCCTCGGCTCGCTCCATCGCGCACAAACGAGTAATTAACTATCTCCGTGTGGGACACGTGTTTCCGCCGCATCCCCCCCCCCGCCCTAGGTCCGCTCGTTCGTCTCCCCGCGCGCTCCCTGTTTGCACACACGCTCTTATGTTAATTTAGCTTAACGCTCCCACCGCCGAAGGAGCGAGAGGGAGAGGGAGCGCGGGGTCTCCGCGGGAGTGCGAGAGAGACACGTCGACCATGGGACCCTCCCGATCGAGCGCATCGGTTCGAATGCCCCGCTTACGAAAATTACGACGGCTCCCCCCACACCCCACCGCAACCCCCTTTACACCCCCGCGTGACGAGCAAGACGGGAACTGGGGAAGTGGGACGCCGATATGGAGAGGTTCCGACCCGGGGGCTTGTTTGGACAGTTGCAAGATCGCGATGCGGCTGCACCTGCCCGGAAGAGGGGGGGGCGAGGGGATGGGTTTGTAAACGCCAGGGTGGCGGGAAATGATGAATGGCCCCGCCGAGTTCGGGACACGCGGAAACGAGGCCGCTCGTTAACGGGCACCCAAGGGCGGTTGACGGCACCCTTGGAAGAGTGCCCCCCCCCCCAGTCCCTCTACAGCGCGCGCGTTATCGTATAAATATTTCCGACTGGGGGAGGAGTCAATTGTTGCTAATTGCACGGACCGAGTAGGTACTAAAGCCCCGTTCTCGCGTTCTCTCTCTCTCTCTCTCCCGAGCGGACGGGCAAATTGTAATTTAATTAATTTCCACTCTAATTACGCGCGGGGGCGGGCGTGGACTCCGTAAACGTCCTGCCCGGGGGATGATGAACGATGACGCCGAGTTCGGGGCCGGGAAACCGAGTGCTCGTTAATGGGCCGGGCAAAGAGCTTTCCTACTCCCCGAAAGGTGTTCTTACGTGCACGGTCGCCGTGAATAATTTCATAGAGCACAGTCGCCCGTCGACGATTAAATCGGCCCCCGCGGAATCGCGCCTCGGTTCGGCGAAAATTCAATTACTCGCCGCTGGAATTACGCGCGCGGAAAAGGGGGAGAGAAAAAAAAAAGGGGGGGGCATACCTTTCCGGGAGATCCGACCGGTGCAATCGGTAAACGGGAATCCGGAATCCGGAGAAAATCGGCCCGAGGCGAAATCGAGGAAAGGAAAGAGTGGAGGAGTGAGCGAGCAAAGGAGTTAAATCGGTCAATAACCCCGACGTTTAACGGCGGAATCGGCTGTTCGGCTTAAACGACGGCCCCTAAAAAAAGAAAAAAAAAAAGGCAAGCTCGGCGTCGTTATCGAGTCAGTGCGGCGGTAAAGGGACCGCTCGGCGCGTTTTTCGAATTTCCGAAATAATCTCGGCGATTAACGGCGCGTGGAGAGGGGGAGGGTTAGAGCTCGGCGATGAGCGGCAATAAAATTAAACGAAACCGGACAAACGGCACCGCCGTCTCGTAAACGCCGTAACTCCTGACGCAACGGTAGTAATGGCCGGCGAATTTATCCTCGGTATTCAAGTTCCCATTAGCGGTGAATAATTCCGCGCGCTCGGCTCGCGCCGGCGCGAGCGGGGAGGGCCGCCCTCCGCCCCGCGTTCCGCGTCCGCGGCCGCATCCCCGCGCCGCCTGCATTAAGGACGAAACAGTAGGACGGAGAATTCTCCCTCGAAAGACTCTATCCCGTGAAAAATCGGGCAATCGGAAGGAGCGAATAGGAAACCCCCCAAAAAAGAAAGAAGAGAGTCATCCCTCTTTTTTCCTTGGAAATGATTTCCAGCGAGGAGAGAGGGCCGGCCGGAAGCGTCCCGCCGGCGACCCGCAGCGACTCGTCCGCGCGGAACCGCCCGGACAAACGAGCTCCCGCGGCGCAAATATTTGAACGTTTTTCGACGGTATCCATGACGACGGGCGGACCCTTAACGCCGCCGTGCGCGGACGGGCCGCGCGGATTCGGGCCGGAACATCCGGCAAATATTTGCCCCGCTCTCTCGCGGAAAACCGGCGCGGATCCCGTGCCGGCCCCCGGGTTCCCGAAAGGGTTGAAACCATCCCTCGCGGTCCCACGACCTCCCCCCGGGCCGCGGAAAGCGGGACCGACTTGACGCCTCCGTCCGAAACCGGAACGGAATCCAATTCCGCTCCACATCGAGCCCGACTACACCTAGAACAAAGGTAACCACGAGTAACGATCAATCACCGCCGATAAACATGTAAAAACCAAATTTGTACAGATTTATCCCCCCCTCGAATGACTTATGCACTCTAGAAAACGAAAAATTTGACTTGCAATCGCACCGATTTCAAATCGTCACGATTTTTTATTACGCGTGCGGCCACTTTAGGTAGACGAAAAAAATATATATATTCGACCGCTCCTTCATCTTGTGGGTGTGGAAGAAAAAAAAAAAAAATTCGCACGGCTCCTTTATTTCGTCGGGCGTCGAGAGCGACTTACTGATTCACGAGCCGAGGAGGATCGGTCGTTACTCCTCGGAGTAGATAAGAAGGCCATTGAGATATCCCCTAAGCGTTTGTAGAGTTCGTGAATCGAGCCTCACCGGTCGCGGGGAGGCCGAGGAGAGACAAAGGTGGCCGTCTCTCCGCACCTATCCGCTTCCGGCGCGACGTGGCGCGTCACTAAGGCCCGCAGAACCCGCTCTCGCTGGCGCATTGGTGCAATCGGCGGCGCCCACGCGCATGCGTAAATCAACGGGCCCGGCGAACGGGCACGGAGGGACGCGCCTACGCGCGTGCGCCGGCCGAAGACCACGTGGGGTGCGATACTCCGGAAGAAAATTCTTTGCTCATGCTGCTTCCGGCGCATGAGCAAAGGGTGTGCTATTAGTTACATCCGGCGTTGCTAAGAGGTGTAATTAGTTGCCCGAAACCGCCACTCCGCTAAGAGGGCATTGGCTATCCAGCCAGTACACAGATCGACGTAGATACCACTAACAGGTGATAGGTGATCGATAATAGATAAAGGATAAAGGATAACGAATGACCGATAATCCCGGACTCTCGAAAGAATTACGTCGCCCGTAGGAGCCGAGACGAGAGCTCGGAAGCGATTAAAGCCACCGGAAAAACGGTCGCGGAATGCGGCCCCCGAGGGGGCGGACGCCTCCGCCGCTACCGAGCGGGTCCTCCGCGGGTGCGGCCGCGGGTGCGGAGGACGGACGGCGGGCCTGGCGACACGACAGGCTGCCAGGCCCGATGCCAATTAGTGCCATTCCGCGGCGAGCTCCACCGAAAGCCGGAAAGCGACCGCGACCGCTCCTTTTCCGACGCCTCGCGGGAGACCCCCCCCCCGCCCATTATCCTCGGCCGTATCACTCGTCAGTATCACTTTTACTCGCGATCCCGTGGGAGCCCACGCCTCGGAGCGGCGAAAAAATCTCGCCCCCTTCCCAATTTCTCAAATTCGAATAATTCAGAAACTGGTCGAACCACGTGGCACAGCGACGGAAAATAAAAATGAAAAATGACAAAAACCAAATATTTTGAATTTTATCATACCGGGAAAGAAAGATACGGAAAAGATAAAGGGGGGAACTCGGCGAACCACCGAGTACATTAAACCATCGCTAGGTTTATTTCCGGCCAGGTCGGCGTGGGCGCCGTCCGGTCGGGAATTCGTAAATAGTATCGCGCCGCGCCAAGATCGCTCGCCCCGGAAATTGCGCGCAACCCCGAGGGACGGAGAGGGAAAACGCGTCGGTCGGTCAATTTCCGCGGTCTCGGAAAAATTAACCGACCGTGTAAGCAGGTCCCCGAAGACCCGTACAGGTGTGCCCGCCCGAGTCCCTCGGCGCGACTCGACGAATAAATCCCGATAGCGGTGGCCGCGTCGAAGATATCGCGTTGCGTGCCAAACCCCGGGGCTAAAATTGAATCCGCGCGTTATCGATAAATCGAGCGGACGAGCCGCAACCGTGACCGTTGGGAACAGGGTGTCGTTAGAGCGACGTTAGGAGGTCGTTAAAAGCGGCCCCTCGGCGGGGCCCGGGGGTCGGCGTCAGCCGGTGAGAAAGCACCCCGAGGAGGGAGGGAGGGAGGGGGTCGCGAGAGTATGGGAATCATCGGATTAACTTCCGCCCGGGCGAAATAAACAATGAGGTGAAACGACGGGCGCGAGAGAGAGAGAGAAAGAGAGAGTTAGATAGAGCGCGACCCGTGTCGGAGGGTTCTCGGCCCTCGTGGCGGGCAGAGAGCCCGAAGGGGGTTGTAATTCGAGAGCCATTTAAAGCGAAGCCCGAGGGTCGGGGGGAGGGGGATGGGAACCCGCGGGACCCGGTGTCCCATTCCGGGCACAGGGAGCGCATGCAGACGTAAACACAATCGGGACCCACAATGGCGGCCGCGTCTCGAGTGCTGGTGGGCCTCTTAGAGGTTGACTAAGGTACAAGTGCGCTATGAGGGAGGGGGGTGGACCCGGGAGAAATAATTTTTTTGGCAAGGCGCGCAGCCCGCGAGAGGAACGGCGACCCGGAGGGAAGGAGGGAGGGCCCGGGCCTCCGGCAGGAATGGCGGGGGCAGCGGGCACAAAGGGACGGGGGGGGGAGCCGAAAGAGAGAAAGTGCGCAAACGGCCGCCTTCGACCCTCTCGGGGTCCTCTTCTAGTGGACCAATTTACGGCCACCCCTCGGCCTCGGGTAATACCGGTCGAGGGCTCGAGGGCTCGTTTCCACGGTCTCCATTGTGGGAGGCCCGGGAACGGGGGACGGAGACCGGGCGAGAGAAAGACAGAGGGAGAAAATAGAGATAGGGATAGAACGAGGCAACGAGGGAGCCCCGATCGGGAATTATTCCCCGGCCGGGGAAAAAGGATTTCCTCGATCCCGAGGAGCGTACCGATCCCGGGTTCCCGGTCCAGGTTTACCTACCGCGCGCACCTGCCTCTCCTTCCCCCGTGTTTTTCCCCTCTTTTCCGCCACCCCTACCCGCGACTTCCGCGAAGAGATCGTCGGGCTGATTCGTTTTGTCGGATCCACTTAGGACCCCCCCAACCTCTCCGCGAGTCCTTAGCTCGGGGGCGGAAAATTCCGAGGAGAAACTTCGCAGACCTGCCGAGGAGCGACCGAGCGCGACCCCCTCTGCCCCTGTCCTCCCCGGAAAACCAGCTACCACCTCGCCGTGACCCTAGACGCTCCGTCTCTTTTCCGCTGCCGAGGCGCCCGTCCACCCCTCGCACCTCCCCCGTCCCGTAATTAAATAACCGCGTCCTCGTCGCCAACGAGACGAAGCGATCCTGACGCACTTGACCCTGCGGCGAGGGGAACGGAGGGGGGGATCCTGCGACGGGATTGGAAATAAACTAGGTTTCCGAAGGAAGGCGAAAAAGAAGGACGAAGGCGGGAACGGTGACACCCAGCGCGACGGGTGGAAACCCGCGGACGCCGATACGGCCGACGTCTCGGGGCGTCCCGACGGTAGCCTTCTTCGCGATAATCACAAGTCGGACGTCAAAGCATTTAGGGTAATACCGCTAACGAGGTGGGCCAACGGGCGACGTAGTTCGCCGCTCGTCAGGGTCTCGCGACTTGTCGCCGGGAAGAACTCGGCGGTAACTCCGAAAATTCCGAAGAAGAGAACGGGAGACCCGGCGAATCCACGCACATTTTTTTTTGTACCCCCCTTTGTGCACGTCGGGGAGAGATAATGCTGTGGGGCCCGGTTTAAAGGGTAGGTAGTCGAGTGGCGAGAGGACGGGTGAACGGGTGAAAAGCGGCGATAGAGCGAGAAAGCGGCGGAGAAAGGGGAGGGCGCGATACCCCCGGTGAGTCGAAGAAAAATAGAATACATCGAGCGAGACACGATGTACTTCGACGCCCGTCGAGAGAAAGAGAGAAAGGGAGGAAGAAAAGAGAGGAGCGGAGAGACAGAGAGAGAAAGGAGAGAATTCGCCGAATTTACGAGGCGTCAAAATCTCGACCCGACCGAGAGACAAGGACTTCTCTGTTCCTCCCCCCCCCCCTGCCCGTCCCCTCTCGGACGCGCTCCGGCGGACATTGAAGCGCTACCGGAAGTACGGATCCTCGGGTGGATGTCCTTTTATTGCCGTCCTCTCCACGGCCCCGTGCAACGCGCTGCCGCCGAAGAACTGCGCGCCGCGGGGCACCCAGAGGGAGTGAGAGTGACGGACCGAGGCGGGAAGCGGGGGGCGCGACGAGGACGCAGCGAGGCCGCCGGGGAAACGCGGCTAGCTCGTGAAATCCTCCGGCGGAACGGCCCACGGGGACGGGACCGCGAACGATTTCGGCGAAGCGGCCGATCGGCGCGGAATCGGCCCGCTCCTAATCTTCGATCTTCGAGACAACGATCTAAAGGCAGCTTAACCGTTAACGATAATAAAGATAACAAAGATGCCGTGTATACCGTCACCGGTACAGCCACCATCCATCTCTCTCTCTCTCTCGCGAAAGAGACCCTAAAGAAAAAGGAAAGCGGAGAAGACGAAGGTAAGACATTACCCACTAGGAATGGGAGCCGCCGCCAGGGTCCGGGGTCCATTCGGTAGCGGCGGCGCACGTGTGCGCCTATTTGCCCCGCTCGTTAAGCGCGACGCCCGGCGCGGTTTTCTAAGCGGTCCGGCGGATTAAAAATATCAATATTTACGGAAGCGGTGGCCGGTGCGGGGCGCTCTTAAGCCCCGGCTACCGGTAATGGCACCACCTAACGCGCGCATGGGAGCAAGTGAGAGCCCGCAATCCCGCCGGAACCAGCGCAGCGCGTGCACGCGTGCTCGCGCGCCGACCAACGCGCGCGTACTGGCGTTTCCGAGGGGCGTCCCCCGACCCTCCCTCCCGGCAGAAGCGCCGTGCCATCGGGAGCATTGTCGAGCGTCCCCTCCGCGCCTCGATTCGCGGCAACCCCTTTCAGCACTCTCCACGTGCTACAATATCGCCGCGCCACATCCGGTGTGGCGCGTTTACGGGGCGCCCGGGGGGACGAGGGTTGGAAAAGGTGAGGGGAGGTGGGAGGGGGCGCCGTCGCATTATTTATCCGCCGGGGATCGCTCTCGGCACGAGGATCGTCCTTTCGACGTAAGGGTGAGAGAAAAATGGCGGATCGTTAAGGAGGTTACCCCCGGGAAAAGGCTCCCCGCCGCCCTCTTCGCGCTCACTCTCTCTCTCTCTCTTTCCTCGAGCCGCACTCTATTCATTAAATCTTACACGCGTGACCGGAGGCAGAACGCATCGCCCCTGTGTGCGTGTACGTATAAAGATCTCGTCAACGGTCCGCCATTTCTTCCGGCCGAATTGGCGCGGGAAGGAACGACCTCGGGGCCAAACGGAGGGGAAGCGCTCCAACGAGGTGGCACCTCCTAAGGGTAGGTGCTCCGGCGCGGAATCACCGCCGGATATATCAATGACCGAGATTCTTCCTGCCGGGCGGCGCTCGAGGCCTCTCACGCGGCCTTGCGGAATTTACGGCGGGATTTATGCCGAATTTCTTCCACTTGGCGGGATTCTCGTTACTTCTCTCCCTTCCTCTCCCTGGGAAAATATTCGAGATACGAGATTGGGTCTCTCTTCGACATCTGAAGGCGTCTACGGGCGTCGGGCCATCGAACGGCACCCGCGCGACTCGGCCGTCGGTTTTCCGCGCCGTCTCGGTGCCCGGGGCCGTATCGGTGGCGAGGTCGGCTACTTGGAAAGCGGACCGTTGGAATTCCCCGGCTCGCACCTCGGCGACGCGGTGCTAGGTCGAGCGGATATAAAAAGCAAAGGACACGCCGGCGTCGCGTTCACGGTTGAGCGGGCTCCGCGAAGTCTGACGAAATCGGCGCGCTCGCGCGGCTCCGTTTTCCGCGCCGAGTTAACCCAGATACCGCGGGCAGCGCTCATTGTTGGCGAACGACTCGCCGTGGGAGAGTTCCTCCGAAATTACGGGGCAAATTGCCCGATCTTTCGCGATAAATCGCCCGTTAATCGGCAACGCGACCCGACGGATGCGACATAACCTCCAAAGTGCGCGCGATAAAAAGGCACCGGTTACGGCCGGTGCATCGATTCGCTATTAATAATTACCCGTTTTCGGGCGAGTCATTAGCGAGCCGTGGGAAGGGGGAGGCCGAAACGCCCTCCCCCACCCGCATATCCCGAGCACGTGCGTGCCGAGTATCGGACACGTGACCTCGACCTCGTCTCCGGGAAAGGGAAAGACTACTCACCGGGTGCCTGGCAGCTGCGGCCGCGGCGACGGCGGCGGCGTTAATCCCGGCGCTAGGGTACATCTCGGCTGGCAGAGGGTTGCCCTTCCTGGCCCGACGCGAGGGCGAGTCCTTGAGGCGCCCTCAGGAGCGCGGCATATCACGAGCAAGCGGCGTCCGGTCCGTGGGCGATATCTCAGCGCGGCTTCGCCGGGCAGGCGCGGGTCGGGACGCGGAGCGTGAGCCGCTCGGCGTGGCGCGCCATGCGCGGCTCGGGACGGGGCCCGGTGGGCGCGCGAACAAAGGGCGCGCACGTCCTCGGTCGGTAAAGTCGCGGGCACTGGCCACCGAGAGGACGCGCGGTTCTCGAACGAAGCACTGAAGTCGTCGCACTGGGTCGGGCGACGACGCCGGCCCGTCGGGGCGGCTATATAATACTCGCGCGCGAAGTCACTCGCGAGAAAGCCGGTGACGTCACCGGTGGCGCGGGGCCCCCGAGTCGACGCGGCGGCTCGGTCCGAACGGCGTGCGGTGGCCGGGAGAAGCGGAGCGAAAGCGACCTCTCCTCTGCGGCGGCCTCGACGCGACTGACGGCCGGCGCGGTGGTGGGGGTAGGCAGAGCCGTTCCCTCCATCGGCCGCCCCACCCGGCGCGCGCCCCTTCGCCGCCTCCTCTCCGCCGACTCGGCTCCCTCTCTCTCGCTCCCGCGCGGCCGGCAGCGCTCGCGCGCGTATTAACCGACGCGCGATGGCTCCTTTAGAGCTCGGCGAGGTTAGGTATTAAAAAGCGAGAGGTCGAGGGAAAAATCGACGACGCGGACGCGCCCCCGGCACTCGAGTCCGTTTCCACCGAGTCTCCTTCTCGGGGGATTCCGCTCGTCGGATGCGCATCCGACGCATCCGCCTGGAGAGTCTCGATCGGGCATCGGGAGTCGCGCGTACGTTCCTCTCTTCCCTCTCCTCTCCCCCGGCCGGTGATGCCGGCGACCCTCCCCTCCACTGGCGGCGCTCGGCGCAAACAAATCGAAAGTTTTTCGCAAAATGGCCGTCACCGGGCTGACACGGATGTCCGCATAAACTCGCCCCCCCTCCTTCGCCCTCGCTCCACTCGTGATTTCCCTCGCTTCCCGCACCACCACAAATATGGCGCGCCTCCACCCGTTTTCCCAGCCCTCTTACCCGTGGCCAGGGCGAGGGGGGCGCGGGGGCGCTGCGCCGTGCACGTACGCGCTCCTCGGCGCGGCCGAGTGTGCGCGCGAGAAGCGGCCCGCGCGGCTGTGTGCGCGTTTTCCGCCTCTCCATGCGCGCCGGAGAGTAAGGGGTAAGGGTGGCTCTACGCGAATATCGCGCCGCTGCACACAGTCCCGAGCAGTTTCCTACTTGATTGCCGCTATCGTGCGCCGCTCGTAAAGGAAGTCCGCGCGGACCGGGGCCGCCTGGGCCAATGGGAGCGCGACTCGACCCGCCTTGGCCAATCGGAGGGCGCGCTCGCCGGCCGGCCTAGCGGGCGCCCGCGCTCGGCCAATCGCGGCCCGACTTTCTCCCGCAGTTGGGGACGGGCGCTCGTCGAGTCCGCGCGGACCGCGTCGAGAGAGCCCGGTACGGGCGGAGACCCTCTCGGAATAAAGGTGCTACGCGAAGCCGCAGCGAAACATGAAAAATAGGGGGCTACACGGGGAAAAACACGGGGCCGGGGGCTCGCGCGGAGCCGAGGGCGAGGGATCCCTGCCGATCCCGCGAACCCGAGACACGGAAGGCCGGGAACGGGGATGAGAATGGAAAAGTAACATAACGAAACGTCGATCCCATTACCTGGGCCCTCTCCCGGGCCGGCCCTTAATCCGAGGAGGATTAGAAAAGCCCGTTGTCACGCTTCGCGGAAGCGCCTCCGCCGAATCAAGATGGCCGCCCCCCCCCGTGATCGCGTCGCCCAAGATGGCGGCGCGTCGACGCGGCCGCGACGATGCGAGACGGTGCGAGAGCGAGTCCCTTCCTCCCGGTAAGTTTTTGCCGGGTTTTCGCCGGCTTTTTGCCCTATTTCTCGGCGGGACGAGCAAAGACGCGGCCATGCGGGCGAGAGGGCCGCGAGAGCTCGCGTCGGGGAGTGTTGGCGAAGCTGTCGGTCGCGCTCGGTCGGCTGCGGTTACGCGGAGAGCTGCCGCGCCGCAGCCGGTTTGCGTGTTCGCCCGTGTTCCCCGGTAGATACGTGTCCTCGCCGCTCGGCGCTCCCCGTCGGGGGAGAGAAAAGGAAAGGCGCCGGCCGCGAGACGGCGAACGGGGTGCCGGAAGGAGAGAGACGCGATGAGGCGGCGAGCCGTGGCGGGAGAGAGAGGCGCGACGCGCGAGGGAAGGCGGGCGAGAGCGAGAAGGACGGACGCATGCGTAGCGCCACGGGGGGGAACGCGACCGAACGAGGCCTTGGCGAGGGGCAAGGGGGGAGCGGGGAACCGGTCGGTGCGGTTGGCGGCTAACCGCGCTGATGCTCTCAACCGGTGGAGACTTTGCCGACCGCCGAGAGGACCGAGTGCTCGGCTACTTCCGCCGCGGTTTCGATAAGACTCCGGCCGACCTCGCCGCACCCCCCTTCTCGTTCCCTTTACGGCCAGATTCCCGAGGACCGGGTGTCGGGACGTTATTCTCGCGTGGAGATATAGCCCCCGATAGAACCCGGGAAACGGAACTATCCGATTTACCGGCTACGACCCGCCGGACTCCGGGAAAGCGGTCCAGGACTTGGAGGAAAAATCGAGTGCTGCGCGCAGGTACCCGCGTGACCGAAATTCCTGGGGGGAAAGACCGGCAGCCGACCGGCACCGGACCGCCACCGGACCGGCACCCGACCGGCACCCGGGCTCGCGGAAGCCGCTCGAGGGAGACAACCGTGACGGAGATCCGGGCATTCCGCTGCCGTGTCGCGGTTTACAAATGCGATCTGGAAGTAACGCGACGAGCGTGACAAATGGCCGGCGGCTTTGGCCGACCAGCGCGTTTATACCGAAATTACGAGCGCCTCTTTGACGCTCACGCTCGCCGCGCGACAAATCGCCCGATCCAAAGCCGAATCGACTCGCCCTTCTTTCCGTCCCTTCCCGCCGCCCCGTTTTTATCTCCTTCGAGGGGATCGCGAGGCAAACGTCCGATCGTTGCCCTCGGCGAAACGCTTATCCACGAACGTAACGGACCGTGTCGCTCCTTCCGTCTCCTTTTCGGGACCGAATCACCCCCTTTGGGTGATAATCCCCCCTCGGTGCTTCTGCCTATTCCGCGGGATCTCCTACCTGAGACAATCCTACCGGTGAGTCCCTCTTTCCCGGAAAATTCTGGAAAAATTTTCGCCCATGCAAATCGAGGCCCGCCAGTCGTAGATCCATTCTTCGCGTCCATCGAGAATGTCTCGTGAAATTATTTGAATGATTACCTCGGTTTAAATATGCAGAATTATTTGCCGTTTCGGAGTTTCAGGGGGGATTTATAGGGGATTAGAAAAAGCCGGGGATGTTACGAAAGGAGGGGCGAACCATCGCGACTTCGGTCAGGGCGTTCCTTGGATGTTCCGCCGGGTGACAAA
This sequence comes from Orussus abietinus, assembly GCF_000612105.2. Classification (NCBI taxonomy): domain Eukaryota; kingdom Metazoa; phylum Arthropoda; class Insecta; order Hymenoptera; family Orussidae; genus Orussus; species Orussus abietinus. The sequence continues at coordinate 2,163,188 of NW_019396012.1, forward strand.
TCGGTCGATCCTCGGGAAATCGGCTCGAGGCTCCAGTTTCCAGGAGCAGCCGGCTCCCTCCTTTCCCGGGATAAGTTTCCCTCCGGCAGGGATAATCCTCCTCTCTCCACCTGTGCTCCCCGGAGCTCGTACCCGTGGTGCGGCTTCGCTTAATACCGGTAGTGGGTCACTCTTGCCAGGAACACGCTGAAATATTTATGGAGGCCCCCAAGACCCCAGGAGGCGGACGAGGCGCACCTACCGAGGGAGCGAGAGAGAGGGAGACGCGACTCTCGTCCTTTTTCCCCCTCGGGATAAATTAATGAGATCCGACCGCAAACATTAGCCTCGCCTCCCCGTACGAACGAGCGGCGCGATCCTCCGCGTTATACACACGACCGATCTCCAAAATAAAAGACCGGCCTCGAGAGCTAAGGACGCCGGCGATATCTCTGCGGACAGCTTTCTCGGGAAAATTATTGCCGCTTAACACTTTCGGCCGCAAACGATTCGAGCACCTCGAGGCCGTTCGGAAGCTGCGGAGAAAGAAAAGAGTCACGCCTATCGAGGCGCCGATGGACACTCCTCCGAAACGGCCGCGGCGATCGTTAAGCGGGAATTAAATGCGCCGGGTAAAAAATTCATCATTCGACGGACTTCGGATATTTTCTCCCTCGTGATCTACCGGAAGAATTCCAGAACGCGTGGAACCAGGAAGATCGTCATCGATCGTTACGAATTCCTGCGTTGTCGATAATGCATAGGGTCGGGAAGACCTCCAGCATCCCTACAAATGGAGGACCGACTCCAGGAATCAATCCGTGCATGTGTCGAGTACGTGCGGAAGGGTGCGGCCTTATCGCTAATAGAATTACTCGGCCCCTGGAAGTTTTCAACGGTCGATTTGCCTCGGCCCTGGGTAGTTACCCGACCGGCCACCGCCGCATCCGGCGCCCCCGGCAATCCGCACTCCACGTAGAGTCCACACTCCACGGGTCGAACCTGCCCTCGCCCTCGGCATTCGACGTTTCGTCACGCCGGGGGGCCAAGGCTGGCCGCAGATGTCGGCCATAAAGCCCGCGCGAAACCCACCCTTAGTGCCACCCTGCCGTTCCGGCATTGTATCTCCGCGCTGAATACACGCCCTTAAATAAATCCGGCCCCTCCAGGGCGCCCCGACCCGGCAGATTAGGTACGCGCCCCGGTGGCGGGTCCGCTCGGCCTGCGAGGGGTGCAAGGACGACCACCCTCCTCCACGAAACTGTCTCCCAGCACCCTCGAGTACCCCTAGGTTTGCCCTTTCGCTAAGTGGGCCCTAATGCGCCAGGGCGCGACACCGGAGGGTGATTCTCCACGGTCCCGACACCCGGGGTTCGGGACGACCTCCCTCGAGGGCCTCTTCCGTTGCATTTAAAGGAATACTAATTTTCGTATCAATTAACCAGATCTCGGGGAATCCCATTTTTGGGGGTTAGATGGAAACGAGAAGATGTGGAGATCGGGGAAACGTGGAAAATGAAGGAATCGTTGTATACTCAGCGATATCCCGGACTCGGGGGTTCGACCCCTTGGGCCGACTCCAGGGGGAGAAGCCGATGGCGAACGAGAGGAATTCATTCATCATCCGAGGAAGGGGTTAACGCGGCCCCGTCCTCGGGGAGCGGAGCACCCTTAAGCTCGTATCGCAGTTTTTGGTAATCCCTGTCGAGTGCAGGGTGCCGGGGGTCCCTTTCGGCGTCCCTTTGGCCTCCCTCGACCCCCCTCGGGCAGCCACGGAATTAAATGCTCCAAAAGAGATCCATTCGCCTTGCTTTATGCTCCTCGAGGTGGAACGGCACCCGCTCGATGTCGATAAACTCCGGCCGCGAGTAGCCCCTTTCGCGTCGAGATAGGAAAGTCCTTGGCGAAAAGTGCGCCGAGGCGTGGTTAATATTTTATCCTTCCGAGAACCCCGGTGCTCGTTATTTTAATATCGCCACGCCGCTACCGTGCTAATTTATTTGCCACCCGGAATACTCGGCCGCCGTGGAAAGTATTCGATTACCTCGCCGTAAGGTGTAGGTACCCAATCCATACGGGATACATTTTTTCTCCCACCCGTGACATACATTTTTTATTCGCCCCGTATCACAAATTTCTTTTGCCTTCCCACCTAGCATTGAAAATTTGTCTGAATTTTTAGAAATAAGTATTGACAAATTCTTGGGGATTCTCGCAGATCCTTAGCCCTCCCATGGGGAACCGTTCGGGACAGTTGGTACGCGGGTCTTGGGCCGTAAAAAAGACAGACTGGCCCCTGTTCCCCCAGGTCAACGGGGATCTACGGTCACAGGACGTATCGGGTGACACCTCCTGGAGGCCGATTCCCGGAATTCGCACCTCCACCTAGAGCTGCAGCGTGCCGGTAAACGCGGCTCCCGGTGCTTCCTCTCCGTCCTCCCTTCTCGGCTTTTTTTCTTCCCCGGTTTTTCCCTGCTTCTTTCCCTTCCGCGTAAAAAGCTCCGTACGAGCGCTCCCCTCGCGGCCCTCCGCCCTTCGAGGCTCATCGGCCGCCTAGGGCTGTTAAGTCGTATTCTCTTTCCTCCTTTTCCGGGAACGGCGCATCCGTTTCGTCGGTTTTAAATCATTTTCCGAGGAGGAGCGGCACAACCCGCTCGTTAGAGGCGCGCTACCTGGAAGCGAAGCGCGCCGTAAACAAAATGAGCGAAATCTTATTACGGCCCCGCCGAGGCTCGCGCACCTACGGTCGCGGAGGCGCCGAGGGATACTGTTGATTCTAGGTAAACCGGATAATTGAACCCGGTATTTCCCCTCTTACCGCGAAGATTTATTCCCGGGCCATTTTTCAGAGTCCCTAGCGCGCGACCCCTCGCCTCCGCCTCCGATCGACCATCCATCAATCTTCGACTACGCCTTTGACGGTTACTCGTATCCACCTATGAACATAACGGAAAAAAAAAAAAAAAAAATGAAACGCTTATATCCCATCCCGGGGCGCGTTGGCGGAAAATAAACGGCGGAAAGTCACGATCCAAAAAAAAAAAAAAAATGAAAAAACTGGAGTAAAAGATAAAACGCAAGCCGGTAACATGTGGCTTCCCTCGGTGTTTAACGAGCAGGCCTTGGAATGTAATCTAAAATATTGGCAATGGATCACCGAGGCTAATTAAGTGAACGACAAAAAATGAACACGAGTGGCGGAGACAAGAGGCTACCGAAATAAATTCCACTGAAAATATCGGTAGACATTCCTTAACGACGTGTCACCTGTGGAACGAGTCGCGACGAGGGGATCATCAGGTCGACCAGGTCTTGCCGGCGACAATTTGTCCCCGACCGAGCACTCGGAGTGTCCGGAGTTAAGCCCATATAGGGACCCTGGGGAACGAGCACTGGGTCCTTACCGGCTATCTCGCCGGCGATAGGTCGGCACATCGGGGCCGGGTCTTAATGATGTTTTACCGGCGGTTAATTAGGGCCCGGTACACGGGTAGCCTTGCGGCCGCTTCCCCGGGACTCCTTATCCGTCCGGCCGCGCCATTGGCCGCTTCAGCGAACGCGAATCGGCGAGTCGGCCACGTTGGAAATTCAATTCCGCGGTCGGCTAATTAGATACGGGGACGTAACGACGATTCCGGTACACGGAGGTCCGCCGCCAATGGGCAGGCCACCCCACTCTCGCCTACCTCCGTCTCGGTCCCACTCACACGGCGACGCATGGGTCCGTCTCTCTCGCACTCGCGCGACGGGCCGCGCGCGGACCCGACCTACGACGATTGGAATGAATTCCTCGCCGGTGTTTTTCCGGATCGATCCCGTTTTTCCGATAGGCGTAATGACAGCGAGCGGGGCCCGGATATCTAAGAGATAATTGGGTTTTACGCCGCGTAAAAGTCCCAGTCCGGGACTAGAGCCGCGGTTATCCCCGCGGACGAGGCATAACCTTTTTCAGAAAGCCCGGCCGGTGATGGCTCGTAAACCGAACGACCTACCGTCCGACGAGGCTGAAAATGGTTTAGCCGGTCGATAAAATCAACCGGATTACGTATTACGCGAATCGGTAATCGGGGCCCTAAGTCCCTGCGAGGCTTTAATAGGGCTTCGAGGTAAGGGGACCTCTCCCTGGAAGGACAGTCCCCGTGCGTAAAAAGATCCGAGGGTCCTTGTAAGGCTCGTAAAGCGCGCCATCGGGGCCCGAAACGGCCTCTATACCTCGAGGGACCTCTGTTCGTTAAAATCGGTGGTCCCGATCTGGCACCTCGAGAGGCCCGCTTGGGCCCGTTGGCCCTCCCGGGCCCCGGGCTCGAGAGCGTGGAAATCCAGGCGGACTACGCCAATGGCGCGCCTTTTCCTCGCTCCCGGGTCGCCACATGTAAACACCGACGACGACACGGACCGATTATCCGCCTACCCTTGTACCGCCTACCTCTCGGCCGCGTCCGGACTCGCCGCGGGGTCGGCCGTATCAGCTCGTGCCGGCCTTAAGCCTCCGGCCGAGCCGTAAGCCACGGCGAGCCACGGCGAGCCGCGCGGACCGGCCGGCCGATTAACGCGAGCGGGCATGCGTGCCGAATAATTACTCGTTTGTCCGCCAGGGCGCGCGGGGAGGCGCGGCGGCCGGCCGGCAATTACTCGGCTCGCGGCCGCCCGGGCGGGCGCGCGGGAGGAGGAGGTCGCGCGGACCGCGGACCCCGCCGTAATGAGCCGACGGATACGCCGATCGTTTATTGCCCCCGAACGCGGCGACTCTCGGCGCGAGTTAACGCGCTTTCGCCCGACAAAGGATCCCCTATCTCTCTTTTCACTTTCGATTCGAGCCGCTCGATCCGATCGACGTTATCGCTCCCGGGAGTCGCTAATCCTTGGACTTTTCGGCGGAGGGCCGGAGGTCGAATTTCCGACGTCTCAAGCGGAACCGCGAGTCGCGTCCTCGTCCGTCATCGTCGGCCGATAATGCCGGCGGGCAATTTCCCGCGGGGTACCTGCCCCGCAATGGATCGGCCCGCGTAATGGTTACGTACTCCCCGCGCAATCGGAGTTATCTCGGGAAAGGATTTCGCTGCTTTTAAGGCAGGTCAGGGGAGGCTGCCTCCGAGTCCGCGGCGGTTTATCGGTCCGTTAACGTCGATCGCGCCGGCGAAACGATCGCTAACGGGCCGATAAAGTTACGGACACGACGGCGGCTTCTTGCCGTCCGGCACTGGCTTTGTTCCCGGGTCTCGCCGAGTCGCTCCTTCCCCGACCGCCGGAGTCGGGCCCGGGTAATCAGCCGGGGCGATTGCCGCTCGGCCAATGGGCCGCATTCCGCGTGCACTCCGGTCACGACGCGGATATTCCGCCCGCGACGCCCGTTCCAATTAACCCTGTGAATGTCGGTGAAAAAAAAAAAAAAAAAAACAGTTGAGAAATTCCACACACGCGGAGAATTTTGTCGCTCCACCTCGCCAGATCCAAGGGCGACCAAAACCATGGTAATCGCGAACTTGCTCTTAATCTTCCAATAGATGGAAGTAATCGTTATCGTCGCTCTTTCCTGACTCCGCGAGACCACCTCGTGGAGGTCTTGCGTTACCTCTTACGTTTTGCAAGACCAACCTTGTCCTTGTCACCACGCTCGTCGGCAAATCCCGACCCTATCGAGAGCGTCCTCGCGGACTCGGCTTGCGGCGGGAAGAAGCTAACGAGCCTAAACGACCCCCCGGGTCGTTAATGCCGCCAACTGCTTGCACCTAGATGCGCCGCAACGGGCGCTTACGTAAGCCGGCGCACCTACCGGCCGATCCGTCCGCCGTTTAATTAGCCCCTGCAGCCCCGCAGTCCCTTAGCTCCCCGCACTTTTATGGGCGCAACGCGCCCGATTGTTGCCGGCGTCGTTATTATTATCGCGGCCTCGTGAGAAGGGACCAAGAGGGGCGGCTTCAGGGTCGGGGGGTAAAAGAGGGGTCCCGTAAATATCGGGACCGGGCGGCGGTGACTTAATAATACTTCGCTACGTTAGCCTAATGGGGGCTGTCGAGCGTGTAAGCCTACTAATTTACCCGCTTTTTTACCCACACTCGGCTCGACACACACGGCTGCCCGCCCCTCCTCCTCCTGCACTCCCCCTCGTGGCTACCGTGTGCCCGGCGAAAGGCGCAGGTTAATCGAGTGCCCCTGCGGAACGAGCGCAGGACCGATCGGGGTCACCACGGAACTGGATCATCCTGTACGTGGCTGGGTGAACCTGGAATCCAGAATCCCTCGGGAGGATTTTAACATTTTCAAGGACTTTGATTTTATTCCCTGCCAAGGACTACTATCGGAGCATAAGTACTTCCCGCGATTTACACGTGAAAATTAGTGCATCCCACTGCGAGGAGTGAGTTCACCTGTGAATTTCTGAACAGTTCTGTGACGCCGTGTAGGAAGATTGATGCACTTGTGTACGAAATTATAATGTCGGTTTTAATTGGGTGGAGGGTCGGGAGGAGCATCGATTAGCCGGGTGAGTCAATTGCCCGAATTGTTTCCAGGGAGTAACGGCTGGAGGGATGAGGTCCTTTGCGGGAGGTGCGCAAACAGGTGACTGGTCCTGCGCGGAAACCGCGGATGAAGGGGGACCGCCGGAAAATCGGGGAACTTCCGAGGGTCTCCCCATGTTTCCTGCTTTCCACCTTCGCGTTTCCTTTTCTCTCGACCCTGTCTCCGTCCCCGTGCCTCCGCATCGAGTAACGAGAGGATCTCGCGAGCACAATGGCCGCGGTCTCGGGTCGCGGGGGGTATTTTTCCCGAGGGGCCGGAGGGAGCCTTTTCCCTCTTATTTGACTATTTTCCTGAAAGACCGAGAGAGGGAAGTTAAGGAGGAGTCGTATAGGAGAGGAGACGTCTGGAAGTAACGAGAGAGGTCCTTGGAAGAGAAAGGGGGGAGCCGGGAGGGGAAGTCGAGCCCGATTCGTTCGACGAGTCGAATAATCGAGTCGTCGTCAACGGCCGGAAGTCGCGGATCCGAATGGGAACGGCGGAATCGAAATTCGATACGCGCGCGGCCCGAGGGAGGAGAGTCCTGCGCGCATAAGCGGAGGAACGCGGAGATAGCGACCTAAGACTCGGTCGATAAGGCGGGGGCCGAAAGGCGCGGAGAGGAGGAAAGAAGAAAAAAAGGGAGAGAGAGAGAGAGAGGGAGGAGGGAAAGAGGAAACGGAGTCAAACGACCTGCGCGTTTACAACGGACTTTATTGCCTCGACTACGTCGAGGGTGCCGGGCTCTCTCTTTGTCTCTCCTTTTCCGGGGCCGCCTTTCGAGGGATGCGCCACCCCCCCCCCCCTTCTCCGAGACAAAAAGTCGTACAGCGAACGACAACGGGAGGGTTCATCGACAGATCTCGAGGTGCGGCCTTTTCGCCCGCAGTTCGTTATCGAGACACGACCGCGAGCAGCGCGAAAGAGACGCGGTTAGCGAAACGCCCTGGGACCGCGATGGGGCTCTTGATATCGATTCGCAAATATCGCGGCGGGGAAATTTTCCGGGCAGATCCAACGAGCCGCGACCTTAAAGCAGGGACCGAGGAAGCGACAAAGGAATTCGACGGACTCGAACGGTGGGTTTACAAGGAAGCTTATTGCCTCCTCCTGGAGGATCCCGTCCCTCTCCACTGGTCTTTGAGCGAAGGGTTCCTCTTTGTATGCAAAAAGTCGCGGTGCAAGGATGCATCCTCCTCGAGAAGCCAAGATGGAGGGGAGTAATTATCGCGCGCACCTTGGCGCGGCCGCTGGCGGTCCTTCCAGCCGGATTGCGGCCTTGCGGCCGTTCCGTCTCCTGGCAGTCGATCGGCGGAACGGAGATCTTCGATTCCGTCACCGGTTTTCTTCCCCGGGACTCCAGCGTCGGTGGGAACCACGGCCGGGATCGCAGATCGCAGCGGGGCGTTACGTCCGGCCGGACCCTCTCACATGGGGCACGGTTTCTCGCGCCGCCGTCACCGGTTATTATCGACCCATCGATCGCCCGCGGTTACCGGAATATCGGATTTGAAGCGCGTCGCGGGTTTTTAATCGCGTCGCCCGGTAGTCCGATGATAGGAGCGCGATAGAAAGCGCCCGGCGGACCGATCGCGATTTTAAAACCCACCCGCTCCGGGAACGGGAACGGTGGTGCTGCTATCACGGCGCTATCGGAGATACGGCGAGGAGACTCGGTAATTGGGAGCCGGTGGCTCGGTACTCGGATTTCGCGAACCGTATCTATACCATTTTGCATGGGCCATGGTAATTAAGGAAGATGGAGTTTTCGAGGGTCCGACACCTGCTAACCCTGTTCGCGAATGGCACCTTCGGCAGAATGTCGGTTTTGTAATTGGGAGTCGATGGTGTACTGAAATTTTACGAGCCGCCTCCGTGGCGTAGTTTTTAACGATAAATCCGACCCGTGACGATCTACCTTGATACATCCGGACCTATGGCAGGGGGGAGATGTAGAAACTCCCGGGGGCGCAAAGTAAGACGTAAATTCCCGGGGACTCCGATTTCAGGAAGGCTGTTGTCACGACCCGCTCGAGCGAGGGGCCGGAGCGAGATGAGTTTCGAAACGGTTTTCGCGAGACCGCGAGATCGAGGTCGGCGTTTTTCGCGGAAGCCGCGCTCCACTTCTCGCCGCCCCTGCCCCTGCGGCGCTCTCGAATTTCCGGGGGAAGGAGCGCGGAGGCGGGGGCGGGAGCTGGCGAGGCGTCGCGGCGCAAAAAGCGACCTCGTAATTCCGAGCGTAATGCCCGCGCGGCGCGGAATCCCCGCGAATTACGCGCGCCGAGCCGAGTACCGAGCGTTTTCCCGCGGGTACGTGCCGGTGCGCGGCCGTACGTGCGGCTACGCGGAATCTACGTGCGCGACCACCTTTCCGCGGCGCCACCCTTGCGTTTTCCGGGCCCCTAAGAAGCGGGCCTCGCATCCCTTTGACGGTGCGTCCCGACCGCGGACATCTCGGCTTGCCGTTGGCCGTTCTACCCGCGCGGATTCCGCGACGTTTAATTTTTAAGCGCGGCGGTAATAATGGTCGACCGGACCGCGGGAAATGGAATTTTTTGCGCTCTCGGAGGAAAACGGGAAAAGGGATGAAAAACTACATTTCCGCCGATCGGGACCGTCCGGGAACGTCGGCCGGAGCACGTTCCGGCCCGCGGATGCGGAACTCGCAGTCTACGGGCGACCGCGAGAACGACGCCGACGGGAATCCGCGGAGTCCGCGTTTTCCGGGCGCGGCGACGTCTGCGGGTCGGGTGGGCTCGGGTGGACTCGGGCAACCTCGGCTCGCTCCACACTTATACGCCGGAGTTATTACTCGGCGGTTTATTTTACCGATGACGAGGGTCTCTACAGATTAGAGCCAAATCAATATTGGGCAGCGAAGCGGGGCTTTTATCGGCGCTTAAAGAAATCCCCGTCCTCCTTGGCCGCGGCGGCCCGCGAGGGATGGCCCGCGGCGCGGCGGAGAAGGGTCCGAGCGGTGGCGCGTTGAGGTTAGGATCGCGAGGGCCGCGCACCGCGAGGGGCTCCTTCCATTCGGCCAACTTGCCGGACTTCTGCCGGCCGGGATTTACGGATTACGGCGCTGCCTCCCGGCCGTGAGTGCGAGCAAGACGCGAATGGGGCGCGCCGCGGGAGCGAGAGAGAGGCCGCTACTCGGCAGTCCGCGCGGACTCGGTTCCGGCGCTCGCGGGCGGACCAATCGGGCCGCGCCGTCGCGACGCCCCGACCAACCGGCGCGTCCGCCCTCTTTATTATCGCCCGGGAAAGAAATGACTGTTTATAAATAATTAGAGACGTTTTAATTAACCCTCCAGACGTTTGGCCCGGGGCATTACACACGTAGCCGGTTTTTATCAACGCCGCCGGCGGGTCCGGTTATTTGTAAAGCTAAACTATCGATCGGTAACGATCGTTAAGTCGACCGCTCCAATTTCACCGGGGTATGTATGCGCGTTACCTCGCGACGGTCACCGCTCGGTAATCCGTTTCTCCCTCTCGCTCTTTCGTCCCCCTCAACCCGCGCCGCTTAATATACCGCGATACGACTGGTCAGCTGAACCTTCAACTTCAGCGCGTTATTAACGTCTGAGTCAGACGCACTTTTCATGCAAGATTGCGGCGCACATTCCGCCCCATTACCGACTGATAAATTGAGTTAGACCGAAGAATTGCGCCTGATTCGCTCCCGCTATCGCGCGGCTCTCTCTCTCTCCCTCCCACCGCTTCTGACTCCCTCTCGCTCTCCGGGACGTGATGTACTTGAGCGAGGAGAAATAATAGTAAACGCCTTGCCGTATTAACTCAAGATTTCCCGAGATTACCGCCACTCGAAATTGTACCGCCGGTAATTGCCTATGATTGTATTATATAGTTTTACCGCCATCGCACACGGGCAGCGTCGCGCGTTACGTGCACGCAGGTGACGCTCGAGCGTACGTCGCGATTTTTCCGCATCTCAGGAAGGCAACGCCGCGGTGTGCGTTAACCCCGCGCGGCGATAAGGCCGCGCCGTGTGTAATGACCCGCGATGGAAAATAATTCACCGGCCCCGCGCCGGGAAAATATCCGAGCGGGGTTTCGTTATTTTATGCGCGCATTGGAAAATTGTTACGCCGTGTCACGGCTGGGAGGCAATCGCTGCCCGGCATTAATAAATGACTTTTTTCTCCCCTCCCCTTTTCCCCGCCCGAGGGTGGGTTTCGATTCCGGGTGCATTAACATTTAATAACGACTCTTTCCTTCTTTTTTTTTTATTCTTTATTCCCAGCCCGTTAATTATCCTTCTGCCGAGCGCCCGCCGCGCGGGGAAAATAACGCAACTATCGCAAATAGCGCAATTTGCGTTAGTTGACTGGTTTACTTCCACGCGACTCTTCCCATATGGCAGGATTCGAATTGTCCAATTAGGATCCGAGTTTTCCGGCCTACAGGGGTTTTTCCAATTAAGCCGCGTTTCGGCGCTCCCGATTGATCCGCGCGTTGGGCCTCGTGCAGGTCGCGGATGGGTCGCTCCCTCATTCGCGCTCCGGCGCTCGGCCGCGACGGACGCGCCCTTACGTCGCGCCCATCTCGCGGCCGTTCCGAGCGAACGGGCCGCTGCAGCGACGATTCCCGGGCCTGGAAAGAACGGGAATCGATGGCGCGGCCCGATCCACCCCGTCGCGGACTTCGCCGTGGAAAAGGCGGCTGGCCGGACCAGCTCGCTCGTCCAATTACACGGATCGCCATTCGAAGCACGCCCTGCAGTCACGTTCGTTCCGCGCCAACGGCTTAGAGCGTTTCCTAACCCAGCGAGCGGACCCAACGACGGCGCATCGCGATACGCGACCGACCGATTCCACGTTTCCTCCGGCTTTCCTTTTTATCGATTGTCCCGGCCGGAGCGGCCACTTCTTCTGAAAATTCCCCACGGCGGAACAAAGGGCCGCTAATGGAACTGCACAAAGCTGGCGACAACGAGAGGACCTGTCTCTCTCTTTCTCCTCGGGCTCCCTTTTTACAACGATCGCGGGGTTGACGCAATCTGGAGAAAAACGAGGCGTCGATGTTGCCGATGCGGAGTCTCTTACAGGTGAGTAATGGATTGCACGGGGTGCAGTGGCGGTGGGACAGGGAGTCGGAGGTTTGGTAGGAGGTGCAGGAGGAAAGGGGCTCGACCAGCGAGCGGGTTAATTTTTCGTCGCCGGAGATAACGCTCCCAGGTCCGCGAGGATGGCCCGGGCGTTCGTGCGTACGCGCGGTGGGCCGTCTTGATTAATCGGGCCATCCTCGCCGATCTTACCCCGTATATACAATCTTCGGGAGAGCCATTATTAAAGACCGCGTAGACGGCCGCGACTAATTAACGTTAAACTCCCGGACACGTTCGCGTAATTATTCCATGCATAAAATTAGGCCAAAACGGCGCGTTTCTTCCCTTCGCGCCGGGAAGGACCCGCGACTTTACTATCCGGCTTGGACGCGTAACTTGCAATATATCGAAACGAGGCAATTAAGGCCCTGATTGAATGAAAACGTGCCGTCCCTCGAGGGACGAAGAAATCCCGCGAGGTTGCAAAAAATCGGTGAGTAACATCGCAGTCGGGAGAAAAAACGGAGGTAGGGGAAAATTACTAAATGCGTGGGAGTGACATAACGGAACGGAAATATACATGGGGTTGGGTGGGTGACCAGGACCAGTTCGACACCTTGCTCCCATTATGGGGATAGGTTTTTCGTACAGGGGAGAATTTCACGCGTCGTAATTTGGGAGGATTCGACGCTGGGCCCGAGATGGAGAGCGCATGCGCGAGCCTCGACGCGAGAGGAATACCAGGCTCGGGATTGGCGGATGGACGAGGTGGAGGAGCAAAGGGGCCCCGAGGATCCCGAAGGCGCGCGTCTGGTCGTCGACTCCCGGAGGCCCGCAAGAATGGCACGGTACGAATTCCGTTTCCGGTCGAGCGGTTCCGCGAAATGATTTATTATGCCGCCGAGCGTGGAGCCGAGCCGAGCGGAGCGTGACCCGGGACTATGAATCGGCCCTAAAGATCGGCGCTGACGGAAAAGTATTGTTTTCTTTATGGCCGGACCGGCCGGCCCGGGAAGCTGAATCGGGCGGACCGTGGAGCGGGTAATTATGGGCGAGGCCGACCATAACCTCTTCCCGAACTAAGTACAATGGCCGTGGCCATCGTACCGATCGGCGATCGCCGGCTAGAGTACGCGCGAGTACGTGCCGGCGATCCCTCCGATTGTTTGGCACGGTAACGCACGAATTAGCATCCATTAGTCGCCGTCCCCCCTTTTTTTTCTCTCCCCCCCCCGGATTTTTTGCCACCCTTCCCCTGCCCGGAATCGCCGCGTCGGATTCCGTCGAGCGGGTAATGCTTCTAATTGTTTGCCCGGTGACGCGGGAATTACCGTCGGATAAGCTTGTCCGCTATCTCGCTTTTGCTTCTGGTCTCTCTTGCTTTTTTTCTTTTCGACGTTCTTGCATTTTTATGTTTTTCTGCCCCTTTCAGATCGGTCGCGCCATTACGAGTGCATTCATTAAATCGGCCGGTTATCGCCGTTGTGTCGAGCGTGACCTCTCGCACGGCGGGACACAATGGCCGGCGATCGCATTCGTCACGGGGATTCCTCACGGCGCGTGCAGTCGCGCGAATGCAGCCTCGGCTGGTGCAACGGAGACGCGATTCGCGGTCGCTTTCGCGTCTTCGACTCGGAGCCGATTATTCCGGGCGGCGATGGCCCTTTTTGCGCGGCGCGGCCGATTCCCCGATACCGCCCGGCAAAAACGGGGAGTCCCTTTGTTGGGACCGCGGATCGACCGACGATTTCCCGCTCGGCTCGCCCGGAATTAATACGGCTAAGTATCGATCGGTCGCGGCAAGGAGCTCGGATCAAAGCGCGGTCTCTTGACTCTTCGGGTGAAAGGGATCGCGTTTCACCGAGCCAGGCGCATCCGGCCGCGTTTTAACGTCGGTACTCTAGGACCGCGGTTAGCCGAAAATCTTGGCGAATGCTTAACGAGAATTCCGGCGAATGCGATCGAAAATCAATCTTCAAGGCGAGGAGGAATTAAAAGCGACGCTTCGTTCCGCCGCGCTCTTGGCTTGCACAAGAGTGGCAACTAATGACTCGCCTCGATCGCCGGGGCGCAATAACGAGGTCTTACGTCGTAATATTCCGATATAAATTTCTACGAGCGGCCGGTGCCAATGTTAATGCGCCATTATATAGCCGGTGGCGTCGCGACCATGATTTGCAAGGCGAAATGAACCGTCGAGAGTCGAATTTGCCATTCATCTTACGACCCGGCGCTCCGGTTCGACCGCAATTATTGCCGCCGCGGCGCGCCTAGCCTGCATTCCCCCGGGTACGGCTCTATCCGCGCCGATCGACCGCCGATTTCGCCGTTCCCGTCCTCCTGGGGCGAAAATCCTAGAGGGAATAATCATCGAGCCCCTTCTTGGGAACAAGTTTTGTCCCGGAGTATTTCACGCCAACTCGAGTTTTCGGGGGATAATCGGCCTCGCGAGGTGCGAAGTCGCGTTCCGCTCTAGTAGGACGCGGCGGCCCGCGCATATCGTTACCGCGACGGCGCCAGTCGAGCTCGTTACACGGCCGCGTTTGCCCGGACACATCCACGGCCTCCACACGAGAGATTAAATGGAGGTTATGTTCGGCAGGACGACGGACTAGGGGGGCCGGACTTCTCAATGAGTTCATAAATTGAAGGGATTCTCCCTGGGCGGGGGGACACCCCCTTCAACCACTCTCGAGCCCCCGCGAACCCGGTAGAACCTGGTGTTTGGAGAGACGGGGGTCGTCGTGCTCGTCGACGGGGAAAAATAACGGACACGCTTTTTCCGCCCCCAATACCCCTTTGCGACCGTCGCGATTCCCGGCTTCGTTTTGTCGACTCCCGAGCGATTCTTCCCAAGCCCCCGAGAGGGAGATGGGGGATGGGAAGAACTTAAAGTCGGATTTAACGAGACAGAAGGCGCCGGGGTATTCTTGTCTTGGGGTGCGGAAACCGCACCGGTACAGTGCACGTCAATAATCCCCCTTGGGTTTGCCCTTCCTCCCCTCGCATCCACTGATGATCCGATCCAATGTGTCTTATTCCCTTTTCAATTCCTTCGAGATCGCGCGAAAGATGGCGTTTCCGGGGCGGTGTAATGCTATCAGAGGGGGAACGGGGCCGGGTCGTAAGTTCTCCGGTGTCTGGGAAACGTCCGCGTTTAACGAGCACGTGCGTCGAGCGCCAACGGGGGTCTCGATTTCCCGGATATCGCCGAGGGGAATTTTATCACGGAGCTCGCCGGTCACGTGGGCGCGGCAATCAGACTTTCAGCCGGCGCGCTCATCGCGGCCGGAAGTGACTCACGGTGTCTGAAAACCGACGGCGAGACGCCTAATCACCTCGACGGCCGGCATCCACGAGTGAAGGAGAAAAAAAGTCCAAGGATCGTAGGGGGACGGCCTTTCACAGAAGGGTGATTACTTTCTTAATCGTCAATGAGGGTCTTGGACGCGTTTTGCACCTTGTTAAGAACTTTGCGGGATCGTGTATTGGTGGGATAGATTGGGCCCACTATTTCTCGAATGGACCCAAGAAATTGCGAGCATGGGATTCTTTCACGTGGGCTATTTAGCCTTCGTTGTACAAGGCCCAAATGTCGGGACTGTACCGGATAGTTGGTGTTCTCGGGGGAGAGGCTTTGCCTGGCCTGGGACGGAAACGAAATTCGACTAAACATGGGAAAAGCATGAGGAGTTCGGAACAACAAGCCGGGGCAACCTGCGATATCCTTGGAGGTTAACGGGGACTCCCGGGGCCCTCGGGTCCTGCCGGTCGTAAATTGGAGGGCCCTAGTGCGAGCGCGACCCGGGCCCCTCCGCCCCTCGGCCGGTATGGAAGAAACCTGAAACAGGATACAGGTACTCCGGATTGTTGATCGGGTTCTCCGTCCGGGCGATTTATTATCCATCGCCGACCCTAGACGCTGTTTTTCCCTCGTAAAGAGGAGGAAGAGGAAGAAGAGGATATCGCCCGAGTAGGCAGGGACAGGAAGAGGGAAGAGAGGACGAGCCAAGAGATCGTTGCCGGGCCGGAGGAACGAGCAATTGGCAGCGACAGCTATCCCTGCCGTACAGTCTGCCGAGAAACTTTCGTTCCTCCGGTCCCGAACCCAGGAAAATTCCGGAAAAACGGCACGCCGACCCCCCGTCGATTTTTCCCGAATTTCATTTCAAGGCCTCCTTAATATACCACCCGGCGACTGATCAACCGTTCGATTTTTCAGGGCCTGGTTCAAAGGAAGCCTCGAGAGGCTCTCCTCGCTCCAGGATCAAGGAGGACGAATCGGCCCCGTGGACGAGACTCGACGCAGGGACGAGAGGGCCTCGGGGACCACTCCACGGGGGTGAAATGCAAATTCGTCAGGACCGAGCCGCTCGACTTGGAATATGAATACATATCGCGAATCGGGGGAGGAGTCGAGGATGCGTGTTGCGACATATCCGTATCCAGGACTGCCAACTGTCGGAGTGACCGACGACTCGACGAGCCCAGACCGAAGTAACGCTCCGGCACTTACTTCACACCCTCCGTACTTCGCCTCAGGCGGTGAGTTACCGATAACGTTCTCTTGTCACACACTAACCGCTCGATCTCGCCCGACCCTAGATGACCGGAGCACTCGTGAAAACGACGAGCGCAACAATCGAATCGTAACGTGGGCACTCACGGTCAGCTTAGTTATCTAGGGTTAACGCTTCCCATTGTTCGTAATACTTTTAACGATCCGGCCCCTCGGTGCCGCGGGATTTATCATTCGGTTATCAATCGCAGCGGCCGTGTCGGGGCGGTTTAACGCGCGGTCGAACGACCGGCGGCATCTCGGCGCGATGCGTCGGTCGACGTCATAATCGGGGCGGCGGGAGCGCAGCGTTCTAGCTGGGGCCCCGGCAAGTGCACGAGAGGGGGCAGAAGGGGGGGCCTGGCCACGTAACGCACTCTCTCGGTCCTCGGTGGCTGCTTATTGCCGTTACAGGGCCGGGGCGCGCTCGTCTCCCATTGTCACGTTGTAGGGCCCTCGCCGCGCGAGCATCGAAGAGCCCTCGACATTATGTGCGCAGCGGGGGGGTGGGAGGTTCGGAAGGGGGGCAGGCCACTCGACGGTCCGTTTGCTCGGAAAAAATTCATTCCCTCGTCCCCTGCCTCCACCCGAAGGGAGGCCCGCGAGTGTCCGACTCTCCATTTGTTTACGACAGAATTCTTCACGCGAGATTCCCGATTTTTATCCCCCTTCTCCCCCTCCATCGACTGCAATTTTAAAACGATCCCACCCTCCCGAGGAGGCGAACCAACTTCGACACGTACTCCTCGGAACACCCCCGAGGATGGTCGGGGGAATTGCATTTACCGCGCCGAGCCGGCCGCCATCTTGTTCGCTCACGTGATATCCTTGCTTACCCCGACGAGCCCCGAGCCACTCTAGGGTGCTCGGCAGGGCGCGCCCGGGTGCGCCTGACTGCGCCCCGATTCCCCATAAACTCGGCGAAAGTCCGGCCCTGGCTGCCTCGTGAGGGCCACTCGGGCTCGAGGATCGAGTACTCGGGCACGCGGAGATGTGTTCGGCGGTCGCCTCTTCGTGTCTAGCGTACACGTGGCCCGCCGGCTAGGCCGGGTGGGGTAGGTCGCGCTACCCGCCGGTACGCCAATACGCCGATACGCCAGGACGTCGGTACGGCAGCACGCCGTCGTACCGGCACGGCTTAAGTGCGCCGTAAGCGCGGGATCGTATACCACGGGGGCGAGTCGGTGTGCGGGCTCGCGCCCACGTGTGCACCCACACCTACTGAGACGAGCGACTGTAAAGACGCCTACGATAGGGGTCGAGGGTGGTGGAGAGGGGGTGTAGGGGGAAGGGGGAGTGCTCGCTTCCTCGCGAGGGTTGCTTAATTAGGATTTAGTTAGATGGGAGTTGGCGGCATCCACCCAGCGCGCCGTACCGCCGGTGTTAACCGTACAAGATTATACCTAGATAAACTAATTAGGTATCTAAGATCCGCGAATGTGTGTACAGTCCGCTCGAGCGATGGTTCGATCACGCGAACCCCTCCCCACCGCCACCACCACCCCCCGGGTGGGTTGGGGGAATTTACGAAAGTTTAACAGCCGCTCTATCCTGCCAATTAGTCGCGACGCGCCATCGGGGAGCGGTCGCATCGGGGGGGTGCGCGTCGGTTTCTCGGCTCGCCTCCCCTCGAGGGAAACTTTCACCGGGATCTTCGACGCACTTATATCCTGATGGTTTTTCGTTTTCATTTTTTTTTTTCTTTTTTATTTCCTTCTTCTCGGGTACTCATCGGGGATGCAAACTCCACGGTCAGGGATCGGCTTCGACGGCGAGATAGGACCGGATGATAGGTCTTCCTGGATACGAGTATCTCCCCATTCGCGCCTCATTCTGTACGCGGGGGTGGGACGCGGTGATTAAGGAGGGTGAAACGAGGGAATAATTGCGAGTCACGCGACCATTAAGGGGACCCTCTCGAGGGGGCGTCGAAACGATCCGGGGGGATGAGTTTCTTGTATCCCGCCGCGGGTGGCACGTTTTTCCACCCTTCTTTTCCGCGCCCCCCGTCCTCCTCCTCGTTCTCCCCCTCGCCGCGGAGCTCGAAAAAGTGCGGAAGCGAGCAAGGGGGAGCGGGATGACGTCGAGGACGGAGGTTTCCGGAGGGTGGCTGTCACGCCTCGGAACACACAGGCCGATGAAAAGCCGAGCCGAACCGAGCCGAGCCGAGCCAGGCCGAGTCGACCCACCCCTCGAGTCTTTTCCGCAATGCTCGCTTCGCGACAGCTCCCGCGTGACTCGGAGTATCAATCTCACCCCCCTCCTGCCCCGGGCCCCCCATCACCCCCTGGAACTCCGTGTTGCCACTTCATTACCCTGCCGAGGCCGGTCGAGGGTGGAGGTACAGTCCGGGGTGGAAACGCTTCCCCTTCGATCTCTCCCCCTGAACTCAGAGCCGCGAATTCGTTCAACTTCTCCCGATTCCGGCGATACGGCCGATTCGCCATTTAAACGGATAAACTTATTCCGGGCGAAGTCGCGCCCTCCACCCTCCGGGATTTTCGCCCTCTTTTTCCAAGCGGAACGACGGCGAAATATAAATTCCACCTCTCGTCCCCTTTCTGGGTGAGGACGAGGTGGGAGGGAATCGCCGCAGGCCCTCGCGCGATAAGCCACGCGAGGTCGCGTTCTGACCCCCCCATCCTCCTCCTCCCTTCTAGCCGAACCAGAACCCGGAGGGTAGGTTAGGGTTCCATAAAATTCATAGGGCTGTCGGCTACGTGCTCGACACGCACTCCTGGCCCGCCGAGAGGAGGGAGCACGCGCGTGTACCCGCGCTCTCGCCGGAAGGGGTCGCGCCTATGAGAGGGTACACGCGGATACAAAGTGCAAAATGGAGGTGTCGGGGGATCGCTTTCGCGGCGAGGGACCAGGCCGCCCTCCGGGACGGTCTCGGGCTGCGACCGAGCGCGGTCGCGTATATCCATTACCCCCTCGTTCCTCGCGTTCCTGGTTCGACTCGCCCCATCCCCCAGGAATCGCCGGAATCGGGCACTCCCCCCCCCTCACTCCTTCCTTCCTGTTCACGCGTGGTCCGCCACCCCGTGCGGGTTCACGCTTGTCGCATTAAGCGCCGGGAATGGAATCTCGTTAATCGACTGCCGGGATGCTAGCCGGGGGGGCCGACCCTCCTTTCCTCGAGTCCGGGGATCCACGGACCTCGAGGTTAAACCGTCCCCTCGTCGGGTGTTGGAAAACGAGCCTACATGCATTGAGCCCGTGAGCTGATTTTTCCTTACCCTCAAATTACACGACTTTGGAGACCCCTTTTTTTATATCGAACATCGGGATTAATTGAAACGTGGCATATTAGGGTATGTTATAATTACTCGTGTGGAGGGGTGGAGAAGGAGCGATTTAGGGAAGCGGGGCCCGGAAGTATCTGAACTCGGAGGAGGACGAGGAGTCGAGGGGACCCGTCGACGTAGCCGAAGAAGAGTCCCGCGTCGCCGGATACCCACGAGGACGGATACCCACTCGACGCCTCCGCGACACCGTGTTCGACGGGAGGGCGGGTCGCGGGGTCCGGCGACTCGTCGGCGGGGGCTGACCGGGGGCCGGGGGTAACACGGGATCGCGTGTCGGACACGCGCACTGCCACTCTCGCCGGATGTCGGCCGAGGGTCGGCGTAATAGGGCCGCCCTGGTGCTCCGGCACCCCCGACCGTGATTGTATCAACAGCCTCCAGTCGGGCTCCATCCGGACTGGCCTCGCGAATCCGACTTCTTCGACGGTCTCGACTCGATCGCCCTTTTCAGTCGTAGGTGCTAACGAGGGGCCCGGAGGGGGGCCGCAGGAGAGAAAAGCCGCGCATTAGCACGCGCTCTCGGGTACACTCGCGCGATGTCGGATAGCGGTCTCGCTAATGTCAAACAACCGCCGTCTCCCCGTCGACCGTTGAAGCCCCTCTCGAAAGCGGGTCTTAAAGTGCGAACGACGGCTCGCTATTAGCGCCGCCAAGAATCGCGGGCCCTAATGGCCGACCGGTGGAACGGGCACGAGAGAGAGGGAACGAGGCCCCCCCGGGGGGGAGCGAGCGAGACGCAGATAGGGGGACGTTAACGCGTTGAATCAATCCGCGACGAGCGACAAGCGCGACCATAATGTCCGGCGGGTTTGCTTTAATCGTTACATACAAATCGCCCCCCCTCGAGTCCTCCCTTTGGCCCCTAACACCCCTCTCGCTTCCTCTCGGTCTATGTCTTCTATCGCCATCGCGCCGAATTTGCATGACATGCTCGACGACACGCCGGCGCGGCACCGTTGCTGATTGCGAATTAACATAACTGCCGGCGATTATTGGCAAATTGATACGGCTGTGTTCGCGGCCGTGAAACCGCGCGCGGGCCGCATCTCGATAAGGAGATCCCAGGGGGCGACGACGCCCCCCTTGGGGGGTGCCAGGGCTCGCGTTACCCCTCCCCTTCCCGTCACTCCGGGAATGGAAACCCTGCATCCCTCGGAATCTCTCCAGAGAATGGACTCGGGGACTTCGACGTCTTCTTGAATCCTCCGTCCCGGTCTCTGGGTTTCAACCCCCCTCCCCTTCACCTCCCTGGAACCCCTTCTGCCGCCTCGTAATTTCCAAGGTATTATTCCAAGCACGTCCGACACTGCGCCGGAGACCTTCGGTCCTCATTTACTTTTTATCTCGGTAACGGTGACGACCTCACCCCCGGCCTCAGCCTCTTAACGCCGGGGACTCTCGCTGGAGTCCTGGCTACCCGTTCCGCCGGTAAAGTAGACCCTGGAGGGTGCGACCTAGGTTTGCGACCTCACCCTTATTGGGGCGGGGGCGACGGAGGTGGACCTCCGATTTTCGACCATCCCGGGGGGGGATAGTGGATGATTTGGAATATTTCCACCCTCGAAAGGCTCGTTTCCTCGACCCTTATTCCCTGGGTATCTCTGGGGATCCCGGCGGGTCAAGGCGAGGGGCGGAGGGGGCGAGATCGCGCCTCGCCCTCGGGAGGGTAACGAGATTGCGAGGGTCCTGGAAGTAACACTTAGTCCCTTGCGAAAACCACCCTGGTCCCCCGGAATGGGGCTAGTCTCGAGGGTGGAGGGGCCGGAAGCCGAGGGAAAGATTGCCGGCTTAATCGCACCCTCGCCGTTAAATGCGCGGCCAACCCTTCGCCGTCGACTTTTCGGTCCCCTCGAGAAAGGGCGGTACGAAAAATTGGCGGGATTTCCCATCGATCTTTGATTTCGCGTGACGGGCCCCCGAAAGCAGGGGGACTCCCCGTCCGGGCGGAATCGGTCTCCTCGGGTCGACCGGTTCGATTTGGCAGCGGTTCACAATATCCCCGGTAATTCGAGCGGATCGGGTGGCGGAAACGAGAGAGAGCTCCGCCAGGGGCGGGCGGGCGGAAACGGGCTCGGTTTTCAAATCGACGCTAAACCACCCTTTGCCGCCCGGGCGAATCCTTTCCTCCGCCCCATCGACCTAATGCCGGATGATATTCGCTAATTCGATCAAAGCCCCGCGCCCATCCCGCCCGCCGGCCGGGATGAATGCGAAAACGCGCGTTTCCGCCCGCGAGTGCCCTCCACCGCGCGTCATCGTTGATCCGCCCGCCCGCCCGACCGCCTTGGGTGGCGGGGCTGCAGGGCGGTATAACGGCTATATCTCCGTCTCCCTCGACCGAACCCGCTGAAACTTTCAGTAATTACAGTAATTAGTCCAATTAACGAACTCGCTCGAGCGCCCGCCCCTCCCCGGCCTGACCCCTCGCGCAACCCTTGCACCTACGGTCGAGTCGAGGCGCCTTGCGGAGCTCTTCCACCCTCCTCCACCCCCACCGTCACCTATTCCGCCCACCCCGAGAGGCGACCTCCCGACGCCTCTAAAGTCGAGCGCCGCAGCCGCGATACTCGCCTCCTCTGATTCTCGCACCGCCTAACCGGCGCCTCCACTGAATTCCGCAACGTATGGAGCGATCCGAAAATCCCCCATATTTTTAATATTCACCGTGATCCAGGTAATATAAATGTTTCTAATCGTTAAGTGCTTGAGAAAAATGCAGGTAAATTTAATTGATTAAGTTACAAGTTGATGGGGAACTGGTAGAGGAATTAAGGTACGTGCACACGAGAGGAGGTCGTGTTGGGCGGCCGTTTCGTCTTCGCGTCGGGCGCGGTAACTCGTGTGGGGGCGGCTTAACTCTCGGGCCGTCGTTCGCCGGTCGTAACTCCTGAGCGCACCGGCAGGGGCGCGAGGGGCGCAAGAATGGTGAGAGAATACATTGACGTTATACGACCTTCGAGCTCCCCCCGCGCCTCTGTCGAGAGACTGACTTTACGCCCGCGCGCCTACGTATGCACCCGACTGCGCCGTGCGTAAGTGCATCGCGGTATGTTACGCGCCGGCGATGGATGTGCATAAATGCCCGGGAGTACCTACCGGGTGTTCCGTGCCGGTGGGGTCGTAACGCCGTTATAACGCCGTTAGAGCCTACAAACGACCGCGCGCGCCCTCCACCCGGTATCACCTCTTTGTGAGTTCCTTTTTTTTAAGGGAGATTCCGTGAAATCCAGAGAATACTCGTGATAGCCTCCGATACCGCGATGCCGCACTCCTTAGGGATTAATTTTCATATATAAAGAAAAGGGAAGAAAAATTGTTGACGAAAGTATTAATTTTTAATAACGGATCAAAGATGAATTAGAAAATGGACTCGGCGTCGGGACTTGCGGAACACCCCGTGGGTGGCACTCGGCGGAGGCGCCGCGTGTGTGCGCGCTCTCCGTGATTATGCACCCGGGGGTGCAGCGGGATGCAAGGAGGACGGAAACACGGGGCGAGAGAGCGAGAGCCCGGGCGGGGGTGGAGCGAAGAGGAGGGTCGCATCGCTATTAACACCTCCGCCGGTGACGCGGTGTACTTCAAACAAATTAAGCACGCCCGTAATTATGTTACGGCTCGCGACAACGGCGCCGGCGACGCCGAGGGCGCGACTACGGCGACGGCGATGGCGACGCCGGGAGAGTAGTCGGGTCTCACCCCTATCACGGATGCGATAAATAAGGGTCGGCCAAGGAGGGGGGCCGGTCGCGAGGAAAGCCGTCGACGTCTCGAGTGGTTATCTCTTATCTCCACCCCGTCTCGCCCGACCCCCCTCAGAGGGGATGAAAAGGACTTCCCTGAAATCGAGGAAATCCGTCCTTTTATTCCAATTGGATCCTCAGCCGGCCGGAACTTATTCGGAATTAATAATCGAGCCCGATCGGCGGTACTCGTTCCTCGTATAATGGCCGCGCCTAATCCCCCGGCCGCAAGGGGTAGGAATCGATCGCGGTAATTTCTGTTATCCTCCCGCCTCTCAACCCCTTTCCTTCTCGTTTCATATTTCTTGTTTCCCCATTTCTTACACGCGACGTGTGTGCCCTATAAGCGTATCGAGGGGCCGCGCGTTCTCGGGATTGATTTATGCTCGTAAACACCGAGGAGGGGGCCTCCGCTAGAAACGCTCGGGAGGGTGCGACAGGAAATTCTCCATCGGCTCCGGGGAAATAAGTATCCGGGGTTAACGGCGCCTTTATCGGCCTCGGGTTAACGCGGCTCGGGCGAATAATTTCCGCCGCGCGATTTCCACGCGGCGTTTCCTTTCGGGGGCAGTAAAGCGCGGCCTGGCCGCTTCGCGGGGGGTCTCGTGAAATCTCAATTGGCGCGCCAGACCGACCGGAGACCGTAAACGTGTCCAGGGTGACACACCGGGGCCGTCGTCCGGCATACCGCGACACCGTCGTATAATAATTTATCCGAGTCCCAATTTTGCTCGTTACTTTCCGCGATCCCTCCTTGAACCCTCCTTAAAACGCGTGCGTTCACCCGGAAAGCGTGAATCCCGGGATAGCCACCCTCGACCCCGCAGGGAGGGTCGTTCCTCCGTCGATTTATCCCGCAATCTCGGCGGATGGAATTAATCCGCGAATTGGCTGGACTCGGTTGAGCGAGGGGGAGGGAGAGGGGCCGAGTATTTAAGGTACGGAGAGAGGGAGAGCATCGGCATCGGGATCGGAAATTTAGTAACGTTCGAGTTGGCAAGCCGAGGAGAAGGTGCGGGGCCACTGGCGGCGGACGACTAATATCGCGGAGGCGCCCCAGCCCCCGTGGGTGAGTTGCCCCCGTCCTCCCTTTGCGCCATTGAGCCGGCTCCGCCGGTCCTCCAGCTTGTGCCACGTCCACCCCGGAGTCCCTTAGAGCCCCGGAGTGGCGAGCATCCCTCGTCCTCATTTCGAATTCTTTGAATACGCGTCCCGAGACTGCGGGCATAAGAAATCTGCAAGGCTCGCTCGTATATTTTAATCAGGGCCCCCTTGCCCCCGCCTTGCCCCCGTCCCCATTCTCGCCCGACGCCCGGAGACTTATAAAAAGAGAGAGCGCCGCGCGGTGCGACGCGAGGGAGCGAGAGGGAGCGAGGTTCATCGAGAGGGGTGCGACAAGGACCGAGCGATGGGGCGGGGGCAGGGGGGGAGGGACGGAAAAAAAGAGCTCCCGCCGGATGAAAAGAGCTGAATAACTCCGGGATAAAAGCCGAATAAATCTTTTTATTATCCCGTCCCGTGCCGCTCCGCGCCACATTCACCGCACCTAAACTTCTCCCTCCCGTCCGTCCCCCGCGACTCTTTGCCACCTCGGCGATCGTCCTCTCTCTCTCGCGCTCGCTCGCCTCGTCTCGCCTCCTCTCCCTTGGGTCCTCTATTCTTCGCGTGTCACCCTCCACCCCCGGTCTACCCCCCAGACTGCTCCTACCACTCGACCGACGACCGTTCTTGCCGACGCGAGTAATCCCTCCGCGATTCGATACCGAGAGAGAGAGAGAGAGAGCGAAAGAGAGAAGGACCCCATTCGCGCCTATCTCGGGTACCTCGTGTTTCACTTGTTCCCCATATCGAATAGACGGGGCGACGGGGGGATAGTTTTCTCGTCCTCCGGTGAGAGCGAGGGTGGCCCGGCCAATCTTGGATCGGGATATAAGTCTCCCCAGGGATGGCGATGGAGCGGGACTCCCCTCGGGGGGACGCGGAGGGGACGACAAATTGGCAAAGTGAGCCGCGGCTTAGGCGGTGCCGGGCGATTGATACTTTGGGGGCTCGGCTATGGGTTTGTCCCGAGTCTGTAAATAGTCTCGGGTAAGCAGCCACTCGGAGCGATTCGTCGGACCGGGTGAAAGTATCCGATGAGGTGACCGAACGGTGAAACGGTGAAACGACAAGGTAATGACGCATCGTCGGAGATCTAAGCCAAGTCCGGAAATCTATCCTCTTTCCCGATCTCGATCGCCCTCGTAGAGGCGTCCGCGCATGCGCGGGGAGGGGGGGGCAAAGGAAGCCGGCACAAAGCGGAAGGCCGTGGCATTAATCATGCGGTGGATATCGGCGCGTTTCATTTAGCAAATTGGCAATAAATGGCGATGGCCGTCGGTCCTAACGGGCCGCGCGGCTCGCCCCGTCTCTCTCGCGCTCCCCGGGATGCGAGTAGGTCAGTCTCGCTCGCACTCGCGGCCGCGGCCCGTTCCTCCGCCCCGTTCTCTCTCTCGCTCGCTTCGCTACTCTCGCCGCCGGCTGTTCTCGACTTCGCCCCCTCCCGTTCCCTCCCCCTCGATGCTACCCACCCCGGGCGTCACCCCTCGACGAATTAAGTTCCGAGGGGAGTGCAGAGTTTATGGGGTTAGGTTACGGTGGCCGATTTCAAGCTTCCCCTCCGGTGCCGAGCCACCCTGCCACCGAGATTGGTATCTACACCTACCCCCCCCCCCCCTCCGACTGGCAACCCTGTTTCCCGCACTCGCGCTCGCACCCTCGTACCCACACTCGGGTCGACCTCCCGACGCACACTCGAGCACAGCACACAAATGCGGCCGTCGTATCCCGGATCCGCGTAGCACGCGATCGTCAAACCCAAAGCCATAAACGTAAACAAGGGTTGTTAGGACAGCCTCCGACCGCGCAGGGCTCTTACAATCAGGCCTAAACATTTTGCACCCTTCGCCAGGGGCTCTCAACCCTTTCGAGGCCCTCCAGCGAGTTCCCCGTCGAAGTACCCCACGCGTAAGACCACCGATACGAGATATCGGACGCTATCCAGGCCCTCGTTGCGACTTCGTCCTGCCATGCCGCTATCAGGTCGCGTCCGACCGATCTTCCGAACCCACGAGCCCCGATCGACGATTTGTCAATCTCGATAGGCGTCGCGAGAGGAGGCGCGGCCCTCCCCGAGGTGGCGCGTCATTCGTCACCGGTGACGCGAAATGACGGGTCATTGGTCGTCGGGCCGGAAGCGACCGATCACCCCCCGTCTGGCAGTTTTCAATCCCGCCCGGGACGGGCGGCGCTGATTTCGAGCGACGTTACTTCCTCCCCCGCGCCACTTCGCCCTCTCTCATTCCCTCGGTGCTCTCGGGCTTAATAAAACATAACCCCCCCAACCCCTCTCTCTTTCTCTCGCAAGATACCGCCCGTTCCTCCCCTCTCTCTCTCTCTCCCTCGTCCTCCGTTCCGCTCGCGAAAATAGCATGCGACACCGAGATGTCGGTAAACTCGGGAGCAAAAAGCCGACCCCTCGAAGGCCCCCTTTAGCCGCGGCTTAATCCAACCCCTGGCGCCGAGTGGGGCCGTGGATGTACTTCCACTCGCGCGACGAGTTTTCTCATCACCCGCCGTTAAGTGCCAACGCCGCGAAACGACGACCTACATTTCCCACGCCACGCCCGGCGTCGTTAAGAAATCGCCCCGACTCGGTCTTTTTGCCGTCCGTTCGCCGCGCGGCAAAAAGCCCACCCCCTCGGGGTGGGGGGAGGCGCACGCTGCGCCAACCATGAATATGTCGCCGTTTCTCCAGTTCTGTCTCTTTCCATCTCGCTCCTCCTTCCCCCGCGGCCCTCGCGCATATTCACGAGGACGTGCATGCCCCCCCCCCCCCCCCGACCTCGACGCTCATCGGCGAAGCCACCGTTACCTCGACGGGCGCATTATTAATCTCGCAACGTTGCCAAGAGGCTGGGAGGCGCAAAGTGTCGAGCCCACGGCGTCATATCCGACACCGGGTTCGCCCGCGAGCGAATCCCCCTGCCTCCTCCCCCCTATCCCCGTATCCCCGTCGCGGAGATCAAAGGACCGACTCGGAGCCTCGTTCCTGAATAGTGCAGTGGTTTTCCGGGCCACGCAGATGAGCGAGCGCCGCTCCCCCCGGGGGATTGGGGGGGTCGGGGGTGCCGAGCCCCGGGAGACCGCAAAGGCCGCGACGGAGACCCTCGAGGGGGGCGAACGTGAAATGACAGAAGTCAGACACCGTTACCCCGTGGGGTGAGGCCGGGGGGAGTAATGGCGCGCCCGGGGTTGCCGTGCCGTGATTCCCGAGGAAAGGGGGCCGGCTGGGATTTTTTCCCCTTTTTTAATTTGGCCACTTTCCCGATAACGAGAAAACGTTGATAGGGCGAGTCGCGGTCGGGGTAGGAGGCGGGGGCGGGGGCGATGGAAAGTCTTCGGCGGTGGAGTTCGCGGGGTGTTGCGTCGGACTTGTCGGACGGGGGTTGGGGTGGATGGGGGAAGCGAAGCTCTATCACTTCCTCTCTCTCCCTCTCTCCGTCTCTCTCGGCCGTCGCGGGCTTTTCGACTCCAACCTACTCTTGTCGACGCGACTCGAGGAGGACCCGGCGGGGAGTATCTCTTTACCGCCGTCGCTGAAACGCGAGGCCTCGGCCTTGGCGGGCTTCCTCGGGGGGAGGGCGCGCCCGCGAGCGCGGCCGCATTATCGGAGATACGTCTCCGTTGAGGCGACGTCGCCGTTTTTGCGGCCGCCTCGAGTTCGAATCCGGCATCGCTGGGGGGAGCTCTCGGGTTTCGCCTTATGTCGGTCGGAGGCCGCGCGCGCGCCGTGTGTATGTGGGTGCACGTGGGTGGGTGCCGCCACCCCCACGATCGCCGCGAATCGGGCCGCGCGCGAGTGTAGGCTATACACCTAGGCATTAACCCGGCGCGCTCCAATTTCCCCAAAACGCGAGTAGTCCCTCTCCCCCGTCGGGGAGGGAGGGAGGAAAGCATTCTTTCCCGCGGGGACGCGCGGCGTCCCGTAAAATCGTCCAAAGCTAACGACCGCCCTCGCCCGTCCGCCATAGCCTTGAAAACTCCCCTTCGGGAGGGCGTCCTCCCTCTCCCTCTCTTTGTCGCTCTTTCTCTCTCGACCATTACGTCGCCCGCCAAATTACTCCCCGGGGGCGCGAGAACGCACCCGGAATTACGGGGCGAGAAAAGTAGAGGAGTCCCATCCGCGACCCCCGACCCTCGCCCTCGACGGCCGCCTCCCCGTAGGGGTCGGGCCGGGTTGGGTCGCGGGTCGTTGCGGGCGATTTCATGGCGACCCGCACTCGTTACTGCCCCGATAAGACCGAGGAGGTTATTCCGGCCGGGGGTATAAAACCCGCCGGTTCGATCTCCCCCCCGGCCAGTCGCGCCGCCGTCGCCGCCGCCGCGGACGGACCGGCGGGGGCGCTCCCGGGGGGCGCGTCCCGAGCGCGAACGGACGCGCTAGAAGCGTCGACCGTTTCGCGCTGGCAAGCGATTCGACTTGCGACGGTAACTTGTCCGGCAGGCGTGACTGCCCCTTCCGGGGGGAGCGGGGGCATCGGGCCCCCCGATTCCCACCGATAATGGCGGTCTAGAGCTCTCGCGTTCCCCTGAATTATAGAGCGCCTCCGCGTCGAGTGCTCGGACTGCGGCGCGGAGGGGCGGCGGGAGGCACTTCGACGCTGCACCCGGGGGTGGTTCGCCCCATCCTCGGAGCTCTCTTCCGTCTTTTCCATTGAAAGTTTTATGCCGCCTCCGCACGACACGACCGACCCGCGGCGAACGTCACCTCTCGCGTATCGAGCGTCGCTGCCGTGCGATATTTTTAACCGTCCCCCTTCCCCTCCCGTCCCCCCCTCCCGTCTACCCTCGTACCACGTTTCCCGGATTTTCCGCGTTTTCCGTTCGCCTCGCGGGAAACGGCGAGTCGTGGAAAAACCCGTCGGCGGAAACGGAGCCGCGGGGAAGGTCCCCGGCGGAACGGTGCTCGAGCGCTCTTCAGATTGGAGCATTGGACCGGGGTGTCGAACGGGGGGAGGGTCGGGGGGTTCGAGGGGGGAGTTGCTCGCTTGCGTCGCGATTATGCTCCCCGAGGGTGCCGCGCTCGCGCATGCATCGCCGCGGCGGATTTACGACGGCTCTTTTCATTCATCCGGTTTACTGCCCCTCAGGTTTATCACCCTCACCTGCCCTGGCGGAGGTGCGAATTTTAAAGGTACCCCCCGGCCCCCCCGGCCGTCGGGTCCTCGGGACGAGAGGGAAGTGGTTCTCGCCCGACTTTCATCGGGAAAATGGAAGAGGTCGATGTCAACGGCCGAGCGGAAGGGAAGAAAAAAATCCTCCAATGGACTCGTCGAAGAGGACGCGGAAGGGTGAGTGTCGTGCATGGCGCGAATCCCCGATCCGACGACGGATATCCTTTTTCCGGCCACCCGAGTCGTCCGGGCGGGAAAGCCCGTCCCGAAACCGCACACTTAATTTGCCTTGCAAAATTCAGTCGACGGGGCGACCGGTCTCGGGTGGTGGAAGGTAGAATGTAGAAGGTGGAAGGTGGAAGGTGGCTGGAGGAGGCAGGGGGGGGGCGGATGGCGGAAAAGCAGCGGCTCGTCGGTAAGGACGGGGACGGGTCGACGGGGAGGAGGAGGGAAGAAAAGTGTGCTTAAAATATTAACGCCCAAGGCGCTCGCAAGGAGGGCCCTTTGTTCCACGGCGCCCGGGCGGGATGGAGGGCCGGGGAAACCGGGGGTGGGCGGGAATCCGAGGGGATGGCGGGGCGCAAACAACCTGCCGCGCAAAATAATATATGAAATATGCACCGCGGTTGTTCCACAGAATTTTCCCCTATAAAAGTTCCCTTCCCCTCTCGGACGGCCGCGGGAAGGGCGGCGGAACGGGACGGAGGGGGCGGGCGGAACGAGGGCGAAGGAGGTGAGCGGAGGGAACGGCGGCCTCGCACCCTCGGGGAGCCGAGCGTCGGGGCGCTAATGAAAAACCTTGAATTTTCCATGAAGGAATTACGCGCTCGTTCGTACACACCCTTGGACTTGGTCGGACGACCTCGCCCCGCGCCCCGCCGCCCCTTCGGAATCCCGCCTTCCGGAATATTCCCTTCGGGAGAGCGCTTTTTACCGGCGACCCTTCGGGCACGGAATCGCCCTTCGAGAGTCACTCCACACCTACCTCGGTAAACCAACCATCCCGTCTTCGCTCATCGTACCGTCCTTCGGGCTTCGCTCCCGCGCCGACTCGCCGGATAATTCGCAAAGGGTGCGATTTTTCCGCGGCCCTACGTCGCAACGGAAGCGACGCTCGAGACGCGTCGCGCTCCCTCCCGCGGCCCGGTCGGAAGTGACCCCGCGGGGCCGGCGGGGTTAGCGCAGCGCCGCGGCCACGTGACCTGCGCGCAGGAAGCGGCGCACGTGGTCAACGGAGGGCGAAACCGCGGCGGGGCCAGGGCGAGGCGAGCATATGGCCGCACACCAGTCAGGGCAAACACCCGGGGGCGGCCGCGACGGGGTCCGCGAGGGGGACGGGGCAGACGTCGGAGCAGGACGAAATATTTGAGTTGCTCGGCAAACACGTAAATGTAAACGCAGTGTTTACCCTCGAGTTTACTTTTCTCCCCCGCCGATCCCCTGACCCCTCGCCCTCCCCGGCTCTACGGAGGCCTCGGCGCTGATGGCGCGGTGGAGGAGGTCGGCAGGAGGGCAGGGCCGCGCGGAGTCGCCTAACCGTCGGGCAAATATTGACCGAGCGGGATATTGCTCCCAATGCTTGTTTGTTTATTTCAATACCTGTGACCGATGGGCCCGGACGGCCGGTCCCGGACTCTTGTACATACGAGGAAACCTATAGGCCTAGATAACCACGAGGACGGGCGCGGCATGAAAGCATTACCCGCGTATCCACGGGAGTACCCCTCGACGGCGATAACGGGCGAGGCGACGGAAAAAGCCCCCCTTCCTTCCTCCATAATTTTTATCGCCTCGACCCCGGAAGTAACCCTCTCCCTCTTCCGGCCTCCCTCCTCGGGTCGACATCTTGAGCGACACCCGAAGTCAAGATTGAGCGCCGCTGCCGGGCACTCGATTACGTCGGTTAGGCGGTCGCGGCTCAATTCTGGCTATGAGGTGGCCAGTCCCCCTTATTCCTCCCCTCGACCCCCCCTCAGCCCTTCGTCTCCCGCCCTGTCGATGCCGTCGTCCTCCTCCCCTCGTCTCCCGCGAATGGCGTGCAAAGCCAATGCCACCTCCCGCCCCCGCCCCTCTCGGCCGGTCCACCGGCAGCGCGAATATACATATATATATATATATATAGATGCATATACATATATACATATATAGATATACGGTATATACCGCGGCCTCGCAGGCGTGTAGCTGGAAGCCACCGGCTCCGTCGGTTCGCGGCACTAAACGTAATTAAACGGATAGTTTCCGCATTAGCCGCGATTGGATAATCATTCATCGATTATCTCGGCCGCGGAAGAAGGGGGTAATGGGGGGCGGAAGGACGAGCCGCAGCCCGGGGGTGACAATGGACCGAGCGCGCTCTCTCGCCTTATCCGACGCGCCGGCTGCGTAACGTGGGTGGCGGTCGAACGCCTCCGCCTATCCGCGGGCGGGATGATTAAAAGGGTCGATAAAAACCGACGACAGATCGCGACCGTCCTCTTTTTTTTTTTTTTTTTCTTCTTTTTCACGTCGGCCGTCGATAAATCCGCGCCCTGGTCTCGTGGTTCCGTATCTGTACATGTGTGTGTACACGTGCGGGCGAATGTGTACGGTACGACGAAACGCGTAATGCAAATAACTGCCGGGCCATTAGGCTCATTGAGAGTCCGCGGTCGGAATCAATTCGGGGCCGAGGCTCGAGAAAGCGAGCCGCCACGGCCAGAGGACAATCGGGGCTAACGAGAATAATATTTCCCAGTCGAGAGGGCGAGAGCGAGAAAGGGAAAGGCAGGGCGAGAGGGAAAGGGAGAGCGCCCCAATGGCCGACTAGTCGGAAGGGAGGCCGGAGCGAGGGGGGAGCGATGCTTGACTCTTTAATCGATCGACAATGAAACCACCGATGGTACCGAGGGGGCGCGGTGACCCTCGAATTAAAGTTTCTTAAGCTGCGCCGAGCCCCCCCTGCCCGACCCTTTGTGCGCCCGTCAGTTGGGGGGGACGAAGGAGTATCGGATTATGGTGTCGGTGGCCCGAGGAGGGGCTCCCCGGGGACCCCGGTCGAACCTCCGTCTTTTTCCACCCTTGGCTCGACTAAGTCGTCCCCGGGCAAACATTCGTCGCGCAACCCTGCCCCCTCCGCCGTAACCTACGTCCACATGGCGAGCCCCCCTAATGCATCGTCGACGCGCTCTCGAGGGGGCTAACGCCCCCGCAGGGCCACGAGCTCTTCCTGGTGCCCGTCGAAATTTTCCTCACCGAAGAGTTTCAGGCCCGAGATATGGTACCTCAATCGTCGTCGATTAGGGCGCGTGAGAAGTCCGCGATAACCGAGTCGAGGAAAAGACGGATAAGTAGGGGGGCCACGGGGGACTCGGCTCGCGTGCACTCTCGCGTGTCGAGCGGGCCGTGCGTGCGAAACGATCTCGCGGCCGGTTACTCGGACGCCCCGGTTAGGGAGATACACTTTACTCAAAGTCCCCCCCCCCCCGCACCCGGAGGGCCCGGGCCGGCAAAGTCAGTGCCCCCCGCCATGAATTATGTAAGGGGCTCGCTCTCCTCGGATCGCACCTCTCTAATTAATTCCCGGTCGAAATTTGCTCGCCGTTCGAATTGGGGCGCCGGGGGAAGGGTCCCCTAATCGTTCGCACCCCACGGAGTTCCCCTCCTCCCCCCGACCGAGACGGGATATCGAATCGTACCGTAGATTAGCGGACGAATTGGTAGACTCAATGAGTCGCACTTTCGCTATGCATCACCTGATCGGGTTACTCCTCGGCGCGTTCGATCGCCTCCTGCCGCCACACGGGAGGGTCCTCGAGGGATCGTCAAGTCGCGGGATTGTCTGCCAAGAGGATTCGCTTGGGGAAGGAGAAAAACAAATAAGAATAAAAAGAGAAGGAATCCAGAAATAACGATCCGCGATTCTACCCCGACACCGCGCTCGAAGACGGCGCTTCCGGGGCGCCGCGACGACCCCCTCGCGTTCTCGCGAGGGTCCCCTCGATCTCGGTAAATTCCCCGGTGACAATGAGATCCAGTATATCGACAGGCCGCGCCTGATATACAGACGCCGGGCGGAAGGGAGCCGCGTTATTATCGCGCACGTTTCCCCCCCGTGTGGGGCTTGAACTTGACTTTGGCGAAGGCTGTACAGTCTAGTGGCTGTCGATACCTCGGCACCACTCGGGCGATTCTCTGCGGGCGGATCGAGTAGACGAGAGCAGCGGGAGAGAGAGCGAGAGGGCGATACACCGAGGTCGGGGGGAAAGAGCGAGAGAAAAACCGCAGAGTGGCGGGCAGAGTAGCGGAGTAGTCCGGGGCGGCAGAAGGGCGCGGGGGGGTCTCTTAATCCGCGGCGTAACGAATTCCCTTCGAATTCCATTATCGTCGCACGCCCCAATTACCGGCGTCGATCCCGGAAATGATTTATCCGCTCTTTGTGCGGCCTTTCCGCCCTCGCCCACGGCCACGCCGGCCACTCGGCGAGGTCAGGTTAGGACAGCCTCCTGCCGAATCGATTATCATTTCCTCGCGTTCCTCCGTTAGGCCGTCTCGCTTTCCGCGACCCCCCCCCCCCCCGGGGGGGCATCGGTGCCACGTGGACGGTGATATCGGGCCGGTCCAATCAGGGTAGTCGCGTCGATAATTACGTGTGTCAGGAATTGTTTAACGCGACGAGAGGACCGGGATCGAGGATTCGAAACGCCGACGAGGACGCATCCGCGGATCGATCGAACGCGGATGAGAATCGAGGCAGGTCCGATAGGAGTCATCGCGTCGGGAATTACTTACCCCGGGAGTCATCCTCGCGAAAGGAAGGGGTTGGAAAATTTAAAGCGCGGACAAGTGCGCATCGCCGCGTCCGCAGGCCGGTCGAACGCGACCGCGCGGGGCGCGGAGTACCTGCGTAGGTATCACCGGGGGTTGAATAATGGCCGCGAGCGAATGGGGGGGGGGGGGGGGAGTGGCGGACACGGGGTGACGATGGCGGAGCGTTCAAATTGAAACGTCAGGAGGCAATAATTACTCGCGGGCGGTGGCGGCGGCGGCGGAAGGGGGGGCAGGGGTTCGGGCACGTCGCTTTTCAAAATGGCGCGGCCAATTACTCCACCCACGTTTCTTTCCAGGGCCGTAGTCAGCCGATGGCCGTTGGGAGAGGCAAAAAGAAGGAGGGAAAAAAAAATAGAGAGAGAGGGAGGAAAAAAAGAATGAGCGAATCCCCGAGGGGCGCGGGCGTGATCGAGAATCACTCCACGGTATCGAACTGCTGGCGGGTCGCCTCCTCCACCCCCCTCTGCCCGACCTCCCAACCGAAATGGCGACGATTGAAAGGGATCCCGAGAGATTGGGAGGGAAACGGCGCGAAACGCGTTTCCGGCTCGCCGAGGAAATCTCGCGTTTCCGCGGTTTTTGCCGCGCCCTCCAGAAGCCGGGGGCGGGCGCGGCGATCGGCCCTCCGCGGGATGAGGGGGGGAGGAGGAGGCGGGGGCGAGGAGATCGGTGACCGCGCCGCGGATTATTTTTCATCCGGGGGTGCCGGGACGGGATCGATCGAGCCTGAGCGCTCGAAACGGCCGCGGGGGCAGCTGGGGGCGGGAGCGAGTCGAAAAAAAGCGCGAAATGGCGGAGGAAAAGCGCGCGCCGCTGGCGGGGGCAGGGGGGAACGGGGCTGGGGGGGGAGGCGGCGGCGGCGGTCGGCGCGTCGCGCGATCATTAATAATATCCCGGTCTGGTATCTCCATTTTACGCCCTGACAATGGACAACTGTGTAACAATAATGTCCGGGCTTCCCGTTACGGCCACGTGACGGGACGCGCGGCGGAGGCGGAGGCGGCGCCGCCGGTGGCGGAGGCAGCCGGCCGTCCGGCCGTCCCGCAGTCAAGTAATGAAATTTGACTGGAAATTAACCACTGGGATACATCCACCCCGGCGCCCTTGCGCCCCCCAACCCCCCGGCCCGGGGCGCCGATGGCCGTGCGCGCGCACCCGGAGTCGCGGGCCCGGGACCCGCGTACAGATATTACGAGACCCGAGGCATCATCGGGGAAAATAATGGCCGAGCGTTTCGCGATAACGATGAGTTAGCATCGCGCCCGCCCGCGTGTGCGTGCGCGGCCGCCGCGTGGGTTGCGCGCGCACGCGAGCGGGCGCCCCCTCTGTCACTCTCTCTCTCCCCGCGCCGTAACCTGTTTGCTATCCGAGCCCGATGTCGGCCGGATAACCTAGACCGTAGGCCGATACGCGCCCCCGGCGCGACCGGGGGAGACGTTTCGCGACACCGCCCGGGAGCGAATAAATTCCGACCCCGGGACCCTCGGGGACGACTTCGGCCCGGAACTCGACTCCGACGCGCCCTCCCGAATCGACTTCGGGCCTCGCTCTCGTGAAGTGCCTCTTGGGCCCCTCGAGAGGACGCGTCTCGAGAATCCGAGTGGGATGCACACGCGAGATAGGCGTGGAATTTAAAACTCTCGATTCGGGGTCCGTATCCGGGGAGGAGGGGGAACCGTCGAAGCCCAGGACCGTCGTTAGGACCTCTCGTTCCCTCCGGAGAGGGAACTGGCCAATTGGAGAAGGGGGCCTGGGGGGTGGGGGAAAAAGGTCGAGTTTCGTTTATCGGGAATTCCGGAGTCCTTGGGGCTTTTAACGTTTAACGAGGTCGAAGCGGCCCGTAACGGGTCCGGCTTTGTTCGTACGACCAGGTACAAAGTGAGTGAATAGTTAAACCCGGATGAAAGAGGCTGCCACCCGTTAAGGTACACCGGCGCGCACCTTTACGGCGCTCGCGGTGGCGGAGGTGGCGAACCCGAGCCGGGGATCGGGGGCGGCGGCGGAGCCGCCTCCGCGGGGCGAGGGCGAGGGCGAGGGCATAAAACCGTGGGATCGCGTCGTTAAGGCCGCTACACGCGTAGACGACGTTATTCGCGCGGACCGCGGCGCGGGGCGAGGGCCGCCTCTCCTTCCCTCCGGCGGGGAGGGATCGCGGAAAAATCGGGAACGGAAGGGTCCGCGCGCCCTCCCGGTTCGCGATCAGGAATCGACCGACGCCCGTCGATAACTCCGCACCTCCGATCCCCACCCGGGGACGGACTCGAATTTAATCCCGGCTTAACGAAAAGTAATCCGAAAAGAAACGAGATGGAAAAAAGAAAATAGGAAAAACTACGGCCGAAAGGGACCAAAGGGTGCGGATCGATTAGCTCTCCGTGAGATTGCACCCCGCTCGATTTTCCCATCGGAGGGAAATCGAGCTAATTAAAACCGGCCGGTCGCCTTTCCACCCTCCACCCCTCCCAGAACGGGTCCGCGCAATAAAAGGACGGAGGGTGGGTCTTCTCGAAAAATTCCGCGACCTCCTCCCTCTCGATGAAACCCAACCCCCGCCGGTCGGTTCGAGTTCGGTCCGGGGATCGGCCGCGCCCGGGTAGCAATACTTTTTCTTCGGGACTCCGCCATAACCCGGGCGGTTGGAGGATTCGGGGGGAGGGCGGAGGAGGCGCGCGGGAGGTCTGGAACAGGCTGTTTTATTATGCAAAAGCTTTCGCGGCAGTTGGGTCGTTCTGGCTCCGCGCCGCTGCGCCGTTGCACCGCCGTCAGGGGGGTGGAGCAGGGGTAGCGGGGGGAGGGTCGGGCGGAAAAAGCCTCCGCCCCCGAATCGCGTAAATACG
Organism: Orussus abietinus; assembly: GCF_000612105.2. NCBI lineage: Eukaryota > Metazoa > Arthropoda > Insecta > Hymenoptera > Orussidae > Orussus > Orussus abietinus. Next base: position 2,200,203 of record NW_019396012.1, read on the forward strand.
GGCAGCCATTTTGCGATAAACTTTTTTCGGGTGCTTCGCGAGGATAGGGGCGCCGGGGGAGACAGGGGCGACGAGGGGGGAGGGTCGGCGGGGGCCCCGGGGTGGGGCGGAAAAACCGGAACATGGCGGAGGAGGTGGGGCAGGTGCACCGTGGGGTGCACTATGGTCCTACCCGGAGTCGACGGGAATTTTCGTCGAGGGACGCCTCGAGGGAGCGAGCGAGACGGCGATGCGGCCGGATCGGCTGGGCGAGAGGAACCGACGACCACTCCACCGAGGAGCGAGCCGCGGCCTCGCTCGTTCTCTCTCGCGCCCGCCTACGGCCATGCGGGAGCGACGAGGAGGTCCGAGCCGAGCCTAAGAACGGTGGGCGAGGGCTTTGATAGCGGCAACGAGGCGCGACGCCGCTAATTTTCGGACGGCCGCGGCGTATCGTCCGGGATCTAGGAAATCTCCGCTCGCTTTTCGCCGTTGCCTTCCGCTATCTATGTAGAGACAGAGAGAGAGGAGCTGTCTTAGACGGCGGCGTATCACTTGGGTCAGCTCGTTTTATTTTCGACGAGGCGCGACGAGGGGAGGGCGTTGCGAAACTGGTCGCGATTTCGAGCCGGGCCACTTATTCGACCTCGTTGCCGGGCACTTTCCTCCTCGTTTCGAAATCGATTGCCGCGGCGGAGAGGAGCGCGGTGCATTATCCCGGCGTGGGAGCCGCGTCGAGTAATGTCCATATGGCCGAATGTCAATCGCCGTTCGGTGTCACTCGATATCGCAACGCGGCCTGCCGGTGTCTCTCCCCGTTGCGTCGCGGCCGTTCGACCTAGCGTCTTAACCCGCCGCGGCCTCCTTTCCGCGCGGTAAAACGCGCGAGGCCCCGAAATTACGGGAATTATCGCGAGAAGGGGGAGGGCGAGGGTGCTGTAAATTAAATCGAACGACCGATAACTCGCGACGTTAAACGGCCGCCGCCGGGAAGGGGTCCGACTCTTATTTCGTTGGCGAGGGGCGGAAGGTCCTAATTAGGAGACGCGCCGCGCCGTAATTAGGGAGCACGACATGCGTCCGCGGTATGGCTCCCCGAGGACACGGAAAAGCCAACAAAGCGTGACACGCGTCGGTCAGCGCAGTCGGCGTGTTGCGTTTTTGTCGTAAACGCAGATAAAACCCGCGCGATAAGGCCCGCTCCCCTCGGAGGGGGCGGCCGCGTCGACGGGGGCCGGGCCGTCCAATAATTCCACGCGGGGGTTCCCCGATTCATTACGCCCTAGGAGTCCCGCGTTATTATGAACTCGAATTACCTAATTCCACGAGCGTTACGTTGTTTCGGGCAAACCGTCCCTATGGTTCTCGCCGGGGGCGGCCCCGGGACTCCGAGTAGGCAGGGGGCCGAGGCCCCCGGCCTTCCGTCGTCCGAGGTTCGCGTTAAACCACCCCATTTGAGCGTTTTCCACCCCGGCGACCTTAGCGCGCCGCGGGTAAATACTCGCGTCTCGCTCCCGCCCATGGCCGCGCGCATGGCGCTCTCTCTCGGCCCCGAGTCCGCGCGGACTCGGAGAGCGGCGAGCCAATGGGAGGCGTCGGCCGCCCGCCTTGGCCAATCGGCAACGCCGCTCCTTAAGCAGCGGCCCCCCCACTCTAGCGCCCGATGCGGGCTCTTATAAAAAGCGCCAATAGGGACCGAGCTCCGGCCAATCGGGCGCCGGCGGCCGACGAGTCCGCGCGGACTGTCTCTCGCCCCGGCCCGCTCGCCGCGCCGCCTGGCGTCGTCGGCGGGCACCGCTCTTTGCGGTGCCGGGGCGAAAGTATTGGCCACCCACGCCCGCGCAGCTCGGAGCTTAAAGGAGAAAAATAAAGCCGAGGGAGCCACCCGGGCACTCATCAGCCTCGCTGAGCTTTTTTCGCCCCCTCCCCCGCCGTCTCCCGCCCACTCCGTGCTATTACGTATAACAAAGTCCGGCGTGTCGTATATCGGATCGTACGTCAATACGCGCCCGGCAAGGCGCCCCCTCCCATCCTGCGAGAGGGCCTCGGACAGGGCCATTGTTTCCCCTGGAGCGTTTGGCACTTTTTAGACGGCCGCGCCGAAAGAAAGGGCCGCGCGGCCGCTTGGTCGCCCCTCTCCTCCCCCGGCCGACGCCGCCGTCGCCGCGTCTGCGGCCCTGGCGTCGGTAAGTGCACGCCACGGTATAACGATCGTCGTAATAACGGACTCCTCCTCGTCCTCGTCGTCGAATAATAATTCCATCCTCGAACTAATGGCCCGGACCAAGAGAAGTCGAGTTACGCCCTCTCGGCGGACGCGGCCACTTTGGAGCGACCCGCTCGCACTTCTTATTCGCGGCTCGCCTCTCCATCCAGACGGGCCAGTCTCTCCTTCGGTGGCGGTATTTCGGGCTCCCCTCGCGAGAGACAACGCCGAGTCGCGAGGTGGGCCAAGTTCCACTTTCGGTCGGGGCTACCCTTTCGACCGAGTTCCACTTTCGGGGCGATGGGTCTCGTCGCGTCTGGAGGGATCCGCCATAACGAATTAAGCCGATTAGAAGGGGTCCACGCTCGGCGGGCTCTTAATAAATCATTCAAACGAATGTGGAACTCGGGACCGATCGAACGGGTGACGTTATTATCGCCTCGCCGCCGACGACGAGGCAAGGATAGCGCCGAAAGTAGGTGACACGGACTCCGATATATATATATATCGGGGCTCCGGTTTTGATTCGCTTTATTTATTTAATCTCTTTTCCCCTCGATGCCGTTCCCATCACGGATTTCGCCCCGTATCCGCCCCCGAATTCGGATTCCGCGAGGCTGGCTTTGCCGCTTAATAGCGTCCAGAATTTCCACCTGGGGGAGGGGAGGGGGATGGTCGCGACTTTCGTGCAGGCGCTCGACTCGCGGCCGCGTATCTCGCTCCCACACGCGACAGCGCGCCGAGATAGCGAGTATTCCGCGATATTAAAAGCACCTCGACGAGTCGGTGCCGCGGCGCGCAACAACTTACTCCTCGCTCCGCGTGGTAGCGGCCGATATGTACACGCTGCACACCACAGCGAGCGGTGGAAACCAGTTGTACCTTCGCGCCCGCTCGAAATCCAGATGGCGGTGGAAATCGATCGCCGCTACGTGGAACCCGATTCCGCGGCACGCCCCTGCGAAATTACCACTGTCCGACCGGGCGTCTATCGATTCCAATTTCTCGAGGAAAAGCTAAGAACCTTCCCCCGGGGGGGGGGGGCTCTCGAATTTCGCCGACCGTTTTCATCCCCACGAGATTTTATCCCCGACCACCGAGATGGAAGAACGCACCCTGGGCAACCCCGCGGGATTTTCTAAAGTAACGACAAATCGAACCCTTGATGATATATATAATCGTTGAAGAGAATTCCGTTGGTCTTCTTAACACATTATTCTGACGTACGTGACGTGAAACTCGAAGCTTATGTTTTTGCGTCGCATGGATCGGGGCCTCCTTTTTTTCAATGCATCGGAGATCGCTAGACCGGAAGGTGCGAGGTGTCGAGGAAACCAACGCCGGTCGACGGCGGTGCTAATTTTACCGGGGAATTTCTCCGCCACCGGGCGGCCGGTGCCTCTTGGAGGACGACCGGGGGGCCCCCTCCTGGCCCCGGACCGCGCCTTGGTGCCGAGACGGCGCTCGGTCGCGATATTAAAGGGATATCCCGGCGGCGGAACCGCGAGAACAACTTACTCCTCTCGCGGGGGTCGGGGGAGCACCGAGGCCGCTGAAACCAGCTGCATTCCCCCCCATTAGAACTCCGCACGGTAGTGAAAATTTACTGTCGTAACCCAGTCCTAATGCACTGTGCGCCGACGTCGTGCATGGCGCTCGGTTATGGACGTTCCGCGGCAGCCAGTGCCGGGGCACTGGGGGGCACCAGAGGGGCACCGAGCGCGCCGCGCCCGTGACGCGCTCGCCCCCTCTCGCTCCAACCTTCCGCGGCTCCCGTCTCTCCGTCTCTCTCGCGCCCCGCGTTCCGTACGGCTGGGCGCGCTGCCTCTCGCTCTCTCCGCCGGCTCGCCGAGAGCGGTTCTACCAAGAGCGGTGGTGTCATGCAGCAATGTTATCTGCCACCCCGCCAGACGAGCGAGGGACAGAGAGGGAGAGAGTGTCTGTGCCTCGCGGTAATGGCTTATAGCCAGGGCCGCGCTCGTCGCGGGACCCGCAGGGAAGGCCGCTCCGGTGGAGGGCCAGTGGCGGCCCACTCGGGGCTCGCTCGAGAATTCCTCGCTCAGGTATTTCATACCTACGCGAGGTGTAGCGGAATTCGCGGCCGTGGTTTATATCATCGCCGTCCCCGTATAAACTGGGGGCCGAGCAAAAAAGATCCCGCAGAATTTCTTTTTCTGTCCAGATTGCGTGTGTCAATTAATTTGGAAAACAGTCGGGTAAAAAGGAGCTATCCAGGCGATTGATCGTTCGATCGATTATTTCCGGTGAAGTCTTAAATCGTAATTTTAATGAAAGTTGTACAGGGCTTCTCGGCTCCATTTTCCGAGAAGGCGGTATATCGCAAAGGTAAGGAGATAGGATTCTTCGGCGAATAATTAGGAATTAATGGTCTACCCTCCAACGCGACCGGAAATCAAGTTGGCTCGGTATTTCGACCTCCTCGCGGAGCACGGCCCTGCGAGGCTATCGAGGCGCGCGCTAGCTACAGGCCGCGAAGCCGGCGTTTATTAGCGTCCGCCGGCAAAGTTGGCTGACCGTCGGATCGTCCGGTGGCCGGAGCGCACTAAATCCGAAATGGCCGCGGGAATCCCGGGCCGCGGGGTCCCCCGCGTGGGACGCCACTTCGCGGCCGTCATTACCGCGCGGGCACTCGGCGCGAGAGGACCCTCCGGCACCGGGCCGCCCCCGCTCCCAAGGGCCCCCGGAAGGAAAGGAGGAGGTAAGGAGTAGCAAAAGAGGAAGGAAACGCCGATCCGTCTCCTCGGAGGCCGTGGGTGGCTATGGTGGATGGAGAGGGGGTGAAGGTGAGAACGAGAGACGCGGGAGATTAACGTTAAGCTCGGCCGTTAAGTGCGACCCTGGGGGAGATTATTGTGTCGCGGCTGTTAGCGGCAGATATTGAAATCCCGAGACGCGGCCGTAGTTTCTTTCCGAGAGGCCGCTAGCGAGCGAGACCTACCGATAAGGATCGCCGTTATCGGCGCGACGTGCGACCCCGGGGGGGGGGAGGGAGAGAAGGAGCGAGGACTGGACGCGGATGCCGAAAAGGAGGACGAAGGATGGTACCTGGAAGGTATCTCTGTCGCCTCTAGAGAGCGCGCGTCTTTTTCGAGCCGAGGGTGCGAGCGACGTCTCCGTTTGCCCGGATTAAGGGGGGGGGGGGGAAGAGGGGGCGGATTAATAATTCGTCGGCTCTGTTCGCCCCCCGCCGTTTTCCCAAGGTCTCCCCTCGAGGAATCTCGCCGACCCTGCCCTCTCTTTCTCCCGCAAGAGGCGCTTTATTTGTCCGGGAAGATCGCTCCTCTCCGCCCGGAATAGACGCCGGGATTAATACGTCCCCGCTTATCCGACGACACCCGAATCTGTGCCCCTCCTCCTGGTTATATCCCGGTTTTATTCTCTTCTTTATTATTACTTCCCTTTTTCAAGACCCTTCCCACCGTGGCGACTTTTTTTTTCCCCGTTGATATTTACATTTCCTTTTTCGCGCGTCCGTGGAAACGCGGCCTACGGCGATTAACCCTACGCTAGCCTCGTTCGCGCAACGAGGACCTCCAATTACGCTCGAATTTCCGGGGCAATTGGGCCAAGACGTCGGGAAATAATACACTTATCGGGCACCGGAGTGCCGGCGTCTCGACGGTCGCCGGAGAAACATGTAAACCCGATAAATCGCGTAATTTCATAATTGCGCGCCCCGGGGAGGAGAAAAGTCGAAACCCGGCCCGTAATGAGCCCGCAAACCGTATAAGTTTCCCTGGTAATTGGTAACGAGATACCGTCTTATTTTCTCGAAACGGGGATCGATGATATCGAAGGGCGGCTCGCCGTATCGGCGGCCGTTCATTGTAAACAATTTTTTCATCTCCCTCTTTTTTTCCTTTTCGTCACACATTATCTGCGATACGCCGCGTAATTTCCCCGCCGGGCTCTCGAGCGGGCGAGCGACGTGACATGTTTCTTCTTTCCTTTTTTTTTCTTCTTCTTTATTTCTTTTTTTATTCGGCATTCCGGTATCTTCCCGCCGCCCGTTTTTTTCCCCCCGTTATTACGCCATTCCGCCACCGCGCCTTTGTAGGCACTTTTCCTCGGAGAGGGAATTGTTTATCGAGGCTTTAAAGCCGAACGGCGACGCCGCGCGTCGGTTCGCGCTCGATTTAGGCGCCTCGGCGGTCAGGGGACGAGGCCTCTCGGGCCGCGTCGGCGCTCCTCGGGTATCTCCGGTGCTCTCACCTGCGAGAAGTGGAGGATCTCTACCTAGGGGCCATTGTGCGTACGCGGCGTGCATTCACGGGGCTGCACGAGACAAAAGAGCTCGCTCCTTGGGTGGCTCGGAGGAGAGACTGCCCGGGAGAGGGAGGAGACGAGGGCACTCGTTCCTCTCTCGGGCGCCGAGAGGCTCCCGGGAGCCGCGAGCCAACGCGCCGTCGCTGAGGCGGTCGAGTTCCACTTTGCCCCTCGCCGGCCTGGCCGTCGAACTATCCGGCGAAATTCCCGGATTTCAATTCGCCGGGACGCCGAGGAGAGCCGAAGAGCAGTCCGGGAAGGCGGTAGAGGAAGTGTACCGTCGATTCGTCCCGGGGGAAAGACGCGGAACGCCGGTGGAACCTCGGCCGAGCGGGGACGAAGCGCTGCTCGGGCGTTGGCCGCCGCGCGCACCCGGTTTCCGGCGGAGCCGAAATGCGGCGCTCCCATTGGTCGGCGGCGAGCCCCGATTGGCGGGCGCGCCGAGTCCGCGCGGAGTTGCCGCTTCTCTCTCGGTCGCGTTGGCCGAGCGCTGCGGGTCTCCTCGTCGCACTCGCGATCGGGCCGCCGCGAGGAGCGCTTCGCCCTCGAGTGAGCGGCCGCGCCGGCTCTCTTTCTCGGGCGCTCGGGCACCTGCCGCGCGCCTTCTCTTTTCCGCCCAGCCCCCTGGCCGCCCCGCCCGTCGCCGCCGACGCCGCTCGTCGGTCGCTCCCTCGAAAACAGTCTCTCAGCAGCAAAGCAGCAAGATCCCCGAGGAGATATGAATTTCTTCCTTTTATATTCCATGCTTGCCTGCCCTCCATTTTGCTTGCTCTCGGGCCTTGTCTGCCTGGCCGATCCGCGACTACCGTATGTGTAGGCCGCGCGCGGCTATCTTGCGGACATGCGCGTACGATCGTGTCGCCCCGTCCCCGACCCCGTACCCCCCGGGCCGACACCGCCGCGGCGACGTCGGCGTCGGGGCGCCTCGTGTAACCGGTGTCGCGCCGATTCGGGGCCGACCCTCCTCTGGCCCGAAACCTCGCCCGAGCCTCTCCGTGTGTACATCGACTCGTGTTACCCGACCTCGATTTTTAATTAAAACGCGCGCCACGCGGAAAGGAAGAAAAAAGAGGAGGGGTCGAAAAACGAGGAGGCCTCCGTTACGTCTTCCCTCCGTATAAATGTATGCTCCTTCCATCGATTTCTCTTTTTTCTTTTCCCGTTTCCCCCACCCTCGCGAATCGTCATTAAATCCTACGGCCCGCGCCCCGTGACGAATCATTTTCACGCCCGACCGGCAAATCCGAACGGGAGACAAAGGAATTCCGTGCGAGATCCTTTTTTATTGCGCGAAAAAAATGGGGGGTCGGCCCGCTCCGATGCGCGTCCCGGCGTCGTCGGCATTCGACGCGACGTCCCCTCGGGGAGGGGACCCGTGAAATATTAAAAACTATCCGTCAATTAGCGGTAATACTCGCGCGTTAAGCTAGGACCGTACTTGCGCCGGGATCCATAAACCAGCGGGAGGAACTGGGGAATGTCGGTACCGAATTTCTAAAATGGGAGGCCATATTGATTTTCCTGCAATCCGATCGATCGGTCCCTACGAGCGAGGGGACCGCGAATGTTTTTTATTTATTCATTTAATAGCATGCATCAGCCTTTTCGGTCATTACCCTGCATACCTCTGTGAGCAGAGTTATTTTGCGCGCAGCCGTTCGTCTTTTTTCGTTTTTACGCGCTTCCACTCTACTTTTTCCTTTTTTTTTTTTTTTTTCTATACGCGGTTGATTATTTTTATCTCGATGCAGTATTTTCATGGTAACTGAAAGCCTTTCCTAGGGAATCTCATGCCCCTCCCCCATGGGTGTCCGGCCTCGGTTCGACCCTGGCGGTTCGGTCGCGCATTCCGCGCCGAGGCGACGTCCACTCGTAAAGAATCCGAAGCCCGGCGCGACGTCGACGCCGGTTATACGGCCGGATCGACCCTCCTCGAAAATCGTAAACGCGACGCCCCTGCGGCGCGGCGCCGTAACGTTCCAGAACGAGGTTACCCTCGGCGAGCATCGATGCGCGTCTTGCATCGAGATCTGCATTTAACTCTTTCCCCGGCGATCGACGTTCCGCTCGTTTCACCCGTATCGTGAAATGTAGACGGTGAAATTAAAAAGTGTTACGGTCGTGCACGCCACATACCCGCTTTTCCCATAAGAAAGAAAAAGAAATGATAAAAGGTTGCGGAAATTATCCTACAAGTAACGGTCATGCCGAGCTCCCTTGACGCGATTCAAGGCGTCCATCCTTCCTGAAAAATGCGAACCACCCTTAAATATCGAGTACCGTTGTCAAGTACCGATCGGACCCGATTCTTTTCCTTTTTTTCTACGTCAACGACGAGAGGAGAGCGGCCGTTAAAACAGAGATAAAATGACGGAGCGTGCAAGGCGATCCGCCCAGGGTCGGAGGGGTGGGGAAGGGGGTGGCCGAGGGTGTGAAACTAGCCTCGGGGTTTAAACGCGCGGCGGGTGGAGGGCGACATTAGCGGGCGCCGGTCGGTGCGCGGGGCGGCGCGACTGTGGATGGTGCGGTATGGCGGTTAGGGGCGGTTAGGGCAGAGCACCGCAAGGGTGGTCAAACCGCAAACGAGACCGCCGTCCTGGCTATCCGCTATCTGGATAACCACCGCCGCCGCCGCCGCCGCCAGCGTCGGACCGCCCCCGCCCCGCCGCGGTAATGCCGCCCTGGCCGCCGCACCTACGCGAGACCCTGTCCCTCCCCCTCGCTCCCGGCTATCGCCCTAATTTCGGGAGGGGTATCGGCGCCCGATTGGCCGCAGCTTCCGGGGCGACTTCGGCTCCTTCCGGCCCCGCACCCGCGGCTCGTGGGCGAGGGAACGCGGAGGGGGAAAATTCAATTCCAAAGGCGGAAACGCGCGGGATCCAATTAAGAAGGGAGTAAATAGAGACCGCCTCGCCGCAGACGGTCCGCGAGCGGAGACAATTACGGGGGACGGTCTGGCCGGGGCGCGCGCGGCCTCGATCCCGGCGACCCGGCCGCGAGCACGTCCCGCCGGTCGGAGTCGGTGTCCGGAGCTCCCCAGGGTACTGCCGGCCAATCGGAGCCTGCTTACCCGAGATTAGCCAATCCGAACCAAAGCCTAGCGGCCGCCGATCGAGCGTGCCTCGCGCTTAACCCTTTCGGTACCCGCGCCGGATATATCCGGCATCCACGTGACAGCCTGTATGCATGCGCTATGGGTACATTTTCGGAGCGGCGCCTCGTACGTCCGCGCGGACCCGCGTCTTCTCGCGGCGGCGGGCACACGTAACGCCCGGCGGAAAGGGGGAGGGCAGCGCGTAGAGAGAGAGAAGAGAGACCCGCCGAGTTTATGTACCCGCGCATACGTGAATCGCAGCTGCCGTCTTACGTGCGAGCCTCGGGAAGGAAGGAGGGCGAGGGGGAGAAGGAAGGCACGTTCACGTAGGCGCGACCGGGCAGCTGAACCTAAAAAATGCAGATGCACGCCCGCTCGACTCCGCTTCTCCGCCGACCAGAGCCGCTGGACCCCTCCTCGGAGTAGCAAGGGACGTCTTCATCGAGTCGGGATTTTCCCGGGGTCCGACTTTTGCCCCCTGACGACCGTCGCGGCTCGAGGGGCGTTTATTAATCCGTCCTTCCACCGGGAGTCGTTCGTTAATCGGCGGGCTCGCCCGTGGAAAAAAAAAGAAAAACCCGGGCGCCGCGGAAAACTCGTGCGAACCGGCGGGCGGAATTGCCGCGACCCGCCCAGAGGGCGGCCAGTCCGCGGATACCGTAATTTTCGCTGTTGCGTTAAACGCATCCGAAACAACGGCCGTGGGCCGTTTCCGGCGGGTGGCCCCGGCAGTGCCTGCACATTGCCGGGGCGCGGCGCCGTACCTACAATCATCCGTGTTTGCCGATATCGCCCCGCCGGGCGGCGGGGGGGTGGGCGGGCGCGGGACCGGCGTTTATTAGTGTCCAATTGTGAGCGGGAACACGAACGCGCCGCGTGAACTCGCTCATTTGCGTGCCTGTTAATTTGCTGCGTTTGTGTAGCGAGAGACCGCAGAGGGGGGCGGCGGACGGATTTGCCGAGGGGCAGAGGGGGCGGAAATTAGCGCGAGCGAGCCGCAGACTCGCCGGCTGGACCGACCGCGCGGATACGTGCGCGCGCACCTCCCCTCGGCTCTTTCCCATCCTCCTCCCTCCTCGCTCGGTTTCTGCGAGGAACTCCGAAGTGCTCCGCCCCAAAGAAACACCGTCGGTGTAAAAAAAAAAAAAAACAAAAAAGAACTTGCGCCAAATATCCATCCAATTTGGGAAAGCATATTTTGCAAAGTCAAATACATACGGGGATTAATCGTGCAAAAAAAAAATGAAATCGGGTACTTTTGCCATACGCGCGCGTAGGGGGTTACACGCGAGACAAAATTTAAAATCTCCGTCTCGCAATTAGTGCAAAGCCAGCCGCGCTGCATTTTTGTAGGGGACGAGGAGGCGGATTCGATCCCAAACGAGGAGACCACTCGGTGGGAACTTCGGGCACGCGATCCCAGAAACGGAAGGCAACGGGAATAAGGCGCGGGCCGATGAATTAGCGGTAATAGCTAATGCATTTATCCCGGCGCGATATTCAAAACACGCCACGGAGTACCGCGCCGGTACAGGGGCGTCTATCCCATCTTCTCTCTCTCTCTCTCGCGCTCCCTCGCCCCCGGGAGCGCATTCGCTCTCTCGCTCGCCGCATATCATTATCGCGCACGTACAACGGCGCGGCCCGGGCCGCCGTGGCGTGCAGTAAACCCCGAGCCCAGTCGCATATGCAAAACGTGCCACTATTATAATAACGTTACGTCGATGAACCTTCCCATTGAATACGCGAGTCGTGCGCATGCATGGCATCGCTAATTATCTGCCGGGCGTGCGTGTTTTATCCCTCCGATCGGTTCTCTCCTTCCTGCCCCTTGCCCCCCCCCCTTGCCGCCACGTTGTTCGCGGCTACGGACACGGGAGCTGCTTTGCGAATTAATGCCGCCGAGCCGCGCTCTCGCTCTCCCGTGTTTGTCCGCTACTTGTACACGGCGGGCGACGCTCTTTCCGCGACGCCTCGGGGCACCACCGCGGGCACCGAGACGTCTCACTCCTTTCGGCGACGTCCCACCTGTCGGAAACTGCGAATAACTCCCGGTAATAGCTGGAAACACTCGGTACGGGTCCAAGGAAAATTATCCGTTGGGACGTGCAATCACACCTACTGATACGCGGTTGGGTAAGCGGCCTTAACGAGATTCCTGAAAAATGAGCAAAACCAACATTCATGACAGGGGACACCGAGACTTCCGCTGGATCCCGCGAGCTGGTACACCGATAAAAATGACCGTGCAAATTTACGTACTCGATTAGCGGATGTCTCCAAATGTCCATCGGTTTTTATCGGTGGACCGTGATACTCGGATACTCACCTCTCGAGCGAACAGCTGATCGGGGGACGGGAAAGGGTTCGGCCTCGAAATAAATTCGTCCCGACTCCGGCGGTCTGTGGATAGATTTAAGGATTTCTCCATTTATTTCTTGCAACGGGTCAACGACGGCGCGCGAGAACGCGACGGTGTATGTGTGTGTGTATATATTTACAGATAGATACCGCCGCGCGCCCATTTTCTATCCTACCATGCTCTATGTCTCCTCGTCGTCTCCTTTCTCGTATCCCAATCCGTAGTCTCTTTCTCGATTCACTCGTCGGGCGTAGAAAAATATGACAGCATGTGTAACACAGTTATATACAAAATGTACACGGGTAAGGGGGGGCTGGGGGAGGGATTATTAACGAAGGCGATAATTAACGACATCAGCGGACGAGGTCGCAACAGGGGGTCACCCCGAGGGGACGCCCTGCGAGCGTCGTTAGGGACGTCGTCGATCGGGGTGGGGAATTGTCTAGAGGTCGACGAGGATGCAGCTAGTGCCCCTGGGGGGTCCCGACCCGGACGTCGCGTAGGGGGCGACGATGATCCTGGATACGTCGATCATTGGTACACGGCGGACCTCGACCTCCTCCTCCTCCTCTTCTCCTGGATCTTAGAGCCGACGACGGGCCGGTCCTCGTTAGTACATGACCTCGTAGACGGTGGCCTTCTTGTCGCCGGAGCCGGTGACGATGTACTTGTCGTCGGCCGAGATGTCGCAGCTCAGCACCGACGAGCACTCCTTCGACTGAAACGCGAAAAGACGAAGAGGTATGGGAGAGCCGCAAGACAGGGACCGCGGAGATCGAACGGGAGATTCGATCCCCGCCGGGATGCCAGGCGGAGCGTAAATAACGCGATGATAAGTAGCCTAGAGATAACGACGTAAGAGGAGGAGAGAGACCCACCTGGAAGATGGAGGCGCCGTAGGGAGTGCGCCAGGCATTGAGCAGGTTGTCCTTGCCGGTGGAGACGAACCACTTGCCGCAGGAGGCGAACCTGAGCGAGAGGACGCAGGACTCGTGCAGGTGCAGCTGGTACTTGTCGGGCTTGGTGGCGTGGAGGACCTCGACGTTGGAGTTCTCCATGCCCACGGCGAGCCACTCGCCGGTGGGGCAGTAGCCCAGGGAGAAGATCTGCGAGGTGAAGTCGTGCTGCTGGAGCTGCCGACCCTCGCGGAGGTCCCAGGAGCGGACGGTGTTGTCGAGGCCCCCGGTCCAGAGCTTGGTCCCGTCCGCCGAGATGTCGATGCAGGAGGCGCCGTCCGTGTGGCCCTGGAACTGGCGGACCAGCGACTGGTTCTGCAGGTCCCAGACGGCGATGTGGCCGTCGCTGCAGCAGCTGAAGCAGACCTTGGAGTCCGGGGAGATGGCGAGGGCGTAGCAGGCGGGGGCGGAGGATGGGAGCTCGGCCTTGATGCGCGGGGTAGGGCCGGCCAGGTCCCAAATGCTCAGCTGGCTGGCTTCGCCGCCGACGATGAGAGTCCGACCGTCCGGCAGCAGCTTGACCGACCTGATGTAGTTGTCCCTCTGCAGGCAGTCCAGCTGGGAGACCGGCTTGGCGCTGCCGGTGCCGCCCTGGCCGATGTCCCAGACCTTGACGCAGCCCTTGCCCCCGGTGTACACGTACTTGGTGGGGTTCGAGATGGTGACCGCGCAGACCACCTCGCCGTGGGTCAGGTTGGTCACGGGATGGGCGTGCTTGGGAATGCCAGGCCCGCTCAGAGCGTCCGGAGGGAACGGCGCCGGCTGCATTTGGCCGTCGCTCGAAACGTGGAAGCTGTATGCCCTGGAACATAGGGACGACCCGGTCAGTCTCGAGACCGCGAGCAGCGGCTCTTCCGGAACTTACGGCTTGCCCCCGGGAACGCCGCCGGCGCCCATGGGGGGCGCCCTCATGGACACGTGGGGGTCGTAGAGCGGCTGCAGAGGAGGGCCGCGAGGCGCGGCGTACCCGTTGTAGGCCATCATCTCCACGTGGGGGTGCTGGCCGGAGGGGAACAGGTGGTGGGGCGGCGGCCCCGGCGAGTAATGGGGCGGATAGGCCCCCCCAACCCCCGGGGGTGGGCCCTGCAGCAGCTTGGACTTCAGGCCCCCGCTCGCGGCCGCCGACCCCGAGGTCGGGGTCAGCGGCTTTGAGATCGGCGTGACCGGCTTCTCGCGGTCGTCCATCTTCTTGGCGGACGGGGTGCTGGCGTTGCTGCTGGTGCCGCTGCGCGGCGAGTGCGGGGGCGCGTCCTTCTTCGCCCCCGACCCCGCTCCCAGCGACGAGACCCCCCCGACCTTGTCCAGCCCGTTCTCCCTCGGCGACGAGGTCCCGTTCACGGCGGGACTCGTCGGACCTTCGCTCGCGTCGTCCACCACCAAGTCCTGGTCGCTCTTCTCCCCGTCGCTCTGTCGTTCGGCAAAACCATCCACACCCTCAGTCTTTGCCTCGGTCGCCACTACCGCGGATCTACTACGGGGCGAGGCTTCCCGGTACCGGTCGCCCGGCCCTCGGGGAAACCCCTCCTCCGGATAACCTACGTGTCCGATGTCCTTGTCGTGGTCCTTCTTCTGCTTCTTGATCGGGTGCATCGAGTGGTCGTGGTGGTTTTGAGAATGGTGAGAGTGGTGCGAGTGGTGCTGCTCTTGCGGGGTCCGCGGTCGGCCGTACTTGTCGCCGGGAGATATCGAGCTCCTCTGTAATGCGAACGAGGGATGGCCCTCCGTCATTTACTGCGGCGCCTTAACGCGTTGACCCGGCGGCCATGAAATTAAGTTTTTCTAATTCTCGCGCGAAAGTATGAAATTTCATGGGTTTAGGGTCTTTCCCTGGAGCCTTCACGTTCGCGTGGTAATATCCTAAATTATCTCTTATCTCCGGTTCAGGAGAGTCTCGTAAACGATCGATCCTTCGGCACTTCCGTCCCGCCTTAACGCAGCCGACTGTACCAGGCGTACAGGGAGCCGCGTTACCAAGGGCTCGTATAAAACCGCTTTCGATTAAAACGCCGGGGCTCTCGTCGGGCGTTTTACGGCGGGTCTGGAGCGTTTACGATCGCCCGTAAAGGCCCTCGCCCCCGCCCCGCCCGACCGCGTCCCCGGAGTGCGTTTCTCCCGCTTTCTCCCCGGCCGGGCGGGAAAGTCGCCTCCCGGTGTTGACAAATAAAATCCGGGAGTTAAGGGCTGCGCCCCTCGACGCGACCCTGCCAAGCTCGGTTAGCGCCGTAATGGAACGTAATGGAATTCGGTGCGGCGAGGCGTGGGCGCGGATGGTGAAAAGGAAAAGGAAAAAAAAAGTGGGGGGAAAAAGTGAAAAAAAAAGGGGGGAGGGAGAGGGAGAGAAAACAGGAAGAATATGGATCGCCCAGGGCTGAGCCGCGACTCGGAGGGGCGGTAACGATAACGGCCCGGGCGAAGGGGGGAAAGGGGGCGAAGAGAACGCGAATGATGGACGAGGCGATGCCGAAAGAGCGACGTGCAGGAGATGCGGGACGTCCTATACGTGTTACGGAATTTTTGTAGAAATATTTTTTTTTTTTCTTCGAACGCATCCCCCCTGAATATCCCTTTCTTTCCGTTTTGGAAATTCGTTCCCGTGCGGCTGAATTCAGGCGGGAACGCATCGCGGCGCGGCGCCAGCGAAGGAGAGGAAAAGGGACGAGAAAAAGAGAACGGCGAGAGAACGAGAGGGCGTCGATGGGCGTTCCGCGGCCCGGCGATGATTACAGGCTCGGCGAACCTATAATACTCGTCATCGTCCCTCTTCCTCCTCCTCTTCGTCTAATCTTTTTCTCCTCTCCGGCCCCGCCCGTCCGCTTCCCGCGGGAAACCGGCTCGCTATCGCCTCCGCTTCCCCTATCGCGAGAGCGCCTTTACGACCATCGGCGGAACCGTAAATCCGCCGCGGAACCGCGCCCGCCTCTACGACCCCGCACGCCCGAAAAACACCCCGAGACCCGCCGAAGCACTTCGCACCGATTCCGCGTAAACCGCCCGCGGATAAAGGAAAGGCCGCCCCCCGTTATCGCCGGATACGTAATTTCAGATTATACTCACGTGTCTCTCCTCGGTCGAGCTGAGTCCTGGAACACACCGACAAATGGTCTCCGTTAACCCTTTTACTTTTTTATCTCGTTCCGTATCGCATCTTTTGAAATGAACTTTTCCATGTCGAGATAGCGCGACCTTTTACTAACCGCGTTAAGAAATGGGACCGTATCGAAATGCGGAACGCACACTATTCTATTTCATTATCCCCTGGTGCGGTTAATTACTACTCTCGTTCACCTTGGCTTAACGATACGGACAATCCCAGTAAATGGTCTCTGCGGTCTTGGCGTGTCACTCCCTCGGTCGATTATCGTCTATTCACTATTTAAGGGGATGTGAAAGTGGCATCCGAAAGGTCAATCGTTCATGATACCTTACTCCGAACTGGGTGTACCGAATCGATCGAAACCGTACAACGTGAACATGGAGGCTACAAGGAAGGTCCTGACCCCCATGAAATTTCATTTTTTTTTTCTACAAAATTTTGGAAACATCTACAAATTAAAAGACAATCGAACAAAATAGAAATTGACCAGACCTCTTTGACGCCACTTTCACATCACCTTAATGCGAGCGGAAAAGTGCCACTTCTTTCATGGAAAGTATTATTCTTTGCGAAAACTATTTTTCTTTACTTGACTTTTTTTTTTTTTCGTTAATATCCTTTAAATCTCGAAGGCGTCACGAGGTGCACTTACCTCCGTTGCTCTTCAGGTCGTCCGGTTGTCCTCGGTGGAGGTCCGGCTTGCCGAGCATGGAGAGCGGATGAGCGCCGGTGGCGCCGGCCGTCGTCGCGGCGCCAGGGTTGAGCCCGAGGCCGAGGAGGGCCGCCGACGCCGACGTCGGGACCTGCAGTCCCCCGGCCGGGCCCAAACCAGGAAGACCCGGGAGCCCCGGGTGGGGTCCGATCGCTGCAGCTGGAGGCAGCTGCTGCACGTGCATCTGTTGCAATAGCCTCGGGATGTCGGGCCTCTGTTGCTGCAAAATGACAATATACCCGGTAATCGCAAGAAATTCAAGGTGTTCTTCGGCCTCCACTCTGATATAAAAAAACTCCACGCAAATTTACGTATCGATTATTCCGACGCCAGAATAAATCCCGATCTATTTGGAATCCGCATTTCTAGCAATATCAAGGCCTCGCGATCAAGAGCGATTTCGCACTTCGCCGCAACCGATCAGCTGACACTTTTCCCGGCGCGAAAGAAAAAAATAGAAAAAAAAAATATGTAGGGTATGATATAGGGTCGAAAGTGGATAATCAAGTTAATAAGGGACCGGGTATCTTTTTTTTTTCCCGCCGGATAGCCCCATCTCGTAACGAGCCCATTTTCGGAGATGCTATCGAGGGGCCGGGTTTTGCAGGATCCTTCGGTCCACCGATGCGAAACGCTTCCATATGGATGTCCGCGCACACGTATCCAAATATATATTTATATCCCCATATATCGGGACACGGGGCGCTCCCTAGGGAGAGTCGCGTGCGCGTATGTTAACAAAGCCGTCCCCACGAAGGAGTAGGTCAAAATCGTGAGCGTCCCATCAAGGGGTGGGGCCCTATCCCGCGAAGCGTACCCTATCCCATCAGGGGTGGTGTGTACCTCTCGACCCCAGACGCGCCCCTCGGGGAGATCTAATAAGCTTGATGAGAATTCACTGCAGCGGAGTATAACCTCGTTAGGCGCGTGAATCGCCCTTATTGCGACGAGCGGAAGGTCTTTCATTAGGCGGGGCCCTTTTTTTTATCCGCAGGCCGCCCATGCTTGTTTTTTTGATCCAACATTCATCTCCTCCCCTTCCTAAGAAAACCCCCCGTCTCGTGACTCGCCATTACGAACCGCATAACGAAGTCCCCATCATCGATATACCCAGGGTATCCTTCCCCGATAAGACCAGGAAGTCGAGCACCATACCGGACACCCTTGAAATCGGCAAAAAGAAAATAAAAAGAAAACCCGTCACCCTTACCCCGTCCTAACCTAAACGCGCAATTCCGTCCGGGCGACGAACCAAGGGGGTGATATCACCCCCGGAGGAACACCCCACCGTGGCGAGATAATAAGAGGGATGCTACGACTCGCTGCAACGAGCGATAATCTGGTTAAGCGTGCGAATCGCCCTTATCGTTGGGTTTCACTTAGACCGGGTGGCAGAAAGACCGGCAGGAAAAGCAACCCCCGAGAGGAGAGGGGTGAGTCGAGATCGAGCCCGATATAGTTATTTCCCCCCAGTGCTGGGGGGTTCGCCCCAGGGTCGCGCGTATGGGGTGTCGCACGTGCGGGGTGACTCGGATGCGGAATCCCCCGGGGGCGAATCCGGACGGGGGGGGGGGAGGGCGAAGTCGCGTTATTACGGGCCGCCCATCAATTACGATGTTACGAGGGGGCGCACATCGGTCGTCCCCGAGATTCGGCGAGTAATCTCTTGGCAGCCGCGAGTGAGTGCGAAATGGACGAGGGTGAGAGAGAAAGAGAGGGGAATCAATCACCCGAGGGTTCTCGAGGGGCCTTCGCCGGAGATCCCGCAAAGGAGGTTCGAGATATCGAGATCGAGCCAGCGGCCAGTCATCGATTTCTTTCGAGTATGGGAGTACGCCGGGGAAAGGGGGGGTGCTTTCCACGGAACATGGGAGAGCGTTTAACGAGCCTGAAATTCGAGGCGACGCGCGTGCACGGAATGCCTTCCGTCCTCGCCGGGTGGAGGCGAGAGCGCGACCGAGAGAGACGGATCCATCGGCCGGGAGACGGGCGCGAGAGAGACCGAGATAGAGAGCGGACCCGAGACGCGAGGGAAAAAGCGGGAGGAGCGTACACCTCCGTGCGGTGTTATTAAACGAAATATTGATTCAACCCCTGTTTATCGAGTAATACATATTCATGGGGGGCTGCCGCTACTGCCCATTTACCCCGTCCCCTTTGTCGCTCTCCGTCCCACCCCCGCACTCCGTCAACGTTGCCGTGGCCGTAACGAGCGACGCCTCGCCGTGGACACGCGCGCCCCTTCGTGCACGCCCCCGCCGATGTGGCCGCGCGCACTGATTGCCCGCGAGTGCCGGTGCATACGACGCGCCCGCGGTATATATACCCCCCGGGCCGACCACGTGACCCCGGCCGCGCATCCCCACGCCGCAAGATCCCAGCCCTCGTATTAAAAATTAAAAAGAAATAGATACAATTGTAATTATATAAAAGGACTATCTTAATCGTGACTTGACGAAATTCCCAGTTAAGCGCCAATCGGCGAGACCCATTATCCCGCGAGAGACTGGCGAAAGTAACCACGGTTTATCGCCTCGTATAGTTCCTTGCAATTCCACCCGGGGCCTTATTAATACGTTACACGCCCGCGCACCTCCTACGTGTCGGAGATCCCCGCGTGGGAAGACTGACACAAAGAGTCGCGGCGTCCGGCGGTACTTATCGATCGGCGATACCGGTCGATCGATCGACCTTTGGCCGAGGCTGCGGGAATTATTCGCGTCACACGACTCGGCGGCGCAACCTAGTCGGAACTCGATTACGCGGAGAGCGAGGGCCGAATGCCAATTTCCTGACGGGGGCGCATATCGGTAATACTCGCCGGGAAATAAGTCCGAGCCGCGCGCCGAATATCAATGTCCTCTCAGGACCCATTATTTGCCCTCCTCGGCGCGTTTACTCGACCCTTTCCCTCGTTTTCCCTCGTTGTCAAGATCCTTCCTTCTTCAGGGTCGAGGACTTACCGCCCCGGTCGAGTTGAGGTCGGTCACGGTGACCTGCTTCGCTCGTTCCACGGCGGCGGCAACCTGCTGCTGGTGCTCCTGCGGCAGGTACGGCAGGACCTGCACTATGATCGTGTTCAGCCTCTTCGTGATCTCCGCCTGCAAGCAGAACCCAAGGACACGTCGAGTTAACGGAACGTCGTTAAGAATTTAATTTCATGAAAATTAAAATCTTAATAATAATTAAATAAAAAAAAAAAAAAGAATTTAAAAGTACACCCTGAACCGTACATTTGCGTTCTACCTAGCATGTACTCTAGCACCGTATTCCCGATTCCAGTATCCAGCGAAAGCGTGTCGGCGAAAGGCACGCGTAAAGGGTCAACTCGCCTCGATAAGCCCCTCGAGGGTCGCGGGTAAACGCACTTATAATTCAACCCAGTATCGGAATCTTATATCGTCGCGATTGCCAGCGGTTTAAATTGAGACGAAAAAAAGAAAGAGAAAAGGCACGGTACGAGGTTTTCAGCTACTCGGCCGATAAGGGGGAAAGGCGTGCCGATAATCGCGGGGCCCCTGAAACGCGTGGGCCGTGCGTGGGTCCGGCACGCGATTGCGCATACGGGAATGCACTCGAGTTTGCACAAGTACGCGAGTGCACATTTCGAATGCGCGCACGAAAAGCCTGGGAAATCTCGTTCGAAAATCGGGACCGAGTACTTGCTGAAGAAGCACTCGTGCACTCTTTCGGCGTACATAGGGCTCGGCTTCGAGTGCGTCGAGTCGGGCGCCCTTCAAGAGAGCGGAGAGAGTGAGAGAGAGAGAGAGGAGATAGGCGTCTCAGGCGAGGTTATCACCGCGGGGAGGCTCGAAAGGGTGGGGGACCTTATTTAACCCGGGAAAACGAGGCCTTAATGAAACGATCTCGACCTACGGGAGATGTCCTTAAGAGGAGCGAGGAACGAGTCGCCCCCCCTCGCGTCTCAATTTTCCCCGACCCTCGTCGAGGCGATTTGTCAATTACGGAGACGCGCCGGCGAAAGGCCTCCCGGAATTTCACTTTTTCCTCTCCCTTCACCCCCTACCCTCCCGGCGACTTTTAATTTCGCGTCGCGACTCGAGGATCAAACGGGACCCCTCCTCGGACGCGAGAAGCTTGGCTTCATTTTTCTTTCCCTCTCTCGAGTTAATCGAAGAAAAAAAAGAAACTATCAGAGGGAGATGGAACGTAAGATCGAGTGCGGACAATTAGCGACGAGCGAAATTGGCCTTGCTCTTGGCCATGCAATTATCGCGAGACCGCGAAAGTGCATCCACTCGTCCGAGGGGTCGTACAATCAGGAAATCGGGTGGAAATCGTTGGAAATCACCGAAACACTCTCAGTCGTCATTTGTTACCGACTGACCCCGTTCTTTGCCACGTGCAATCAAAGGCGATCGCTCATTAACGAAGGAAATCGTTTTCACTGATTTCCGGGTGAATAGCGCCACGCGCTCTTCCCTATTAAAAGAATATCCGAGTTTGCAACTTTGTGGCGCCCCGAGCACTCAAAGAACCACTCGACTCGTAAATACGCCCCTCCTTAAAAAACCTCGTCCACGTGTTGCCTATCTCGCCGCTATCCCCGTTGCGAAATGTACTCGCAAGTCGCGATATCGTCTAATGCACGAGTGCGTTCCTATGCGCTCTCTTAATGCAGTCGTCCCCTCGCTCTTCCGTCTGCAACGACCGAAGTCCGTTTCTCGGACGAGTCGGGGATTTCGAGCGAGAACATCCGTTCCCTCGGCCCCTCGTTGCGCGACTCCTATCGGCCGCTAATTGCTAATTGCACCATATCCGCGACTCCTGTCGTACCAAGAAATAAGCGAGCGAGACCCCGTTATCATTTTTACCAGCGTTAATCTGCCATTGCATTGGCATTAAAGCGACGTCCACGGCGGCCTTAAAAAGTTGCAACTTATCCTCCCCCCCTCCGCAGAAAGTCGAGACCCAGATCTCGCGCAATCTCTCGTTATCTCCCGACTGCAACTCGCGAGTCGAAAGTCCCCTCGCCGAGCCGTGGCGAAACGATAACACCCGCGACGACGATTTCCATTCGATCCCCTGCTTTCCCCTTAATCGCGCCTCCCGTCGACTTATCAACGCCTCGAGACCGCACACGTCGTCCGCCGCGAATTTCCGCCGACGGAACGGGAATTAAACGCGCCGTTGGGCGTCGCGATTCGCCGACCCCGCCGTCACGACGAGTCCTCGTCAAAGAGCTGGCGTTATTTCCGGCGTTATTTTCGCGGGGCGCGAGCGAGTAAGAGAGAAAGAGAGCGAGGAGAGTCGGTCGGTTTATTTTCGCCCAGCTGGGGTGCGCTCGAGTCGCCCGGTCGGAAATAAACGGCGCAACGGAATAAACGGAGAATGAGAGAGTGTCGGAGAGAGAGATAGAGAGAAGGGGGAAGGAAACCGAGCGCTCCAGAAATCCGGCGCGACTCGTTACGAAAACCGAGAAAACGAGTCGAGGCGGCCTAAACGCGACGGGACGGCCGCAGTGCCTCGCGGAGTCCTCGAGAGCCGGAGATAAACGCGACGACGTGTTCTGGGCGGGTCTCGAGGAGGGAGAAAAAGAAGGAAGGGACGACGAGAGCGATCGTCGAACGCGGAGCGGAAAAACGTCCGCGAGCGGGTAACGAGGTCCGAAACGAGTCGGGGGAGATATACCGGTCGTCGGCGTTAATGCGCCGCGATATGAAGCGCGTTGGCGCAATGGATCGGCGAATTCCTGCAGCACCCCGGCGCGGCTCGTTCGCGGCTAATCGGCGGCGATCTCGCCGCCCGGCCGGAAATTCTCGCGGTCTCGCCCCGTAAATCCCGGCCAAACGGGCGGCCGCTCGGATTTCGATCACGCGTTCGCCCGTCGAGGCGTAGAAACGGCCGATTAAACGGGAGCGACGTCATGCCCGCCGATTTTTCCCAAGGAGCCGCCTAGAGAGGAGAGCGCACCCCGGCGCGGATTCCGCCTTTAAATTTAATTTAACGGCCGGCCGTTAACGCGGGCTAATTACGAGCTCAGCTGCCGGCAGCCGAAAAGGAGGGGGAGGGACCTCAACGACGTTTAACGGTCTCGAGATATTTTAATTGAAGCACCCACGCCGCGCCATAATTAATCGCCCAGCCTCGCCGCCTCGACGTGTCTCTCCGCCTCTCTCTCCCACGAGACCGGGTGAGGGAGAGAGAGAGAGGGAGATAAAGACAGAAAGAAAGAGACAGAGAGGGACTAAACGCGCGAGAAACGAGCGTCGCCTGGGCGGCACTAATTCCCGCTCGCGCGAGTACTTCGACGCCCGTGAATTAGCCCCGAGGGCTCGCCCCCTCGGCGGCCCTCCCTCTCGCCGTGTAACCGACTATAATTGCGAAAATATCACTCACGCCTGATTAACCGTGCTAACGGCGAGCTCGTATATGCCGGCGCGGTCGATAGGCGAGAGCCCGGCTATCTCGCCCGCTCGCTCGGTGCCGGATGTACTCGATTAAGCGGGTGTTACTTATCGGCACGCCGGTCGAACGTAAAACGGCATCGTCGATCATTAACGCCAAGATTGGCGGCGAGGCCCGCTCGGGCCGGTCTGATTTTTCTCGCGCGACGCTCCATATATATACACCCGCATCCCTACCCCCACTCCTCGGGCGCAGGCCAATCAGATGCGAGGGATCGCGAGGTCCGGGCAATGCGAGCCAATGGGTCGAAAGAGTGGGCGCATGCGCGGCGAGTGCGATCGGGATCGCGAGGCCCCGAGTCGCCGGCAGACGCGCGCCGCACCGTCAGTCGGGGGTGGCCCGGGGCGGAGGCGCGAGGCCTCTCGCCGACGCGGCGGTAAATCACGGCGCCCGGTAAGGTCTAAATTAACATCGAACGGCGAAAAGGTCCCGACGGCTAATCCCCCACGATATTGCCCCGCACCCCCCTAGTAAGCAGTCCGCCCGTGAGCGAAACTGCGAGATATCGAGAGAAAGAGCGATAGATGTACATATATACGTCGCTTGCGGGAGAAAGGGGCCGAGGAGGGGTGGGGGCGACTGCTCCGGATCGGTGCAGCTGTGAGTTAATTTACAGGTGTAAACGCGCATTGTTATTAATCGAGGGAGGCGGTCGGCGTAGGCGGGCCGCGAGGGAGTGGGAGCGAGCGGAGGCGGAGGCGGGAGGTGGAAGCAGTTGCGCCCCGCTCGTAAATGTAATTACCGCGTTATCGTTGCGGAGAGTTGGCAGCATACCGCAGAGGGAACCCACTTAGCCGTGCCGAGAATAAACCATTTTACATCACCGCGAATCGCCCTTCCGTCCCCTCCCCCCCCTCCTCCTCCTACCCCCTTGCCCCATCCTGGCCGCGCCGCGGGGCTTCTCGAGTTACTTTCCGCCGCGCCGAAATAAACCCCCCAGCGGAAACGTCGCGGAACCGACGAGCGCGATCTCTCAGTCCTCCGCTTTTTTTCTCTTTCCCTCTCTCTCTCCTCCTCTTTCCCTGCAAAACATAATATGCGACTCGTACGCGCCTCTCTAGACGCGGATTTCCGATGCGTCCGTTGGGCGAAACGATCTCTCGGCGACCTACTCTCCGACGTCGGAGTGAACGAACTTGTAACGGTAAATCGAATCGACGGGGTGCGTCCCTCACCTGTTTGTGCATCTCCACGTTGAGCCCGTACGACATCTCGTAGTACTGAAACAGAGGAGAACACACATAGAGATTAGATCCCATTTCCCGTAGAATCGTGTACACCGCGTAAACACGACGATGTCGGAGCAGGAGGGACAAGGAAGAGAGGAGAGTGGGAGGGGGGGACCGCTTTCGCGGAATTGCAAAATTCCGGCGCAATCTTACGGCGGGAGCAAATTGAGCAGATCCAATTACTCGCCGCGTTCGTCGCGGGTATCGAGGAAACGAACGGAGGGGGAAAAAAAAATAGAAAAAAAAAAGATGATAAAAATGAAGGTAACGAGAACCGCGGTGGTACAATTCGCCTCGACAGATCTCTCGTCTGTTCCCGTTCCTTCGGGCCGGCCTCTGTCGGCTGATTAATCGCGCTTAAACTAGTCGGCTTCGCCAATTAAATCCACACGCGGAGCTGCGCAAAGAAGGCAGCCGCCGCTGTTCAAACAGGGCGCTCTACGCGCCGCGGACGTGTCCCGGGATGAGAAGGAGAGACAGAGGCCGGCCCGCACGGGAGCGAGGGAGACAGACGAGGGGCGATAATAAATTAGTATACGGGCCGCGCGTGCGCGCGCAAAGGGCCGCCGAGAGGGGATAGGGGGCGCGCGCCGAGGGTATATAAGGCGCGCGACCCGCACGATGGCAGACAGATGGCCCGAGGGATGGGAGGAGCGCGCGAGGGGATCGCGAGCCCACATCAGCGCATCCCCTCGACGATCGACCGGATGAGCACCGCTGGGGACTCCGGGAGACGGGGCGAGGCCTAAGCACGAAGTCAATCAGCGAGGAAGCAATTAATGCTAAGAAGCCGATGCTCGGATTAGTGGGCGAGCAAGGATGATTATCGCGAGCGAGCGTGGGAGGCACCGGATGGACGGACACGAGGAGGGCCGGGGGGGAGCGTGGGTACACACGTACCCACGGTACATGGGTACATACGTTGCTAATCATGGTTATGCGGTACGCGGTACAAGGACTGCGGGGGGTAGACAGGCGACAGGGGAGAGGATCGCAGACGAGGAGAGAGACGCCTACGGGGCGCTGCAATACGGATGAATGTGGACAGATAGAGAGAGATAGAGAGAGAGAATAGTGTTGGGTCTCACCATCACGTAGTGCCGTTGAATCTCGACTTTCTCGGTGGCCAGCTTCTCGCACTCGAGCTTCAGACTGTGGGCGATGAAACAGAGAGGAAAACAAATTACGTTACAACCTTTCGAGTAGCGGCGAGCCGTCGTTCGGCAGGTAAGGAGGAGCAAGTACGAGAGAGCATACCTAGAGTACCTCCGACGAGTGGACTGCTCCCAGTCAACGACCGAGAGGTCGGAATAAAACATAAGGTCGCGTCTCTCGATCGAACTCGAGCGCCACTCGTCCCTGCGCTATCGAGGGGTGCCGCGTGTTTCCCGGCCACGTGGCCCGATAGTGCTCCACTCGCGGCAGCGACGGACGACCGTAATACCCCTCGCGGAAACCGCGAGCCGCGTGCATTATACAGTCATTCTCGGAAACGTAAATGCGGCTCCGCCCGATTACAAGTCTGCGCGGTCGACGGCCCTCCGGGGTCACACGGGCGGCTTAAAAATTAACCACGGCAAAGGAAACCGAGCGGAAAAGACGCGGAATTAACGGAAAGAGTCTTGGGGCTAATATACCGGAAACACCATGTGCAAAGACGGACACGAACGTCTTCCCAGCATATACCGGCAGTCTATCTATAGGAAAGGCACGCGGAAAAAGAAAATGTCATTGAACCAAAGAATTGTTTCTTTAAATCGTCCCAAAGAAATATTTGGATACGACCTTTCCTCGGAATTGTGCCATTCATTAGTGTCAAATAATTATCCTTGGAATTTTCGAAGCATTTCCACGTTCGATGAAACATTCCTTCGGTTCAATGAATCTCGGACGCGATATTTCAATCGAGGAAAGAGTTCCCCGAGCTCATCGTGCCGTTCCTTATACCGGCACAATGTGGAGAGACAGAGAGGCTTTTACATCGTCCCTCTCTCTTCCTCCTTCGTTGTCCATATTACGCGGTGCGGATGCCCGTATACGAGAACACGGCTGGGCCGAGGCTTATAGGGCGCCTCCACGTGTGCGCCGAGGCGCGTGCATAATAATGCACCGGGCCGCCGTGCATTATACGGCGTACGCGGCGTCTCGACCTAACCTCTCTTCGCCCGCCCCTCGGCTCGACCCGACTTTGAATTCCGTCCCGTGGCCCCGCGCCTAGCTATTATTGCCGGTCCCGGCACACACCGGGTCCGTCGGCCCACGCTATCGTAAATCAGTTATGGGCCGCCCTTCGGCGAGAGCGCACGCACACGCGCCTCCACCTGTGCGCCGCACGCGTGTGGGCAGCGCCCATAAATCGTGGCCGCCCTTTCCGTCGCGACGCCCGAACGCTCTCGTTTCCTCCCCGAGTCGAAATTCCAGCCCTTGGACCGCGTAAACTAAGTGAGCTCTCCTTTCGAACGTACACGTCGTCCTTAGGGCGAATCGAGTCCTACTCTACGTCTATCGGTAGGACACCTAGGAACATCTTTCACTTCTGGGTCGAAAGTGGAAAGTTATGCCTTTTTATGGTATTTAAAAAATCTCGACACGAGATGCGCAACCACGAGGTGAGGTCATCGGAGCTCTTCCGGGCGCAGCTCGACCGCCCCCTCGGCCCGCCGCGGCGCGACTGACCCGAACTTCCTTGCGACATCCCAATTAACCCGATACTCGTTCGCGGGGCCGAGCGCCGCGCGCGCTGATTGGCTGCGCGCCCGCACCCGGTGCGCCAATTAGGATGCGCATCGGGTCCATCCGGTTTCGCCTAAGGGGCGCGTTCAGACGCGCGAGGGACGCGCTCCCGGCAACACGGCCGCACCGTCGTCGAGGTGCTCTACGTAACAGGTGCCGAATTACCGGAAAAGCCACGTGCACCCCGCAACAGCTGAGCCTCCAAATGACACCGGATATATGCCCCGGTAACGCGGAACGTCGAACTCCGAGATAACTACGTCGAGAGACTCACTTGTGGTACTGCGTCTGCAGGAAATTAAACTCCTCCTTGATCCTGTCGCAGGACTCGCTGACGGTGATCTTGAACGGCTGCCCCGGTTGCTGGGAGGAACCCTGGAATCAGATCGAAAAATCATCTCGTAGAAATTTAAGGCAGATTGAACACGAGTTATCCCGCGAGAGCGTTCTCACCGAGAGACGTTAATTATCCCCGGCAAAGTATGTAAACAGCAAAATTTCCATTCCGAGCCTCTCTCGAGGCGTCTCGAGATACCGAAATTGTATGCACGGTGCGCTGCCTCTCGAGACCCGAGCAAACATCTTCAGGCTCTCTCTTCTCGATTTCTCGAGGGCCGCACGGACGGGGAATCGGACGCGGGGACACGTGAAAGGAATACCCGGAGAGTCTGCGACCACGTCAAGACGCTTACATTTTTTTTTCTTTTTTTTTTCCTACGAGTTTTGCTCCAAAATGGTCAACGCAAAAAAAAGAAGAAACGGAGGGTCGCCGAAGATACATAAAAGCGAGGAGAAGATGCGCCGGGGCAGGTTAATTGTACTCCAGAGCGAATAGTCGAGTTCGGCTCCGAAGTGGCCGGTGTCAAAAAATGGACCGCGAATGTCAGGGTATATGAAAGCGCCGGAAAGGATGCGGAGCGACCAAGTTGACGAGTCAATAAGCGAGGGAAGTGCAGCGCATTAACGAGCGGGTCAGTCGGCGAGTCGACTATCGCGGCGGTGAGTGGTCAAGGAGCGAGTGAGTTATCGGGCGCGTTAACGAATGGGCGAGCAAGTGAGTGACTCGAGTGAGTATCGGGGGGAAGGAAAGAGAGAAACGCCGAGGGAGAGAGAGAGAGAGGCGGATGCCGAGTAGCCGTGTCGAGTGCCCTCGACCGCGCGTGGACCCGTGGTACACGGCTGCACGTGCACCCACGCGCGGGTCCTACGTGTCGATTCCCACGTGTGCGAGGGAGCGAGAGGGGGCAAGAGAGAGGGAGAGAGAGAGGAATCTCGCGTCGACGCGACTCCGAACCTACTGGCGCGCTTTGGAGCGCCGCGAGAGAGAGAGGGAAAACGCCGCTCGGAGGCGGCGCGGAGAGAGACCGAACGAGAGCAAGTGTTAATTACATGTTTGCGGTGTCCGCGAGGATTACAAGCTACAACCGAAACTATGAGCTCGCCGGCTACACAGAGGCGTCGTAAATGCACGTACACGAGTGCACGCAAATGCACCCAGGAATCGGCCCTCCCCCGACGCGATTCCACTTTGACTTCCTCGCGCCGACATTGCCCAGAAATATCTGAAGATAACGAGAGTTACGAAAATACGTCAGAATTATCCGAAAGGAGTAAATCAATTTTTTTTTCTTCCTCCTCCTCTTCTTCTTCGATCGAAAGTCCCCAGAGCCTCGAGGGCTCTCCTCCTATCCCAAAATACACGTTTCTTCAGCGACGGGCTCTCGGGGGCGAGAACGAGATTCTCATTCCCGGCATGAAGTACGTACGAGGGTCGGAGGGGAAGATAGGAGCGCCAATGCCGGTGCCCACTCGAGGAAGAAAGGATCGCGCGAGTAGCTCCTGACCCCGATCGCAAGGAGGTCGGCGTAATCGAGCGAGAATCGAGATCCTCGATTCGACTCCGGCTTAATTGATCGCCCCCCCCCCCTCCTTCCTCCCCTGCGCACTACATTTTCGCCCCTTTTTCCTCCCGCTCGATTTTGCCTAATGAACCTCCGCTATACGCGCGTAAAACGAATTCCGTAATTGTATCAGGCGAGGCGCGAGGCTAAATCCAATCCAGGTACCGCGGTGGAATAATTATGCAGGGTGTACATAGGTATTAAGGTATTTAAAAAAAAAATAATTATCGATCATAGCAAGTTAGAAATGGCGTTACTAGGAGCCGGGGGCTGTTTGGAGGATTGTCGAATAAATCACGTTGAAATCGTCGAAACAAGCGACAACCATACGTCGCGTTCTCCATCGCGTTCCCCAACACAAAGAATGGCAATCATTTCTCCGCAGAAAATAATTAAAAAAAAAAAAATCGTCTCGCCGGAGCGCGAGTACCCTCGCTCGCATTCTTCGGTGTTCGCTCGGGGGGGTAAAGTTGCGAGTTGGATCTCGGTGTAGACATCCGCCTCGGTCCAGGAGGGAGCGGATCTAGGTGTAGACGCACGCGGGGGTGGAGGAGGGAAGTCGCGGTTACGCGGTCGCCGCGGTTGCGGCTTAGGCAAATTGAGATAGTTCGCAAACCGCCGCGCCCCGACGCGGCTGACCTAACCGTGACGTCGCGGCGCCGAGGGCAGAGCGCGCTTATTCAAATATGCAATCTCGCTGGGATAGAGGGTGAGAGGAGAAGAACGGGAGGGGGTGGATGCGCTCTCCGCGGTAAGGAAAATTATTAAAGGAAACGCGGGAGAGCTCTCCTAGCTACCGCGGGGAAAGAAAGTCCCGGGAAATTTTCCCTATCTCCCCGTGGAGCGGCGCCTGGGTAATCCCGTTTTCCCTCGCGTTGATAAAAATTCCCGGGGACCGGGATAACCGCGAGACCTCGAGGCGACGCCCCCCGCGATGATAAGGAACGTCACTTGCGCGGGTGAGAAATACCCGCAGGCGGGGAAAATATTCGGTGGTATCGGTCGAATCCGCTCTCGTTCCCTCCGAGCGATACATCCATCGCTCGCGGAAAATCAACCGTCTCTCTCTGTTTTTTTTTTCTCTCCGCGCACAAGAGGTAACCGCGCGCGACGAAAACGCAGAAACGCGACGCTCCACCCGGCGAGGTATTTTCACGGTCTGGCGTCGACAAGAGTATCGATAACCGCGAGAAAATGACACCGAACTCGGATGATACGTGTCACCCGCGCATCTCACCGCGAGGAGGGGAAGAGTGTCAACTCGGGCGTGCGAAAACGCAGGAACGCAGAAACGGGAAATTCGGTCCGATTCCTGAGGACAGGGGGGGCGTCGCCGGCGCCGCCACCGCCGGGCGGCGGGCAAACAGCGTCCTGCCGTATTTGTGTGCTCAGTCCCCGGCAAATATTAGCCACCATATCGCTTATGGTGCTCGTCGAGCGAGGGGTGATGGTAGCATGGGCCCTCGCGGAGAGTTGCGGCCCCGTAGACGTAGGCGAAGGTGGCGGCGCCGCGCGTGTGCGTGCGGGGACATACGAGGTACACGGTCGCAGTCGGTCGGGAGCGAGCGCGCGCGAGACCGAGACGGACGCGCGGGTGATCCGCGGCGGAGCGGTGTTTGTCCGTCCGTCCGTAGGGCTGTTTGTCCTTGCTCTCCTTGTTTGAAGAACGTCGGGATCCCAGTCTGTGCAAACTCCTCATTATTGCGAACAGGGTACACAGTATATATATATATATAGAGAGAGAGAGAGAAGCATGCACGTGTGTATGCACATACACACAGTTCTGCGTACACGTATATCGTCAGTTCCACGCGTGTCCCGCGAGTAAAGGCGCGCTCAGGACCGCCTTACTCGAGTCCCACTACTTCCACCGTCGTCGGGAACAAAAAGAGACCCCCCTGCACCCCTTAAAAAAAAAAATCTAGAAACGGGTATTTTTAATCCCCAAAATGGCGCGACCAGTTAGGAAGGGCCTCGTTTGCGAGCCTAAGTGCGAAGGCCGCTCGCCACGTGCGAAAACATCTCGAGGAAGAAAGGGGAGAGCCCAGAGAGAGAGAGGGGAGAACGAATAGATGAGTGGAAGAGAGAGCAAGGGGCCCAACGAGGCCGGAAATGACTGACATCGCGGGGGGGCACCCACCGTGGACCTCCGAGGTCGAGGCTCGGATGGGAAACGCTCTCCCGGGGGCGTGGGGGGAGCAGAAGGTCCCAGGGAGGGAAAGAAAGAAAAATAGCAGGAAAGGAGAGACGACTACTCGACGTTTCACGGGCCGACTCCCGCCGCGAGGAGGACTAATGTTTCCGCTCCGGGAACCGCAGCGACCCTCTCGAAGGGTGGAGGCACGGAAGGGAGGGTGGGCGAACGAGCACCGCACGCACGCGAAAAAGCGGAAACCGCGAAACCCAAGGGCTGGTCCTCGACGCTCCTCCGACAAAAGGTATATATATCTAGGATTACCCTCGATTCGCGGAACCGATATAAATTCGTCGTTATCAAAATTACGCCGGGTGTATTATCACTTCCGCCGAACCGTTCGTCGTCCCCCTAATCCGCAGTGAATGGGTTTAACGCGGAGTTTCTCCGTTACCCCCTCTCCCCGTTGCGTCCATCCTAATTAGCGGAAACACGGAGGGGGGCCGTTTCGAACCCAGCAATTAAGCGCATCGATTAACGCCCGACCCCCTCTCTCCCCCTTCAGGGAGAGGACCCTAGGGCCCCCGGAGGATGGGAGAGGGCCCGAGGGGAAGGGTTTTTATCGGAAGGGCGAATCTCTCCCCCCCTCTGTGCGTGTCACCTATAAGCCCTTCCGGACCGCCGAAGGGGGATCGGGAAAGAGGGGCGAGGGTTTCCAAGTGTATACGGCAATTAAGGCTTATTAGGTTCGTTCGGGTCTTTCGGAGTCACCGAGGGAGACGAGGACGGGGGGACCGGGGAGAGGGTCCCCTGTTAATCTCTCTTCGCGTCGACGAAATGTCCGAGCCATTAGGGTCGGCGCTCCCCCCTTCCGTCCCGGACACTCTGCCCGGTCCCCGATATTCCCGGGGGAAGGAGGAAGAGAGAGAGGGAGAGAAACCGAGAGAGAGACCGAACGGCGGGACACAACAGCTGCGTCGTCACCGTCGGGCCTTCGCAGAATGCCGGAACAAAGGGCTGGGCTCGCAGTTAGGGCTCATGCCCCGGGACCCGCGCCCGCCATTGTCGGAGCCGACTCCTCCCTGCCCCCCTCCTTCGGGACTACAGATTCGACACCGGATCCGAAAAACCCTAAGAGAAGAAGTCCGACCTTGCGGGCTTTCGAGAGCCCCCTCGAAAGCCACTTGTCGCGCTCCTTCCCAAGGAAGACAAATCGCTCCAGGGTCCAGGGATTTCGGTTACAAGTTGATCATCCTTGCCCTCGATTTGAACGGTAGGATAGAAATTGGTCTGACGAGGTCTCGAGGTATACCCTCCGGTGCACCTTGGATGCACTCCTCGCGCATTCTGGATGCACCTTGTGTGCGCGCACCTGCGAGAACGCCGACGGTGCCCGCGGGCTGAAAGCCTCGGCCTCGAGTGCGCGAGGTAAGGAGGCATCCTGGAACGCATGCAGAGAGAGAGAGAGACAGATCGCTCTCTGTCCCTGTTTTTTTTCTCTCCCTTTTAGGCTCGCGCAGGCTGCGTCCACGGTATCGGCGGGAAAACTCCGAGAGCGAGGATTACGTCCGACGGATTCCTCGTCTCTTTCTACTACCCGCGACCTCGCGGGAAAGTTCGCGACAGGTGCCGTTTCCTTTTCTTCCGTCGGTTGAGTCCTCTCAAGGGGGGACGTTCCCAGAGGGTGAGTCGCAGGAGGAGCCGGGAAAAACTCGGATGCTCCATCCGGCTCTCCCCAGACGTCGGCCTGGGCCCGTAATGTCGGGGCAGGGGGGCTCCACATGCGGTGGGAAAACAATTTCCTTCCTAGCCGACTCGCCGGCAAATCGGCGCCGCCCCGCGCGCTCCCTCGGCATTATGCGGTCGGGAATTTATGGTTAATATTTGCGGCGAGTCGGGCCCCCGTAAACACGCCGATTTATCAAGAATTCCAATCTCCGGGACCCAGGGATCCTTTCGGGCCCGCGATACGAAACGCGCCGTCCTTGCCGATCCCTCGGATCCTGGCTACGGTCTCTCTCTATCTCCGTTTCCTTGAAAATGGTCTCGGTCTCGATCACGGTTTTGATTTTCGCGAAAGCAAAAAGCGATTTTCGTGGGCTCAGTTACCTACACAGCATCGGTCTCAATTTCCATAAGAAACGGTCTCAGTCCCCAGGTGACCCTCGGCAAATCCGCGGGATATTCGCGAGACCACGGTGCAAAATGCTTCATCGCGTCCCGTTAATTGTCCCCGACCCGATCCCGTCCCTCCTGGTGGCCGGGGCATCACCGGGGGGAAAGGCAGAAAACATCCGAGGGGAGGAGGCGAGACGGAGCTATAGGAAATGCGGCGCGAGCGAGCGAGACCGAGAGAGCCCGAGCGAAGAGGCGAAAGAGCGAGGGAGAGCGGTCAGAGAGATGGGACGATCGCGCCGTCGGGATTACGGCTGGAAATTGAAATCGAGACGAGAGAGAAGGAGGACCACGAGCGAGGAAGAGCGAAAGAGAGGGAGAGAGACGGACCGAGGGAGAAGAGAAACCGAATTGGAAGGCTAGAGAGCGCCGCCGCGTTCCCGCAGGTACCGCGGCCTTGCATCGGTAATTACACCCGGGATGAATTACACCGTGGAACGCGTTACGTGTAATCGGCGAGCAATATAAATCTCCATTGTGGAAATAGCCGGCCGTCCGTGCTTTTCGATCCGCGCCCGGTCGCAGCACCTCCGCGTCTGCCGCCCAAGCGCGGGCCACGTGACCCCGACCACGTGACTCGGGGACCACGTGGGCAGACCTCAAACGTCAACTGTCAAACGCGCCACGTAATCCCCGTCGCCGAGCAAGTTTCCTCGCGAGTATCGACACTCGCGGTCGGCGTCAATGAAAAGGCAATCCAGAAAGAAGGTGGGAAAAAAAAAAAAAAACATCGGGAGCGGGAAAGGCGCGGATAGACTCCGGAATTCCGCGCGAGGAATCGGCCGCGACGAATCGCTTCATTAAAAGGTGAGAATTAAAAGCGTTCCGCGAACGGCCGGCGCGTCGTGGAATTAGCTCGAGGCGGTCCACCGCGAGCCGGCCGTTCCAGCGGAAAACTACCGCATTTTCCCGCACTCGCGCGAGGGGACTGTTAATCCCGGCCAAGAATATGTACCGTAACGCGGGCAAAGTGCCGCGGCGCACGCAAACTGGTAACGCGCCGCGCTCGTTACGCGTATACGCGCCCCGTATATGACCGCGGAAAAGCCGACAATTTCGCACTCGTTACCGCGCGTGAATCTCGCCGCGGGAAAAACGCCCGGGGGAAACTTCAGGAATACTGCCGCGCGTTTCCTCTCCTCGCCGGGTTGTTCGATTCACTCGAGTCGTCCGAATCGCTTAACTCGGTTAAATCGCTTAAATCGCTTAAATCGCTTAAATCGCTTAAATCGCTTAAATCGCTTAAACCGTTTAGATCATTTAAGCTGCTTAAATCGCCGATTTCTATCCTCGTCCCGCGACTTTCCTCCGTCGTTTCCACCGCGCCGTCCCCTGGGATTACGCGTTTCGTCCGAGAATTCCGCAAACCTCCTCGGGAAACTCGACGCTCCCCCTGCGACTTCGCGTGACCGCCCCGACGAGCCTTCCCGTCGAGGCAAAGGATGGCGGCAAGCTCACCACACAATTCCTGCCGCAGGGCACGCGATCGGTATCGCTTCCATTAAACCGACCGATGACACGCCTGTCCGCGCCGGACACCTTCGGCCGCGGACAGGCCGCGCAAAAACCCGCAATATATTAATAGCGCGCGCGAGCCGCTCTCGAGGGGCCCTTGCAGCGATATTCGACGGACCACCGGGAAGCCGTCGACCATATCATTTATTTATTCCTTTACGCTTTCCCACTTCACATTAATCTTCCCCTCGTCAGCAAAAATCATGCCACTTATCGGGTCGGCTCGACGGGAAATTTCGAGTTTAACCGTCCAGGATAAAAATCCATAACTCCATGCCGTGCAACCCGATATCCCTGTTACTTGGGTCGACCCTCTTTTAATCTGGATTATCGGTCCTTGCCCATGGCCTCCATGGTTCGTCAACGATCCCGAACCTTTGATCTCTAATTACCGGGCCATACAAGCGAGCTTCAAGACCTGGCCCACCGCGATTCTCCCAAAAACCCGACCCCCCGATTTACGATCCATCGCCGCGGGAAAACGGGGTCGCCCCCCATAAAGTCTCGAAAAAGGAGCTGCGAAAATCTCCCCATCGTTCCCATTCCAACGATTCCAGGTACACGAATGGAGGACCCCCGGCCCCTGTTTACCTGCGCCGCACTTTGCGACAATGCCGCGCGGGGTGAACCGCCCCCTGCCGCACCCCACATCCCGAAGGATGATCCCCAGCCGAGCGATCGCAACGGAGGCTCGAGGTGAAATTTCACGGAGCCCGACCCCTAATAGGATCATCGGATTATCCCGTAAAAAGTTTCGGGATATCATAGCTCGGAGGAGGGGCGGTGAATCCTGGGGGGGCACCCGCCAGGTAGTCGGGCCGAAAAAGAGAAGAACGAATCCTCCACCTCGCAGGGGGGGACGGAGACACGGGTAGACAGAGGTAAAATTAGAGACGGACAGAATGGAGCCAGTCGCTGGAAGATATATCTGCGGTCCTCGGACACGGAATGGCGCAACCTCGGCTCTGCGGTAGGGACTACATTAGGTTGCACGGTCACGGGACTATGGTCTATACGGGCCCGCAGTGCCGCGGCCTCCGATTTGCCTTCCCTTCCATTCCTTTCCTTTTTCCCCTCCCTCCTCCTCTCGCCCCAGCACGGTGGGCACGTCGAGAGTCCCGGCAAACGAACGTGGACGAGGCAACGCGAGAATGAACGCGAACGAATTTATCTTCCTTTTTTTTTTTTCATTCTCCCCTTTATCCGCGAATTTTCCCAGAAAATTCGCGTCAGTGCTCTCGCGAGCGTTCCTCCAATCCCCTCGAGGCGAGCGCGCGATGACGTACCCCCGTAGGACTTTTTATTTCCCCGGTAATACAGAAATCCTGAATACCCCATGCCATCGAGGATTACTTCTGACAACGCCAATTCGACGGTAGGTATCTCGCTCTATATATACATTTTTTTTTTTTTTTTTCCGCCCATCGGAAAAGGACGTTATCGCGCCGCGCGTATCCATCTCCGCGAGCGGGGGACACGGCCGAGGGCATCGAGCACCGCTCGGACGGCGACATGGCAGGACGGCTCGAAAGCATATGTAAAAGCAGATACGCGTCGATGGACGCGACGCAGAGAGGGACGTGGCGGGGAAGGGGGGATCGGTCGAAGCGAGACGGAGGGAATGAAAAAAAAAAAAAACGATTCGTTTAACGAGCAGCGGCGCGGTCCGGGGGAGGGGGCCTGGGGCGCGGGAAACGCGCAGCAGTAATGTAATTGCGGCCTGTGCTCGCGATTCGCCATTATATATATATATATACATACATGCATCCACGTATATATGCATGCACCCGTACATACGTCACACGGATATACTCCCGTACACCCTCGGTCGCAACAGGAAGTGGGGAGAGGGGAGTCCGCAAGCTTTTTTCCGGGCTCACCTCGCCTCGTGGTGTTTACGATCGAATGAGAATTTACACGCTCGCCAAATATTTTTCCGGCCGGGTTTTTGCTCGCCGCCCGGGGGGCCGGCCGGGAAAAATCGGGCGAAGCGTCAATCTCGCGTCCCGCGGGAAACGGGGCGGGCAGGGGGGCGGGGGGGGGCGGCATGGGGAGGGTGGCCGCGCTAACGAAATCGGCCACCAGCGGGAGACGCGGCTCGAAAAACGCGGTGCGGCCGCGCGACATAGATTACCGCTAGACCGCGCGGCCCCTCGGGCGTAAATAAATGTCCAAACAAATGGACGCGCGGAACGCGGGATAAAATTATCGAGAGGTAGGGTAGGGGGAGCGGAATCGGAGGCGGAAACACCGGCGCGGCCGATCTACTCTCCCACTTCGCCGTCGGTTAAGGCCCGGTTTCCGCGAAACCGTCGTTTATTCATTCGTCGGTTATTCCTCTCGGCTTTACACCCCGCGGCCATATCCCGCCGAAGGACCGGCCGAAAGGGGGCGGCGGAATGCGGCCGGGCTTTCCGGGAACCGAGAGGACCGTCCGGATTAGACGCTACGCGGAAACCGACCCGGTTGGCCCGGGGAAAGCTGCCTTTACGGCGCGTCCGCAGACCCGGCCAGGCGCGAACGGAATGCCGGGCTTTCCGCGTCCGCTCCGAAACGACGCCCCTTAATGGCCGCAACTGTACGTCCGCCCTCGCTCCCGCGAAAACCCGAGGAGAGTTCCTAACCCCCCCAGGATTTATCCATTACCCCGCGATTTCGAGTACCCTGCACATTAACCCTTAACCACGGACGCGTTTTAAGAAACTCGGCAGAGTTCCAGGGAGATGTCATCCTTTTGTATCTCGTTGCCCCCCTCGTTACGACATTAACACCGTACACATAGAGACACGTGGTCGTATACTCTTAAACGGTTTATCTCCGATTTTGCGACCGGACAACGTTAAATCGATAATCTCGCGAATTGTAAAAATTGGACTACGTGTCTCTTTATTTTTTCCCTACGTCATCTCGATGTACCGCGACACGTGGAGCCATGAAAATCATACCTACACCCACGGGGGTACTTTCCTCGTAAATGGCAACGCCGCCCGACGCGGCGGGGCTGCCACGTGTGCGGGCGCGGCCGCGCTCGGCTGTGTCCGGCCGAGGTGCGAACGGCGCCGCCGTCGGGCCCCGACTAATTGACTTAACCCTCGAGGCGGTCGCTATTTCGAGCCGCGCTCTCTCGGTCCGGGCGCAGCAGGCGCGACGTCGGCTTTCTCGGGGAGCGAGCAAGCGAGCAAGCGAGCAGCCGCGCACAGACGGTCGGATTGTACTTTTATTAACGCTCGCCGCGCACGCGGCCCCTCGGGCCGCCGCTAATCGGCGACCTCAAGCCAAACGAGCAATCGTCTGCGCTATAATCAGCGCCGGGCAGGGCTATAATTAAATTTACCGACATTCTAACTGGGTTATCGTTCGGCATTAATTACTCCAAAATTGCCCGTCCCTGTCCCCCCCCTCCGACCAGCACGGCGGGGAGAAAAATCATTATACCGCCGGCCCCCGCCCGGCGATTATCGTTCAATCATCCAGTCGGGAATCTGGGACGCGATCGCCCGGAGAAAAATAACGAGAGATAACTGGCGGGCTCGGAATAGCATCCGCGTCCAATTAAGCGGTCGAAACCGAGAGGCCTCGTGTTCGTACTGGATGTTCACGCGTACGTCGGACCGACGGCCGGCGGATGAACGAGGCGCATAGGAGTAGAGCGGTGGGAACTTACCGAGTGCCTGGCGACGGCCGCCGCGGCGACGGCGACGGCGTTGGGGTACATCCCGGCCTGGGAGACGAGGGAGCTCGAGGTCAGCCCGAGGAAGGACCTCGGGGCGCCGGGGCGACGCAGGTCCTTGGATTCGGCGGGACTTTCCCTCCGGTGGTACTCTATCGCGACGAGTCGGCGTCGTGGTATCCGTTATTCCTGGTCATAGCTCGGCGCACCACTACACCACTAACGCGGGCAACGTCGCTCGACGGGGGGAGCGCGTCGACGCGCGACCGTTAGAGGACCGTCCTCTAGAAGCGCACCGAACCGGCCGTCCACGCGCGTCAGAACACCATCGAGACGCGTCCCGGTCGAGGTGGCGCAACGGCGTCGGCACCCGCGCTGACTCCACTACCGAATGATCCGTACCCCACGACGGTCGGGCGTACACTGATCGAGCGCCGAGCGCGCTCGCGCAGCTGGAGGGGCGCGCGCGCCCCCACCCCGTCCGATCCCCTCCCGCGGCGCGGACCACGTGTCCCTCGCCCTCCCTCTCGCTCCCTCGCCGCTCCTCGGCGGTGCGAGAGAGACGGAGCGCCCCAGTGGCGGCTCCCTCGACATCGGCCCCCGGGCCGCCGAACCTCCACCCATCCATTAATACCTGTCTCCTTATTTTCTCCTTATATATTCTCGGATGAGTGGAATAACGCGACGAGCGGAACTAGTCGAGTTTCGGGGGCATAAGCCAGTTCGACCGGGAGAAATTGGTAGAAATCGACACCGCATCGAAGCCGGACCCGCGTGGTGGCGGCTCCGGCGCTTCCCCTTCCGCCTCTCCGCGGCGGGTCACTCCGTCTCGCTCGCTCTCGCGGACCCTCCGGCCCCGCTCCGCGCGTGACAACCTTCCGCGACCTTTCCTGGTCGTCCCGCTCCGGACGGTTATTATCACTTTGCCCTTTCCTCCGCTCGGGCGCGGTGACACTTAATCTTAACGTTATTCACCGACCGCCAGAAGGGAGCGGGAGCGATTTAACCGGCGCTGACGCGACGAACGAGCGGATCTGGGCCGAGGATCCGAGATGCGTTGTCGCGACGTCGTCTCCTCCTCTTATTCCCCCCTCCATTCCACTTCGCGAGCTCCGATATATCGCTATCGGCGATACGGAAGTCCCGTTTGAAAGGGAAAAAAAAAGAAAGAAATCCCTCCGTTACTTCCTAGCTTCGGCGTCCCGGCCATTCGCGCGCACTCCCCTGCGGAAATATCTTGCGTTTCGCCCGCTCGAGCGCCCTCGGCCGCGATTCGATCCGCGCCAACTCCCGGACCGACTACGGCAACGTCGCGAGGTCGCGGACCTTCCCCGCGGTTGATTATTATTATCGAGGGGCATCGCCGCGACCGTTCGCGCGCCGTGACCGATGCCCGGTCACCCATCCGCGCGGCGCCTCCGCGGCCCCACACGTGGCCGGAACACGTGGCCCTTTCTCGGCCACTCGTACATACGCGGCTCTCCGGCCGAATTTACCGGCATTTCCCGGCGTTTACCCCGCATTCGCGGGCACTCACCGTGCGGTCGCTGCGCCGCGTGAATTCGCGCCGGCGCGTTTAATCGCCCGGCCAATGGAGCCACTCGCGCGTAACCCGCGGATTAGGAACGCGCCCGGGTATAATTTATCCGCGGAAACGTCGGAAACGGGTTAAAGGATTAACGCGGCCGGGATTTTTCTCGCGGCGGGCCGCGCCGATCGTTCTACATTATTTATCGCCATCCGCTCTCCCGGGGTCCTGGGTATATCTTTAGTATCTTTTTCTATTTTCCTTCCCCTCTCCTCCCCCTTTATGATCCCGTGAACCGGCCGATCCGCCGCGAGAAAGTCGACGGGATTCCGCGGCGAAGCCCTCGCGGAATTCCCGGATAAAGGTGTCGTCGCGGAATCCCCGGAATCCTTGCGCCCCTCTGCGGGCCGACCAACGCACCGCCGCGTTAATCGGCGCGGACCGGCCGCGTGCGGAATTCGAAGCGCGCATCGCTTGCTCGCGCGGGTGCGCGCGCAGCTCCTCGCGAGTCTTTCTCTCTCATGGTTCATGCCGGAAGAGGAGTCGTCGTACCTTGGAAGCGCCGTTTCCGACGCCGAGGTCGATCGCTCGTTACCGCGGCGGATTGTCGTTTCCTCGATTATTCATTAACGAGAAGGGAATGAGAAAAATCGGAAGAAAATCGTGCGCGCCTCGAGAACGTCTCGCCTTGCTCATCGGAGACAAGGTTAATCAAGCCTATCATCGATCACGACGTCGATCCCCGTCAATCGATCGGGCCATTGATAGGACTCCCAATTGAAGTTCCGCGTCGCGGAATTTCGATTCTCCGTTAATACCCAAAAAAGAGTAAGACGTATCTCCCGAAAGTACCTCGCGACTGGGCGGGATGTGAGAAACCGAGAAACGATTTTTCCGTATTTCTCGTTCCCCGACAATGGACCGTCCCGAGCGGGAGGAGGAGGAGGAGGATCGAGTCGGCGGATCTATATGCAGGAGTGCTCGCCGGACCCGGAACTTCCTTTTTCCGGGTCGTATCTTGCGGTCGACTTTGGCGACAGATTCGAAAAGTTCCTCGTCCGCGGAATCCCGGATGGATGGTCGAGGAGAGACGTCCGGGGGAAGGAGGTGCGCCGGCGAACGGGACATCGGGGTGAAATGGCGCGATAGGGGCGAGCGGGGTTTTTGTCGCGGCGAGAGGAGAAACGACATTATGTCTCGCGGAGACGGCGATGCGGAAAAAGCCCTCGAGCCCGGAGCGCGCCCCGCCGTGCGGGCAAAAAAAGCCCGAAGAGGTTCCCCCAACATGGCGGCCGGGCGGGAGCACACCTGCGCGCGAGTGGCCACCCACCTGCGGTCCGCGCGAGCGGGAGATGCCCGCGCAGGCGGGCGCGACCGCTCGGGAGCGCAGCCCCGCGCCGAATGCGGGCACCGCCGCCCTCGCGTGCCACCTAGGGGCGCGCGAGTCACGACGTGACGCGCGGCCCAGCGTCGCACAGATCACGATGCGTCAACGCGTCGGAAGCAAGGAACCATTCGAAACCGCGAAAGTCCAAACGCGGCGGCCGCGGTAATGCGGGTCTTCATTATCGGCCAGTGGCGGCGCTCGACAGGGTTGCCGGTTCGCGGCGCGCGGTTGAGACATCGCGAGTGCCGGGAAAGGAGAGGGAGGGGGGGCCTCGTCCTCTCTCGGGAAGCGGAGATCGAGCGTGTCGATAATTACGGTTATCGGCCGATAAGGCAGGGACCGGAGGAAGCCTCGCGGGACGGCACTCGGTCGCGGGGAGCGCCGAGAGCCGCGGTCCGGAAACCGGCGGGGAATTTATCGCGATCGCGATACCGCCCCCGGGGCGGCGGCGAGCCGATAAGAGAGCGCGCGGTGCGCGTCGGGGGGATGATTCCGCTCCGGAGACGCGGAGGCGTCCGAGCCGCGCGCGCCCGGCCGCGTAAACAACTCGATATTGAATGACTAAATATTGCCGAATTGTCCCCGCCAGTTTTACCGTGCAATTATGCAGGCGCACCTTGATGACTCTCTCCCAACGGCGTGTTTGCCCGCTCGGGGTCGCGCGCATAACCGTCGATCTCGTCCGTCTCGATTAATCGCGGCCGCGGTTTATCGCCCTCCCCGTCGCCCCTCCCGGAACGCAACGCCGGGTAGAAACCCAAGACCGGTGGCAAGAATTACGAAATTCCGCAATTTCCGAATTTTCGAGGAACCATCCGATCCCCGGTCACCTCGCGGATCGAGGGATTAAAGCGGCCCACTGTACGGGGGGACGGTCTACCCCGCTCGCCGAAAATAGGGGAAGGAAGACGGAGGCACGGACAGCGGCGAGAAAGCGGCGGCGAAAGAGAGAGAAAGAGAGGAGGAGGAAACGCGGGCCGGGAAACCGAGGAGCACCCACAAAGAAAGAGAAAGGAAAAGAATCGGAGCAAGGGGGACCCGAGGGGGAGCGAAAGAGAAGGAGGCAGGGTGAGACAGGTACGAGATTCCCTATAATCAGTTCGTAGCTCGGTCCGCGGAGGGGAAGGCGGCGCGAAACGCGAAATGTGAAATGCTCTTCACTGATTTCCTTCTCTAAATATGGCCGCCTTCCCTGGCCCGTCCCGTCGCCGCGCCACCCCGACGGTAACCACCCATAACCACCCCTACTTGCCCGAAGGTTCTACTCGATCGCCGAGGCATCTTAACGTCTCGGCCCGAGTCCGCGCGGACCGCGCCGGCCGCCAGCCAATAGGAGGGCTCGAGGCGGCGCGCCGACCAATCGGAGAGCGGAAAAATCCGAGCTACGCCCGAGCGAAAGAACGCGGCGCGGCACCGAGGAAAAAGGCCAATCAGGGGCCGCCGCGCGGCCAGGCGAGCCAATGGGAGCGCGCGACGCCGAGGGACGGGCGCTCGTCGAGTCCGCGCGGACCGATTCCCGGACCTTTATTATGCTTTATATACGGATATACCTCGGGTATACCTCTGCCCCTCGGGCCGACCCTTCGCCCGGCCGGAGCCGCAACCCCTCCAAGGGGCGCCGCGGTGGAGGAAGGAGAAAGAGTCCCAGAGAGGGGGAGGGGAGTGACGGAGCGACCCAGGGGTCGCGGCAAAAAGATGCACGAATGTTTCCGACCCCGGACTTCGGACCTGGGGGGAGGGGGCATCCGGGGGCGCCCGGTAGTAGGCATCGACGTCCAGCCAATTAATACCCAAAGAGATAGCCACGCTTCGCTCGCCGGGGACTCGAGCCTGGCGACGCGAGCGCCGTTCCGCGGCCCTCCCCGGAGTTACCCGAAATTCCGAGCCCTCGCTCCTTTTAAACGAGGGTCCAACATAATGCGACTAGGTGTTTAGGTTGCCAGGCCCTTCTGCCTGGGCTCCTCGGCCGCCCGGAATACCCGGTAAACCAAACCCGGGCACCGCCGTCTAAATAAACACGCGCCGCCTCTAAGGACCGGCAAAACGTTGCCAGTCCCCCCTCCTGCCCCTCCAACGACTGTTCCTCGCCTCGGACGGGACGATTCCCCGGAAGTGAACACCTCGCGATTCCGCGTTTTTCGCCGGATTTCCGGCCCGAGTGTTTCGAGTGATCCGACGCCGGAGGGAATTCTTTACGACGAGCATTCATTATCCGGGAGCAAGATCGAAGTACAGTCTAATAAATGGTACAGACGGTCAAAATGGTACGCGTGACTGAAAAGATTGAGAGAAACGCGATCGCCGCGGAAATAAGGGTCGCGTCGGTCGAGCCCGTAATCACCTATCGTTAACGCCCAATCGAATCCTCGTCCTTCCTTCGCTCCCTTTCAGTTGATTTCTCCTTTTCGTTTTAATGATTTCGAAACGGAAAGCGGACAAAAACGGGGGAAAACGCGGACCAACGGGACCGTCATTCGAGCGGGCCTCCGCGTCGACTGTAAAACACAGTTCCGGACAATAACGCGGCCAATGCGTTTACGGTTATTTCGTCCGGGCGGATTTTTCCTCGCCGAGGGAGAACGAAAATTGCGGTCCCGACTGTTTTACCCGGCGTGTTTGCTTCGGAGGGGGGCGGCGCAGAATTTCATATGTATAATTGAGAGCAATTTCGGTTATATACGTTCCCCGCGTCGCCCGGAAAGAACTGCGGGATTTAATCGAATGGCCCGCTAACCGAATGCCTAGCAAAGGGATTCGGTTGTTCGAATTAATCATTCGATCGTTCCCCGGGCCGGTCGATATCTCGCTGTCGTTTAACGCTCGCTTGTTTTATCGTTATCGGCGAAACCGAGGCCCTGTTACGCTCCAGAAGGGCGAGAACGGGAAAACAAGATGGCGGCGCCCGGATTTACGCGCGCAAGAATTTCCCCTCGCCCGGAGGGAAAGCGTCGCTTCTCGGTAGCCATCGAGCCATCGATCGATCGATTCCTTCCCTATAGTAGAGGATAAAAAAAAAAAAGGAAGAAATCTCGGAAAAAAATCCGATCGAATTAGTCGGGAATATTTTCCCGGCGTAAATGCAGTCTCGCGCAAGGGCGCTCGGTGTATAATCTCATTGTCCCTTAATTCGCCGGAGCGAGGAGGACGGAAATAGGCGGCGAGCGAAGGAGAAAGAGAGTCGGAGAGACGGGAGAAATAAAAAGACCCAATCGGATATTAAAGAGCGACTTTGCGGGCATTGGTGCGCCGACCAATGAGAGCGATCGCGGCCATTCGGGTTTTTCCCGATAGGAAAAAATTCATTCCGCCACGCGGAAACCCGCCGGAATCCTAGATATTTCAGGGCGCCGGGATTAAGGTCCGCTCACACGATCCGGCACGGTCCGGCACGTATCGGTTCCGACACGTGTCGACAACGACCGGTACATGCGGTCTGGAGTCGATTCGCGTGAAACGCATTAACGTTTCGTCCGCCAGGGTAAATCGACCCTAAAGGTCGGACACGGCGCGTAATGGCAGCGTTTCCGGCAGTGCAAAGAATTTCTTAACATAACGCG
Source organism: Orussus abietinus (assembly GCF_000612105.2). NCBI lineage: Eukaryota > Metazoa > Arthropoda > Insecta > Hymenoptera > Orussidae > Orussus > Orussus abietinus. Next base: position 2,245,151 of record NW_019396012.1, read on the forward strand.
CGTTTCTAATAGGAATATTCATATTAAACGTTGCGTGTCACAGTTGCACCATCCGGCATTGACGATGAGAATGTTTTTTAACGCCGCTAATGTCGAGCGTTGGATTCGGTGTTTCACCTAAACCAATGGTATAAACATATCTTCCGTCTTTATCGGACCGTTGACGCGGCGTTTCCGCGGCGGGTCTGGCCGGATGGTGTAAATCGACCTTAACGCGTTCAAAAGGGGAGAATTATGATTATCTCCACGCGAGTTCCTCGCGGAAAAATTGTAATCTCGAAGTGCCGCGAGGGAGATAATGACGTTTCGGCTCCCGCGTCGCATCACGGTGGAGATTTAATTTTTCTTCCTTTTTCCCTCTCTCTTTCCCTCTCGGGCGAAAGATCGTTAAGAGAATTCAAGGGGGTGGAGGGAGATCGCCCGGGGCTCGAATCTCGGATCTTGGCGATTTTCCGCGCTACGCGGCCAGTTTTTCAGTTTGGCTCGGCTCGATGAATTGCAAATTCGGGATGTTAGCATAAGGCCCGGCGTAAAAAGCCACCGGGCGCCCACGTGTATATTCAAATGGCGCGCGAGGCGCGCCCGATAATTTTTCCCGTTAACGCGAGAACCGACGCTTTAAAGTCAATTTACACGACCGACCCGCCGCGCCCTTCCGGCCGCCGAGTCGCCTTTCCGCGGATTCCCGGTGGATATAAAAATGCCGAGCTCGCCTCCTTCTAGATAAGAGCCCGTCGAGAGACCTGGAGGAGACCGAATTAATTGAAATCGATTCCCGGACATTTTGCGAGTAATTCCCGTAAAGAAGAATCGCCAGTCGAGGCGGACTCGCGACGGGAAATCCCTTCGCGCATGCGCGCTCGCCGCTAGACTCCGATTACGGGGATTCAAGATGGCCGCCGGTCGTTAACCGATCGGCCGACGGAAAATCGGACACTCGGGGACTACGCGGAAGAACGCCCCCCTCCCGAGATACGCGATACAAAGCCCGACATTGTTCCTTCTATATTTATTTATTACCTCGGTCCAGCTTCACGTATGCGCGTCGCCTCGTCCCTCGTCTGCGGATCGTTGGGTCCTCCGGGGCATGTTCGGAAGGAAAGGAAAATGGCGGTTACCAAAAGTCTCGACGGACTGAGTGTACGTTATTTTCTTTCTTTTTTTTTTTCGCGCTACTTACGAGCATGTAGGCGTCAGATTCCTCGCGTGTCGTGCACCTCGCGGGCTTTATTACGGGTCTGGGAAGTTTCTAAGCCGGCGGCGGGTGTTCGTATATCGGCGCTCTCAGAGTTCCGTCCACGGCCTGTGGAAGAGCGTTCGAGACCGAAACGATTGCGTTCCCGAGGCTCTTTGTTTCTCGCCTTCTTTCGTGGGCTTTTAACGAGCGCCCCGAGGTTATGCCGGCGAGTCGTAAATATTTGGACGAGGGACGACTGTTTACGTTTCGAGAGCTTTTCGAAAGTGCCTCGACGTGGCTCGCGGCCGTTAAATGTACCGAGAAGTGAGTCGCGGAGGGACAGCTCTTATTCAATGGCGTTCAGAAAATCCGGCACACCTGTTTCAGGGACTTTCCGGACGCGAAACCGTTCGAAATACTTTCCATACTAAACCCTTTGCGTACGAAAAATCGCACGTCGATTTCGAATAAATGCGTAGCTGGCGCCCTCTTCAAACCAACCCGTGAACCAGTCACCACGGCACTTTACTTAAAATGGAAACCCAACGCCGATAATGTAGATCTCGAGTTCTGGCATGGCGCTTCCCTTTCCCGCCGGTAGAGGACACATGGAACAATTTCCTATATCAATTGCTATAAACCAATTATCAATAATTACACGTATCATATTTCCTACCCTTTCTCCTTTCGCTCCATTTTCGTCACTTTAACGGGTAGATAAGATTTAGTATTTTGGAACATTATATTGTGTGCGAAGTAGTAATATACCAGCGATTACACAGAGATATTAAATGCGGTAGTGTAATAACATTTCCAGAATATTCGTATGTTATAGGGAGGAGGGAAGGAGGGGTCGATAATAAGTCGTGCCCAGTGCTCCGATTACATAAACAGCGTCGCCGGAAATTCGGCCTAGTCGCCGCGACGCTCTTGATCGGCAAAGTACTTCGTCGCGTTTGGAAACCGCCGCGGATCCGGGAAGTCTGGCGTGCGGTATGTCCGTGGATGCAGACAATCTCTGATGGCCCGTCCGAAAGCTCGTCTGACGGCGGGCGTCGTAGCCACTGCGACTGCTGCCCCTTCAACCTCGTGCACTCCCGCGCGGTTCGTGCCTTCCCTGACGAGTCGCTCCATGGACGCCGAGATCGCCGAAAGCGAGTGACTCGGCGTCGGGCTCATCAGCAGACGAGGCTTCTGCTGCTCGATTAATTTGCGCCGCTTGCTGGGCATGCAGCCGAGATACGCGTCGCTGAAAGGTGGTGCGGCATCTTCGCACCCCACGCACTGTAGGTGGCGCCTCTGTTTCACGCTGTCGCGAGCAATAATAGGCACCCAGTCCTGGAAGCGGTGGTTTATTAAAATTAAAAGACCCGCCAGTGTTCATAAAAATATCAGACGAAGAGAAAAAGATAGATAAATGAACTAATAGATAAATAAATAGATAGCGGTACTTACGGAGGGCAAATTCTCGTGTCCCGGGAATGTCGTCGGGATTTCCTCACCGTTCTCCATCGGCTCCGTCTCGCACGTGAGCTTCGTCTCGACGGCGTCGGTCTCCATTGGCTGTCGAGGAGGAAGTAGATTTTTAATCAACGACAGAGATCCTAAGGGGGTGGAAGTTACCTTCGGCTGCGACTGCGACGAGGTGGGATCGGGAGTCGCTGCGTCCTCCGAGGAAGTCTTCTTAGCCGAGGTGGCGTCGCATGCCGTAGAAGCCTCTTCCTCCGGGGTGGAGGATGTCGCGGAGGGACTCGCTACGAATCAGGAATATCTAAGTAACTCGCGAGAATACACCCTGTCGGCTTAATAAAATTCAGTTGTCGTGTCAAGGATGAGCTTACGTTTCTTGTTCGGCAGTCCGCTGAGGTACGCGTCGTTGAAGGCAGTCGCGTCATTGTTCCCCATGTTCTCCAGCTGACGCCTTTGCCGGACACCATCGCGAGCGATCACCGGCATCCAGTCCTGACAAATTGAGAAATCCTCATTACACACATGTCGGGACTTCCATTTCGACCGTAGTCATTCGATCGTATTACAGAAACTGTACTCACGGATGGCACTACATCGTGTCCAAGGAAAGTACTCGGTGGGGTCTCTTCGCCTTCCTCCACGGGCTCCGCCTCGGTCCACATTTTCACCTCTGGCGGCTGTAACGAGGAGCTTCAGGGTTAACTAAGGATTAATCGCAATCGATTGTCGCGACCGTTGAAACGGCTGATCTTACCGGGGGAGGAGGTTTCGTTTGTGACTTCGAAGGCGAAGAGCTCGCCGTACTCGTTGGAGTACTAGAATTTAACGAGGACGATGAGGTCGATGAGATCGAGGGCAAAACTTCTGTGAATCAGAGGTATGCAGGTTATACTTTTGGATGTCCGAATGGAAACTGTGGGTTCACACGTTTAGTTACCTAGTGCACTCCAGCCGTGGGCACGCGGTGGAGCGGTCTGATTAGGCTGACTCTGCGACTGTGTTGTTCCAATTGTGCTCGAGGTTGTCGCTGGCGTTCGACGAATGTGATGCGAATTACACGGCAGTAGTGGATCGAATTCTATGCCTTGTCCCATCACAACACCGATTCCGAGATGTGAGTGCGGTTCGAAAACGTGTGGACGAGACGAGCTGCGAGTCTGCGTAGCTGTTGTAGGATGTGTATCCACGTTGCTCCTATCCCCAAGAATGTTTCCTACATAGTTTCCATTTTCTGTCCGTTGTACAGTAAAAAGGTTGCAATAATTACCTAGCTTGTGTACTCTGTCCTGGGTTCAGGCCCGCACCATCGATGGTCACTAGAGTGGTCTGTTGGGTTCCGATCCCTGATGTGGAATTTTCACTCATTAGAGCCCTTGCGGCAACTTCTATAGCGTGATTTAGATTTCGAATGAAGTCTGCCGGAGGGGCTGACCCTCTTGGAAATATACCACTAGCACCACCGATGCCTCCTAATAAAGAACATTCAGTAATCAGAGAGGTATAATTTCAGTCATTCGATAGATAATTTTTCATATTGCAATACTTTTTAATTCAAGGTTAAATACCTGCGTTATTGTTGTTGTTGTTCCCAGTGCCTTGAGTTTGTTCACCCTGAGCAGTCGATTCCATGCTGCTCATTTCTGGACTGACTTCCATCAATACCTCTACGTTATTTTGTAATTGGTAACTTGGTAAATTGAAAACCGTACCTGGTGGATGATAATCTCATTTAAATGCAAGTGGTATTTTTAATATATCTTTCATGTAAATAATTAAGAACTGAAACTTACTAAAAGGTGGTCGTGTCTGTTGTCGTGCTGATTGTTCCTGCTCCGGTCGCTGATTTTCTTCATTTTGTGGATTTTGTGATGTTGCATCCTGTTGAGCCCTTCCTCTTCCTTCGGTAGTAGTCGATTCTGTAGACTCATTCCTACCTGCTGTCGCTTGATCATTTGTTCTTCGACTTGCTTCATCCGAACCAGTATTATTGTTGGAATTGCGCCCTTGTAAACTTATGTGAGCCTGTTGGAAAGAAGTTCCTAGTAGCAATACATAAAAAGGGAATTTAATTTGTCAAAAAGAAAAAAAATAGAAACTTACTTCAACTTGTATCGGTATGCCAGCTTGCAATACAGCAGAATGTTGGATAAGGATTGGTCTACAGCGCAAATTTCTTGGGGGCGGTTGCCTCATGTCGACGATTATGTCACTTAGAGCATGACATCCATGCGCCAGGTAGTGCAAACTTTCACTAACACAATTGACTATCCTTTGATTTTCTTCTGCTTGTTCAGACTGTTAAATAATAATAACCCAAATCTGTACGTAATACTTCAAGTTAAATATTCAGACCATGTAAGTTCTTCCTACCGCTCCAGGGGTTAATTCAGGGTCCGAAGCCATCATATGCCGATATTTATGTAGGTATGGTCTTAGGCGGTTTTGCGCGTCAATTAATCTGTCCACTAACCTAGCCATTGCCCGAGTATGCTGACTAAAAAACAAAATTACATATAATGCATTTTTCTCTTATTTATCTCAATTTAAATAAAATATGTCTGATCTTACACTGGAGCATCTGTTCTGGTGGATTGCGATTCGCTACTGGGTGCTGCCGTTGGTTGCTCTTGTTGATCCGATTGCTGTTGTGTCTCAGTTGCTGTGTTATCAGCTGAAGCAGTTGAAGTGCTCGACTGGTTACCTTCTTCGGTACCACCTACAGAGATATATGTTGCAAATTTTATTATGTAAAGATAAGTGAAAATTTTTAATTTAAGGTATGAACAACCTCTCATGAAGGACACATTACTGAGCCCAAGAGCAGCTGCTATCGATGCAGTAACCACTTGCTCAAAACTAGGTCTACTGGCTGCTTCTCTTCCAATTTCATTGGTACTGAAAGTATTTTTCAGTAAGATATATTTTTATATGATCAAAATGAATTTTGAATCACACTCAACGTACTTATCCAAAACTGGTTCCGATTCCTCTTGAATATTTACTTCTAGGGATAAAGGTACTTCATAAGGTTCGGTGGAACTTGTTGCACCGCGAGGATGTCTGTGATTATAAATACATTCTATTGACCGATTAAGCATGCGCTTTGCCACAATCAAACGACCATTTGATAAAGTATTGCTGAGTGGTGGTACTGGTAATCCTACCCAAACAAAAATAACATATAATTAAACAAATATAATTTTGTTACATCAAATTTATACATCCCTTCACTTTAAAAAAATAGTTAAATAAATTTTAACTAACCTTGTCCCTCAACAACTTCCGTTGGAACAGACATAGCTCCCAAATACATGGCATTTCCATGAACTTGTCCATGGCTCTCTGTAAACTGTCTCCGCTGGGATGATTGCCAACTCTGATCTTGATTTTGGCCTTGACCCTGACCTCCGCTGTTTCCTCTTTGGCCTGGAGGAGGTGGTGCTCTCTGAACCAGGTGAATAACTTTCCCGTTTACATCTAAAATTTATGGAACAATCTGTAATACGTGATAATGCTCCAATTCACTAACATAATATCATTCCATTAGAACGTTCCATCGTACCATAATCATTAAGCTTCTTTTCATCCTGAAGCACTCTACCACAATAAATAAGTCTTTGCAAGTCCGCTGGTACCGAGACAGATTCAGCTATATGTTCTTTGAAGCCACGAACTGTTATCTGCATAAAACCCAACAAATAAATTCTCAACGATGTAGATACATCGTATATAGATGTGGACTAATAATCTAGTTGACACTTGGGACGTATTGGCAAGCCAACTTACATCGTCTTCCAGGGAAAAGGTATGATCCTGTGAGTCTAAGGTCTTCACCGTTAGATCGATCATCTTCACCTCGCGAGAACTCGTTTGATCGAGATTGCTGAAAATTATTCAAAGCACTCCACGTATACGCACTTCAGTCCGCAAGGAACAAATTTCGCAACTAAATAATGACGAGCAGGTGCTTTACCTCAGTACTCTAGTTAGAGAAATCGATGCAGGAGATTCAGCCGATACGACGACGCACAGAAAATTGAGTCACCACTCCTGGTTCGCCAAACGAGAAATCGAACCAACACCGATATCAAACCGCCCGGTTCTCGAACAATTTTAATCAAACCTCTCCTACGCAACAGAGCCAATTCGACGTACGGCAGTACCCAGAATTCACTTCCGTCTTATCCGCTTTCATCATTGACGAGACATTTTCCAAGATGGCCGCCGGCCTCGGCAGTGCTACCACCTTATAAACGGATGAAATTCATACAACTTGCATTACCGTTCGAACATTTAAAATTTTTTTTCCTGGATTCGTAATTCACAATTCCCTAACCTTTCCGTGCTTCAAAACCAAGCTCAATTAAGCTCAGAATAGTTAATCGACGTATTTTTCACGTCTCGTTTAGCAGCGGTAAGTTTTCTATCAAAAACAAAGATGTCCCCTTTTTTAGTGATGACACATCACTGAGAAACTATCAGGAACTATCAGTATCATGACGTCAATTTCCTTTCTAGTAATTTCTGATTTACGCAGTGCTTGAGCATAGTTTAAGCACGTGATTTGGCGGAAGTCGATCGATCGTAGTACATACAAGTATATAAATGTAAATCGCTGGCCTTTTTATTAGAAACGTGACCTGAACATGCTCTACAGTTTCGTACGTTTTTTAAGGAATGATGGCGCTCCAGGCAAAACGCTATTCTTACGTCATTCGCGTAATTTTATAGAGGAACATCAGATCTGGTTCCGAAGTTTGGCTCGATAACCGCGAGGGCGTTGCGAACGGCCGCCATGTTGGCTGCGCGTGACGTCACGCGTTATCTGATGAACGTTCACTGCTGCCCTCTATGAATTTTCGCAGTGACTGCAAATTGTATTCGCCTTGACGCAGGACGGATAAAATCAATGGCGATTCTCGTCCGAGACATTGCGCCACCTTTAAAACTCTGTCAGAGAATATGGAACTATCATTCTGTTTCCTCGCGGAGGGATTATTTTACAGCATTTTCTGAGGTACCCTCAAAATTACTCTTTCCGCTAGTCAGATTTTATTTGAATTCACCCGCCATCTTGATTACGAATTCCCGACCCTTTAATGAAGTAACGAGGTTTAATTTGCGATTCCACATTTAGGCGCGAAATAATGACGAAGAAGGTACGGCACGTATTTTAAAAAGGCCCGAGATAACCGGCCGAAGAGAAGAGGCGCGAAGAGATTATTGGGACGATCGTAAAATCTCGCCCTGCGAGTCCCGCCACCGTCCATGCCTGAAACGAGAAAGGGAATTCGAATCACGTTTCATCGGACATTCCTTGCTCGGGCCCAATAAAAGGACTCGCTCTCGAGAACGATCGCATTCAGATTATAACATCGGCTACTACGAAAACGCATAAGATAAGGGCGAGACGCTGAAATTCCAGTGCCGGTTGCGATTGCACACCCGTGAAGGACAATATTTTACGTCTCTCGTCCTGGATCTGTGGATATCGTTTACGAGGCGATTAATGAATACCTCGCGGTAAGGATTGCTCGTCCGAATCGTAAATCGGAGCCTTAAGGTGCCATATACGACATTATTAAGAGTAAATACCCCCGATAAGGCGTAATTGGGTCAATTAATTTATTGATCTAACCATTAACAAATGTGCAGATTTATTGAAAAATACGGCATGCCTCGACAGCCCAGCTGATAAAACAGCACACGTGCGCACTGCACACTCCTCTCTGTTCTGGGTACTCTATCTCTTGTCAAGTCAGATGTTTAAATGGAGCCATTAGCGCGTTCCAACAACACGGCCCTGTAGCAACAATCGCCGCTGCGCTTTCCGAAATATCGTGCCCCCTTTCGAGCCTGGCATAGAATATTTCTCAAGAGGAATTAATTCGATAAGGACGCGCATGCGACCGGCGATTGGGACCCGCGGCGTGAAAAATCCCTCGGGACCTGTCGAGCCAATTAAAGCAATGAGATTACACACCTGGCTAGGCAAAACCACGGATAAGAGGGGATCGTTAACGATAACGCCCCGCGATCGTGCACCGGCGAAGAATGTTAATGGAGAGCTTCGGTTTTGTATGCAGGAAGTGGCGGCGCGGCGCGTCTCCCGTAGCGGGACGGCGCCCGGCGCCTCGGCGGAAAAAAAACCCCTCAAATAAGACCGACAAGAGCGAAAAACCAAAAGAAGATACATTGAACGAGGAGAGAGAGGATGTTCCTTTAAATCCCATCGTAAACACACACGGACAGTGTCTCTCAATCGGCCAATGGGCCGCCGTTTAACCTTGCTCTCCTCGCGCTGCACTTTACTCTTTGGATGGCCCAGGAGTCGCTCGACCGCCGATAACTATTCAACGTTATCGCGATTTCTCCCAGAAAAGCATCTCCTCCGATACCCGAGTCCCTTAAGGTCGAGGGGGAAAAAATATAAAAGACATTGAAATGTCCAGAGAGGTCAGATTTCGTGAATTTGCAGGCAGATTCGGGGAGGAAGCTTCATAAAGTTAAGCAACATTGGACACGGACAGGAATGGGAGGGTGGCCACTGGAGAACGCTTGGGAGGAAGAGAGGGGGTTGGTAACAAAATTAAATACGCGTGTATTAAAATAATGTACGATAACTGGAACTTCGCGAAAAATCAACTTGGTACGGTTTTTTGCAGGCAAAAAAATTTCTCTCGGATTTCCTCCCCGCGGCCCTCCAGGAATCCCACCCGGGTGCCTCTGAAACGCTATCGGCTTATTCCACTTATGGACCACGGCGCAACCTCCGAGCGGACTTAATAGTTCGCTTATCAGGTCCGGCATAAAGATATTCATTGTTTCTGGGGAACGCGAAGGCGTTCGCAGCCGGATCCCCGGCACGCCGTTCCTTCTCGCCTCGGCGAAACTTTCCAAGTTCAGCCTCGATCGAGAAATTCCCTCTCGATCTCTCGATATCTCTCGTCTCCGGGAATTTTGCGAGCGCCTAAAGAACGATCAATGGGGTGCGACGCCGGATAATCCCCTCTCGATCTCGTTACACCGGCTAAAGTGGAGCAAGAAGACCGACTAAAGTAAAAGGCGTCCGCGTAAAGCCCCTTAAGAAGCGCTTTAAGGTATTAAAATCCAATCAGGGATCGTCTGAAATTTTCGCTCAGAATTACTTCTCGAAAATTCTCGCGTGAGCGTTCCAAAAGTGCCCGCGAATGTGTCGAATAATTAACGCGCGAGCGATGCGAAGATTTACGCAGGAGCACGATGAACATTCTCACCCGGCGTCGCGAAAAATCCGGGCGCAACAAGATCTTACGAGATTAAATAATTAACAGGATTTTTTATCGAAAAGATGGAAGTATAAATCGAGGAATTATTAATTCGTAGGTGTCTTCCGTCAGATGAGGACCGCTGCCGATGCGACCGGTGGCTTAAATAAAGGAGCAAGGGTTACGGTGTGCCCTGGGCGTGTGGGAGCCGCAGGGGGCGCGGCGGAGCCTGGCGGGGGTTGCGGCCTGCGAGCCGACGCGCAGCCTCTCGTAATGATGTAGCTGTCTCGATTTAGCTTGTCTTGCAGTCTTGTCTGTTAGTACTTAACTTAGTCGGGTCATGCGAGTCTTGTTTTTGTCCGATCCCCGCTAGAGCTGGTCCCTATCCGCGGCGCCCGGGTTTTATCGGGGCGGCGGCGTCGAAGGCGACGGCGTCGCCGGACCTCGGGGCCGAGGAGCGATCCGAGGAGCGAAGCTCCCGGAGCTAGAGACGGACAGCGAGCGGATGAAATCCACACTCGGGGATAGTTTATTTCTTTCCTTTCTGGCGCTACCGCTCACCCGGCGCCCGGTCGTCGAGCCGCTACCGCGGCCCGCGGGAGGTAGCGCGCTCTCTCTCCCTCCCGCCCGGCCCGCATCGCTCGGTCTCCACCGCACCCGCAGCCCGCGCGCATAGGTTCGTCCTTGTCGCGCCCGCATGTCGCGCGATAGCTCCGTCCACCTCGCACTCCCAGGGCCCGCAGTGTCTCTGCCTCTCCGTCGCGCACTCGCGAGCCCGCATCGCTCCTCCTCTTTCGCACTCGCTGGGCTCGCGAGACGCTCCGGCGCGAGGCGGTGGTGTGCGTTGGCGCCAGGCCGCATTCTCGCATTCGTTAACCGACACGAGTAGTTGCCCCCGACCCGGCACTCGGCCCCTTTCGATATTAAGAGCGGTCACGGATCCCGAATTCGCTCGACGGGACGACCGTTCTTAGCGCGTCCTCGGGCTCGAGCCGGGAATTTATCCGGGGACCCTGGAAAAATTCATCCCGGCTCGTTAAGCGTCCCCCTGCCGCCCGCGGCGTTTTCCGCACTTTCTCGTACCGCCTTCATCCTTCTTTATATTCATCACGTCTCGTTTTCAGGTCCTGGCTGAGGTCTCTCGAGGATTGGAGACGCCGGAATACTTCGGGACGATTTCTCTCCTCGGCGGACCAAGGGTGCGAGGGTGTCGCCGGCGGTTGATAAAAAGCTCCATCCGTCTTCCCAGCCCGCAGACGGCGACGCACCGTGGGCGCAGTCACACCGATGTGGGACAAGGATCGCATTCCGCAGCGGCGCTACGTTCCCCATAGGAATGCCTTCGTCGGCGACGAGCGTGGGTGTCTCGGCTTCCGTCAGGGTTCCCTCCTCCTCCCTCAGAACCTTGACTCGCGTTTTCAACGTCCACTCTATACTAGGAAATAATTCAACATTGAAATTTTAGGGGGACTTCAAAACGATCCCGCCTGCCGCTCGAAATACCCATGCGAAGCGCTTCGAAATTTCTGAGACCATCTCCATGGTGGATCCCCACGTGGAAACCTGGGAAATATGCCGCGGGCGACAAGGGAGTGCGTAATTCGCGACTTCGAGTCAAGGTCGATGGAGTGGAGGCGAAATGAAAACAGGAAGTCGCGCGTGGCCACGAAAAGTCGCGGGGCCTTTCGGCGCGACCTTATGTACGCGGTGGACCTCGGTTGAGTAATCGACACGTCGCACCCTAGAGCGTGGAATTATCCAAGTCGGTTGTTTCCACGGACTCTGTCACGTCCGTTAGGTCCTAAGTCTGTGGAGATTAAGGAGCCATAAGCACACGCTCGCCTTACTCGGCTATTTCGGCACAAGAGGGCGAGCACGTCCTTACTTATCTCGTACTCGGTTAGTTATTGTTCTCCGTTTATGATTGTACTCGCGGGACTAAGTCATGGCAAGAGGCCTTTATCTCGCGTCGATTGTCAAAGTCGGTCTAGTCTTAGGACCTAGAGATAGTCCATGGACGGTTTGCGTCGTCCCGAGTTTACCTTGCGAATCGGTCCCCGGAGGAGGGGCAAATGCCTTGTGACTTTGTCACCGACCGGTGTCGCTTAAATGTCAATTATCTGCCGCTCTCGGTTTCGATGTGTCGAAGTAAAGGTCAGGAGTTGAGCAACGCCCCGGTTATCGGTGCAAACATGATTTCCATGTGCAGCGGCCACTTCGGTAGCTCGCCGGAGCGTTGCCCGCCCCCGGAAGAGTGTCCTCGTCGAATCTCCACGGAATTTTAAGAGAAATTCCCTGGACCCCCCTTTGATCTCCACGAGTGTCAAATATTTGACACGGGGGATCGCGCGATCGATACGGCGCACGGATCGTAAACCTCTGCTCGAAGAACACGCGATATCCCTGTGACGTCGATTCCGGACAAAACCCGAATTTTCGCTCTCTCCCAATGCCGCACGCGTCGAGGTGCATGAGGCCCGCTCGTGGCAGCATTATTTACAAATTCCAGTCCGACTCGCCGAACAAAATGAACGATCACCTGTGCAAACGACCGCAAACAATCACTTGTGCAAATCCATCCGACGGGAATCTGGCGCACGCCAGAGAGACGCCACGTGGGTTGGGGACGACCCCGAGGGGAGCAAAATTCCCGGCCGGGCGGTTTTCGAAAATTCTCGCGTCGAACCGCAGAGGGAAACGATCGCGGCCGGCGGAACGGTTTCGAAAAACCGAGAAGATCGAGTAGTCACAAGGCGGGGTTTGGAGGGGAAGGGGGACCGTTCCGGGGTGTTCTCCAGGCGCCGCGGCGGTCGGCGCGCGGTCGCCGCGCGGTCGGCTCGCGGGTCGGGCGGGCAGAGTGGGGGCGCGGGTCGGAGCGAGGGAAGCGGGGCCGGCGTCGCGCCGCGTCGCGTCCGTACGCTCGCGGTAAGCGGTCGTAATAATTCCTGAGGACACGCCGCGGTGGCAGCGATGTATAAGTAAGTCTCGCAGGCGGCCGGGCTGGTTAATGTCGTAGCCGCGTCCGTGGCGCCAACATACCGGAGCGCGTATACATCGGGCGTCCGCGTCCCGGGAGCAGGGAGAGCGACCGCGTCGCGATACGCATCGGGCAATCGGCACTCGGCGAGCTCTCGGGGAGCTGCCGTCCGGGAGTCGGCATCGGCGGCGAGCGCGAGTGCGGGTCGCCCTCGACTCGGGTCCAGGGGAAAGCGGGCCGGCGATCAGGGCCTGCCGGGCCAATCGGGTGGCGCGCGCGCCCCGGGGTGGCCGCAGCCGACCAATCAGGGGCCGGGCTTCCGGCGGCGCCGCCCGATTGATCGAGCGCGCCTCCGACTCGCTCCTCCGCGGAGAGGCAGGCGAGGGTGCGCCAAGGAGGGTGCGCGGGGGCGCGCTCTCGCGCGCTCGCGCGCTCGCGGCTATCGCGCGCACTCGGTGCGTGATTAGCGTCCGCGCCGGAGGACGAGCCCGGCGAGACCGCGCGCGCGAGACCGGACCGGAAAGAGAGGGACGAGGGAGAGGCCGCGATGTCGGGCCTCCTCTACACGCTCCTGGGCCTGGCCGCTAGCTCCAGCCTGCACTGCGCGGTCAGGCGGGAGATCAGTCCCTGCACCTGCCGCCAGGAGGAGTTCTCCACCCCCGTGCTCGCCGGCACCGTCGGCACCGCCGGCGTCGTCCCCGTCGCCGGCGTCGCGGCCCCCGGTGCAGCCGCCGCCGCCGCCGCCGCTGCCGCTGCCGCCGCCGCCGCGACGCTCCCCAACGGAGAGCGTATCGAGGTCGTCTGCGAGCGCATGGACTCCTTCGACCAGCTCGCCCAGGCGCTGCGCGGCAAGTTCACCGCCGACCAGCAGATCACCCTGCGCATCTCCCACTCCCGCCTCGGCGACATCTCCAGGCACGACTTCAAGGAGCTCCGCATGACCGTCACCAGGCTCGAGCTCAACCACGACCATCTCGGGTCAGTCGCCCGCGCCGCCACCCCGGAAGCGTCGCGACGCCCTTCCCGGAGTTTGTGCCCGTTCTTTTGAATGTCCCACGCTCCTTCGGTATCTTTCCCGAGCGAGACCCCGCCGGGACGGTCAAGGCGAATATATACGCGTTATCGATCGATATCGTTAAGTTCCTGTTCTCTAACTACGTCTCTTAGACGCGAGGAAAATCCTGGCCGGACCTTGCCACGGAAATTCGAGTCGTTGAATCGTTCACCATTTTTCTTATATAAATTATCTCAGACAAGGTACGACAAAGTTGACCAAATTGCGGGAAGAACTCCCGAAAGACCGCGTTCGTATGCGTCGATGATCGGTATTGACAAAATTCACTATGTAAAGTATTTTTTGTTCTCCTTTTAAATTCAGGTGAAATGGCACAAACTCGAGGGGCGATGCGGTGTTAATTTCCCGTCGCTTTTTCCGCGGTTAAGATGTGCTCGCGGTCCGGAGTGTCAGGGTTGCCGGGACGCTTCCACCGCGACGCGCCGCGTCCCGAGTCGTCCGCTCGACGGAGAAGCTCGGCCTCGTCGACTTCTTCTATACCGCGAGGCGTGCTCGGCCAGCGAGCAGCGTACTACGCGCGATATCGATAACCTCTTATCCGGAGACACTTCAGAGGGAGACCGAGCAGGCCGCGTTATCGAGCGAGTCGCGTCGCGATCCGTGACTCCCCGCGTGACCGAAAGGTCAAGGTGTCCATCTTGCCGGGGGTCACCTGGACGATTTCGAGCTCCTCCCCTAGCTGGAGCCGATGATGAGCAACGATCTTGGTCTTGATCTTGATTTTACAAAAAAAAAAAAAAAAGTGAACCAAAACCAAGACCACGGTGGACGTGCTCATCACCGACTGCAGCAAACGGGGCTCTCGGCTGGCCGTACGACGCTCCGTCTACTTGCTCACCTCCCCGGGAAAATCCCTAATCGGCCCCTCTAGAAAATGTCTAAACTAGGAATCGATCGAGGAACTAATCGGGGCCGACAATTAGCACGTAAAGCTCGTTCGATAACCCTGTAAATTGAGACAAGTAACGTGGTCCTAAGTGAAGTTAATGCGCCTCCTCGAGTTCTTTCGAGTCTTAAACGGTGACGAATGGCCGTCTCGATTTTAACCGAGGTACTTGTATAAATTTGATCGGCGGTAATTCGATAAGGAATCGGTGCACCTCCGCGTATTATTGTTTATTTACGTGCAGATAGATGTATGCACCGCCGAGTGCAGTAATTGTTGCCCTCTTGATCTCTCCTTAAGCCGCTCTCGTGCGTCGGGATTAATTTACTTGTGAATGACTCTCGCCAGTTTTCTGCTTGTGTGCACGGGGCTTATCTCTTATCGCTCGGTTTTATTTCACTTTTCCCGGCGTCCCGGCGGGATATCTATGCGCCCGGAAAGATAGAGACAAAACTAGGGTCCGCGAGGTTGAATCGGTGTTTGTACTATTGGAGCAATCGGCGGTTGGAAAAAGGAAAAAAAGGAACAGAGAGAATGCCAGAGTCGTTAGACACTGATAGCGCCTTCTTTTCTTTTTCCCGCGGAGGCCTCGCACGAAACAAACTAGCAAGATAAAGGAGCGCAAAACGGCCCGGCAAGTTATCTAGATAATCGTCGCGAAAACGACCTAAGTCGAGATTTTGGCCTTACTTTAAATTCATACCCCTTCCAACCCCTCTAATATACATCCGACTTGATAGGAATTAAATCCTATCTCACGCTTAAACGTAAAAAAAAAATGAAAATCCATTTTCAAGTCCTAAATTAGAACCCCGATTATACAGAAGCCTTCTGTTACACTTAAACTCCGGTTAAATTAAACCGGTTCATAATTGAAGGTCCTAGGTAGGCTAAAAATGTCGATTCTGGTCCCTTCGTTGCAAAGTCTTATCAAAAATCATTTGCAAAACCTTCAAGTCAGGATTAGCAGGAGCGACCGTCTCCTTCCCATGAATTGGCTGACCATTAATCGACGTAACTACTCGTTTTCTCGATCACCTCGCGAACGTCCTTCGGTGAACGCGAATTCCAGCATTCCCGGTAAAGAAAAATTCGGCCACGGGAACTTTTCCCCCCACGATTTTCTT
Organism: Orussus abietinus; assembly: GCF_000612105.2. Lineage (NCBI taxonomy): Eukaryota > Metazoa > Arthropoda > Insecta > Hymenoptera > Orussidae > Orussus > Orussus abietinus. The sequence continues at coordinate 2,261,110 of NW_019396012.1, forward strand.
TTCTTTCCTTTTCTCTTTTCTCGCGATTCTCGCTGGAATTTAGATCTTCGAGTTGTTCCCTCGACGAGAGAGTCGAGGACGCTTCGGCTTGCTCGGGGCGACGCCGAGCGTCGTGAATTATCGACTCGACGTCCCACGCGGCGCGTCTTTTCATTCACTTGCAGAGGCGGCGAACATTTTCGCGGATTTTTCTGGGCCACCGAGTCCGCCCCAGACCTGGGAATCTCTGGAATGCGAAGTGAATCGTAAACAGCGATATCCGACAGATACCGTCGCGTTGCACTTTGCTTCGGGAGGCTTGCTTTTTCCGAGACCGCCTCCTGGAGGTCGGATAAACACCGGAAACCACGTGACCCGAGTCGCTGCCAAGTTAGCTATTTCAATGAAAGATTAATAAACGACAAATAATTGACCTTCCCGCAGGCGCCGATAATAATCCCGTGATTTTCAAAGCGATAATATCGGTAAATATATCCCCGCTCGCCTGGAATTGCTCCTCTTCGTAATTTTTTATTTAATATCGCCTCTCGAATTGAAAATGCAAAATGGCCGCCATGACCTTTTTCGCGGGACGTGGGAAAGAGGGGGAGCGAGCGGGAGGAATTATCTGTACGCCGTACATTTATCGTCGGCGGGGTAATTAAATAATAAACCACGAGAACCTGAGTCCGCAAGTGAATAATTAAACCGATAGACGTTCTGTTTTGCGCTCCGCATGGCCAATTCAATGGGGCCTCCAATTATCGCTAATATTTCCCGAGCTTTCGTATTGCGCCTCGCTTTCGTCAACACGCCTCGTGGACTTTCATTCATTTAATTCGCGCCTTTTGTTCTTTTCTTTTTTCCCCTCTCTCGAGGAGAGAAGTCTCGCGATAGCTAACGGAGCCAGATTCGATTAGGAACGAGATCAATGGGCAGGGATTGATACAGGGTGGCTGGGCGAATTTCCGCGTAGAATAATTTACGTTTATTTCGCTTTTCTGGAGCAACGGCAGGGGTTAATGGTGCTGTACTTGCAGGCATGTCGACGGCGAGGTATTTGTCGGTCTTGGGCGCACTCAGTACTTGAGTTTGGCCGACAATGAGATGCCCTCGATACCCAGGCACATCTTGGCTCACCTGTCCCTGCTGAGGACCCTGGACCTCAGCAGGAACCGCATCGGTCGCATCGAGTCCGACGACTTTAAGGTAAGGGAATTCTCATTCGCATGACCGACGAGGGGGACGGAAATAACCCTCGAGGGTGCTCTATCGACGAGCACGGACGTCACCGCGAGGAGACACGAGCCACCTCTCGATAGACATCGTCGATACGACATTAATACCCCAACTCGTAAAATGAGACCCTGCGACACGTTAACTAAAATCCTCCTCGTAATTCTTAATAACAATTATTTTCTAAAGCGACTCTTCACGGAGATTCGGGTTAAGCTTCCAAGAGGCGCCATTTTGCCGATTTTCGAAATCTCTTGAGTTTCATTTTCTCCCTTTCTTTTATAACAAATAGAACGTGATAGCGTGAACGGTGCCGTTGAACTGCAGCCGAGAGAATTTTGTCGGCACGTGTCGTTACGTTTAACACCGTCGACGAAGACGTCCTCCGGGTCTCGGTTCTTAACGCTTACACGCCGTTTAACATCCGCGGCGGTATCTCGATTCAAGTTCCTTCGGGCAGCGATTAAAAGACACCCCGTACAGAAGGCGAGTTCTTGTAAACACGGATGCGTCACCGATAACCGGGAGCCAGGACAGCGTCACCGGCTCTCGTCGCCGATAACGACGGAGCGGGGCAAATAAGCACGTATAACCTCGCCCGGGTTGTCCGTTCCTCGCGTCTCGCGAATTCGTAACGGATGATAAATCGCCGAGCGAAACGGCGATTCACGCGGGAGGAAACGGCTCACGTGTGCGCGTGACCGGCCACGTATGTACACAGTACATAATATATTCCATTAAACGAGTCCGACTCTCATCGAGGAGTGGCCGGGTCTCGTGCCGATCCTTCACGTGCGTCCGCGATTGCCGCACTCGACCAGACTTTATCGTCTACGATAGACGATAAGGATCGACCAGCAGAATTTGAAAATGGTTAACGAGGACGGATGCAAATAAAAAAAAAAAGCGCGACAAGCTAAGGTTCGATTGCAACGTTGGAATTAAAATCCATAATCGAGGATTACTTAACGCACGATTAGAGCTAACCGCTGGATTTCAGGTGTGATCACCTAACGGCCGATTTTAATCTCCGGTTATCCTAATATCTTGACGGTGGTTGGCCCCCATAAAAAGTTGGACATCCTTGATTTGTGGGATTCTCTTGGTGGTTTCAGTACAACCCAACCTTGCAGCATCTCTCCATGGCAGGCAACGCGATCTCGGAGATGGTCCCGGGCTCGTTGCCGCCCCTGGTGAAGCACCTCCACGTCGGCAGGAACCACCTCACGACCCTGAATCGCACGTTACGGTAAGTACCAGCAATATGTAACGAGAGCGAGGCGTCCATCCGACTCGACATCCTGTTTACAATTCCCTCGGCGAGTCCTCCTTAATTGGTGCGTTTATCGGCGACCTAACGAACGCTCGCATGATCGCCGATTAACGCGTGGTAGCATCCACGTCGACCTCCAATTAAGTATGAGGTCCCTTGCTTCGCGAAAATCCAACGTTTTCCCAGATCGAGGATCCCCGGTGGATCTGGGGGAAAAGTTCGAGACGATACCAAGAGGGTCCTTGACTTACAGGGATCTGAATCAGCTGGAGTGGCTGCTGATAAACTCTAACGAGCTGGCTTCGTTGGACGGGGAGTTGCCCTCCTCCGGGCACAACCTGAAGATGCTCTACGCAGTCGACAATCAGCTGACCCACCTGCCCGCGGAGTTCCGATTCCTCCATCGGCTCGAGTCGCTCTTCCTGCAGCACAACAAGATCCGCACCTTGGCCGGGACCCTTCAGAAGGCCCGGCGACTCAAGTTCCTCGAGCTCTCCTACAACGACCTGCAAGAGGTGAGTTACCTTCCGTCCCACCTCGAGGATCAAATCCCGGATGATGAAAGGAACTCGGTCCTCCGATTCGCAGCTCACCGAGGAGGACTTCCTGGAGACGGAGCTGCTGGAGGAGCTTCAGCTGGGGCACAATTCCCTCAAGTCCCTGGGCAGCGTCAACGGGGAGGGCATCGGCGGCAACGGTGCTCTTTACCCTCTCAGGGCGCTCAAGTGTCTAAACCTAACCCACAACGAGCTGCAGGAGTTCAGCTTCTCGTCTCTTCGGGGTCTACGAGAACTGCGCCTCCTGGACCTGTCCAGCAATCGTATCTCCAGACTCTACAAGAGCAGACCATCCACCGAGGTTAGATCGGTCTCCACCCTCCACCCTCGTCCACGATTAATGTTACTAACTACGTATTTCTTACCCCCTCGTAGAACCTCGTCGAGGAAGAGGGCGAGGAGATCGCCGGAGCCAACATCCAAGACATGCGGCTTCAGCACAACGAGCTGAGAAGTCTGGAGGGCTCGCTCTTCCTGGGGATGAAGGAACTGCAGAGGCTCAACCTGAGTCACAACGCCCTGGGGCCGATGATCGGGTTGAGCGACCTCCAGGGGCTGGACAGCCTCCGGGTGCTCGACCTGTCGCACAACGAACTCACCACCTTGGAGGACACGTCGGAGGTGCGTTTCAATAGGTCCCTCCTCTCCATTTTCTCGATTTTCCATATCTTCACGATGATGCTCTCCGCTTCCAGACGTGGCTCCCTACCCTGGAGGAGCTGAACGTGTCTCACAATCGGCTGGTGACGCTCTCGGAGCGCGACTTCCGAGGGTTCCCAGGACTCTGCTGGGCGGACGTAAGCGCGAACCAGATCCGCTCGTTGACGCCGGAGCTGGTGGCCAACACCCGGTGCACCGTCCACGGGGTGCCCGACGTCCTGCGCATTTACCTTCAAGGTACCTGCCAGAGTGTGCTCGCGGCAGAGTCGCAAATGCTGGGAAAACCTGGCTTTATAGTACTTATAAAGTATTCCAGAGGATGGGACCGATAATCCGGTAGCCCGTGTATGCGTGCGCGACACAACGGCGCGTCGATTAACGGAGAGAAAAACGTTTCGCAATCGGCCGCTCGACTCCTGGAGGGGACGGATAACTGGCCGATAACGCGCGCATTATTTCTTACAGGAGTTACATTCACCGCGCGATAACCCACGGCGCCATCGTTGTAATATTTCATTTCGCCCCGCGTTATTTATTGTTCGCGTCGGCCTCCTCGAGCGGTCGTCGCGGCGCAGAGTTTTCCTTCACGAGGCGGCCCTGCCGGTCGCCACGTGATCCCTAACGTCACGGTTACTTCAACGATTTCTGGAAACGAAACATTGGTCCTTCCGTATGCGGAAGACGCGTCGTTAACGACGAGGCGGCGGTATTATCAGGGGAACTGTCGGATGTCTCTTCTAGTCGACGATCCATCTCATGGCGCGGCCGATCGGATCGGTTCATTGACGCGGGGTTCGACCTTTCTCGTGACAACTCTCTCGCGTTACGTAACCCATGGACGACAAAGCCTGACACGACCCTCCCTGACGCTTGCAGATAACCCGGTGATGTGCGACGCCGGCCTGGCAGATCTGACCGTATCCCTGGAGGTGAATCACGCTAAGGTCTACGGGGTGGCCAACGACTGTCCGACGACCCCGGCGACGACCGTCACGACGACGGCGGGCGTCCCGACGTCGCCGCTCCCACCGCTGCCGCCGACCCTGTTCCTGCAGGCGGTCTCGGCGGTTTCCGCGTCCGGGAACAATGTCTCCTTCGCAGCGACCCTCGAGTAGCTCTGATCATCGATCCGGAGGGCCGGTGAACGAGGAATCCCAGGAAACGTCTCATCGGTCAAGAAAGGACTCTCGCTATCCATCTCAGGACCATCCGCTCGCCTCGTCGGACGAGCTCGCCAGGGATATACCCCCGTATCTCCTCGGAGTAGCTGCAGAAAAGTGGAGAAAACGAGAGATAGAGAGAGAGAGAGAAACGTCCCGGTAGACTCGGAGAAACCGGCGGAAGGGATGTCGACGTGTCCCTTTTATTTATTTACAAGTCCTCGCCGACGCTCCGGGGATCCCGGCTACCGGAAGCTTCTTCTTTCCTTCCCTTCTCGAGCTCTCTGCCTCTCCTTTTCCCCGCAATTCGGGATCGGCGTTCTCGTTCCTCCCTTAAGGTCGGGACACTTTGGTGGTATCTCGCGCCAAGTACACATTTCCCGCTTTTGAGCGTGGATCCGTTCAAGGATATTCCTAGCACCCCGTCTCTGCGGTCGCTCCGTTGACTCCCACGGTCGACTGGGAAATCGCAATTCGAGATTATCATCGATTGCTGCAATTGCTCGGGTGCACGGGTGCAGCCCGAGTGCAAGAAAGTAATTGCGAGTTTCGTTCGACGATAGTTGCGTAGGCACTGTACATAGTTCCCATTCTTACGACGCTGTTCTGGGCTGTCCGGAGCGGCCGCTATTAAAGTATCGACGTATCTTTTCTTTCTCTCTCTCTCGCTCGCTCGCTCTTGTCCTTCCTTCTGTTACCTATAATGTGCACGTATTACGGCCGAAGAGCGAAATCCACTTGATTAGGCCTTCCTCTCGAGCGATCAGCGAAGAGTCGAAGCTAGGCCTCAGCTGGACCAAAGTTGAAGTATTTTCTGAAACAAGAGGCATCCGTAAATCTCCTCGAAGCAAAAACGAGATCATACTCGCATTTATTATTTAAACATATATATATATATTTTTATGTAGCTATCACCTTGTCGAACAACATTCGTGCCCAGCTAGGCTAGTCACGCTCAAGATGGTAGACCTCAGGGTTTTGCGGTTCGAGCTGGCAAATTTAGGAATTTAGAAGAAAGATCCTAATGCGAGATCGATGTTACCCGAGCCGGCGATTTATCTCGCGAAAACCCGTCGATTCCTATAGAGAATGGTGGAGAGAGAGCGAGGGGGAGACGGAATGAGAGAAAAAGAGAGCGACAGGGCTCCTCGGGTCAATGAAATAAATAAAATCCGCCGAGTCGCGCTCTCTCGCATTTGCGATTGTCTGATTGGCAGTGGGCGATCAATTGACCCCTTATTAACCGGTGCCAATGGAGACGAATTGTTATCGACACACGTCGCGCATACATAATAAATTGGCCCTCTTCGTGTAGCGGAGGCTCGGATGATTACACGGACCACGTGTACGTTCTTCGCTCGCTGTCGGTCTTGCCTAGAACTGCGTCGTCTTGCTCCGGAAGCTCCGCGGGGTATATCAATGTCAATCGGCAAGTAATTGCGTTCCACCATCCGAAGTATCTCGTAGGAGGCAGCCGTTCGTGCCGACTGCTAGCTTAAATAGCTAGGACACAAAGTCAAAACTAATTTAACTGTTAAGTATTTTAAAACGAGTGACTAGAGTTACATACATAGGTGCCATACGTAGGTAAAGCCGATACCTGTACGTAACTTAGTATGTAAGTAATTTATCCGCGCTGTGATTCGAAGGTTTTTGAATTCCGATCCAGTAGTGACCAGATCGCTAATCAGGATGTCCGCCACGAGTAAAACGACACCTTTAGAGGAGAACTTACGATGAATCTATATCGTTAAGACGATACACCGTTATATTTTAATAAGGACGTTTGACGTTAATATATGAATTGAAATGTATATGCTACAGAACGTTTTTAGATATCTTAATTTTTATTAATAAAGGCTTTACTCTTCTAAGTTTGCGGTTAGTACTTATCCATACTTCGTATCTTAACGTAAGGGAGCGAACCGTTGGCAATGGTCAGGGTTTTAAATAGTGCTTCAAGAAGATATTCCTTAATAAGCAGAGGAATGCTGTAATCTTGGATTGCTTGAATTCTTTGGAAGCAGTCAGAACACTTTTCAGATCTTCCCACTGTCGATTCTCCAGAGTTGGTCGGATCTGCTGAACTGAATTAATAGTACACGAGTTATGTCACCTGTATAGTACAAGAATTACGGTATGTATACTTTGGGCGACTTTACGAACCTTTCCAGCTATCGCTTGACGAAAGAAGATCAACAAAGAACTTCTTGTCTTCGTTGGTTTCTGATGCGAAGAACGAAATCCTAACTTGCTCCTGGTCGTTCACTATCTCCAGACTGATATGAAAATCGAGATATGTTTTATATGCACTGCATGCTCTTTTAAGAGCATCATGACGAGCGGTTGTTTCTTTTTTCCTTGCTTCGATTTCTATGAAAAGATCGTTATTTAAGAGACTATTTATTTTAAAACAATGTTAATGTCTAAATTATCTTCCAAAAACATATTACCTTGTCCTAAATCAATTATCTCCAGTGAGAAACTGTCCTTTTGCGATTTCATCTGTTCGATGTCATTTCTTATCTGTTCGTGATATTTAGTTTTATCACTGATTTTCTTATCCACAATTTTTTGTTGCAACTGCATTGCGTTCAACTTAGATTTTAAATCTTGATCTTGTTCATGCAACTGGGCAATCTTTTCCGCTTGCTCCGCAATCTTCCTTACATGCTCTAGAACATTAAGCAAGGTCGGTGAAATTGGTCCGATTAGAAACAAAAAAAAAATCATTTACCATTTTCTTCTGAAAGATGCTCTTCGATGACATTGGAGAGGTGACATGTGAATTGACTGAACAATTCTGTCATGAGCTTTAGGATTGCTTCTGTTTTTTCATTACTTTCCAGAATACTTTCGATGTTGCAGTCTAATTCTGCCATTGTCACCGTATGATCCATTTTTAAAAAAATGTAGTACCAGCAATTATTATCTTGAAAAACTCAATGAATCTTGTTCAGTCATCTCCAGCCAAACTTTCCTCGGGATAGAACGCTCCTTTCTTTTTGGTCCCCTTTGTTTTCATCTTAACGTAGGAAATTTACAAATTGAGGCGACTTCGTTATCGGCCATCTAAGGGCTGTGTTAATTATTATGCTCAATTAGAATAACATTTGTCTGTATGTACTGAACCGTTTCGTAGAAACTTCTGATGAATGACGACAATCAAACCCACATTATTCACGCAGTTGAAAAACAACTTTCAAAGTTTTTGACAAATGGCGTTTTCCGTTGGCGGGAATAATTTTACGTCACAGAAGATTCGGTCGATATGACGTCCAACCGTAATACGGACTCTGTAACTAGGTTAGAAATGTGCGCTCCTCCATCGGTAAATGACGAAAGGAAAAAGATAAAGAATTTCTCCGAATGGGAAAGGAACGATTACTTTGAGAGTTCACCAACAACAAATAAAATATTATTTAACCATTTCGTCGTCCATACTCACTTTCTAATAAATAATTAGTAACACGCTCGAAATTATTAACGAAGAACAATGAATTCTAAGGGCGTCGAAAGATATTACTTAAGGTCCCCCATCTCGAAGATTTCCATTCGTCGCTCGAGAAGACCGGATAACGACGCCATTTTGAATCCGCGCGCATTTCAAATGCCGACAGTGCACATTTAAGATACAACAATCAACGGTGAAATATGGTACAATTGTTTAAAACTTCAAAAATAATTACAATCAAAACGGCTGAGTATTTCGAAAGTATTGATGTATTGAAATCATTGATTTAAGTCCCTGAATGGGTGCATAAAAACAGATATCGCGAATATCTTGCATTTGTGTTGACTTCTGTTACTACATGCAGAATGAACAAGTTTAAATGCAAATCGATTACTCGCCGATTGAAATGGATACACCCGATACGCGATATTCAAGGACGAATGGCAAAAAAACTGGCGAAAACGGCGTAATTAAACGTTCATTTGCCCGGGCATCTTCCATGATGAAGCGTCGACCTATAAATCGCCAAAAACGATCACGAAAATTGTGCGCTTTGTTGTTGCAAGTGGCACCGAGATACTGTACATACGAAACGCTCATGTCCCCCCTTTAGGCGTAAATCGCGAATATCGCGCAATCATTATTTAATCATAAAATTCATTGTTGATCCAGTTGTTCCCCATATGTGGCTCTACGCATTCGCTCATATAAAACCGCAGGAGGTAAAATGGCCAAAGTCAGAGGGAAGGTTGCGCTCCCAAAAAAATGATCCCCAAAATTTTACTTTTCGCGCTTTTCGGAAGCGTCCTCGTTTTCGTAAGTACTCCACGGTGTCGTCCAATCGTTTCAAGATTTTATCTATAATTTGTTATACATTTTTTTTCTAATAACACGTTTCTTTCTCCACAGTCGGCACCAGTGCCGGAAGACGACGACTTTTTCGGAGTTTCTTTCAACGTCGACAAGAAGTCTGATGGAATCGACGCCGGGAAATATAAATTCGCCCGCACCGATTTATTCGGCAATGTACGTTCTCGGCAGAGAGGGATATTAATTAGTTGTAATTGTAAAGTAATAGATAATATAGTAAGATCTTTTTCCAGATCTTTGGCGGCCCCTCGCAGAGTCTGCAAGACAAGCTCCAAGCGGCAAAGGACAAATTGGAAAATAGTCATAAGAAAGTCCAGGAGGTAAATGACAATGATATACTAATGAACTAGCGAAATTTATGAATTTGCACACAGTAGAAGCATTTCTGATATTTTCTCATTTCTAGACGGTGACTGGTGCTGTTAATCACGGACTGAATGCCGGGTTACAGGTATGGATAGGGTGCAGATAATAAATACAATTTTTTTACCGCGTAAATATTATCAAACATTTTCCAATTTGTAGACAAATCATCAAACTGGAGGCAACGTACAAATAGGAATCGACACCAGTGGAAATAAAGTGGGAGAAGGACATCATACATCGATTGACGGGGTAAGAAAAATGTAGGAAATTTTTCTACACGTGTGGAACATTTTTGATAACACCTGTTATGTCTTCAGAACGCTGAAAACAATGTACAAATTGGAGTGGACTTTGGTAAAGACAAGCTCGGGCATCATACCACAACTGGAGGAGTACGAACAATTTAATTTTTGATTCGCTGTTTTAAATATTCTCGGATTATTAATTAATTTTTTTATTTTCAGAGCTCTGGTGGACATGCTAGCAATGTCCAAATTGGAATCAACGTCAATAAAGACAAGGATGGTCATGGTCATATCAGTGGCGAGGTAAGAATCCCGTGACATTATTTTATACTGGCTCGTATTATTACTTTTTAATAAAACTGATATTTTTTAGAGCTCCCACGAAGTTGGTGGCAACGTACAGATTGGAGTTGAAACTGGTAATAACAAGGACGGCCACAATCATCATATCAGTGGAGAAGTAAGAATCCGTTTACTTCACACTTCCGCCATATGTTCTGATCTAACAATAAAAATCAAATATTTTTAGAGCTCACACCAAGTTGGCAGCAACGTACAAATTGGAGTAGATACTGGCAAAGACAAGAATGGTCATGGTCATCACACGTCCGGAAGCGTAAGAATAAATATTGCCTTATTTCAAGATTAACTTTGATTATACTTGTACTGAATTTTTATATTTACTTATAGAGCTCTCACGAAGTAGGAGGCAACATCCAGATCGGAATTGACTCCGGAAAGGATAAGCTGGGACATGTCCACGACAAATTGAAAGAGGTACCGACGAAGTGTAATAGTCATGTCTGGTTTTAGAAATAATAAAGATACGTGTTAACGCAATAAATTAATTTCAGAAACTTGACAAAATTAAGGACAAGGTTCATCACGAAATAGAGACTGGCAAAGATAAAATCGGTCATGGCCAAGGCAATGTCCAAATTGAAGTCGATGTTAGCAAAGACAAGAACAGTCATGGTCACCATATCAGTGGCGGAGTACGAATCATATTGCTTTATATTACGTTCTGTCATATATTCTCATTTGTCAATATAATTTGTATTTTTTTAGAGCTCCCACGAAATTGGTGGCAACGTGCAGATTGGAGTTGACACTGGCAAAGACAAGAACAGTCATGGTCACCACACGTCTGGCAGCGTAAGAATCTACTACCAGAAATTATTATTTAATTCTAATATCATGTTTTTATTTATATTCAATTGAATTTTTATATGAAATTACAGAGCTCCCACGAAGTAGGAGGCAACATCCAGATCGGAATTGACTCCGGAAAGGACAAGCTAGGACACATTCACGACAAACTCAAAGAGGTAACGAGAACTTGTAACGATAACGTCCAGTATTGGCAAACTCAAAACCGTGAAGATGTATCTTAACCGAATAAAATAATTTCAGAAACTAGACAAAATTAAGGACAAGGTTCATCACGGAATAGAGACTGGCAAAGATAAAATTGGTCATGGCCAAGGCAATGTCCAAGTTGAAGTCGGTGTTAGCAAAGACAAGAACAGTCATGGTCACCATGTCAGTGGCGGAGTAAGAATTTTATTACTTTATATTACGTTCTGTCATATGTTATTATTTATGAATACAACTTGTATTTTTTTTAGAGCTCCCACGAAGTTGGTGGCAACGTGCAGATTGGAGTTGACACTGGCAAAGACAAGAACAGTCATGGTCACCACACGTCGGGCAGCGTAAGAATACTACTACTAGAAATTATCACTTAATTTTAATATCAGGCTTTTTACCATTATTGAATTGAATTCGTGTTTTACATTACAGAGCTCTCACGAAGTAGGAGGCAACATCCAAATCGGAATTGACTCTGGAAAGGACAAGCTGGGACATATCCACGACAAACTGAAAGAGGTACCGATAAAGTTTAATGATCATATCTGGTTTTAGAAATAACGGGGACACGTGTTAACTCAACAAATTAATTTCAGAAACTCGACAAAATTAAGGACAAGGTTCACCAAGGCCATGGTCATGTCCAAGTTGGAGTTGAAGGTGGTAAAGACAAGGACGGTCACGTTCATGTCAGTGGTGGAGTAAGTATTTAATTTACTCTACATATTGTTATATATTCTGATAAAAAAAAAACACACTTTTTTTTCTTAGAGCTCCCATGAAGTTGGTGGCAACGTACAAGTTGGAGTAGATACCGGCAAAGACAAGGACGGCCATGGTCATCACACGTCTGGAAGCGTAAGAATAATTATTTCTAAATCTAAAAATCAGGTTTTCATAGTATTTTAAAAATCTTTCTACTTCTATTTAGAGCTCTCACCAAGTAGGAGGCAACGTCCAAATCGGAATTGACTCTGGAAAGGATCACCTGGGAAGTGTCCATGACAAATTGAAGGAGGTACTGACAAAGTCTAATGGTCATATGTGGTTTTCAAAATAATGAAGACACGTGTTAACCCAAAAAATTAATTTCAGAAACTGGACAAAATTAAGGACAAGATTCACCAAGGCCACGGTCATGGTCATGTTCAAGTTGGCGTTGAAGGTGGTAAAGACAAGGATGGTCATGGTCATCATATCAGTGGTGGAGTAAGAACCCTATTATTTTACACTCGATATTGCCATGTATTTAGATTTGTTAATAAAATTCTTATTGTTTAGAGCTCTCACGAAGTCGGTGGTAACGTACAAATTGGAGTTGATGCTGGTAAAGACAAGAACAGCCATGGCCATCACACGTCTGGAGGAGTATGAATTTTGTCTTGTATTGCTGTCACGTCCTCTTAACTTGTCGACATAACTGATATGCTTTCAGGCCTCTCACGAAATTGGGGGCAACGTACAAATTGGAGTTGAGTCTGGGAAAGACAAGGAAGGCCATGGTCACCATACGTCCGGAGGCGTAAGAATAATTCTTACCTCATACTAATATTGCTATTTTATGATTCTTCAATTGACCTTTTAATCCTGTTTCAGAGCTCTCACGAAATCGGAGGCAGCATCCATGTCGGAGTAGATCTTGGAAATGACAAGAAGTTCCAATTCAATCACACAATCGAAGGAGTACGTAGTCAGTTACTTTGCAATAATGATACATTAATTAATTATTTAATCTCCATTTTTCTTTTAGTCGGTACATGGAATCGGTGACAAAATTCATCACGAGATCCAAGCAGGAAAAGACAAGTTGCAAGAAATTAACGACAAAGTGAAAGACGTACGGGCACATTATTTTTCTGTTCATCATGTACAGCACTATAAATGAACCATGGAATACTATTTTTATAAATTAATATTTTAGAAAGTTCATGAAATCAAGGATAATATTCATCATGGATTAGAAGCTGTGAAGGATAAACTGGGACATGGTCATGGCAATGTCCAAATTGGCGTTGATGCTGGTGTAGACAAGAATGGACATGGCCACCATACATCTGCAGGAGTAAGAATGTCTCCTTATGTGACTTCTTTATTTTCTTCAAATTGTTAATAAAACTCATATTCTTTATTTTTAGATTTCTCACGAAATTGGCGGCAATGTACAAATTGGCGGACAAACTGATAACAATGGCGGATATGGTCATCATACGATTGGAGGGGTACGAACAAAACAAGCAAATCTTGATATCATAAATGTTCTTATTTGTTGAACCGACATTTTGATGTCTATTTAGGGTGTCGGAGGACACGGAGGCAATGTTCAAATTGGAGTTGAAGGTGGCGTAGACAAGAATGGACATGGCCACCATACAACTGAAGCGGTACGAATAAATTATGCATTTTAACATTATACCAGTTCTTGATTGCTCAACGTGAACTTTGTTATGCTTGCAGAACGCTGGAGGAAACGTGCAAATTGGTGCTCAAGTTGATCAGAATGGACACGGTCATCATACTGTTGGAGGGGTAAAGACATATAAACATATTTTAAGTTTTTCCCCATAACTGATTGTTTGAACGATTTTTTAAATTGTGCTTGTAGAACGCTGGAGGAAACGTACATATTGGAGTAGAAGTTGATAAAGACAAGAACGGACATGGTCATCATATTGGAGGGGTACGAATGAAATAAATACACTCTAATATTGTACTAATTGTTTATTGTTTCATCTACTTTTTTTATATCTGCAGAACGTCGGAGGAAATGTTCATATCGGCGTTGAAGGTGGAAATGGCCATAATGAGATTAAGGAGGTACTTGTTATTCATACCTATTGCCCACGAATAATCGTGATAGTAATTTTGATTTAATTGATTTTAGGCCTTAGACCGCATTAAAGAAAAAATCCACCAACACGTGCAAAATGGCAAAAACAAAATATCAAATGCCCTTAACGATCTTAAAGAGGTAATAACCATCGGCATTATTTTTACAGAACGCATGCTTAACATTCTGTTACAGAATGTAATAAATAAACATAGATAAATTTGTCATTACTTTCTAGAAGGTGAACGATTACCAGCAGAAAATTCACGATCAATTCGAAGAAAAGAAGCAAAAAATTCACGATCACTTAGAAGCAAAGAAGGAGAAAATTGTCGACATTTACAATAAGATCAAACAGGTACCTTCTCATTTTTGATCCCATTTAATTCTTATAAGGAATTTGTATATATTCCGACCTAGATTACAAGTCATCTTTTTTATTACCAGAGCATCCATGCTGCAATTGAAGCTGCTGATCATCAATGGCATAACGACGCGAATAAAATACACGAGGTAACTACATAAAATTAATTATCCACAATATTATACCACTAATAATATTTTCGTTAATAGTCAGCGACTGGAGTAATACAAGCTGGACACCATGCTATAAATGAGCACGGAAAGTACATCATTGAAAACGTTTGTTCAACCATAAAGGATGCTGCGGCACAGTTAGAGATTGCTTTCGAAAATGCCAAACATGTACGTCTAAATCTTAATGAATATTTTATCTTAAATTATTAATATCAAGAAAACCGATCATTAGCATGTAATTTTTCATATTTCTAGGCACTGCAGCAACATAAGCCTGGCCACCATCAGAATGAAGCAGCTTTTTACGCTGACATACATAATGCCCTAGCCTCTGTGGTAGAACATCTGAAACTGGCAATTGAAAAGGCGAAGCAAGTAAGATAAAATGGAAAAATTCATTCGAAGATTAGATAAAACGATTTTCCTTTTATTTAAACGTAATTCTATTATTTACAGTCGATCCACGAGTCCCTAAGCGGCCACGTGCCTACTGAACACGAGAAACCTATCATCGATGCCTTAACTCAGGCAGTAGTGAATTTCGAGGTCAAATTGCAGCTTGCTCTCAACAAATTTGATGAGGTGAGAATAGTTAAACAATTTGGGAATAATCGCTTAGATCATTTGTCTCGAAAAGATTAAACATAACTTAAAACCTGTTTCTCAGGAATCTAAGAAACACGCAGAGGTAAACGTAGCTCATCCCAGTGTGAACGTTGGTCACAACGTTGATAAATCCACATCGGTTGGGTATGAAATCAATGTGGATAAGAAGGTCGAAATAAACGCGGTGATTATTAAATTATTACATTGGTGAGTCTCACGTTTATATGGGAATTGCTCACGTTCTACCTGATTCCAGAAACCTGGCGGCTTCTTTGACTTCTGGGGTAACAAATTGAAGAAAGCAACGGATGCCGCTTCGCAAACTGTCGTAGAGAAGAAACAGGACGTCAGCGATTCCGTCGATGCGGTATTGAATGCAGGTAGTCAGGTTGGAAAAACCTCTTTTTCCCTTGGCACGGCCGGTCCCAAAATAGGATATGATATATTCAAATCCTTTGAGTAACATGCGGTACTTAGATGGGTCTAGTAAATAAATGGAGAACAAACTGATGTAGCGTGAATTCGCTGTAGAGTTAAAATCAATAAAACACGTAAATAATGCTTATAACTTGGTTGTAATTGACTTCATTAGAAAGATATATCAGGGTTTTCGTCAGGGGGATGAACGTCATCCCAACAGGCCACTTCCACCATTTCTAAGCTTTCGTCTTCGGACAGAGTTAACAGCTGTTTGCTGGAGGAATCTTTGACGACTTTTACTATCATTCCTGGTTCTGCATTAGAGTTTCTCACTGCCGCGGAATGTGGAATTCCGTCGATATCTGTGACGTCTCGAACAACTCTCACATATACTGGCTGATCATGTACACCGACTTTGGCTGCAGAAGGAAAATAAACAAAATGAATTAAAAAAGCGTAAACATTTATTGTTATGTGTAAAAACTTACCGCTTCCCATAATACTTTCAAGCTGAAGATCATTGGTATTGGATAAATGTAACAACTGAATGCTGTCATCTTTAATTGTCGCTTCTGAATCACAATTTACTTGGATAGGCAGTGTGGAAATTACCTCAGACTTGTCAATAGGTCCTATATTTATTTCGGATAGGTTATTAGTTTGCAGACCTATGAAAAAGTATATAGATTTACATTCTCTGTAATATTTTTAACAAAAAAGTACCTTACCATTTTCAACATCTCCATCGTTCTCCTTAGAAGTATCATTTTCATTTTGAGCCTTAAAGCATCTGTGTCCAGCTTGTTGTTGCTGACCAGGGAATTGTATACCACAGTGGTCACAAAAGACTTTCTGCTTAACATGCTGTCTTATGTGATGGACCATAAAAGTATTATACTCTGTAGTATAGCGACATTTATTGCACTGCAGCCAGACATCAGTTTTTCTCAGTTTACTCATATTTTGCACTCCTTCCGAGGGAAGACCAGCTCCACGTTTCCTCGAGTGGCAAGTATTGCCATTTTCCACCCTAGTAATTCGTGGAGGTTGGCACGGCTTTCCACCCTTATAATTACTTAAAAGTTCACCATCTGCCAAAGCATATTTCCGCTCCAAAAACCGTAGCACTGCATCTCTCACTCCTCGCATTTCCGTTTCCAATCTATCTAAAGTATTCATCAGATTGGCACAACTGCGACAAATTACATCGTCTTCCGAGATAACAACCAGATATCTATAAATGATTGAAATCATGTGTTTTTTCTCAATTAAAAAATAAAGGAAGCACATATCGATAGAGGGAACTTGAAATTACCTCTCGCCAACCAACTCCCCTAGCTTTTCAATGACCCTACCCCTAGAGCTCTGGGTTCTGCAAGTGGCTAATGAGTAATGACGGCCCTGCACTTTCACATCGCAAACAAAGCATCGCAGGCTCTCCACCGCAGTTAGATCATTACTGTCACTGATAGAAATATTCGTGGTCATAGTTTTATTACCGTTTCCACATTCCTCAATAGGAATCTGCTGTTCAGTAATTTCCGCATCCATGTTTAGACCAGTTGTTGCCATCCTAAACTGTAACTTGGTTAAACGAAGAGGTTAGAATTGTATTACCCGTCAAATAAATAACATTTCCTATCGCTTTATCCAAAAAACAATCTCAGTCAATACATTACGTACATACCTTACTATTTTTAGAAACAGTTAACTTATGGTGCAATTAATTTTCCTATTACAATAATCCGTTGCATTCTACAAAAGCTTTTGTTTACGTTGCGTCATTGAGCCAACGGCATATACCGAGAGATACCGGGTGTTTCCGAATTACAATTAATTTGACGTTAATCTTTAATGTGACACGTCACCACAAAACCAAACAAGTAAAGGCAAAAATATGTCTCCATGCAGTATTAAATTCAACTTCATATGAATATATTTCCACAGAACATCTCATAAAAAAAAAGGACTCACCCTCTATGACTTCCCCAAATAACTAGAATTTCCATCGAAAAGGAATAATTCTTAATTTTTCAAAAAAACGGTTGACTGAAAGAAATTAATATCAGTACATGACATCGGAGAGAATGTCTCCGTACCATATGATCGATCAATTTTTTCAGAGTTGTTTTTATTACTTCTTAATAATTACAAACTAACATCTAATATCTCTGCGTAGATTAGACTTATCAACTGTACGCTTAATAGTGGATGAATAACTGAATCCACGGCGTGGCATATGTTCCTTGTGCCGGTCCGGCAGTACTTAGGCGCACTCAGCAATCTAAATCGGTCTTAAACTGAACACCTGCGTCAGCGTTGATTAACCGACGGTCGTTAGTCGTCGCTTACGTGACAGGACAATTTATCTCAAAGTGAATAGAAAAAACGCGAATCACATGTTCTCGTTTACGAGACGCAAATTAATGGGCGTCTCTAGCGTAACGTGCTCGTGGTCTACTCGCAATTGTGTGAAACGATCCCAATGATATTCCGATTTGGGCGATCTCTACCGTTTCTTCGTTCCCTCGGGGAAAGTAGAATTGATTAGGAGCGAGGCAAAGCATTCGGCGTCCTCTTCACCGTGCAATATCGCGCCCTCGCTCCTTCTACCCAAGCAAACCAATCCTCTCGAATTGAGAGACGTTACAATTATAAGATACCGTGGAAACATAGGCTCTCGATGCGCATAAAGGGTGAGGGAACGTAATAAACGCCAATTCCCTTGTGTTCGAATGGCTCGTCGATGCAAGATACTCGCAGAAGGTGGTTTTCCGTAGAACCAACACGAGATAGCGTTCTCCACATTCCATCTGGATTCCCAGCCTGGCTCTTCTACCGCGCGAGAGACGTCGTCTCCGTCGACCTTATTTTTTCTCGGCCACCTCGACCTTGGCTTTAGGCTCCGGCTTGTTGGCACTGGTCTCCTCCCTCTCGGTCTCCTTCGCATCCTCCTCGTTTTCCTTCTCCTGCTGCGACTTCTTCTCCGAGTTGCGGAACCGATCGTACCGCGAATCCTCGTCGTCGCTGGACTTCGCTCCAGGCTCGGTCTCCCTGAGGATGTCGCCCAGATCCTTGTCCACGTCGTCCCAGAGCTTGTCACCGCCGTCGCCCTGATAGTCCTCGTCATCCTCTTCGTCCTGGGCGCTTTTGTTAATCACCTCCTTCTTCAAGGGCGCGACCGACTCGCTGGTCTTCTCCTCGGAGTCCTTCGTTTCCGCAGAGGACTCGGCAGCCTCCGCCCCCGTTGTCGTCGCGCCATTCGCCGAGGCGGATGGCTCCGGACTCGAAGGCTCGGTCTTCAAGATCTCTGCGGCGTTCACGGAATTCGACGTTGCATTCGTGGAGACCGTCGACGAGGTCTGAAGGTGTATCCTCTCCGCCTGGCGTCGCAGAGCCTTGTCGTCGTTGTCACGGACGTACCTGGGTGTTAAGATGCATTGCAAATGGTTATCAAAAATTCGGCCGCAGTCAGTCCTCGTATTAATAAGATAACTACCGTTTTAGATGGCTACGAGTCGAGCAATGAAGTGCCACGGCTCTCTCGCTGTTCTCGCTGCGTGGTAGGTAGACTTTGCAGAGCTCGCAGAATTGTACCTCAACGCGTTTGATGTACTCCGCACCAACCTTGATGGTCTGCTTCTGCTTGATCTTCCTCTCCGGAGGTTGCTCGGCCGGAGGCTCGCCCTCTGGTTTCTTTTCCTTCTTCTTCTCGCTGGACTCTTCCTCGTCCTCTGCTACCGGATTCGAAATAGGGATATACATCACCGACCGCCAAAGTAACTCCTCGTAAACTACATCCTACTTACCGTCCACGTCTCCCACCGAGTCCAGGGTCATGAAGTTGTCGAGGTTGACTTCCTTGTCGTCCTCGTCGGCCCCGCTCGACTCTGGCTCCGCCTGAGTGTTTCCATTCTTCATTCTTTCCTCCATCATGCTCTTGCGCTAAAGCGATCGCGTAAATTCACTGGGAGATTCATTTAAAAAATTCATATATGACTTTCAAGATTTCCCTACCTTGATGTGGTCCAACGAGCACACGTGGGTCTCGAAGAGCATGGGCGAGCGGAACTGAATGCGGCAAACGCGACAGAAGGGCGTGAGGAAGCGCTTCATCTGTCGATGGGACTCCGAGAGCTGGTGAATGGCCTTCAGGGAACGATAGTTCAGCTTGCAGATAGGGCAGAACATCGTCCTAGAAGGAAGGGTCCCCCGGGCGGCGTCTCGCACCTCGACCCGCCGCTGTTCCTGTCTCTGAAGAACGCGCATACGAGCGAGAGTGGCCTTGTGTCGAGCAGCGATACTCCTCATGGTCGAGTTGTGCCGCCCGGAATATAAATGGAGGGAGTACTCCTTGAAGGTAACGCTCCTGTGATCGCAGTGGGGACAGTGCAGCTTTATGAAGCGCCTTCCGTCGCGTCTGCTCGGCAGCTCTTCCGACCCCATGCTGCCTCTTCGCTCGGTCTTCTCGTTGTCGACTCGCTCCTCGTCCTCGGGATCGTCCTCGTCCACCTGCAGATAAGGAAATCAAGGACAAAATTATCGGACGGCTACAAATAATTAATTTATATTCACGACTCTTACCTCGTTCTTCTCGTCATCGTCCTCGTCCTTTTCCTCCTCGTCCTCGTCGTCGGAATTCTGTCTCTCCTTGTCTTTCTTTCTCTTCTCCTCCTTCTTCTTCTTCTCGTCCTCGCCCTCGTCGTCCTCGTCGTGATCGTGCTGCGGTAACCATTGTCAGGATTAAAAATACAGCCAGGTCCACGTAAGTGAAATAAGAAAGGTCTCAATTACCTTATCGTCATCGTCCCAATTGTCCTTGGTCTCGTCGTCGTCCTCCTCGTCGTCGGAGAACTCCGCGTTAATAGCCTTCGCCATCTCTCTGTCCTTGTCCTTCATGGTGGATCCGGTGTCCTTTTTACTTCCGGAGAGCCTAGCAGTACCGCCACTGGCAGCACAGCAATGTTTGCATTCATATATTCGACAATTCAATTGGCATCCACCGTTACCGTCCGACCTTCGTTCTCGTGGCCTCTTTTAATCGACAATCAGAATTTCTAGACACACAGTCCCCTGGGCGACCCGGACCGTTCGTCCAACGCCTCCAGAGCTTTAAATTGAGCAATCTCTCTCTCGGTCTCCCTCTGTTTCCCGGAAATTTAAAGCGCCTCGAGCTTCTCTCTCAATCCTGACATATAAACCCACGTATACAATCAACTGCACATGTATAAACATATCTCGTGCGCTCATTCGCGAGCGATGCACGCCATCGTCCCATCGGCAATACCCAAAAGGTCCCGTGCAAAGTGCCTCGACATCCCAATAAGTATCCTTCAAAAGGCAAAACGTTAATCAAGATCTACGTGTGCGTGGCCATGTCCACGTTAGAGGTCTCATGCATGCTCTATACCTGCCGGCTCTCGGTTCTCTTCTTCACCTTTTATTATTATTTTTTTTATATATATAACACCTGCTCGCCGACCTACGCGACGTCGCCCTCGCCCTCGTGGTCTGACTCTCAGGTCGCACTTTTTTTTCAAACGCATGGAAACATCTAAAGTACATCCGATATTCAATGACATACGTTAACCTAGGTATTTATATATGTGTTCTAGGTGTACGCCTTGGAAGCGGCGCGAGGGCTCGACACCGGGACCACGGGTACACGCGGAACGGGGGGCCACGCGGGGTTCGGTCGATAAGAGGGATGCGAGGGATTTAATTAGAGATTGTTGAGATTACCTCCTGCGCAACTTGGTCGAGGTCATGCGCACCCGCTGGATGTAGTCGCGCGAACGCGAGCCGAGGAGCTTGCGCCGGTAGTCGAGCGAGTTGAGGGTGCGCTTCCGCGCCACCACGAGGTCCGACCTGGAGCCCATCCGGTGGTATCCGGGGCCGCGAGCCCCGCGGCTAGAGACCCGGCCGCCCCGGTAGCCCGCGCTCTGGTGGGATATTCTACCCCGGGTCGAGGTGTACCTCATACTCGGGGGCGCCATTTCGCTTATGCGGGGCGGCGGCGGCGGGGGCGCGTAACTCCTGGACGCCGAGTGACGATCCTCCGACCGGTGGTACGACGAGGCTCGCTCGCTTTGCCTCTTGTCCTCGTATACCGCCGATGACGACGATCTCTTATTATCCTCGTACCCTCCGGAGGCGGACGAGCCGCCGTACGACGACGAGTACCTCTGCGATCCGCTGCCTCCACCCTGCCAAACCAAATTCAATTGTGCTCCGTGTCTCTCTCTGTTTTTCAAATTTATTTTCGACTTTTTTTTTTCCTTCCTTCCTCTCGCTCTCTCGCTCTCTCCCTTTCGCCCTTTCTCTCTCCGCTTCCGGGTACATCCTTCCTTCGTTCCGTTTGCTTGACTTGACCTTATTGCACTTGACATTATTCGATTCTATTTTATCTTATCCGTCTCTATGTTATATATGTATTTATGGATATATATATATGTATATGTACCTTCTCCTCTGTCTCTATATACGTCTCGTTACCTTCGACACACCCGGCTCTTCTCCCTTTACTTTATTACATCGCTTTCTACCGACTGGCTCGTCGTTTTTTTTTTGTTTTTTTTTTCTCGGTTAGAGGTCCGACTCTACGTTCCTTACGGTCCTATGGTGTGTACTCGATTAATGCGTGTACGGGACCGTGCGAGTCTCCGATCGTCCGACGAGTTGGCACTCTAGCACGGTCTCACCGTACCGGATCGTCGGACACCGTTGGATTAACGAAACTAGGTCCGTAGCGTTAACTACGGGAGATGTACTTATAGCATTATTCCGCCGATCGTTGACACTCCGTCGTCGACTGGCAATGTACGTACGTACTCGTGTATCTTCGAAATTAGGGACGGAGCCGAGTATATGCGACTACGAGATATATTATCGATCGGCTTACTGCCGATCCTCGGGTGGAAAGGGTTAAGTTCCGTCTCTCTGGTGATCGTTTCTCTACTAGCAATGCCATTATCGTTATCAGCTGCCATTGACACGTGTATATATATATATATTTACGTGGAGAGAGAGGGATGTATATATACGTACGATGCGCGCCTCTTTCGGATGTCAAGTCTTCCCAGTCTGGGATGCGATAAGCCGACAAGGGGACGACCTCGAGATGAAACTCTGCGCGGAACCGGTTCGACGATACCGGAATAGGTGATTTAATGTGCGCGAGGGAAGGTGTCAGAGGTTATAACGATTATACTTCTTACGGTAGTTATCAGGCGAAAGGGTCCGCCAAGGTGGACCAATGAGAAATTTCACCGGCACAGCTGTAAGTGCTACAATTTGGAAAATGATCTCCATGCTCGGGACGGAGCTTCGGCGTAATGCTCGTTTCTTATTTCTTATTTACCTCATGGCGACCAGGCGGCGTTAAGCTTTTTTCTCGTTCTCTAAGTACTCTAACACTTATTGCTCGTACATCGTCGTGGAAAGCTCGATGACGGCGCTTTCGTTATTTCTCTACAGTGGGACATTCGCTATATAGGCTGCTGCGACGCGGTTCGCAGTTATCGAAATTTTTAGATGCTTAGACTCGTCCGGAGGACGAGGCTTCTCTCGCGCTTTTCACAGCGGCTAATAATTCTGAACGCATGTGCGTAACAATGTGAGGATCGTCTAGGTATACATGTGACATTTCGTCCGTTAACTTTTGAGCTTTGCGCCGTTCCACCAGTTATCTCTCCCAACACAAAAAGAATGGGTGTTCGAGCGGCCGTCGGCTCGTCGCTTGAAAGGAAAGCATGACAACTTATGAGTTCCTTGTCTAACGAGTTTAAGCTAACGAGCGAAGGAGATCGATCGTTTTTCTATGGACTAGTGCAAGCAATTACCGAACAAGTTAAAACTCTGTCGACTTAGGTCAATGCATTTCGTGTTTGGAGCAACGCTTTGCGAGTTGTAGGAGAAAAACGAACAATGGAATTCATTTGATGTGGCAAGTCTGTAGCAACCGCGTACATAACACGAGATGCACGAGTAAAGCGGCAATTATAGTCTTTTGAACTGTTTTCGGAACTCTCGTCGTTCGCAAAATGATCCTTCGGAAGTAATTTATAGATTACGGTTCTTTTGCAGTGCTCACCGATGCTTATTAAAGCGCAAAAGTGCAGTTAAAAATGCGTATTACTAAACCTCTTTTACAAATTTGAACGATCCTTCGTTTCCGGATTACATACCTGATAAGAGTCGCTTCTGATTCTCTTGCGTGTTGATTCACTGGATGATCTATGGTCATCTCTTTCTCCATAGGAATCCTGAAAGTTACGGTCAAACTGAACATTGCGTAATACTCATTTTTAACATGTTTTCGATTAAATTCAAGGATTATATTGCGTCTCGTTACTCACACGTGGACGCTTGCAGCTACTGGAGTGATCACCTCTGCCTCCTCTGGATGAGTATCTCTCGGATCCTCCTAAAGTGCAAATAATACTTGTATTGGGATATTATGGATGTTGAAAGGAACGTTATAGGTACCAATAAAAATATGAACTCACCCGAAGGATATTTGGATCGCGAATCGTATCCAGGAGCAGAATATTTAAATCTGCTTCCACGAGAGGTATAGTTGCCTCTAGATATATTTGCTCCGCTTCCTGAACTATTCCAATCGTTTCCACCTCCTCCCCGTCCTCTGTAAGAGCTGCCTCCACGGGAGTTAAATCCACGCCCTCGAGAGCTCATACTCGAGCTATCAAATCATCGACGAAGAAATTAATCGTTACTTATTTCTTTTCCTAATTAAATTGCTTATGATCCAATAAACTACTGTCGTTTAGCAAAAAATCTGTACAAATATAAACGATAGGTTTTAACACAACCAACCTGTATTTGTTGTAACCGTAACTCATGATTAGCGAAGAAATCCAGACAACGGGTACAGAATCGAAGGTCTACGGAAAGAAATTCATTCATTTTTAACATGATTTTTCAAAAACAAAACTGGAGAAGTGATGCAATTGGCTGTACAAGAGAAGTTAAAAACCATAGACTCTCAAACCATTATTTATCCGATGGTTAATATCAATTTTTTCAAATAAAAACTAATGACATTAATTGAACTCTCAAAAATGCTTAGCCTAGTCCATGGAGCCCAATAAGTCATACCCCGACCTCACTCGAGGTTAACCTATACTCAATGATGATTAATCGAATTAACTTATTATGTTTCATGACAAAATCAACATTTAACGCGAGAAAATCGGTAGTAAATCAATAATTTTGCAGTTGGCTTAGTCGCGTCGATTTAGCGGCTCCTCCCGGTTCTACCTCCAGACCAAAGTTACAATTACGGGATTCGGACTCGACGAAACATGCACAATTTCAAGGAGAAACTCACCCAAATCGGTCGAGATCAGTGAATCGATGTTAATTCTTGTTAATATCGCGTTTCCGGACGCGAATACTCGTCACCAACGCGTACACCTTACTCCAAAGGAAAATGTCGGCCGACGTCGAATATCTCGTGGCGTCTCGGCGTACTTGCGCGAATCTGCGCCGGAATGATGCCCCGGAACCGGATGTATCGATTGTGAGAACGAACCGCTTCGAGAGCCCGTCATGAATTGAATCTGCCCATAGACGGCGAAAACTCGTTTCGTCAGCTAAGCCATCTAGCGGCTGAGAAAAGAAGCGAGAAATCCATCGGCAATTTCTAATGGAGCGACAGATGTAGCGCAAACGTCAAGTCGATATTTCATTGGCAGTGCAGTCACAATCGTCTCCAACACTGTTATAAAAATAAAATATTAACATGCATAATACATTTTACACACAAGGGTCAATTTAACTCTGACGGAAAAGTTTCTTTACTATTTAGATCATCTAGGGAATATCATTTTATTTCTGCAAGTGATTTTAGAGACATGGATATAGTTTTTTTTAAGTGGCGCTGCTCTTCTCAGGAAAGCCTTCCCTAGACTCTCTTAATTGGTCTAGTTCCCCCTAGATCTTACTTTGCTGTCCACCGAAGGAGTTCTATAGCAGTTTGCACTTTCCGTGGTAAAAGTAAACGCTGTCTTCGTTGTTCGGTGATGTCGCGAAAAACGATGCTTTTGGGATGATTTTGAACGACGGGATGCAAGCCTCGACGCGATAATGCCCCTCGTGTCGACTGGAATTGAGCATCCGTTTCGCGGGAGATATAGGCTGCGGTAATATCGGTTTAAAGCGCCAAAGAAACCCGCAGGGGACCCTTTGTCATGGATATGCAGGCTCCCAATGGTTCGTATCTATTTTCCTCCCTTCTCCGTCTCGCGTCCCATCCGTTTATGCACTCCTTCCGGCTTTATAAATTTGTTGCGAGAGGCCAGCACGGAAAGCGGATCGGCTGACCGCCGGTCCCTCGTTGCTCGTTATTCGCACTCTGCTCGGAAAAAGGTTAAATAAATGCGGGTTTTGTGGGACGCCTGGCGTCGGTTTCGGGAACACGGTTCTAAAGTCTTGTTAACGATATTCCACCCCCGCACATGTTGTATTTACCTCGTTTCTCTGTTTTATTTATCAGGCAGAGAGTTGCGGCACTTGGTATTGAGACATTCTACGAGCACATTTCCTATCTAATTATCGTAAACTGTGCAATAACATGATCATATGGTCAACCTGTGAACGTATCGGTTTCAATGTCTAGTGCTTATAATTTCTGCGATGGGTTTTTTACGTATCAATTGCATTTGTTATCCTTTGCTCCCTACGCTTTTCAAAATTAATCTTTCGCCTCTCGTAAGAATTAGGAATGGCTACTTGTCTGAATTCAGTGTATGCATCCATCCCTGAACTGGGAATGGTGTGGATGGGTGACATGATGGTACACGGGGAGCCGGCACATGAACTCATGTTGGACCCCCGTCAGGCGGAAAGTCCCTTTTTCTCACACGGCGCTCACTCCTTCGATGATCTCCGAAATCATCATATAGCACC
This sequence comes from Orussus abietinus, assembly GCF_000612105.2. Taxonomy (NCBI): domain Eukaryota; kingdom Metazoa; phylum Arthropoda; class Insecta; order Hymenoptera; family Orussidae; genus Orussus; species Orussus abietinus. The sequence goes on from NW_019396012.1 coordinate 2,287,600, forward strand.
TGCTACGATGGTGCGATATTTACCTACCCAGTTTACCAATGAGTGCTCTGAACCTGAAGAAGCTGTGGAAATGGTCGATGCGCAAGAAATGCATCATGTAAGGGTATAGATTTGTGGTCCGTAAAATGGTGTATATTTTCTTGATATTTATGCTGGAATTGGTTTGTTTACCGATTCTAGGAGTACGATTCACATTCTGAAAGACAGGAAATGAGTGAGTACTTGTCATTAGAAGATTATATGGTAGATGAAGAACACGAACAAGTGGTCACTAATGCAGCTACTCAGACTACTCAAGACAATCGCAATCGTAAAATTAAACCCATTAAACATCCCGGGCTTATCTTGAAAACGCCCATTGCATACCAACCGCATACAGATCTAAATTTTATACCAATCCGTAAAGATGGTATCGGTGAGTAAACGTTTTGATGAATTAATTCATTGGTGAATCATAGGTTATGAAATAAATTTGTTCTGCTCTTCGACTAGCTGTGTGTGAAAAATGTGGTGCAATTGGAGTGAAGCATGCCTTTTACACGAAGGAACGAAGATTTTGTAGCAGAGCATGCGCCCGTTCTTCTGAACATACAGCTCCTACTGCCGATTCGACTTATAGTCCATCACATTCACTGGAACAATTAATGCCAACCGAACCATCGTCACCGAATGAGGCAAAACCTTGTATTAAAGAGGTGAAAAAAAAACTGGAATTATTGCTAGGATATTAAAAAATAAATAAGACTTTATTAGACACTAAATGACTCGATTAATATAGGAGGAAGCAGTAATTCCTAACGAAAGTGAGGATACAGAAAAAGAAAAGGTTGTGGCTGAGCCAGTAATGCCCGAAGATTTGCCAGTGAGAAGAAAGCGAACGGCAGACATGGCAGGGTCTTACGATTGGACTCCGCAGCTAACGGAACCAGGTTTCTGTGCTGCGCCAGTTTCCTGCTTTAAACACGTTAGTTTACCTTTCATAAATTTTTAAGTCATGCAGATAATTCTTAAATTTAAATACTAACCTTGAGTCCCTATAAATTTTCATGTTCAGGCCCCAATATCAGAGATATGGGACAACATAACGGTTGGTATGAAGGTTGAAGTGGAAAATACTGATTGCGATGAAGTCTGTGAGGCTTTCCCAGATTCTTTTTGGGTCGCAACTGTACTTCGAATTTCTGGATACAGAGCATTATTGAGGTACGAGGGGTTTGGGCACAACGCAGACAAAGACTTCTGGGTTTCACTTTGCTCGAACGACATCCATCCAGTCGGTTGGTGTGCAACCATCGGAAAACCCCTCATACCACCAAACAGTAAGTACAGGAATGCTGCAATGAATATCGATGTCTACCTCAACGAGCAATAAATACGAGTTAAATACAACTTCCTCTCGTAGCAATTGCCAACAAGTACAAAGATTGGAAAGACTTCCTCATGAGGAGGCTGACTGGCGCGAGGACGCTGACGACCAACTTTTACAACAAAGTCAACGACAGCATGAAGTCTCGATTTCGATGCGGTCTCCATTTAGAGGTGGTCGATAAAAATAGAATCTCACAGGTGAAGGTAGCGACGATCCAAAAGATCGTGGGGAAGCGTTTACATGTGAGGTATTACGACTCGCCGCCAGAAGACAATGGTTTCTGGTGCCACGAGGACTCTCCGTTGATTCATCCAGTTGGGTGGGCCAAAAGGGTCGGACAAACTCTCGACGCCTATCCGGAATATCTGGAGCGAATCTCCTGCGGCAAGCTCTCCCAGGACGATGCAACGGAGGGCCTTTTCTTCGTCCCGAAAAGTCACCACCTACAGCACGGCTACACGTTTCGGGAAGGGATGAAGATCGAGGCAATAGACCCGTTGAATCTCTCCGCGATATGCGCCGCGACAGTAATGCAAGTCTTGAAGGAAGATTACATCATGATTCGCATCGACAGCTACGACGAGGATGCTAGTGGGGCTGACTGGTTCTGCTATCACTCGTGTTCGCCGTGCATCTTCCCAATTGGATTCTGTTCGCAGCATGGATTACCTCTTACACCTCCAAAGGGGTACGACCCTACCACGTTCACTTGGGACGCATATTTGACGGAGACCAACACGATACCCGCACCGATTCAGCTTTTCAGTCGAGTAATGACCCTCATGCCGAAATCATTTAATTATATAACGTTGACCGGAAAAATATATCAGTGCTAACACGTTCCCTTTGCAGGAGGTTCCGCAACATGGATTCATCGAGGGCATGCGGTTGGAAGCCGCCGATTTAATGGATCCACGATTAGTGTGCGTAGCCACAATTACGAGGGTAATCGGTAGATTGCTCAGAGTCCACTTTGACGGCTGGGAGGATGAGTACGACCAGTGGCTGGACTGCCAAAGTCCCGACATATATCCGGTTGGCTGGTGCGACCTTGTTGATCACAAGCTAGAGGGGCCCCGAGTGCTCGTCAATAAAAACACTAGTCCTACGGGTGAGTTGCACGTGTCTGGACTTCATAGAATTGTCGCATTGATTTTTTTTTCTCGTTACTTTAAGTGAAAGGAACACGCTTGTTTTCTTTTCAGTAAAATCACCAAGAGGCCTTAAACGTAAAGCTAAGCGGAAACTGAAGAGAGGCGGCAAGGTCGCTTGTGCCAAGAACATTCTACCTCGTAATAGCGAACGCATCAATGTGATTCGCGAAAGGGAACGCGATCGGGAGAGGGAACGGGAAAGAGAACGAGAAAGGGAACGGGATAGGGAACGAGAATTCGAGCCGGCCCAGGGAACCAAGATAGAGCGGGAACGAGACCTGGAGAGCCTTCCCGAGCAAGGCGGGAGGGAACCGGAACCTGCGCAAGAACCTGCAGGTCCTGATCAAACCTTGCCGAGTCCTACCACTGGTCAAGGACAAGCTCTTAACGAGACTCAGAGCGAGATCCAGAGTCCTCCTCTACCCAAGGAGAGAACCGCCACATCGTATATCAATGTAATAACTAATTTGAGGGAAATGTCTCGTAGGTGATTTGGTGTTCGGTTAGAGGTAAAAAATTACGTTTGCTTCCAGGTTACGTCGGCCAGCGGAAAGTACATTCCCAGGCTAGCCGATGGCTTGCAAAAGAACCCCGATTCCGGTGAACTGGTCCCTGCCGAATGGAACGTCTTCGACGTCGCACAGTTCCTCCGCGTCAATGACTGCGCGACTTACTGCGACAATTTCAGCAAACGGAAGATCGACGGGAAGACCTTGCTCACGTTGACCAAGGACCAAATCATAGACCTCACCGGTTTCAAGGTTGGACCTTCTCTGAAGATCTACGATCTTATTCAACAGTTGAAAATCAAAGTGAACCCAGCTCAGGAAAGGTTGAAACTAGGACTAAAAAAATTATTATAGCAAATCTAGAATGTAGCGCATACATTCTGTAAGTTCCCGATTTACGTAGGTTAAACATGGATTTACAGGTAATGCGTGTGCGTGTGAATAAGTTGGCTAGAGTCGATTTTTTTTTTTTCTTTTCTGACCCGCCGCGATCGTATAAAGATCCACCTATGGTTCAATTTCAGTGCTTCGATGGATAATTAAGTTTTGTACACGTGACCACGTCACTTCGTGAAACTATTCGATCGCGGCCGAGTTTTACTAGGAGACCCTATCTCGGTTAATTCGCGTTATTTCATTCTGGAAATTTGGCAAGTCAATCTGAAACCTTTATTCGGAACGCGTAAAATTGTACATACAAATAAAAAGACAGTTCGAGGTGTACAACAATCGACGTCGTTTATGAAAGTCACGCAGTCGTGAGCGTTCCAAAACGATCCAAACATTTCGACGGCTTTTGGCTTTTCCAAATCGGAAAGAGGGATTTCCACGGTAACGTTTAATTTTTAGCTATAAATTGTAGATTTATTGGCATACGTCATGTAACCCAGTGTAAGTATATACTCCAGTGTACGTTACACTTATTTATATTTATATACCCGCGAAGGACAACTTTGGATATTTTTCCTGACTTAATGTAGCCGTTATGTGTAAATCCATGATTTAATAATGCACTACATGAAATGCAAATGTACTAGCCACCGTTCAAACGGTTCCGAATGTCAATATTCGGAGACCGTTGCGTTAAACGAGAAAGAAAATATATCTGGCATATATGTGACCCCCGGGTCGAACATTTAAATCCAAACGAAAATCCACGCTATTGTTACGTCGGGATCGCAAAGCATGCCAAATTGGGATGAGGAACGTCGAGCATACGTACAGTTGTCGACGTGCGAGGGAAACGACGTGTCTGTACATATAGTTACGAAAATTGGAACGGTGGTCTTTGACTTTGTAAATACGGTTAGCAAGGAGGAATTGGGACAGCCGATGGCTGGAGTAGGTTGGCAATACGTCCTGTAAAAAGAGATAACTACTGCTACGTGGCTACTGCATTTCTATTGCATATGGTGTAATAATGTAGCCAATCCACGAGTACAGTGAGTGAAACCAGTCAAGCCAAGTTCAACCCTTTAAGAGCCCATGGACGCTTTCGAATTAATCGGAGAAGAACGGCGCGGCTCTCAAAGGGTTGAAAGTTGAATTCCGCTTCGAGTTTAAAAATACTATTTTTCAGTATACCAGAGTAACCCGGGTTATTTGCATTATTTATTAAGCGCGACGTCTTTGCGACGCCCTCACTGGCCGTAGCGTTATTTCGAATCGAAATATTCGTCGAGAGAGTTCACGCGAGTGTTTGTAAATGCAGCGTTAGCCAAATTGGGACTCGTCGGGGCCGGTAGACCAAATGTAATTTGTACGATACGACCGTGGTGAGCACCCACGACCTAACGCGAAGGGGCTCTCCGAATACCAGAGATGGGAAATATGACAAGCAATTTACTCGAGTGCCATTTATTACAAAAAGGGGGAGGAACGACAAAAACGGTATACTCGTACAAATACGTCGGGTAACGCTCGACCATAGCGAACGGTTATTTCGAGCAAGCCGGTATCGAGATATTCCTAGGGTAATGTGTCGTGCAATTTTATTTCGAGAAAAGAAAATCGTCCTCGACTGCGGACGTCCTACCACCTCGGCGGTTAATAGAACGAACTAATCGGCGCGCCTAGGAGTCTCGGGCCAAATTGGGTCATCTAGGGGAGAAGGTCTCTTTATTCGGGAATTTCGAGCGTAGCGCGTTTGCAGTTAGATGTACACGTTTTCCTTGCAAAGAGTAATGCTCCGCGTCGCGGGACTCCTCGGCCCGCAAATCATACGGACGCGGCCGTACAGCTGGTTAACGCGAATTACAGTATAAAGTATAAGAATAGAATGCTTAGGAATAATTTAGTTACGTGTAAAGATTATATCCGGATTCGCCGGGCATTTCCCGGGAACCGTACCGAAGATGGGAAGGCCAACAATTGCGGAGGACAAACACGGATACAGTATGCTCGAGCGGAGGGGCGGAACGGAATCAGCTCGCAGGCCGCCCCTCCGGTACTCTCCTTGTATTTCTAAGTTTCTCACTCGTCGTACGTTTCTTTTTATACACATAAGCAAGTAGAACTCGACTAAGAATAAATGTTTTACACTTGTACTGTAAAGAAATTTGCAAATAACGACCGAGGTACATTGTTTACGCTGAGGCCTTTTAAATTTCCCTCCGGTTTTCGTGATCCTTAGATATCGGCGCGCGCCCCCAAGTTCCACGACGCGTGGCAAGATGGCGCCACTACCTCATTCGGCCAGATTCATCCGCCGATTTTGCGAACCATTAAACCGATCGAAAGAATAGTATAATATTCTCCCTCGAGATAAAAAATACAGCATACAAAGTACATTAACTGTAAGCTACGCGTATTCGAAAGAAAAGGTAAAGAGAAAGAATTAACAGAGACGTACTTTTTCGCATTCGCAACGCCCCCGTGCGAGCTCGAAATAATGTTCCGAGAAAAGTCCGGCGGTCGTCTCCTTTATCGCCCACCGTATCGTACTCGGAACTCTATCTTCCTGCGTGGCGAGAATTAAGAACAAGAATGAAACCGGATGCCCTTTATGCACGAAATTGCGACCCCGTTCTCTAGGCCGCTCTCCTTCCGGCGTACTCGTCCGTCATTTTTTTTTTCCCCCCTCCCTCTCGAAGTCGTTATTTCGGCGTCAATTATCGCCAGTACATACGAATCGCGCGGCATACAATCGCGGCCACCTAGACGCATTCATTTCGCGTTCTCGAGGCGAGCTGGCCCTGCGAGGAATTTCCGTCGCCAACTTTCGTGCCGCGTGTGCGTGCACGCACGTACATCCTCAGCTCGCGACCGCTATCGTCGATTTTTCTGCTTAGCATCCCCGCTTCCCCCGCGTTCTCGAATTTTCGGCACGGGGAGATATTCCTAAAAAAAATGCCTCTCTCCAGGAACCCCTCTATTCGAGGCACGCCTCGGCGTACGAATGAATGGCGCATCTCATTTCCATGTGTGCCGGGCCTGAAAAGGAAAAAAAACGCGTCACGGGCGACCGGCCGGCCACACCTGACGCGGAAGATTTTCTACCGTCAATTTCGCGGCGTCCCATACCGGCGGGGCGCACGCGTGCTCGGGCCCGGGTCGGCCGCCGGCGCGTACACTCGCGCGCGTGCGCGCGCAACCGACGCGCACGCACACGCGGAACGCCGCCAGTGGCCGCGTCGCCCAGCGCGGCCGACTGGCGGAGCGGGGGGCCGAAGATATAGGGGCGCGGGCGGAGGGGAGGGGGCACGCTGGCGTATTCTATGGGCGGGGCCTCCGCCAGCTGGCAGATGTTTCCCGCGCGGCCGCGCAGCGCCTCTAGCGTAAACCCACGCGACTACGAAGTAGTGCCCGCCTATTCCATTGATATTTCTAGCAATAGCGCCGCGAACCCGCAACGGAGGGGCCGGATATCCTCGTCCGATGGGGTGGAACGCAAAATCTGCAGATTTCGCCGGAAGTCCGGGTTTTTCCCTAAGTTTCGAGAGGTGGGATCGCGGCGGCGACGACTCGCGGGGAGACCTAGTGCCAGGGCTGACGCGCGCCGGCCGGGATCCCTGGGCGCCGGCGGAATATTTTCGAATCGCGCGCCCTTCCAGGGGCGCAGGAGGGGAGGGACGAGGAGGGACAGCCCTGGGTGGGGAAGCCATTGATTCGCGCCGCGCGCGGGGACACCTGCCTTCCGGCGTACGCCCTACGCTACGCGGAGGCGCCCGAGACTCCTCGTCACGCTTATAATCGGAATTTATGCACGAGGCAGGTAGGCTCGTGCCGACGCCTTTTATTACCCGGCTAAGACCCTGGGGGAAGAGCGATTTATTGGACTCGGACCCAACCAGGATGATCTATAAAGCCGTCTCCCTGGGATCAATCGATACGCGAGAAATTCGCAACGTCGCATTTAGAATTCGAAGGATCGAGCGAGGGTCTTCCTAAATTAATTTACAGGGTTTTCTCGGGATTACTGGGTCCACGCATTCCTAGACGTATCCGGGGAAGTTGGATAATGCGTTAAAAATATTCACGACGTATCGGTTACGAGTTAATCACGCGGGTTCTCCGTAAAGGTCAAACGTCGGGAGTTCGAGGATTGGCCGAGCGGCCGCGGCGCGCTGGCGTTAGTTCGCGATCCAACCGCGAGGGGGGCCGTAAGTTTGGGGAGTCACGGAAAAGCGCCGGCTCGCGGCGGGCAGAGTGGGGCAAGGGAGCAGGTGGGAGACCGCAAGGGAAGGGAGGGCTCGGCGTCCGTGTCGGGATCGCGCGGGGAACGGGTGCGAGAGAAACGGGACGGTCTCGCGGCGGGTCGTCGTGGGACTCGGAGGGGGTAGAGGCCGCCATCTTGGATCGCGGCTCCCCACCGCCCGGGCCGCGGCGAATTTCAAGCCGGCGGAGTCCCTTCGCGGCACTCGACCGACCCGGACTTTCCGCTGCCGCCGGCTCTCGAAAGGAAGGAACGTCCGAGCATCTCCTCCGGGAAGGGAGTCGACGGGAAACGCGTACCGGCGGGCTCGGGCGGGTCGCCATTGCAGGCGGCGCGGCGCGCGCCGGCGCTAGTTCGCGCGGCGGCCACCGCTCGGCGCGGCGGTCGGCGCGGCTCGGGCGCCCGCGAGCCCCCGGCCTAGTCACGTGCCTGGTACCGGCGGCGGAGGGATCTCGGTGCGTCGTGGGGGCCCTCAGCTGTTTCCCGCCAAAGATCGCCATTACAAAACGCGTCCGGGCGTTGCGTGTGCGGCCGCGGAGTGCTCGCTCCCGTGCTCTCTCTCTCTTTCTCTCTCTCCCTCTCTCTCTCTCGAGTCCTCCGTGCCGATTTGCGCGCCGCTAAGGGAGAGAGACCGTGCCGTGCCCCGTGGGCTCGGGAGCGCGAGCCGGAGCGAACGAGACGGCGGCGCGGCGTCGGGCGAAAGCGTCGGCCAGCGCCGAGGTGCACGCCTCACGGGCGGCGTTCCGACCGCGGCGACGCGACCCTACCGGCGAGGAATCCTCCGAGTCCTCCGAGCCGGCCGACGAGGACTCCTGCTACGACCCGTCGAACCGGTGCGCCCAGAGATTCCGAGAGATTATGTCAGTGTTCGCTCCCACGGACGAGCGGATTCTCCTTGAGGAAATCGTCGAAGCCACCGAGGACCAGGAGGCTGACTTCTGCGGGTGAGTCCCCGACCCGGACACGTGAGTCCCGTCTCGGCTTCTTCATCGAAATACCTTCGTAGCTCCCTCTAACGATACTCGAAATATTCTCGGATTTTATTCTCTCCCTTAATCTTCGTCCGATGTTTTTTTTTGCGACGCATGGAATCTCGAGGTCTTTGGTTATTGTTTTTTTTTCTCTGTAGAGGGTTTTAAAGGTTAAAGGACGGCCGGTTATGCGCCGCGTAAGAACACATATGGTCTTGTAGCGAGAACGTGGCTCGCGGGACAATGGGCCTCGTCTCGAATATTCGGCGCGGAGCGCCTTTGTGACTCGAGAGGCGCCCTTTTTTCGCCGAATTTCGACCGACGCCGGGTCGGGTTTCCGGCCGATGCCGACCGGCGGCGGAACTGCTCGATATAGGTCGCGGGGCGGGGGTCGTGCAGAATTTTCCTTCCTCGCCCCCGGTCGGCGTTATCTAACCTATGATCTCGCACTTGAAAATGCATCGCCAGGCGTTGAAATGATTTTCTCGGCGCGGGAGGATCGTAACTCGTCGCGAGTAATTTTTGTTTGTTTGTTTGTTTGTTTTTTTTTTCCCCGGCCCCGCAATTCCGTTCGGAGACCAGAGAATATTTCCCGGAATCGTTTCTTCCCCCGTGAATTTATCTCCCTCCTTTGTTATCCCGTCCACGTGATACTTCAAAACATTGTCACGCGTGCACCACGCATTTCCAACCTTGCATGTAGAATCAGTAGAATAAAATAAAATAAAATAAGTGGGTATTTAACGCGAGACTTTTAATTTAAACCGTTCTATTTTTTGTTTTATGCCGGTTACGCAACTCTAGGGTATTCGAGGGTTGCCTCGACCTCGGGATTATCTTCTTGCTTGGTTTTCTTTCTTTTTTTTTTTCTCTTTTCTGAGGCCAAGCGATATTTTAATACACTAGTTTTGATGTATCGTGCACGCGTTACTTTTTCTTGGTTTACCGTTTATATATGTGCCACGGTGCTTTGTATGTGCGAGCGTAATTATATATATCGAGGCTTATCGATCGGCCGGCGGCATGCGCGATCGACTTTGCGATATCGCGTATTACCCTGGGCTCGAGTTGTGGCCGCGTGTTGCGCTTTGTGGCCCGGTAGGGATTGCGCAACGCGAGGCGCCGCGAAAAAGGAAGGGAAAAAAAAAAAAAGACACGGGAGGAATAGGTCTTTCTCCCGCCGGAATGTTCGGGGAATCCGACCCCGGAGCGCCCAAGGCCACCCGAGGACCGAGAAAGAGAGAGAGGGACCGTCGAAGTTGTAAATATATATATTTTTTTTTCTCCCTATTTTTTTTTTCCCCATGGATCTTTTATCTTTGCGAGATCACAACGAATCTTTCGAATTTTTAACTCTACCCAGTTTCCTCTATCGGGGTCTTCCACTCGTGCAAAATTTTATGAATTTGTATCTTTACTAATTGGGTTTTTTTTTTGTGATGAATGATTTTTGTTTGAAACCACCCATGGTGATTTTGCATCCGGGGCCGGACAGCTGAGAAATCTGCGACTCCGGACAGTCGTTCGGTCCGAAGTTGTCGAGTGAAATACTTTGTTAAGGAGATACATTGTAGGACGAGATTAGACGCTATGGCGTAGTAGTTCGGTATTTCGATTTCTCCCTCTCTCCCCCTTTTCTGCTCGGAACTCACGGGTAACCTCGCGTTCCTGGAATTGTGTGTAAACGGCGGTCCCTTGGAATTAGAAAATCCTGGGGAGGTAGGGATCCTCCGGCGAAGCTAATTCGTTCGCGTGTCGAGAGACCTCGGGGCTTTATTTTACCGCCATTTTGGCGATCGCCTTCCTCTCCCCCCTCGACGTCCCCACGAGATCGGGTATTTCTTTTTTCTGTCGAGATGTTTAACCCTCCTACGTCCCCTCGACGCCGATATCGCGTTTCCACATTTATTTCATTAATTCCCATCCACGCCATTATCGCGTTGACCTTGAATTTATTAATTCCATATCTATACTAAAACGTCAAAATATTTCATAAAAATTTTCCTCCAAATTGGGTGCACCGAATTATTTGAAGCGCCTCGGCACGCGATTACGGAGGCCCTAAGAAAGAACAGTATTAGTCATTGAATTTAATTATTCGAAAAAAAAAAAAAAAATGTGCTCTTGATTCTAATCTGGGATAGATGAAAATATTTTTTTTTTTATTTTAAATGATATTTGACGGGCATCGCGTTGTACAAAAAAAATATCTGAAATGTATGCAAATGATAAGTTCGCTCCGGATAATTACGAATCGCTACGATTTATCGTTATCAGGGTGGTCGGGAGGGGAAATCATTTCTGGAGAGTTTTCACCGATCCCTCCTCCTCGGGAGGAGAAAACCCATTTCTGGGCATCGACCGGCGATCGATGCGCGTCGACGGGGTTCCGCGAAGCCGGCGCGCGGCGTCGCGACGCCGGGCGGGTCGCGGGGGGCAAAAGTCGATCCGGGAAATCGCGATTAATCGGCCCTGCGCACGTCCGGTGCGCGCGCGCGTGGGCGTAATCGCTCGCGGAGTAAACGGCCGGCCTTGCGCGCGTGCGCGCGCGCCATTGACGGGAGCGACGCGACGCCGCCTCTCGGCGCCGCCGGAGAGCGCCGCCCGCTCGGGCGCGGTTCTCCTCGCGGCGGAGAGACGCCGGCGTCCCGACGCTTTCCCGGGGGATTCGCCGAACCGAGGCCAAGCGAGCGCCAAAAGCGACGCGCGTTACTGACATCAAAGGCGAGCCGCCGATGCTCGCTCGATTCTCTGAAATACGTAATAATTAATGCAGTACGCTCCACGAGTAAATCGTATCAATTACTAAGGGATATACAAAAATTGATAATAGCTTATGCCAGCGTATTACTATTATTTATCTATCAAACATCTGCCCCCAGGGTGATCAACGGTACCAAAAAAAAAAATAATGTAGGTTATATAAATCGCATAAATTATCAGCCCGTATATATGGACGATATTAAAAATACCTTAGGACGCCCCTGGAATTTATAAATGACGCGGTCATAATTTCAGAGTACGTAGTACACGTCGTTTTTAACCCTGCGTTGCGCGAGTTCGATTATATATATATATTTTTTTTTTCTCTTTGCTTTCGTATGTACGTAACATTTTTCTATATTTTTCCCCGCGCGCAATTACGCGACTCGAGTCGAGCGGCGCCGGATAAGTGCGGTTCCGCGGGATCGCCGCGATTACCCCCGCGTCTCCGCGGTGACACCGCGCTAACGGATAATTACGATAAGGCCGCGCGAAAGGGGGAGGATCGGTGAATGTCGTATCCGCTTCTTCATCTTCTTCTTCTCTTCCTTTATCTTTTTCTTTTTCTTTTTTTTCCTCCCGTACGTTTACATAATTCCTAGGTGCCCTCGTCGAATCGACGCGGCGCCGCGGCGATGCTCGCTGGCAAAAAGCTCCGCTCGCAAAAAGCGGCCGAGTGACCGGGAGAGGCCGCTGCGAGCCGCGCGTAAAACGCCGTTACGTAAAGACCGCGTTTGTTGCACAATAATCGGCCCATCTATAAATAACTCGTAGCCGCGACCGGCCACGTACTCGTTGTTTACATGTTTTCAACGCCACCGCGCCGACTCGGTCGCGTTTCGGTCGCGTTTTGGTCGGACCGGAAGAGCGCGTTCGACGACAGGGAATCGATCGCTTCGATCCCTTCGATCCCTCCAATCGCTCCCCAGGGACGCCACCGGGAAAGAGCGACCACCTCGCTCCGGCGTTTTTATCGATTATCGATCACCGGATCGATACGTCGCAATGGGCGATTTAGTGCATTAATAAAAGACTGAACATCTTCTTTTATTTTATTTTATTTTTTATTATTTTTTTTTATATTTCTATAATGACCAGCAAATAACTCGAATATTATGCATCGGTACATCGATCGAAGTACTATATCATTTATTAATATTTCTCATCTCGCATTCGGAACGTCCGTTCCGTCTACGGAGACGGATTCGTTTCCCACTCGGCGCGTCGCGTGCGGCCACGCGATATTATTCGCGGGGCGTGTTTTCGAGCGAGCCCGAGTATTATGCACTTTTGCCCGACGGGGGGGGGGGGAGGAGGGGAGGGGTGCACGTGCATCGGCTGCGCCTCCTTACCGCGGGCCACGATATCGCCCGATTAAGCCGCCGGTCGCGCATTATGCAATTAGCGCGATTTATGCATCGCCGGGGTGATTCACGAGTAAATTCCTCCGTCTTTTCCGTATCTCGGTTTACCGACTGAGAGGCGCTACCTCTTTTCGGTGACACTTCCGCGTTTTCCGCTGCGACTGCTATCGACTTCCTTCCCTTCCCTCACGCATTACGTATTACTTCCGTCCACTTGATTTTTTCCTACGATTTATGTGCTTTTCTTATTTTTTTTTTCTCTCGACATAATGATATTAAAAAATCGTAGAAATGGTTTTTTTTTTTTTCGGGAAAATCGCCGCTCGTTTCGCTCGTCGGCGATTTTCTACTCGCCGGCGAGCGGCGCTATCAGCCTCGACGAAGAGAGAGCTACGAGTGCACGTATGCGCGCACGTACTTCGCTGATAAGAGCCCATCGAACTGGTTATCTACTCGTTTCGATAACTCGCATTCGCGTCATGGCCACGGCCCGAGCTAGGGGAGTCATTAGAAGGGAAGAGAAAGGAGAAAAAAAAACCTGCTGAGGGCGAGAGGGTTCGAGTTAATCCGCGATTAGTCGCAAGGAATCGAGGTAACTCGGGTTTATTAATTAGGAATCGAATTAATTTCGGATTGTTGGGTAATAAAGAAAATCGTTGTCGTGGTGGTGTCGCAGGGTTCGCGCCGTTCGTGGCGAACTGCGCACCAGGGGGGGTCGACTCGGTCCGTTTTTGCCGACTTAACGCGCCGTTAACGTCGCCTTTATCGCGGAGGTTGGCGGCCCCCGCGAGTCGGCCGCGTTTTAATACCTCCCGGGCGTGTCGTTGCACGGCGTTGCGCGGCAAAAACCTTCCCGGCACTTGGCCGGCCTCGTCTAGGAATGGGCTTAACACACCTGCCGCAACTGCGCATAATATTTTACAATCCCGTTACGCCCGACGTATCCCTCCAGGGGTTAAAATGGGTTAAACGGCCCTGTCGAACTAGCCGGGCTGTTTTAAGGTTAAGACGCGGCCCGATTTATCCGGAAAAAAATTGACTCGGACCCGTCCGTGCCGTATCCGTACCGTATCCGTGCCGTATCCGTGCCGTATCCGTGCAGCGTCCGTAATACTAGATACACATCCATCCAGGACATCGACACTAAAATGAATTTTCCGGCGATTTTCTCGATTTTAAACGAAGAAGAAAAATAGGAGAAGGCGCAAGGTTAATTCCTGAAATTTTCGAAACATTTTAATTGACTCCGTGGCATGAGGTGTGGCCGAGGGGGAGATTGAAATTTTCCAAGAGAAATTTGGAAGCGATTGGATTTTTTTTTTTTTTTTTTCATTGATTTTGGGATTTTTTGAGATGTCGCTTCCGTCAGTGCTCCGAGGCGAAAGGGACGGGTTCTAATCGGCTTGGATGGTTCTTTTCGACCAGTGCTCGGAATGGCTCGAGCCCGTCGACGATCGATGGGTCGATCCTCGAGCCTCGATTCCGCCTGCGGTTTCAATGGACGGGAGAGACGGTCCTCGGGCCTCGCGACGTGTCCTCGACTCCTCGAGTCGGTCCGCAGACAACAATGGCGCATCTATGACCTCTCACGCCCCACATACTCGGCGTGCACCGCGCGGCATGCCTACGTACGCGCGCGAGTACCTCGAGCCATGCCCCTTATCGGAGATAGGCGAAGGGAAAATATAAATTCACAGTGGTAGCGAAACGTGTTTCACTCGGCGGGGGCTTGAAACTCCTGAAAATTGGTCGGGAAAATTTTCCCACTCTCGGAACTTGATGGCCGATGAATTTTGCCATTTAATTTCCTGCATTAATTCACCACTACGTATGTTCAAATCGATCAAATGGGGACGACAATTTTTTTCCGCCCGTTACTGCACATTCACTGGTTAATTTGGCAGGTATTTTCATTTCTCTTTTTTTTCTTTTTTTCTTTTTAAGGTATGAAGCTCCACCGTGGTTATATATCTACGGTGGATATGATCGGAAAAATGGAGTTATAATTGCACTGCGGCAGAAATTTCAGAAATTGCGTTTAAACTTTTCCGTGATATTTTTCTTCCTCTCCGTGTTCCGGTGACGGTAAAGAAAATTTTGAGAAAGGTACTTTTCATGGCCTGGAGAGACGTTCGGGTGACGCTTTTGGGCGCTTTTAGATGCTTTTAGAGGATTTTCCACGGTCCCCAGGTAGGACGTCACGCTTTCCTGGAAGGAGACCTACCTGAGTCCCATCTCGTGCTCCGTTTTTCCCGTCGACTTTTCCGCCCTGGGTGCATCTCTTATACCTGAGGATCACGGGGGTCGGCCTTTGTTCGCCGACTTTCGTCCTCCGGTCCTTCCGCAGGGTCCCCGGGGAGCCGGTGGGGCCCTTTCTGAAAGGATTTCGCAACTGCGAATCGTTCCGGGCCCGAACATCTGTCCGAGAGGACAAGAGGGGTCCAAACCTGCACGAACACGCAAATCCGTGAACGCTTTTTTTTTCCTTTTTCCTTTTTTTCTTCCTCTCGCAGCGAAACTTCTCACGGTCGCACGTGTAAATTCGCGTGTCGTGCAAGAGGAACAATTTATTTTATTTTTATTTTTTTCAATTCATTGCTATTTTATAATTATATCCCTCATTAGTATCGTCACGTCAAAAATGAGTACCGGACTAGTTAATGACGTTTTGTGATAAATTGAGAATAATTGAAAATCATAATCAATAAAAATTCTTTGTCACTTGGAAGTTTCACCGTTAGTGTTTGTGGCTATTAACCGATTAATTGTTTCATTTATTTTTTTTTCTTCGAGAAAATTAAACCCGTCGAAATTCCGAGTTACGGCAGATGTTGGTCGCCTCTTTTTCTCTCTCTCTCCCTCCCCCGTTCGCTTCGATCCTCCTTGACCGTTGAGAATCGCCATTATGCAGTGCGACATTCCTCGCCCACGCTTCTTTAAATAATTCCTCGGCGATCCTTTCCGCGTACGTTCGTTCCGGAAAGTCGTAACGTCGACTCGGAGGTGGTTGGATGTCGTGTGGGACGGCCGAGTCGGGCGAGCCTCGAGGAAACGCGAAAAGAGGAATCGTTAATAACGCCGTAAAGAGTCGGCGGGCTCCTTTGACGACGAGGCTGGAATTATTTTCACGCAGCCCGTTATATCCGTTTAGGAAGGGGACGTCACTCTCCTCCGACGAGGAAGAGGTTTCTTCGAGGAAAAATGCAAAACGAGGCGGCACCTTCGGCCGTCCTCCGTGACCGGTACCAAATTGTCTTCCCGATAGCAGCCTCCCCCCCCTTGTACCCGGGATTTAATTAATTAATCTCAAAGATCAGATTTATCACCGGGAAATTTGGAATTTTACCCTATCCCTTCACGGTAAGGTTTTCGACTCGCGGTACACCGAGAAAAAAAAAAAAGTCATTTAACCAAGGAAATATTAGGTTAATTCCAGGATTAATTATTTGACAGAAATTCATGTAAATTGTCATTATTCCGATGACACGGGATCGTGTCGCTCCTACTCCACGTGGGAAGAAAAATACGGAATTCGTTGTTATTTCGTTATCGCGGGGGTTTTCGCCGGTTTTCCAAGAGGGTCCCTCGATCGCGGCGAATGCTCGCCTTTGTAACGCGATAACGCCCACAGTGGCGGGCTGTCATTCGATCAGCTGTTTCCACACGGCGGCCGGCCCCAGTTTGCGTCGCTTACTTTTTACAGCTGTCACCCCGCCGCGCGGTACGTGCCGCACTGACCGCAATTGATTTACCGCGATCTAGACCTCTCTCCCATACTTTGGTCGATTAGGAAGGTGTCGCCTTCGCGGGGGGTCAAGATCCCCGAATCTGCGGTTCCCCGGCGGGATCGGGGATCCTCGAGGTACCCCCGGAAACGGGCATCCCTCGGGATATCAAGGCCACTTCCGGTCGGGTCGCAGTTGACCGTCGGCGGGTCCGAGGGCAAGTGCACCTGCGTACGTGCCGGGTACCTCGTGCAGGAATGTAAACGACACACGATGTGGCGTCTCCTCTGACGTCATCCGACTAAATATATATATGTATATTCTCCCCCGTTCCCGATTCAATTCCCGTTTCCTCTCCGGGCTCCTCTCGGGACTGGTAAAAATAACACGTATGCAAATAAAGTTGCGTCCACGTAGTGACAATATCGAAGAAAATTTGCGGAAGAAACGCGGCAGTCGCTCGCGACGTGCTACCTATTTCCCAAAAGGGTTAGGGGGGGCCTCGGCTCTCGATCAGCTGATCCGGGTACGGAGACGACCAATGGGTACCTGTCCGAGAATGCGTATGTTTCCGTTGACACGCGTGTCCCGGTATTTTTATAACATAGACGGAAAAAGGCAGGAGATATTTCGACGGCGCGTTTTATTTTGAAATCGCGTCGCGGGTATTTTTATCCGAGGGGAGCGAAGGGGTCGCGCCTCGGCTCTCGATCAGCTGATCTCTCCGGGTACGGAGGCGCGCGCGACGGGTGTTTCCTCAGGAACGTATATTTTTTCCTTCTTTCAAACCCGTCCACGTATTTTTATAACGTCGAGGGGAAAGGGGGGGGGAGATACTTTAAAGGCGCGTTTCAATTAAAAATCGCGACGTGGGTATCTTTTTCCGAAAAACCGCGGAGAAGTCGCGCCGCCGCTCTCGATCGGTTGATGCCGGGGGTTCCGTCGACGACGTTAAATCCAGCAGTTCCTCCTACGGGGGTCCAGCTTGGATCAAGTTATTTGCGGTCCGACCGAGCGACGAATTCCGAACGGGGGGATGGCCGCTCGTGTCGCGCAGGTTCGATCGCAATCCCGATCGAGTCGCCCCGTCGAGGTCTGCTGGCGACAGCTTCGTTTGTCGAGGGGCCCCCCTCGCCCCGTCGCCCCCGCCTCTTCTTTTGGATACTCTCGGCCCACCCCCCGCAGTCTGCCTCCGGGATTTCCTCTCCTCGTGCCGACCCCCCCATCTCCCCCTCGGGTTATCTCTCTCTTTCTTTCTCTGCCCATCTCCCCCCGGTGCTCCTTGAGATTCTAAAGGGATCCTTTTGCCGGCTCTCTTCCGGCTCGACGACCCCGACATGTCCGGCCGGCGAATAGGAACACTGACCCCTCCCCCCGGCTTCGTCCTTTCTCATCCTCGCATCGACTCTTAGCTTCCTCTCCTTATCGGTGGAATTTCATTCTATTTCTGAAATCCGTAATTCATGCTTCATTGAGAGTTGCGCCGATAACGTTGACCTTTGCCGAGCGGGTCGGAGGTCATCGCGGGGGGTGGCGTCCCGGGATCGACTGTGGTCCCGAGAGGGGGGCGAGGCGGGGGGTCGCGCGCGAAAGGCGGAAGACGGGACGCGCCACGTGCCGCTGACGTGTTCCTCTCGCTCGCTCCGGCAACGTCGCAACGCTCCTCTCGGGGGGTTACCCTGGATGGGGCGGGGGTGCCTACCGCCCCCGGGCATTTGGGGGGACGGAGGGCCTGGGCGCGTCGACCGAACCTGACCTTGAGAGCCGAACGGGGCGGCAACGCTGCGTTTTTCCTCCCCGTAAACTTTCCCTCGTTTGGTTCGGGGCCGGCCCGCCTGGGGGTCGCCTCGTCCTTCTCTATCCTACCTGCGGGCCCATCGCGCCGTCTCTCTCGCACTCGTTGGAGCGCGCCCGGTCAACCTTTTCGCGGTCGCGTACAGGTGAGCGGCACCGGTCGATGTTTATGATCGCCTTGAGACGGTGTCCTCTCGTCTACTGGGTTAAGGGGGGCTGGAGAAATTCGACCAGGATTCCAGGGGAGCTTTGTGCATCGAGGTCGAGCGAAAATGGCTTGGCGCGAGACTCCACCGAGTTTTCCCGAGGTCGTCGGGAATCTTCGACCGGGCGTCGGCGGCGGGACTTTATCTCCCGAGGTTACGAGAAATTGGAGCGGTTTTACCATGAGGCCGGAGAATCGGGACCGGTCGTGGGCACCGTGATTTATTGGCGCACTCGGCGTGTCTCTCCGCCGATAGCCAAAAGTCCCGGCTCCTTATCATCTCGCGCACGTAACGAGCTTAATGGAAGGTCGACGAGGGATACCACGGGACGCGGTTTAAGGTTATGTGCGGACCAGCTAGCGCGATACTACGCTACCGGGGCGGAGATCGGCGAGGAAAGGTTAAGCGTTACGTAACCGGCCGCGTATATGGTTATCGTGCCAAGAATGCGCCGGTCGATTCGCACGCGCGAGCACGCTTCTCGCTCGCTCCTTTTCAGGTTATGTTCGGCCGCCGCCGCCGCGTCGCCGGGAATCGAATCTCTCCCCCTCGGTCCCGGCCGGAAGCGAAGCGCGAACGTGACCGAGGAATTTCACCTTTTTTCACTTTCTTCCCTCGACCTTAAAAAAAAATAAATAAAATAAAAGGAAAATAAAATAAAAATTACGAGAGACATTGGCATGGGGAGCGAAAAAGACGGAACGCTCTCTCATAATCGGCCCGATTGGTCGAAAGGTCCCGGCTTAACCCGAGTGATCTCCGCACTCGCGCCGTGCGCAGGCGCGTATCTAATCGCTGGATTCCGCGGGCCACGTGCGGTCGAGATGACGAAAAGCAGGAGAAAAGGAAAGAAATTAAAGGAACGGCGATTTTCGCCCCGCGGTTTAATTCGGTGAGTTAATCGGTTTGGGGAGGGGGCGGTTGCCGAGCGCCGCGACGCGGTCTTTTTTTTTTTTTCGCCGGCGACGCGGGGCGGCCGCGACTCACAGCTGATACGCGGGCGGAGATAGCAACGCGAGCAAGGCGGCGGCGGCGGCGGCGGAGGTACCGGTAACAGCCAGCTGAGTGGCGCCAGCCATCAGCTGTTGGTGACTCACGCGACCGTCGAGCTTGAGCGGCCCGACCACCGACACTCTTACGGCCTCCCGCACTCGCGCGCAGCGAGGCCCCGTATGCGAACGCGGCCGCGCTACCCGCGCGAGTGGGAGTGCCGCGAGCGCGCGGCAGCGCGCCCGCAAGAGCCGGCGAGCCGGCCAGGGAGCGAGTGAGAGGGCGCGCGCCGCGACCGCGCGGGAGCGAGAGAGAGGGGAGACGGCATCGATGCGGGCCAACGGGGGACGAGCTCGCGAGGCGCGACGGCGGGTCGCGCTGTCTCCCTCCCACCCGCGGCCGCCGCGTAGCTCCGTCCCTCTCGCTCGCGAGACCCGCAGGGGAGGCGGATCTCGGGGTTTGCCGGTAGACTCAGTCGGAGGCGCCTATGTCGACGCGCTCGCACCAACTCCCACGCGGACCGTCGTCGGCGGGTACCCCGAGTCTCCCCCGACCCCCTCCTCCACGTAATCGGCGAAACGGGCAACGCTAATCGATCGATCGGACGACTTTCCTCGACGAGGTGTGACGCTCTTCCCTCTCTTTTCCCGGCCTCTCGATCTCTCTGCCGACCTCTCGACGCCCTCCTTCGTAGGCGCGATTCGCTCTAATTTCGGAACGTGACTCCTTGGATCTTTTTCAAGTGCGGTGATTCAGCGCTTTCCTCCCTTTTAACGTGGTGATCGGCCGATCGGGCTCTTTCGTCAGAGAGGACTGCTCGGTTTCCGTTTCCGGGGATACGTCGAGGTTTCCCTATCGCCGGCTCCTCCCAGCATCCGGCGCCGAGGACGGGCTCGAGGTTCAAGGTCCGCGCGACCCACCCTCGCCGGGGCATCCGGTGCATCCGGCGCGTCGGACGGACTAGGAGAGAGAGAGAGAGAGACGCAGACGGTGGAACCCGTAGAGGGGAACGAGGGAGAGACGGAGATGCATCCGCTAACGCACTCTTTATTGATCCTCGCGCCGACCGGGTTAGGCTAGGTCAGCGTCGGCGGCGCGTCCGTAAACACCGCGAGGCCTATGGACCGCGCGGAAATTCCGCATCCGAATGATCCCGATGAAGATCGACCGTGACTTTGTTTCCCGCGATCCTTAATTCTCGATGGAAATTTTAGAAGAAAATTCGACGAATGAAAATCTCCCGGACCCTCCACTCGGTTTTTTTTCCCTTTTGGATACTGACCTTGCCTCCGAATTTTTTTTTTTTCCCGTCAACCATCTTCCTACATTTGGCAATTTCCGCTCGCTGGTGGGGGAGGGAAGTCGGGGGTGGGTGCCACCTACGCCGACCCAGTTCCCTCCGCGACTCGGATCCGGCCGAGCTCTCTCGGCGGGCATCCGGCGAGCGGGGCTCTGACGTCACGGCAACCGGCCGGCGGCGCACCAGCTGATCCGCTATAGCCACGCGGCCTCGCGACCGGCGCCTAGCGCGGATTGAACCGTGGAACGCGCGAAACGCGCCGGCCCCGCTGCGGGGGACGGGGGGGTACCACCTAGCGATACGTGGGGTATATCTCCGCTTTAAATCGCGCCCGGATATCGAAACGCGCGATCGGGGAAGACGTGCCATTAGCATTTGTCATACTCTCTGACCTACATATCGATAATCGACTCGCGCGAATGTTTCGCACGGCGGACGGCAATTGCCAAGCAATCGGGATCGGTTTTCCTACGTTCCTGCCTGGCCTTTCCCCGATACGCGAATAAACATTCCGACATATTGACTCACGTCATAGTTATGTTCGCCACTGAAGTTTCGCTACCTTGACGATATACCTATTTAATTCTTATCATTGCCATTTAATCGTCACTGTCGAGGATTATTGCGTCGACCGAGTTTTCAGGTAATATCTTATTACCTTTAAGGGAGAAAAAAAAAAGTGTTAGTCGTGGGCCGACGCGATACGATGATTTTTATTTTGTATCGGATGCGCGGGTGTTTATGCGGTGCACTGTACAGTAGGTGAGGGAGCGGGGCACCTTAGGGCGGCGTGTTTGAGGAGGGCGAGGGGGGCGACCGCATCGCCCGGTCACGTGGGGCGCGCGCGTACGCATATCCCACGTCCCGACAAATTCGGTGCGACGTCGCCCGACGGATCGACGCGTCGGGGCGGCCATTAATGATTCACGGGGGCGGGGGCGACCAAGGGGCGCGGGCGCTCGTGTGAGAGAAAGTCGCGTATTCGACCCGACAGGTCGGACGGCCAATGAA
This sequence comes from Orussus abietinus, assembly GCF_000612105.2. Classification (NCBI taxonomy): domain Eukaryota; kingdom Metazoa; phylum Arthropoda; class Insecta; order Hymenoptera; family Orussidae; genus Orussus; species Orussus abietinus. The sequence goes on from NW_019396012.1 coordinate 2,309,410, forward strand.
TCGCCTCTGCCGGGATGGAAACCTCGCGTGGCGAACGAAACGAGAGCACTTTTCTTTATTTTTTTTTTCCCTCTCCCCCCTCTGATTCGACGTTATCTCTCCTTTCGCGGTGGATGATACGTGGGAAGGCTCTTCCTATTTTTCAATATTTATTATATATATTATTCACTTCATTTTAATATTCGCGAAGTTTCATTGTATGAGATAGGGTAGATAAAGAGCATGATTTCGTTGAAATAAAAAGAAATCGTGATTTTTAAAAATCAAAATCAGGTATTTACGATCGGCGATTTCAATGAAATGATTTAAATCACCTCAATCCTGGGATGAACTCGTGAAACTGGACTTTAGGGTGGCATCGACTCGTCGAAAAAATTCCTGGCATCGACCATCCGGGAATTTTACAGAGTTCGGCGTCGCGGACCTTGGACGACGCTTCCCACGGACCGGAGAGACGTCGTCCAAGCGAAATTCGACGACTACCGTCCAGGAAGGAGGGAAACTTGCCTCGCGACGCTCCCGCGGTGTCCGCAGAGACGTGTTTTTTTTTTTCCGGTTTTTATATATATATTTTTTCTTTTTTACTTCCGCGGGAAAGGGCGCACGGAAAACGAGCGCGCCTAGGCGACGCCGTTTTCCCTGGGCACCGTTTATCTCGGCACTTCTGATTGCGATAGGCGAGACACCTGACACGTCGCGAACGTTGCCCGAGTGATTTACTCGAAAGTCGGAGCACTTTCTCACGGACTAGTTCCACGGGGGGGACTATCTTCGCAACAGTTGTCGCCGCTCGGGCCCCGACACGGCGATTGCATGTCGCCTCGTTTATCACGCGTGCACGACGCTCGACGTCTAAGTGCGCCGCCGAGCGGCCGGCTCTCGATTAATTTCCCCGCTCGAATATCGCGAAGACGACAAGTGCCGTTCGGCTTGAATTTCGTCGCTAATCGAGGCGCCCCGGTCTCTTCCCCTCGGTCCCGCGAAATTCGATGCAATTCCCTTCCGCGGTCACCCGATAGCGGAAGACAAATATTCCGCGTATACGCGACTTCGTCTACGTGAAATCGAACTCCTACTCCGCATATGTCGGGTCTCTCCTTTTTTTTTTTTTATTTCAAATTCTTCACGCCGTCGTCGAATTCCAGCTAGTAACGCAAATACCAACGGACGGACTTTAGGCTCTTCGGGGGAGTTCCTCATTCCTCTCTTCGATGTCTATTTAATTCTCGCCTAATTACCATGCTTATTTCGGGGACAGATACATTTTTTTTTTTTTTTTTAATGAAATTCCACGAGCATCGCGTTTCTCCTTAGGGCCTCCGGAATTTTCATACTTCTCCCGGTACCTGGAATATTGAAATCAAGGGTCACCTGACTACGCACGAGTCTCCATATGGATCGTCTCTCTCGCCCTCGACGAAACCCCGTCTCTCTCTATCTCTCTCTCCCCGGTTCTTTCCTCCCGGCGTGGCGCGCGCCTCGTGACTCAGCCCTGCGGAGCGCGCGGGGCTTCCTCTCTATTTTCGTGACGAGTCCGCGTACCTCCGCGCGCGCGCGCGGCGTCATTACGTAAGCCGAGTCGATCCGAGTGGGGCCGAGTGGGGCCGAGTCGATCCGAGCCAGGCCGAGTCGGGCCGAGAAGCGCGCGCGCTAATCGCGGGACCTCCGCTTGGTGGTTGCAGCGCCAGCGAGATCGCGGAGGAGAGCCCTGCGGCCACGAGCGCGGTCGAAGTCGCGGAGGCCGTCGAGCACCAGCAGCCGCATCACGAGGACCCGCAGCAGCAGCAGCGCGCGGAGCCGCAGCCGCAGCTGGCGCAGCAGACGACGAAGCAGAGCCACGTGGTCGGCGGCAGCGGCGGCGGCGCGGCGGCCTGCCGCGCGGCCAATCAGGGCCTCGCTCTAGTCGGCGTAGCGCTCGCCGGCAACGCCGGCCCCGTCAATCACGGCAACGCCGCACCGAGCGTCGGCCGAGTCACGCCGCGCAGCCACATGGAGCAGGAGAAGCGGATACGGCGAGAGATCGCCAATAGCAACGAGCGCCGCCGCATGCAGAGCATCAATGCGGGCTTCCAGTCGCTGCGCACGCTCTTGCCGCACCACGAGGGCGAGAAACTCTCCAAGGTGAGTGCCCTTTCCCTTATCCGGGCCGTATAAGCGCCCTGGACCCACCCGCTCCCGACGCCGTCCACTCTTGTCGAATGTTTGACGTTTGGGTTCTTAAAAAAAAAAAAAAAAAAAAAGTTCACTTTTGCTCTTTGGACGCGACCCTCGGTAGGCGGTTCGGGAGCGGATGGGTCGACGACTCGCGGCCGCCACGATAGCCTCGTCCACGTGCCCGGCGGCGGCCCGCAGTCGACCGCGACCTTCGGGTAGAGCGTCGCGCCAAGTACTACGCCAAGGGTCCCGAGCGATCCTCCGGACCCACTGTCCGGGAACGACCTCGGCCCTCTCGTGCACGGGGTGACGTGCGTACACACGGTTCCCTTTTATGCCGCCCCCTGGCACGGGAGGGGTCCAGGTCACGAATTGAAATCCTCGCACGTATTCAGAGAAACCGACGGAAGGTGCGCCACGTCGCCCCGGCTCTTTGCCGGCGCCCCGGTTGGCCGCATCCACGTGGGGGATGCACATGGATTTTTTTACGTATACGCGAATATACATACACTTGGGCGTGTGCGTACACGCGATAGAGCGGAGCCGAGCATTGATACCATTAACACGTTGCCATGCTCGGCCCGCCCACGTGCTCGGGAGTCCGGCCTCTTGCGGATCTTCCCCGAGACCGACCACCGGGTCGTTGCATGGGCACGATGTCTGATTGCTCTGATTACTCGCAAGGAGCGTCCGCAAGCCCCTTTTATATGCGGCCACCTCTGCGAGCCTGTCCCCGTGGATTTTCTATTCTACGTGTGTTTTCCTCGCCGACGACGTCGAGATCGGCCTTGCACGCTATCTGAATTAAATTTGCCTATTTTTCCTAGTTTTTTTTCCTCTCTCTCTCTCTCTTTATCTCTAATACACCCATCATCCTGGACTTCGTAACCCGACAGTAAGTAGCCCCTGACGCGGACTGACCGGAAGGAGACTGGTTTACTATACGTAGTATCGTATTGTTTATTAATTTAATAATCCAATAATGTCCTTGGTAAGGGATGTTCGCTGCTCGCGATAATTTTTTTTTCTCTCCTCCTCCTCTTTTATTTTACTTTTATTTTCTTTCCCACGTGGTGACTCCTCGACGGACCATCTCGAAAGAGGACGAACCCGTGTATCGTCTTTCCTTCGATTTCACCTTCCCCGTGGTCGGGATATCCCCTTACGGAGACCGTCGGTGGCGTCGAGGTGCCCGGAGAAAAGGACAAGAATGGGGAGAGAGAGAAAAAAAAGAAAAGAGCCCTCTTCGAGTATTCTTCCTCCCTTTGGGAAATAATACGGTTAACGAGGCAAGACGCGCTTCACGAGGCAGTTTTCCTTTCCCGCGGCCGACAGCTGTCGTCCACGTGTCGCCGGCGCGGTACCGGAAACTCTTGAGTCTCTCCCTTTTGCCCCCCCCCCCACCCCCCGGAAGTCGTTCGGAAACGTCGGCACCGGTCGGACGACGCCGTTTCTCCGAGCCGATAGGGAAGTGACCCTAGACGAGCCTGGAACGACGCTCGGCCGATGGGGCGTCCCTGGGGACGACGTCGCCATGCGTGACCGACGCCCGTTCCGGCCGCGTATTTCGACGTCGTTACTCGTTTTCAACGAATGCCCGCGCCGCGTTCGACGAAACGCCGCCCATTAAAGGGAGCAATCCCTTTAGAATTTAAAAAAAAAAAATCTACTTTTTTTTTTTTACATATTTCGAAAATGTAATATATTGAAAATATACTGGATTCTTATTTGATATTTCAATACTTAAAAGTTGTAATAAAATAATGTGAAAATTTTAAAATGATGCGATTATTTTATCGGCATTAAAAAAATGACGAATTTTCGGGCGTCTAAAGGGTGTGCTTCCTTTAAGACCTATCCGGTGTCAAGGTGGGACCAAAGTGGCGTACCCCGTGAAATTACAATTTTTGTAAGTATTTTTAACGATGTGTGTAAGTAAATTTTTTTTTTTCTTTAATTAAAATTTCTTGGGCGTCGGGACCTTCCTTAGAGTTCTCGTGTTCACGCGGTGGAGTTTGACACGATTCGATTAGTCCGATTAGGAGGAAAGTACCGCGAAGGATTGAAACTTCAGATGTCACTTTCGTGTCACTTTAAGGGTGGCGCGCGGTTTGGTCGCGATCGATGTAACTACCGACCCAGGAGGTGTCGTGTTTTATTCTTTGGGCTTTTATTGGCCAGTTCCTTGTCGTTACGTTTAAGGTTACAGTTGCGCGAGGGGAGGGGCGAGGGGCGTTACGGCGAGAGTTTCGAGGCCACCACGTGGACCGGAAGCGACTCGCCGGTCTGGGGACCTCGGCGATCGGCGCCGGTGCCTCCGGGTTCCTCGACGTCGAGGACGCGGGGGGCCGGGGTGGGTGGGGCGGAACCCCCCCCGAGTCGTCGACCCGGTCAGCGCTCGCGGCTAAAAATAATACGTCGGCGCGAATCGGGCCAGAGCTAGGCTCTCCTCTCCGGGGCGGCCAACCTTCGCAAGGCGCCTCTAACCTTTAACCGCGGGCCTCCTCTCTTCCTCTTCCTCCGGGAGGAATAGCTCCCAGGAATAGTCGGCGACCGAGAAAGGGAGGAACGGGCCACCTAGTTGCCGAGGGGATGCTCATGGGGGTGCAACGGCGCAGGATCGGCGTCTTGGTCCATCCCACGCGATTCCCCGGGTCGGACGGCAACCTAACGTCGGTCGACCTGGACCATGAAATCGCATGAATCTGGGTTCCCTGTTGATCTCTCGATCCCCTGAGAGGGCGACAGGGACTTGCTCTTCAAGAAATTCGGTTCCCCAATTTCTACCGAATTCCTGGGTAACTTCGCGGAAAAGCGAGGAAGGTTGGAGGAGCCGAATTTTTCCGAATTTTCTTTTTTTTTTCTTTTTCCTTTCTATCGTTTATCTCTCGGGTTGAATTTTTTTCGCGTAACGCGACGGGTATGTCGTCAAGGGGGGCGTAACGGGGACAGTATCCCGCGGGGGCCTCTTTCGTAACGCGATATTTCGCAGAGAGAAGGACAGAGAGAGAGAGAAAGAGAGATAGGGAGAGACCGGTCCGGCCACATGTTTCGGTTCCCACGCATTTCTCTTAAACGACGCCCCCTCCCCGGCCCGCGGTCTCGTCTTTCTCTGGTTCCTTTCGTCCCTCAAGGCGCTCCCCCCCGAGCCCGCCCTCTATGCTTCCTCCCCACCCGGCGCCCGCCGAAGGCCACTGCCGATGATGAATTTCGCGAAGCCCTGGCCTACTGAGCGTTTTTAAACCTCGCCTCCCCCTCCGCGCCCGGGCCGGGACCCCCTCTCGAGGAGACCCCCCGTCCGCCATCTTGCACTGGACCGTTTCCCTTCTCTCTCTCTCTCTCTTTCTCTCGAACCCACCCTCTATTTTTTATTTTCCACTCTTCCCACCCGGTACCGTTGCTTTTCTTCACCTTGCCGCGGCAGTTTCTCGCAACCCCATCCACCTTGCCCCAACAGTGATTCACCCTGTATCCTTTTTCATCTTCTCCACGTGGAGCGGTTCTCACGGGTCGATCGATATATCTCACACGAATCGATCTATACGACTTGAAAAAAAAAAAAAATAAATAAATAAATAAAAAATAAAAAAAAATAAAATGGAAAATAATCATTCAAATTGGAAATCCTTAATCTCATCTCGCCGTCACCTCGACACCATTTCGTCCGGGGCCAAAGGGTCCATTATGCCTCCGTGTCACCTTTATCTTCGTCGCCTTTCATCCCTCCGCCCTGTCCTCGTGTACCTCTCTTCCTCTCGCTCTTTCCTCCGTCCGCGGAGTGTGCGAAACCGCGCACTCCCCGGTAGCCACGGCCCCGGCGCGATTTCGCCACTCGCGACGCCCGGCCCCAAAAAGAGGAGAGACCGCGCCGAGAAGAAAGGCGTCCTGTTCACATGTGCCGGCAGGTCTCCGCGCGACGCCCGCAGACGCCTCGACCCATTTTCATCCGGTGCACCAGACAGAAATAAAAATCAACCGTCCGTCCTCCGCCGTTTAATGCTCGTTGCGCCCTCCTCCCCGTCCCTTATCCTCTCGGTCGTCCCTTTTCTTCCGCCCCCCCTCCTCCCTCCTCCCCTTATCCGCGCGTCCCACGCGCTCCGCGGTAAAAGGCCGCGCGCACAATGGGGACGCGGAATCCGCGCCGGCTCGGCCGCAGACCGGGCCGGCGTCGCGGCGCGCCCTTCTCCTTGAACTTAGCGCGCGGCCCTGGACCGCGCCGCGCTCTTTCACCCGGCGGGACACGCACCAGAGGGCGGGGGGCGGGGAGGTGAAGAGCTTCTTTCTCATTCCCTCCTCCTTTATCCCTTTTTACTCGGCCTCCGTTTTACGAGCCCATATCCTGTCCTTTGCCGCCAGCAAGGATTGTCTCGCGGCTTTATTTCCGCGGATCTCTGCCGCATTGTCCCGAGGCGTGGGATTTTACTTGTTGCTTCTTTGTGCGTTTCCTCGAGGCGCGGGCATTTTTTCTGATGATTTAAATTCCATCCCCCTTTCTCTCTCCCTCCACCCTGAGATTAAAGAAAGAATTACTTGGTCGACGCGAAGAAACACGCATTGCCGCGAGAAAATCCCGCTATCGGGGACGTCCAAAGGGATGTCGGATCGAGGGAAGGGGATCGTTTTAAATGATTTTTTCCCCGACGAGATAATTATGCTTCTTGCAGTTATGAGCGATCGAGGCGAGTATTTGTACTCGTTTCGGTCAATTGGTACTTTTCTTTCCTCGGCGCAAGTCTCTGTTATTCATTATATAACGCTGCGGCAATTGGGGGAGGGTAGTGGGCGCCCCCCCTTTTCGGCACGCTTTTTTAACCCCTTCGTTGACGGTAACTCCACCCCTCGGTGGCTGCATTATTTCGCGGTCGACCCCTGGGGTAAGGGGTCGGTCCTTTTCCTCCTCTCTTTCTCTCAGTACACCTCTCCCTTCGACTTTGCCATGGGACGCGCGTCCTCCCGGCAGGGGCCGGGGACCGTCGTTCCGCAGCGGGTGGCGGATTCCGCGTTGCCCTCGATCCGATACTCGAGGTCCCGAGGAACAAACTTATCGGCTCGACGAACTAAAGTGGGGAGGGTAGGCTCTTTGCGCGATTTCCGCGTCCCCTTCGAGAACCACGAGAGTGCGGCGTCGCGGTAATTGCATCGCAACGAGAGGCCGAAAGGAGGCGATATCCTCCTCGGATTCGCATAATGCGCGTACGCGTTCAAGTAAACCGCCGTTCGAGGCGATCGGCACATGATTTATTCATCGGCGTTAATTGGAATCGCGATCGACCGCGGTGCGTTTTCTTGTCGGAATTAATGGCCGCGGGCGGCCTCGACGGCGTAAACGTCGCGGCGTAAGGTATTTTTCATTTTTTTTTTTCCGCGCCCCACGCAAAGTGGACGGTCTCGTTCACGGCTACATTGTTAAAAAAAAAGAAAGAAAAAAAGATGAATACCGACATACATATTTTTTTTGCAAGTACGTGGAAAGGTAAATTCTCGAGGAATTGGGAATTTACGGATGAACGGTACGTCGGTACGATTGTACGGGAGTTCCACGTTTTCCGAAGGCCGTTACAGTTTCGGGGCGATTCCGCGTCCGGAGAGGGTACCCCTTGCGGGGACATCTTTCGACAACGTCGCCGAGAGAGACGGATCGACCTGGCCCAACGTGTCCCATGAGGACAGCCGTTCGGGATTATCGACGCTCGAACCTACCCCAAGGGAGAGGATTCCCCTCCTTTTTTTTTTCTCTCCCCTCGCCCCCTCGAGCACCGTACACCTTTTCCCTTGTTCTCGTTCTACCCCGCCCCCTGGATCCGCACGCGTCGGGTGCATCCCCGGGATGCTGTGCGAGCGAGGGGTGGACCGCCCCCGCTCCTTCCCCCCCTCGACGTCACCCTCTCTGTACACACCCCACAGTCGATGACCGACGTCGAAACGCGTCGGGCGATTCACGCTCCCGATCCCCTGCATGCGTTTAATCCTCTATAGGCAGTACCTTTACGTGATATATGACGTATGATGACACGTGATACGCATGGTAGTGTTATTAATTTTTTTTTCCTCGTCAAAATCATCCCCCATATATACGTATATACACTTACTGTATGCGTGCTCAAAAATGGCATTTCACGTCGTATGGATTATTTTTCTTTTGTTTTTGCACCGATCGCGTCAATTATTGCACTCGTCTTATCTCACCCTCTCTTGGCTTCTCTGTGTATCCTTTCATGGGAGCCGAGGGGGAGTGGGGGGTTAAAAAAAGCTTCCAGCGGAATTCGATTTCACGGTTTAACGCGTCGCCGCGGTCGTTTGATAACGCCTTGTGACGATGGATGGAATCGGGGGGAGGGGCGAGATGAATCGCGCGAGGTAGCCGAAGTACGCCAAGTGCGCGGCGGAGCTCGCGCGTTAATTACGCGCCGGGGCGCGAGAGCGAGACCGAGTCCGTTTACCGGTTTATCTAGCCCGGTCGCAATCTCAATCGGTCCGCGTAAACGGCCGACGCGGACTCGGTGGCGAGGAACGAGAGAGGGGTCGGGGGTAATGGGAGCGGGCGCGACGCCGAGGCCTTGAAAGAGCCGAAAACGAACCCGGGTCTATCTTTCTCTCCGGCGTTCCCTCCCTCTCTTCCGAGTCGCGCGAGGAACCACCCAAAGATGTCCATCGGGGCGTCGCTTCGACATCGCCGTTGGCGCGACAGGGGCGGATCACGACTGCGGCCAGGACGCGGCGCGGTCTATGGAAATTCATGAGGATTCGCCTCGAGGAACGGGGAAATCAGAGTTTGCATCTTTTTGGGTTCCCCTTCGGTACCCCGATCTAGGAGGATCGGAGGTCTCGGCGAGATGGAACTCGAGGTGGGCCCGCGCAGGTCATAGGTCGGCTGGTTATCCCCGCGGCCCCCCGCTCCTCGCGGGGACCGGGAGACGCGGACAAGGACGGCGGGATCGCAGACGGTCACGTGGCCGGCCCAGCCTTCCCCCGTCGTGGCGCTCGTAGTACGCTCTTCGTCCCGGCGCCCCGCTCCGCCCCTTTCTCCTCCCTGCCCCTCTTCTGGCCCCTTCGGGCACTTTGTTCCCCTCGCTCGCCGCCGCTAAACGGGTGGGCCCGCCGGCCGTCGCATGTGGGTCATCTCCCCCCGCCGGTGTCCCTTTGTCTCGTCGTCCCTTCCGACCCCTCGCCCCCTCGCTCGGCCGGACCGACAAAGGCCTCGGACCTCCGGCTTACCTGCTGCCACCTCCGCACGAGGGGCCGGCTCGGCCATCCTCGGCCTCTGTCGGCTCGCTTCGCGGAAGCCCCGGGGTGCGCGCGCAGCCTACGGGGGGGAGCCGTTCTAATAAGGGGAGGGAATTTTTCCCGATCGCTACGGCGTTAATGCGGCGCGGGAAACGGCGGCCATGTTTGTTATCGGGCACGCATGGGGGTGCGGGGGGCAGGGGGGGGATCGGGATCGGGTGGCCTTCGCGCGATTGTCTCGGCGAGTCAGGGTTTCGGGTTTCCACGGGTATACGCGGGAGGGTACTCCCTTGCGACGACGCTTGCCTCCTTCCTCCGGGTCTTGGCTGACTAACGGCTGCGAGTGCCGCTCTTCTTATGTGCCCCCACCTCTCGCGATCGACGAAGAGGTTCGACCGGGGCCTTCCCCTTTTCTCTCTCTTTCGCCCTTTTCGCGTGCCTTTCGTTTTCTTCCTCTCTCTCTCTCTCTCTCCCTCTTTCCTCTTCCTGTTCCTCCTCCGACGTGGCGCACTCTCGCCAGAAGTCATCGGGCGTATTTATAGAACGTGACCCGGTGATTGCATTACTATTTGCCGGCAACAAGTTACCCTAATGACGCCATTATGTCCGCCGGCCGGTGCACCTGCGCCCCCCCCGCGGGCCGCTCTCGCTCCGTTGCCCCCGGCCTCTCCTTTCTATCTCTTTCTTCCTACGACTTCGCCTTCTCCGGGCACTCGGGTGATGTGCATCCTACGCGTTCCTCGACTTTCCATCTGCCGACTTACTCGCGGCGGTGTGTAATCTCGAGCGGCATGATTTTTCACGTGGATGTGGTTATTTATTTAGATGTACTTAATTTTTTTTTGTTTTTTTGTTTTTATTTCCCATTCCGACCTTGTACCGATTCGCTCTACCGGGCGGCGACTTGCGTCGCAGGTTTGGATCCCGTAGGGGGAATTTGATTTATCCCGCGCCCCCGTCAGGTCGGGAAAATTCCACCCCGAAGAGGGCCTCGTAGATCAATACCCGGAGCCGCCCCCGTGGCTCTCGGCCTTCGCCTCGAGATCTGTCAATCCCGGACTCCGTACTCGGGAAGCGAGTGGCGTGGTGGCGGGGAAATCCATCCCGTCCGGAAAGTGACCGTAACCGAGGGAAATGAATTCTTAAACAGCCCTACGAATTATTTGGGTATAAATCGCCGGACCCCCTCTTCGTCGAGGGATTTCACCCGGAGAAATATCGGGAACGTCGACGTCGGGATTCGGATTAGTCCGCCGCGGAATCCGTACATGTGGGCGTGTATTTATACACGCACGCGTACGTACGACTCGGCGATCGTTACGCGGCCAGATGCCCGGAATTGCGATCGTTCCTACGACATCCGCCGGACCGGCGACGGAGAGAGAGGGAGCGGTGAACGCGCGGACATGCCGGCGCGGAATAACGGCGTAATGGCTTCGTTATCGTTGCACGCGACCGGGCCGCCTCGCTTCCGCACTCCGGTGGTATTTTACGCGAGACACCAGGTATAGGTGGACGCGAGGGCCCGCGACGCTATCTCGAGCACCTACTAGGACGTCGATCCGACGTGTGGGAGCCGAAGCGGAAGGCGGAAAGACCGCGGCCGAGATTCGCGTTTCCGGGATTTCTAGCGCGGGGCTCGCGGCCGATCGTACGGGGGGATTTATCGTCGCCGACGTCCGGGGGGGGGGCATGCAACACGTGGCTCTTCCTCCGGGCGCGAGGTTCCCCGAATGTCGACTTCGGGCTACTCGAGCATGCACGAGTGCGTCGGAAATGGCGGCGTTGACGTTCACAGACGTCGCGGCACCGCGCCGGTTTTCTCCCGCGGCGTTGCCGAGTCTCGGGCTACGGGGCGCCCCGATTGGCTGTCGCGGGGGTCACGTGGCCCGCGGCCGACTCGCCGGTCCGCCCGCGCGCGCGCCGCCGCCGCGACTGGGGTGACGGCGCCACCCTGTCTGAGGTGTGACGGGCGCCGCCGTGTCTCGGCCGACCGGCGTGCCCCGCGGTTTTTCGCCGGGGTCACGTGACCGGCCCGAGGTATTATATACCGCGAGCGCAGCGGATGCGGGTCAGAGGGCGGCCGCGCGCGCCGGCGGGAGGACCTCGGGACCCGCGGGGACCGCCCGCGAGCTGCAATTACTATCGGCTCGTAAAAGTACCCCGCTTTAGCGGGGCGACCGGCAAACCCGCGGACCCATAAAAAGCCGATGGAAGGAATAGGTGCCGCGAAGGTGAAGGACCCGGCCCATACAGGGGTCGGGGGTCGATCGTTAACGATCGCGGTTTTTGCCCGCTCGGAAAAATTGCTCGCGCAAAGAGTCGCGCCGGAATGCAATTGGCCCCGGCAATGCAATCGGTCGGGCAGTTTTACAGTTTGCGCGTGTAATCCGCGACGGCGCGTCCCGCGCCCTGGCCGAGGGATCGTTGTTCCATTACTGCAATTGGTAAAGTGCATTTTCCAGCCTGTCCATTTTCGGCCTGGATGGCGCGACAAGGCTCGACTCACGATTTTTCGGACGGTACATGGGGTCGCAGTTTCCGGCGGGGGTCGCATTTCGGAATAAAAAAAATAAAAAAATAAAACATAAAACACCCGAAAAACTCGCTGAATACTCCCCGAAAACACTCCGTTGGATGGTTCTTCGTTTCCCTGTCTCTACCTCTTTTCCCGATTTTATCCGCAGGGTAGCCGCGCGTCGACTCTCGAATTCCTATCCAGCCGATCGCCTCTCTCTCGCTCGGTCAGCGATCCCGCGACTCGCCGGTCGCGTCTACGTGAAACCGACGAAAAAAAAAAAAAAATCCTCCCGCGAAACTGGCCCAAGGATACTTGGCGGCGCGTTTCGTCCGTCCCTCCCGCGCGGCCCGCCGGCCGCGCGCTCATTGAAACTCACCGAGGCACGGCGCGCGCCCGCGCGGAATCGCCGCTTACTTCGGGCAAATCCGCCGATTCCCGCGGGCGGTCCTGCGGGAAGCGATCGTTCTTCGTTCCTTAAAATTTCCCGAGGGACAAAAGTCCTCGTCGAGAGATAGAGAAATCTAGTAGAGCGCTGAAAAGTGAGGAAAAACCGATCGCGCCCCGGTTGAACGATCTCTCTTTCTCGCCACTTGGCAGCCGACTCGCGGCGTAATGAACCGCTGCGGTTGTTGACAAACAGTCTTGTTTACAAATAGGATCGAGGTGCGTTCGATGACGATAATAATTGCACCGGGGCGCGGAATCCGTGCCAAGGGTTGCGCATCCGCGGCGCCGCCGTTACGCAACGAGAGGCCGCCGGCATTGTGTCAAGGAGGTCTCCGCTCGTTCTCGGCCGCAGTCCGCTCCGCGGACCCTCTCGCTCCTCCTCGAGTCCTGACCTTCCCCCGAGGGATCTTTCCGATTTTCATTTCCATTCCTCCGATTTTTCTTTTTTTTTTGTTCCTTCTATATTTCCTTTTATTCCATCGATTTTTTATTCTCCCCAGAGCGACAATTACCCTCCGCTCTTGGGAAACCGCGGAACGTTCTCCGCGTGCGCTCGCTCGGATCCGCGGAACCGTTTTTCCGCACGGCTGAAACGCCGCCGACGAACGTACGCAATCGACGCGGGCGCGTGAACGCGCGCAAGAAATGATACGCGTGTCACCGTCTCCGGGTGCAATTAGGGTTTTCCGCGCGTTTTTCCTGCGCCCCCGCTTGCGCAGTCCCCCGGGCCAATTATCGCGCTTCGTTTTTTTTTCTCCCTCCCTTCCCGAGCGCTCTTTTTTCCTTCTTCCTTCCCGACCCCCCTGCCGCGCGATATCGAGCACGCAACTCGGCGCGTTGCGTTGCGGAAACCGCGGGTCCGGGATCGCGGTCGAGGGTCCTCCTTCGGGCGGATTCGCTGGATTCGATTTCTTTCTTCCTTCTTTCCTTTCTCCCTTTCTCGGCGTTTCTTGCTTTCGCGGGACAGGGTGCGGAAGCATTCCGCAAGTATTCCGCTGCTGAGGGGTATGGGTGGTTACCCTCTTGCAAGGGGAGGGAGGGTCATTGAAGGCGGAATTGCGCACGTCTGAGCGACAATGAATCTTTGATGCACTTGCCACGCGTTTATTTGGGCTGCGGCGATTCCGCGTCCGCTCGGCCGTCCCTCGGTCGCGGGCGTTGTCAGTTATCACCTCGCTTATTCATTATTACTACTCTCTAATAGGATTTCCTTGTTTTCATTTATTCACCATTAATACCCTCCTAATGAGCCTCGGAATTGCCGGGGAAAGGAGTCGGCCGATCGATGCACCGGGGATGCATTTACCTGCACCAAATCGCACTGCAACGGTTTCCGCCGAGGTGCACCCGCGTGTGAGAGTGCGTTGTGGCGGCCACCTCCAGTCGAACGAACGCGACGCCCCGCGTCGCCGAGTCTGAAAGATAAGGCGCTCAAAAGAAAAGTCTAGTAAATTAAGAAATTCCTTTTTTCGGCTCGAAAAGGAAAAAAAAAAAAGAACGTTAGGTTATAGAGAAGGTGGAAAAATATCTCGGCACCTGTCAGGTTTGCTAAGAGGAGCCGAGGATTACCCTCGCGCTCTAAGAAATTCCTCTCGTAGGAGGTTCGCGTCGATCGCCCGACGTCCCTCCCACCTGATTGGCCGAGGAGAGGTGCGCGTGTCTTTCAAGGTGCACGTTCAGTGTACGTACGCGCCGCCTCTCGATAACCGATTCCCGCCGTGATTTACGATGATTGCCTTTACCTTCTGCCCCCCCGCCGAGGAGGGGTAGATACCTGGGCGCGCGAAACACCTGTCGCGCGTCTCGACGCCTCCGAAAGCCTATTAAGTTTATCGCTCGGTTATCGGAGGGGGGAGAGAGAGGGCAAATAAGGAGGGAACTTCCATTCCGGGGAGCGAAATTTCGGGAAACCACGACAAAAAAGGAGAAGGACGACGAAAATGAGAAAGGCGGTAATAAGGGGGGAGAAAAAAAAAAGTGTCATCGGACCAATGATTTTCCGCCGGGCGTCGGCCGTAAAGGAAATGGAAAAAGGTACGAGCGCCCTGCCGGGCCTCGCTTTTTTCCCGTAATTTCTCCCGGAATTGCATTTGCTCGCGCAAAAGTGCCGCGAAATCGAGGCCGTGGAAAAAACGGCGTTCGGTGCATCGCGCCGGCGAAAGTGCTCCCCTCCTTCCCTCTTCCTCCCCCGCGCCCCGCCGCGCGGGCCCCGGCATTATGCACAAAGAGATGCAAAGTGGGCGCGAGGAGTTAATGCCATCGCCCGAGTTAAATTTTACGGGCGAACGCCATTTTATTTACGGCGAGTCGGTGCGCGCCGCGGCGGGAACGCGCGCGGCCGTTTTAACACAGTTATCCGAGCTTCGACTTCTCCCCTCCCCTACTTTTATCTCTTTTTTCCTTTTACGCCCCCCCCCCATTCGCGGATCTTTGCTCGAAGAGCAAAGACTGACTGCGGACTCCCTGCAATTCCGCGCTCTCATTGATTTCCATGTAAATTAGCTCGTTTTCTCCTCTCTTTTTTTTTTGGTGTACCCCCTTTATCCTTCCACCGCGCTATTTTTTTTTTTTCCCTCCTCTCCCTAGGTTCTATTTCATGAATGGGTAGGCAGCGTTTTGCTCGGCTTATTTCTCGACCGGAGCCCGTCTGAAATAGGGCCTCACCCGGGCAGCCGAATGCAAATCATTGCGAGTCGATGCAAATCGACCCTAGTTATAGGTGCACCGTCTGGGTTTCAATTGTTCTTTCTCGTTGTTATTTTTTTAATATTTCTTTTTTTTTTCCCCTCTTTATCGACTTTCCGAGGCGTCTCTCCTCCTCTGTCTCTCTCTCGGCTCCGTCCCAGATGCGTGTCCCAAGGTCCGCATGCGACTCGCGACTTCTCGATGAGAATTTACAACGTTTCCAACGGAGAGTAAGTCGCGTGAGTAACGACGCGTCTCGGGCGCGCGGTAAAACTCGCGATCTTCCTTCTGAAATATGATTTGCCCCCCTCTTGCGTCTTTTTTCCCCGTCGGCTTATGGCCCGTCAGGGGGTTTTCTGCCACGAGAGAGTCCTCCCACCCCCTGCTCGGCGATTCTTTTTCCCCTGGCTTCCTCGTACCAATAATTCGCATCACTGGCTGATTTATTGCCGGAATTACGTCCTGCAGGACCGCGCGAGGGGACTACGTAAATATCCTCCCCCTCTCCCCCGAGGTTTTCCTCATCCTTTTTCCGGCTTTGCGACTCGTTCCTCTCTGGTTCCCGGCCAAAGCCGATGATAAACTCGGAGCGCAAGATTTACCCCCCCCGGCCCTTATTCCGGACTGTTAACCGGCAAGCTAATTACTCCTCGACGGGTACATCCCTTAACTACGGTCGCCTCCGTCCCTCCCTGTTTTCCTGAGACTTTAACCCCAATCGAACCTGCCTTTTATTATTCCATTTTTTCCCCCTTTTTAAACAGGGTGGACATGTTTGGATATCCTGGAGGGTGAGAAATTTAACCGTAATTACTATTTCGTAATTACTACTTGGCGAGTGTTGTCTTATATCTCCCTCGTTTGGAAATTTCTATCTTCCTTGGAACTCACCGGTTTCGAGTTAGGTATTTATTTATTTACTTTTTTTTTTTGTTGGTGGTGTTCGTAACTGGGTTAAGCCGCACGTATTTCGGTACGGTGGGGGGAGTACCTCGAATCACTGTGGCCGGTAGTTAACGCCCATCTTAGTTAGTGCTCTCGTAGCAGTTCCCGCGACGTAACGCGTACGGAGAAGCGTTTCCTTATTCCGCGCTCGAAATCGCAGGAGCGGTCGCGAGACCAAGTTTCATTCAGGCTTTCATTTGGTGGCCGGCTCGTAGTACGCGCGGTAGTACTATAGCGATTATTTACTACGCCTCGCGCCTATATGCGCTGAATTTATGCAACCGCGAGTAGCGACGGGCGCGACCGACGCGCACGCGTGAACAAGCCGGGTCGCGGGCCGCGAGTGTTAGCGTGCCAAGTGAGAGATGCAAACCCCCCCAAACCTTCTGAACGAACAACAGGACATTTCAGCCGATGTCCTTCAGGAGCTCCCCGAAGGACCTAAAATTCCACGACAGACCGAAAGACCGCCGGAAAGAATTGGAATGATTTTTATCAGGTTAGTTTCATTGGGACGCTTAGAATTTTTGTTATCTTTTTCGCATTTTTAATTACCGAGGAGGCCGGGGGACGGTCGGGGGGGTGGAAACGTGCAAAGTACTATGCCTTTGCCCCGACGATCCACATCGCTACTCCGTGGGTCGCCTTGCGTGTTTCCTCAAGAGAGACACGCGTACTCATTATTGGTATCTCCCCGAGGCGATCAAAGACGCCATTACGCGGCCGTGTAACGTAACGTAACGCAACGTTAATTGCAATTAATGCCGTTGCACAATTAGTACGTTTGCTCGGCCGAGCCCCCCCCTTCCCCCGATCTTCTCTCCTCCATCGCCGTTCGCGAAACGGTATGTCTCGCTAATTGTTGCAAATCGGCCCTCTCGTTGCGATCCGGCTCTCCGACTTTCTCTCCCTATCCGAGCGAGATTCCCTCGAGACGTCCGCTTCGCCCTTTAAAATATTCCATTTTTTCTTATTTTTTTCCCCTCTTTTTTTTTTTTTTTGGAAATTTTCCTAGACACGGTACGGCGATTTCAGGCGGTCTTCGAGGCCGCTTGTCACCCGGGGTGCGTCACGGAAGGTTACCCCCGGGTAATATTTTAGGTTAGGATTTCTCTTTGAGTTCTTGGGGTGTCTTGCCTGCCCGCGGGAAAAGAATTCACGGTTATATGGAGGGAGATTTTGCTTAAATAAATGCGGACACTTGACAGTGGGCCGGTAATGTGGGAGAGCGAGGTCGTTATTTGCTGAAATTGCAATTTATCGTGGTGTTTTCGGTTTTTTATTTCTTCCCTTTGTTTTTGAGAATGGTCAAATTGAAAGGGTTTTCGGGAAACGACGCGCGGTTGGTATCGGACATCGAAGCACGTGCAAAGTACACTCGTACGGTAGCCGCGACGGCATTACGGTGGGTGCCCACGGTAATTGCGGTCCCAAAGTACGATAAAGTTCGAGCCGTGGTTTCGCGAGAGAGGGAGAGGGGAGGGACGGAGAGGGAGAGAGAGAGGAATCTCCCGAGGGCTCGCTCGCACGCAATCCCGCACTCGCTCACGTGCAATCCCTTTCATTGTTGCCGCACGGATGTCGTAATTCGTAAAGCGGCTCAGACAATGGCCGCAGGGGAGGAGACCTCGTAATTAATGGCGACTCTCTCGAAGCGATACCCCCCGAGTGCCTTTAAGTCCCGAAATAATCGGGACGGGTTGGACCGGCGCGATAACGCGACGCGCGATTACCACTCGATGGCACTCGACTATCACCGATGGCCGTCGATGATCGTCGATAATTATCAACGATTGTCTGTGACCCCGTCGAGAGAGTTTACCTCGGCGTTGCGGTTTCCGGCCAATTAAACGCCGCGGGTACGCAGCGGTTTTCTTTCCTCTCCCCTCTGGTATATGGGACCAGGGATGGGACGAATCGAATGTTTCGATGAGGTGGATTTTATTCTTATCGTTGTTATTATTATTTATTTTAGTAATTAGTGCGACTGCGACGCAGTAATTACTAAAATAAGAGTGTGAGGGGGAGAAAAAAAAACTTGTACCAAGGTACCAATTATTCGATTACTCGGGTCAAGTCGTCGTGATAGTTATTTTGATATACCTTAATTGTAACTCGAGTCGGCGATATTCTCGAATCCGAGTAACGCGAGTCGACGAAACCCTCGCCTCGTCACCCCACTAAATTAGACCCGTTTTCAAGGGAGCGACGAAGCGCATCACGGGGGCTCAGGTGGGAATGAAATTTCGGGGAGAGGAGATCAGCTCCGCGAGAGCGAGACAATCGGCGGCTCCATTTCTGTCATTAACCTGGCCCAATTAAGACGGTCGACCTCCGGCACCTGGCCCCCAGCTGGCTCGATTCTTTTCGCCCCCCTCTCCCGGCCCTCTTCCCCCTGTCCCGTCGCCCCGGGCGCCGCGGCGCTTGCCAATTTTCGCGACTCTCGGAACGGCTCGTCCCTAATTGCCGCATCGACGGGGAAAGAGAGACGGAAAGGGAGACAGGAGATTTCGGAACCGACGGGTCGTTCACCTTGGCAGTTGGCGGATTTGCAAATTCATCCCGAGCCTCGAGAGGAAAGGGACCAACGTAAGGATACGAAAAAAAAAAAGAAAAAAAAAAAGAAGGAATTAAGGAAAGTGGAGTGAAAGAAAAAAAAATAGGAAAACCGAGAAAATTAAAGTCCCTCGTAATTAGCGGCCATTCTCACCTGTTCCGGGAACGCGTTTACGGTCCCTCGTTCGCACGTTTAATACCTTTTACCTGGCCTCATTGCCCGCCAGGGACCAAGCATTGCCCAGGTTGCCCTTCGAGGTCACCGGTCACCGGTTAATTATCCCGCGTAAAAATTTCGGCCCACCCCCCCCCCTGGATCCTACGGCGGGTGGGGACCTCGCGTTACTTCCGCGTAACGACCTAATAATTGCACCTAGACACGAACCGTTCGTCATGTCACGCCGTTAATACAGGTTGGGGGGTCGCCGACCTCGCCGAAATGTTGGCGGCATCGTGGGCGTAACTTGGCAGAGGGCGAGTGCTTTCCATTTCGAAATATTCCCCTCGCCCTCCCTCCTCCCTTGTCTCGGGAAAGTGGCGCTCGCGCGAAAAGGGACGACGATGGGAATTTATGCCCGCGAGAAGTTTTTCTTTTTTCTTTTTTCTTTTTTTTTTATTTTAAAACTCGACGCGGAGACGTCGAGACGAATCCAGCGGCCTCGCGTGCTGCGCGGCACTCGTTAGCGCGACCGCGCCGAGGGGCTTCGCGGGGCGCTTTAAAGGTAATTGGAATACTCCTTTAATGGTCAGGCCCTGTGGCGATGCGAGCATGACCGTCAATGGGCCCGTGGGCGTGAAAAAAGGAGAGAGCCGTACGAGAGAGGGAGGGGGCACGCGTGAAATGGGTCGCAGGATATTCGCAACGCGACGTGCATATGTCGCCGCCATTTCGCCCGGCCTTAACGAGGACAAGGTCGCTTGTTTCCGCTCCACGTATCGGCCCCTCCGTGGGATTCGATTCGATATCGTTCTCGAGCCTTGTCGAGAAGAAATTGAATCCACGCCGTGGGAAATCACGGAATCCCGACGAAACTCGGCAATTTTTCCGGGATTTTTTTTTTTTTCCGGGATTTTCATACTCCTCGGGGAGGGCGCGTTAATTAAATTCCCGCCGTTAAGGTGGTCGGAAAGGGTCATTCCACGTGCATCGGAACGCGGGTCCTTTTTAGCGAGGGGTATAGCGTTATATTTTCGTTTATTCTATTTTATTCTATTTTATTCTATTTTAACGAGACCTTCGGTTCGCTTAAGACCGTCACGTGGGAATCGATCGCAAGGGAAGGTCCTCGCAATTTGGCGCGGTAATTATTTTCTGGGACACCAGTCTATGTAATATTAGCGACGACCCATTGTACCCCTCACCGGGTACTCCACTTTCTCGCCCCCCCTCCCTCCCCCCCCCCGAGTCGTAGGAGCTCGTAATAATAAATAATAATCGGCCCGCGGATTCCGATCGATTCCGTGCCGACGACCCTCTTCCGGCATTCCCGCGTCCTGCGATTCTCCTCGGTCGGCGAATAGTTATTTAAATAATAACTACCCCGAGCACGTAGCGACCCGGTTTATTAGATTGTCTCCGGTGGCCGGGAAAGCTTTCCATCGATTCGCGCCGCGGTTTATTTCCAGACGCGATATCTTTATGGATTCATAAGCCTATTTCGGGACTACGTCGACGCGAAGCGCGGGCTCGTTATTCGACGTATCGCGAAAACCTCGTAATAAATCGGCTCGACCTCGTTTCCTCTCCTACGATCGCCTCGAATGAATTTTTAACGTCGATTATGCGGAATTTTTTTTTTTGGGGCGGGGGGAGGGAAGAAAAAGTCTTGCGTTTCTCTCTCTCTCTTGGTCCGCTCGGACAATAATGGCATTAGGTGTTAAGTAAGGTTAGGGAAATGTTACGGGGATGCCCGGCTTTATGCACGGTGCTTCTTCGTCCCTTTTCGCTTCCTCCTTCCCCTCGTCCTTTTCCTCGGCCATTTGCCGGACGAGCGGTGCATTATTTAACGCTAATCTTGCCTCGTTTCGCCGTTGAGCATCGTTGGTCGGGTATTTACGCGACATGGCGTACACGTTGCGCTTCCCCTTGTTTGACGAGTCGCCGATCGAAGGATTCCTACGATTAGTCCTGTCTTTGGCTCATTTCAGTATAGGTACTTTTTGCTCCCCTCTCATCGGTAAACTAGTATACGCGTGGTAAATCGAGAGAAAAGGGACGGATCGAAGGATTCCCGCGGTTTCCTTTTGGCAGAGATTTCGGGAGGAGAGGCAGAGACGGAGGTGCGCAAAATGCAGGGCCGTGGGATTGCATAATTCAGGGGTCCGGAGGGGACCGGAGGGGGCGATACGGCACTGCTCGGCGAGTATATACCGCAGCGGATGGTCGGACGAGAGAGAGAGAGAGGGAGAGTCGGTTGAGGAGTGAAAGAGACGCGGCCGCGAACGGACGGACAGACTGATGGGAAAGAACGGCAAGAGAGAGAGGCAGAGGCCGGGAGTAGAGCACAGACGCCACATAGCCAGACAGTGAGTGCCGTGCTATTTTCAGGCCGTGCCTGTCTACCATGTATACCGACCTAACCTCAACCTTACCCGCGGATACGCCGCTCCGCGTATCTGCACGTCGCGCGGTATCCAGCCTCGGCGCGATTCCCCGAAGACCGGCCGACCTGGAAATTCTACCAGCCCTAGAAAAGCACGAGCCCCGACTAGACGAATGCGGAATTCCATCCAGGGAGCGTTTTATCGCGACTCTTATCGCCACTTTGTAGAGATTACTTCCCCCGTAATCGGTTAAACCGTCAGGCGTTAGTATTAAGGGGATGTGAAAGTGGCATCCGAAAGCTCGGTCGTTCGTAAAACTTTTCTACGAACCTGGGTGTCTCAAATCGTTTCATAATTTAATACGTGAACATGGAGATCCTAAGGTAGGTCCTGAAACTCGCGAAATTTCATTTTTTTTTTTTTATAAACTATTTGTTCAAATTCAAATTAAAAAAAAATTCAAATTGTTATTCGTGATAATTGAAATTGCGAGGGGGTAATTTTAAAGGGGCGCGCGCGCTGAAAGTTGCGTCGGGAGTTATAGCCTTGCCCTGGTGAAGTGGTTGCTCGATGCACTGGACTGCAATGTATTTTTTATCGAGTCGGGCGCATCCTCCGTTGCAACGCGCGTCGGTGCATAGGTATATGGCTACCGTGTGGCGCTTTATCGCGGACAATTGACTCGGCGTATATCACGGGTAGAGAGTAACAGTGCTTACACGGGCCCTCGCGCGAGGAGCGTTCAATAGGAGATTATTATATTCCCGGTGTGAAATACGGCGTCGTAATTCGCGCCGGTTCCGCAATCCGGCGGGGCCGAAGTGCTCTCCTCGGGTGACCTTAAAACTTCGCGGCATAAACGCGACGATGCAATGTCGTAAATGCGAGTCCTTGCTGCAGAAGAGGGGGCGGTCTACCCCTAGACAACCTATCCTTAAAATTGACAAAAGTAACAATTAAATCGCCCCAGTGCTCGTGGTATAATTATCCGGACTTGAAGTATTTGAAAATCGCGTATCGACGATCGATCGCGTATATTAAGTTTACGATTGTCGCCAAGGGCGATATATTTGAGGAGGCCTGAACGAAGACGTCGAAAGGCTCCATACGGAAAACGTTGGATTCGGCCCTTCCGTCCGCGGTCCGTTCTAATAAGAAAATTACCTTGCGGAAGCATAAAAACAAATTGGATAGGCATTAGCCCCGGCGATGTTTGCATAACTATGCTCTCCCGCGCTGGTAGTCGTGCGCTTAACCGGCGCAGTCGTTACGCGGCAGCGGATGGACGTCGTTACGCGAGGAGGCCTCTCGCCGTGAGTGCGAGAGAGACCGACCGATGGGCCGGCCCGGCCGCGAGAGCGAGACGCGACTACCCGCGGGTCTCCGGCCGCGCAGCGCCGCGCGACTTCCCCGGTCCCGATTTTACGGCTGGAAATCGCGCCGATGATTTAGGGCGAGTCCTCCGGGACTCCTCGAGGTCCAGATCCCCGCGGCGCCCTTAAAATACGGCGCTGCCGAGCTCGTAAAGCCTCGAGGGGGTCTCTTCTCCGAGGTGAGGAGCGCGATTTCCCGCGGAGAGGGGCCCCGACCTCCTGACCCGCGAGATTCCGCTGCCTCGTCGTAATTAGCCAGGAACGAGCGTACGCGAGACCGAATTTCGTTACAATTACCGCCATTTTCCCAATTCATATAAACGCCCGGACGTCCATTTCATAAATTATTTGGATTTAATTTTACCTCTCATTCTCTATTTTGCGGGAGGGAGAATTTTGCAATCGTCCTTTTCGCCACTTTTCCCATCCCGCAATATCGCTTACACGAGCTCGTCGCAATTAGCTAATGACGAACAAATAAATCAGACGAAGATTTTCCTCATCGCTGCAATTAGCACCGTTACCCAATTCGTATAAATAAGCGAAAGAAATTCTGGTACGTCCATTTTCGAAACGACCTGGATTTCATTTTAATTTTACCTTTCGTTCTATTTCGGAGGATTTTTTTTTACTCGCCTTTTTTTTTTTTCTCTCGCCCCGTAATATCGCATACACGAGATCGTCTCGGACGTTGTTCCTAGACACGGCACTGCACTCGCCTAAGTAGCCGTTACGGGACTGAATTACTCGCAGCATCCCTCGATTTGCATAATACCCGCTCGCGTACGTGCGCGCCCCGTTCCGCCGGGGCCTTTCTTACGTGTCCGCGATGCAGACATAAATCCCGAACGAGAGAGCGCCGAATCTGGTATTACGCATGCATGGGTTATGCTAAGCGCTCGGTTATTTTCGTGCCGTCGTTAGCGGGTGTCGTCGACTCCGGTTAAGCGACGGCGTAATCGACACCGAGATCGCTAATGCTCCGATTTAAACGACGCGGTACTTTTTTTTTTTCCCCGTGACTTACGCATTTGATTAAAAAACAGATTTCTCTTAGAATAGTACTATATATACATCCAGCTGAATTTATTTCAAAAAGAAATAAAAAATGGAAAATTGCGTAGGGATTTTCCGAGGAACCTTGCGTGGGGTGTTAACCCTTTGTACTCTTATTCGCCATGGACATGGAGTGGCAAAGGCCTCGAGAGCAATGGGTTAGCCCTATGCTCTGCCATGGATCTCCGACAAATGGCAGGCCGACAGATTCGCGGTGTATGGCCTCCGAGAGGGAGACGGGGATAGCAAAGGGACGGAGGTTAAGCAGGAAGAGACGTTTAAAGGCCGAGTAGCCATTCGCGGGGCGAATAGTTGACTGATTGGCCAATGGCCGAGACTACTTCTCGTACGAAGTCGCTCCTCGACCGCGACCGATAAGCCCGGACTCCCGATAAGGGCCCGCGACTCCAAAATCCTGGGATGAAATACATCCAAGGAAAATTCGGCATAAAATTACTTTCTACAAAAATCAACGGTGTCAATTTTTCCTCCCGACGGAATATTGCTTTTTAAGATTCTATTTAGCCAGCCATGTGTATGTCGGGTATATATATCTACTGCTAATCTTTTTTTCTTAAAAAAGAAAAAAAAAAAAAGACGAGACCTTTTAGAGTATTTTCTGTATTTATTTTCACGTTACCTATAGGAATCGTAATAACTCGTAAATTATGGGGGGAGTTCGGGTCTCTGCTTCGCGTCCTCGAGGCGGTCCCTCGTGATAACGGGGTCCCCGCGGTGACAAGGCGGCCAGTCCGCCCGGATTTACCGCGGTCTCGCGCGCCGATAGCGATCGGCCATTAGCACACAATTTCTCCCGGGTGCATTAAGGCGGCCGGCCGGCGCGTACACGCGAGGAACGCCGCGCCCGCGAGCGCCCACTTTTATGAATGGACGCGGCCCGAGTGGATGTGTCTGCGTGGTTGTGACTGCGTTTCCTCGCGGTCTCGCCGCCGAGCGTACTCGCGGAGGCGTACGTGGAAGCGCGGCTCCGTGCGTGCGCTCGCGCTCACGCGTTATCGCGCCGGCCGCCGCGACCTTTCGGTCGCTTCCGCGACTCGTTCTCTCCTAGGAGCTCGTTGCCGTTCTTCTTTTCTGAACGCATCCGTAAAGCTGAGATTGCCACTTTATCCCGATTCGATTAAAATTCTTTGCTCATTTATCGATACTCTACTGCGCATTTAATATCGTTCGTGGTTCGAATTTCCCGGCACGATGTCGAATTTCAAGATTGCGCGCAATTTGAACGCATCGTTCTGTATGTACAAGGCGCGTCATGTGGGCCTCGCGGGTCCTTTGGGCGTACGGGCGAGATTCGCGAGCTCGG
Organism: Orussus abietinus; assembly: GCF_000612105.2. NCBI lineage: Eukaryota > Metazoa > Arthropoda > Insecta > Hymenoptera > Orussidae > Orussus > Orussus abietinus. The sequence continues at coordinate 2,334,239 of NW_019396012.1, forward strand.
CCACGCGATAGTGGACCTAATGTCGGACACGTGTACGCGTTGACGGGGCAGAATTCCCGGTCAAGCGCGCTGATCGGAATTCCCCGGAGGGAAAAGAGTGTACCTCAAAGTGTAGAATTTGTATCCCGGGCCTGGTTTCGCCTCTAGAGGGGCAATAACCCGATCGAGGCGAGCGCAAAAATGGCGATCCCCCTCGGGGGGGGACCGCGAGGTCGCGCGACGCGACGCGAGATTAAGGTCGCCGCTCGTCGCCGAGACGCGTCGCCGGTCGCGCCGCTAATGGAAACGCGCCCCCGGGAACCGGTCCCGCCTTTCTGGTTCCCAGGAAAAAATCGGACCCACGGTTTCCGGTCATGGCGTGTACGTCGATCGGCCCCCCTTCCCGGTCGCCATCTTTGGCCTCGATCTCGGAATTTCGCGAAGAGCCTAAATAAGACGTTCCAGTTGAGGTTAATCGAGAGAAAATGAATTTCGAGGTCGCACTCAGTCGACGTAAACGAGGGGGGAGGAGATAAGGGAATATCGCGATCTCTCGTAAATCCATTTTTGCTTTTTTGTCCTCCTTTCTCTCTCTCTCTTTGTTGCTCAGCCTCGCCAGGAAACGACAGCGCACCCTGAGGGCGCTCTTTTTCCTTATTCCCTCTTTTTTTTTATTCCCCTTTTACTCTTCTCCATTTCCGCCCATCGCGACAGTATGTACCACTTCGATCACCCCCCTCGGTGGGGCCCGAGGCCCCCCGCGAACTTCCCTCGCCCAAGAGGTACGAGCTCTTCCGATCTCTCCTCGAGAGTTCCCCAACCCTCGATCGGTCCTCGAACTTGCCTCCGAACTCCGATTCCCGCCCTGGGCGGGAGGACGTCTACGGAAACTTTCCGCCCACTCGAGTCGAGAGAGATTCACCCTTCGACGGGCGAGAACCTTTGCGAGGTCTCGCCGAGTTTCTCGGAGTTCCGACCTAACCTCTAAATAGGGGATTTGGTACCGATCGAAAATCGACGATTATTTCGCTATCGATATCGCGAGTATCTATGCCACGGTTTCATTGAAATCTCGCGTTCCACCGCCGACTTCCGGTAGCGCCGTTCTTTCTCTCTCTCTCTCTTTCTTTCCGTCTCCTACGAGTCCCAGTCGGGTGATGCAATTTCCCGGCAACTCTTAAGAGGGCAGACCACGAGACACCGAGGAATGCTCCCGGCCTTCCAACTCCTCCGGGAGGTTACTCGAGCGTGGCGCGAATCGAACGCGCGAGATATCCGCGTCCGCTCATTCACGCTCTCTCGGCCCGAGGCCGAGGCAGCGCCCCTAACAGCGCGCCTCGTCGTCTCGTCTCGCTCCCTCGCGCGCCGCGGCCCATCGGCCTCTCTCTCTCGCTCTCCCGCGGCCCATAGCCGAGAGCGGTCGAGCGGCAACTTGGCCCTCCACCTCGCGCCTAGGAGGCCCGCCGATTTTTTAAGCGAAACTTTCTCAGACACGGTACGGTTACTTCAGTCGATTTTCAAAGCCACGCGTCACGTGGAATTCACTGGAAAAAAAAAATATATGTATATATATATAAAACCTCGCCATTGATAAGCAAGACTTACGCTGGCTGAGTAACATACCACGTCATACAGCTGCAATTAATATTAAATCCGACTTGACGATTAGTAATCATCGGATCATTAATTTTTTATTATTGTTAATAATAATCATTTTCCTCGTATCCATTACTTCGTACGTTATTATTATTTTTTTTTTCTGCATCGAAGTTTAGAAAAGGGCTTTCGGGCGCAGTCTGGATGCACTCCCCTCGGCCAATTACCAGTTTATGGTTGCATTAATATTTCCAGCCGGCGTTTACGCTATGAATTTGATTGACCTCGCATTACCGGCTCGCATGGTAATGCCCGGCCGTGCCGGTATGGTAAACAGGATGGTTACCTTAATCGGGATACGCCGCCGAGGTGGCCGCTCGCGAATTACGCCGGCCCTTAAGGGGGAACGGAGGAACCGTTCCCTCGGCCGGTTCGCGGTCGGGGGACGATTTCTGGCGCGATAAAGCGATAAACGCGAGCCTAGGAATGCGCGCGGAACCGAGTGGAACCGCGCGGACTGGCCGCTCCCCGCCGCCGCGGAACGAGATACCCATCGTGACTGATACGCTCATCCGTCTCAGACCGCGGATAAACCTATCTGGACCGGTTCCTGAAACCGCCGGCGTCGCTCAGCTGGACTCCTTCGGTCTCCGGGTTCGTGCCTTCCTAGGTGGACCTCTGCCCGAGAAACCTACCCCTTTCGAAGGTCTGCCAAAAAAAATAGAATTTCTTCCAGTTTTTACTTCCGGATGAACTCTTTGCAGCTTTGACACCCCCTTAATATCTATATAATAATAATAAAAAAGTGGACCGCACTTTCAGTGCGGGGTCGAAGGTGAATTTCAGGTGGATGAGTCTGGATCGTTGAAAAAGAATTAACAATGCCCGTTTAAAAAAATATTTACACGCTCGTTCGCATTCTTGGAGCGAAGTTCCAGGGATGGAAATTCCGATTTTCCTGCTTTTCGGATGAACTCCGATGAATTGTCGAGTATCGCGATTTTTGTAGATGCTCGGTGGGGTTGAAATCGCTTTACCGTCCCCGGGGGAGACGTTTTACGAGAGGTCCGTCCAGGGAACAAGGGCGCGAATTCGGGCGCCGCAATTGCACGGGGTTACCGGGGGATGTAACGGGTCGAAGGCACCTCCAACTCCACCCTCGTCCTCCCCCCCGCGAACAACCCTCTACCGCGGCTTCTCGCGCGAATTTCTACCCCGACCTGCGGCCAGGGCTCGTGTAACGGCGAAGGTGGCGGCGGAGCTCGGGGGTGACAATGGCGCCCGATAGTTGCAAGGGGTCGTGTCGCGGCGGCGCCATTATTACACCGGATTACAGTCGGGACGCGGGAATTCGGGAATCGCGGTTCCCCCGGGAGACCACCCCGACGAACCCGGCCATCGATCGCGACTTCCGGTCCCCGGTCGGAATTTAAACACGATAAAGTTTCCCCAATCTTCCTTTTTTAATTTCTCTCTCTCTCTCCCTCTTTTTAATTTTTAATATAATATTCTCGCCTCATTTGTTCATTTCTATCCGTTTACTATGAGATTATGTGACGATCAGCGTCCATGTTGGGCACGTCGATTGCAGACTGGAATACAGGTGTCCTTTTTTTTGTTTTGTTTCTTTTTGTTCACTTGGGCCGAGGCGTGTTCCTTTCAAGAGAGAGAGAGAGAGAGAGTGCCGGAAGTCGGCGCGATCCGTCCGGCGAGACGTCGCGAATCGATATGCGCGCGAGACCGGATCGATCCCTCGATCTATCGATAAGATCGCGCTCGATCGGCGGTTCCGCGATTAGTCGGCCGAGCGCCTCGCGGCGTCGCGGCGCGGAGAGTCCTGGACTCGCCCACGCACTCCGGGTGCAAAAGTCCTCGTCCTGTTCGAGGAAGTCGGACACTTTGAATGTTTTTTCCCGTAATAGAGGAGAGGAGAAAGAAGCTTCCCGGATAGGGGAGAAAGCAGGAACGAGTAAAAGTCGGGAGCACCATTACGTTCTTGGTGTTGACAAAAGGTGCAAGACCAATTTAGCTTCCTGCAAGATCGGCGAGACGCATCTGGGATGTTTTTCTTGAGATCAAGAACAAGGTGGTCTTGATCTTGGTCTTGCATCTGCTCGTCGTCAGGTGAGGGGGTGAACGTCGCGGTACCTTTTCGCGGGTCGGTGAAGGTCGCTCTTGGCGACGACCTCGTTTCCGGGGCGAAGAGCGACCTAACCCAATCCGATCCGGCGGCGACCTCCGACCTCCGACCTCTTGCCGGGCTTCCGGAGGCGCGATATCTCGGCCCGAGGTCGGCCCCCGACCCCCGCATTCAAAGCGGGCTTTCCACCTCGAGCAGCCGATCCGGTTAGGAGGGAAGGTTGCTCCAACCTTTCCCGGTGAAAGCCACCTCGCCCTCCCCCCCGACCCCCCGTCGAGTGGTCCTCGACCCTCGTTCGACTCACCGGCGACGCCGGCGTCCCGACGCCGCCGTTCGATGACCCAGCCGATGCTCCCGCGGCCTCGGGTGCTGCGGACTTCCGCTCCGCTTGTCCTAGGTCGTGGCGAGAATAACCCTCCCTCGGATCCTACTTCCCTTCGCCCTCCCCGGAACTGGAGGCCCTTAAACTTATATATTGGCCCTCCACCTCGCGCCTAGGAGGCCCGCCGATTTTTTAAGCGAAACTTTCTCAGACACGGTACGGTTACTTCAGTCGATTTTCAAAGCCACGCGTCACGTGGAATTCACTGGAAAAAAAAAATATATGTATATATATATAAAACCTCGCCATTGATAAGCAAGACTTACGCTGGCTGAGTNTAACAAGAGTTTACAATTTCCCCGGTGTATCGAATTTAGATTAATTTTAATGGGAATACTCTCGGAGAAGATTCGCGGGCGGTTGAAGATGTCCTCCCGGTCGTTGGACCTGAATCGCTGGAGTCCCGTCTTCGGGGCCCGCTTCTAGGCCCCCCCTACCTCCACTTTCCGACAGCTATGACTTACGACATCGGAATGGATAATAAATAACCCCTGATGAACGGACGCGCCGGGATATATTCGCGCGTTAAGGACCTCGCCGGCCGGCCACGCCGCGGGACGTGCCATCAGATAGGACCGCTTGACATAACGGACGTCACGTCCCACACGACGAGCCCTCCCTCTCTCGCGGTCTAGTTCTCTTTCACCCACACCCTGTACGTACCGGCGCGTAAGAGCGCGTTATCCGCCGCCATTGTTTCCGACTCGTCTGGCCGCGTCCTCGCCGTCCTCGAAATCCCTGTCCTGCGCCCCGGCCGATTTTTTCCCCGGATCTCACCTCGACCTTCCGTCCATCCCTTTGCACGGAGACGGGGAAGAAAAAAAATATAAAACAGACGGCGAGGGTGAACCGAGTCGAGAAAAATATTCTTGGCATCCTCGCGAGTACTTTAATCGTTTATAAATTGGATGCAAGGTTTTTTGCCAAATCGTGACAATTCATTCAAGTTTATTTCTCGGGGCGTTGGAAAAAAAAAAAAAAAAATTCGGTGACGAAAACGGATATATGTCGTTGCTTGAATCGTTCACGATTGACACTCTTGACATTTCTTTGCTTTAGTCAACCAACGGTCTTTAGTCGGGGGTAGGTTAGGGTTTTAGGTTTAACGGGACGGTTCAGGAGGGAGGGGACAATTGGACGAGGTTTCGGCTAAAGATGGTGGTATGCAAATACAGGGCCTCGCGGTGTTCGTGCGTGAAGAGGTTGCGGGATAATTTATGCATTTAGCGGCTGCCCTCTCGCGTATCTTCGCATCTAGACTCTCCCTCTCTCCCTCTGCCCAAGAACGGCCATGCGCCGCGGCTCGTCTCCTCTTCTTTCCGGGCCCTCCGACTCCTGTCGCCCTCTCTCTCCCACCCCGCGGGGCGCGCCTCGGTCCCTCTCTCTCGCGCCGTGCATTAGTGCAGTCGCGGTCAAGTGCACCTACTTAGACCCCGGTGAAATCCCGCGGCGCGGTGCACCCGCCGACCCGGCCGCGTTCGTCGGATCCTACGCGGAATCCCCGCGGCCCGCTTTCGCGTTTACCCGTTATCGGACATTTCACGAGGGCCGCTATCAGCCGTATCTCCGCGTTTCCATTCCACCTCCGCGTGTCGCTAAAGAGGAGCGAACGACTCGGTGCATCGACGCCCGCGCGCGTTAAAGGCGAAACCTCGAAATCCTCCGAAAATTCGATTAACCCTGAAATTAATATAAACCCTAATTTATAACAATAAGAAAAAAATACGCGATTCTCATTTCGAAGGTCCCTTTCGCAACGCGCGAATTTATCTCTTTTTAAAGTTTCACATTAAGTTCTTCTTATTTTCTTTTCTCTCCAAAGACCCGTCGTTATCACGGGCCGCCGATTTTCCGGGGTTATCAGTCCCCGGGCGGTGTCGGTCCTCGGACCGCCTCTCTCGCTCTCTTCCTCTCCTTCCCTCTCGTCTTTCGCGGCGGGCGCGAAAGCTCGCCGGCTCTCCGCCGGCCGGCAGGCCGGTCGATCAATATTGCCATGGCTACGACGTGCAACGTGGAGGAGAAAGAAGAGAGAGACCAGAGAGAGAGAGAGAGAGAGGGATGTAGGGAGAGAGGGGCGTCGCTCGTAGCCCGGTTACGCGCGCGAGAGTTGAAAAGCTGGGCCTCTCGGCGAGGGGGTGGCGGAGCCTCCCTTGTAGTAGGATGCCGTACTACGTCACTCGCCCGGGGGGCGGCCGCCCGCCCGGGCGGGCGCGCCGCCTCGAGTGCCGGCCGATTCATGGCGATCCGATCCGAACCTACCGAGAGAGCGAAGAGGGGTGGCCGCCGGAATTAGCCCCGTTCGTCTCGGCCGATCGACCGATAATCGATAACCCGGTTATCCAAAAACTACATCCGCCCATACACCTCGAACAACCTGTCCGATCTGTCCCGAGGGAAACTATTCTAGGCCTTGCAGGGAATTAAACATTGCAAGACTGTGATAGTTTCGATCTTGCGATTTAAAAAAAGAAAAAAAAAAGAAAAAAATTCGGTTGATTCAAAGGACCAGTGATAACTGTGATATAACAATTCATCGACGTGAATTTCTCTTCTCGACGAAATAATTCTTCCTTACGATTATAATATGATTCGGGCAACGATATATACATATATTCGTTTCCGTCAACTAATTTTTGTTATCTCCTTTAATTCCTCGATATCGATCCCCTCTCCCTTCTACTTGCATATCGAAAGTGCATCCATACTAGGCGCGCGATATAGTCCATGCCCCGGCATTGCAGCGGCATTGCCCGGCATCTTCGGCATCCCTTACGTTGCATCGACGTCGGGCCGGGAGCGACTAACCCAGTGCCTCCACTCTCGTGGGGGGAGGGAAAGGGGGGGGATGCACGTACGTTGCATCGCCTCGGATCGTAACTCGCGTGCAAGCGCACTCTCGAGGCCTCGAGATTGCAGCTTGCATGCGAGCGCCGTCTCGCGCGTGTGCGCGCGCGCGCCCGAGTGCATCGCGACGCACCACCCGGGCGTCGCGACGCCGTGCACCCCCTCCGTCCCAACCCCCCTCGCCGCGACCGAGAGGGGCCGCGATCCTACCGACACGTGGGGGCGAATGCTTCGCAAGAGAGAGAGAGAGATAGAGTGCCACATGCAGCGGGAGACGTATGCACTCCGGGCACTATGTGCACTCGGTGCATCGGGCGCATCGGTGGTCTGGGAATTATTGCGCCGATGGAATATGCACGAGTATTCCGCGGCTCGGGGTGCGGCCTCCTCCTCGTGGGCGGGGGCGACGTCGATTGATATGTACAGATACGAGGATGCACGTGATGTGCAGAATCTATATAGGGATCGTACGTATACATACGTATGTGGTTTTTTTGTTTTTTTTTTTCCTGGGGAATATAGGACTCGTCTTGCGCTCGACTTTCTCGTTAATGGAAGTTTCAGGGAGGTGGGGAGCCTCCACTTTCCGTCTAACCGACGGCGCGTACGCGCCTCGACGTTTTAATTGGACGCCGCCGTCCTTTTAATTGGATCCCGAATTAATGGCAATTATCGCGATTCGCGAGCTCGATCCTGGCCGCGATGAAGGTTTTTTTTATTTTTCGAGATTCACGAGCGCTTTGGATGTTGGGGGAAATCGTGGCCGCGGGGAACGCCGTCCGGTGCACCCGCGGCCCCGACCTGGGGCAACGCGCGAGGTCGCGCATTCACGGATTGCCTCGGTCGATGCATCGATGCACCCATTCACGGGCCGGAAGGAGCGCGGCCGTATATTTCGCCCTCGTGGTCCCCGACCTGCGGGGGATGCTATCCAGGGTCTTAAAATCGGGCGGCGTGATGGAACTAACGGGGACAACGCGAAGAATAAAAATGATAAAAATAATAAAAATAATATTATGAATATAATAATACGAGGGGAATCTGGGCGGAAGTGGCGGGGAATAATCGGCCTGCGATAAGAGGGCAAAATGGCGAGCTCAGCCGATCCGCCGGCGACGCGTAGGTCACGTACGGCGTCGCGCGCTTCCGTTCCCGCGAGCGATACGAGAGAGGGAGAGAGAGAGGCCGCGGACCGGATGTGACGTGGTCGCCGTCTAAACATAGACCTCTCCGCGTGCCCGCTCGAGACTCGTTTCGGTTCAGCTCGGCTCTCAAGGCTACTACTACTACCGGCACCGGCGCTGCACTACCACCGGTTGGCGAGAGAGAGAAAGAGAGAGCGGGACGGAAAGAACGAGGCGTCGACGGGAGTTCCCACATCCTCTCGTGTCGTCGACTCGGTCGCTCGTGTGTGTCTCCCTCTCACTTCCTCGTCGGGGACCAAATTCGCCCAAGATCGAAAGCCGGCCTCGCCAGCTGTTCTCTCCGCGGTCGATTCGCGCTCTGCCGTTTCTGCCGCACCGAGAAAAAATCCCGCGATGCCTTAATTCGATGCGAATGAGTCCTATACGTACATATCGAAACGTGGAAATATTGATAAAACATTTCTCCAAACTGGGTGCACCGGATAACCTGAAACTTTGTCTTTTCCGAACATCTATGCGCGTTTCTATTTTTTTTTTTCGGTCAATTCTCCGGGTTATTATCCTTGTACCATGCATCCCACGATTGTTGCTATTTCCTCGTTCCGCCGAAATCGGTGTCACCCGGACTCGGTCGAGATCCTCCGCCCGGACTTCTCGTCGAATTTGGGCACCATCTGGCCTGGGCGGGGAAGCCTCTAAAAATATCGACGCCAGCTGAAAGCGACCGAATCGCGCCCATTCATCGGCACGCGTGCTCACGGCCGCGTCCCGAGACGCGTGTCGGGCCCACGCGTGCCTGCGGCCTCCTCTGCTGCATCACGCCGGCCCTAAGGGCCTGACTCGACGCATAATTACGTGGCCTAGGTCAGGGTTCCTGCGCTCCTTTCATGGACACACAAAAACGACGCTTACCAAGGGCCATACCGAGCGAATCGGACACCTAACCGAATTCTAAAAAGTTCGACGACTCCAAATGCCGACAAGAAACCAGCCCAAACTTTTCACTTGAGGATTTGCTCCCCATTTAATTAAGAACCAGGCGAGATATCCCCATGAGGATGAAAAATCGATCTCGATAGTAAGAACCAAAATCCAGGTGGTTCGGTAGAATTGAAATACAGTTCGTCATGGTATTCGTGCCTATCAAGGTAGAAGTGATAGCAATGAGGCGAGCTGTAATTTTTATTTTTTTTCTGGGATGTCCATAGTGTCCAGAAATTTCGGCACATTTTTATTCTTACTCCGATAAGGATCCAGGAATTATTCCCGACAGGAACGCACGTCGTCCTTAGGGCCCTACGGTCACGTTTCCTGCCATTCATGCGAGGACGAGCGTCCAGGCGTTCCTCCTCCGCGGACCGCTTAATCGGTCAATTATCCCGGCTAATTACTGCTAACGCGATCACGCCCCCGGTCGTAACCATCGACTGGTAATAATCGTAATTTCGTTTTCGTTCCAGGTAAGCGAACCAGCCCATTACGCTCGCGGTGCTTCCTCCATGGCCGGCGCAGTGGGTAAGGTAGATCGCAAGGACTCGCCTCTCAATCGGCCCCGATTATTTCCGATTCTTAACGATTACTCGCCCGGAAAAACTGATTACGATCGCAAGGACTCGACCTCGATTACTCGATTCTTACTCCGAGAAAAAAAAAAAGAAACGCCATCGAACTATAGAAAATATCCCTTTTTTCTTTTCTCAGTGTACCGATTAGTCACCCATAAAGGAAACTGATAATTAGCAAGAGGGGTCGAGGTCCTTCCCAAAATTCAGCTTGGCCCTTGGGTTTCTGGAGGGCTCCAAAACTTATACGACCATTAATTACCAATCATTTAATTGGTAATTGTTATCGAATCTATAGGGAACCTCCGAAACTCGGGGGAAAATCCTCCCGCGGAAAATTGCGGTGACCGCGACCCCCCCCGAATGCCGCGCGCTGATAGCGCCGCCGTGGGGGCAATTACGGGTTATCATAATGCATTATAATTTATTATAATTAGGGGCGCGATCGGGGGGGGTCGGCGTGTACAGGGTGGAAGCGCTGAATTCGCTGGCGGGAATTTTGCACCCCGGCGGAAGTCGAGTCCTGGCCGCGTCAGGTTGGCCCGAGCTAATTTCCAGGAGTCCCGGAAGAGAGCGGGGTCGGAGGGGAGAGCCTGATGAGCTTTTAAAATGCCCCCCCTCTCCCCAACAGCCGAAACGGATCATTAATCATGCTCGGTTTTTCCGAGGAATCTGAAAATCCGCGGTACGCGCAATGCCCCGGTGAAAAATGGCCACTGCGAGTCGAACCGTCGACGGAAGGAGTCGTCGATTATTATTCCTCCTTTTTGCAAGGGCCTCCTCGGTGCATCCACTAACCGCCTTACAATAGCCTCTTGTATACCCTCGTCGAAGATAAAGGGAGGGTCCCCTCTTCGGTCGGGGAAAACGCGGCGACTTTTCCCCGATTTTTCCACGGCAAGCTGAGCCACTGACCCCGGGGGTAACTCGATATCGCGAAAATTCGATCAGCTCGGCTGGATATTCCGTTTTTTTTTTTTTTATTCCAGTCCCCTTTTCTCCGGATTTATCTCCTCCCGAGGGCGTTAATAAATTTACCCGGCCGGCGCCGAGGGCGTAGCTGCAAATGAATTTCCAGGCCGAGTTTGCCGAGGATGTAACTTTTCCGCCGTCTTCCTCGCCGGCGGTCGAACGGTCGTCGGAAAGTCCCCCGATGAACCCGCCGAGGCGATATCGGGCGAAATTGAGTATTATCGCCGCGGCTTTTTCTAACTCTCATGGGAATTCCGTGGGAATCCGCGATCGCGGTGCAGCATGGGGGAGGGCGAGGGGGCTCGCCGTTGCCCTCCTCATCTGGAGCGCGCTCCTGAAAAAAGTGCCGCACCGTCGAGGCGGAAGGAAACCCCGGCTAATTAATGGAGTAATTACGTCCAGACCCCTTAATATCGCGGTCTCTTGACGTTGACGGCGTCGGCCATTAATGGCCGCGTGCCCGGCTGGACGTCGAGGTGGTAACGCGTCAATCGGGACGGGCATCGACCTTAACTTCTGCGGGGCTTAATTCCCCGCATGGAAGAGGAGGAGGGAAGTAATACCTCCTTGACGTCCCTCGTAGTCGATTATTCAAGATTAATAATTAATAACGTACCTCGATAAGGAGGTAGCTGTCCTTTTTTTCTTTCCCGTGGCGGGATAGGGTCGAATCGCGGTCGCGGGTCGAGCCGCCCGGAATTCGCGGGGGCATTCGCCTCCGAGGACTTCCGGCCGCGGGGAATCCTCCGGGCGGGGGCGAGGGGGGGCGCGGCGCGGTAGGAGCGCGCCGACCTCGGGACCGGCAGCCTCCGCCTACGCAGGAACCTCAGACGAGAGCATCGATCTGGGCGTCGGCCTCAAGACACCCCCTCGCCGCCCACCCCGCCTGCTCGCCCGCCTTGTGCCACCCACCACCCACTTCCACCCGCCGCCGACCGCCTCCGCCCCTGCGGCACCTCGCCCGCATCAGGGCCCGACTCTCGCTCCGTCTCTCTCGCGCTCGCACCCGCCACTACCGAAAGGAAGAGGACGCCCCGAAACCACCGGGCACTCGGCATCGAGTGCTCCTCCGGGCCACCGGGATTTAATTATGTGTCTCTTAAGGCCCGCTCTCCTTTTTCCATTACCGGGGCCGGTTAAAGGGGAGCGATTTCCGCCCCGATAATGATAGGTGTACGGCGAACCCCGCGAATGTCTTCCCTCCTTGCCCTGACCACCCTGTGTCCTCGTGGAGGCACTTGTGCCCCCCCCACCGTGCACACCACACGAACCCATTAATATCCCGTCAAAGCGCCCTAAATATGAACTCTTTCCCCGAAATCAAACTTCCCCGTTCACGAGCAGACCCCGTCCCTCCGTTTCGCATTCCCCCCCTTTCGGGGGGATTTTAAATTCTTTTTTGTTTTTAATTCGGTCGGTCATATCGAGGCGGTACTCGCGGTCTCGGAACGGGGCCGGCCTCGAGAGGCGACTTGTCGCCTAAACGAGGTGATCTCGTTTCCGGAAGTCCTCTTTCTTCCGGGCCCCCCTCCCTCCAGCTACTCCGAAAACGGAGAGAGCCGCTCCTCGGAAGCCGCAATAACTGCGTTCCACGCAGTTGGACCGCCCGTCGCCATGGTGATCCTCGGACGAGTTATCCTCGCCACGGAGGACGACGCGGGGGTGGCGGGCAGGGGTGGAGTGCCTCCCAGACCCGGCCGCTTTTTCCGAGGGTGCGCGCCCCGCGAGAATCGGCCGCGACGTAAATTGCCGCACCGTCGTCGCGACGCCGCCGTCGGCTCCTTTCCTGGACCCGTCCTCTGGGAAACGACGAAACGTCGCGACGCCTTTGGCCAAATCTGCTATTTCTTATTTAAGTCTTTTTCCCACGATTTTCGCTTGTGCGATCCCATTTATAGGAAATTATACATTAAGAGGATTATTCATGGTTTCCTGTATATGTCGGGGAAATAATTTATTTAGGGGAGGTAATATTGTATATTTATATTTATAGAGGAAATTATTAAGCCGTAGAAGGGGTGGAACGAAAACGTCAAGTGCACGTCGATCGATACTTCCGGTAAGCATTGGGTCGTTGTAGCGCCAGTTCGATGCACGTAATCATAAGAATACGCTCCACCGTCGAGAGGGAATTGGGGGACGAGTGACTTTATCATACTTTTATGGGGAAGCGTGCTCTTGTTTCACGGTAGATCGCGCGATACGGTACATTTCCTCGGGATATCACTTATTCGCGTTTCCCGGCGCGGCATGGGGGGATGGGGACCACGGAGCAATTGTCAACCCGATCCGCCGAACGACTGCGAAAACCCCCCGGCGTTGTTTTTCCCCGTCGGGGACCGAAAATAATCTACGTCACCTGTGCCGCCCCCGAGACCTGGGGGTGTAGGTATCAGCCCGGCAGACGCAATTAAATTGTCACGGATAAAACGCTCAACAATCGTACTCGAGTAAGCGTAATTATATACCCCCGACGCGCCCCCGTCGAGAGGAGGTATAAGGAACGGGAAGAGGAAGAGGGAACGATAGGAAACTGAGGGAAAAAAGAACGATAAGGGGGAAGCGATGTTTTTCCGCGGTGAAAGATACTTTTTTTCTTTTTTTTTTCTTTTTAATAATTATAAGGGAAACCGGGAATATAATTAATAACGTCGCGCGCGCGGTTTGGAGCTTAGGTCGCTCGCAGGGGTGGCGCTGACAAGGCTACGTCGTTAATCGTAGTATTTTTACGCGGCGTAGGACCGAAGGGCGTAGAAGCGTCGCCGCGCGTGCGCGGGGTCACGTGGACGCCGCGAGGCGGGAGTGGGGGGCGCGCGGGAGCGAGGGAGACGGAACTAAGCCTGTTCACCTACATATACGCGAGCGCGCGCGCCACGCCGGGAGTGCCCGAGTGGGGGCCGAGCGAGGAGGATGGACGCGCGTCGTCCGAGGGAAGAGCCGGTTGGGGAGAGAGAGGGAGATAGCGAGCGGGGGATGAATCGCGGCTTTGACGGGCACTCTCTTTCAGGCCGGAGAGACCGAGACCTTCTTAGAGGAGCGCGGTCTCGTTTTCGCGGATGAATGCCGGTTTCGAAGTCGGGAGCGAATTAGTAAGCCGGGATGGAAATGAAAACGTCGGCCTCGCGGCCCTAGATCAGGGGGCAGGATGCGCCATTAGGCCTCCGCCAGAAAATCTTGAAATCCCTCGTTTACCTTGCGATAAAACCGAGCGATTTTAATTTTCAATACTCGAGACGCCGCGGATTCGGATGGTCGTATTCCTTTGACGAGTTCCCGCGTACCCAGCATCCGGAATGCCCGCAGTCGCGGGATACGTGGAACCGGAGTCTCCTGGAACCCGGTCGAAGGGGTTGCGTAACTCGCGCCCGGGTCAGTTACCTTAGGCACAGATGCCATTGCAGTCGCCGACGGCTCCTACAAGGTGATCTCATTACAGATACGCATTGCTTACAATTACGTCACCGGCAATTACGTAAGCCCCTGCCGCGGTCTTTCCATCACCTGCGGCCGCGTTTATCGTCGCCGGTGACGAACGATCCTCCCCCAAAGCCGCGATTTCAGTTTTCCCATGGAAACTCCCGGCGTCCTTGCCGCGGAATTCCGCGATCCTCTCCGCTCGGCCTGAGGCGGATACCTGAGGAATTGCCAGAGATAGACAGAGAGAGAAGGAAGCTTGTCTCACGGCGGACGGCCTGGAATTTTTTCCCTGCGATAACTCAATACCCTCTGGACGTTCACTCGGGAGTCCTCCGGTGCGCGAGCCGATCGGAGATACGACCGGCGGTGCACGACTCGCGGTCCTGGGAAACGTGGCAGACTCGATAGCGCCGATCGATCGGTCACGCTATCGAGTCGGCCGCGTGGGGATTCCGCTCCGATGACGTAACGCGAAATTGCCGAAATGGTTGGTATACCGCGGCGCGGTCGTCCGATTGTTCCTATTTCACGGGAATCCTCGCCATGAGTCGATCGGCATGTGTCCAGAAGGCATTGTTGACCGAATATGTACAGGGGAATGTAAACGTCGAAGTTGGGATTCTTTTTTTTTTTTTATCATTTTTAGTATTATTATCATCCACTGGTTTACGCCAGTTTTGACAGTCTTAAGAAAATATATTCATATCAACGTGCGTCTTGAAGACGTCAAAACGCGTCCGTTTGGTCCACTGTTGCCTGCACGTGTCGACGAATTTCGCCCATACGTCAAAAGGGGCTCCGACCTGAAAAGATTAAATCTGCCCATTTTTCAAGGCGCGTCGTTTGTGAGCTCTTTCCTTTTTTGGTTTTTTTTTTGGAGAAAAAAATCCCGCGACCACAAATCACCAGAGGTGTGGAATTAAATTCGATAAGAGATCACCCCAAAGACGTGAAATTGGCGGTTTTTGGCTCGTGGGAAGGTCTCTCCCCCATGGCAACTAACGAGCATACCGATAAACTCCCGCTCCGTATCTATCGGCGACTCGGCGATAAATCAAGTACCGTCGCGCGAGAACGGGACGCCATGTTAATGAACCGCGCGAATCGCGCGGGAGCGAGCGAGAGGGGACGATCCGACTCGCGGGGGAAGGAGAGAGAGGGAGGAACGGAGTGACGGGAATTTTCCCGGGATATCATTCGCGTGACGTCACCTCGATATACACGGATTCGTATATTTACCCCGACTCGGATAAATACGGAATAAACGCGTTTTCCTCGAGAGGGGCGAGATTAATTCCCGGCCGGATTATTACTTATTATCCGACGAGGGGCGTATAAAAAGTGGGGCGTCGGAGAGATATGACGTCGTTACCGTCGAGACGGTCTCGGGGGTTAAACAAAATTCAAGGGAGAGAGGGGACCGCCGGGTTCTGGAGACTCGTGCGTGAATTCGCTAGGAGCAAGAGAGAGAGAGGGAGAAATCTCCGGCCTCGACGTTGCGTTTATATTTAGAGCGCCGATAGTGGAGGTCTAATCAATGGGGGGGCGAAATAAGAGCCGTAGCCATGAATGGCGAGCGATAGCGCCCCCCCATTTTCGCGGCCGCTTATCGTCAACGATAAATCGCTGCTAATTCTTGAACGATTCCGCGCCGATACTGGCGGAATCGGGCCCTTTTCTCCGGGCGCCTCCGATTGTCAAAAAACCGCCGCCGAGGGGGGGCAGTCGCACAATAGGCAGGGCTAATATTCGCGGCGAAGCAGTAAAGCGGTAAAGCACCCCGGCACTAAAGCACTGGAGCACTAAAGCTTCGCGAGCGACACGGGCCGGCCCCTCGTAAAGTCGAAATCGCGGTGCGGAGCCGTTGTCTTTGTAAGGGGTACGCGTAGAGGTGTGCGTAGGGACTAAGGCGAGTATCGATGCACGCACCTAAATGTACACACGGTGATGTGCGAGTCGAGGTGTGCGTCGACATACGCATCGAGGTGTGCGTCGACATACGCATCGAGGTGATACGTCGACTAAGGCGAATATCGATGTACGCATCGAGATGTACGTGCGCCGATGTACGCGTCGAGGTTTACGACGGGCTAAGGTGAATATCGATGTACGCATAGAGATATAAAAGTTCCCGTAAAAACATTGATCCTACGAATAATCGTCGTGAATATCTTGAACATTTGCGGAAATCTCCTCCGTCCCCAATTTTTCGGCCGGAGTACATTCGCCGCGGCGGAATAATTATCTCGTTTGATTAAAGTCCAATTTTCGTGATTAACATTTTCCGGGGGATTTCTCCCCTGCACACCTCGAGGCACGCATCGACGTATGCGTGAACATATGCGCACGCACCCCATTACCCACTCGGGGGCTCTCCCTCGCGCTCGCGCCCACCGGATGCACCCGCGACGTGCAACGAGCATCAAAGTGCTCGTAAACGCGGGATTGGCCGGCCGGGCATCATCGCGACGAAGTCCCCTCCCCGGAGGGGGGCGCACGCACCCGCGCTTTCCACCCTCCACCCTCTCTCTGTACTCCACTTTCGCGGGCTGAAATTGCGAATTAAATTCCAAGCGCGGCGGTCTAAGGTTCTAAAAACGGGGAAGAAAGGAGAAAGGAGGGGAAGAGAAGAAAGGGACGAACGGAGAGTACACCTTCCGCGTTTGATAAGGATTCTTTCCCACTCTTGGGGCGCACCTCTCGCGGTATCACTTCTCTTATCCTGACAAAGTGCCTCCGCCGGCCGGGTCACGCACGCTGTCCATTCTGGTCAAGTCTCTCGAGTCGTGGTCCCCCATAAAATCTCGTTCTTTCTCCCCCCCCTTTTTTTTTCCGCACCCCGGAAAGCCGGCGGAATCCTCTCCGCAAGGGCGGCGATCCTCTTTCGCGAGTAAATGAGAAAAAGGTACGTTCGCTACGAGTCGCGCGTATTAAAAAGCCGAACCGGGCCTTATCACCGCTTTGATGCGGTAACTGGGACGAGATGAGATTTTTAATATGTATTTTTGGTTTTATATATGTATATGTACAGCGGGGGAATTTTCCGACTTTTCTCTTCCAGCCTGTGGAATATCGAGGGGGTTCCTTGACTTGGGGGGGGACATTTTTACGACGTCACGAACGGAAGTGGATGTAAAACCAGGGGAGGAGGGATTTAATCCGACGAGGTCCGCGAAGTGACGTCCCCCACCCCCTGGAGGGAGGGGGCCCCCCTTAAGGGCAGGGGTCGCGGAATGAAAATGGGCTCTCATTAAGGCGACGTTTTTCCTAAGACACGGCGTTAAGTAACGAGCCTGCGGAAGTCGGACGGAGGTCGGGGAACGTCATCGGAGTCCCATCTTCCCGATGTCGATATCATTGCCCGGGACTTTTCCCCAGGGGCGACGGGGGGGGGAAGCTTTCCTCGCCAAGCAATTTTCCTCGGGCAGGTTTCTTCGGAAGCCAATTACGATTATTACAGAAAAGCTCCGGCCCGGCTGGAATAATTATAGAGAGAGAGCGTTCGAACGTATATACGTAAGGCACTTGATAAGGGCCAGTCCTTTTTTTTTTATTTCTCACCGCGGCACTTTCCTCCCTTGGAATTTTTTCCTTGGGTACCAGGGGGAGCGACGAGGCTTAGAAAATTTTCCCACGAATTTAGACGGTAGATTTCCATTTTTGAGCATTTTTCCTTTTGCGCGCAATTGATTGGGAGAACGGCGCTCGGCCGAGTGGCGGGAAAAAAGGACCGCCATCGCTGCCGGTTGGCGGCGCCGCATTCCGTCGATGATGTGCCCTCCTTTGCGAGGGGTTGGCACGGATATGCGGACAAAAACGGCGGCAAAGCCCGGCATGCAACGAGGAGCCGTTACGCCGTTGGCAGGACCAGGCCTTGCAACGAGGTTGCCCTCGAATTGAACTCGAATCGCGCCCGGATTGTATTCCCGCGCGAGACTCGAAATTCATTTTAAACGACTGGAATTTTTCCGCAGGAATTTTCTACGCTTCTTGGAATTAATTAGAAAAATTCATCGCGTTGAAATTCATCGTACGGTTCGGGGTCTTCGAGGTCCTCTTCGGGAATGCCGCATCGTCCTCGTAAAACTAGGCAGCGAGCGGCCAGGATGATGGCGAGGACAACGTGGGAGCCGTTAAACGTTAGCTTTCCAAACTCTCCGGCCACCGGAAACCCGTGTCCTCCTTTGCTCTCCGCTCCTGACGCAGCTTTCCCGCCAGTTGCTCCTATTCTCTCGCCACCCACCACCCACCACCCACCACCCACTCGGCTTCTCACCTCCACCCCCGCTTCGCGTTACATTCCCCCCTCCGCCCACTTGCCAGCTCCCGTTTTATTCCACGATCGTAAAACCAGTAACCACCCCCCGCCTAGGGCGCACGCCCCGGCGGTACCAGTGACGTAATCGGGGAGCGGGTATTCCGGCCTGGGAACACCGGAAGTTCTCGATGGCCCACCGAGGGGTGGCTCGCGTTTAAGGGGCGGCTTTTGCAGCCGGCAAGGGGTCGCGACCTCCCGGTAAACCGATACCTCCCGATATGTACATATGAGCATATATATAGATATCGGCCCACGCAATATTCACACATATATATATATATATATCAACTTCCGGGGAAAAAAAGTCAGCGTCCTGGCTTTTGACAGCTGCTTTACGCCGATCGTTCCGTTTACTCGTAAACTGGCGGCGATAATTACACCCGGCGAACAGAAACAACAACGAATTCCAGGAATCGATCCGCCGGATGGGAGCGGATCGATTACTGGAAAGGACTTCCGGGGAACGCCCCCTCGAAAAAGGGGACCCCTCGGGGGTGATCGCTCGGGATCGCCTTTAACGAGGTTCGTTATAAGGTACACCCGACACTCCGCAATCTCGCGATTCGCGATCGCCGCGGCGGCGATTCGCGGAATCGCGGAGAGACCGGCGCCCGCTATGCGGAAATCCCGGGATTCCGCGAGCCTCGGGAATATTTCGAGGGGCTTACGCCATACTCGGGAGACAATGTGTCACCATGAGTGACGCGAAACCGTATTATCTTTAAGAGCATACCGGTATCTACGGTGCAACGACGGGATAGGCTTGGTATTATCTACCATCGTGGTCGAAATTGAAATATCCCACGCTCGTGGTTTTTCCTATTTTTTTTTTTTTTTTTTTTCATTATTAATCTCAGTGCTCGTACCTACGCACCGGTCGCTCCTCGGTGCAACCTCGACGCACGTCCGTTCACCCTAGCCTATCATTACTCGTTTCTGGTCGCGCGACACGCCACGAGCATTACGAGCTCGTTACTGGTTACGTCATGCGACCGTTACCGCTAATAGCGAGGCGGCTGTATTTCGCGGACTACTCGCGAAAATTTACGAGCGGACCGTCCTGGGGACCTCGGCCTCGGCCCACTTGGTCTCCCGAGGCTGGAACGTACGGCGCTGCATTCCGCCCCAACAAATTGCATCTAGAGCCGTACCCTCCCCGATCTCCTTCCAGCCTGGATTTACGAACCCGAGGACGGGAGAAAAATTGGCGAAAAATTAAATCCCGCCTAACTCGCCAATAAAAAAAAAAAAAAAAAGAAGAGAGAGGGAGAAAAGAAGAAAAATTGAAAACGCGTTTCTTAGATCGAGCAGAATATCTAAAGCTATCGTTTCTACAATGAGACGTCACCCATGGCGAACATGGTTCGGTTGTCGGCTGAAATCGAGGCACGAGCGGCGGAGCACTTACCGCGCCATTATGGCCCATTGTCTCGCCGTACAAGTTTATCAGAGTCAAGGCGATAGGTAACGTCGGTATAACCGGGGTTTAAATATAAGTGCGAATCGAAGATTGCGCCAGCGGGGGTTATTTTTTTCTTTTTTTCACGCTAGATAAGGAGGGCTTCGCCCAAGCCACGTGACACGCCCACGGAGCTCGCGCCCTCGCGTGCAATATCTTCGGTTAAACCCGGCAGTAAACTGCTATGTATCGACTTCCCGGCCCTGCAATGGGCGATGCCCGAGAAGGGACGCGTTTCGCCCGGTGAAATTAATCGAGGAAAAAATAAATAACCTGTCCGCCGGGCAGCCCCGAGGGGGGCGACGGGGCGCTCCGTTTTAATTGGCGCGCGATTAGTCCCAGGGCCGTGATTGAGCCGATTCCAGGCTCGGAATAATTTATCGCGGCGCCCTAACGTCGATACGCCTCGCGTGCGGGGTCATCATTTCCATGCGCCGTAAAATCCAATTACCAGCCCCAAAGGTGCGCGCGCGCTCCCGCGCACTCCTACATGCGCGGGTGCTGGGGGTGCACTGACGGGGGTCGGGGTGCGGCGACGCGGGGTTGCGGCACTAATGCTTGTACTTGAAAAATCGCAACCGCCCAGGTTGCGCGGGAAGGTGCTCGAGGAAGGTTGCTGGACCGTGTATCAGTCAACGGGGCAACCATATCGACGCGCAGAGTTTCGTAGCGGAGGCGCAACCGCGCAAGTTGCGCGGGAAGGTGCTCGAGGATGGTTGCCGGATAGTCGATGCGGTCCAGGGTTGGCGGGGCTCGCAGGGTGGTCGAAAACGCAAACCCCCAGGAGCTCGGTGCGTGCCGACCCCCCGCGTAGCGCCGCCGTAACCATTCGGCCGTGTACATATGTTTACGGCGTGCTCCCGCCGACCTCGCGGGGATTTCGCCCCTTTACGAGCCCGCGCAACGGCCGCTCGAAAACGCCGACGGAAATCGCCCCCGCCGGTGAAACATTGACTCGGGCCGGTATTTTCCCGGGAAATCCCCCCGGCCGTAGGAAAAATCGCTTCGCCGGATCCGGGGATAATTTCCCCGGCTATTTCATACCTACCCTCCCAATTCGTTCGCTTCCCTTTTTCCGCGGCGATTTCCCCGATCCGAGATAGAATCGCGTTCTCGACGGAGCCGGAGATCGCAACGAAGACGATCCTCGCCGATAATGGATTCCCGGTGGCGGATCCCGCCGTTGCATCGAGCTCGCATTAAAAGGCAAAACGCGGCCGGACGCGGCCGTACAAGCCCACGGGTGCATTATGCAGATATTACCGTCCTAACCGGTGCACTCATGGCTCGACACCGCGTACACGCCCGGGCCGACCTGCAGGTGCGATTTAAAATCCCGCTCCTGCCCCGGCATCGCATATCACGGGGGGAATGATTTTAAAATACGTAAAAATCGAGGAGGAAAGTCCCCACTGGGAGGCCGTTCCTTTTTTCGCGAACTTTTTGTCAGGAGACTCGGCTGAGTTTCGCGCCAAGTCCCTAAACGCGTGCTCACTTGGCCGCGCGGGTGGCACCGAGGTTCTTAACGGAAAATCCTGAGTCGGCACGAAGGTTTCAATTTATATATCTCGGTTATCAGAAACCGCGACGATACCGCGGATGGGACAGATCGAGGGACGTCGTAAATTGCAAGCCCTGCAATTTTTTGTTGTATACTTTACTTTTTTTATTTATTTCCGCTACTTGCCGTAAATCGAGCGAGCCTCGTTAGAGCGACCCGGAGACTCGATTCGTCTTCCGTCGTGCGATATCGATCGAGATCCAGATTAATCGGCGTGATTTATTGCAGCCGATCGATCGGTCGCCCTCGGCGTCGAGCCCGCTACCGGCGGTGCATACGCGCGGTGCATACGCGCCGCACTTTCCGCGTACTCGCCGCGTCCTCGCGTACGCCTCTTTTATTGCTCAACGTAAAAGGCTGACATTCCGCGTCCGCGTTTCGCAACGGCCAGGTAAATGTTAATCCGCGGAGGTTTATCGCGGATCGCGGGGGGCCCGGGACAAATGCGCGGGGATGCACCCGGTCGATGCACCGACGCGTACGCGGTTACCGCTCGTAATCGTAATCGCAAATCATCGGCGAGTCCGGTATATATCCGCCCGATTCCCCGCCGGGGACTTTAAACATTGTCGCCGACCCGTCGACGGAGATCGGCCAAACGGTTGCTGCACATCCAGGTGCAACTCCCCGATGCACTCCGCGCGGTGCACGCTTATCGCGCGTATAACTCCCCTGCGGATTCCTGAATTAACGCCGCGATAGAGGACGCTTTTCCGCGAGGAACCTTTTAAGCTATCGGATTAATAATCCCGAGGATCGCCACGGGGAACGTCATCGCGTGCACTTCCAGGTGCACGCGAGTGCGTCCCCCTTATCGCGGTTGCAATTCGCCGGTCGGGAATTCCTGAATATGAGGTCCCCTTCGAAGATTCTCTCCCGTGAAATGCGAACGTCCAGACCGCGGGATTAATAATTTCTGGGATTCTTCCCGGAAGTCCTGGTCGATGTCCTCGAAAGCTTATCATTGATCCTCCGGAGCGCCGGGGGGTGCATCGCGGTGCAGCGGAGTGCACCCGACTGGACACCGCGCAATGCGTGGTCATTGCTTCCCACTGTAAACGTAAATCATTTCTAGGGATGCGAGGCATTGTTGTCGGCAGGAGGGAGGAAGAATCCGTAACCGCTTCGTTGGGTTGATCAGATCCTTTGAACATTGATTAAAAATTTTTTTTAACATTCAATCTTATACGTTGCCCTGTCCTTTTGCATTATATTTATTGTTAAGCATTTTATGATCGTTTTAAGTGAGATTCACAGCCTAGAGACGTTCCCGGGGCATCGGAGTCCGACTCTCGGTGCGCGTTACGTGTCCGCGAGGAGTATCTTATCACCGAGTTGCGCGAAGTGCTTTATTACGGCCCGTAATCGCGGAGCCCCTCGGGCCTCTCTCTCTCACCCGCGCGGGCCGGCATGCCTCCCTCTCCCTTCCTCCTTCATTTCTCCCAGAGGCCCGGCCCGGCCCCGAAGACGCGCGGCCCCGCTCTCGCTTATCCGTGGAAAACAATTACGCGCGTGTGTATCCACCGAGATAAGTCGACGTCATAAATTATGAAACACAATATAAATGCAAATTTAATGCCGAGCGGCCTACTATTTGTATTTGCCGGGGCTTCCGAGATAGTCGAGAGCACCCCGAGGTACGACTCGGGGGACCTCCTCCCCGGATGCACTTTTACCTGGCGCTATCTCTATCTAATAGAACCGGCACCTAACGAACTACAGATACTCCCCACCCCCACGGATCAATCGACCACCCTTAAATCGAAGTTGGAAAAAATGTCCGCTGTTAAATTCCCATGATTTAATTGAACTAATTAAAATAAAAGATATTCATAAGGCGAAAAGTGCATGCGTGTATTTAAATGGCCATTTTTTTTTTTTTTCCATTTCTTTCGATGCTCTTTCGGGAGAGAGAATTCTCGAGAGGCGATTCGACAAGATCGCCGAAAGGTCCCGGATTCCGTTCGAGGTCTCGCCTCGGGAGGTCGGGGCGCTCTCGTCCAAATTTAGCGCTCGTTGCACCCGGAGGTGGCGCTCGTAAACCGAGAGGAGAGCCCGACCTATCCCAAGTGCGCGGACCCCCCGCGCATTCGGCGACTCGACGACCTCGGATTAGGAGTTCGCGGGGGTCGGCCGTGTCGGGGGGGAGTTTAGTGCCCTCGTAAAAGCCGCGCTTGTCGCCGGGCCTCGGTTTCGACAGTTCCCCACTTAACGTACTCGACTTCGCGACTTATCGCGCCCGGGACTCCTCTCGTTCCCCCGGCAGGATAATTCAAGTGTAATGACCCTTTAGATGGTACTTCCCAAATGTGGGAACTGCGATAAGGGAATCTTCGGAATCACGTACGGAGAGATCATATTTTCCCGCGTCCCTTCGACAGGTGCACCATAGGGGGGTCCTTGTCAACCTTGTCCGGCGCATATTCCGCGCGCGTTATGTGCGGGCACGTCTGCGCGGAATGGCGTAAACGCGGGCCGCAGTCGCGTTGCAACGGCCCCGCGTAAAACGCAAAGCCGGGCGCCACGTGCAATTACTCGCACCTACAAGTGCAAGCACTCGGTTGCACAGGTGCACGGGCCCATACCCGAGCCGCACCGCGATTCGCTTTGTCCCTCGCAATGGGTGTCGCTGATTAGCTACGTGACCTGGCACCTGTTCCGTCCCCCTGAATCGCGGATTTTTTCCGGAGAGTTTTCCCGACCACCGCCGAAGGAACGCGGGCGATCCGCCACGCTCGTTATCTCGTCGGCTTTGACGAAGATAATTAGAGATAATTAGAGATAATTAGAGATAATTAGCGAAGATAATTAGAAATAAGACCAGTTTGCAGTAAATCATCGGGAGTCCCCGAGTTTTCCGTCCCTCTAGACTTCCCACGGGTGGAGGGCCCAAGGTTGCTGCACCTCTTCGGTCCTGATATCGACGTCGCCTCGGAGTGCATCCTCCTGCAGCGGGTGCATCTTCCGGCGCGCCCGGTCGCAACGGCTCCGCTTTGGACTTCATTCACTGGATTCCGCGGGCCTCTCGATTTGCGGGCGCAATTATCCGCGTGCGGTCGCCGACTTTAACGCCGAGCCGCGCGTAACGAACCCATTTTACAGTTCATCGTGTTCTAACGCACTCGGGATTATAGGTTTTCCGGTGCATCGTAAATTGCGGTGTACCGTTTATCGGCGCGGCGGAAAGTCACAGAGACGCTCGTGTTACGTTTAACGCCGCCGTTAACGCGCGTCGAGGGTCGGCCGGGATAAACGACGGCCATTTAAATCTGCAATCGGTTTCTTCAAACGGACCTTGTAAATCGGGCCTCCTCGTTCTCTCGTGTGTTTTTCCTATCCCAAAAACGCAACGGATGCGTTTAATATATATATATATATTTTTTTATGACAAGGTGGTAGAGGGGAGATTCAAATTTGCCGCTTTGCTTTCCGACGTTATGCGGTTTATGGGGGAAAGGGGTCGGTCGTAAGATCGAACGGGCGAGCCAACCCCGTGGGAACCGCGGCGGAATTCCCGCATGACCGTCGCTGATATCCCACCGGAAGTGCATACGAGTCCGCCGGGGCAAAAAGAGGGAGTGCGAGGTTTCATCTGCGGTTAACCGGATAATAACTCGTCCGTGGTACTTTGTACTACACGGCTACCGGTTACACGAGTGCGCGATATAGAATACGAAATTCGGATTATATCCATTTTTTTAAAATTCATATTGACTTTTCTCTCGGAAGAACGGATATCCACGTGCACCATTAGGTCCATTATTGCCTGCCCGGTTTCGGGAATTTCGCGGAATTATCGACCTCTCGATCTAATTATTTAATTTTAATTGAGAAAATAAACGATCAAGTTTAAATGTGTAATGCGTGGCACCTTCTTTTTTTTTTTCAATTTTAATTGACGTTTAATTATACGTACGACTCCGTCAGTTGCATATTACGTATGCGCCCTTCTCGTGGTTCTCGGTGCACTCGGTGCACGCGTAACGAGCGCACCGCGTGTCCGTGCGTTTATTTACCAAACATATTACCCCGAGCGATATGTGCGCACTCTCGGTGCACGCGCGAGCCTAGGAGTGACTCACCAGGTCACTCTTGCTCGTGGATGTCGAATCCGAGAGTCAATGGGTTTGTTGACTCGACTTTCGTCATCGCTCCTCGGTTGGCGAGACTTGTCATTCCTGTCGCGTTGCGCGCACTTATTGCGCGCAACGCGCCGACGAGGGGGAATTTTTACGAAAGATTTTTTTTCCCCCCCCCTTACGAAATGATGTCCATTGAATTTTTACTTCTCGCCGCGAGGTGAGACCGAATTTACCTCGTAACGACGTCGACTTTGGAAGGAGGTCGGGAGGCGCGGAAAGAGTGTCCTCGATATCCTAGAGCGGAGAAAAGCGCTATTTCCTGGTCGCGGGATTTAAACAATAATTCCTAAGGAAAATTTAATAAATAATCGCGGCGCTGAATTTTTCCCTTTAAACCTTGCTGTGAAATTACACTTATTTTTTGACGGGTACCTCCACCTTGTAAGGAGGTCGAGAGGTGCGGAAGAAATATCGTCGATATCCTGGCGCATGAAAAAACGCCATTTCTTGGACATGGAATTTAAACAATTTTTCCTGAGGAACATTGAAAAAATATTCGCGGCGCAGAATTTTTTCCTTTTAACCTTGCCGCGAAATTACACTTATTTTTTGACGGGTACCTACACCTTGTAAGGAGGTCGAGAGGTGCGGAAAAAATATCGTCGATATCTCAGGGCCGAGTAGACCGCGTTTCCTGGTCGGGCTCACGGCGGCGTTTCGGCGGAACTGTCTCGTCCAATCTCTTAAGCCCCGTTAAGCTCGAGTAAGCCCCGAAAGGAGTTATCGATTTTGACCGGTACCGAATTGATTTAACGCGTCCCCCCGTTCCCGGGCGCCAATTTCCTCGTCGACGTATATATTCCTGGGAACGACGGGATAAACCGTGAAAAATAGTCGGCGCGTTTTCGGACGCGGCGACTTTTAGCCGGAATCTCTTAAAGGTTCCCTCAATTCCTCGGAGTCGTTAACCCTCGTTAGCCCATGCCGTTTTAAAGTCCCGGTGATTTAACGCCGCGTTACGTCCATATAGGTATACCAATCTCGCGAAGTCGATCCCTTTCAATTTCCGGGGCAAATTGAATTTCTTAAAATATCCCGGGAGAGATTTCTCCTTAAGCATTCCTGCGGACGATGAGCCGATGCACAAAACGAAAATTATCACAGCCGGTGGTACGTTCTCGGATCGACGAAAAAATTTGTGACAATTCTTAAGTGACGTTCGATTTAATGAGGTCTTTATTTAAATGATAGAGATATTAAGAAAATAATCGGTTTTTAAAGACGTCGGCGATTTTTCTATCTTTATGAGAGAAATTATGATTTTTGTCGACCCTCCTTGATAAAGGAGGATTCGTCGAATTCTCGCGTTTACGTGGGAGCGACGTCAGGTGTCACCGAGCGGTGGAAACGCGGCCGGAGGCTGCCTTATGGAGCAACGGCGCCGTTGGTAGATTCCGTTAGTGCACCGAGTCTCGCGGCCGATCCTAGAATGGTTATTCGGGTTAAACACGTAACAAATTGATAGCTACCTGTTGGCCATTTGCATGCCGCGTCACGCGATGGGATTCAAACGACCCGCGAGACGATCGCGACGATTCGCGATTTCCCGAAGACTCGACTCCTGTCCACGTGACCCCGTAAACACGGACTTCGATCCCTGGATCGATCGCTCGATCTGGAATACATCAGAGACTTTCTCCTCTTAAGAAAATTGCCTTCGTCGCCCTGGCTGTCAAAATAAAATCTCAAAAAAAAAAAAAAAATTGCTAACTGCGTTAGCACAAAAACAATTCCGCTCCCGCTTTGCGATCGACGCCTAAAAATCCGAATAATTCCCCCATTGACCGGATGTATTGCAATAACTTACCGAATTTTTAACACTTTATTTTTCTACCCTGAGGTGAGGCCAAATTTCCCACGTAGGGGGAATATATATCAGGATCTGTCAAGTTTGATACACATTCTGCTCGTTTACACGCGGTCGATACCTTAAAAACCGTCATTACTTCTCCACCGATAAAACGTCACTGGCTATAAAATTGGAATAAAATCCGTTACGGTTAGTATTCCACCCCGCGCGGTCGATTTAAAATAAAAAAAAAAAAAAAACAGAACCGCGATTATTCTTGTACCGACCGGATGAAATGTCACTGCCCATAAAATTGCAATAAAGACCGTCAGAATTAGTACTCGGCCCTTCGCGCTCGATTTTGAAAAACTGCAGTTGTTCTTGTACCGACGGAATAAAATCTTCGTTACCCATAAAAGTAGAATAACATCCGTTACAATATGTAACCGTTACAATGAATAATCAGTCAACGTCGCAGGGCAATTCTTAAAACCCTTTGTGCTCGGGTTTCAGCGGTGCAGTTTCAGCCCCCGCGTACCGGGAAGCGCGATCGCAGCGCCGCGATAAGGCGTCGCAATCGCGGCACCCTTATCAGGCCGCGTCGTATATCGGGCCTCGATCGGACGGTCCCCGTCCATCGTTTAATCGGGACACGGGCCCCTCGGAGATATATGCGGCCTTACCGCGAAACGGGCGGCCCGGGTGGGCAGGGGTTGTTGCGTCTGGCCGAGATTCGAGATAGCGCCCGGCGCGGTCTCGCATTGTTATGTCACCGCGATATCTCAATTACTCCTGGCCACTCTCCGGCTATTTACATATCGCGTAAACACGAGTAGCGTGCGTGCGCGGCATTGTCGGCGGGCAGAGAGTGAGAGAGATCCCCGCGGAGAAATTCCGCGATTTATGGAGTGGTCCAGCAGCGGCCGGTTTACACCCCGGCCAGCCGAGGACCGTTTTATGGGGTTCCACATCCTGGTCCGGAGTGTCGACGCGTTGCGATTAATTGTCATTGTTAACCCGAGGTTGTCGATCAAGGCCCCGGTGGCCTTTGTCGGGGCTGGCGCGATTTTACGAGATTTTACATCTCATCCCTCCTCCCTTGGGAACGAGAAAGAACGATCCTCGGAGATAAAGAGGAAATATCGAGAATTTCGGGTATTCCTCCCCAGACGCGGATTACGAGGTACCACGGGATAACATTGAGCACTGCGATGTATCGTCCTCGAACATTCGTTTCAACGTTTTCAGTTTCGCCGAGCTGGGCGTCCGCGTGATCCAAGATGGCGGCGCCGGGTTTCCGGGCCGGCCGGCGAGTTTCGGGTTATCGCCTCCCGGTAGGGCTGTCGCCGTCGCGATTAATCGTCATTGTCTCCCCGGAGTGTCGATCAGAGGGGAGAGGCAGCCTTTGTCGGCGCAGCGATCGATCGGATCTCGGTTTTGTCGGGGACATTCGTTCTTTTTACTCGTTGTTTCGGGGGTCCGCGTGAACCAAGATGGCGGCGCCCGTCCGTCATCGGGCACGCGGAAGGACGGGGCCGAATCGGGATGGCGGTTCTATTTTCCGCCCGGCCGGCCGGTCAAGCGGCAGAAGAAGGAAAAGAACGGCGGAACGGTACAATGATTTATTTCCGTCCTGCCCCGGGGAGGAGAATTTACGTCGCGGACGTCGGCCATGCGGGAACGTTTCCCCCGATATATATACATATACACACCCACACGAACCCATACAATTACATACGTGCGTTTCGAAAGTTACTCGAAGTGACGCGAGATTGACTCCGCGGAGATTGGCTCGGACCTTTTTTCTCTTCCTTTATCCCGTTCCTTCGGACGGATCGAACGGACACCCGGTATTAATTTTTAGGGAGCGAGTCTTCCATAGACGTGTACCGACCGACGAAGATGGAAAGGCGAGCCCTTTTCCAGGATAAAATGTTAATAATGCAGGGATAGGGGGAAGGGGGTTGGTTGTTAGTGCGCTCCTTCTCCCCTCTTCCTTTTTACGGGATATCCGCCTTATCGGTCGCGTCGAGAGCCGCCGGCAACACCTGATTAGGATCGACCCGAGGTGGAGAAGAAGCGGGATGAATGGGAGATTTCCTCCCCTGTGGGGCACAGCCTTTAACCCAGTTCCCTCTGCCCCCTTTCCCTAGCTGGACCCACCATCCGCGACTCGGTCCTCCTCTTCGTCCACTTCGTCCTCTTCGTCCTCCTCTTCGGCCCGTCCCCGGGTATCCAGCGTGCGTCGCATTCCTTCGGGCGAGTGGAAGGACCTCGTCAAGGTGAGCCGGTCATCGAGCCGCGAGTGCAGTTTCGCGCACGGTGCGTCGGGCGAGTAAACGCGTGCATTCCATTCCGTCACGTTCCTCGGAAGTGAGGGAACCCTCCTTCCCTCTCCCCGAATGCGGTAAACAAACGGTTCCGCGGAGGCGCGAAATCCGGACGACGGAAAGGGGTCCGTTTCGAATTTAGAATTTCCTCCTCGGTACCCCACGTGACCTCTTCGATTTTTCGCGTTGATATGAAAGGGTCTTTCTACGTATATAAAACGTCAAAATATTAATAAAACTTTTCGCCAAACTGGGTCCACCGGAAATCCCTTGAAACTTAACCACGCGATTATGGAAGCTCTAAGGAAGAACGCGATGATCGTGAAATTTTATTTTTCATTAAAAAAAAAAAAATGTGATTTTGGTTCTAGTCTAGGCCAAATAAGAAATGTTTTTTTTTTTTTAATATTACATCTAATATAGTATGCCGAGGGGCGAAAGTGGAGGCGGGAAATCTTCGATCTTCGGATCCGCACAGCGGAATCGCGGCCCCGATTGGCGGAATCCCCGATCCGCAGGTGTCTCGTTAACGCGGCAACACGGACGTTCCTTCGCGCCGTTAAGTGGCAGAACCCAGGGTGCTAAGTGAAACGACGAACAAAGATGGTCGGAACAATACCGGCATCCGGCTCGTTTGCATAGGAGGGAGAGAAAAGTTCGCTAAGTGAGCGGCAGGAAGGTGCTAAAACGCGCGGCTCGGCCGCCGCGGAGAAAGGAAGGCGCTTTCTTCCGGCCGCCATCTTTTTATCTCCCCTCCGCTTTTAAACGGCGAATTAAACCGCATCAAAACCGCCTGGTCCCCGGAACCATTAGATTTCCGGTGTTAATTGTCGGCAGGATCATCGAGGTCGCGTTATTTCTTTTCCGTCCCTCCGCAAGCGGTTGGCCCAGGTCCTGGAAATTTGTTCATTTCCGGCCCGGCAAAGACGCGGCTGCGGTTAAAATCGAGCGGATCGCGAATGGCGGAGGCTTGGAGAAAAATGCGGCTAGGTGGTCTCCGGAGTCGAGAAGAGAAGACGAAACCTCCTTTCTTAGGGCGTTACCGCGACTCGAGGCAAGAAGCGAACTCCCGGGTGGTACCGGAAATTCTTCTCGCTCCTACGTCACACATTCCTTCGCCCGCGGGGAATATTCCTCTTAGAAATCGCCGCGAAACGTCTGCCGGACTTTCGCGGTCTCTCATTCTCGCTCCCCCTTGTTCCGTTACCAAAGTGGATCCATGGGAATCCTCGAGCGGAGAAGAGGAGAGTCGCCCGTGGTCCTCCGAACTTCCGGACGACTTTCCCGTCCACCGATGCGTTTCAGAGGGAAACCGTCCTGACGAAAGTTGCTCGTCGCTACCCGAGGAGCAACTTGTGTCCGAGACGTTTTCCGCTATCGGGTGTCGTTCCGCGAGTAACTCGATTTTTCCTAACCCCTTCCCTGGAATTCCCTTCCGCGTGCTCGGGGATACCTGGGGACACCTGGCGAGGATCTTCCTCCTCCAGGCCGGCTCGTTCCCGACGTCCACCTTTAAGGTATCGACAAGGTGCTTAACTTCCATGCCGGGGTCGTTAGAACCTCCCGGTAACTGGGTTCGACCCTCGTAACCCACGCGGACAGCGTCGTCGTTCCTCCCCCGGGTCTCGAGATGGGACATAACGTCCTCGAAATTACGACGCCTTGTGTCCTCCTTCCACGGAATCCTGGAACCGGGGTCTAACTTACGTCCTGGAAGATAGCCCGATCCCGGCCGAATGGCAGAAAAAGGGAGTCCCTGCCAAAAATTCCCCCACCCACCTCTCCACCACCCTGAATAAATAATAACCACGATTACCCTCAATTCCCCATTACGTGATATCCACCCTTATCGGTAATTCGACGATATTTCAATAATTATTCTTCTCAATTTGTTCGCGTTTAAAAAAGACCCCGGGAGTTCGAGCCGTTTCGCCCCTTGAATCTCCACCCCCTCGAGTACCCTGGCTATTGGTATGATTATTCTCGTCTATTTTTTTTTTTCTTTCAAGTTTTATATTTTTTATCGGTGACATCGACCGGTCGTTAGCCGATGATTTTTCTTCCGGGGGGTGTGAGAAGATGAAAAAAAAAAAAAAGTGGAGGAAAATTTATTTTAGAGGTCGGACGGGGAATTTTCCCGACTCGGGCGGCGAGATTGCCGAGATTGCTGAGATGAAAGGGTCCGCGAGGTAGGTGGGGGGAGGCGCGGGTTTCCGGCTCTTTCTGCGTCAAACCCCGTGGTCAAAGCAGCCTCATAACTTAGGGAATTGCAGTGTCTCGTGGCGAGCACTCCGCGGGCGCGGAATAACTCGTTTCGCCGTGGCCCTCTCGTATAAATAATGCTCGTTATCCGAGCTCGTCCCTGCCCTCTCGAGACCCTCGGCTTTTCCTTCCCTTAAATGCCGGGCCGCGCTCGAATTATCCCGAATTTGCATCCCTCTGGCCGCGGACCCATTGAGATTAATCAAAACGAGCTCGCGCGACCACGCGAAAGCCGCAAAACTCTGATTTATTGAAATCCGAGCCCCCTCCCCCCTCGGCGGTTTCGAGTGGGTCTTTACATCCCGATCACGGGAATTTCCCTAAAAGAAGGAAAAGAAATTTCGAGTGCGGCTCAATGTGCCGAAGGAAGGGTGTTCCCGATACGCGGGAGTTCCACGTAGATTACGATTTTCGAAAAAACGAAAACCTGGTCAGCCCCACTGTCTAATTAATATCCAGGTCCCCTCGAAGATTTCCCACGAATTTGTGCAAATCGAACGAACGATTGTTCCGAAGAAAAAAAAAAAAAAAAAATGCGAAGGGAATGCATCGGGTGCTGGGCGGCCTGGCCAAAGAAGCCGCGCCGGGCGTTCCCATTCCTCGCGAGTTCCACATCGGCCGCGGGGGGCAAAAAGCGCGGGCCGACGCACTCGCACGCGTAAACGCGACTCGCAGGGTCCGGCCTCCATCTTGGTAGACCGTTAAAGAGCATTGCAGTGCCGATCGAACGGTACACGGTGGTACCACGCCCAACATTGTTGCTGCTCGAACGACATCCTCCGTCACTCGGCTTCGTATTATTACGGCTCATAAATATATCGGCCCGTCTCGTTCGGTATATATATATATCTCTCTCTCTCGTGCGCTCCCGCGGCGCGCATCCCGCCTCTCGCTCGAGTGATAACATCCAACAAAGGGGATAGAAAAGGAGGAGCGAGGCGGCCGCTCGCGATGCGCCGGATAAAAGGCCGGGGATAATTCCCGAGCGCGCGATGCGCCGGCAAGATTGGCTCTCCAATCGTCGACGTGAAGGGGGGGGGTTTCGATCGGCGCCGATCGGCCTCGATATGGCCCTTTATCGTCGGGATTACCGATCGATCTTAATCCCGATCGCGAGGCTCCGTCGGGAAATGAATTCCCCGCGACCGGGGGAAAATCGTCGGCCGGGGGCGAAATCGGCGAGAATTGATTCCCAGTGCGTGGAAGTAGATCGGAAAGAGATCGGCGGGGGGTCCGCGATAATCGGGGCGCGGCTAATCGGCCGCCGCGCGATACGGGGCGGCGATTCTTATCGGGGAGACCGGCGACCGGGGCTTATCGCTTCCCCCGCGGCCGGCTTTCTCGGGCCCTAATTAAACCGATGATCGAGGCCCGATTTCCCCGCGACGGGTCGCCGGTCGACCGGTCGATCGCCGCTAATTGGCAGCCGAACGATCGCTCGAAGACCCGTCGGCGATCGAACGTATCGGCCCGTCCGTAGGAACCGGCCGGGGCGCGCGAGAGAGAGGCCGCGACGCGCCGCCCGGGGGAGCGAGAGAGAGGCCGCGACGCGCCGCCCGGGGGAGCGAGAGAGAGGCCGCGACGCGCCGCAAGGGGGAGCGAGAGAGAGGTGCCTAGTACCCAGTTTCGCGGGAGAGACACGCTGACCCAGTACGCGATCGACGAGTCCGATCTCCGCTCGTTATCCGCCGACACGATCGGTATATATAGTTTCCCTCGTTCTCTCTCTCTCTCTCTTCTCGCGACTTTTCTCGCGAAACGAGTCGCGATCCGCGACCGATTCCGGGGCTCCGCTCCAACGTTCCGGCGCAACGGAACGACAACGGCTACAACGGAAGACGGACGGCCGAGTAGCCTTTCCGGCCGGTGAGCACGGCGCGCAAGAAAACGCCCCGGCATTCCAGGGGTGAACATTGCGCGGGTCATGCTCGCGCGAGCGCTAAGAATCGATCGATCGATCGATTGGCGGAAGGAGCGCGGGTAATTACGCGACGCCGCTCGCCCTCCCTCGCGAGACGTCTCGACGTTACGCGTCGCTACCGACTGGAGGATAGGGAAAAAAATGAAAAAAAAAAATAATAAAAATAAAAATAAAGATTCCCGGAAAATGAACGCAGTCTCTCCGATCCTCCGTGGGTTTAAATCGCTAGTCGGAATTCTCTCGAGTTCTATTTCGACGGGTGAGAAATTCCTACCGATCGGCTCTGCAATTGGCGGCTACTTTTTCGATGTTTTCCGTCTCGTGTGCTAATGCCGCGTTTTGCATATTCAATGAGTCCCCGGGCGGTGCTCGCGGTACACGGTACACCGAGGCCTTAGTCATCGGTTATTATTTATAAACGCGTCCGGCGGCACGTGTGAATAGTTAGCAGGGGGGGGGGGGGGCGTGGAATTAGAGGAGCCGCCTCTCCCCCTCGCCCTCTTAGGGCTCTCTTTATCGCGCCTTTTTACCCACCCCCTCTCGCTCCCTCCGGAAGGGCCGAGCCCGAGAAATTCGCGAGCCATTGTATGCGCCAGTGGCCATTATCCCGGGCACGCCAGGTTCATTTCCCCGGTTTTATCTCCTGCTTAGATCCGCATACCTCTCCCGTGAACCTTGCTCGCTCGTTGCTGCACCGTCGAGCCGCGTATATACAGGTGCAACTACGTACTGCCTCCGCTCCGTGCGAGGATCTCGGTGCATCGGTACCCGAGGATGCACCTGTCCGCGTCTTCCCAAAAGACGTTTCTAATTTTCTAATTCCTTGATTTTTTTTAATTATGAAAAAAAAAATATTACATATACGGGTATCGCAAGTTAAGTACCCTCGTATGAAACTCCACGTCTAATCGATCACTTATCGGACCGTGGGAAAATCTCGAGATTATGAAAAGTGTACACATGTAACGTGTATTCGGTGTTACGTATATTATGCGTATATCAGGTATTAAATTGACACGTGTTAAAGTATACGTCGAATCGCTTATCGCGATAGGCTCGCCTCGCGATAAACCGATGCACCTGCGGATGCCTTGAACCCTGCGGAAAATCCGCCGCAGTCGTAAACCAAGCCGCTCGGCGCCACTTCCCGGGAAAGTGCATTCCGCGTTGCCTTCCGCGGACTAACGATCGGCGCTCGTTTTGCGCGTACTTGACAAGAATGCAGCCGCTCGCGCGTTTTCCTCCCCGCGCGCGATCC
Source organism: Orussus abietinus (assembly GCF_000612105.2). NCBI lineage: Eukaryota > Metazoa > Arthropoda > Insecta > Hymenoptera > Orussidae > Orussus > Orussus abietinus. The sequence goes on from NW_019396012.1 coordinate 2,369,316, forward strand.
GCGACTCCGGGGACTTTCCGCGACCGGCTGTCGCGCGGCTTTCCCGGCCCGCCCCTCCGGTTTCCGCGCCGGATCCGGCGACGGGAATAAAAACCGACAGCGTATTGTTATTACCTCCCGGGCCGTTTTTCTCTACGCGGAGGACGTTCCGCCGTCCCGACGTCGACGTCGGCGTCGTCGTTACTCACCTGCGCGTACAGGTGTCGCGTAAGCGACTTACGGTCCGTAAATCTCGACATCGAATGCCCGTTAAGGCCTTCGCGTACACCTCGCGTAATACCCACATACGTAACAACGAGAACCGACCAATCTACCCGCCAAAGGCTCAACATATCGATGTTCGGTAATTCAATAGGCCCATTGAACCAAAAAAAAAAAAAATGTCAGTCTCAAAGAAATATTCCTTTGGTCAAATAAATTTTTTTTTTCCCCACAATGTATCCATTACACGACCATGTACTCTCATCTCCCCGTGGGAGTTGGAAATCGTTGGAAATCTCGTTACCGAATCGCATCGCTCGTCATATTAAATTAAATCGTCCCTGAAGGATGAAAATCCTTCCCACCGATTTTTTTAGTGATACTTATCAAGGAGGACGTCGCCCGATATCGTGCTACACGCGCTAACGTCGAATTGGAAAATGGATGAGGGACCGCGCCCGGGGTAAGACGATCCCTTGTTTACCGACCGCGGCCCGTTAGACGGGCTCGCGATAAACAACGCCGTTTATCCGCCTCGCGGGGCGTGGTGGCCGGACTCAAAGTCCGCGGGCGCATCGGAGGCGCGGCTTCTAAAAATAAGAGAGAATCACCGGACAATAACTCTAAGCGGACGGGTTCGGACATTACGAGGACGTCGATTCCCCGGGCTGTCGCGCTCGGAACGGCGAAAACGGCGCGTAAAGGACGGGCGATGCGCGCGCGCTATGCGGTCGGCCCTGGCCTGCCCCTCTACGTAACGCGCGTCGCATTCCCGCATAACGCACGGGGGAGACCCGTTCCCCGGTATGCGAGCTCGCTCGTAAATTCCTCGCTAATTTTCCTGCCTCGCGACGCGCGCGCCTATGAACGGGACCGATTCATGGCCCGAGCGAGGAGAATCGCGCCGCTACCGACATCTAGCGGCGCGAGCCCCTTAATAGCCGCTATTTAAGGCCGATTACTTCCACCTATAAATACCCAAACTCGGGGCTATTTTAGAGACGACTTAAGGTCGATTTACTCACGTCCTATCCGGCTCTGGCGTGAATAGGAACAAATTCACTGAGAAAGAAAAAAACCGTTTTAAACCGAATAAAATTTATTTTAACGAAAAAAAAATTTATTTTAACGACACCGTGGAAATAATTCATAATAAACGTAACCTCCGACGCTTCTTTCACCCCACTGTTATATATACGAGAATTTCCGCCGTTCGTGATTCAACTTGGTAATTCCGATCGGGAAAATGGAAGTGAAAAAGTGACGATCACGCGTGCATACCTCGGGGAGGAGATCCTAGGTTATGTTCGCGCGGTTACCGAGATATCTGGGGCGAAATAGTGGCGGTCGATGACGAGGCTCTCGATTTCATTCACGGGAATCGGGCGCGCGAGTACGCCGCGGCGGAAAACGCTGTGCCTGGCCGTACCAGCCGTGTCTCCGGGTGTGGATGCGCGCGCACCCGTCAGTGCACGCGCGGCGCTGGCCACGCACACCGCGGCGACGGTGCGTCACGGCCCGGCGCGGCCGCGACCGGCTGATCCGCTCCCAGCCTATCGCGGCCGCGGCGCGGATCCGTCTCGAGCGGGCCGGGATTCGCGCTACCGACGACGAGGGAGTCGACTTCATTCACGGGAATCGGCCGTCGAAGCGGCGCGGAAAAGTCGCGCCAGGCGTGGCTCGAGCACATGCGCGCGCATACGTCCAATCGACGATGACGTCACGCTTCAAAAGGACTACACCGCTATTCTCGATAAAAATCCTACAGCTTAAGTAAAATATCCTGAAAATTCGAGCAAGACTCTTCGACGAAGTTATTCCTCACCTTTACCCCCCTTTCATATTTTCAGGAAATATGAATTCTTGGCATCTAACTCGTCACGCCATCAGATAATTGCATTATCGACCCACACCTGATAAACACTGCCCGGGCAAATATTTGCACGGTCTCCGTCACTGTCGCATTCGGAGTCTAAGTTACTGGAAATTGCAAGTAACGTAGCATTTCATTCGTGTTAAAGTGCACCGATATGGTAAATGTTCGGTTTAAGGTGTGTTTATACATTTTCTAATTCGTCCCCTTTCCCCGTTACGTTGTTATACGTGAAATCTCGGGGCGGGTAAATTTTCATGGATTTTTGTCAGGGTAGAGCTCCGCGCCAAGTACGCGCTCGCTCCCCGTGTCTGGCCGTGCCAGGCGGCGCGGGGTGCGCGCGCACCCGACCGGCTGATCGCTTCGGCCAATCGGGGCCGCGCTCTTGATCCGCTTTAACGCGGCGTTTATCGCGTTAGCCAATTGACGGGGCCGATTGGCCGAGCTGGTAAGACGTCGCCCGGAACCGCGCGCGGAGTGATTCAGCCCTGGCGGAATTCGCCGGATGGAAAGCCGGCTTAAACGTCGAGATTCATTGGAGAGAGATAGATGGAGGGGGCGAGGCTCGCGGGGAAACGTCGGGGTGTCAACGGGACAATAACCGGCGGATCGGAAATCAAACGGCGGCCGAGCCGCGTGAAAGTAGCCGCGGTTCCGCCTGGACGTGCGTGGGTCGCGGCGCGCGTGCGCGAGATACGCCCAGGCGGAAGGACGGGAATTCGCAGACAATGACTGGCGCGCGACACTTGACTTCCGGGACTCGCTGCGCGCGCACCTTTGTCCGTCCCTTCGAGTGGGTTGTCGGATTTTCAATCTCTCCCAAAATCGAAATAAAATTAACCCCCGGGTGGCCCGATGTGTATTTCATTTTGCAATCTTTACCTCGAAAGTTTTGGTTCTTGTTTCTTTTTTTTTCTTTTTTTTTTTCCCAAAGTAAAAAAGAAACATTTTACCGAGGGTGCTCGAGGGATTATCCCGCGAAGGGGTGAATATTCTCGTCTCGCGGATTTCGGAATCTCGCCCGGCGCCAACGGGGAAACCGGGACTATCGATTATTCGCGATGCCGCGGAATTACTACCCGGACGGCCGCGACCCTGTAAATATCCCGGCATCTACAATTCTATTACTCCTAGGGTATCGTTCGACTCCATCGCGGTTACAGGCCGGCCACCGCCCGGGAGGCGAGGGCGTTTAAAGCGGAAGGCCGAGCCCGGCGATAACGCGGCCGAATATTGCGCGCCGTTACGCCGCCCTTAATGTACCCCATGTCGCCCTAACCGAGTTATCGAGGGACTTCCTTGAAGAGTTCCTCCCGGTTAAGTGAAGGGTTAGGACGATAACGCGCGTTTAACGCCCCCTAACCGAAGCGATTCGGGGGTGGAGATATCGACCCTCCTCAAGTGTCTAAATTCCCTCTTTAAGATCATCGAACAAATGAAACGTGAAATTTCCCAACAAATTTAATTTTTCTTAACCTGCTCCAAAATTGAAAATATAAAAATCCACGAATTATCCGAACTCTCCTCGGCTGTATTTCTCTGCAAAATCGACGTACAAATTGTTCGTTAACCCTCGGAGGAGAATTCATAAATCTTGGTGGATTTAATATTTCATTCTTAACCTTCGCGTTTTCCAAATTTCGGTGATAAGAAAATACGTATAGGGAGGGCCAATGGTTTTTGAATCGGTCCAGGGATGCAGCCCGGTGCAGCGGCCCGGGTGCCGAGCCACGGTGTAGCAGCTGACGCGGTGACGTCACGGCTTGCGTGGGTCGGCGTCCCGACGCCGGCCGGCCGGTCGATACTCCACTCGCCCGGGCGACGCTCCTCCGCTTGGCGCGTGACGTCACGGCCGAGGCCCCGGCCCCGGAAGGCGACCACCCCGCCCCGGGTCGACTTCGGGGTGCCGTTCATCCGACCCCGGGTGCATCGCACCCGGGCTGCAATTGAAACTGCAAAATGCAGTTCCGGGTCTCCCCGGACGCGACCCGGCGCCTAGGGACTCCCTAGACGCCCTCGACGCGAAGATGGCGCCCAGACAATTGAAATTCAATCGACGGAGTTAAAAAGATGTACTAGAATACAAGACGTCTAGGCAATTGGAATTCAACCGAGATATTGAAGAAAAAAATTATTTTACCGCAATACATGGCGCCTAGACGATTAAAATTAAATTGAGAGATTAAAAACAAAAAAAAAGATCGTCCCGCAATTTATTCCCGATTAACCCCCGGTGTTATCTTTCTGTTGCAGGTAAGGAGTTGCTGGATAACCGAGGGCGCTTTTTCGGAGCGCTTCAAAGGTGCTCCTTGAGAGGTTAGGTTTCTCTCCCAGGATGGTCCCGAGGAATACAGTTAAAGAGGGTCCTCCAGGTGGCGAAAAAGTCGGAGTAGATATCATTTTAGAAGCCATATAGGGTCCTAACAGCGTCCTAAAAATTTATCCCGGGCTCGCGGATAAATTCAGGGTTTTTCTTTGACTTTGACGGAAACGTCGAAATTGAATTCCGGCGGAGCCGCGAGCGCCCCTTTACCAGCCGGTCGCGTATGGGCAAGCGTGAACGAGGTCGGCACCGCGCGGGGTCACGGGGGAAGGAGGGCCACGGGGACGCGCGGAGGCGAATTTTACAGCTATATCCCCGGACCAGCCTGTCGCCCGGGCGGACTCTTTCGCCCGGTGTTTCCTTTTTGCTCAGCCGAACACGTCCGGATTGAATTTGGACCGACTTCGCCCCGACTCCCGCGCGAGCCCCGCCCTGGTTTCCCCGGTGTCCTCTTATCGCTCTCCAGGTGATGATCAAAATCATGATGAGTATCGGTCACGCTCGATCGAGTCTCGCGAAAAATACGCAATCAAAGCCGATTTTGCGCATCGGTATCGAAGCCGAGCCCTACCCTGGTGTGCGCCCTTATCAGCCTCGTGCCCGCTTTTCCCAAAAATGCCCGAACCTTTATCCGCTACCCCTGATAACCAGGATAAGAAATGTCGAAAATCTGGGCGAGTTCCCCGTTCGAAGGGGCGGAAGGGTGCGCGCGGCCCTTAGGGTGGCGAGGTAGGGGGTGGGTGGCCTCGCCCTTCCGGGCCTGGGAGCCCTGCGAGCCCTGCCCAGCCCTGGGAGCCCTGCGCGAGTCCCGGGCTCGCGCCTCGCCCTCGGCAACGCTCGGCAACCCTCGGGTACGCTCGGCTCGTTTCAGTCAGCTGGCTGACAGGGCGTTGCCCCGCGCTGCACCATTCATTACGGAGTGCAGAGCTCGAGCCGACCTAGCATGACCGGATAAAGCAGCGAGGGAGGGAGGGGGGGGAGGTTGTGCCGCAACCGCAATATATCCAACCACCTACTCGGCCGACCACCCGTCCCTGCTGGCTGCACTCCTAGTGCCGTAGCTTTGCCACCCCTCGCCGCCGCCGCCCACCCACCCACTCTCATTATCGACGAGTCTTCGAGTCACGTAGTGACACCGGCTTTCCGGTCTCTGTCGGACGGCGCGGCCCAGACCTATCGCTACTGCAGGGTCCTTATCAAAGGGGAGCGCGCTGCACCCTCCCCGGGGCTCCCGGAAGTCGGCGACGGGCGGAATCGAGCGCCTTCCTCCTCCCGGGGATTTCCGCCTAACCTAAAATTTGGGAAAAATTCCCAGACCCCTTTCGGAGCTTTCACGAGATTCTGATCGAATTTCGGTACAGGTGGTAGGACGGGACTGTGGATTTTCTCCGAGGGTTTCTCCCGGAGAACGTTCAATTCTTGCCCGATTTCCCCACGGCGGGTAGGAGGAAGGTCCTAGGGGAGTCACGGTCAGCGTTCGCGCAAAAACCCCGGAGGGAGCCGGGCAATTGATTCCACCTCGGTGATTCGGTGTCCCGGGTCGACGAGTAATTGGCAAGTAATTGCTACCGATCACCTCGCTGCGCATCTCGGGGCCGCCTTGGTCGTTCTTTTCCGCGAGGACGTATCTCTCTTCTCTCCAAGGACGCGTGTCTCTTCTTCGTGGAGGACGTCACAGAGGGCACGATCGCCTGAGACTCCCGAAACACGTAAAGGGGATACGAAAGGGGCATTTCCCGTGATTTCGAGCAGTGAAATCTCCGATTTCCCAATCTAGACCTCCATTGGACATGGCACTCTCTCGGACGAGTCGCGGATACGCTTCGCCTCGCGACTCTCGATCGGCGGGCGTTTCTCTCCTCCGCGGGGAAAAAAGGATCGAGAAAGGGGAGAAAAAGGGTGGGGAAAAAGCGAGGCGATTTAATAGAGCGCGTCGAGCTGCATTCCTTAGGTGCATCGGCAGACGGTGCAAGAGCCGGCCTACGGTCGACAAGAACCGGGACCGAGAGCCGATCGAGATCGGTCCTGGGGTGGCTGGTCCAGATTGGCGGGTCGGGGGAGGGAGCAGATGGAAGGGAAACATAAAGAAGGGGGGAGGAGGGGCGGGAAAAACGACGTCGCCGTCGTCGGATGAAAGCAAAGGTGCCCGAAGGCGCCGGCCGGATCGCCTCGAGACGGCCAGCCAATCTCGCGTAATTATAGTCAGCTCGATAACTATCGATCGCGCCGACACAGGGACGGGTCTCCATCTTCCCCCCCCCGGCCTCCCCCCTCGCATCCGCGACGGACCTCGAGAGATAATTGATAAAGTGACGTAGGCTCGCGGTGACCTCTCTCGCTCTCGCTTCTTATTTTTTCTTTTGCCCCCTTCGTGCCCCCCTTTCTCCCGCCCTTTGTGACTGCGCATACGTCGGCCGAGAAGGAAGTCGACGTTGAGGCAGGTCGCGGGGCGTCGTTCCTAAATTCTTAAAGGTATTCCGGGGATGTAGGACTTCCTGCCCGGGAGGAGGAAGGGTTTAGCGACGCCCTAAAACTGTCCCCAGGAGGACCCCGGCTATGTCGGGTTGCGTTCGGCGGGTCAGTTTACGCGATGCTTTCTGGTGCATGTTTTCCGTACCTGGCGCCAGCCCGAGAATAAATCCTCTCGAGGGTTACCTCGATCGCGATCCCGAAATACCGAGACAATGCCTCCGGGTGTTTCTGCGTTTACGCAGAAACGCACCGAATCGCTCGGATATTCGACCCGTGAATTTTTCTCAATTTTTTTAAACTCTTTTATGAATACTCGTTTAATTATTTCGTATAAAATTTGAAATTCCACCGGTGTTTGCGTTCGAGTGGAATTTCAAAAGATTCGGCTCGGTGAGAAGTTTCAAATCGAGCCCTCGAATGGTAGTTCGATGAGATCGAGTTTTTGGGAGATGGCCGCGCAGCCTCCCGGTGCAACTCGGATCGACGACCTTTAAGATGGGCTGCGGCCGCGTAAAGGCGCCAAGAGCGAAGGGGAGGAAGAAAAAAAAAATGGCCGTGTCGCGGGCCAGCCGGGAGGGGGCGAGGTATCGATCCCTCGTTACGGTTCCCGAATCGTTCGAGAAGCCGCCGCGCCTCTCCCAGGGCCACCTGAGAGTCCCCGCAGCCCTCCGGATGTCTCGGTGCCTCTCTCTCTCTCTCTCCCTCCCTCTCTATCTCGAGTCTCGCTCCCTCCCTCTCGCTCCGGGCGGTCCTGCGCAACGGGGAGCGCCGCAGTGGAAACGGGAGTAACCGCGCTGGCTCGCGCGCGTTTGCTTACTTGGCATTCCTCGTCTGACCAACCCCCGCGCCGCCGTCACTACTACTACGCCGGTCCGCCGCCCGGTACGCGCGGCACGCTACTACTCCCACTACTTACCACTACGTTGCGCGCCGCCGGCCTAGTGCTACTACTACTGGCGCTGCGCGCGCCCCCCACCACCTCGCCGGCCGCCAGCGACGGTCCACCACTACGCGCGCCGCCGAGTCACACCACTTCGCGCCCGGCGGCTGCGCGCGCTGCATCGGGGCCCCGTCGCCGTTGCATCGCTGGCCGACTTCCCTCACGCGGCATTCCGAGTCCCACGATAAGCATGTGTATATATATGTATACATATACATGCAAGAAATGAGAGACGTCCCCGATATTATATCCGTTAACCTCTAAAATTTAACCTGCATTTAACATGAAACATACCACCGTTTCTAATTGATATCGGTAATGAGGTTACAAATTGTCGGTGCGTTCCTAAAAATAAAGAGGACAAAAAGAAACGCATCGAACCGAAGGAATATTTTCCTCATTCGCGGAATGAATTATTCAACTCGAATCGTAATAATTCACTCGAGCTCACTTGAGGATAATTATTCTTCGGGTTAACGAAATATCTCATTGATTCGACGAGGTTCTTTTTCTCCGTCTCCCCGTTGCATCCGGGCCGCTCGTGGGTATGCATTAACGCGGGCGGCTATTAGTGGTTCCTTTGATAATTAAATCCGCGCCCGTCCCCGCATTCCGCACTCGTCATGGCCGTTGCCTCCTGTAACATCCCCCACGTATTACCACCGGTGTTACTAACTGCAGGTACCCGGCATTATCCACGGTACAGTAGTCGCGACACTCCTCGAGTACTTGTTCGAGCCGCGTTTATACGCGGCCGCCGCCGATATCCCCGCAAAGGGCCATTACTCGACGAGGCCCATTCCGATTCAGCGTTCTTTTACGCACACGCAATCCTTCCTGCCCGCCTCGTATTTCCATGCCGCATACGTCGGCCATTTCCTGCGCCTGCGTTATGCATTTCTACGCGCGCTTACGCTCACGCGACGTCGCCGCATATATATATATATATATATTTTGTACCATCCTCGAATTCAAGGATTCTCCGGATACATTTTTTTTTTCTTTTATCCTAACCCATGCCAACAGGAATCGCTTCGTAGAAACGTCCTAGAAACGCCATTCGAATTTAAGCGAGATATTTATCCTTTGAATTAACCAACTATATCAGTTTTTTCACAGTTTTTTTCTCAGGGTAGGATTTGATATGACGAACAAAGGCGTTTTTTTTTTAAGACCATGTTATTCGGCGATATCCTTATCACTTCCACCTCCTCGAAGGACGTTCCCCTCCCGAGCACGGGTTAACCCTTCCGATGTACCCCCTTCTGTACAGCGAGGCGGGTAATACCGCAGGCTCGTAAAAATAGTTATTAGATTCCGGGTGGAATTGCCCGGATGGCTCTTGAAAAATGCCTGAAAGCGCGAGCGTAGCCCTTCCAAAAGTTTACACGAGCCATTAGGGGAGTTCGACCGAGGAGGGGAAGGTGGAGGAGAGAGAAAGAGAGAGAGAGAGAGGGGACGAAAGTGCCAAGATCTACCACGAGAGGTCAAAGAGGTTCCTGGCAAAGTACACTCGTACTCGGCAAGAAAGTAGCATAATTTCCGTCTCTTCCAGCGGAGGCTCTTGAGTGCGTTCTCCAGCCCCCCTCTCTCTTCCACCCCTCGGCTCGTTCGATTTCAAGCAGAGGAGGCTTTCAAGCTACTCTTCGACGGGGGAATAAAATTCCCGCGAAAACGGGAGGTGAGAGATCCTCGTCGACGGAGACCGGGACAGGGGAGAGGGAGGGAGAAAAAAATCGGAGAGAAAGGGAAGGGTGGAGGCGAGACGACCAGGGGGAGGGCCCGGAGTGTGGCGATGGAATGACAAATAGTGGCTGAATCTTTAATCTTTCCGGGATATTAAAGTTCACGAGGACTCGGCCAACTACTTCGAATACCGCCCCCGCTTCCTTCGGGAATCTAAGTCCCTTCCTCCGCTTCGGGAATGGCAATATCGACGGCCACTCCCTTGATGAAGAAATGGGAGACATCGGGTCCCCCTCTCCCCCGAAGACCTTCCCCGTCTGCGGGACTCGCGAGGAATTTTCGGTACCGACCTTGGGACTACCCCGAAGAGGGAGTTTCGACGTATTTCCCTTTTTTAAACATTCTTTTTCAATTTCTCATCGGGGAACGAAACGACGCCGCAGGTGTCGCCGCCTGATCGCTATATAAGAGGGAGTGATCACCCGAGGTCGGAGCAACGGGCTGAATCTTTGCTCGACATGGGATATATTAAAGTTCCGGAGGGACCCGGGGAGCACTTGAAATGCCACCCTGAGTCTTCGCGAACTTCACCCTCCGCCTCGAGAATGGCAATATCGGCGCCCATCTCGGTGCATAAACAGGGGTCACGAACCTCACATGTCGTGCGCCTATTCTCTCGCGTTGACGCCCTGACGGGGATGCGTTCGCCGTCGAAAAATTGCACCCGGAAAGTGGCCCGGTATATCATTTCGGGGTATCTCGCCGTCTACGTGGCGAGACTGCGAAAATCACCCCCCATGTACCTGGAAAGGACGAAAGATTTTAATCGAAAGAATTAACCGCGGGATTTAATGTAACGTCATCGGTTACCCACGTGTATACGCGCCGAGGGCAGTTGACTGGTTAATCTTTGCGGTGAATTAAAAGTGACGGTTCTCGTCGGGGAAATTAGGCCTCGCGCTTTTCATCGGTACTCTCTACACTTCGTATTTAGGATACGTGTATTAGGTTAGCCTGAATCTCTCTCCCTCGGTCCATTGTCTATGGTGCATCGATTCGAGGAAGCTCCGGGACGCGCACGTCGCGGGGCGTCCTACTTTCGAAATTAGCGCGATATACCCAGACCCGGAGAAGCTTCTCTACATGTCGGGGAATACACCGGATTCAGGTGCACGGAGCGATGCATTTCCCCGACAAGTTTGTTAGCAACTTACGTTCGCTTTGCCTCCGCGGTACAAGGGAGGCTCAATGACCCGCGCACCCCCCGCTGCTCTATAAACTTCCGAACAACGGCTGTCGGGTCCTCGGCAATAGTTGAGGTATCGCCATAGTTCCCCGACGCCGTCCACCGACTTTCTCGTCCCGGGGAGAATAATCTTTCGATTTACCTCCGCCGCCCAGATGAACGCGGAATCGCTTATTCCGATTTACATCGTTACGACGTACATTTACTCCGAGCGAAAAGTTCACTTTCCAGACGGGAATTAATTCCCTCAAACATGATATATTAAAGTAATATAGAGTAGTATCGATTTAACATGATCCTTCGAACGAAGGGTTCATTTAAATGATTGAGATATTAGACAAAATTGCGATTTTTATCAACCTCCACAGAGATATCTCGACTGCGAAACAATGGTGCACGAATTTGGAATCTTGGGATAAAATTTCCAGGACGCGAGGATTAGTTTCCCTTTTATTCCTTTCTTTTTTTTATGGATGGTGATCTTTTCGCTTAGGGTTCTAACAGGTATTTGCGTTGGATATTTCTCGCGTAATAAACGGGGACGATAAAAGGTGTAACTGTGCCTGGTGATTCCGCCTACGGCGCGTATTGATATTACGGGGCCTTAGGTACTAACGAATGGGCCGGTTTATGGGCAATCAATTTTCGAAATCCGTCTTCATTGAGCCAGGCCACCTGAATGGCGGTCCGGTCGGCAAAATCGAAACCACGCTATCACATGGTAACCCTGCATTCCGCCGGCAGATGCGCCGTATCGGGCCGTCGCGCAGCCGCGACAATTTTGGCAGTAATTGGAGTTCTAAGCCAGAAGTGACCAGCCACATGTATCGCGATAATTCAGTCTGGCCGTCCCGATAACGGCGCACCGAAGTTTCCTCCGCCAAATCCTCGTCTGCCTTCCCAATAACGAATGAATTCAGGACTTCCGCGATAATTCACTCCTCTTATCGCAAAAACCTGGATTTTTCTCCCAGCCACCAGGAACGTTAATTCCCTCCTTAAAACCCCTAAAAATTCATAAATGTCGTAAAACCCTAAAAATTCCAATAAACCACTTTTTTTTTTTTTTAAGATATTCCCCACCGAGCTGGGCAAAATTTCAGCACGTGACTCGGGGAAATCTAAGAGAGGTATCCGATACTTGAAAAATTTTTAATTAAAAAAAAAAGGGGAAGGAATCTAATGACGTCGCTTACGTACATTTTTGCGACTTTCATTTCTTGCACCTGTAATTGCGGATTCATGAGATGTACGTATCGCGCGATAATCAGGATAGGCGTAATTAAAGTTTGCCTCGCTTTTTATACCCGTTTACGAGCGCCGGCTCGTTTTTGTATCTGGTTTGCCGAATTTCGGCAAAATCCGGCACGGCCTGATACCGCGTTATCGGCCTCCGATACACCGTGTGCCCATGATAATTTCCGTGGAAGACTGACGACCGCCTCGCGCTAGCGGAATGCAAACAAACCACGTTTGCCGACCTTCCTTCCCCTTTTGCGATCCCCTCCTCTCGGCGACTGCCGTTCTCTCTTTCTCGAGGCGCGTGTTTCCCTTAAAGCCTCGTTCCCACTTGGCGATCTCCCTCGAACTCGCGAGAACTATCTCTCCCTGGACAGCAATTATTTCCCCGAGTTCAGCCAAAGCCTTTCCCTGTTCGATATTCCCAAACCCCGAAAAAAAAAAAAAAAATGTACTAAAATTCTTTAAATCCTCTAAATCAAAGTGTTGGAAGCGACATAAAGAAAATAGTATCCTATGGCCAAATGCAGCTAAATTATTTTTTTTTCCCATTGAACTATCGCTATTTTTGCGTATACTCATCGGTATGTCGAAATCGACAATTTTCCCTGAATTTCCAGAGAACCGGGTTTCTCTATCGGGGTTTCGCAAGCTTCGCTGAGTTAACCGAAACCGATAACCCGAGTGTATTATCGACTCGTTTAATTACCTCGTTTAATCGGGCACCCGGGAGAGGAGTTAGCTGGCACGGGGCATACGGATGCATCTCGCAGCCGCTCGTGGATGATACACGGTCCGCCGTTGTGAATAGGGCTGTACGCTCCGATCTTGCTTTCCTTGTCCGACAGTCAAGGTCAGGGTCGTCCACACGTCCATAGCAGCGTCCGCACCGGCGTCCAGTGACTTGACTTGCCATCCAATGGGCACCGTGTTTCCCATAAACGGCCACGTGCTCCGGCCTCGCCCCGCCCGTTACTTGCACATCCCGGCGCATCCCGGAGTGCATTCAAGCTCCCTATGCAGCCTCCATCTCGAGGCGATTCGAGTCTGGTGACTTAATGCGTTCCATGCCATCCTCGGGAGCCTGAATTCCTTCCTCGGTCTTGCATTCCTCGCGGCGTCCATAACCTGAAATACCCAAAAACGAGGGATGAGCCGCTTCCCCGAAACCTCTGCGGCATTCCCATGCCTCTTTATCGTACCCCTCCGCATGCAGATATCTATTTACCTTACTTTCTACTTACCCCGAGTTGATATCCTAATTTTACTCCGCGCTTTGTCGATCGACGTAAAAAGGCCCATTTTTGCAGGATAAGACACGTCTCGCCCGCATCGCTTCCGGCACGTGGCTCGGATCGGCATCGGGCGGCTCCGATTCGGGGCCGAGGACGGCCGAGCTCGGCCGAGGATCGCCGAGCGCGGCCGAAAGCGGCCGAGCGTCGCGCCGCGTGACCGTGGAATTTATTGCGACGGCGCTCCGCTGATGCTCGGCTGGTGAACGCTGGCCTTGACCGTGACACAGACCTCCCGACTGCACGCTGCCGCGGTCACGGTGCCAGCTTATCAGCTCGAGCATCGAGTCTGGAGCGCTTACTAATTATACCGACTTTTCTATGGTGCTAGCCGAAGCCAATTATGCGGCCGTTGTCGGTTCACTTTTCATCCCTCGTCCCCTCTCTCCCCCGCCAGGTCCTCGATAGCTGGAATTACGCGCCACCTCTCGATCGACTAATTGAATCGCCATGCCACCAAATCATGGAATTAATAATCCGTTAAGGTGATACGAAAGGGTCCTACTATATACATAAAGCGTCAAAATGGATTATCGAATTTATATACGGAATAACTAGTATCGCCTTGAGTCGCATCTTGACCTGCATTTCTTCCCGTTTTTCCAATTTTTCTCGACGATGATTCGACGTCGTCTCGGCGATATATCTCGTATGGCGAGCTCGTCTCCCGTTAACGAGGCATTAGAGCCGCTTTCAACGGGGATGAAGAACGCTCTATGGTTCTCGGAAAAGGTTTCTCCGTTCGGTATTCGTGTCGCTGGTTATGGCTGCGGTTCGTTAGTTGGCCATATCTGACCGGCCCTGGTAGCCGGACGTGCGTACCCTGGAACGCGTAATGTCGCCTTCCTTGTTGCGTCGCCTCGAGAAGATTGTCTTCCTTCTCGGGAACGCAATATTCCGAGGCGAGGTGCCCGGAAAATATGAAGGAAAAGGGATTACAGGGAGTACACGATGCAGGGTCTGAGCTGCGAGTCGATGGCTCGGCTGGTTTCCCTCATCCTTCATAAATTCGGCCGAGGGGTAAATCCCTTAAGCCCTTCGTTCAACGCTTCCAAGTACGCGATATAACCTAAAATCTCGAGCAGAGTGGGTATCGGGCGACCCAGTTATCCCTCCCGATCCCGGAAGTTTCCTTTTTCATGCCCTGTCGAGACGTAACCCGGCGTTCGGGCTAATTTCCGCTTCCGTTAAGGCCCTTCATCCACTCGAGGAAAACCCGCGGCAAGATTTACTAAATCACCCTCTCGCGTAATCCTACCGATGGAAATTTTACCCATCTTGAAAAAGGCACCCTTACGTAGGACTTTAACCCCGAGGAAAAAGAAAATTAATTCAACTTTAGAAATATCTCTTCGAGCGGTACCAAATAAATATCTTGATGATAAAAAAAATAATTACACTTAAACTTAAATAAATTGTCATTCCGGAGAATCGTCGCATCCGATTTACTGGAGTTTATTCCAGTCCGGTGGTTATTCTTTGTGATTAGAAAATATCTCTCTGGTTCGATGACATTTTCTTTTTGTCTTTTCTCGGTACAGGTAATCCGATGAAATTTGTTTGTAGGAGAGCGCTTTCGATCTGGTTGGGTTTTGCCATTTGCGAAATTTGTTAATACCTGAATCGAGGTCTGCCGACAAAATCGCTCTGCTCGATTAATCGGTCCCGCCCCCTCTCGGGCCTGGGTAAATGAAATGTTGGATAAATGAAGTATGCATCCGCGGACTGATCGCCAACTCATGCATATTGAGTGCACTGAAATCGAGCAT
Source organism: Orussus abietinus (assembly GCF_000612105.2). Taxonomy (NCBI): domain Eukaryota; kingdom Metazoa; phylum Arthropoda; class Insecta; order Hymenoptera; family Orussidae; genus Orussus; species Orussus abietinus. Next base: position 2,384,357 of record NW_019396012.1, read on the forward strand.
GCGCGCTCGCGAGTGATACACCCATTGTTGCGCGTGCTGGTGACTGGGAGTATGTTGAACCACCGCGCGTGCGGTTATGTTGAGCTATGTATTTATGCAAATTGGCCCGTCGCGATCGTGCACGCATCGTAACGCGCCGGACGGTGCACGAGGAGGAGGATACCACCCCACTTTGTTGCAAGGTCACGCGAAACATTTTAGCCGAGTCGTTAGGCCACTTAAAACGGGGAAAGAAATTTCGAGAAAGGAAACCGTGTCTCCCCCTCCCTGAAAACCGAGAAATCTGCATAATTTCATGCCGCTGTGACACGCAGATATCGGCAGGTGCCGTGGCCGCACCGGTCCGATCGAATCCCCGGTCTTCAGGGGACTAGATGGAAATTTGGCTCCTAGTCGCGTTTTTAGTCCACGGCACGTCCAATCGACGCCTTACCTGACGTCGGCTTAATACATTACGAGCGCTTATAAATCTATTTAAAATTTAATTAAATCTCCCGTTGGGAAGGTCGAGTCGCGCGACGTCGACCGCAGGTGGACTTTCCAAAGGGTCGGTTGCCCCAACATAGAAATTTTCTTAATTGAAAGAAAATTTATCCGACTCGATCTTCCGGGTCATCCTCGAGGCACCTCGCTCTCTTCAGGGCTCGGTGGAACGTGTCGAGTCGTTGGTGAATGCACTTGGGTGCACAAATCTTCCCGGAGTGCAGTTGCATAACCCGGGGCCGGTGATACATGAACGCGCGCCTCCGCGGCTTGGCAAGACGTCCAACTTCCAACCTCGCCCGACTTGGGCGAACTTGAGTTATTTTTCTTAACTTGAGTTCGCCAGATCCCCTCCACCCTCGTCGCGGCGTCCCGCGAATCACTTCTCGTTTCCGGTTCTCCGCTGCTTCGCGTTTCCGTCCGCATGTCTGCCCTGGAAGAAGTCGGAAGGGGACTGGAGAAAGATGGCGGTCAAACGTCCAAAATACAATCAATAATCCCCTCTCGGACCATACCGTCGATTTAAGGGAATTTAACCTCCTTCTCAGGATCTAAAAAATAAGCTTCCGTTAATTCGTCATTGACTAACCCTGAGATTTTGCAAAATTCACCCTTACCTTTATCTTGTCTTCCTGATAACTAATCACGTGTCGGATTTCCTGTTGCGTCTTTATCTTAACCATGTTGCAACTTTCGAGTACTTTTCCAGGTTTTCGGTTTTAATACCTCGCGTGCTCGTCAGCGTTATTCCTGTTGATCCTTTCGGCCGATTCCCAACGAGATTGGCTCGCACGACCAGGGCGGCCCTCGTTAATTCCGAGGCGAGTCCTGTGGATTATCGATGGGCCGTATAAGTCGGAGCTTTGAGGTTAGGGCGTCGCGACGGCGCGCTCGGACTCGGCGAGTAGGCCGCTATTTCGGCCGCGGGTAAACCGCAGGGACGAGAGGCTTTTCTTGGAGGGTATATTTTCGGGGCTTGCCCGGTGCCACGTATGCGGCCGCGCTCGCGACGTCTGGCGCCGCGACGCCTGACCCGCGCAACACGTCGAGACCTACGCGGAACGAACGACGCATCGCCCCGCGGAAGACGTCCCATATTTCACGCCTTATAACCTTTATCTCTCCCGCTTCGACTTAAGGTGATACGTAAGTGGCGTCAAAGAGGTCTTATAAAAAACTTTCCTCCGAACTGTATACACCGAATCGTTTTAAACTCCCCGACGGGAATACGGAGGCTATAAAGAATATCCCGACACCCATGAAATTCCAAATTTCACAAATTCGTATATAGACACTTAAAATCTGAAAGAAAAAAAAAAATGAAATTTCATGGGTGTCATGACTTTACTTATAGACTCCATATTCACGTTGTAAAGTTTCGAGCGATTCGGTTCTCCCAGTTCGGAGAAAAGTTTCACGAACGGGTGCCACTTTCGCATCCCCTTAAACCCGACGTAAACACCGGTTTTTTTCACATTAGAGAATATTCCTCAAGGAGCTCGGGCTCGAGATTAGCATATCCCGTCTAGAGGGCTTCCTAGAAGGGACCCTTGCTCGACCTCGAAGATGCCGACATAACCTCAACCTGCCGGGAGGAATCTTAACCAGGCGGCGATCGCGTGCTAGGCGGCTCGAAATTCGAGCCGCCGGGAGCGCCGATTTACCTGTCATCTCCGGGCATGCATCACCGTGGCGAACAGCTCGAAATGACAGTCGGTTTTCGTGGACGCCGGTAGCCGCAATTCCTCTCGCCGGACGGGAGCGAACAGGTGCGCCATCCCCGACGCTCGGGCGGTGATTTAATTTCGGTTAGTGCCGCCTGCGCGCCGCCCGATGGCGCCGTCACTCGCCGCCCCGACAAGATGGCGGCGCCCGTTGTACGAACATATCGAGTATTTCGATTTCCAATGATAATTCGGGCTTCTCCGTCCCCTACATGTATAGAAATGCAATTGTAAACGAGCTATTCAATACATCGTGCATTCTTTCCGACATTTCTTATGCAAATGAATATTTTAATTCGATGCATGCGAATAGCTTCGCCCTGTACATTCTTCCAAAATGCGCGGCTTCGCGACTGAGATAAACACCGGGCAATTCCGTGATATACTCGGGCCTGGTAATTGGGCGATAGCCACTATGAATAATAAAATTTGAAATTAGCGGCGGCCGGCGGCGTCCTTAGAATTACGGGGCCCGTCCCCGTTCCGCGTTCCTTCGGCTCGTCGCCTCGTTGCGGGTACCGCCGATATATACGTACGGGCGTGCGCAGCCCGTTATGAATGACTCCTAAAAATGCTAATTTTATGTGCTTTCGGCTGCCGACCGGGCAAAGCCGCCCGCGAAATAAATCGGCCTCCGCCGCCGCGTAATGGGGGTAATTACGGGTGAGGGATGAGTGCGCGATGGAGACCGCGAATCGCACGGCTGCTCGCTTATGAATTTATCATTGGCACTATCACTTGGCCGCCACTTAAACGAGGGCTCGGTACCTGGTCGTATAATGAACGAGTCTCCACGTACTCGTTTTACCTTTTACGTCCTCTCGTACGCGGACGAAAAATGCCCCAAGAAGGGGGACCAAATGTCCAAGCCTCGTTCACAAAGGAATCCCATTTTCCAGGGCATGCCAAATTCTGACGTCGTCCGTGACTCTTTTTTTTTCTTTCTTTTTCTCGCCGTCGATTACGCGGAGTCAGGGAAAATCCCCGAAGTGAGAACCGCTTCTTGAGGTCGGATCCCGGAGGCTGTTATCTGCCCGTGAACGCGCGGTTTATGGCGGTGGTAACATCACTGTCGTAAACGCCGCAATACCGATTTTCCTATTTGTTTTTATTGAAATACTGGAGGCGGCTCGCATTGATATCGGCGAGTCGATGGAATAGGCGCGTTACGGGGAGGGAGCGCCGTTTAAGTTACAAGAGCGTTCAGCGTGGCGAAGTCCTCGGCCCAACCTAACCTAACCTGGACAGGGAGGAAGAAATGCAAGATCTTGCACTTTCTGCAAGTTTGGGAGACTAAGAAGGATTTTGATCTTAATATTGCATCTTTTTAGAAGATCGTTATACCAGGGCCGATTTTTTTCGTCGGTAAACTCGACCTAACCTGGCCCGGGGCCTGGCCCAATTCCGGCGCCCCCGGTTTGCAGAGGGGGTGCGCAGAAAAGAGAAGAACGGGACGAGAAGCGGCCCAGAAGTGGCGGGAGCGTAATTCCTAGTGGCGCGGAATCATAAAAGAGGGAACACGGCGACCGAGAGCGTGTGTTCGGCCGGGCCCTCCGCATCGGCGTCCGGTCTTTGGAATTCCGCCGCAATAAGAAGAGCGCGCACGGGAAGACGGTGGGGCGGCGGGAAAGGCGAACACGCGGGAGTGGGAGAGAGAGCGAGGCATGCGTGGGCCCGCGGGAGCGAGAGAGACGCTGCGACCTCCCGGCTGGATCCACGGCTCTCGTGTGCGCGCGGACAAAGGGAAAAGGGGCGGAGCGAGAGGGCGCGAGTCGCCCGGCCGGCTGCGAGAGGGAGACGGGGCGACACCTATATACCCCAGTGGTAGTAACCAGTCGTGGAATGCCGCGGCGTATGCGTTGCGTGCGTAACGCGAACGCGGATCGCGGCCTGCGTCTTGCAGTTCTTTTCGAGCCTGCCAGCCCGTGAGCGTCCTCGCAGGACTCGTAAGCAGAATGAAAGGACGGAAGGAGAATGAAAAGAAGTAACGGGCCGAAGGAACTCGCCGATGCCGGGGCGCGTTGCGAATTCCTCCTCTTCGTTCTTCTTCGCTCTCGTTTCTTCATTTTTTTCGTCACCTGCCTTGAATTCCTCCTCACCGTTCCCCTTCGCTCTCTCGGTCGGTCGATTTTTTCCCGACACCTGCACCGATCCCTCCTCTTCGTTCCCGTTTCTTCTTCTCTTTTTTCCGTCACCTACGTTGAATTTCTCCTGTTCGTCCCTCTTCGCTCTTATTCCTTCATTATTTTTTGTAAACCGCGTTGAATTCCTCTCTCTTCGTTCCTTGATTTTATTTTTTTTTCCTCCCCTTTCTCGCCCACGTTTTTTGCACCCGCGGGGATTTTTCCTCGCCTGATTTCCCTCCTCTTGACCCTGTGATCGCGTCTCCGGTTACGCTGGGGTTGGACTTCTTTTGATGCCGCCGTCTCCAGATAATTTTTACCGGAGCTACTCGGCCGGATGGAGGAGTAAAGAGCCGGCGTGTAGATTCCTGACAAGAAAGTCGGGTTACCGGGGTTCCGGCGATTCGATAGGTCAACATTTCCGCATCGGCAACCCTTTGTCCACGGCGCCGACCTTTGCCTCTCTCCCTCTTCTTCTCCTTCGGCTCCTCCCCGCCACTTTCTCCGTGCCGATCGATCTCCGACTCCGCGACGGATTCCGCTTACAACTTTTCTCTTCTCCTGGGAGAGGCGATAAAAAGGATCAAAATCCGATCCCCGAATGAAGAATAATTTGTGAGGTATAACTCCGCGTGGAAAAAAAAAAAAAAATGGCTGAAGGGAGAAACAAATTCGGCACCCCATGTCGAGCCGGTCTGAAAGGTGACCCGGCAAAATGTTAAACTTACCGCTTGTCGAGCCACGAGTGCAAGGACCACTTTGGGGTGCACCCTGCAAGAAATGCAGATCGACCGCTCGTCCTTTGCGAGCTTCCTTTTCTTTCGATCGCCAGCTGGTCGCGGTCACCGGTCCCATTCCCCCGTTCCGCCGGCGTCTTTCTCATTCTTCCCAATCTGGTACCCCTCTCTCCCCTTTTCGAGGTCACGGGACAGCTGCGCCGCCGCACTGCGACGGTTTCCGCCGCGGTACGTTACGCACCTAACCTCTAAAAATCTCCACGGTGGGGAACTTCCAGCCGGTCTAAAAAGTAAAATCCAGTAAAGTACTCGGGTAATTAGGAGGTTAGGACGTACGGTTTCACGTGAGGATGGGGGCCAGGGGAGACATAACCTGGAAGGCGCCTCGAAACGGGTCTTACTTGAGTGGGATTCGATAGGGCCAGTGGCGACCTCTGTGTAAAACTCCGTGATCTATGGCGCTAATGGCGAAGGAAAGCCTGGTTTTAGTCGGCATTAGTTTCCGACTTTTTCCCGCGGCGGTGTCGTCACCGGGCGGCGGAATTCGCGGAGCGGGTTCCGCTGGAAAAAGAGCGCCGGGTCTCCGTCCCGATCGTAAATTGGTATCTGCAGGCCCGCTGGAAACCGGCGAGGCCGACCTTGGCCTGGCGTACGCTTCGCCGAACGGTATTAACGAGATTTCGGCACGTGCACGCCAACTTCGGCCGAGTCGACCATAGGCGGGCCATGCGCGGCGCGCGCCACTTACGGATGGTAGTCGAAGCTCCTCTACCTCGCGATTTCTGAGGGCCGTAATTCGCCGATTTGCGAGCCGCGGGCCATCGCGATTAGCTCGTTGGCATGGAATACATTGAAGGAACAGGACCTGCACCCCTGCGCGAGGTGTTGCACGTCCGCGACTCCGCAGTGGAGGGGTACCGCCTGGACGCCGCCATGTTTGAAGGTACGTCCCTCACCTCGCGACTTTCGGGATTCGTATCTCAGGAAGTCCTGGTCCTAGAGGGTTCGGGATGGGCGCATTCTTATCAGGACTCGCGAGGGAAGTTTTTCCGTAGGATTTCGAGGTCCCGGGTTGCGGTTCCTCGATCGGGTGCCGTGATGGCGGGTGACCTTCGGCCGGAGGTCACCTCCGGTAACGGGTAATTCATGTCGGAGCCCGGGGTGCTGCGCCGACTTATCAGCGGATCTCTCCTAAGCCTGTGTACACAAAGCGACCGAAAGCAAACCCAGAGGGGAGAGCGAGGCGGAACGCGGAGAACTCGGACCGATAAATAAGATGAAGATAAATAAACGAGATAATTAGATAGATAGTGCCAGAGTCGAGGCCGGCCACGACTCGGATTATTTATGCGGACCTCAGAGGGCGCCGCGGTCGCTCGCGAAAATTCCTTGGTTGACGGAAAAGTACGCGGGGGAAAAAAAAAGAGTGGAGGAGAAAACCGGAGCGACTCGGTCTCTCCCATAAGGTGAACTTATGGAATTACGCTCTCGTTCCTGCGGACCTCTCGTCGCGTGACGAAAGCCTGAAAAGCGAGTCCTTTCGTCCCGACGCCCCTCGTCGCTGAGCGTGACGAACGTTTCGCACAGCTTCTTTCTCTCGCGAACTCATGGTCCTTTGCCTCAAGGCGGATCTTTGTTCGGCCGAACCGCGGGTTTTATCTGCCAAACGTACTTTTCCGCAGCCGAACGCCCGGAGTTGCGTGACTCGGGTCTTCCTTCCCTTGCCTCTCGTTCCCGGTGAAATGCTCCGCCCTCTCTCTCGCACGCCCGCGTGCCCCGCGCGCTCCCTCTCGCTCGCACTCACGGGCGCCCCTCAGTCGACCGCGAGGGACCGGCGAGGGAACCTCGTCAGGTGGCAATATCAGATTCGGACGACAATTTTTCATCCAGCCATGGATCGAGTGTACCGAGAGATGCGTGTCCCTCCGCGAAATTAATGTAAGAAACAGTCGAGATTATTAAAATCACCCCTCCTCGCCATATTCTTTCGCTTTCCCATAATAATTCATGCCGTTTTCTCTCTACAGAAATTTTATTTAACGCGTGAAATTTAACATCACTCAGTAATATATACTTTCTTTCATTATTGACAAATCGAGGAATTGGGGAATCGGGCGGTGAATTAATTTTATTCGACCCCTCGCTTGAGTTAAATGATATGTTAATTTATATTGCGATGTTATTATATAGAATAATCAAAATAATTGCCATATTTCATTTAAAGGGAAATAATACGATTTAAATGGTGTGGGTAGAAATTAAAACGCATGAAACAAAAACGATTGCTTATGGATTGATAAGCCTTTTTAGCTCCCTGATAAGGCGGATCCGTGGTGCGTTAACAGAGTCGCGGGATATGTACGTCCGCAAAAAACCGAAGCGAGACCACATCCGGCTCTGCCTCGGTGATATCATTGTCAGGGGCTTCCTTTTTCATCGCCTCGCCTTTTTCATCCCGGAGGGGAGAGAGAGATCGCGCGAATCGCGGGGACCTTTCTTCTTCTCGCCTCTCTTTTGCGGCCGTACATCTCGCTCGGCGTTCACGGTCGTTCTAAACTTAGCGCATTTCGATCCCACGAGGAAACCGACCGGATAATGTCGCGGCCTAGGCGTGTATGTAAATACATATGTAAATCCCATTCCCGCCTGCGGTCAGCCTTAGAAGCCATGGGTCTAGGAATAAAGGGATGGAGCGTGAAATTAGATTCTGGTCGCGCCGACCGGGGCGACCATCTTGGGTTGCTGCATTGACCTATGCAAGAAAAAAAAAATTTGCATTCATAAATTCCCCAAATCAGCAAATCAATCTGTAGTAACAGCCAAAATACCGCGGTTGTAGTGCAGAATATTACAAACGGAAATATCATTTCTACGGAGGAATTATAGTGATATTAATTCTAGGACCAAATAATTCGATTGGTCCATTTTCAAGCGTCTGCGGAATGAGTTTCTTATTACGGCGGATTAATTATTTTTACGTGGGGTTTCTTGATATTGTAGACCCACTTTAGAAACCTTTTTAGAAAATCTGAGGAGGTAGGGTCGGTGGCGAATTTTATTCGTGCGTCTTCTCCATTATCAATTTTCGCACATCGAGTTCTTCCTTGGCCCAATTGGCCGCTGCTCGTGCAAATAAACCCGGCTCTGTTTGCTCAACGGAACAGGGGATCCTTGTCGCGGGTTTTTTGCTCTTAAAGATCGGCCCGATCGCCGTTCGATTCCTGCGGTCCAAGGTTCGAGGTCCGAGGACTTCGAAAAGTCCTTCGACGTTCTGGCGGCTCATGAAAGGACGGAAAGAGAAGAGACCTGAGTCGAAATTCTTATCCCTAGAACTTCTAATTGTAGACCATAACTATGTTCGCGATAATACAAGAAAGGGTAATTTCTAAATAATTACGGTCGAAATATCATTGCTTACAAATGTCCATTTCTGGTGACAAGCATGAAACAACATTTACTTCGTATGAAACCCATCTTAAAAGGTGAAATAGGATGAAAAGAGGTCTTCCACGGTGGACCGTGCGGAAATAAATCCCAGCCCTGGAAACGCTTCCATTTATTTTTACGGACCTCCGAAACGGGGAGGAAAATCGCTCTCGGATGTACCGCCGCGAATCCGGAGGTGTCTCGCAATAAAGCCGCAATTTTATTCCGCGGCGGGACTCGCCGCGGAATTCGATTTCCTCGACGACTCCTGGTCGTCACTTCTTCGGGAGCCTCTTCGGGCCCTTCTTCGTAGACGTCGATGCGGAGACGATAGATCGTCTCGGTACATAGTTGTCGCAATGTTTGGCTCGGATCCGATAATCCCTTCAATGGCCGACATTAATGTCACCGAGTTTCGCAGCTCCGGGAAGACGACGGAGCACACACCCGATGGTTTGCTCTCGAATAAGGTATCGACTCTTTATCGACTGTTTGCCGAATCCGCGATATTCCCCGATTGCAACTGCGATAACCACGCTCGAGTAAATTCACCGAGAGTCGAATGTGTGCTCGACTCCTCGAATGGAAGCGAAATGAATGAAAATCGACTCGTAGTAAGGTCCACCCTCCCGTACCTGAAAAATCAATCGACCGCCATTTAAATCGATCTGCATGCATCAGCTGGACGCTGGGGGCGGCCAAAGTGCACCTGTCCTTTCCAAATGAAAAGAAAAACCCTTATCAATCCTCCCCTCATTCTAGATAGGCTAAAAATCCCTCCCAAATTGACGAAACAAAATGGAAAAAACCTAATTAACTCTCCCACCACTTTCAGGTATTATTCAGTAGTACGCTTTGAATTAATCATTTTTTTAAAATCAATATTCATTACCTAGCCCAGTCGGCGAGATTCTCTTTGCGTAGTCAAAAATAATCCTCCCCTGTTTTCATGGGTTCATTAATGTTTTTCATACGCATCTTGAACGTCGTTTCTGGGAAACGAGATATGTCGCCCCTTCGTTGGAGATTCGAAGACCTCATTTTTTTATTTTTTTTATGAATCAGTGGCTTTTATGAAGGAATCAGGGGTTTTAACGCGTTTTGTTCATTGTCTCGCGAGAAGGAGATAAGAGTGAGTTTGTTTTTATCGTTCGCGTCGCACATGGCGGAAAAGGGGGCAAACGGGGCAAGGTGGAGGCAGAGAGAAGAGAGACCCGGCTGGTTTATTTTGGCCGAGGATCTGTTCGGCATCTGTTCGTTAGCCACCTGTCGGCAGGTGCAAACCGTACCTTGACTCGGTCCCAACCGGTCCCGGTGGTGCCGGGTATCAATTGGCCCTTTTGTTTTCGTCAGGGCCCTCCACGAGGTCACTTTTGTTTACGATGCGTGCGTACTACGCACGTCACGCGACACCTTGTCACTCGGGTGGAAACCGCACGGCGGGGTCACCGGCGACCTCGATCGCCTCCCTTAATTCGAGGCGACGTTTCCTTCCCTCCCGGGGAATATACGGTTACACGTTGTCTCGGCGATAACGAATTATTTAATCATTCGGCCGTTCCGCGCGAGTGGCGCGCACCTCTTATCACCGGGGGCCGCCATCTTGGATCCAGCCGCGCGGACGCTCTCTTTCGTTACGTTAACCGGGGCCTTCGATCTTGAAACGTATCTTTCCGTGTCCAACTTTTAACACCCTCGGTCCCGCGGACATGCATAGCATGTCCAGCATAAATTACCCCGGCAACTTCTGAGAAACATTGTTCGCCATCACGCAACCCGAGGTGCCCTAAAACGGAGCCCGAGCTTCGCCCTCGAATTACCGCGGAGGAATCTCCGCCGAAGAATTGAGCGTCATCCAGAGATCGATTAAAGGACACTTGACAAAAATTCATTATTTGCGAGATAAGGAAATACCGCGATACGTTTCCCACATCTTGCGGTGAGTGAGAAATGGTGCAGATGGTGATGTCGAATTTTCTTCGTGATTAGGAAATTTCCTATTGTTTCCTTTTATTTTTCTCTTATTTAAGGGTTCTTCTCCCTTCTATTTGCAGGCTGCCATTCTCCAGCAAACGGCGGAATACATCTACCAGTTGGAGCAGGAGAAGACCCAGCTGCTCTCGCAGAACTGCCAGCTGAAGAGATTGGTGAACCAGCACGAGGGCGGCGATGCACCCATCAAAAAGCGCAAGGCGGAGAGCCAAGGTTGGTTGATCACCCAAAACTCAAAAGCATTAAAAAAAAAAGAACCATTACGAATAACCGCCCCTAGGTCCATTTTCCCCATATTCCCGAACGTCTCGAGGAAAACCATCTAATCCAAAGCGTCAACCCACGGCCGGATCCTTTCTCTTTCTCTCCAAATAAATATTCATGGAAACCCGAGACCCGGGGGAACCATTACAACCGGTAATTATTTTCCCTCCGAAATAACTCGAGTCGTTTAAAGCCGGGTAAAAGAATCGAGAAAGCAAGCGATATCCCCGATCGGTGACGACTTAACCGAGGATGCACCTGTTCCTCTAAATGGGACCTCACAAGGTGCAACTGTTCCTCCCTCCCTCCCCCTCGAGCGATCCGCGAGCGTTTCGCTTTTTGAGCCGCGACAACGTTCCGAATTGAAAAACATAAATCTCTTCTCACCCTGAGGGGGAGTTTTTAATAAAATTTTACTACCTCCAGGGTGAAGCGCTGATCAATTTTACCAATAATTCTTGCTTTTTTCGCGTCCCCTTGTTTGGGTTTGATTGACTTTTCCGGGGCTTCCAGGGGTGGTGGTCAGCTTGCCGATGCACGTGAACGAGAGCGGCGACGAGGGCCTGGGTAGCATGTCCCCGGAGCCGCTGTCCGTGATAACGGTGTCAACCGAGGGTCACTCCGTCGTGAACAGCGAGGTGGTGGAGCTGAGGCGACAGCTGGAAAGGGAACGTCACGCGAGGATGCACCTGGAGAAGCAGATGAGAGCGATCCAGACCCAGCTCTATCCCGAGCGGTTCCGAGACAATCAGCTGATAGCGTACCAGCCGCACGAGGTGGGTCTCTAAAAAAAAAAAAAAAATCTTAAGGGGTTACTACCCTAAAAAAACTTGAAATAGGATTTTTTCCTACGAACTTAGAGATTTTTAGATGTACTAATAAAAAAAAATCCAAATTTTTTTTATATATAAATGTGGATATTTTTTATATTACGTTTATACGCGTTTAATCAAGGTTGGGTTAAGTAGATGAGAATTGATAGAATGTATTTTTTATTGAACAGGTGATCGAGCATACGGACAACGTGATGGCGCAGGAGACAGAGGAGGCAGTGGCGGCGCTGCAGGTCGTCTCCGTGGTGTCCCTACCTCCGGTGGGGTCGACCCAGACGGTGGAGACGTCGAGTCCGGACCCCAGTCCACCGATGTCTCCGCAGCCGGCAGATATGGTGCCGGAGGAAGTGAAGGACGAGCGATCGCGTCCAGCGAGTCCGAAGATCGTCGGGTTCGCCCAGAGCAGTCAGGTGTTCCCAGCGATCGACGACCAGGCGACCTCGGACTCGTTCTCGCCGACCTCCAGGGTGGCCTACGCGAGCTCGGCGGCTGACTTCAAGACGACCCAGTTCATAACGGCCAGCCCGAGCAGGCCATTTTCGCCGGACGTGGAGCCTCAGCGACTGCCGAGTGTCCTGGAGGCGGCGATGAAGGCGGAGCCGAAGGTGGAGGTCGAGAGGTACGTATCCCCGGATCCTCGATTCGCGTCCAGGGTGGAGGTGAAGAAATTTAATGTCGACGTTCTCGTAGGTTGCCCTCGCCAGTGACCTCCTTGGACGACGGGACGCCCCAGGCGCGGCTCTACCTGGCGAACACGTCGCGGCAGAACCTGGAGACCATCGTTGAGGCGATACGCCACCTGGAGGGCGACCACCTCTTCAGCGACGAGCCCGCCCAGGACGTGCCCCTAGCGCTGACGAACAAACCCACCGCGGCGCCGGCCTCCTCGACGAAGCAGCGACTCCTGCACGCCGAGGTGAACAACTTCCTCCAGTTCCACTCGCAGCAGCAGACCCAGCAGCGACCCGGAGTCATCGTGGTCAAGCACTCGTGATCCACCGGGTCGCCCTCGAGGAAGCACTGAAGACTCGCGCCGCGACGTCCCGCCCGGAGTCCTTGATCCCGAAGAGCCGAATCTCGGCCTTGACCCAGGTCGAGGGCTGCACCTTGCCGTCGACTTTTACCCAGGTTGGGGCTCGACCTCGAGGGGTCGGCCCCGGGGTGTAGGGCGCCTTCGTCGAGGGACTCTCCTGGATTTAGCGTCGCATCGGTCCCCTCACACCCCCGTGTCGCGTCAAGCTCACCCCGTCCTCCCCGAGGAGTCCTACCCCAACCTCCCCGTCCTGGTCCCCTTGTAAATATTTCCTGGTCCCTCTCTCCGAGGCGAGCACCTTGCTCCAGGTCGAGGCGTTCCGAATCTCGCTCCTCGCCTATGGAGAGGTCCTTATACGATTTTCGTTTTCTCCCTTGTTTTGGGTCTCTCCTTGTCGAGAGTCGAGAGCCGCGGGAGAGAGAGAGAGGGTTAGGCGATAGCGTTAAAGAGCGAGGAGGATAGCGTCTTTTCCACTGTAAGACTTAGGCTTAGGCTTCGAGCGATTACTACCACAATAATATTCCTAGCTATGTAAGGCGTACGCTGTGCATTGTAATATACATATATATATATATACACATTATATATATATATATTTACGTTTCTTTTTTATATTGTTACGGGGAAGTCGACAAATGTAGGCGAACTTGGGGCGAGCCGCGGGGGGAACGGGGTAGGAGCGAGAGAACCGAGACTCCTATATCGCTTGTTGCCCAATGCGTTTATTTTCCGTCTTTGGTCAGACGTCTTTTGCAGGGTTGCTTACGAAAATCGCTTAGTTCTGGACGCGGTGGAATTTCGCACCCTCGCTATCCGAAATCATCCCGAATCTGTGCCAAACGAGGTTTACCATGGACCTCCTCGAGGACCTCGGAGGACGTCGTCGTGGCAGACGCGCCTCCTGGTTTCCGGCGACCAAAGCCCCCCTCTAGTGATTTCGATTAGTTAGACTCGTTAGGAAGAAATTCATACTTTCAATCCCTCATTTAGCGATACCAAATTGTGTTATCTTAATCGATAAGTAGCGAATGGTCCTCGACGAGGATGTCCGGTTCTCTCGCGCGGCCATTTTGCTTTTCCCCTCCCGGCGAGCGACCTTGAAGATTCCTCTCGCGGGGTCACCTCGCGAGGTAGGCTTCAGAATTCGGTTTTCGAATTTTTCTACCGACTGTCCGAGATGTAAATGAGCATTATCGAAGAAAAGGAGGGACAGGCGAGCGGTGAATAATGGTCTTTTTTTTTTTTATACGTTCGTGTTTTCCCCCAAGAAGACACCGCCCTGATTAAGGGCGGCGCGAACCGAGTGTGCTAGTTGTTTCGGAGTATTTCTTAACGACGTCCTGGACGCCCTGGTCCGATAATCGTTGCTCGCGTCCGAGACTACGGTACAATGAGATTTCCTTGTCAGAAGTGCGTTACCGTTGTCGCGTGTGATTTTATAACCGATTTATGCGTCGAGGAGGCGCCGATTTCGCGTGGCGCGAATAATCAGAACGATATTTTGTCAATTTACGAGATTTCTTCTATGGCGTTGGGTATCGGGAGTCGCGGGATTCCTTCTATTCGTAACAAAAGTGATACTAGGGATAAAGATATAAAAAGGAGAAAATTGAAAAAAAAAAGGATATAAGAAATGAAAATGTACGTGAAAGAAGGAAGGAGAAGAGAGATACCAAAGCGGCGCTTAGAAATCCGCGCCTCTCGACCTGTTGCCCCGCGCGTGACAACATGTTCGATCGATCGGAGATCGATGACTATTTTTTTTTCCCCTTCATCGTTAACTCCACATTCATTATCTTCATGTCACCGGCTCATCGAATGGTTCTTTTTTTTTTCCCCCCTAAGAGAAAGGAATGGCGATCGCATCCGTGTAGAGAAAAAGAGGTCGCGGAGCAGGATGATTATAGGTAGACTTAACAAATTGCTGATAAGGCGTGTCGAGGGCAAATCCTTATTGAGATTTAGACGAGAGTGGCTGTGCGGTAATATAACTGGCGAACGGCGACTACGAAATTAAGGATAAGCGTAATTAAGAAATTAAGGTAACACTTCGACTTACGAGGGGCGAGTTGGCCTGGGTCGTTCGTAAGAGTATATCCTAAATCCGAATATCCGCGAAGGCGTCGAAAGCTAACATTTTGTCTGGTCTATGAATTATTTTTCTTATCGATTATACATACATACATATATATATTACTCCCGAGGGAAGAATGATTTTTGAAAGGAGATTTTTTCCCACGTCTCAATCTGCCTTCTGCACGAAGGGGTAGCTTCTTTCGTCTGCTTTGAGGGAATTGACTCGATGATTTCGTATAGAGGACGGGAGAGTGATCTTCGACAGCTGTCATTAGGTGGCGACTTAAAAATCTGTCTAGAGTAGGTACTGGAGATGGTTAACGGAGAGTATGCCAGAGAGCGTGAGTAAAGTGTGGAGAAAAAGGAATCTATATAGATATATGAATATAGATATACAAATTATATATAAATATATGTATATGTACACATTTGAAACATTATGTAGCGCAGCGGGGAGATGTTTGAACTTCTTGAAATACATTTCTTTTTCTCTGCTTACGTTACCGTTGCGATCACTCCGGATAGTTTCCGTACAGCTAATCAACTATAATCGGTGACGAGGGAAACAAGGGGTAGAATAGGAGAATCGAGAGGTAAATGAGAAAAATACTGCAAATGCATACCAACGATGCCACGGTAGATTCGCGAATTTGGACGCCTCGCCGAGATCGGTATCGGACGCGATGACAGCTTCGCTCTGTCCATGAAATTCTGATTTGTATTAATTATTAAGATAATTAACATTCATCTTAATCCACTGGCATCGACTGGATGGCACTAGCCATGCACAGGGACGCAACAAAATTTAGATGTTCATTGGAATGACGCTGGAGATATCCAAAAATGTCCAAGATGCAGAAGAAGCAGTCGTGCATCTTGAATGTCCGATGAACATCCAAATGGATTCCCGTGCTTGGCTCGTGTATCAGACATTTGTCAATGATAATCCGACAGCTTAGCGATGTCAACCTCGATCCCATCTCGGCGTGTCCAAATTGTCAGGATTCGGAGGAGGTTTAAAGGAAGCGGTTTAAGGCATTTCGCACGTTACATCGTCAAGACTTCTCACCTAATTCCCAACTTTTTTACCCATTCATGGCCATGTCATTCTCGATAATAACACATACAGGGCGGACCAATTTTGTTACGCACCCCATGTGTTCCCAGTATATCCCCATAGTGAATAACAAAGAGTAAAGACCAGCTTTTGATACATAATTTTCACGACGACATCCGACATCGCTCCATGACTGCGAGTGAAAAATCACGCCAGTACTTTGGCACTGTCTCCTTAAACAATGTGATCTCAAGCTTCTTCTCGGCCGTGTAACTCGCGAAGCGCTTTTCTCCGAGCTTTGAAATGTAAAGATCCTAATTGATAACAATTTTTTTTATTAAATCGGTGTCAAGTTAAACGCTCTCAGCTAGTTCCTAGGTCTCGGCTCTAACAGCGTGCGAAGCAGACACGAGTCTAAACTGTACCGTTGTCACTGATTTGTCGTTTTAAAGATTCAACTCGAATGCCCTCGGTGCTCTAAGAGGGAACGACTTTGCATTTTCCGTACTCTGCGTCTGCATTTTGATACTTGTTAAAGGAAGATACGCGTACCGAGGGTCTCGTAGGTAGGGGGAAAAAAACACTCTCTTCCGAATCCACGTAAATGAAGAAAACGCAGAAAAAAGGCAAAAAAAAAAAAAACAAATAAGAGAGAGATAAACGATCGCGAGGCGGAGGAACGCGGAAACTGAAATGTAGAGCGGAAGTGTGTGTACGGACCGGCGTTATGATATATGCGGAGCGCATAATTGTAATAATAAAGAAAGATAAAAAAGTTCCTCATTCAAGCTGCGTTTGCCGCGTGCGCCGAGAATCGCGAGGCGCAGGTCGCAAAGTGCTGCCACCACATGAACAGACTGCCGTTGACTTGAAACGTACACGTTTGTAATAAGAAAACTACACTAATATACGAAGAGAGTGAGAGAGAGCGAGTGGGGACCGCGTGAGAGCGAGCGAGAGGGCGGAGAACGGTGCAAGCGGGGGAGCGCGAAAACCTCTTCTCGCCTTGCGCTTAAAAAAGCGGAAAGAGTCGAGAACGAGGGAAGAAGTTCGCACTTCTTCGCCGTGAATGGGGCAAGAGCGAATGTATGCGTGTAAATTGAGAAAGAGAGAGAGAGAAAGCGAGAACGAGCCGTGGAACAAGAGACCGACCGGGCCCCGCACTTTCCGGCGTATCTTGCTAAAGGAGCACCGAAATGCATTTCTTTTCCTTTATGTTTTTCTTCTTAGTTTCTTTCCCGAGTCCCGCCACTCGACTTCGCAGGTGTGTTCGAGATGTGTCCCACCTCTCCGGTAGAAAGAAAGATACGTCGGAAGGTTCATAGGGGGAGGGAAAAAATCGGTGCAAAAATCGAGTCCATTCCTAACGGGGAGCCTGTGTGGAGAACTCTCTTCCGGAGGAGACTCCGTTCTCCTGTATTTTTCTTGGCATTTTCCTTTTCACGGTTCCTTTCTTCCTTTTTCTTTTCTCGTTTCCACTCTGTTCCCGTTGGATACAGATTTTTGCCCCGACGAAAAGCCCCGGTCGCAGCTCGTTTCTTCGCGTCGCTCGTGGCGTAGCACCGGGGTAAAAAGAGACCACCTCGCCCGGGTCCGGCATTTTCGAAAACGCGTCAGCGGGGGTGCTTTTTACCCCGTTCTATACGGCTCGACCGACCCGAACGAGCCCTGACATCTTTTCTTTTTTCTTTTTGATATGTCTTCTTTGTCTAAGAGGGGGCATCCGCATCATTTTTCAAGCCGAGCTAAAGGAAAGGGGGAAAAAGAGTCCCGCGATGCGAGGCTCGTGGGGGGAAAAGGAAGGCGACTAAATTCCTTCCTTTTCTCCCCCACTCGTTGTTTTCACATTTCCGTTGATTTTCCTGTCCATCCTCTCGGAGTGTGTTAAAAAAAAAAAAAGAAGAAAAGCGAGCGAGCGAGTGTCCGAGATCTTCTTTCGAGGTCGTGGTATATAGGAATACGTAGGAAGGGAAAGGAAGAAAAGGAAAAACATAATTCTCTGTGATGTATTTATATAACTTCATTGTACGGATTTAAAAGAACTATCGCTACGATTATTATATTACCACATTATTAATTCACCGACAGACCCATATATATTATATGTATTATTATTACCGATTATCATTACATTACTATTATCATTACGATGATTATTGATTATCTTGCGATTATTATCATTATTCATTATTACCGCCGCCCCTCACCAGATACCATTTAAACGTGCGGCGAATCGAGTAATATAGCTGTCATTATTATATATTACTAAAAGAAGGAATATTGCATACTTACGTATTTAGCGCTATATCGTACACTTCTATCCCACCCCCTGCCCCTCTCCCAAAAACCCCGAGCCCCGAAAAAAAAATTGCGATTAGATATCGACGGGTGAAACGAGGAAACCGGCCGTGATATTTTGCGAGTGCGTGTGCGAGCGATAGACTTCGTGTCTCTCCTTTTAATTTATTAACTTTTAAGCTTCGTTTGTGCGTATGCGGTGCGTCAGGAGGTGCGTATACGAGGGCGGCTTTCTTCGAGTCCTTGGAAGGGAGTGATAAAGAGCGAGTGATAGGAGGCTGATATGGCGCTGAGAAAGAACTAGGATCGCGTCAGAGTTTAATTTCCGACTTTGAGCGACGATTAGGTGAAATTTAAAATGCGGCATTAAACGTTGATCGTTTAATTCCTAGGTAGAAGGCGCTAATGCGACCGCGACACCCGAGCCGCTGATAATCTCTTATCAACCGAGTCGCCATCCAGGAGGGTACTTGAAAAGTCGCTCGAATATTCTATATTTATTTGAAAAAATTAACAAAAACCCCTTTTCAACCTCTCTGTAACGTTAGATGACTTATAAGTCCCGTACCCTTGTACCGATATCTTATGAGTCTCTACCGTGGAATTTGTTTATAAATTATAAATTTACAAACAAATCGCCAATGTCAGGGGGTTAATGTATCTTCTGGCAGTTTTTCGTCGATTAAATGTAATTGACCTTGCAGAGGGTCGAGAGGGTTTAGGTTTAGGATGGAGTTTTTGTGGTCTCGGGTGTCGAGGTTCCGCGCCGAGCAGTTCTCTCCCGATTTCGGGGCGGAAAGGAACGCGAGCGAGTATACGAGAGAAAGTGAGAGAAACGAGTGCGTGTGTGGTGTCCGTTCCGACTAGACGTCGTATTACCGAGTACAGATAAGTATCGCGTATGCGAGAGAGACCACGGAGGCCCCGAGCGAGTGCGACTTTTGTGCCAGACACGCCGGAAGCGGAGTCGCCATTTTGGATAACCGGGGATCTCGTGCGCAACTTCCGGGGAGCCTCGTCACCCCCCCCGCGACACCTTTCGCAAGACACAATCGCATATTCTAGCTTACGTAAAGTGAAAAAGAAATGGTAATTCCTATTTAAAAGCAAATTCGTCGGAGCTCTCGCAGTATTAAATTATATTACACGTTTTGTGTACATACACACATGCATATATATTATACATATATTATATATATAAATATTAACGGGTGACAAGAGCGTTAATCCCCTCCTCCTCCCCCCCCCCACACACACCAGACCGTTATCGCGTATGTAAACACACATGACGGCTATACGTATAACTAGATGTTACACATTTTATATTTTTCTAGTAGAGGGATGAAAAGAGACTCTTAGGTAAACGGAAAAAAAAAAACAAGTAATAATAATGATATGTCGGATATGTAGGATGTAATCTCGGCTTTGTGAAAGGTGTCGCGTGGGGGACGACGGGGGGGCCTGCGGCGATTCCGCCTCCTCTCCTACGTCTAATGCCGCGTGCGGCGCCCCGAGAGGAAACACGCAATCTTCATCTACGTATATCTATATTTAATAACCACGTTTATTGTACGCGGTACGAATTACCATTCACCGCCGTGAGGATGCGTCTTCGCGTTGCATGCCGCTCCATCGCGTATCGAGGCGAAATCGCTCTTCGGGAAAGCGGAAGTCACTCTGTTAGGTCGGTGCGTGATTAATGTTTCGGATGCGGGTTTTTACATGTAATTACTGTCATCGCGAATCATTAATTATGTCCCGGTCTGATACATATACATATATATAAACAGGATGTACGGCGGCAGATTACCGTGTCTTCCAAAACGCGCAAACGCGAGGGCTCGGCACCTCCTCCTTGATTTCGGACGAATTCATGAGATAAAAGTGCGGAAAGGATCGTCGAGATATCTCGTAAGTGCTCTCTCTCGAAGGAAACCAATGCTTCCCACGAATCTCCTCGCGAAAGGCTGCTCGAAATTCCTCCATTCTCTTTCCTTTCTTCTCTCCTACCCATCGACGCGCTCGATAGTGCACCTCGAAACGAGTGTTTGGAAAGCACGGTATCTTAACGCGTAGAATACGCCATAATCTTTACGTAATATACGAAGAAGAGCGCCGAGGCTGATAGGAATTTCGACCGGACCCGTGGAGTACACGGTTTCCTTTTTTTTCCCCCTTTTTTTCCCTACCCTTTCTTCGCCACAAAATGGCGCCCGGTGCGGCTCGGGATTTCCCCCGGCCTCGCGGAAGACAGTTTTTCAACTTTCCTTTTTCTACCGATTTTGTATACTTCCGAAGAGACTTGTCGATTATAGACGTGGTGTGTAATTATATCGGCGACCGATTGTCATTTAACTTACCGGTTGGTCTGCAGTTTCTTTTATTTTTCTTCTACTTTTTTTTTTTCTTACTAGGCGCGATGATAACGATTATTATATTATTGACATAACAATGCAACTTGGTGCGTGGCCTGATATCGCGTTCACCGGCTTAAGGCTCTATATCTATGCATATTTATATACACATATACGCGTGTGCATATTTATACAGCATTCCGCAATTCGTCGGTCCCAAAATAGCCGAAGCTACGCCGCTCTCCCTTTCTTGTAATTACGGATTAATATCCCCGAGTTAAGCTAATTCCGCTTTTCAAATGACAGCCATGCGCTTCTTGTCGGTTTGAAATTCGTTTTCTCGGTTATTTGCGTTGTTTTTATTTTTTTTTTTCCTTGTACGTTTCTTTTCCTTTTCCTTGATCGGGCGCGGTGAGTCTTACTTTCTTCCCCCCCCCCCCTCCGATTCTTCTTTACGGCGAGATAAGGTCGATAGCGACCAAGTGGCAGTGTTATCGATACACCCTTATCGTCGTAACGCTGTATGACATAGTTATGAGACCTCGCAAATCTGTCGGCGTTGGTAAGCAATCGAAACACGATTTCTTAGGAGCTAAGGAGGCAAGTGATTGCGCCAGGAGAAGTACAAATTATTAACAAAAGAAAACGATAACGAAAAAAGAAAAAAAGTGAAAAAAGTTAATGCGAAAAAATCAATCAGTCGAGAGAGCGAGGGAGAGAGAGAAAGAGAGCGAGAGAACGAGAGAGAAAACCTGTGAGACCAATGTGAAAGAGGTGTAATGTCTGGTTTAAGTTTCGTCGCCTTTTTATTTCTTATCTTTATTATCGCTTGTAGCATTGATTCGAAATACCTTGAAATACAAAAATTAATAAAGAATGTTATTTGTCGTTAAATTCATTTCTCACGCCTGCTCCTTCGGTATCTTAATATACTTCGGTGAAAGAGATACGAAGGCAGTTTGCATTACGATTTGCTCCACTTAATGTAAAACGTGGTAATGTGCATTTCAATAAAAACCAAAGAACTTCAACTCTTTACAAGATCACGAGTCTGTGACAAATGTTTAAATTATCGGAGCGGGCTGAAAACGCTCAGCTTCGTCGTAGCTCCATGTAATAAATCTTGATTATAGTTTCCCGTGTAAATATATATGTATAAAAAAAATTACATCGACAGTACGTTTCCGCAGGCACTTCCGAGTTTTTTTTTAAAGCTTTACCGAAATCAGACTCAACGAGTGGGCTATCTTTTTGATGACCCGTGCAACAATCGGTGCAACAAAATAGTGATACGTTATTCGATGACACTAATTAAAAGACTATTCTTAAATATTTACGTAAGTAGAATTCATGGTGCTTTTCGACTCGATTCGAATATATGTAAATTAAATATGAAATTGGGGTAAAACTGTTCATGATCCACAGGATAGACAATCCGGATTGTCTCTCGTGCAAACAAAGGAAGGTTCCAGCTTGTCTTCATCCAACTTCCGTTTTCGATTTTGGTCCCACTTTTGCTGTTCCGAAAAGGAATCATTCAGGCTGATGTTGGCAGCACTCGAATTTGGAGAGTGGCCGTTAACCGTGTTGGCACTTCTCAGCTTTGATTTATCCACTGTGAATTGCAGAGCATTCGCAGCTGGCTTTGTTCGCAGGTAGTACATGCCAGTCTTGAGGCCCTGGGTATAAATAAAAAAATTATTATAATTAGAAAGAACACTTTCACTTGAACACTTTTACTGGTGTAGGTGACCGGTACCTGTTTCCAGCCATAGAAGTGCATCGATGTGAGCTTCTCCACCGTAGGCGTAGCCATATGGATGTTCAATGATTGGGACTGATCGATGAAAGCTCCTCTGTCCACTGCCATTTGTAGAATGACTTTTTGTGATATCTCCCAAACTGTTTTGTACAGTGCTTTAAGGTCATCTGGTATACCTTCGATGTTCTAGAAGATTCAAAATAATTATTATATATTATAAATTGTCTTCTGCGATTTTATCTTTATGTAATTCTCGTTCATACTTGTATAGAGCCGTTACTCGCGATTATTTCATTTTTCATGTCTTCGTTCCACATATTCTGTTCCGTAAGGTCTTTCAACAGATGAGGGTTTACGATCTGAAACTCTCCGGAGAGGACTCGTCGGGTATAGATGTTACTGGTGTACGGTTCAATGGATTCGTTGTTTCCCAAAATCTGTGCTGTAGATGCCGTAGGCATTGGGGCGATAAGCAAAGAATTGCGAACACCGTGTTTTGCTATTTTTTCTTTCAGAGCTGCCCAGTTCCAAAGATTAGTCGGCGTTACGCCCCACATATCGTACTGCAAAATCTGTAAGCAAAGAATATATCAATTAAGGAATTTCCTTCAATATTGTTTTACAAGAATTTTAAATTTGTGATATATACTGACCCCTTTACTAACAGGACAGCCTTCGTAGGACTGATAAGGACCATCCTTTTCCGCAAGTTCACAACTCATTTCAAGAGCTCCGTAATAAAGGGTCTCAAAGATTTGAATATTAAGTTTTTGTGCATTTTCACTTTCAAATGGGTATCGCATGAGGAGAAAAGCATCAGCCAGTCCTTGTATGCCAATACCTGATGCACAGTTAAGATATTTACCATGAAACTTTATTAATATTTTGAATATTGTTTTACTCAATTTAGACACTGTTTCTTACCTATTGGTCTGTGCTTTTTATTCGATCTTTCAGCTTCCGGAATGGGATAATAATTAATATCTATGACCTTGTTTAGATTGCGTGTAACAACCTTTGCGACTTCTTTCAGTTTAACAAAGTCAAATTTCTTGGTGGAAGGATTAACAAACATGTTCACAGCTATGGAAGCTAAATTGCATACGGCTACTTCATCAGGACTGGAATACTCAACGATTTCTGTACAGAGATTGCTGCTTTTAATTGTGCCTAGATTTTGTTGATTCGATTTACGATTGCAGTGATCTTTATACAGCATGTACGGAGTTCCAGTTTCAACTTGGGCCATTAGAATGGCAGACCACAGGTCTCGAGCTTCCACTTGACGCTTATGACGACCTTCTTTCTCATACCTTTAATATACAATGCCGTTACATAAGGTAATAATATCCTAATACGAAGTTAGAGGTAGTACTTACTGTGTGTACAGTTCTTCAAATTTTTTGCCCCAAACATCATCTAATCCAGGACACTCGTGAGGACACATTAAAGACCATTTGCCATCGTCAAAGACTCGTTTCATAAACAGATCAGGAATCCACAAGGCATAAAACAATTCTCTTGCACGATGCTCCTCTTTGCCTGTAGTTTGGATTAGTTTAAATCTAACTGAATTGGTTTCTTAAAGAATACCACTATTTCATTATGAAGGAACAATTGTTACCTGTATTTTTTTTGAGTTCTAGAAATTCAAAGATATCGGCATGCCATGGTTCCAAATACATTGCAAAAGCACCTGGTCTTTTATTACCACCTTGATCGACATAACGAGCAGTATTATTATATACACGAATCATGGGTACCAAACCATTAGATTCTCCATTAGTGCCTGATATTCTAGTTCCTTTCGCTCTAATACAATTAATACTTAGTCCGATTCCTCCGGCTGATTTACTGATAAGAGCACATCTTTTCAATGTATCATAAATGCCCTCGATGCTATCTTCGCTCATTGTCAGCAGGAAACAGCTGAATACAAATAAATTACAATTAGCCAATATATTTAGTGAGTCAGTTAAAGAACATCAGACTATATAAATTCTGATTGTACCTGGACATTTGTTGCCTAGGTGTGCAGGCAAAAAATAGTGTAGGTGAAGCATGAGTAAAGTAGCGCTCCGATAAGAAATTGTATGTTTCTATAACCTTTTCAATATCCTCTTCATGAATTGCCACAGCTACACGCATTAGCATATGCTGTGGTCTTTCAACGACTTTGCGATTAATCTTTAGTAGGTAACTTCTCTCAAGGGTTTTAAAACCAAAGTAATTATAACTAAAATCTCTATCATAAATAATTGCAGAATTGAATACATCGGCATGATTCTGAATAATATTGTGATGTCTTTCACTGATCATTGGTGTATGTTCATTCGTAAATGTATTCTTCACGTTATACAGATCTGACATTACATCTAAAAATGTCATAGTAAAGGACTGATTAAGTAATTAGGCATTAATAAAATTGACAGTGAAAAATAAAGAATACTACGATTACCGCTGAAACTTTTCTTAGTTTCTTTATGCAAATTCGAAACAGCAATTCGGGCTGCTAGTATTGCATAGTCTGCGTGTTTTGTCGTCATAGTCGCAGCAGTTTCAGCTGCTAGATTATCAAGTTCTACCGTTGTTACTCCAGAATAAAGGCCACTGATGACACGTACTGTAATCGCTGGCTGCAATCACATGTTAGATAAATTATTATATCATTGCAGTTACTTTCAATTTTCATTATGTTATTAAAATACAGTGTCAATATCCAATAAGAATAAAAAGTATACTTACAGGATCGACATAATCCATGTCCAACCCATAACATAGCTTTTGTATGCGTGATGTGATTTTGTCAAAATGTACTTCTTCCTTACGCCCGGCTGTTGTAGAACGTCAAGAAATTAATATAAAAATTTAAATCTTAGACCTCTCTCCTACGGCGCACTAACATTAAGCGATTAATTAAAAGTAAAAATATACATGCTCTGATAGTCACCAACTTACATCGCTTCACCACGTACATCTTCCC
Organism: Orussus abietinus; assembly: GCF_000612105.2. Lineage (NCBI taxonomy): Eukaryota > Metazoa > Arthropoda > Insecta > Hymenoptera > Orussidae > Orussus > Orussus abietinus. The sequence continues at coordinate 2,409,502 of NW_019396012.1, forward strand.
TTTGCGAATCATCTTTCCAAACGAATAACTAAAATAAATTAATTAAAATAAAATCTCTTAAAATCGAGCCTAAGCCTTGCAATGCGGAAGCCTGAGCTCTACTACATTTTAGCGCCAAACGGAAACGACGACGTTTGTTATCCGGTCACGTGTTCCCCTCAGTAACCAAACATTCTGATTGGAGTATGAAACTAGTGGAACAGAAACAACTTTTGATTGGTGGAATCGATTGTTAAAGAAATTATTTCTAACTTATAAGGTCGGAGTCACATAGAGCACGTGGAGCGTCACATAGAACGCAATGTGTCAACGTAGAGCGTTTTCGAGCGTATTCGTTGCGCCGCCCTTGGGGGCAAAAAACGGTGAAAGCTAACCTACGAAACCAGAGGGCAGCACAGGATGCGATCGCACGATCCTGCCCGTGAGCAATCTCCCAACTCATCGCTGTGGCGGACTTCTTGAACTATTTCTGGGTAAACGTGCGCCGTACTATTTACGCTATTGATCTATGGCGTAGATATTCGCGCAACGCAGCCGTGCGCGAGCACGGGGGAGGGTGAGTGACGAAAAATGGCGATGACCTGTGTACGGGACGTCCGACACAGTGACGATTGGCGACGGAGAAAAGTGTGACAATTGTCGCGCGACACGTCGGATCGCTGCTGCTAAAAATGTCCCTGCACGTGCAGCCCGTAGTCAGCGTTTTCTCCTGAACCCTGCGACTCTTCATGGAAGTGTGCGGCTGAGTGGATCTGCGAGAGAGAAAAAAAAAGATCAAGATCAGTGGTTGCGAAACGTCACAGCAGGACGACCCACATCCAGGCAAGGCGCGACTTCGAACTTAACTTGGGATATTTTCCCTTCCACCTGTGGTTCGATATCCGCGATGACCCTCCGAATACGAGAATCATCGCCGTGGAGAAAATATTCGTCCTTGCGGTTGGCTGAGCGCCCTTCTCTCGCTTTTATAGAAAGTGTTGGATGTAAGGTTAGGCGTTTGACACTTGGTCCGCTCTCAGACGGTTTTCGAAACAGTTACTCACACTTGCGCGCTTCGGTGATTCTCGCGTGTTAAATACGGGGGCTGAATCACTTTCTTTGAAGATTGATCCACCGAGTGTCTACAAATGGATGGAAATAGTCGTCTGTTCCTTTGTGTAAAAGACCCTACTCATTGAATGTAAATTATTTGAGTAGCGTGGAAAGATTACCGTCGCAGTGATTAAGAGCGTAAATAGGAAGGGTAATGACTGTTCGCATGTGTTGGAGTACATTTGTCATATTTGGCAAGGTGCCCATGTAACTGAGAAATCATATGTCGGCTTGTAGACAAAGCGAGCAAGTGGTATTGTTATTGGTTGTCTCGATTAATCAGCAGTTCTGGGAGAGTTGGTCGGTGGTTATTTAGCGACTCTTGTTTTAGGTTTGGTAAAAATAGAGGGAAGCATGGATTTAAAAATGGAGCAGGAAACGGTGTATGGCACCCACGAGGACTGCCATGTCGTCATGTCGGAAAAGGTGCAATCGTTGGCAGGGAGTATATACCAGGAGTTTGAAAGGATGATCGCAAGATACGACGAGGATGTTGTCAAAGAACTGATGCCTTTGCTAGTCAATGTTTTGGAGTGTTTGGATATCGCGTACACGGAAAATCAGGAACACGAGGTTGAGTTAGAGTTGTTGCGGGAAGATAACGAACAGCTCGTTACGCAATACGAAAGGGAGAAGCAACTCAGGAAAACATCGGATCAGGTAGATGGGAAATCTCTTAAATATAACTTTCTAACACCATGAAAGTTCTGATCTTGACGTTTAATGCACGCATACAGAAACTGTTGGAATTGGAAGATGTTGCCGAAGACGAAAGAAAGGAATTGTTGTCAAAGATCGATAGCTTGGAATCTGTCCTGCGGATGCTGGAGCTCAAGACGAAGAATTCCCATGACCACGGTACAATAGCCAAAGCCAACTCCAGTTCACCTTCCCACAGTAGAGTAGAATCTTTTCTTTTTTTTTCTTCCATGCATTGGTTTTGTTTCAAGCACGTCCTGGGATATGTGGGTAGTCGGAACAATATTGCATGCTTTGGCTTTAACCGTTATCTTTTATTTCATTAACTTTTGTTTCTTCTACATTTTCTATTTTTTTTTTACAAAGGTGTTACAAATTATTGACTTGTTACTTCAATTTTTGATTCTCGTCAATGTACTTGTGCACATGTGTTTGTTGTTAGAAAATACACCTAGGCAACGTATAAATATATTCTTCTGATGATATTTGCAGTGGTTCGGTTGGAAGAAAAAGAATCTGAATTGAAACGCGAGTACTCTCGGTTACATGATCGATATACAGAATTATTTAAGACTCATGTAGATTATATGGAGCGAACCAAAATGTTGGTCGGTAGCACGGAGAGACTGGAAAACACGACTGCCGGTCGTGGTCCATCCCGATTGCCATCTCTCGGTATGGCCCACATGTCTCGAAGTTCAGGGCCACTTAGTTACGGGTTCCAAAGTTTAGAGGCCAGTATAAACGCGGAGGATAGTCAAGAAGAATCTGTACCAAATGCTGCTAGCTTAAGGACTGAAATGTTGGACAGTAGCAGCGAGGCTGCCATCGAAACATCGGATAAGAGTCAGTTAACCGATCAACCAGCGCAAGAAAATAAAACGACTGCCATCTCTAGACGTAAGTCGACCCCCCGAATAAACTTTCCAAATGTCATTTGAGCTCTTAAAGATTAAAGGCTAATAAAAATTTATATATTTTTCATAATATTTATCTGATATCGATACAAATAACGATCATTTATGTGTAGATGAAAGTCCAGAAACGGAAATGCCACCACCAGTAATAACACCAACCTCTCCTTGCGTGGAGAAGGTAGCTACCACCCCGAGTGGTCGAAGTAGAACCGAAAGAGAACAACGTAGTGGTAACACCCTCTACCAGGAGCTTAGTTTTCAGGACGCGGATGCTTTAGGAGAAATGGACGAAGGAGCTGACATAACTGGTACATTGTTAATTTCAAATTACCGAGCCATTTTATTCTTACGTAACAATTTTAGTTATGATCTCAGACTAACTTGGAACCTTCATTAATCTTTCAGGCAGTTGGGTTCATCCGGGAGAATATGCATCATCGGGTACGATTACTTGGATATCCCTTATCCACCGTAACTTCAATCATGGAGTTTATTCGATTGATCCCGTTACTTTTTCTGCCACACAAGAAATGCTTCTTACCTCTCGGCTTCTGAAAATTAATTTTATTTATATATTATTTATATGTAACTCGCTGATTACAAGTATTCTCACAGTACATATTCAAAACTGCGTTAACACGTCTTACTAATGGTGAACATTTTACTAACTTATTGTCCGTCTGTTGTGTCGTTTGATTCCTTGCCGTTCGCCTGTTTGCGCCGAACCCACCAAACGATGCATGCGACGAATAACTTGCCTCTGCAGTCAATGACAACTTTTTCGGTAAGAATCGCCAAGGTATCCACTTCTTCCGCTTTGAGTGCATTTCTCGAATCGCTATTTATTCTATCATCGGGATTACATATTTAATGGGTCTTACGGTAATGGAAAAAAAAAAATTCTATATCTGCTTTCTCTGAAAATATTATAAATGGATGCGAAGTCTAAGACTTTTTTGCTTTTAACAGGCATGGGCAAAGAAGTCGAGAATCTGATCATGGAGAATAACGAACTTCTAGCAACAAAGTGAGTTCTACCGTTGTTGCTTATTCGTGCTACGTTGACAGTGGCAAAACGAAATATCTTTATTTCAGGAACGCGTTGAATATAGTCAAGGATGATCTTATCGTGAAGGTGGACGAGCTGACAAGGTGAGGATCTATTCTCCGTGGTTCTATGTCGAGTTGAGCCTGGGTAAAGACTAAAACAATGTACTCAGCGAACAAGAGATACTGCGGGAAGAGATACGGACTCTGCAACAGGCGAGGGAACGTCTTAGGCAGAAAGTGGCGGCCCTGGAGGAGGAGCTGAAGAAGGTGAAGGAAGAGGCCGAGGCTGCCGCCAAGGCGACGAAGAGCGACGACGAAGAGGACGTACCACTGGCCCAGAGGAAGAGGTTCACCAGGGTCGAGATGGCGAGGGTGCTAATGGAGAGGAATCAGTACAAAGAGAGGTTCATGGAGCTCCAGGAGGCCGTTCGATGGACGGAAATGATCAGGGCCTCGAAAACCGACCCGTCCACTATATCGGGTGGGAAACTCTCGCTCTGGAAAATGTAAGTCCTCTCGATGATGCACACCTCCCTGCAACTTGGAAAAAATCGTACTAAGGAGACGATTTAATCCGCGGTTGAAATTGTCAGCGTTGCACCGACGACGGGGAGACGCTTCTCGATAGTTTCTAGAATAGCGTATTCTAATATCGTAGCACCTTGAAGTTTTAGCAACCTCTTCACGGGCTCGACGGACCGAGGAGGATTAGTACGAGGGCCGCATTCTTCACCTCACATCCGATATAGTGCACCGACGAATCAGGTCGTCCCGGCACCCGTTATGGACAGCATGCGTAGACGTACGTTGAAAAGTCGCCACGACTTTCTCGACCAGGGAGACACCATGTGAGAATCCAATCACCTTATACACCTGTACAGTAATGTTCGGATTTAGGCTCTCAACCGGCAGGAGCTTGCTCGAGTATGACTTACGTAGATACGCCATTATTAATGTTGATTTACTCACCTCGCTTCGTACCTTTCGATCCATAGATGTGCTCTATGCTCACACATGCAACTCCTGTACGAAGTCTCGACAAAGCTGCGAAACGAGTCATAACGCCGACCGGTTCACCGACCACTTGACTGACATTTCGACACGAAATTACGTTTGCAAAACGATTTTCATTTATCGCCAGATAAATCGCACTCTCGGGCTGGGTTCCAGGGTGCTAATTCGGAATCCGGAGTTATATTCGTTTCCGGAGATTCTATTTAAATTTATAGATATCTATGCTTTACGCCACTCGACGTAAGCCAAGCGAAGGTCTCTAGGACCTAGGCGTTACGAAAACTCCTAACGACCAATCGTTACCAAGACTCGTTTCACTCGGGGTAGTCGAATCAACTTTTGCTCAGTGTGATCTCCTTTGTTAGTAGCACCCGGTGAAATTTGTACAATAATCTGGTCCTTCACCTTGGGTACCAGTCGGACTTTTAACGTTTTCCGGGGAGCGGTAGTTTACTTTTAGACGTCTGTATCTAGAGGAAGAGAGTGAACGTTACTTCATCTTTTAGAATCGGGTCATGACCGGACATGAATTCATGCGATTATGTCGACTTGTCATGCAGACAGGGAAGATTTGTCTTGTAAATACGAATTTGTACATTTTCAAATCGATCTTATAACATGACATACCGTCGAGAGGAAATAAACGGATTTATTGTTACGTTACGTTTGGCTTTTATTTCACGATCGTTGGTCACGTCGCTGTCGGTATCTTTAGTCTGGGTCTCCTCACCTGTTCTCCCATGCAGTTTCGAAGGAACGCCCGGGCTTCCCGTGACTTGCCATGCTTTTGGTGGTTGGTGGGAAACCGTAAGGTAAACCGATGTTCTGCAGACTTTTCTTTCCGCCACCCGCGCCCCTGAAATTACTATCAGCACCGTTAGTACAGCTAGCCAACTTCTAACACCCTTCGTAGAAACTTCATCTAAGTACGTCTGTGCAAATCTACCGGCAAGTTCCATAAAAAAGAACTGACCTTGAAATGTTAACCATGGAACCAGCACTGCACACCTCTAGCTGCCCGTTCCTGCATTCAGAGATCATGTCAGAGTACAGAAGACGAATCGAAATGTACTTGTAGGTCCTCGGAGAAGCTCGTAGCTAGAAGAGCGACCGAACGAAGGGAGCAGTACAGACAAGTAAGGGCACACGTCAGGAAGGAGGATGGACGTCTTCAAGCTTACGGGTGGAGTTTGCCAGGAAAACCCAGTGCCCCTGCTAGACAGCCTGTTCCAGTTCCGGTGTACTGTCGTCCCCTCCAGGAAACGGAAGCAGGGATGAAGGTATTCCCTGTAACATTTGATAGGCTATTAATTTGAAAATTATTATGGAAAAGCGTAATCAGTGGGATCTTAACTCGTAGATATGGTGCGGCGCCGGGGTGAACATGAGCGGAGGGAAAACCAGAGATGGAGGGTGCATGGTCGGTGGCAGCGTCTTTTATGCAGCCGAGGCACGAGAATGCACCGCCTCGAAGACGGAAGCGGAGGATGCCGTCGAGCACCTTGACAAAGAGCTCCACGAGAACGAGCAACATCGTCTAGAGGCCGAGCGACTGGACCAGCAGCTCAGTTCCCTGGTTTGGATATGCACGTCCACGCAGAAGATGTCCAAGGTCACCGTGATAGACGCCAACAATCCTGCGGATGTCCTCGAGGTCTTCAACGTCTGCCAGAGCCACCTGCTCTGCATCGCAAGCGTCCCTGGAGCCAAGGAGAGCGATTACATTCAGAATTCACACGACGAGGTGGTCGGCATTTCGGCCAATGGCAACGGCAAGGAGAACAGCGTTGTCCAGGACGAAGAGTCGACTTCGACGAATCTTGTAGCTGGCGATGCCTCTGAAAACTGCCAGGTAGTACATAAACTGAGATGCCTCGTTAAGAGCGTCCAACGTCTGAATATACGTTTATTAGAGCCGTTGGATATATTTCCGGGGTTTGGTAGAACCCTAATAATCGGATGACTGTACCTTAGGATGACAAATCCAAGTCCGAGGACAAGAACGAGAACTCCTTTGCCGAAGACCGGACGAACGAGACCTCCGAGAGGGCCACTGACACCGATCCGAACTCCAACACCGAGCCTCAGAGTCTGGAGAGTGTCGACAGCGAGACTGCGAATCTGGGGAAGGTGCAATTCGTCAAGTCCATTCCGGAATCGCTGTCAGTCAGGGCGAACGGTACCGAGCTCGAGGTCGAGGGCAGCGACGTCGAGGAGGAGACTCCCATCGAGAAGATGTCTTCGATTCAGCCGACCATGTGGCTGGGTGCACAAAACGGTGCGGTGTTCGTCCATTCCGCCGTGGCAAAGTGGTCCGTTTGTCTTCATACCGTCAGACTGAGAGATGCTGCTCTAGCGATCGTGTGAGTACAGATCGGAATGCGTTTCGATGTAGAAGATGGAACCTACCGGTGGGATCTCGTCTCTGAACTCCAGTTGTTCCGATAATTTTAGTCACGTGCAAGGCCGGGTCTTCGTGGCCCTCGCAGACGGCACCGTCGCGATATTCAGGAGAGGCTCCGATGGCCAGTGGGACCTTTCCCAGCATCACATCGTCATCCTGGGAAGTCCTCAGCATTCCATTAGGTATGCATATCCACCGAACGATTCCATGTCCATTGATTTTTCTCTTCTACTTCTTTTTACTCCGTTTTTCTCTTTCACTAGATGTATGGCGTCGGTGTCTGGGAAGACGGTGTGGTGCGGCTATAGGAATAAGATTCACGTCATAGACCCACTTACAATGACGTTGGAGGTGAGCTACCTTCTGTATGTAGAGAATGCGTTTGGATGGAACGTGGACCATTAATTGACAATTGGCATTGATTTGTTATGCAGTGCACGGTCGATGCACATCCTCGCCGCGAGTCCCAAGTGCGGCAGCTCGCCTGGCTAGGAGAAGGCGTCTGGGTCAGCATCAGGTTAGACTCTACCCTGAGGCTCTACCATGCTCACACCTACCAACATCTTCAGGACGTCGACATCGAACCCTACGTCAGCAAGATGCTGGGCACTGGGAAGCTTGGATTCTCGTTTGTCCGCATCACCGCTCTGCTGATATCCTCGAATAGGCTGTGGATCGGCACGGGAAACGGCGTGATCATCTCGGTGCCATTGTCTGAAAGTAAATAAACGTCAATAGACATTACGTGGCACCGTGATTCAGACGTAAAATTAGAATAACGTTGCCCTGTACTTCGGTTTAGGCGCCGGTGGGTCCATGGCCGTGTCCAGAGTGCAAGTTGGAGGTCCTAAGGGAGATGCACCAGGCATCGGAGTTAGGGTCTTCGGCACCGACAGAGGTGTCACCCCGGGTAGCTTCGTTCCTTACTGCAGCATGGCACATGCCCAGCTGAGCTTTCACGGACACAGGGATGCCGTGAAGATGTTCGTCGCCGTGCCAGGTACAATCGTAGTCTCGTTTCGCACGGCTCGTCTCTTAATTCCCACGAAATTAACATTCTTTCAGCGGCCTAGCGGACATCCTGCGCCTCGATAAACATGAAACGATTGCATAGTCAATGCCGAGGAATATATTTACGGGAAATTATAATCTGGAATGCAAACGAACGTCGTGCCACCCGCGTAAAAATAGAGCGCTTATTGACGCCGTTCACTTTATTATTCTTCACTTGACGTCGTGTTTCTTTTTCTCCGATTAGACAAGCGTTAACCGGGGTGTCGAATGTTCTCCAACGTTCTGGGGTATGTCTTTTGTCATGTTTCTTTAAATTTTCCTTCAGGTCATGGTGGTCAGAGCGCAGCTTCGGACGGGTCACAGCCCGCCATGCTCGTCTTATCGGGCGGCGAAGGCTACATCGATTTCAGAATCGGTAAGCGAGTGTCCGGGAGTTTTGCATTGCAATTTCGCTAGCAGCGGGGTCAAGCAGTATCGCGATGTCCGTTTAGTAAAGGGAAACGCCGGCTTAAGCGGGCTAGAATTTATTTTCTCCCTCGTGAACACGAGGTGAGAACCCTTCGCGGTGCCTTCGCGCCCTCGATCCTCATCCCCTCTTGAGACGGAAGTTAACGCAGATCGGTTCGAACGATTGATCCGAAGTCTCGCCTCTCTCTCTCTCTCCAAGAATTTACATTGTCAACGACCCTTGATAATTTCAGTGGAGGACGCGGAGGACGAGAGCGATGAGGCGACCCATCTGATTGTCTGGCAGCTGGTAAGGTACGCGAAGGACTACGGAGATCGTCCTCGAAATCTTGCTCTTGGTTCTGTGTTAATGGACGTAATATAACCGATTAATAGACATCATTCCTTCGTTGGGCACGTGGTTACCTCCTTGATAACGGGAGATCGGGTCGGAACATTTAATAGGACCGGGAGAACCTCGAGTTCCGCATTTGCCACTTCCTGTCCCTGCCTCATCCTTCGTCGATACACCTTGAAGAGGACGTTACGTCGACACGGCTCCTGTCGCCTCACTGCTTAACTTCGATGCTACCGATAAGTGCAAAAGTAGTCTTGATAAAATGAGATTATCACCTTTTCTTTTTTTTTTTCCTTTATCGTGAAATCTTGCCAACGGAGTTTCTTCAGGCAACTATTAAAGGGTTCATCCGATTCTCTCTCGCTCTCTTCCACTTCTCTTTCTCTCTCTCTCTCTCTCTAACAGTCGTCACTAACGATCGTCCACGTCGTCCGAGTGTCTTAATCAGCCCTCGATGTCGTTATCCGGGATATCGCTCGAGGAGCTCGTCCATTCGATGCATCTGCACGAACTAACATGGCTATTTGGATAGGGTCTAACAGACATGTCTTTTCGTCGTGTCTGGACGGATTCTCGATGACTGGGAAGTCGGGAATCGTGTATATATGTACCGCACGATGTGCTCTTGAACATGAAAATATGAAACGCGTCGAGGTCCTTTCGCATCGAGAGTCCTCCGAGTTTCGGCTCGGTTGTCCAGAAAGAAATGGAGAAACGAGACGTAAGACTCTCTTCTCATTTCCGAGGCGACTCTCGATCGCTCCGGTTCCTTTGTCCCTCTTGACTCTTTTCTCTCTACTCTTTGGAGCCGGGTAGGCAGGGGAAGCACTGCCGGTTGTATGAACCTCGTACTCATGCTCGCCATCAGGGTCGGGGCAGGTATCCCATTGGACGAGGAGATCGCCTTAAATCACTCCAGGAAGTAGAGACCGCGAATACCTGGAATACCTCGCGTGCAAGTACACGGCTTCCGGTCCGCTTCCGGAGGTGGGACAAAGGTACCTCTCGAAACGGCACCCAGCACTCTGTCCTTGATCTCTGCACCTCACTTCCGCTGATTCACGACACCTCGTCGGCGTCCAGCCTCGTCTGGTACACCTGCAAGGTGCATCCACGGGAATTAAACCGGGAAAAGTATTCATTACCTCTCGACTTGTCCTCAGGTGACGGAGACGACACGGAGGAGGGCATGGAGCGGTCCGCCGTGGCACCTGGAGGACCCAGCATCGAGGAACAGGGCGAACAGAGTCACCTGATAGTCTGGCAGGTCCAATGTCCGTTTCCTGCACCCTCGACTACCTAACTCCTGGTCGGGACTGGGCTGAGCTTTCCTGGGTACACGGCCTACCTCGGCGAGGCCGCAGGTCGCCGTCCGGGTCTTCCCCCTGGGCCAGGTGGTCGACAGCCAGGTGGAGATGAGCCGGCGGGTCGTCATTAGCGTGCTACCTAGATAAAACAGATCACTTAGAACGTACTATTGTCACGCGGAGGTGAGTTATCCGCTTACAGGGTCGGCTAATCGACGACCGACTAACGCACCAGCTCCTCGGACGCGCCGAGAGCGAGGAGAGGGCATTTTTACCGCGCCGAGGAAATAATTTGCTGACGCTACATGGAGGCAGCAATTGGCAGAGGCGATTGCGAAGCTTGATACTGGAATCGCGATTTTTAACTAGAGAAATAACTCCCGAATCGTGCTTCGAGAACGCCATTTTTCGAGGGAATCGTTGTCTCAACCCGCGTTATGAAAACGATTCCCTGGAGAAGGTGGCGTAGGGTGCTTCTCGAAGGTCCTTCCTGACACTGTGACTCGGTTCTTTTCTTATGTGCGAACGGCAGAACCGTAGAAATGATTTTCGACTACGTGGCTGGCTTGACGAATTTTTCTAAATCTCACGAACATATATATATACATATGCATAGACGTACAAGGTTTTTATCGGTTTCGCGATTTATCCTGGGTCGAGGTAGGTACTCGGTAATGAAATCGGCACTCGAACTCCTCTGTACCGAGAACGGTAGGGAAAGGCTGTACCGGTACGATTGACTCTACGTATGGAGGATTTCTTCTTCTTTTTTCCTCTCCACCTCCGTGAAATCAGGACTCCGGCTAACTCTCGCTTGTCTCGTCCCCGCGTTATACCTGAGCTATCGTAGACGTTAAGCGGTAACCTTGTCTGAATGATACATATAAATTATATATAAATTATATAAATATATAAATATATATAGAAGTATATATATGAACTTAATTTATATCGCGTCGCGACCGGCGAAGGAGTCGAGAGGCGTTAAAACGTCCTCGGCAAAGACCCTGAAGAGATCCGCGACTTCGAGTCGAGGACCTATCTACGCCGACGCTAATTCCAGCTCGATTTTTGCTTTTCAACTGGAAGACGGGGAAAAAGAAATCTCTAGGTCGTTTGCGAACACGTCGAGCTCTTCTCGCCGGGTCGCGTTTTATTTATCAGGGATATTCCACTATCTGGCAGTTAGGGATAACTCGATTCATGGTACCTTCGGGATTAACGAGGCACTTATGGTTTCGGACTTATCGGGTCGATTTTAAAAGCAATTAGCCGGCTAATTTCCAGATAGTGGAAAATCCCTCTTGGGCGTGCCGTGGAAATCCAAGGGAGAACCGAGGAGGCTCTCTTATCGGGAACGATGTACGTATCGCGGAAGGTGGAGGTCCTGATTTATTGACATTTAATGACCGCCAATACCAGGGTCTTGATAGATGTTAATTAATGTTAACCGTCGCTTCCATGGCACGCCTAGATTTTATTCCGTTTAACCGGAGAGCACGTCGATCGATTCGGTGCTTGCCAAAACGCCAAGACTACTTCATCTCGACTCCGAGATTGAAGTAATTAAGTAACCGAGCACAAAGAACGTAGATCTTAATGTAACAATGTCCACGGCACCCGTGCACACGAGGTGCGATAATGTGTAAATAATAATTGCGTAGCGGCTCGATCGATCCTCGACGACGACGCAGAAGCGCGAGCATCGTCGAGGGGTTTCCTACTTAGCTTCTCTCGTTTTTCATTTCTCCCTCGATCATCTCCTACCAAAGATAAGGATCGATTGCATTGTTTGTATTACTTGTAACGAGGATATACGGCTAGCCTGCGAATAAGGGCCGACACCTCGATGGGTGCGCCCAAGTGTCGAGCGGTGGTCTCTGGCTCGGGGGAAATAGCTGAAGAATTAACAGGCAGCATTAATAAAAGCAGTTGCGAAGGAAATCTCTCTCGATTTCTTGTGTTTACCCGTGTACATACTCGAGTCCGAAGAAAAATGCCCGGGAAGTGACGCACCCGCTGTTTAACGTCCACCCGGCGTTAAGTGCGTTTTAAGGTACAGGAATCCCGAGTGAACGTAATGACACGTGAAATCCCGTTATAAATTAAAAATCGCCTATCGAAAACACGAGTCATTGATAAGAATCTCCGATGCAATCAGGACATATCGTTGCCGAGATACATCGATCGCTACGAGAAGGCTCGGTCTATTTTAGCATACTTTTTTTTTTTTAACTCGCCAACGTATCGATCGCGGAAGCCTGGATGCGATAACGTTTACTGTCCACCACTGTTAGCAGGTCTGCGATGAAGAAGACCCATTCGCGGGTTCCTCAGCAGCCTGAAGGTGATTAATGGAGTCGAATCGCTCTTCTACGCCGCATAAAAGTGGACAGTCTACCGCGGGCTTCTTTCTAGCTTTGTCACGTTGGCGCAATTCGCATGATTAACATAATTCTTAATACGAAACGCGCGAGTCTATTAGCCTAAGTCGTAGCTTAAGTCCTGATCGCAATCATCGACTGAAAACGTAATCAGCTGATTGGGATGTCAGCTGATCGAGGCTGCCTTCGCCAGGTTATGGACGCGTCGTTAATGGACTAGCCAGGCTATTATTAAGGTATTCGGAAGGCGATTCGACGGCAGCCTTCCCGGAGGATGCTGGGCAACCTTGCGGTGCGTCTTCTGCGGCCGTCCTGGTGCACCGTCGCGGGCTCGGGGGCGGCGTCGCGACGCTCTCTTCGGGGCTCGACAGCGCCTCACTCCCACCAGAGCCTGGTGGACGCGGCCGATAAAAGGCAGCGGCCGTGCCGGGAAATGAGTTATTCGAACCGCTCGCCTCGAGGCGCACCGGACGTCCAGAGACTCTCGTCGAATCGAGCCAAGTCGAGTATTTTGCAAGGTCGTCCCCCGGATTCGGGTTGCGCCCCCGACATGGCCAGGGACCCGGCTTCCGAACAGCTCATCGACTACCGGAAGAACATGAAGGTACGACCGTCGTTCGCCTTCCTTTCTACTCTTGGCCCTTCCTTTTGACACTCTGGCGGTTATCGATGGCCTCCTTGCGGACATGGTATCACCTGAGCGTCACATAGCATGGTGAGAAGCTATGGAAAGGCATTCGCGTCCCATAGGGTACCTTTCATGGTGTACCTTTCATGGTGTACCTTCAGGCGTATGTGCTCTTCAGGCCTTGCACACGTAGAACCACAAGAACATGCCTCTTCGACCGGTTCGACTGGTCGGTGCAGCGTACGGCTAACACCGTGGTCGCCTTCTGGAAACCAGAAAGCCTAATCAGACACCGAAGACTTTCGGTGCCGGCTGAATTAGGTTATGGGATACCTCGCGCTCGGGATTCCTCGGCGTCGACGCGGTTGATTTAACTGATGATTTAACGCTCGGACCTTGTGAAGCATGGAAAACCGGTCGTTCCTTCGACTTCGGCCTGGCCATGGAAAAGGAGGAAATCTCCATCTGGAAAATGCATTTTCAGTCAGACATGCAGTGCGAGGATGCCCTGATAAAATTACGCGCTGCGCAATAAATTGTAATTTGCTCGGTACGTCGGGGGAATGTTCGTGCGTAGATAAATGGCGGTATTGTCGGTCATTTTGGCCATTTTTTTTGTTTCATTTTTGTCTTACGAGGTTTTTTTTTTTAGTGGGCTCCGTTCAGGCGGAAACTTGATTTACGTCCGTTCTTGCGTGTCCGTGAATTGCGATTTAGTTCCGTACTTGAGCCTCGATTTCAATGTTAAAATCAGCCTCTTATCTGTTTTCTGTGAATGGCTGAAAGACGTCTTTTATCCGTACTCTTTGGACGGAAAAGTGTACTGCAAGTATGAGCTTCGATGTTCTTAGCTCCCGAAATGCCGACCGATAAACACTCGAATCATCACATGCTTCTAGATAAATGCGGTAACGGGGACGTAATCAACGTCAACAAAGTGACATCAGCGTTATCGCAAATCGCACCGATGTTGCAGGTTCAAGATTGTTTGTACAATGAACAAGCCGCAGAGCCGAAGACGTGATCTTTGAGCCTTGAAGAGGCGCGATTAGATTGATAGTTGGTACGAGCTAGGTGATATTGCTATCGTTATCCGTGAACAGCTATTCCTGATCCTTGGCAAATCGAGTGTCGAGCAGTATGCTCGGCTCGGTGAGAGTTCCTCGTTGCAGGCTTGTTTACGTCGCCTCCCTCTTCGCTTGCAAAGCAGGCTGGACTCGAATTAACGAGCCAATCGAATGGCCGTTTCCTCTGGAACTTTCTGACCCCTTTCCAGAGCCTGGGATATTTACATAAATGTTTAGCATTTACCTTTAACGAGCAAAACGTACTACCTGTTTTTTTGGATCAATTGCGGTGAGGTCGGTTAGGAACGACCGTGCCGCGGAAGGACGCCATAACTGAAACAGACCGTTTGATTGATGTGCTTTTCTTATTTACCCTGAAAGTAACTGCCCAAGGCTCGTTACATGTACCGACGTGTACTAAATGTGCTAATAATCGTTTCGAGCTGCGTTTTGAACGAATCTTTTCGACTCACCGGCGAATCCTGGAATCCCGCCAAAGATAAGCGACGCGCGCGCCGCCATCTTGCGGCGTCTCCGTTTCGCGCCACTCGTTTAAACGCGCCGACCGTTAAATCCATCTAACGGACGCGAGACGTTAAATAATTATTCGATCCGCGCTCGCGTGACCGCAAACGCGGCAATTTATCGCAAAAAGGTCTAAAAGGAATCCACGATCGCGCTAGAGCATCGAGGCCAGCGCCGTTGCACAATTGCCTTCTCAATTATCAATGGCATTAAAGTCGCGGTTATGACGACCGCAGGATGCGGCGGCGATGCAAACGCGAAAATTGACCGATAGGGACTACGATAAGTCCCGGGTTCCCACAATTAGGTCGGCTGATTTCCAGTCGATTTTCATATGGATATATTCACTTTGGAAGTACTCGGCGATTAACGTAAACATAGAAACGCGGAAAAAAGTGATTGCGGAATTACGCCGGCGAATGTGACGACCGGGAGCGAAAAAAAAAAATTGCTAAATATTGGAAAATTACCGGTTACATAACGACGCATCGAGGCGCAATTTTACCCGCAATTACCGATAGGATTAAGGACGACATAACTTCTGCGGAACGAGGTGGCGATTTGAAAACAATGAGGCTTGACCAATATGCGAGAAAATAGTATAAGTCTTGAGTTCTCACGCGGTGTCGGCGAGTCGTCACATTTGCATTACGCATAAAGGCCTCTGCGGTTGCGGAAAGTGCGGCAAAACGTTGCGCTTTCGACAGCCCGGCTTGCATGCGAACTCTCGGCCGAGTGATAATTCTTAATGTTAACTAGGTCTAATTTATCCTTATTGGCAACTATCGCATGTGGGTCACGCCTCGGAGGCGATTTTAAGTGCACTCACAATGCACTCTTTATGAATTTCGAGTCGGTGAAAGTCTCGCTATGAAAACCGATCGAAGGTCCAGCGATTATGTATGGAGAGAAACATGCGGTTTCAAGAATTACAAAGCGAAAAGAGGTCAAAGTTACTCTTGGCTGTGGTGCCTAGTGTACTCGACGCGAAACACTGAAAATGCCTCGATGATTACAATTAGAATTATTCCCGCCGTGAGACAATTAAAGTACCTCTTAATGACAATGTATTGGTTCTATCGGTAATTTTCAGGGCGATCCTCCGGTATTGTTGACGGGAAATGGCAATCCGATCGCGAACAAGAAGGCCTCCATCACGGTGGGGCCGAGAGGCCCGGTGCTTCTTCAGGACTTCGTCTACCTGGACGAGATGTCACACTTCAACAGGGAAAGGATCCCAGAACGCGTGGTCCATGCGAAAGGAGCAGGTAAATCCATCTGGATAAACCTGGCCTCTTTCTTTGATCTCTTGATTTATTAATTCCTTAATTCCTTAATTCCCTGATTTCTTCATTTCCGCCCCGGAGAGATGAAAACGTGTCCCAGGAAGGAAACGGCCACATCGTCGGAGTGAATCGATCCGGCCTGGGCCATTATTATAAAATTCCTCTCTCTTGCGGACATAATAATTTTTCCTACTTCGAATGTTCCTTCAGGCGAGAGTACCTTGAAAGAAATTCTAGGTTTTACGCCGGGTGCTTTTTTTGCCTCTTTCCTTCCTCGCCTCCCTGTTCGCCTCTCTGCTAATTAATCGACACCTTTTGCAGGTGCATTCGGGTACTTTGAAGTGACCCACGACATCTCCAAGTACTGCAAGGCTAAGGTCTTCGCTGGAATCGGGAAGAAGACGCCGATCGCCATCAGGTGCTCCACAGTGGGTGGTGAGAGCGGATCTGCGGACACGGTCAGGTAAAACCCCTGATTTTCAAAATCCAGTCCAGGAAGTCGGCCGTCAACCTGCAACGCAGTCTTTACATTACCAAGAGGTCCAAATCGGAAGAGAACACGCGGAAGCTGCGAAACGCGAAATCGTTGTCGATTTCGCGGTCGCACTTCCTCGCGCATTTATGCGACTGAGCATGACTTTCGTTTTGGTCGGATTGAGCGAAACGTGATCTCATCACTCGAGAAACCGAGTCACTTCCCGCGGATGCGATTGCTCCTGGCCTTCGATGGACCCAGAAAAAAACGAGATGATTTCTTGACTCTCTTTACTATTTAAATAATTAATACCAATTACCCATTTCCAGGGACCCCCGCGGCTTCGCCGTGAAGTTTTACACCGAGGATGGGATCTGGGACCTGGTCGGGAACAACACTCCCATTTTCTTCATCAAGGACCCTCTCTTCTTCCCGAGTTTCATTCACACCCAGAAGAGAAATCCAGCGACTCACTTGAAGGTCTGATTACTTCCTTTCTAGAGAAACGGACAAGTTATGGTTAGTATGATGTATTGTTTATCAATTTATATATTCCAGGACGCCGATATGTTCTGGGACTTCATATCTCTGCGCCCGGAGACGACGCACCAGGTCATGATTCTGTTTTCTGATCGAGGTATTCCTGACGGATATCGTCACATGAACGGATATGGTTCGCACACCTTTAAGCTCATTAACAACCGTGATGAGATGGTCTATTGTAAATTCCATTACAAGGTAAGCGACGTAGTTATCAGTTCGTTTACTGGTTCCCTGGGAGCAGGGAGTCTTTTATAAGGATGGGATTTTCCGTCGTTGCAGACCGACCAGGGTATACAAAATATCCCAACGGATCGAGCAGCCCAATTGAGTGCCTCGGATCCAGATTACAGCATCCGAGACCTGTACAATGCCATCGCAGTCGGGAAATGCCCGTCGTGGAGTTTCTACATACAAGTAATGACCCCGAAACAAGCAGAGACTTTCAGGTGGAATCCGTTCGACCTTACCAAGGTGGGTTAAATCCTGCAGGTAAAGCGCACATCGTCTCCAGAGAAGGACATTTTCACTTCTTGCAGATCTGGCCACACAAAGAGTTCCCGTTGATCCCAGTCGGGAAGATGGTGCTGGACAGGAACCCCGAGAACTACTTCACCGACGTCGAGCAACTGGCCTTTGATCCGGCACATATGCCGCCAGGAATCGAGCCAAGTCCTGATAAGATGCTGCAAGGACGACTTTTCGCCTATGGAGACACTCATCGACATCGATTGGGACCCAATCACCTCCAATTACCAGTCAATTGTCCTTACAAGGTATTTCTTCAGCTGGATTAAAACGACTGCTAATAAACAATTATCTCTAATATCAATTACCTGGACTTTCAGATGATCTCCACGATGAATTACCAGCGAGATGGCTTCATGGCGATACACAACCAAGGTGGTGCTCCGAATTACTTCCCCAACAGCTTCAGCGGCCCCTTGGAGTGTCCAGCTGTAAGATCACCCAGCTTCCACCTGGACGGAGACGTCAACAGATTCGACCCTGTCAACGAAGACGACTTCGGTCAGTCCACCACCTTCTGGAGAGAAGTCCTCGACGCGGATGCCAAGACCAGGTTCGTCGACAACGTCGTGGGCAGCCTGAAGAACGCCGCCACCTTCATCGCCGAGAGAGCCGTCAGGAACTTCACGAAGGTGGACTCGGATCTTGGCAGAAGGTTGACAGAGGGTCTACGTAAGGCCGGCAAACCTATTGGCACCACAAAATCTGCCAACCTTTGAGGAGCCCCCACGAAGATCCGCTCTTCGAGGCCGCACAGTCTCATCTGATCGTTTTTGTTACGCTTCGAGTTTTACTTTCACAGCTCTAAGATATTATATATATTTTTTTTTTTAATTTTATGCAGGTCCCACGTGCCTTCTTTGATCTTAGGTTTGACATTTCCACGCGACATTTATGTTAGACAAATATATACGTTTTTGCAAATTGTCTTCTTCACTTGTGATGCGTTCAACAACTGAAGGCACGTTTTGATAGCGCCGTCGTTTCTGCCAGCTGAGACATCTGTCTTTTTAGCCAATTGTGTAACCGCATATAATGGAAATGACGCACAGCTCTGAGTTCAAAGTAAACGGAGATGTTCGATCTGGTTTGCGAAACAGTCTCCTCTTATCGTGTACCAGGAAAGTCGAGGTTTCCGTTGCGGGCTGAGTAGAGCTGAACTCCCGGGGAACCACCGTTTCCTTAAGTGACCGGGAAAAAGGGAATCCCCCGAGTTCGCTGTTTCACCAAGCGATTCGCATATAAGAGATCGCACGAGGGTCGAAAAGCCAGTTCTGCTTTGAGCTTTGCACCGAAGAAGCCCTCGAGACCTCTCGCGAATCCTGAAGAAGATGACGAAGATGACGAAGCTGTGTCTGTTCGCCGTTTTGCTGGCCGTAGCGATCGTCTCGGTGCACTCGGCACCTGCTGAAGGTAAATTCTCAATACATATCACATATGTATTTACAAATATTCTCAACATATTTACACTGTATATAATATTCTCATATGTCGTATATTGATAAATATAGGTGAAACCTAAGGACCCGCTGAGTATAAATTTTCTTTGCAAAATTCCTCACCATCCTCGGTTGTAACATTTATTTCCATCCCCGAAGCACTCGAAGAGGGCCTTCTACCGGGAGACAAGGAGTTCGAAGACCTGGAAATGGTCCAGGAAGAGGACAGAGCGGACCGACATCGCAGAGTGACCTGTGACCTGCTCTCTTTCGGAGGTAAGGTCGGGCACTCCGCTTGCGCTGCCAATTGCCTCAGTTTGGGGAAAGCTGGGGGAAGGTGCAACGACGGGGTGTGCCAGTGTCGCAAGTGAGTCCCAACAAAAATTTATATTCTAAAGAAATGACGCTCAATGTGAGTAAAAATGCTCACCTGACGCCATGGGTGTCGATCCCCAGGACCACCTTCGGGGACCTCTGGAACAAGCGATTCGGCTGATCCGTCCCCTGCCTCCTGGAAGTCCTCCAGTTCTATCCTGGCGTACCCAGCATCACCAAAGTCTGTACTTCGGCTGTGTCCATATCTATGCATCGTTTCTATACAATAAACACTTAACATTAGCATGCAAACTTGCTTTTAGCCCAGAAGGACCCATCATCACCAAAGTGTCCTTTGGCCGTGTCCACCTCTCAACATTGTTCCTATACAATAAACTCTTAACATCAGGACGGAAAAGTGGTATTCGGTACAAGGGCAATTTTTTGAAGCAGTTCCTAGGAGGATAAGAGCCTTCTCATTAAATCCACCCTGGCGACTTCGTCGAGGCGAACAGTAGTGTAGCATCCCTATGGAGTACCAAAATCTCGTCCGGACGAGTAGCCTTTGACGAGCCAATATCCCGGCCCCCTCCAGCTCTAATTATAAACTTCATGTGGCTTTGATAGGCGGCTCTCGATGGATATCGATATATCATTACGGCACGCGCTCCTATATGCGAACGGATACGTAGAACAGGGCTCTAGAATACCGACGCGGCCGAGACTGTATGCGCGCTCCGCCGGCGGAAAACCAATATGCTTTGTGCTTGGCGCGCGATTAAAAGGTCGAGAGAGTTTGCCATCGATATTTTCGACTGGTAATTATTGGAATCTTCCTTCGGCCGTGGGCGCCGATCGCTTCGAGCCGTGCGATTAAAGCCTGTTCCCCGTGCCCGCTCGTAGAGGGCCCTCGAGGAGCGCCATTTGCAAAACTATTTCAATTCCGCCTCTCGCCGTCGGGGTTCCCCTTTTTCCGACCCCCGGACATTTCGGGGCACATCCTCTCGGATCCACCCCGCAGGAAACGAGATCTCGCTTTTCGGCCCTTCCGACGCGTCGCTCCGGCCAAATTCGAAGGAAATTCCCCCGACGCGACGATTCGCGCGAGAGGGGCGCCACTTTTTGCGACGCGTCTTCCCCGGGGCGCGTGTTGCCAGGATTTGCATTTTTGGGCTCGCTCGAGCGAAAGGGGCCGCCGGGCGAAAGCTATCCATCAAAATATCCCACGCTTCGACGGCTGGGACGTTTTGCGAGACGAGCGATCGACTCGAGGGCGCCGACCGGTCCGCTGCGGATTCAAAGGGTGCGTCCATCCCAGGAGACTACCTTGCCGACATTGTCGGGAGGGCCGAATTTTTAACACAGGCAGAACGTTATAATAAAAAACCCTTTAACTGCGAGGAAAAAATTCTGAAGAATTCATTGGGCTATTGGCACGTTTTAATTTCTGGGCGCTACGCCGTCGAGAGGTAAAAGAAGCGGTACCAAATAAGAATACACGCCGGAAATGGATGTTTTCAGGGTGGACCTGAATTTACTATTCTTTCGAATTTTTCAGAATTTTGGATACGCAGGTTTGGGGGTTTGGTAGTCCGAGGTTTCTCAGTGGTTTCCACGGCAACTCGTTAGTACTGCCAGTTAGGGGAAAATGGTGTAGAAAATAGGAACATACCGAAAGTGTATGTTACACGCGAAGTCGGGCTGGACCTGGAATTTTTTCGAATTTTTGGAAACGCGGATGCAGGTGTGGTAGTCCGAAGTTTCTCGGTGGTTCCCAGAGTGACTCGTTAGCTCTGCCGGGTAGGGAGAAAAGCGGTATAAAATTGGAGCTTACCAAAATCGGATGTTGCACGGGAAGTTGGGCTGGATCTGGAATTATTCTGAGTCTTTTTTTTTTCTCTCTGGAATTTTTGCGAATATCTGGAAACGTAGGTGTGGTAGTCCGAGGTTTCTCAGTGGTTTCCAGGGCGGCTCGTTAGCACTGCCGGTTAGGGGATCGAATTCGAGGCGAGCAAAGGGAGCGCCCGGGCGGGACTGCATTATCGAGCGGGATGATTAGCACGTTCGAGGGACCGCTGGAAGCACTTCCGCTTCTCCTAGGATTTCAATGCCGCTCGTTAGTGCCGCCGCGAGTCTCGGTTCGCGTTTTGCGCCGTCCTCGAGGAGAGAGATCGATATCGGCGCCCGCCCGTCCCGAGCGGGAAAGCGCGGAGACGTTCGCTCCTCGAGAGTCCTCGCGGAGGGAAACCGCTCCTCGGAGCCGGCACCCCGGGATACGTGGGTGCTAATTATCGCCACCTCGAGACTCCCGATCCGCCGGGAAAATTACCGGGGAATATTAATAGCTGCGATTGGATCGATGATTGCCGGTGCCCGTCACTCTCGCTTTCGCCATTGTTGATACGTCCCCAGGTTCTCGCATACGTATCAGCGAGAAGACGATAACCCTTTACTAACGAGCCGCCACTGCGGTGCTTATCACCTAAACATTTTTTTTCCTACAGTAACAAACAAATATTTATGAGTTCTTACATAATATTCCCACTCCGCGGTTGACTGGTCCATAAAGTCGGTTCAATTCCTTCCTAAAAGTGCAGGGGTGTTGATCCTCGAGAAATCGTTGCTACTTGTAAGTTCCTGCGACATAACTCGATCTAATTATCCATCGATCAATTCGTAGATGTAAATATATAATATACATAAGTGGATCTCCAATTAACGAACCATCATCTCGATATATACATACGCGCTTTCATCCACCTCCATCCGGCGATCAACGGGGGGCGACCAATTACGGACACTCCGCGTCTTAATTAATCCTCGACCGGGAAGCGAGTCACGAAGTGGAGCTGAAACGAAAAAGAGTAAAGTAAGATCTGGCCTCGGAGCGTCGCGCTATTCTCCCGGAGAAAGGGACAGTGACGGCCGGCGAGCGAAGGAGTCGTTGATCCCACGCCGTTAGGTTAGCCCGCCCTCCGCGAGATGTCGCCGCGCGTAGTCGAGCTCGCAGGTGCAGCCTCCTAAGAGAGGTCTCTCTCTCTCGACGAAGGCGGAGCGACTCGATCGATGCGCCTCCGATCTCGTACGAGCTCTTCCGAGTGCACGCAGACAAGTCCGAAGGCGCATCCTCGCCAGGCGCGTCCGTGAACGTAGCCACGGACGAGCAGGTGTGGTCGCAGTCGCCGTTCGCTTTCCCTCTCTCTCTTTTCTCGTACACACGTAACCTCTCACCTCTCAGACAGAGAGCGGTAGAGAGAACCAGGGGAGGAGAGAGAGAGAGAGAAAGAAAGGAGGGAGAGTGCTCGCCCTCTTTTTCTCCGGGTGCTCGGATTAAATTTCCTCGTAAATTACATTTGCGCGTCGCTCCGGCAAATTAGATTTATGTCCGCGCGGCGCTGCGCGCGCCGGATAGCGCGAACCTGTCCAGTGACGTCATTGGCTGCGTCGGCTGGGGCGCCAGCCAATCAGGAGCGAGCGTTCGGACCGGCACGTTTCCGCGACCGTTGAGAGGCCAGATTTCGAGGTTATCCTGGTTCCCCATATAATCCTGAGGCACAATCAATATTTACCAGTAAGATTTAAATTATAACCGGTTTATAATTAGTCCATATTTGTTCTATATATTCCCACACGTTATCACCCGGGTTATTTTTGAATTGCGTTTGACCGTTGGATTCCCAATAATCAACACCCGTGTATCGCTTGACTCTCTTGTAACCTCACTCTTGGTTCGATAAAAGTTCCCTCTACCACTCCACTTTGAGTTATTTGAAGTAGAGTGGAGGATTAGAGGTTAGAGATCACAGGCTTATCGATAATACCAAGAGCGCGGTTTCGTATGGGGAAGATGGGAAAGGTAGATACAAATAGGATTGGCGGCGACTCAACTGGATAAAGTAAGATGGCGGGGGATGAAAAATCGGTGGGAAATCCAGCCGAATTTTCCAATCCTCTTTTCTCGTCCACGACCCTCGGCCGAGGGGATGGGGCGCGGTGAAAAAGAAGGAGGGACCCGGCGTCGAAATAAAACGGTAACGAGAGAGGCCGCGCGCGCACCCTGGAAACCGTCTGCTTATTACGTCACGTTGTACGCAGTTACTAATTAGTTACATTGAAAGCCGCCGCGCGGCGCGACGCGGCCGGGGTGGCTGGGGATGGTTGGTGCACCCGTGGAGAACTAAAATTTGTTTTCCTGCCACAGAGAGCCGCGGAGGGAGAGAGGGAGAGCGAGGCGGAGGGCAAGAGGAGCGACGGAGACGGATACTTATGGGCGAAGAGTGAGAAAGAGAGAGAAACGAAAAAGCAGCGACATTGCCGCTCGCAGGTGGGTCGCTCTCGGTAGGTCGGGGGCGCCGAGCTCGCGGGGGAGAGAGAGGGCGCGATGCGCCGCGCGGGTGAGGGAGAGAGAACGCGAAACACCGCGCCAAGCGAGGAACCGGCGACCCTGCGTGGCGCGCCACAGGCCAGAGAGAGAAGCAGCGATGCGCCGCGCGTTGGCTGGAGAGAGAGGGCGACAGCCTCGCCAGTTTTCCGCGCCCTTGTCATCTTTCTCGCCCGAGTCGCGATCGCGAGTACTCGAGGGGTGGATTTAACGGGATTACTCGACCGTAGGTGTTCCCGGGAGACGACTCGCCGGGTCGCGGATCCCTCCTCGCCCTTGGGAGCTAAAACCGCGCGGGGGAAACGCAACGACGAGTCGGCTAATCGGAGGGCACTCCACGTGTTCGAGAGCCTTCACGCAGGGAGCCCTTCATTTCCTCCATTTCTTTCGCTTTTCTCGTCTCTTCGATCCCACCTTGAAGAAGGCCATTTTTAATTCTAACCTGTCGCTCTGTTTTCAATTGTAGTAGCTAATTCGATTTCTTTTTCAGGTTCTGATTGGATGGTTTCTCCAGGTACGTCCTCATTCGACCGGTTTACTCGATTCCTGGGGTTCCGGGGTTCCCAGTATTGGGAGGGCCGTAATTGGGGTAGTGGCCACTCGATTCCTGGAAAGAAGCGCTGAAGATCGCTACGTGGTACGTCGATGCTTGGAAAAAAAGAGAATCGGCGCGATAGGGAAGGGTTCCACAGTTGACCGGGTCGCCGAGGAGGCTCCTCCGCTTCCGGGCCGCCCACCACCCGCTCGCTGACCGCCCGGGCGAGGGGAGGAAGGTCGGCCCAGCGGACGATGAAATCGCGAGCCGCTAATTAAAATCCACCCCGATCCGCTTAACGCCGCCCGCGGCTCGCTCGCCCGTGGGTAACTACCCGGTCGACCTGGCGACGACTCCGAAGAGGACTCCACGGCGACCCGGAAGTGGAGGGCCCCTCTCTTCTCTCGCTTCCGGTGCATCCGAGCCCCGGATCGATCGTACTGCATCATTTCCCATGGTGGCCATAAGGAAGGTCACGACACATATGAAATTTCATGTTTTAGGAAAAACTTGTAAAGTGTCCGTAAACAAATGTTAAAAGAATCGATATTTCATGGGTGTCCGGACCTTCCTTATAGCTTCCATATTCACGTGGTAAAGTTTGAAACGATTCGGTTCACTCAGTTTGAAGAAAAGTTTCATGTAGGAATCCTCTTTGGTGCCATTTTCTTATCACCTTAAGCGCAGTTCTGATTGGTATTTCATTTCGATGCGTTTGTGCGCCGCGGACGGTGAGACAGCTCCATAGTGTCTGGACGCTCATCTCGCGACCCCTTTCGATGATGGATTTTGTAACTTCTTTTGCGTTTTCCGCCGGCCACGCATGGCGAAACGCTCATCCGAAAGGTCTCGTCGTTCCCTTCACCCAAATCTCATATCTGCGCCTCGAGATGCCTCGCGTAACGCCGTGGGAACGGTGCAGGTGTGCCAACCGGTCCCAGAGGAAGTGACTCGGGTTTTCGGGGCCTTGGACCTCCCACCTGGAGGCATCGTCTGGCATCGGTTGGCACGAGCTCCTCGTTCGTAATCTCTCCTCGAGAAAATCCAATTGGGATCAAGGAAAGTCCCTCGGCGCACTCGGTGCACCTTTCCCGACGCGGCGTCGGAGAGTCCGTGGATTAAGCGATCTCGTAATCGGGTGAAAGAATTCTCGCCAGGAGGCTGTCGCCCCGCAGGAGGTGCAATTCCATACGCGACGACGCAATCAACCTGCAGCGGCTAGACCGAGTTATGGAGTCCCCTGCAACAGGTCGTCATCGACCTCTTCTTCGCCCTCCTCGATGTGAAATTCGGCTCCAAGAATTACACCTAGCAATCTTCATAGGAACCGTTTCCGGGAATTTTGCTGCACGTTAAATACGAATTAAGAGGAGGAAACGCTCACCGAGGGCGATGGAAAACTAGCGAAATAAGGAGTGCCTTATCGAGTCCCATGATCCGGGATCGGAAGTCGGGCTCTCCCACAGGAGGGTTTCAGCCCCGGGTGGGTTTCGCCATTCGCCGGGGCTCCTCGCGATCTGGAAATCGAACCGAAGCTACTCTGGCCCGGCCCCTAAGAGCGGAAAGAACGCGCGGTATTAGCTCGAGGGCGTCGCGCTAATTAAAGCGGCAGAATTATAGGTTAGCGCTCGACTTGCCGCTCGCGAAAGTTCACCGGGCTGCAGCCACGCCGGCGTGCGTATAGTCGCGTACACATCTCCGCGGTCCGCCCGGTTATATATCCCGTACATAGCCTCCCACAGTCGCACATAAACCCGGGTGGATATAGATATAGGTACATACGCAAGCCCGATCGAAAATTGTAGCGCAACTACCGTAACTTTCCAGATTGTAATTGGTTTAGCCGTAGTAGGCGTGCCGTCGAACGCGCGCCCTGCCACTCGATGAGGTGAGGCTAGGCGTTGCCGGATAATGGGGTGGTGACGGGGTAGTAATGGCGTGGGACGGTGGGGGAGCCACCTGCGTTAGTAGTTTTTAACCCGGCAGGGTCGACGGGGGGTGATAGCTGCACTTAGACAATTATACGCGCGGAGGTGGCGCTCGAGTGCACCGAAGACGGTGCCCCGGTGGGAAACGTGACTCCGAGGTGGGGTGGAACCCTCCAACGTCGGTGGAGCTGCTGTTTTTGAAGAATTCCTCCTGCCTAGTAGTATACCGACGCGTTCGCCCTCGTTCGCCCCCTCCTTTCACCCTCTACTACGAGGGAGATGGAGCTATTTCGGATTGCACGTTAGTCTAGTCGAATATTTCTATACTACGTATATATACATATATATCTATACATATCCATGCACCTCCACGAGACCGCCGTCTCCACCCAAATAGAAAGTAAACCCTGCGGAATCCATCCCGCCGAAAAGTCCGTCCCGGTGCTCCGAGACAATGGCCGAGGTGGATGGAGGAGATCCTCCTGGCGGGTCCAGGATGTCTCGGGGAGAGGCGAAGGGCCGCCCGGTTTCCCATTAGGGGGCGAAAGAGAGATAGTAACGCGTCCCTCTATATGCGTTAACGAGACTCCTGGCTCGGCGCCGATGGCGCGGCGGGCGGCGCGGCGGCGAACCTGCCGGGATGCGGGGGAAGGAGCGCGAGAAGAACCGCGAGTCTCCGACCACCCGCCGGTGCACGTGCACCCGCGCGTTCACGTGCACGCGCGCGCAGTCTCGCACACGCCCTCGCGCGAGGAGGAGGCTCCTTTGTGTTCCCGGCCACGTTTGCGCTCGCGCACGCGCGCCCGCGGAGAGACATTGTCGGGCGTCGAACAATGTCTCCCTGATTAGGGGAGTCGTCTCGACGCTCGACGCCGCGAGTTTGCCGCCGGTGCGAGTCCTTTCTCTTAACCGCGGCCGCCTTAATACCGTAGCGTTCACGCGCCCCGCGTGCGCCCGGGGGAAACGCGGCGTCGACGCGTCGCGCGTCACACGTTGCGCCCCGTGAGGTGGTCACGTGACGCGCGGCGAGCGCCGCCATTGGCCGAGGCGATCCACCGCGCTGCAGTGCGCGGCAGTACGCGCCAGGCAGCGGTCGTTACCAGGGGATGCCGCCACGCACGTTTTCTCTTCGCCTCGCATACATGTATTATACCCTGCGAAATGTTATACCGCTTAAATAAAGCTCCTACGTTTGGTAGTTGTTATTTCCCCGATAACCCTTTCGCGCTTTTCATGCAACGGTGCGAAACTTCGTCTTAGAGATCGGGCAGTGAGATGGAAGAACGAAGATAAAAAACATGGCGCATCTGTGGAGAGGGTAAGAATATTCGATTTGGCATCGCAAATCTCCGTTTTTAAGTCGGAACGGGGTGCGGAGTGGTGATATGACTAGGTTAAGGAGAGGGTCGATAGAGGGAAGAGGGAATTAAAGTTAAGTACCCGATGTAACGCGGAACGCCGTGTTTCTTTAAGAGGTGCAACTCGAGCGGAAAGTGTCGGGGGTGGAAGGTAAACGCTTTTGCCGAGCTGCGTGACCGAGCTCGCTAATACTCGATGTATGTAACTTGCGATCTCGACAAGGAGCCTAGGGTGTTATTTCGCACCAAGTACACGATTGCTCTTTCGCAAGGTGGTGCTTGCGATACGGAGGTGTAGCTTAGAGGGTCGCGTGCCGAGGTGGAGGTCTTTAAAGGTGACTGGAATGATTACCTTTGCGGACGTGCGCCGGACTAATTACTTCCTACGAGTCAATCGAACGGGGAAACGTTCAGGGACCTCTTTCAGATCCAATAAACCCGTGAGGATCTCCAGGAACGATTGGAGGCGTCTTTAAGAGGCGAAATGTCACCGAGGAGAAGGCCCCGGTCGCCGCGATTTGCGCAGCCTTCCGCCTGGGCGAGAATCTTATTGACCAATAAAGGGAACGACGATTAAGCCCGCCGTTGCGATAGCTCGAGATGCGTTTAACGACACCTCCGAGGACACTCGAAGGGGTTGACAAATCGGCCTCTCCGTGTTCTCGGTGCCCGGAATTAAAAGCACCACCGCGGCCTTATCTCGAGGACGCGCTTCGACCCATCGGGAAATAAATTGGTCCTTTCGCTGCATAAACGCCTCGCGACGGTAATGTCCTCGACAAGCTCAATAAAAATACCTCTGCGAGCTTTACCTGACCCTGCCGGACCCCACCGTGCTCGTAGACGTGTAATAAAGCAAGCGCAGTTACTCCAGCAGTTCCAGGAGCACTGGGAAGGCGTACTAAACCGTAGGGGTGATTACTGTCTTAACAGCAAAGCCCGCTCCACTCGCCGCAACGTAAATTCCCCAAGAGAAAGCATAACATTCTTTTAGTGGGCCCGGAACAAGGAAGGCGGATTTCCTCCCCACTGTCCGCGTCCTTTACACGAGGCATCGTATTACCCCGAGAAAAAAGATTAATTAACGGAAACAAATGTATATCGTTGCCTGAATCCATATACGATTGCAAGGAACAATTATTCCGTCGAGAAGAGAAATTATATCGTTGATGTAAACGAATTTTGTCTACTCTCCCTGACATTTTGTTGCAGCAGGGCATTGTTCTTTGAGTCAACCACTTTTTTCTTCCTCAGGGTGTAATAACTGTATCTCGTTGCGGGGTAAAAAATTTCCCACTGCATTTCACGCCCCATTATTCTACGGAGCGAAAAGTAAAATATACAGGTGCACCCTTTGCGACGTGTACAAGTTTACATATGCGACGGTAATGTATATATGACGGGTGTTTTATGTGCAGGCTGATTTTTCCCGGTCGTTTGCTAACTCTAGCCGACAGGTGATCCGGAAGTGGGAATTTCGGATTCCACCGCGTCGGGCCGCATCAGAGAGGAGGTCTCGCCGGGGTGGGTCGATCTCCCTCTAATAAAGCTAATTGCGACTGCTCTTCCAGCACGGCGCGCCCCCGGGGATCCCAGGAGGCCCCCCGGACCGCCCTCGAGGCTCCCTGGAGCTCTTGGTAACCCACCCCGGATGCTGCCCCTGATGCACCTCCTGAGTCTTCGGCAACTCTGAAGCTTCCACCGCGGTGCATCCTTGATGCTTCTACTCCTGAAAAACCCAAAGCACCCCCGAAGCTTCCGACCTGGAATTCTTGAAGAAGCTAACGCACGCCTTAAACTTCCAATGCACCCCTGAAACCCCCGACACACCCTTGAAGCTTTCGACGCATCCCTGCAGCTTCCAGGGGCGCGCCACACGCCGTGACGCCACCCTAGGCGTAATCGCCTATTTAGCGAGAGAAGCCCGTTCCTTTCCAATTTATAAAAGCCGGGCTCGGAAGGTTCCGGAAGTTCGGGAAGTTCGAGTAGCTCCAAAGAGGTCGACGACCCCTCCTTCCGGCGCCCCAGGGGTGGTCTCCTCCTCGGGCGTATTCGAGATATCTCGAGGGCGCCTTCCAGGAAGGGTGTCGTCTGCTTTTTCCTCCTGTCTCTGGGCATCACCCCTTGTCCTTTTTCCACTCCTCCCGGTCCTCCCGCTCCGCTTCTTCTCTTTATTCTTGGTCAGGGCGAAAAGAGGGAGCCCTTCGAGGTCCTCTCTTCGCCACCCCCTGAAGGTCTACCGTCCCGGAGGAGCCGAAATCCTTCGCAATTAATAGAGGAGCACGTACCCCGGATTCCGCTCCTCTTCCCTGGTGTTCTTTCCCGATACCTCGACCGCCATTTTCCCTCATCCTTGGGAGGGTGGATTATGCTCGAGACGCCTTCGGGAATTTCGGAGCTCCGAGGGGGTGGTATTTATTCTCACCCGTTCGTTATGCCGCACATAGGACCAAATTCGCCGTGAAAGCATGGCCAAAGTTACGATTTGAATTTAATGCCCTTTAAACAAACTGAATTAATAATTTGTATTATTATCCTAAAAATACCTGCGCACCCTGCGATTAAATAAACCCATCTACTGCGCCAGGGAAAAATTTCATTCAACCAAAGAAATATTTCTTTGAATGGTCCCAGCGAAATGGTGATCATTTATTTCAGGTCATTCGAGTCAAATTCTTCGAAGGAATTGTTCCTTGGGTGCAATGAATTTTTTTTTTTACTTTTATGTACGTTAGTGCAACTTTTAGAGATTTACTTGTGGCCAAGCTTTTATAGGAAATATTCTTATGTGCGCTGTCAATTATGTCCAGGAAACAGGACTCGGTTGATCTCGAGGTTTACTTGAAACGACTTCTCGGCAGCCATTGTGGCTCTCAAGGCGAAACGTCATTCCGGGTTTTTGGCGTCTCTCTTGGATAATGAAACACCCGGCCGGGTATAATGGAATTACTCGCCGGGATTCTAGACCAACGCGTGTTGTCTTAGCGCCCGGCATTTGCTCGCGTAATGGCGAGTGATTATTTTCTGCCCGAACAATGTGTCCACGTGCTTTTCACTCGTTCTATGGCGTGGCCCTTGTCGGAGCGAGTTACCAATACGGTCTCGACAATTATCTAATGAATGCCCCCGGACAGCTTTCCCTAGTTTCCCGTTAAAGAAGTCGATTGCACCGACGCCTGTCCCGAGACAAAGTTGCGAGAAAAAGGACGCTCGTCTTGCCGGCTTCTGCAAAAGGACGCGACGCGTGTCGGCAAGGCTTTACAATTTATTCAAGAAAAGTACACGGAAACGACGTCGACCCCCGATAACCCAGATTACCACGCACAAAAAGACCCACGAAACAACAAACTCCCCAGACACCCTTCTCATGCGAAGTAACAAATAACTCGTCATTCATAATTCACCTCGAAACGGCCGACATGATTTTTTTAAATCAGGAATCTCGACAGTTTTGCTACGAGTACATGTATATATTCTCACGTGTTATACATTTACGAGCATGCAGGATTAATTAAACGTGGCGTTGTAGAGGAGAAACCGTGAAATAAAAATTTCGACGATTCGCCCGGCGCGGCATAATGGCGGCGCGTCGACATGGCGGCCATTTTGGATGCGGCGAACAGAGTCGCTCTTTCGCGGCATAGAAACGGACAAACCCGATAATTCCCGGCCTATTCGAGGCGACTAACGAATGATTCGTCCCTTTTCATTATTTCGGGGGGTTTATCGGCGCAGCCCGGTCCGACATTTGCGAGGAATGACGTCCAGTAATTGTTTCGCCGTTTCGCCGTCAAAAGTGCGCAGCCCCGTCCGACGCCTCCGGACGAGTTCCCGATAAAGGCTGTCGGGAAATATCGATACGACGTCGACGTCGTTCCCGGAGGAGACGTCGACGCGGGAGATCCGTCCTTCCCCTCGGGATTCCTCCGCGAGATGGAAATATAAATGGGAATGAAAAGCTTCCAGAAGGTGAACCTCGAGGGAAGGAGGAGAAAAGAATTATCCAAGATCTTTCTCTAGCAGGAGGTCCCCGGAGACGTGGCACCATCTCCTTGAGCAACGCATCCTTGCGACACATCCTGCGACCGGATTGGCCAACGACCATCTCGTAAGCAAGTCAAAGGTCGAGACGTACGTACGTGTAATCGAGGATGACAAAATACGCGACCTACTTCCGGTGGGAGGTGAGATATCATCGAGCGAGGCCGGAAGTCTTTCGAGGTGCCTCGAGAATCAGGAGAAAATAGGATAAAAAATGGAAACTCGAACGAGGAACTCGTCCTTTGACGGAAAGGGGACCTTAACCTTCCTGGTTTTCCACCTGGCACAATACCTCCAGTCTAATTAGACGTCGCGTGTCCAATTAGACCTCGTTACGATAATCGGGCTCCAGGCGATGCTAAAGACTCGAAAGGATCGATCGCACGTGCAGAGTCAATGGTAACGAGATTGCATAAGGAAAAAGAAAGGAGAAGAGAGAAATAAGGGGAGCAGCTGCGATGCAGCAGGGGGAGGTGTGCAACTGCATCCGGCGATGCACTTTCACCTGCGCGGTGGAGATACCCCAGGCTGAGGCCTGCAGGACATGAATTCTCGCGGCAGGATAATCAGGAAAATTATTTCTCGGGGTTGAAAAGGCACCTAGACTTCATTTTATTTTTTCCGCACTTTCCGTGTACAAATACGCAGTTTTTTCCGAATGGAAGGGCGTAGACATGTAATGCAAAAAAGATAAGCCTGAATTATTGAAAGAGATGGCTCGAGTCACCTGGTGCACTTTCACCTGCAGGGGCCTTCCACGGTGCAGAGATCAGGTCGATCTCCCAAGGATTCTGATTCTTCTCTCGTCGCGGGAGAGAAAGATGAAGAGAGTCAACGCATGTCTTCCAAAAGTAACAAAGTTACGAACCCGTAGATTCTCGGCTTAATCCGAGTTCAGGTGAGAAGGGGGACGCATAACGTCGAAGCGCACTTTCACCTGCGAGAGCGCGGATCGGTTCCTGCGTAACCTGGGATCGGTCCACGTGAGACTGGCAATATATAGATGTGCATATGCGTGTACATATGCGTATATAAATACACGGTTACATGTAGGAGTACATGTGCATCGTGCAAGACGCATCAGGGGAATCGCGACGTCCTGGCCGAGTGCAGTAGCCTTGACACGCTGCACTCCAGGTGCATCAGGGGGGCGACCGAAGTGCATCGCTTCCCGCCTTGGTGACAGTACGAGCTAAACTCCTCTCCTCTCGGAGAAATTAGACCCCTCTCCCTGTTATTCCCATTTCTCTCCCCGAGTTTATCGATTCAATGTCACTGCAATCGCGCCGACGTAATGCGGCTCGTTAAGAGCCGCCGCGCGGTAGCAAAGTGGTTAATTCGCTCCTCATCCTGGGAGATAAAAACCTGCCAGGTCCACTCGGATATGTAATATCTCGCTTGAGACCCGGTATATGCACGCGTGTATGTATTTATGTGCAGGTACACTCCGGGGTAATTAGATTTTTATCGGCACGCCGGGGCTCTGCCCGATGCGCGGCCTGGAACCACCTTCGGGTGTATTGCGCAATCTCGAGCGATACGAGAGACTCGGTCGCGACTTACGACTCGTTACGAGTCACGAGTTACGAGTACTTTCTCCTGGGATTGCACTCGAGGAGGATAGCTTGCCTTCGGGTCATGCGCCGAGCTGGCCGTCCGGATTCCTCCGATTTTTACAAGGAGATCCTCGGCCCGAAAGGAACCTCACCTGTGGAATCCCTCGATTTTCTGAGATACCTCGTGTCGCATCTAAGTGCATCCAAGAGTAATTACGGATTTCACTCGGTATTGCGATTGGCAATCACTCATCGCCTGCGTTCCTCCGATTTTTCCAGGGAGATTCCAGAATCTCGTTTCGAAAAGGAACTTCGCGTATGAAATCCCCCGATTTTCTGAGAAACCCCGCTGATGCATCTAAGTGCATCCAAGAGTAATTACGGATTTCACTTAGTATAGCGATTGGCAATCACTCATCGCCTGCGTTCCTACGATTTTTCCAGGGAGATTCCAGAATCTCGTGAATGATCTTCGCGTATGAAATCTCTCGATTTTCTGATCAAATGACATCAAGAGATGCACCCAAAAGTGCAGCCAGGAATAATTACAGATTTAATTCAGCCTAGGAATTTCCATCGACTCATCGCTTATATTCTTGGATTTTTCCAAGGAGATTCCAAGCCGCAAAGTGCGTCTTCCCCCGATGCACTTAAGGTGCAATTACCGAGTCGATGTGCGCCGCGCGGTCGTTCGCCTACTTTGTACCGGGGATTACTCGTCACCTGGATTCCGTCAATTTTTCCGAGGAGATTCCAGGCCGTCCCGGGGATGCGTTAAACCGCAATTACAGGCCTAATGCACAGTTGCAGTGGCGCACTTGCAGTGCGATCGACGCGCGCCTGGAATCGCCGCTACTCGCAGTTACTCGCGGCCGCAGAGCTTCCGTAATTAGGCGTTAAAGCGGATGTACCGAGCTGTACTAGCACGAGGGCTATGTCCGATATTCAGGCATTCGAGTCGATCAAGGTGGACACGGAATTTGGGGCATTCCAGTATCG
The DNA here is from genome assembly GCF_000612105.2 of Orussus abietinus. Classification (NCBI taxonomy): domain Eukaryota; kingdom Metazoa; phylum Arthropoda; class Insecta; order Hymenoptera; family Orussidae; genus Orussus; species Orussus abietinus. The sequence goes on from NW_019396012.1 coordinate 2,443,789, forward strand.
ATCCTATCGCTCCCCTACGAGTTCGATCGACTCGACGATTAACAATCGGTCGATCAACAGTCGCGACCGCTTCCCGCTCGGTTTACTCTCGACTGCGGGATTCAATTAACGGAAAAATAAATCATGGGAATTCTGGATTGCTGGTAAATTAAAAATTGCCGAGTAATTACGAAGCCGTTTGGGATTTTACCGGGCTCCCGCCGGGAAAGGTAAATAGAATACCCAGAAGTGAATTTCGAATGACTCCTCGCATACGGCTAGAAATGTGCGCTAATTGTTATGGACAATGCCTCGGATTTGCGGGGATGCATTAGCGATTAGTGATAACAGTCACTGTGAAGAAAGAAAATGGGGCTTCTTTTATCAGGGTTCGATCGATAGAGGTGGAGGCATTTAGGGGGCTTGCTTGTTAATTAGGGGAATCTTGAGATAGGTTTGATATAAACCGGGTTTTGTCAGAATTCCGCTCGATGTATCGAAGATGGATATTAATTACGTTCATGAGTATGTCGGGTGGGATCGATCCTCCGAGAGGCGTCGCGGATAAGCGAGCTTATCACGGCGGGGGCCGGCTAGGAGGAATCGATCGCTCTTTTCGTGCTCCAGATAATGCCGGCGATCGAGATAATGCCAATTAAAGTGGGAGTTAATTAAACCGGAGTTGCGTCCATCCCACATAAAAATATAATAAACGTGGGAAGGTAAATCCTCCAGGCTGTAATCAGCTCGAGTTCGCTGTCCCCTTATCGCGCAAATCCCAATTGGAGTAGGCGCTTATCAGCGAATAAAGGACAACTCGAGATCGACGATTCGTCACGCGGTTCGTTATGACTAATAATTCCTCGTGGTCTTGTCCACATGGAAATTCGGAACTTAATAAAATCCATTTCATTTACAAGCAATACATTTTTATACACGTTTCCACGTGGGTGCACTTATTTGAGGTACCGAGAGCGAATTTGCTCATCGCTTCCGCTTTCCCCAAAATCTCAAAGAGATCAGCTGATCCTGGGTCGCGCCATAAGCGGCTCCATAATAAAGTATAAAAAAAGGATTCCTTTCCCAGGATTCTCTCCTCGAAAGTCATGCAGACGGTGTTACGCAGGCAGACCCGATAAACGGGGGGTCTCCTCCGAAAATCGAATCTCCGGCCTCTCGTTCCCTCCCGACCTAAAGGAGCAAACAGACTACTTTTCGGATCGCGGAGAGAGAGAGTTTTACGAGGAATAATCGCAGGACCGGCGACGACCGACAAACGAGATTGCGCCGTCACCGGAGCCGCCGTTAAAATATCTCCCCCTTTCCTCGGACTTTCGTAATTTTTCTTTTTTTTTTCTCTCTCTCTTAACGAGGACGATCTCAAAAGTCGCAATTTCTCGCGTTGCATCCCGCGACTCCGAAAAACATCCCACGCGAGCCCGTAAATATCTCCCTGACCCGTCAAAAAGGCGAAATTACAGAAAAAAAAAAAAAAAATATTGCGAAACCATATTTTTTATCTTCAGCATTTTTGCGATCTTCAAGCGAAACCATGCTTCATCGTGGGGCAAGTCGCGCGTTACCAGTCGGAGATGTAACGAAAAATGAAACGCTGACTTATTTTCCCTGTCAATTATTTATGTAATACTTTTTATATGTAGTATTTTTTTCTTGGGTCTTTGGGCGATCATTTTTCGCCGTGTTGGTGAATCGGAGTACGGATACGTATTTTTAGCGTTTTACGGTTCGCGTTTCACGTCCCGTCTTCCATCTTCATACGCCGGGGTCAGGCCATTCGTGGCGGCCATTGCCGGTCTTTCTTCTCGGGCGATCGGCGGGAAACGATAAATAATCGCCGGTCTTCGCTTCAAAGGTCTCTCGATGCCTTGGAGTGCATAATCGGGCACGTAACCGAGGAATCTCCTCCTCTCCCTCGGCTCTCTCGCACTCCCTCGAGAAAACCCGTTCATTTCATCTCGACCCACGTGGAAAATCCCGGAATTTGAATATGAAAAACCAGCCATAGGTCAGAAAAGAAGAACTCCATTAATTCCTGAAGAAACGTCATAAACATTCGATCAGACAACCATTGACGTCAGAAGGCGAACCCCCAAATTTTGATTACATCCCTTATAAATTTCTAATCAGAATTTTTAGGGGTATTCATTTTCATTGTTTTTTTTTGTTGCTTTCCCGGTGATAATGCCGACTGGCGGGCTTGATGGAGCCAGGAGGCCGAAATTCGTTCCTTGTCTTCGTGACGTCGCCGACGTCGGCGACGGAGGACGTCGACGTCTCTCGAGGAAGTCGGGCAGCACGCGAGAGCGAAGACCTCGCTCGCTCTCGTTAGAATGGCGTAATCGGCTGCGATTTCCCGTCCCGGGGCGTGCTCGGTTACGGAGCGCTCGGCTCTTCGGCTCCTCGATTAAATCGGATTCCGCCGTCCGGTGCTATCCAGGTACTCGCGATCCAGGTACAACCTCTGTCTAACTCTATCCACCTCTACCTGTTCGTTCGTACGTACGAGAAATACCGACTGACCCGAGCGAGGCGTAATCGCCACTCGAGAAGCAATCCTTGTATTTCTCTTATCTAACGCGAGAAGCTGAAGACTTTCATCGTGTTCATGAGTACTGCTCGATATTGGTAAGACATGTGTAAAAATGATATGTGTAAAAATGACACGTGTAAAAATGACACATTTGGAATTTTTTAGGCGCACGATTTATGAAATAATAAATTCATAAAATGTTCATCATAAAATGATGAACATTATGAGGAAGAAATATGAACAAATGACGCGATTCGACACGGGCAAGTAAACACTAAGAGAATAGATAATGCATGGATATCATATGAGAGGGAGGGTGAAATAAAATAATTTTCTTATCAAGGAACCTCGTAATTGAGATAACTATTACTTAACGGTAAGAAGTGATTAGGTCGCGTTATCAGCCCCACCTGCAATCAGAGGGCGTGACTTTAGCGACGAATCGTAATCGATAATCGATCCAATCGGGAGAAAGGGAGGCACCGTTCTTCGAAGGATCGATACCAGATTACGTAAGATTTTGAGATCGCAATTCGACCCCTCTCGATTATCGAGACCGGTGATAACGAGGTCGGTCTCGGCCTGCAATTTCCCGCAATTAAAATAAGTAAGTCCGGCATTCGGGGTCACTCAATCGGCACTTTGAAGGGACTGTCCCTCTTTCGCAAATGGAGTGCACGTAAATGCCTGGTGCAATAAGGTGCAATAAGTCCCCTCTCCTCGATGGCATCGGTAAAAGCCGGTGATTAGAGTGAATCATAATCGATATCGATGCGGAGAGGGAAGGTGTATTTGTCCGGAGAGATCGAATCGAATCATTACGTGAGGTAATGTCAAAGGAGGAGACATCAACTAAAATCCAATAAAATGAAGACGAGGCGAAACAGGACTCGCAGGATTTATCGCGCATCTCGAGGCGGAGGTCCATGATGTGATATTGCCATTCAATGGTCGAAGTAACTGCGATAAGGAGGAGGAAAAAAAAAATTAAAAATAAAAAAGAGAAGGAAGAGGGGCCGTTACTCATCCTCGACCCACGCTCGAAGGAGACTCGAATTTGGCGAGCTTGCGCAACGAGTCCTGGAGGAGGAGAGGACCTCGTGATCCGACGAGGCCGAAATTCCTCGAGAGGAATTTTTATCGAGGATAAAAAAAGAACGTGTCCTCGATGCATCTGGACCCCCCTGGAGGGGTGGGAGAGTCGGAGAAAGACGAAGGATGAAAGACAACGAGGAGGTCCTTCGGAATGAGGGACGACTCGCGATAAATCGCGACTTCCTGGGACGATCGTAATTCCCCGCAAATCCTCACCATTAAACTCCTCTATACTTCGACTCCTCGTTCGAGTAATCTCGTTACTCCTGATAATGTCCTTGCGGAATTATCCCTCGAGCAAGGGGGTTGCTGATTCACGGTTCTTTACCTTTCCACAGGGCACTAGGGATAATTAAGATAGTATGAAAGCGACGTCAATTGTCACTGTTCATGAAACTTGGGTCAACTATGAAACATATCTAAAAACTGGATGTACTATATTTTTTTTCTTTCAATTAATTTCTATTAAAAATTGAAATATTTTATGTAGACGAATTTAGGAGTTAAAAAAATCTGAGGGCAGGGAGATTTCTTCCCTTTGAGGGAAGTTATCGCAATCGATCATTTCGGGAGGAAGGGCGGCTAATCCGGGAATTTTCTACAGGCCCCATGGAGCATCCCCATAAATCTAGGGACAATTTGTCCGACTTTTCCATCCCTCTTGCCCCCCTCGGCACAGGTGAGGTGTCCCTAGGGCCTCGTAGCCGTTCGGAACCGCAGACCGGCCAAAAACAACCCTTTGTCCCGCGACCTAGCCCAAAAATATACAAATCGATCGATCGACTCGCGGGAACTCGCGGCTGGGAAAAAGAAAAAAAAGGGATCGATGGAAACAGAGGATCGAGCATCCCGATAATAAAATCAGAGCAAAATGGGTCGGGAGGCACAAATCAGTCGGGGACACTTTCCTGGCCGATCGCGCGACCGGGTAGAATAATTTATAGGCAGTTAATATTTATTTGTTGACCGGATGAGAGGCGTTTCGTAAAACCAAGTATTTCTCCTCTTCTGGCGCAAGACCGTGTCGACATATTTGTTTACTGTCCGAGCACGCGGTCCGACATGACGACAGGAAAGCCGAGCCCTTTTTCGACATTTTCCCACTGAAACGATCAACGGATGACTCGAAACTCGGCCAGCGATTTCAAAAACATCTAGACCTTCTGAATATGAAAAAGAAGAAAGATGATTGACAGATTGCCCAATCGAGGACCTCGCGGCGGAATAAACGCGCATTAAAAAAGCACTCAGTCCGGCATGTCAGAAAAACCGGGCCCTTCTTCGACTTTTTTCCAACACAATCGACGAATGACTTGAAACTCGGTAAGGGATTCCAAGAACATCTAGACCTTGTAAATGTAATTAAAAAAAAAAAAAAAAAAAAAACTGAACTACAGCCTACGAAATCGAGAATTCCACGGCGAAACGAGCACACGGGCTCGAGGGTCATACTTTTAGCTACCATTATTTTTTACGTTTTTACCACAGACTCTTAACTAACGCGTTATTGTCAATGCGTTATTTCACAGCGTTGACCAAGGTCCGGTGACGTAAGGAGGACTAAAAAGTCTCTTAGCGTGCTCAAAAAGTGGACTTCGCCACGAGAGCGCCGACCAGGCTCGGTTGCATCCTGGTCGTTCGTCACTATCGCCGATAAATTTAATCAATCAGCAATAAATATCCCCGTTTCGTGGAAAACGTCGAGCGGTCTCTCTGAAAATAGGAGCCAACGAGTGGCGGAGCACGTCCGACCGTGCGAAATCGAGATATCTCGATGCGCACGCCAGGAGGGTCAAGGCAGTCGACTGGATGCAATTGCACCGTTCTAAGACTTCCGAGGATGCAATTACCCACTTACAGTAGTGCGACGCAACCTGTCGGTAGGGGGGATCGTAAAAAAGGACGCGAAAGATACAATGGTCATGCAAATGGGCACCCTAGATCCCCAACGGCGAGAGAGGTGCGAGGGCGGTGCATCCCGGCCGATGCACCGAGCAAGTGCATCAGGTGACGCGCGCGTACACGCGTGTCATCGACTCCGATTTCAATGAAAGCCTGGAAAAAGTGTCGAAAGTCGACGGTAAACTCGACGGTAAACTCGACGTGCCCGATGCACCCGATGCACTTGCCGCAAGACGCACTGCATTTATAGGTCCGCATTTCATGAGCTCGACTGCAACGAGGTCCGAGCCCGAGTGAAGTCTTCACCTCTCTCCCTTGCCGAAGGATAACCATATTAATTAAATATTTAGGGCCGATAAATCGAGGGGAACGAGCGGACAAGTTTGCGCCTCCCAGAGTTGGGCAAGACGTGAGATGCATCTCTCGGGTGCACCTAAGAGAGGCTGCGTTTATTGCCCTCATCTTGGAGCCCTCGTAAAATCTTCCTCGTCTCCTTTTAGCGGGCAGATATTTTAATCGGATGTTTACTATCGTTTATGAGTGACGGTTTTCGACGAGGCGCGAGCTGAATCCTTATTTGAAATTTTTATCATACTTAGAACCTCTAATTATAGGTGTTAGATAAGTTATGAGATAATCCAGGAAAGGTGACTGCGATGGGATCATAGTTTAGGCCTTGAGAGTGATGGACATTTTCACGTCTTCTACTTATAAGCCTAAATTAGGAATTAATTAGTATTATAATTATGACTCTTAAGGTCGAAGGTGGGACATGAAGAGCTAGATAAGCCCAGATGAAGTCTTACTTCATATTTTCAAGGTAGGGCTAAATTCTCGACGCGGATATTAAAATGACGTAAAAGCGTCTGAGGAGTCAAACGCCCATACAAATTTTTCAAAAAATGGAAAAAATTGTTCGTAAAAAAAAAGAAGCGAAAATCTGAAATTTAACGAGTGTCGGGACCTTACCTAGGGCTTTTACATTTGCGAGGAAAAACTTCAAAAGATTCGGTACATCCAGTTCGGAAAAAAGTTTTCTAAACGAGACCCCTTGGATGCTATTTTCGCGTCGCCTTAAAGTCTGGATGAAAGGTCCCTAAAAAAATTGCAGAAAAATCGGGAAAAAAAATTACAGATGTAAGTTCGAATCATCTTCGACCTTTTCCCGGATACCTAGAAGGTCGGGTCGAAGAATCTTCGAGGAAGAGCGGCATTTCGCCTCGTAATTGGAGGAGCGTTGAGGCGAGTGGAAATCTCCGCGAGGGCAGGTCGTAACCTGGCGTGCCAGTTGTACAGCTGTACAACTGTATGGCTGTACTGCCAGCTGTCCGTGTGGGGCTCGTTACTTCGACTCGACGAGGCCTCGGATGGCGATAACGATTTCCCGGGCGATAACGGCCAGAAAGAGGTCCTCGTATAGACGGAGCTCACCCGGGTGGAGTATTTAGGGAGCCTGATCCTTTTTCCCCCACGTGCCCCCCCGAGTTCGTTTCCTCTCCCGATCTTCCGCCCTGTCGACCGTATATACGTGTATATAGACATAAATATATATACGGGCATGTACGGATATATATATGAAAATATATACGAGTCTCCCGAAGGACCAAGACGGCCGAGCCGAGCACAGCTTCTGAAGGAGCGGAGGGTCCTTCGATCCTATCGATCTATCGATCGATCGATCCCTCCTCGCCCACCGCCGCGTTTTCATTGCGCGATAATCGAGCCTCCCTGCTTTCCCGGCCATTTTTCCCACGGCGAAGGCTCTTCTCTCGCCAGGCGAGGTACTCTCTCGAAGGTGGAGTGAAACTCGGAAAATGGGAAAAAAATTGAGGGGACAGGTGTCGTCGCGATTGGCGATCCGGAGTGACTTTCGAGGGAGGAGAAAGGTAATTGGGATGAATTCGCCGGGAAATTTCTCACCTACGGGGGAGGGAATAATTTCCTTGGGGAGATTTCCCGGGGAAATTTACGAAATTTTTAGGTGGATTGTGATTTTCCAGGGAAAATTTGGGATTTTTTAGGAAAAGGGAGGAAGGTTTTCCTTGGGAAATTTCGGACCTCGGGAGGGAAATATTTCCTTGGGTAGATTTGGCCGGGAAATTTTCGCGACTCGCCTTTTCCGGGCCGCTCGCGAGGAAGCGTCTCCCGGAAATCCACATCCATCTTCCGGGAGAAATAACCGATCGCAGTTCCCTAGAAGAGGCGGAACGGATCCGCGACCCCGGGGGAAGGGTGACGGATCGATTATTCCTCGAGAGGAAGACGGAATCCGAGTTCAGCCCCGGCTCGCTTCCTGCCTACCCGGGACTTTCTCCTGGAACCGCTCGATCCGCGATCCCCTCCAAAGAGGAGAATCGTCGCAAATTACGTATCCCGACGAGAATCCCGAGTCAAGAAAATCCGCCCGGAAAAACGAAGAAAATGTAACGAAAAAGAAAAGGAACAAATTCCGCGGAAATCGGCGAGCCTCCATTTCGAGGGAACCCGTTCCCTCCTTTCTTCCATTCCAGATGAAGACTGGTTCGATTTGCCCAAGTACCCAATTACATACATGCAAGACTAATAAGGGGAATAAGAATTAAATAATTAAATCTAAATATACCAGAGAGAGAGAGAGAGAGTAGAGCGAGGCATCTCACCTAAAAGGTGACAGCGATGCTAAAAGAAATGCTAATAGGTTGAAATAAAAATACTGAAAATAAAGCAATAACCCTAAACATTGTTATGTAACTGAGTAGAGCGAAGTCGAAGACGTGGCGACTAAAGTGATAAAAAGAAATCGATAACCGGGGTGTAACCTGAAGAAATAATTGGGGATATCATAGAGAGTGGAATTTCGATGGAAAGGAGGCGATCAGCTGACGGCGGATTTAAATGCCGATTTAATTCCAGGTTTTCCTAAGCCGCAGGACATCGTCCTGATTGGCTAGTCGACCAGGCCGGACCGCAAGAGAACGTCCAGGTGATGGGCCCGAGTCGGGCCCGAGACAGATCCTGGCGGGCCTTACGCGACGGCGATGGTGCCCGGTGAAAGGCCAGAAAGGGGGCCCGCCCCCTCCCCGCGGCCGATGGCGAATCGCGATTGTTTTCGCGGACCGGGGGGGTGCACCCCCCGACACCCCTCGGGAGAGTTCGGGGCCCCGTCGAGGTGGAGGCGCCGTTCCCGGCCAATTGGTAGGGGTTAAGGTTTGCTCGTGACCAACCACGGGCGGGGATCGCTAAAGAAAGGCCCCGTGTATAAAAGAGCGGAGAGTCTCGACGTGGGGCATCACACCTCGACATGAAGGTGGGTACGCGAAGCCGCGACCGCGGTTTTTACCACACAGTGTAGTGCCATCACCTCATCGCTATCGCCATCGTAACAGTTTCCCATCTCGGCTTGATTCACAAACCATCACCCCAGTGTATCGAAAAATTCCCCAATTAATACCGAATTACCCGTTGCAGGTGCTCGCACTCATCCTCGTAGTGGCCCTGGCCTCCACGGCTTATGGTGAGCGAAAGAAGACGAGGATCCCGAGTGCCCCCCCGCGGAGCCTCGATTTAAACCCCGTTTTAATACCCCTGCAGTGATTAAGGTGGCACGAAAGTGGCGTCTCGAGTTCGACATGACACTTCCCTCCGAGATGGGTGAAATCGAATCGCGTTAAACAGCCTCACATGAATTTCAAGTCTCTAAGCGAGGTCCCTTCATCCATGAAATGTCAAATATCCTAAAATTTGTCATACGTTTTTTATTAAGTGTTTCTTGTCGATTCGGTTTTAACTATCCGGGGAATGGATTTTATGTACGGTATCAGTAGATGGCACTTTCGTGTCGCCTTAAATCCCGTTAATTGTTATCGGGGGTTGACAAATTCGTTCGCGTTTTCAGGGGGGTATATAAGCAGCGGCTGGTCCGGCGGTGGTGGAGGCTCAGGTTGGAACTATGGGGGCGGGGGAGGCAGCGGATGGAAATACGGGGGCGGAGGCGGCGGCGGTGGTGGCGGTAAGATCATCAAGGTGATCACTATCAGCGGCGGAGGGAGCGGCTGGCCCAGTGGGGGCGGAGGGGGCGGAGGAGGCTGGAACTACGGCGGGGGTGGCGGGAGTGGGTGGCCCAGTGGGTGGAAGCTGGGGGGTGGAGGTAGCGGATGGAAGTCCGGGAGCGGATGGTCCGGCGGCGGCAGCGGATGGTCCGGGGGCGGCGGAAGCGGATGGTCCGGGGGCGGCGGAAGCGGTAAGACTCACTTTCCCTCTCTCTCTATTTCCCCATGCTCGATCGACCCTCCACTAATCTATCGGTCCTCCACTTAAGGGCATTTCCAAACACTTTTTCCCGATTTCTCCCTCACGTTTCCAAACTCCCTACCCTCTGGGCGACCCGATTGTTTTTTCGGCAAACCGAGAGAAACTAACTATATAACATTTTTAAAATCAACCATTCGGTGTTAACTGTCTTTTAAACAAATTTAGAGTCGATAGAAATACTTGTAAATCGATGTGTTAATGAAATGACAATTTGTCAGGCGGCTCTTAACTAGACGATAGTCGGACAGAAAATAATTGAGAGTATATTTTTTAAATTGAATTTTTTTTATACCTGTATTTATGACCTCGAGATGACGGTGTTCGAAATTTCGACAATTTCATATTACCCGACTGCACTTTTAGAACCGATGTTCAAAATTCAGTTTCCCTCCCGTTTTATTCCGAGCGCCGACGTTTTCGGTTATACCAGTACATATCATTTAATTACTAGTTTTGCCGCATTGTATTTCCGAAAGTGTCGGACATGTCGAGACATTGTATTAACGGTGAGACCTGGGACACGTTTGCAGGCTGGTGGTAGAGAGGAGCAAGAGGACCCGGGGATCCCTCCCGGTCGGAAGGGGTCCAGGACTCGTCGATCACCCTAAGCTGCGATTACCGCGGTGACAAGGAACGGGAGGACCACGAAGAAGGGGGCCAGGTCGCAGAACATCGCGCCGGTGCGCACTAAGTCGGTCCCCAGGATGTCGAGATATGGATCAGGGATCGGCGGACACCTTTGTACCTTTCGCCAAATAAACTTTCTTGTAAACACGTGGGAAGTGCATATTTACGTGGGCGAGCCGTACGCGTTGTATACCGTATACATCTTGTATACAATGTATACCTTGTATTCCTTGTACACCTTGTCCCTCCACTAGGTGCGCCGAGTGCGCGCGCACCGTGACGCGTATAGAGACGCATCCGGCGGGAATCCTCCGGAGCCAACCTCGGGGAGGAAACCACCCCCGGCCATTCGGCACTTCCGGTGATTCGGAACTTCGCGGCGCTGCCGCGACGAACGACTTCCGCTTGGCGATTCCCTCGAAGCGGGGGAAAGGTTTCCCTCGAGTGCGGACGAACGTCTCGAGGATCCCCGAGACCGTCTCGGGCGGAACCCCGAGACATTACGCACCCTGGAAACCGCATGCAAAGTACCCCGTGACGACCGTCTACCCCGTGAAATATTAATATGAAATATTTTACACCTCCCGAAACCGTTGAACAATTTTTTTCTAATTATTCCGGGACGATGGATATCAAAGTACGGAGCGAAGTGTCACCCTCGACGCACCCCTGCGGGACAATCCTGAGGCAATTAGCCATCCCCGGAATTCCGCCCCACCTCGTGCGAGTCATTGAACGCGATTCCGCCCCGGAATCGGATCCCGTTTGCGGTTTATCAACCCCCTCCTGGAGGGTAGCGGCGACTCCGCGGCGGAAGTCTCGCGGCGACGAGTCGGCCCTCCCTTCCGGCTTGCTAATCCCGTTCGAGGACGATCGAATTAGCGCGAATCGGCCGCTAGGCGAAAACTCGAGAGGGGAACCGCACCTGCCGCGCGACCCCCGATTACAAATCTGACCAATTAAGCACATGGTGCGCGGGACGATCTATTAAAACGCGTCCCCTGCGTAATTGCCACCCTCGAGCGGCCCTCCACCGAGCGACGCGAGTCGCACCCCTTCAAACGAAGCCGCGAAAAAGTTACGGGGGGTGGGCCTTAAAAATTAGAAACAATAGAAAATGGGAAATGGGAGCAAAGAAACATCAACCCTACAGGTGTTGCATTGTTAGATTAGGTTTAGATTAGAGTAAAGCGGATAGATGCAAATGGGGGTGAGGGCGTTTCGTTCCGTGTGGGTAAGGTAGGTCAGCTGGGCGGTTCGAGGGGGGTTGGAGTACGGCTGAGGGGTTGAGGGGGAGAAGGGCGATGGGGGGATGTGGGGGATGTGGAAAGCGGCGAGGGGCAGGGGGATGGAGGCAGTGGCCGCATATCCTGAAAATTCCGCTGCGGCTCGGCGATAATTTATTATTCGGCGCCGGGCCGGGCGCACACACCCGGGGTTTCCGCGCCCGCTCGTCCGAGTGTGCACGCGCGACGCCGGTGGCCGGCCGCCGGAAAAATGGAGGAAAAAAACCGGAGGGCAATCGAGGTCGGCGAAAATTTCAGAGCTACCCTGCTCGATCCTTCTGCGCGGAAAAACGCCGCCCGAACTCGAAAGACGTTGGGGGTGGCGGGTGGCAGGGGGGAGTTGCGGCCATTGTTAAGACGAGTATATTAATCAGTTTCGTAATTATACCATTACGTGAACGAATTTAATGCATACTATATGAAGTACAGAATCGGGTGCCAGATCGTCCTCTTTCCGCACGTGATAAGGATTCCGCGCGCGATTAACGCGCTTCGAGGGAAGTGATTCGGTCCACTATTTCAGGGGGAAGGGGGTGAGAGCTGGGCGGGGACCGATAAAAATCGGGATCGCTGTAAAACCTCGGTGGCATATATATGTATATATATATATATAAAACTTCGACGCGGAAATCGCTGCGTGGGCCGGCCGGGAAATGGCCGTACGTGCAGGCCGGGATTTTCGTTATGGTTTCGCGCGCGACCACTTAGTGGCTTCTGGATTTATCGGGCGGGAGCCCGGGGGGAGGGCCTGGGGGTTGGGGCAACGGCGACGTCCCGCCATCCCCAGGGACCCGGTGGCGGGAGACGGGAGAGATAAAGACCCAGGGAGAGAGAGAGGGAGACCGCGGAAAGACGCTCCCATTCTCCCGCACCCTCTCGCCCGTTATCCGCCGCGTCCGGAATTTCGCGGTATAAAAATTACACGCGCTTCCATCTGCGAGCGATACCATCAATCTACAAGCTCCGGGGATAAAGGCAGCCGGAACGAGTCCCGCTGTGAATCGGCCGTTGATTCAGCGCGTCTTCTCCGCGCCCCTCCTGCCACCCCTTTCGCTTCTTTCAGGCGCACGCGAGAGAGCCGCGACACAGCTCGCTCACCCCCTAGCTCCCTCTCTCTCGCGCCCGCGGCTCTCATATAGCGCCGTCTCCCTCGCACCTACGTAACCGGCGCCTCCTTCGTCCCGGAGAAAGGGAGATTGAAATTGCGGATTAGGGCGTCTCCAGGGCCCGGGGGGGCGCGTCGCCTCGCGGAATCCTCGCGGCGTCGCGGCCGGACCGGAATCGCCCACGAGGGTCTCGCGGAGGGAAATCCAGATTAAGGGGGACCGACGCCCCCGATCGATACATCGATCGTCGCGTAGCGGTCTCTATCCCTCTCGTGTCGCCATTCGTTTTTCCGGCCCACCGAGTCCCGCGGGACTGTCGAGCGTTTTTCGAAAAATTCGACCCATTTCCGGGGTCATCTCCCCCATCCCACCCCCAGGGGGGTTGGTCGAACCGCGGCGGTCGCGTTTGATAAATATGAATTTCCCTCGATTCGGTTTCAAGTTCGATTCGAAAAGCAAGTCGAGTTGCCGCCCTTCAGCGGCCATCGCACTTTATCGCAAGGGCGCGACCTGCCCCCGGACCCCCCCAGCGGGGGAGGGAGTCGTCGTTCGTCGCGTCGATTCAAATTTTATTTCAATTACGAAACCGGCGTACCGACGGAGGTCGCCTCCCTCCCTTTCCCCCGTTCCCACCAAGTCGCCTCAGAGTTTCCTCCTGTGCCTTTCCTTTTTTTCTTTCGCCCCCCCTCCGCGCTCCTTCACCCCTCGCACCGCGAAATCTGAATTTAATTATGACCCTTCACGTAGCGCCCTCTCGCTCCTACGTGGCCTATCTCTTTCGCGCATCTGCGCCGACGGAAACTCCCGCTTTGCCCCCCGCCCCACCCACCCAGCCACCCACCGCCCGCTCTTTCGCGGCGGATCCAGGTGTCTCCCTCTCGCGAGAGGGAGCGAGAGGACCCGAGCGCTTCTTTCGTGCTCTTTTTCGTACACGTTTCCGTACGACGAACTCGCACCCCCCCACGAGGGGGAGGGTGGGCTGGAGCGGGGGATGCCTCTCTTTTCAGGGTTCCGCTCGCAACTCGCCCCTGCCGAGGGAGATCCCCTTTGCTCTTCAGAGAAATTCTAACCGTACCCCCTCCTTCCCTAGCCGTGGCGACAAAACGTCCCCCCCAGGAAACTCGAACACCCTCCCCCGCGAAGAAGCCCCCTGGGTATACGTTCGCCCGCCACCTGGTGTAAACCAACCCCGTGCTCGCGCGTCGATTGTCCCGCGAGGCCTTATGTACGGTAATTAAACTAATGCCAATTAAACGAATCGATGACCGTTGATTAATGACACCCCATTGACACCTACGCGGGGTTCTTTAGGCGGATCCATCCCCTTGAGAGGTCCGCGACGAAACAGGGGGCCAGGTTTTTCGGGGTACCTCGAAACACGACGTTTTACCCCCGGGAATGGGGCCGCACACCTCCCTCCCCCCTCGGCTATACTCAACTCGCCCCCTGGGTGAGCTTCGCCGGAGAATCCTGAGATTCCGCAAACGACATCGATTACGCGACCAATTTGCGCGGTGGCTCGCGCCACCCCTGGATTGGGTAGCGGGGGGAATCGCCCCCGGGCGCGCCGCGAAGTTCCGACGAGTAACGAGAGTTAGCCCGGGCTCCCTCGAGGAAAGTTGTTCCCCGGAATTCGGCGCGCTCGGTTGAAATTCGTTTCCTTACCCCTTTTTTCCCTTTTCCATTTCGCTTTCCCGTTCCCTTTGAATTTTTGTTTCCCGCACGGGGGGATCGATCAACGCGAGGGGAGGTTCCTGGGGCATTGTCGGCGCGAAGATGGGGGGGGATGCCCGCCCATCGTCGAGGTGCATCGAGCGGATGCGTGTCAGCGGGAGGTCGCGCCTCCTCTGGTTGGTAAGTGGGGAAGTGGATGTCGAGGCGAGACTAAATTTGTGCAAACCGGCGCGTCTCTCCCCCCCTGCGCCCCCTCCTTCGTGGGGCCCACTTCTGGCCCCGCGCGAAGACAACAGCCTTAATAGCTGGGGCACAATGGGGGATCTTCGGCTCTTTTGCGTCGCACTCGACGAAACAATAGTCGAACGAGTGGCGGCGCGAGATATATAGGCTGGCCGAGGGTGCTGGGGCGAACACCCCCAGCCGAGCCGAGGGGGCGCGGACGTGAATCCGTAGCCCCGGGTCGGGTTTTAACGACGTGCTCGGACACGGCCGAGCCCCTCTCTCTTGCACCCCCCGCGAACACGGTGGCGCTCTCTCGCTCGCGCCCTAACCTCGCTGCTTTCGGTTTCGTTCCTCCGGTCCGGTGATATCCCCGGACGCGGGTCCAGACTGCTGACCCTCCGAATTTCTGACGTCCCCTGGGGGATTTTAAAACCCGAACTAGGAATGGTAACGACAGGAGGGAAGAGTACACGGGGGATTTTAAACCGCGAAATAGGGAACACTCGGTAGAGCTTCGCGCCAAATGCACTTAAAAGCGTTGCAAATTGGCAGGACTGTTTTGCGTTAATGTCGAATCTTTTCGTTAGTCTTGGTTTCACGTTATTTCGAGATTTTCTTTCAAGGGTGGAGTTTCGCCGGCATCCCGATTTCCCGCCCCCGGGCCGTCCTCGTCCGGGAGCCCTCGCCGGGAAGTAGCCCACTCGTGCACGCGGTTTTACGAACTTGTACGTCGTAAAGTTCCAAAGCCGACACACTCGGCGCGCGCGGTTCTAGGTGTCACCGTCTCGCTCCCTCCCGCGGCGCTCTCGCTGTCTCGGTCTCTCTCGCGCGCCGCCACCCATCGCCACCCATCGCCACCCATGCGCCCGCCTCCCGCCGCCGCGGAGGCTCGCCGGGGGCGGCGGCGGCGGCGGGCCGCGCATGCGCCGCCGGCCGCGACTCGTACGCGCGATCAGTCGCTCGAGGGGTGAGCACTCCGAAGGGACGCGCGCGCCCGACTTCCGAGCCCGACTTGATGAGCCCCGTGTGCCGGAGCCTCCACCACCCCGGACGACGGCACGCCGTTCTACGACGCGACCCGGCCACCGGGACGACCAACCCTCGACCGCGGACGACGCGATGCTGGCCTGCTGTCTGATCATCGCCGGTGAGTCTCCACTTTGCCGGGGTCGTTCTTCCACGGACAGGTGCGCGACCCCTCCAAGGGGTGGCTATAGGGTGTATAGGATGTATGGTACTGGTATGGGCTATGGGGTGTATGGTACGGGATGTTTAGGGATGTTTAGGGATCTTTAGGGATGTTTAGGGATGTACAGGGACGTACAGGGATGCACCGGGATGCATGGCATCACGAGAGGGTTAGAGCGAAGCACCTCAGGAAATCCGGAAAATGGGAATTTCCAGGGTGAACGAATTTTCGGGACGGACGAATTTTCGGGATCCTCGGAGGGATGCTGGAATGGGACGTGGTATGCGGAAACTAGGGGTGGAATTCGTGAGAGGTTGACGGCCTGGTGTCTAATCCTGAGTCTGTGCTCCGCGGGGGGTGCGAGTTTCCGTTATGATGGGAGAGGGTTTAATTATGGAGTACGGGGGTGGAGGGTTTTGGATACGGAGGAGGCTCTTGTAGAAAGGGGTCTCTGGTGCTCTTGTATCGGGTGGGGAGGTGCGAAGGAAAGGGGTGAATTTTTCTCCGAATCCTTTCGATAACCACTCCGCCTGACCACTGCGTGGAGTGTCCACTTTGCGGGATGAAAGTCGGTCTTCGACTCTTCGCTCCCCGCTCGGCGGCGAAAATCAGGATGGTCGTCCAACGGGGTTTAACAATAAGCGGATTCGGAATTTCCGAAAACGGGAGAAACGAGAAGTGGGAGGCTCTAAACGCGCGACTTTCCTCCGCCGTTCGCGGGGGGGTGAGTTTCTACTTAGTACCTTCCATTATACCCTGCTTACCACTTGATCCCCTCTTACTCTACTTTCCTTACTTTCCAGCCCCGACCCCCTAGAGAAGAGGAATAAAGGAGCCACCGAAAATTAAAAAAGTACTTTCCCGCCGACTCCATTTCCCGTGGAGGATAAAAAAAGTCGCCCCTCTTCCAATGGTAAAAAAAAAAGAATTCATCCCTTCTCCGACGGTAGAAAAAAAAAAAATCGTCCCTCCTCCGTAAAAGAGAAAAATTGTCTTTTCTGCGATGATAAAAAAATCGTCCCCGATCTAATATTAAAGAGAAAAAAAAAAGAATCGCCCTCCTGCGATAGAATTTGCGACAGATCCAGGGGGGAGGTATCCAGGTGACTATAGCCAGGGGGTGAGGGGGTCAGGGGTTCGTTTCCGCGGGACTTTCGACCGCGACTCGGACGCGGTCCTGCGAATCCGCTCGCGGAATTCGATTTCCTCGCTGTTCCAGTTCCTGGCATCCATTCGCCCCACCCCCCTTGTCCCCCGGAGATATCTGAATTCGTCCGCGCGAGACGACGTATCCGGAACGTCGTCGGACGCGGGTATTCGGGTGCAGAACGGCGGTCATGTATTAGCTCGCGTCGTTTGGAAAAATCCTCCGTTTCCCGCAGAAACCAACCCCCGGTGCTTCTTGTCGAGAGGGAACGTAAAATCCCCGTTTGGAAAATCTGCGGTTGGAGAAATCTCAAAATCAATCCACCCCCCTCCAGTGGAATAAAAACCAGGGGAAAGGGGGGGTTGAACGGGCAAACATTTTCCGGAGCGTAACAAGACGCAACGAGGCGGTGCATTTTCGCATCTCGTTATCGATTCCTCGAGGGGAGGTCTGGTGGACGCGTGAAAAACCGCGGGATATAGCCACGGATATCAGGATGGAGAGAGAGGGAGAAAGAGAAAAGGGAGAGATAAAAAGTGCGAGATAAAAAGCGGAAATAAAATATTGATGGAAGTTCTCGTCGAGTCGAGTTTGCGACCCCTTGCCCTGGATTATCGTTTGAAATTCGGACTTTGTAGAGGGACAGGGGTGAGATTGAGGGGGGGTTCGAGAATCGATCGATCGACCGATCGATCGTTTTTTTACCCTGTCGCAGTTTTCATTACTCCTCCTCGCCCCGAGATTTCCCTTTGGCGCGATACAATTTCCCTCCCCAGTGTTACCGGCGATGGGTCCGCCGCTTCCGCGAGCCGAAAATGCGGCCGCGTAATAAAACTCGCCGCCTGCGTTAAAAAGAGCCCTCGAGAACGGTCGGTCTCCCGAAAACCGCGTTCCGCGTACAGCCGCACACGGGACCGCGGGGGTCCTCTCGCGGCGGGTGCAATTCCGTCCGCGGAATTTGGAGCAATTACTTTTCTAAAGGCGGAGCGTCCGTTCCATCGGAAACGCAACGGCGAGACGTCAAACTCGATCGGGAAGCGCGGTACGGATCTCTTCCCGGATTCCGCCGCGCGGATTTTTCCCGCGGAAAATCACTTTCCGCGGTTACGCGAGGGAAGCGGGAATTCCGCAGTTATTGACTTTCTCGGACGGCGTGGAGAACATCCCGGGTCTCGTAACAGGCTGTAAAAGTTTCACCGAGTCGAGACGTCCCTTCTTCCGAGTTTCCAACCCCCGATCCATTCTCTACCCCCTGGAGCACCTGTCCCCCTATCCCTGGGTGCAGGACCCTCCGCGATCACCTCCAACCCCTTGGAATCTCACCACTTGGGAAGTGTCCCGCTTTCAAGTCGATCTGAAATTCCCTCAGTATCGAGGGGGCTGAACACAAATTCCGGGGGTTAACGACGCCTAAGGGGTTGAGGGCCAACGACTCGCGACCCGCGATAATACTCAGGAATTTCACCCCGAGATAACCCCACCTCGCGCTTAATAAGACGGCCTCCTCAGCGGAGGGCGAGCGCCGCTCGTCGGGAGAGAGATCGCGCGTTAATGGAATATTTTAATGGCTAAGTAAACCTTTAATCACGGCTTTTGTCGGCCGGGACGACATCGGGGGAAATTAGGGATAAGAAGATAACGCTACGGGGTCGCTGTCTCCTCCTCGGGGCGCGGCGATAACTCCGACTCCCTTGCCGCGCAGAGAGGGTGGCGAGCGCGGCGCGCAGTCGAACGGGTCAGGAATAGGGCAGCTTTGGAAAGGGTGAGGTAGGTCAGGCCCGCATACGGTGCGCCGTGAGGTAGGTCAGGCCCGCATACGGTGCTCATTGAGGTAGGTCAGGCCCGCATACGGTGCGCAGTGAGGTAGGTCAGGCCCGCATGGTTGGGTCGAGATTGATCGGGCCCGCATACGGTGTGCAGTGAGGTAGGTCAGGCCCGCATCTCGCACGGTGAGATAGGTCAGGTCCATACCGTGTACTTTGAGCTATCTCAGGCCCAGACGGTGCACTCTGAGATAGGTTATGTCATTCCCAAATCTCCCCCGGTAAAGTACATCGCGGTAAACGCGGCGTACACCGAGATAGGTCAGACTGGTAAACGTGCACTAAAGCAAATCGCGGCGAGGCACGTTGAGATAGGTCGCGGCAGGCTCTTTTCCCAGGCCGAGCGATAACTCCGCGGACTGCGAGCGCGGCGATAACGCGGGAAGGGGAGCGCCCCCGACCCGCAGCGGGCGCGGAGCGTTGGGGTAGGTCGCGGCCCTCCCCCTAGGGCGCACACGCGGCCGTGCTGGAGCGGAACGCGGAACGTGGAAGGCGCTCCTCCACTCGCCGGCACGTTCCCCGATTATGTGGATAATGCGGCCCGACGTGACGGGCCTGCGGATCCCCCGGCCCGTACGGCCGCTCGCCTTGAATAATTCACTCGTTATGAATATATAAACTCGGGAAACTGATTCGGGGGCGCGCACCCTTGGACCATGGAAAAAAAAAAAAAAGAACGTGAACCCTATCCAGAATTACAAATTCGCCCGATGGCTTATGCAAGGAAAATCCTGCCACGATGTTAAACATTCCAGATTAACAGTTAAACAGATATAATGAAAAGTGTGAAAAATTGACAATACGCATTTCTGTATTTTTTTTGACATTTTTTAAATTCACCCCTATGGTTTTCAAGCCAGGTCTCGAAGCCGCTCTTCCTCAGGGGTGCTGGAAATTCATCCGTCTCTGTTCCAGCAGTCAATCGCCGACTCGCTCGCGTTACGACGCTCGTAAAACGAAAGCGTAAAGAGGAGCCGTCGCAGCTCGCGTTACAAATTTAATAACCGAGGGGCCGCGCCTCCTAGGGCGGTAAACAATTCGCCACCCCCTGCGACGGCGTCGGCCTCCCTCAACCCTCTCCCCTGCATAACCTCTTCTCCTCGCGCCCAATAAAAGGAAACAAAGGTCACTTCGCAATAAGGAAAAAAGACAAATATATCGAACCCCTTGAAATATAAATTCTGAATATTTTTTTCATACGTGGATGTTAAATGTCGAAATGTGGAACAGCCCCTCATCTCGTTCCTAAATAAGGGATGGACCGAGGAAAATTCGTCCTTCCACTGATTTTCCGTGCTAATTAGCGCAATGCCTATGTTACTCAATCTCAGGTGAGGGGGGCACATCGATTGTCAATTAGACACGACAGGAGTCGAAGATCGCTTACGTTCCGGAGTCGAACTTCCAATTACGCGGCTTTCCGGCCGATATGCGTTAATCACGGCCGGATTGGCGTGCCAATTTTAACGAGGTGACGTTTAATTAAATTAATGTAATGCTCGTCGCGTTGTACCGAGTACGTGTAATCAAGTGAGAGACAGAAAGCCAGGCTTTTTTCGACGGCTGATTCTTCGGCTGATGAGATGGGGTACGCATTTCGCGAAAACCGGCCATTTTTATCGAAAAGCCGGCTCTGATTGGACGAGGACGGACTATTTAATTAGTTAATGAAACGATGACGAACGAGTATAATTTTTTTCTTTTTTTTCTGTCGCTCGAATTTTCAATTATTCGCGCCTTTGTTGGCGCCAATGGCTGTCGGATTCGACAACTAATTACAAGGGGACGTTATCGATGATAACGGGGGCTTGGATAAAAGGATGTTGATAAAAGAACACGAGGAATCAGATGCACCGATCGATGGCCTCCTAACGTCGTGCCCGATTTAAAGGGGATTTATACCCCCTTTAAATCCGGTGCGTTCGCGAGGTCGCACTCCCGATGGCGTAATCGATTAAACGCCCCGTGATTAATTCAGCGCCGATCAAGGGGGTAATAAAGTGGAGATCAAAAATCTATTATGGATCACATTATGCCGGGGCTTTGATTACGGGGGACGCGCCGGTCAACCAACCGGTCCCAATAATTATCCGGTTAAGTCGCCGATTCGAAAACGAGGCGGCTCGTTACCGACTTAATCTCATTGTCTAATTAAATGTACCGTCGGGCCAACGAATCAGGGAACGACAATGAACCCTCTCGCTGATGGCAAAAAAAATCGAAAACGCATAAAGACCACAAAAATGGGGGAGGCAAAAAATGGAGAAAAAAAATCGAGGAGTGAAATTCTCTCGATCGAAAGAGCGTCCATTTTTCTTTTTTTCTGCAGGACACTTCCAGTGATTGCCTTTACCGGGGAAAATTGGGAGGGCCCAAATTGTAGGCCCCACCGGTGTGGAGTCGCCATAAAAATTCGCTATAACGCCCCATATCTTTCGAGCGGCCGCGACGCTCGTTACGCGCACCCCACGGCCTCCATTACGTGTATTCGGGGGCGGGGGCAAGGGGGCATTTACGGCGGGGCGAGCCGTAAATCCGGCGAATCCGGCGGGAGAGATTCGGCCGATTCGATTTGGCCGGCAACGTGCCCGGGGTTCCCGCGGAGCTGGAAAATAGAAACGACGGGGCGGAAGTGGGAGAGTGGAAACCCGCCGCGGCGAAAACGGGAAGAGAGTTTCTCCTAAGGGTGGAGGGGGTCAGGGTCGGCCGGCGTCGCGACGACCGGCGCCGACCTCACTTTTCCTTATCCAGACGGCGTTTCCACCGCGCTGCCAGCAGGACGAGGAGCTTCCCTCTCGATGGCGGTCGCCGAGGGTGAACTCGCGGGGGTGGACCGACCCTTGCCCCCCCCCCGCGATCCCGCGAGAAAGACGTTCTGATTAAAAACACAGGCGGAATGAAGGTGCCAGGGGGGAATCACCCCCTTGAGATAGCAGATCCTTGCATTTAATATTGTGCGTCGCGTTTGAAATTACTGGCTTCCGGATTTTAGGAGAGCGTTACTTTGGGCATTCTTTGATTTTTGGTGGAATTCCAGGGGTGGAACGGAGGTATGCAGGGGTGAGATATTAAAGCCAGCCGCGACGGAGGGGTCCGCGAGATTTGGCGGTGACGAGGGCGACAATGGGCCGAGGGGGAGGAAAATGGATCACGTCGGGGGCGTTAAGGCCGAGGAGGGGGTGGCCCGGTGACGTTTACCGGACAGCCAATTATTTTGGGGGCGAGCATACTTCCGGAATACATTAAAGCGAGGTTTTCCACCGGGGGTTCTCGAATTCGAGACATTTGAAATTTCCGGCTCGAGTGTCCACCCCCAGGCGAAGTCACCCCTCGAAACCCCATGGTCTCCCCAATTCCACTCGGTTTTATATGAGACGAGCGTGCTCCGAAATATTAAAATGAAATTTTTACAGGGAATTCGGGAAATCGCGACAACCTCCCCCTCCCCGCTAGTCTCGTCAATCTTACTTTAGAACGATCCCATAGATCCATGGGGCCCCCCAAGCGACCGGCTGCACGACAAATCGGCTAATATTGAACCCGGTGGGAGTAAACACGCCCTGGCGATATTAAACCCTCCTACCACCCTCTGGCTCTTTTCCCCTCACACAGGGGTTGAGTAAAACGTTTCTCTCGCGTTAAATCGCGTCGAAAAGCGATTTAACCCGGCGAAGGGCGCCGTTTTTAAAAATGGCCACGGGTTCGCGGAAAATCGGGTTGGATCGGCGACGGGGGTTTTACGACGACTGTCGCGCGGGGGCGCGTCCCCCCGCCGCGTATACGGGGACATAAAAGGTTCGTCTTTTATTTTCCGTTTTAATATTCACTGCCTGGTGTACATCCACCTGTATCTGCCTATCTATCTATGTGCATCCGTCCATCTATGTACGTGTACCAATGTATATAAGTGCATATACATGTACCAGGTGCCCCCGCACCCCCCAGGGTCGCTCCTCGGCGGTGCTCGTCGAGGAAAACCGGGAAAACGGGGGGGAAGGGGGGCTCGGGAAGGGAACTCCAGTTTTTACGGGTTTTTCTGCGCGGCCCAGCTGCATCCGCCGCTGCAGCTGCAGCGGAGCTCCCGGCCGCTGCACGACGGACTCTCGGGTCGATGGCTCGCGGTTTTCCCTACCCATTTCCCCCGGAACCGATCCCCCGGGCTGCACCCTCGCCCCCGTTCCCGGTGCCCCTTCAACCCCTTCATTTTACCGGCAAATCCCCCGACTCGAGGCCTCTTCACTTCTTAACTCGGCAGCTTCTTCGCGATCGCACCTGCAGGGGTGGCTTTCCCAAGACCTACCCCCCTCGCGGGTGGGGTAGTTCCCCCCGTGTCGATCGAGGCTCCGGCGACAGGGAAAAATGGATATTACCGGCTGTTGCGGATATATTACCCGGTGATGCGCAGTTTACGCCATCCCCGGGACTGGGGGAGACACCCCCTCTTTGGAGGCCCCCCATCCCCCCGGGAGGGTGGACGTAACTCCCGTTTAGAGCCATCGCATCATGGCCCGGAAATTTCGGAAAAAGGCCTCGAGGGAGGTGCGACCATCCTGGAATTTTCTACCCCTTTTTAACTCTCCCTAAGTAAATTTTTTATACGACGCAGTCGCGAGATGGGATTTTTTTTTATACCAGTTTCCAACACTTTTCCACCCACTCTCCTCGTGAGTACCGAACAAGTGGGGCGATTATCGCGGCTAGCATTAAACGGGGGCATTTCAGGGGACGAGATTCCCCCCCTCGTTTTCCAGGGGATGTCGCTTCTCTGGGACGAGTTCATTCGTGGATCTATGCGTATGTCTCTGTAGGCTTTTATATATATATCTTGACAGGATCAAGATCTTTACCAAATTTTTTAAGGAGGTTTTTATTTTTTGGATCGTTCATTTCGAGTTCGGATATAAAATAGGGGGGTATATATAAATTCGGCGAGCCGGCTTTTCCTTCATCTCGGGGAGGGAAACGGAGACGGAACTCCCATCGGCGGGCTCGAGGAGGACAATGCTTCCAGAGTTTATGGGCCGGGTCGGCCATCTATCGACTCGGAGGAATTTCACGGGAGACCGCTCCCTTTTACCGGAGATCGGCAGATTTTCCGCCGTCTCCTCTACGGCCTCTTCGACTGCCTACCTAGACTTCGACGTCGCGACGCTGCCCTGGGAGATCTCAGGAAATTCAAGGTACGCCCTCGAAAAATCCTACGAGTCTCTCCCGAGAACCCGAAAATGCTGGGAAATCGGCGGGACGTTCTCGAAAATTATCGGGAGCTTGATATCCGGCTCACTTTGGAAATCGGACGATAACGGGGGAGACGACGCCCGGCGTCGTGGGATTCGGCGTCACACGATGCGACGCCCTCGTATCTCGGCGTATCTCCTCCCTCTCGGTCTCTCTTCCGGTTTCTGGCAGTCGCTGTCGACTCGGTTCTCCCTACCCTTCTCGCCCCTCTACGTCGCGTCTCACTATTCACGGGTTGACGTCGTATCAGGGGTTGACAGTTCCGCAGGTCGCCTCCCAAGGGAAGAATTTTCCTCCGATGACTTTACCACCCTTAGAATCCCATATCAGTGACATGAAAATTACTAATAACAATTACCATCGCGATAATCAAATCGGGAATAATTCTTCCCTACTCCATATACCACTTTTCCGCAATCTAGATTATTATCGACATGGATATTAATAATGGCAGTGATATTAAAAATCACAATCGATCCTCCTTCGGAGTAGCAACTCATTTCTTTTTCTTTTTTTTTCATACACATTTTCCGGCACCCTAGATAAGCCGATAAGTGTCCAAAGGGGCCGTTTCTCGACGCGCCAAAGAAATTCGAAATTAGGGGATAATTCCTTCTCTCGCCAGCCCTTACGGGATTACGTCTGGGAGGATCGCCAAAGAGGATTTTCAGGAAGGGGAGGTGGTGCAGGTATTCCAGGAAAATTCAGAGCCGAAGTTGGACGCCCCGGGAACGCGATTAGCCGTCCCGACCCGAGAAGACGGGGTTGACGGCCGTGGGGGAGGAACGAGGCGCGAGGCTCGCGAGGGGGTGAATCGAGCAAACTTCCGAGCTCGTTACCCTCCCCGGAGTTTTTGCCTCCCGGTCGTCGAGCTCGGCTCCCGGTTAAGGCGGAGATAAAATAATGACCGAAGAGCACGGGGGGGTGAGAGGGGTTCCCCGATGAAGCCGGAAGAGGTTGGACGGCGAGGGTGGACGGGTAATTGGTGTGCGTATTTCAACCCCAGGGTGACCGTCCAACCCCCCGGGCGGCGCCACCTCCGTTGATCTCGTTGACATCCGGAAAGGACGAAAACCACCCTTGGGTTTATTGCAACCCCCTCGCATTTCTGCGAAATCCCCAAATCGCGCACACAGGTTTGATGTAATACAATTATAAGAATGGTCGTGGTTTAATTGAACGGCTAAATTATTTATGGTTACGTCCGGAAGGGATGAAAACCACCCTCTACTTTATTGCGACCCCTCGAATTTCTGCGGGACCCCAAAATCGCACCCCCTACCCTCGATATACTCCCTGCAATTGACGGTGTAATTGAACGTATGTCAAAAACAAGGGTGGTTAAATCAGATTCTCGATTTAAATGAATCTTCTTACGGGGGGTGCAATTTATCGTACAGAAAATCGGGCGCAATTGTAACGAGGCAGAATTCTAATATCTGTTGTAAGTACGGGAGGGTGAAATTATATGAATTGTGTGCGATCGGTGTTGTAAGTGTAAATTCATTTTCTTCAAACGTCGATCTGCAGAGGGTGGTTATGCGAGAGGGTGTAGGGGCTCACCTCCATCTTCCGGGTTTTGAAAATTGAAGGAGGGTGCACGGCTGCCCTACTTGGGGCGCTTATCGGTGTATATCTCGGACTGCTCGTTTAAAATTGAAGGAGCCGTAGCTCACCGCCGAGTGATCGGGGATGTTCCCGAGGGAGTTGCTCGACCCGTCTCGACGATCTTTACGAGACGTCGAGGCATCCCCAGGGCGTGGAATTTTTATCCCCCAAGCGAGTCCGGGAATTCCCGCTTCCTCTGGAAGGAACACCCCCGGCTCGGCCAAACGTATCGCAAAGGAATTTATAAAAGTTCGAAGATGAATTATTTCAGAACGAAAAACAATGTATAATCTTTCGCTATCATTGTACGTTATCACGCGGTATCAGGGTCGGGGTCGATGGATCGCGTCGGAGGGAAATAGTTAGGGAGGTCATATATAGGGATAAGGGAGGATTCCAAGGGGACACTCGAGATGCAGACCGCGATGCAGAGGGGTGCACCAGGAGTTGCGGATCCAAGGGGGAGAATTTACGAGTTTCCGACGACGTCTTTCGCACTCGGGGTTTCCGACCGACCGGAAAACCTCGTCTCTTCCGGGCTAAGCGCCGGGGATGAAAGGGTGAAAAGAGAGAAGGAAAAGATTTGTGGTCCTCTCGGTCAGGAGCCGTAGGAGGTGGGAGGCTGCTCACCTATCTCGACCTCGACCTCGACTCGACCACCTCCTCCGGAGCCGGAAGTCGGAGGTCGAGGGGTCCACGGCAGCATCCAGAGGGATCCGGGTCCTAAAATTCGGGAACTCGACGACTCGCGAGTCCCACCCTCGGAAAAATGGATTTTAGGGAGACTTCCCCTAGGATTTGCTCCTCCTTCCGCGGGACCCTCTCCCGAGGGCGAGGGTGGTCGCCGGGAAGTGGGAGTGCAAACTGTTGCTGCGAATCGCCGGGGGTGTGTATCCCATTTCGAGTCGGATAGGGCCGTTCCCGGGGGGAGAGAAGGAGGATAGGAAAGGGCCGGGAGTCGGGAATGGACGATCGCGCCCGGATCCCGAGGGATATCCAGGAAGAGCCCGGATGGCCAGGAGAACGCGCGGTCCAACGATCCCGGATTCTGAGCCGGGGGTAAACCTCGCAGGACCTGGCAGAACCTACAGGAACCGCTCAGTTCGGGGAACAATGCACTCAAGGGATGTAAAGATCCTGCCAGGAGATTTGCTCACCTAGTCTCGAGGAGAGACATCCGATGAACGTCATTCCCACATCCCTCAGGATGCTGGGCGCTAACTACTGCCGGACCACGCTGCGACAGTCCTCGCAATCGTCGGTTCGTCCTCCAAGGACCCTCGGCAGGATCGCAATCTTCTGAAAAACAGGCGGACATATCGACGTATCCTGCAAGGGAAAAATCCTCGGGGAGCAAGTGGGAGGGAAATCCTTTCAGGGGGGAAGGACGAGCTCCTGGCAGCGAGCGATATTGCTCCTCCGTGCCGCCGCGCCGACCCGGGAAACGGATAAAAAGATTACAAGGGCAAATACCCGAGCCGAAGAATCCACCGGCGAGGACGGATAGATGGGAATCTTTCACCTACGGGTAAACACGCCTTTCTTCCCTCCTTTTCTTCGCCTTTTTCCTCCAGGCGCGTGCTTCTCGTTCCGAGGAAGATCCCCCCGAAATCTCGACCCCTCCGCCGATCGCGTGCCAGGTCCGCTTCGATACTCTGATCGAAATCGATTAGTAACCTCGAGATGAGAAAAAAAAGAACCCACCTAGGAATTCCGAGTTCATGGATCCGGGGGGTAATTAGCCCCCTTCCATGTATGACGACCGTAGGAATATTTATGCAAATTAAATTCTACGAATCATCCCTTATTTTTTACGGTGGCCGGAGGATGTAAGCAAGCAGCTTGAAATTATTTTTTTGAGAAATCCATCCGCGTTGAATTTGCAATTACGTATCAGCTCGAGGGGTGGCTGCGTGGTCGCCGATGTCGCGACGTCGCCAATGTCGCCAATTGGACAGGGCCGCACCTACGTCCTCGCCGGTGGCGTCATTTCCGGCTGACACCGGTATTGTACCGAGTACATTGTCCCGCGCGTGTATTCAATGAGACGGCCCGGGGGCAACGAAACGCAAGCGGGGAGGCCTAAGCGAGAGGGGAGTCCTCTGGTGGGAACAATGAATTGTTCTGGAAGATGTCATTGTCCGATCGCTCGCGGGTCCTGTCGCACTTCGAATAATAAACCCTCTCGCGTGTACCTACGACCGAGCCGAGTACTTCCGCGCACCCCTTCGCGGCCCCCCGCAGACTGCGCCCTTTGAGCGACTTTCTGTAATAGGTACTGGTCCTAATAGGCCCTAGTCCTTTGAACACCTCCTACGGACCCTAGTCCTAAAATGATCGAAATTAATTTTCATATCAATATCGACATAAAACCCGCACGCTTTTTCACGAATTATTGTATCGTCCTTTCACCTATCGTTTTTCCAACTTTTGCCCCAGGTTAATCAAAGGAGCTATTAGAGTGTTTCTACTCGATCCTAGTCCCTTGAACGCCTCTTTTTATGAATATTATTCCTACATGGCCGAGTTGATTTTTAATGTAAATTTTAATATTAAACGTGCCCGCCCTCCCTCGGGTTATCGTGTCCTCTCTTCACCTCTCGGCGTGCCAATTTTTCCCTTCCAATTCTCGGAGATTTCGAGTTGGAATATTTTAATAGAATGTTGTGCGTTTCGAGGGCCTCTCGGTCGCCGTTTTAATACGCGAGGAAAGTGCCGCGAAATGACGGCGCGGGGAATTCGCCCCCGAGTGTCCGATCGAGTGGACACTCCCTACACGATCCGTTCGACGAGCGATCGATCGATCGGACCCCCGCCCTCCCCCGGCGAAACGTTAAGCGACACTCGACGGATTCGATCTCGGTCGAGACCTGAATGGGGCATTCTCTGTCCGACCCTCGGGACTGCTCGTTCTTGCACACGTCGACGCGCTTCTCCGTCACCCCCCGATGGCCCGTGAATGGGTTAATCTATTATCACGGCAGGAGAGAGGTGAAGGAGTCAGCTAAAATTTCCTGATTAATTTTTCAAATTTAATTACGAACTACGGGAAATTATTTATTTATTGAATTACGGCCATCTTCGTATTTTGCACGAAATCCAGCTGAAATAATTGACTTTTGGAAATTAAATGCGACGGTGGGAAAACAATTAAATTCCGATTTATGTTACCTTTTCAGTATTTTCGCGATCATGCAGGAAGGAGGTATTTCATTTTCACTAGTTCCTCCCCTCCGCGAGTTTTTTTTTTCGGAGGGTGTATCCTCGTCGGGTGAAAAATTAAGCGCCATTAGTCATTCAGGATTTCGGGGGCGAATTGCGACTTTGTCGGGGACAGTGGAGGCGCCTCCGCTTCCGGAGGAACTCGGACGTGGTAATAATAGCCTGGCTCGCTTTGGAGCCAGCTCGGCCGGATCTAACGAGGATGCGAGTGTCGGTAATTGTCGCACCGAGGCTCGGAACGACGACGAAGCTCGCAAACGAGCCGCGGCTAACTAGAGGATCGCCTGCCCCTTCGCGTCCGACTTGCAACGGATTTTTCGATATTCCGACGAAACCCTCGATGGGGGAGAAAAATGGTTCCAGAGAAAGTTGTCCAGAGCATTATTCTGTACAACTTTCGGCTCGAGCACTTTCCCACCCGAGGCCTCTTTCTGTCGGAAAATCCCAATCACCAGGAGCGGGGCGTTAAACCGATACAAGGCTCCGGTTGAGTGGGTACCGGGGTGATGTGACTTCCCCGGTGCATTCGATGGATCGAATGGTCTCGAGGTACGATCAATCGGTTTCGGTGAAGCAAATTCGCCGTTGCATCTCCGCCTTTATCCAGTCCCGGGTATTACAACTGCCGGTATAAGAGGTGCCACTACTACTAGCCCCAGCGCGCCAGTAGTAACGTTCTCTAGCCCGCTTTGGAGTCAGCCGGAGCATGTCTAACGAGGCGGCGAATGCCGGTAATTGTCGCGCTCCGACGTACCAATCGAACAATCGAACTGGTTAGTTCCGAAATCTCGTATGGCTCGACTTAATGAAACCAGACCCGCTTTGGCGGTAACCCGCGAAACGTCGCAGATTATTGGCAGGGCTGGATAACCTCTCGACAAGGTGTTACCTTCTCCGATAATCTCTCGACAAGGCGTAATCTCTTCCTCGGAGACGAAAAATCGTCCTACCTGTTCCGAGACCTGCGGCGCGCGCGATGTTGCCGACTCAGTCGCGATCGGGCGGCGGTCCGGTCCGGTCGGCAAGTAAGGGAACGGGTCCGCGCGCGCGCGTGGAAAGGAGGATCCGCAGCCCGGGGCCAGGCTCCGCGGCTCTAATTATCGACTGGGAAGGCGGAGTAGCCGGCGGGGATGTCCTGGGCGAGAGGAGGGGGGTGGGTCGGGGCGGCAGCTCCGGCGAAGATTGGAGGAGCATAACCGATGTTGCCGACAGAGTAAAAAGAGGAAACGCGCGTCCCGGCCCCTCGTCCTCAGGCGAGCCCGCATCGTCGCGTCCTCGTCGCTCCCACGGCGCGGCGCCTCGCTCGGTCTCTCTCGCACTCCCACATTCGAGGTACCCGTTCTCGGCGCGCCCCTGTTCCTCTGTCTTCTCTCTCCCACTCCCTGCTAGCCACGTAGCGCGCTCTCCCTCGGCCGCCCTCGGAGACTCGCCGCCCCCTTTCCCGGGCAATAATTCAACTCCCTCGGCCTCCCCTGCACCGCGGCGGGGAAAAACCGACGCGCGATACAAATTGTACCTGGTGGCCCACATAAATCATCGGGATGCGCGGAGGCCGCGTGCGCGTCTTATCGGCCGCACCCCGATCGGCCCGGGCGGAATCGCCGCCGAGGTCGCGCACGCGATCGCGCCTCCACCCCGGGCGAAAGTTGCCCCGAAACTTTTCCCGGCCCCTCCAAGGAACTCCAATTCCGGGCCAATCCACCCTCTCCCCAGGTTCGCGATGAACCCCCCAGGAGATATAGGGCTGGAGATTTAGGGGCCAAGTTTTAGGACGTGACGCCACTGGTCTGCTAAATCTATTAGTCGCTGGCTCTTCTTCCCTGCACTCGATCTACCCCCCCATCGCCCCCGCCCCACTTGGCTCATCTACTTACGAGGCACACATGTCCACCCCCCTATCAGTGGACACAAGGTGTTCCCCCACTCAACCACCATTTCCTTCCCCATCCAATCATTAGAAATTCAAAAATTCCTATTCGCCTTCCCACGAGAAATTTATCAAATTCATTTTCTTTGTCATGTTTGCATTGAGATTCTTCGCAACCCTCGACGGATCATCCCCTTCGAGACGAAGTCACCCCCCAGGGCGAAGGAGTCGGTGTTTTCCCAAGCCGGGCGTCCGTGGTCGGTCTTCTCGGGCCGGATAAGCAAACCTCCCCTGTCCTTCCGCCCACCCACCCCCGNCCACCCCCGCCTCCTCCCCTCGTCCGAGAACATCGCCCCGCGTTTGCGCGTCCACCCCCGGAAGCGCAAACGCGCGTCTAAAAATAACCGGAAGAAGAAGCCCGGGAGGAGAGAGGACGGCGGCCATTAGTGCAAATCTGAGACCCGGGAGGAAGACGCCCCCCGGGAGGGGGAGCCCCCCTTTACCACCCAGCCCTCGTCCTCCCCTTATCCGCCGTCTCGTTTTTTAATTTCCGGAGTCCTTTGCCTCTCCTCTCCTCCTGGGAATCGCGTAATTCGTTACGTCGTATCCTCCGCGACTTCCGGCGCAGAACGGGGGGGGGGGGGGGAGGCACTTCGGTATTTCCGCGTTTCCGGTCAAAGCCGCCCACCAAGTCTCCTCCCCTCTTCCTCTCTCGGTCACAAAGGATGTGGAGAGTGGCGCAAGAAAGTACGGAAAAACGAAGAGCCGAGGAGGAAGGAACGACTCGAAGAGACGAAGTCGCGACTCGCTCCCCCGGGAACCCCCCTACCCCCCCCCTTGGACTGCGGAGGGTCGAAAAATCGAGCAAGTCTTGCGAGTCGTCGCTCCCTTTGCGACAGACATGAATTTTCCAAAATGATTTTGAAATGCAAACGAAACGCACCTTCCCCTCCTCCCGTACTCGCCCCCTAGGTCGAGGGGATGCTCAAAGGGAGTCGTCTGCCTGCGAGAAGGTTGAAACTCAGCCGACTGGGGGCCGGTGGGGCTGCTGCAGGATGGACTCCTTTTATCTCTTTGCTTTTTCATTTTTTTTTTCCCCCCTCATTTTGATTATTCCTTTTTTTTGACGACGTCTCATCTCGTGTTTTGCGGACGTGCCGACGATGTTCTTGGATCTCGGATTAATTTATCGATCTAGCCGTTTACCTATCCATCTATCCAGCTGATCAGGTCGGGGAGAAGAAGTTCACCCTGCCGAAGAAGCATCCGTTTGTTGGGTATCGATGAAATGCTTTGTTAATTCAAAGAATAATTATATACAGAGAACAATTCGTATGAGCTGTAGGGATTCCGAAGGAACGTCGGGAGAAATTTTTTTTTTCCAGTTTATTTCAGGCGAATAATTTATTCTTTGAGGTAATTGAATACCTCTTTGGTAATACTCGAAGAGATGTTTGGCCGCGATGAAGTCGAAATCGGGATGGATCCTCTGGGAAGGAACCGACGAACGCGCAGGAATCCCTCCTCCCGGGCGGCATTCTTCCCTCGGGAACCGGATGGAATCACGTCCGGGACGCGTGATCGTGAGAAAAGCTGCGCGACCGGCGCCCTGGCCTTCGGGAACACCGCAAGAAATGCGAAGCACGGCCGGAACGTCGTCCCGGAATTCGGAATCCCGTTTTCGAGCCGGGACTCCCTGGGGGGCGGATCCGCGTCCCGTGGGATGTCGATACGGGAAAGGGTAGGGAGGGGCAGGGACGAACGTCCCGTGGAAAGCAGCCCCATCATCGCTCTCCCTGTAGACGTTTTACGTCTTTGCATCCCTCAAGCCTTCCTGGGCTCGGTAAACGTCTTCTCGTTAAACTTGCCTCGCCTGATTTCATCCCTAAACGGGAGTCCAAATCGAAGTGAGAAATTCCCCAGAAATGGGCCTTTTCATAAAATCTTCCGTTGGATCATCTTCCCCTGTTTTAGTCTCTTTCAATTCTACCCTCCCGGGGGAGGATTCCGAGACTTACTCGAGCTTTCGTCCCGAAACTCCCATTTTTTTTTTTCACCCCGAACTTCGCGTCAAGGGAATTATTTGAGAAGGGAGACACGGAGGTGGGAGGTCGACGTCGAAAAAGAGGATGCAGAGAGCGACGTCGAGGAAGAGACGGACGTCGACGTGGGAGAAGCGCCTAAAGAGAAAAAGAGAGAGAGAGAGAGTCAGAGACTCGGTCGGTCGATCCCGCGGCGGGGGAGAAGCGCGCGATGAAAAATTGACTTGCTCGCCGGAGTTGGCGGAAGTTGCGCCGACTTTCCTCCTCGTTAAAAAAAAAGGAAGAAAAAAAAAATAAGGGGAAAACCGAGGGGGTAGGAACTTGAAAACGAGGAAGCCGGCCGGAGACGGGGCCAGGGTTGGGCTTCGGATAGTTTGGATTCGACAGGCCGAGCAACGAAGGAGTTTCTGCTCGTTAGTAGTTGGCCGAGTTGATGGGGCGCCTGAAAACTCGAGAGAGAGAGTGAGAGAGAGAGTGAGATAAGGGGGTGAGGGCAGGAGAGAGAGAGAGAGAAGGATCCGCTTTAGCTCTCTTCTGTCGTGCACCCTCGGTGAATTTCTCCGGCTCCCCCGTCCCTGTCTCCCTCTCGATGAATATAAAAATCCTGGCTTTATTACCGCCGGGACTCCGGGGGTGGTGCGCCCCCACCCCCATGGGCCACCCGAGGTCGCGACTCTCGACCCCGCCGAAGGAGCGCCCGGAGACCGTCCGCGCGAAAAATTCCCCCGACGAGTGCGCGACTCCGACCTCCGTCAGGAAATTCAAGGGGGTGCCCGGACCCTCCGTCGACCTGACAAAAATTCCGCATTGATCTGGCCGCAGCGGCCGCCGGGTTAATAAATAATCCCCGAGACGCCGCGGTCGGCGAACCCCGGTTCTCGATTATTCACGCTGAGGATTCCCTCACTCCGTTTTCACCTCCCCCCACCCCCACCCCCAGATTATTAAGTCAACTACCTCCGATAAACATTTGCCCTCTCGCACCCCTTCTACTGCGCTATTTCCATTTACGAATGCTCATTTATGCATCGACCGCCGCCGAGGGATGCGCAGCATCCCTCTCGGTGCTCTTTCCACCCCCTCCGAGCAGCCCTCTCGGCACACTTAATCCCGCTGCTCTTTAATCCTCCATTTCACCGGCGTAACGCCTAATTATTTACGGCGAGCCTCCCCTCTCGCTGTTGCGAATTCCCCCAGAATCGCAGCATCCCTTCGCGTGATCTCCCTCGATCTCTCTGGTCTCTCCCCGCGCATCGCGATTATCGCGTCGAGTGATAACCACCCTCAGACGTCATGTGGTATATGACCCATGTTATTAAAAATTATACAGGATTATATCCTACGATGATTTATTAAAAATTATTGCAAGGAGAGAAACTAAGTATTTGAAGGAATTCGAAAACACGTGGCATGTACCGGGAAAAAAGATTTCATTGAAACTCCACTGATTAATTATACCGATATCCATATTTTATTAAGAACAATCGGAAAATGAGACAGACGAAGTACGGGGGGAAAGTCGGAGACACGTTACAGGCTCAGGGGGTGGAAAGAAGGGGGTGAGCTCTCGAGATCCTCGGTTTTCCGCGGAAAATAATTGTTGTTTTTCACCCCTCGAGAGGGGGGAGGGGAGGCACCCGGGGGCGACATGCCAGGGTTGGTCTCTCGTCGAATTTCCATTTGTATACGCGGTTCCGGGCCAGCGCGGCCGTATAGCCGCGGATGCGGCGCGGGGGTGGGAAAAGAGTACACGTACTCGAGGGGCGAGGGGTTGCGCCCGGGGGCTCGAGGGGCGTGGAACAGGGCAAAAGTGCCGGGGAAGAGGGAAAACAGAAATACGGAGGCCGCATGTACAGGCCGGAACTCCTCCGCCGCGATATAAGAGGGAGGTTTACTCGTCCCATCCCCTGGTGGTCCCGCAGGCGGAAAACGCGAGTACTCGCGTGTCGCTCTTTCTCCGTTTAGTTGGTTTTCAGCCATGCATCGCAGGGCGAGTCCCACCCCCTGGCCGCCCTCGACCCATGGGGTGGATATCCAAGATGCAACCCTTCCCCCTCTGATAAGACGCCCCATGGACTGCCACCAAAAGATAAAATTTTAAACTGAAGCGGCTAGAGGTTTCCGGTATCAACCCCTGATTAATATTAATAATTAATCTCCACCAGCCCCTAATAAATCCGGTGAATCTTGATTAAGTGCCTGAAAGGTGGAGGGGAGAAGGGGCAGTTAATCGGCGATTTATTTTCGCGATTAAAATCACATGTGCCGATTTATCACCCCCGACGCTCCCCCTGTCCTGAATGCACTTTTCGGGGTGCAAAATTTCCTGATCGGTGACATCGAAATTCCCAACCCCCCACTACCCCTTTCATCAGGGCGGACCGATTTCCATAGTACGTAAGTCGAGCGTGTATCAGGGAGCGTGAATCGGGCGACAACCCTCCCACCTCTAATTATCGAGGCGAGAGCCTTTATGGCAGGGCCGACAGGTGTGGAGCGGGGGTGGATTGGGGGTATGGGGGAAAAGGGGCCCCGAAGGGATCGATACAGCGATCGCCGATAAAGGGAGACCGCGAGAGGGAAAACTAGCGCGACCGGGGGGCGGTGGGTGGCGGGGAACGGGGGGACGTAAAAAAAGAGGAGAGAGCGCTTTAGAGGGTCCAAAGGGAAAAAGAACCCCTGGCTCGGGTATTATTTTCAAAACTGTTTTCAGTCGGGTTGCTCGCGAGTTTGCCGGCGGAGGGGCAGACGGGGGGCCGCCACCCACCGGAGGGAGGGGGCGCTCCGACTGTGGCGCGCGCGGCATTCTTTGATGTCGGGGACGGGGGCGCTTGCCGACGTCACGGATACCGCGACACCCCCCACCACCCCCTGGAAATATCGCGAGAGTTGAGGGAAAAAACGTGGATATTAACCGATCCTTCATATCGGCGAGAAGTCGGGGGCCGGGGGGTGAAATCTTGACGTGTGTTTTGAAATTAACGAAGGGTGAGGCGCCCCTTTTTGAGATATTTTGCTCGGGGGTGAAACTTTCCCACGGGGGAGAAGACCTCCTCGATTTGGCTAATTAAATCGAGCGGGGCGAATTTTAACCCTTTGAGGGCGGAAATTCAGAGGGGGTGGTTTTTCCTCCGGGATCGATTATTTTCTGGGGGCTGCCTCCTGACTCCTCTCGAGGGGTGCTTTTTCCCCGCCGGCCGATAACGACCACTCGGGATCCATTGACCGAGTGAGAGAGGGCGCGGTGGGGGAAAAAGCAACGGGGGGGTAGGGAAAGCAAGTCGAACTTTCGCGCAAATCCCCGCCATCGCTATCCGGCCGGGCGAATGAAATCCGCGGATTTCGGTTTTAAGCGACCGTCACCGCAGATTAAACCATTGACCGATGGCGCCCACCCCCGC
Source organism: Orussus abietinus (assembly GCF_000612105.2). Classification (NCBI taxonomy): domain Eukaryota; kingdom Metazoa; phylum Arthropoda; class Insecta; order Hymenoptera; family Orussidae; genus Orussus; species Orussus abietinus. Next base: position 2,480,061 of record NW_019396012.1, read on the forward strand.
CCCCCTGGCGGGCCAAAAAACCGCGCCGCTCCCAACTCGCGGGGTCGATCGGTCGATCGGTGGCCGCCGATCGGGATGGATTAAAAACCGTGATTAGTGCCCAAAATGACCCCTCTCCAACACCGAGGGGATGCTCGGCTGTTTATCAATCAAGGACTACAAGGGCTGCCGAAAATTCCAACCCCTACACGTTGAGAGATATTTCGGTATGGTGCCGCGTATATTTCACGAAAATTAATATTCCTTCCGGGGATTCTTTAAGAAAAGCAGTGACATACGTGAAGAACACTCGTGGTCATTTTTTATGAACAGTACTCCTTGCAATTATTTTTTATCAGCACTCGTGAACATGATTTATAATGAATTGGTGTTTCTAACGTTACGCGGGGAAAACCGCGGGGGAAGAATGCCAGCCGCGTTGAAACGTAATTTTCACGGCCATTTCCCATGGCACCCCCCCCGTGCGAAAATCTGCCGAGCGGCCGGACCCAGATTGGATCCAACTTCAGGGTCGATTAGCTTCTTGCCACCCTCTGGCCAGCCTCCCTATGGGGGTGAAAGAGTGGCCGCGCAGCCACGTGCTCGGCCCAGGTACCCCTTAACTCATCGCCGAGTTTCGGCTCCATTACCCCATTAATCTTCCCCGGCTGAGTTTCGACCAACCCCATTAATCTCTCCCCCTCCCTGTTTTCCAGCTAAGGAAACCGCTTCTGCTCGCCTCGACCCCTTACACACCCCGTCAGAAAGATTCCGTATACCCTTCGTCCGAACAAACGTCGATGGCCCATGAGACGGAGATTGGGGGGTGGGGTAGATCATCCCCTTGGAGAGGCTGAGATCGGCCAACCCAAAATTCGGAGGAGCTCGACCAGATCGACCCAACTTCAAGGTCGATTAACGCCCGCCACCCCTTTCCGGGTGGGTGGCCCCACCCCCCGTGGGCGGGGGTGGGCGCCCCATCTAGGTACGCGTCTAGGTACTCCATTAGCTCGGTCGGGTATCCCGGTATCTGCTCGGGGAATTAATTCGGGGACGGCCGGTCGTTATCCGCACGCGCCGCGCCGCGGCGGCCGCGACGCGGTAATAATTCCGCGCGGCAGCCGCGGCATCGGCTGCGGAGCACAAAGGTACAAAGGGGACTGCAAAGCCTGCCGGTAATATATTTTGGATTACCCCGGCACCCCTTCGCCACTCGTTAGGTGAGTTCGACCTGGGGGTGTTAACGAGGGTGGAGGGGAACAGGTACCCCCGTTTCAGAGAAATCCCCTAAATTTTTTCCGATACATTGTTCCCTCCATCCCTTCGTAACTTCATTACGTTATCTCGGTGTGAGAGTATCTGAAATAGAGGAAGAAAAAACGGGGTTGAAACTGGGGGGGCTGAAAAGGGGGGGCGGGGAGGCAACGGAGGTTGGCGCAGGAAACTCGCGGTACATGCATCTCGGAGCAGAAATGAAACGACCCGACGAGAGAATTGAATGTTCTCGTCCGGGAGGGTGGTTGGGGGTGGAAAATCTGGAGGGTACTCGAGGGCGCCCTCCCCTCCCCCACGAGCGCATCCGCCCGGACGGAACTCGCGAGCCGCCCTGCGATCCGTCGCGGGGGCTACACCCCCTCCGTTAAGGGGGTAAGAACGCCGACGAGTGGAAAATTGCGTCGTCCTGTCTCGCGAGGGCTTAAGGACGAGGTCGGATCCCGAAAGACTCGTTTCTCCCGTGCTGACTATCAGATCCAACGGAGAGGAATCGCACCCCCGAATACAGGACTCCCTGGAATGCACCCCCCACGAATCGACTCGAGTCAACAGGTGAAAATTGCGGAGCCCCCTTCCCCCTGGCAAACACCTCGACGTCGTCTCGGTAATAATTTCCTCCCCTTAGCGCCCGATCGTCCTGTCGAAGCAGGTGCGTCGTTTGCGGAGGAGACCACGCGGAAACCCCGCGACGCTCACCTGGAATTCTGGCAAATCTCCGAATTTTGGAGAATCTTGTCATTCGAAATCGAGACTAGGGACGAAGGAATTTCTTAGGGGATTTTTAAATATTTTCAGGGTGAAGAAGCCGAAGTCGAGGGCGCCGCGAAAATGGCGCAGGCGAACGGGCTTGGGGCCGTATTATTCCCGCGACTTAACCCCCCCAACCCCCCCGGGGGAGAACTTTCCTCCGCTTTAATCCGCGACACGTTCCACGGCTATCGCGACGTCGTGCCTCTATCGGAATGGACGGGTAATAACCTCAGGATATGAAACTTTACTCGGTTTCACGGCCGATTACCGTCACGTATCCCTCCCGGTCCTTTCAGCCCTGACGCGGGACGCTTTATTAACTCAACCCCCGACAGGGGTAGTTCCTCGTCCCGCTTTGCATGGAGCCGCGATAACGGACTACCCCGAAATGATAAGCAGCCTTGCCGACGCCGTTCGAATTTCCGGCACCGGGAATGAAGCATTATTACACAACGCTTTAACTCGATATCAGTGATTATTTATTAATTATCACTTTAAACCTCACTGAACTCATCCCCTGGGGTAGTTCCTCGCCTTCGTTGCACGGACAGTCGTCAAATGAGCTCGGAAATGGAGCAATATTTATTTGCCCTTTAATGCGATAACTCAATACCCGGAATTATTTATTTATCATGATTGATCCTTTATTAACTCACCCCCAGATAATTCGACAATCCGTCCCGATGAAACGTAACTATTTATTCCCCATTTGATTGACCGAATTTTCCGGATTTCTAAAATTCCCAAATCCTGGAAAATCGAGCCGAGTCGCATTTTCCAGCCGCATCCCTTGATAACGGAGAGAGGCCTCGTATTTCCGTGTATTTTCCTAGCGGCGCATCTCCAGCATTTCAGTTGGCAGGTTTAAAGGGTGGGATGCAAAACCGCGTCTATACCCGGTCGGAAGTTGGGGACGCGTTTCCCGAACTTGTTTCCACGTCCCCGGGGGAGTTTTCCGAGGAAGTCGAGGAAGAGCTGGAGGGAAGCTCCCCGAATTTGTCCCATGCAAGGATAATGCACGATGTATTTATCTGAAACAGAACATTGAAGAAACACCAAAAAGTATTTCCCATGCACCCGTTGCACATGCACCCTTTACACCCCCGCAGAGGTCCAACCGGAGGAAGAGCCTCCGTGAGCCCGGAAGAATTTTCTTGGAGCTCTCTCCAAGCCGGTCCGAAATTCCACGGTAGAATGGGGAAGGGGGCAAGCCTCGTAAGAACAATGCACTTTCCTCGAAATGGATGCACCGCCGGTACTTTGCAGAGCCCGGGATTTCGGTCAAAGGACAAAGCGGCGGAGGCTACAAAACTGCATCCATTCACCGCGGCCCGTGGACGGGGGTGGTTGCCGGCAACTTGGAAACACTCCCTCGCAACTCCCGTCGAGGGGGTTTTTCCCCCCGCCACCCACTGGGGGGAGTGGCCGTCTTCGCCTAGGTGCATCACCCTTTACCGGGGCATCGCTTCCTAGTCGGGGCCGGCCAAAGGACGGGGATATAAAATGAACGCCGGCCAGTTTTCCGGACGGCGAAGGGCGCCGGTGGGTGGGAATTCCGCCCACTCGCTGGAAATCCGCCGGAACGAGCCTCGGCGCGCTCGATACTGCAAAACATTTCCCTCGCGGGTTCAGAGCCGCTGCGGCCCTTTTCCGCATCCTATCGGACTTTTTCCCAGCATCCCAGTTAGTCGGTATCTCTCAGGAATTTATTTACAAAGTTAACCATTTTTCAGCTTGAATTTTCAGGTTATAAGGAAGGTCCCGACACCCATGAAATGTCAATTTCTTAAAAATTTGTATGTAGATGTTTTTGAAATTGCTCATGAAACATTGAATTTACCCCTCGGATGCCACTTTCACGCCCCCTTAAGACTAAGGTTAAAAAAAATTGTAGGCTTGGTTTTTATCGTATATTAATAATTCTCATTAATAATTCTCGAGGCATGATTCGGGATTTCTGCTCCTCGGATTTAATGAACGCATTTCATATTATGCATCGGTAGGGGGTTGCAAAACTTGGCGCGAAACTTCTCTGGACGATTGTACCGGCCCTGGGTGGTAATGGCGGTCCGGCGAGGAAGAAAGGGAGATGAGAAAGATGAAGCAAGAGATGAAAGGAAGGAGGAGAAGGAGAACGAGGTGGTGGGTGGTGGGTGGATCGAGGTGGAGGCAAAACGTGCACAAAGCGAGCAACCTCTGCACCGCTGCACCCCCAGGAATTGCTTCGTTCGGTTGGGAGTACCCGAAAATTCCACCCTTACCTCTCGAGGGAGGAGGAAAGGTCAGGGGGTGGCGACCAAACCACCCCCGAGGGCGAAGGGAGCACCTGGTATCCCTCTGGATTCCCTCCGACAATTTTCAGGAACGATTCCTAGGGTCCTAGATGGGGAGGGCGGAGGAATAATGCCCCGGACGATGCAACTTCGCGATGCATCCGGAGAGTCCCTCGCGGAATGGCGGCGGAAAGGACGACTCCATTCCCGGGGATTCTCCTGGAAACTCTCCAGGAGCGTAGCCTCTTTGGTAGAAAAAGTTGCGTGCGAAACAATGTACGGGCACAGACCGCCGACCGGCATTCGCCACCCCCGGGAAGGCGCAATTCCGCGGCTAAAACACCGAACTCCCGAAGGATTCTCCTGGAAACCGTCCAGGAACGTCCGCCACCGATGAGGAAACCTCGGACGAGTTGTATGGACGGAGGGAAGGACTGCTTAAAGGATTATTACGTTTCTAGAGCTGAATCTTGATCCCGAAAAAATCTTGCGCACATTTTTTACGGAATTGCAACGGATTGTACAATTAATTCTGGGGTGGGAAGGACCACCGAAAGAATTGTTAGGTTTTTTTATCCCGAACCTTGATATCTAAAATCCATCACATACATTTTTCCAGAATCGCGAAGAATTGCTAACGTGCCGCCTGAAAATTCCGCGAGTTAGAGAAAGCGGATTGAAAGGAACTTGATGACGGTTCGCAGCGTCCGAATTCGAAGTCCAGTCCTCTGGGACCCTCTTCGGAGAACTCGCAATCGGGGTTGCATTTACAAGTCCGGGAGCATTTACAGGTCCAGGAGCATTTACAGGTCCAGAAGCATTTACTGCCGAGTACAGTCCGCAACTAGTTGCGGACCGGTCGCCGACACTCTCGAGATTCCCATCGGGCCGACCTTCGGTTGGAAGTCTTCCATCCGGATCCGGACAAGTCCAGGGCGACCCGGCATTCGCCTCTGGCACGTACACGTCCACTTACCATACCCGGGGGTATTAATCCGCCTAAGATGCCGACCGGGACGCGTCCCGTCCCGACGACGCGGTGTCCCGCGCGGAATTTAGATTGCGTCGTTAAGAGACGTCCGTGAAATAATCGCGACACCCTGGCTTTGAGACGGCCGATTTGCATACTGTTTTGCATGGAGTCCGAGGACCTTGAGAAAAAACTAAGAACCGAGCCTTTCGTCGCTATCTCCCCTGTACACCTTAGAAAAGCGTTTAAAAAAAATAATTCCCATATTTTTATAAATTTCACGAACTCGATTCGGAAGGAGCAACGAAGTAGATTACCAAATCGTGGCTATGGAAAACCTAGTGGGGGTGATTATTTGTCTTCGGAATTTTTTAATAATTTTTTTCGCCGCTTTTAGGGGTGCCTAAGGGGTGTGGCAAACGCGTCGGCGGATTTCACGGCTAATTGGCATCACTTCGTGCGAGGTCGATGCAAATTAGGCGGGCCAATGGGCTCGGTAACCCGAGCGATCGACTTGAGTGGCTTCGCCTATATCGGCGGGGGTATGTCGAAGGGGTGTAAAGTTTAGGGACGGAGGGGTTGGCACCTGCGGCCAGGTGCTCCTTGAGGGGTGCGAAGCTCCCGAAGGTGTCCTTAAGAACGAGCGGTACCTTCGATTACACCTGGGTAAGGTTTGGGGGTGAGGGGATAAGGTGGACCAGTAAGGGGTGGCTCGTTCAAGGTGTACTCTCGAAGGGGTGGTCCGACTAAGGTGGACTCGGTAAGGAGTACCCCTAGGTACGCCTGGAGTCTTGCGATAAGGGCGGGGGTTGCGGGGGTGATTTGGACGCCGGAATGGACTCCCCGAAAGTAATCCCGACTCTCGTCGAAGGAACCTGTCCGCCCGATAACCCGCCCCACTTGCGGGGGCATTATCCCTCCAGGTCTCGATTTCACTTCCCATCCCCTAATAAAACGGAGGAATAAAAAGGAAATGATCTAAATACCTCCTTAAAGGAAATAATTTAAATGCCCCCGTCCTGGAATTCGCTCTGATATTAAATTACCCCAATAGGAAGCGTTCCCTCTCGAAGTGGAGTCAAGGGGGATGAAACTCCCCCGCGAGTAAAAACCTTTACCCAAGTCGAGATTTATCCGAGAGAATAATACCCTTGACAAACACTCGAGGGAGAGTATCGAGTCGGATCGGAAGATCGGGGGCGGGGGCGTCCCACCCCGGCTGGGGCAAAATGGCCGCCGGAACGCCACGGGAGGATCATGTCGCGTGGGAAACTAACGAGGACGTTAGTCGAGACGGCGCTAAGGCCATCTTCGGAGAGACCGAGAGCCGTCGAAGGAGGACGTCGAGGAGGAGAGGATGGAGACGTAGACGTGGCCTCCTGGGAAATCATCGGTGTCCTCTTCCCTCCCCTTTCGCCGCCCCTTCCGAGTCCTCCGCGTCCTCTTCGGCGGCTGCTAAGCGTAATACGCCACCCACCACCCACCACCCACCCCTTGCCGGGCTCAACCTCCCTTCCAAACTGTCTAAACCGTAAACCCGGCGACGTCGCTTCGCTAACAAGCCGTGCCGTCGTCCCCGTAACGCGATATTAAAGAACGCCCTTATCAAGCCATGCCTGATAACGCACGGCGGTAAACAGGGGCGGTAATATCGCACGGCCGACGGGGCGATATTGCACATGCACCCGGATAAGTTCTTTGTTAGGATTAATCGAGATAAAATATTGACGAAGTACTGGTTATATTGAGAGTGATGAGGAGACCGGGGGAGGGAAGTGAGAAAATTGAGGAATATTGGGAAAATCAATAAAATCATTAAGATCATTCGAACCATTAAAATCACTAAAATCATTAAAACCACAAACATCCTCCCCTGAGGCGATCCTAACTCCAGTCCCTTTAGATTAAATCCAGAGTTTCGGATCAGCCCTTAACACGCGAAGGGGTGGTTCCCACCCCTCGGAATTGGGTCGGCCCGGCAACGCGCGTCGCGACGCCGGGAAATTCGTCCGAATGGACCGCGGCGTCGCGTCGGGGTCGCGATATCCCTCGGGCGTCTCTCTCGGGCGACAGGAGGCGCTTCGCGCCCTCTCGCTCTATCAGGGGGTGGCCGTCGCGCAGGGTGACAAAAGGCAATCGGGGCCAATGGGCTAGTGGCGCGTACGCCGGCCGTTTGATTGACGTCGAAGGGCGCCGCGCGTCGCATTGATTGCGCTCATTGTTCCCGCAGGCTGATATTCGGCCGCAACTGCAGGTGCCCCCGCACCTGCCGCGCCCCGGGCGCCGGCTAGGAATCTGCTTTATCGACTGGAACTCCGCTATTTCCGCGCCCACCGCGACTCGTCCTCGGGCCTAACGCACCCCCTGCACCCCTGGTCCCCACTGAATGGTCCGATGGACGTAACGAGTGCCGAAACGGGCGAAAAAGAATTCAAAAGGACCGGCTTTTTCATGGGGTGGAGAACGGGAGAACGCTCGCGGGTTTCACACACAGGGGGAACGCCTCTATAGAAACACTTTGTTCGGGCCGGATTGATATGATATTTAATCGCGGAGAGGGCGCGGATCCAGCGAAAGGGGCGCGTGACATGCGTTCCTGGATACTGTATCGAGAAATCGGGGAATAACTCTAATCTTGTGAATGGAAAAGAGATATAAAGGGGTAAATGAAAATTGGGGAACTCTGGAAAGACGCGACCACGTGGCGTCGACGGGCGATCAGCTGTTCCGGCGTCCGGCCGAACCTCGACATCGCTCCCTAACCTCCGAAAACCACCCCCCAGCCATTCTGGCCGTTTTAATTCGCTTTATTTAATTTTTCCCCATCAAGTACATCCCTATAATAGAGAACGGGGCATTCTAATAGAATAATGGATTTCTGGGCCACTTCGCGATCGGCCCGCAACTCGAGCGACATAATCGACCCTAAATCTGGCCTCTCCCGCGGACGCGGAGTGTAGGGGCGGAATTAATAGTTGGAACCGCTCGTTATGCACCGAGAGACGGGAAAAGGGGACAGGGGGGAATCAATGCAAAATTGGAAATTGCTGAAACATTCGGGATTTAAGTGCGCCGCGCCAATTACCCGGTTGCTCATTAGTCGGCCCTCCCCCGGGCCGCCCGCCGGGGTATAGATTTGTCCCGACATATTCTTCGGTGCAGCAACATTTACCGTAATTGAAAATCCAGGGAGCCCCCTACCTCCGGTAAATAAACATTTTCGAAAGAGGAGAATTAATAATTCCGCCCGGCCGAGGTGGCCGGTTGCGAAACGCGGCCTCCTTTCCGTGGCAGGAAGGCGTTGGCCGTTACAATTAGCGAAAAAGGCTCGGCAAGAAATGAGAGTCGGGAGGGAAAGGGGTGAAGAGGGGTCAGAGAGTGATTGTCGGGGGAGGGTGCCCACCCTTCGGGCGCACGAGACCGGAGAACGATGAAATTTCGAGGACGCTCGAAAATGCAGTTTTGCAACGGCATTCCGGATAATGGAAACTCGAAACGCGATGGTATGATGTTTCACCCCCTCCCCCTACCCCTTATCAATGAAAACTATCCCTCAACATGTTTATTGTTTACGATAAACATGGAAATTCCCCTCCCTTGTCGCTGATTAATGCCTGTCGGCCTTTTTGGAAAAAGTGCGCCGGGCTATGGGACTGACCGTGGGTGTTGGAGAGAGACGGACGCATGCGGCCGCTCGCGGGGGCGACAGAGAGGTCCGAGCGCCATCGGGGGAGACCTCGGCCCGCGCAGTGCGGCTCGCGCACTTTTCCCGGGGATGCATCGAGACGTCCCTTGAGTCCCCATCCCGGAGGAAAGACGGGACCCGTGTCTCCGAGGTAACGCCGAGTGCTCCGGCGCGTAACCTCCGTTCCATTTTAAAGCGTTCTAAAAGCCCCGGACAAGAAGGCGCTCTCCCTTCCCGAGGGAGGTCCTCCTTTTCTGAAGAGAAAAATATATTTCGAACATTTTTCAACATCGATGCACTTTTCCTTATTTTCCTTATCACTCTAAAAATATACAGGTTAGGATGAACATGCGGGGAATTTTCAAAAATTCTTTATTAATTTCTGAGGTTCGGCGTGTATATGAAATTTTGAGAATTTCCGCCGTATCTCGTAGTTTCTGAACGCGTAGAGTTATGCAGATGAACCAGGTCTTCTTACCCATTATTTTCCATAATTTCCCTCAGTTTAGCAAAGTTGTTTCTTAGTATCTAAATTTTGGCAGGCCAGTACTTTTTTTAAGATATATAGAGGTACGGAGATGGACCAGGGGCCCGGGTCCTTTTTTCCCGGAGTCGGAGGCCCTCGAGGGGGTGGCGAGGTGGTCAACCCCTCCAACATCCCTGGTCCAGGGGAACGAGCATCGGGAACGAGAACGCCGCGATAAAACCAGGTCGTTCCGAAAATGGCCACCGGCGGTCCCTCCAAGGCCGGGGAACAGGACTCACCCTATCCCACCTCCAACCCCCACCCCCAAGAGGACATCCCAACCTCCCCGAACTCGGCGGCGCTTCCGGCCTCGGACTTCCCGGGACTTCCGGGACTCGTTCCGGACTTATTCCGTACTTATTCCACCCCCACCCCAATTCCACCCCCCCTGGCCATCGTCGAGTCCCGGCACGGGGAGCTTCAGGTGTCGCGAACGAGTTTCCAAGTGAAATCGTCCTCGGGAATAACGAGTCCCGGCCGACGAGGGAGTTAAACTTGCCGAAGTTCAAGCTCGAGTTAGCCCCGACTCGAGCGGCTCGAGGGCCCGACTCGAGAGACCCTGAAGACGCCTCGCCGACTCGCCGGGGTGAATATCTTGAGCACGGGGAAGAGCAGTCTAAAGCGGCCCGATTACGCGTCGACGTACGTGCCCCGGACCACTTGGGATGCATCCCCGGGCTCTTCGAGGCCGCTTCGAGGCCCTGAAGAGCGCCGGCCGGGTCAATGCCTCCTCTTCGCCGTCCTGGAGGCGGCCTTGCCTATCGATCTCCCGGCTCTTCCTCGGTTTTTTTCCTCGCGTCTCGTCTCGACATCGAGGATTACAATTAAGTCAGGGAAAATCGAGACCCTGAAGAGCGGAGGCCGAGTCAGGGCCTCCTCTTCATCTTGGAGGTGGCCTTGCCGGTCGACCTCTGGGATTTTCATCCCTTTTTATTCCCCTCTCGCCTTAAAATTCAGAGTTACCGAGATAATCGCCTCTTGCTCCTAAAATCGAGATTTACTATTAAATAACGATAAACCGGTAATTACGATTAAATACTAATAAACGATGGCCCTGGAGAGCACGAGTCGTGTCAATGGCTCCTCTTCGCAGACTCGGAGTCGGCCTTGCCTATCGATCTGCGGGCTTTTCCTCCTTGTTCCCTCCTCGCGTCTCGTCTCTAAAATCGAGAATTAGAATTGAACGATGGTAAATCGAGCGCGGTACCATTGCCGGGGCTTTCGATCGGGGTGGTCGAACCTGCCGGTACCGTCCGATATTCGGATTCGCTGGGGGGCTCCTTTTTTCTCAGGTTTCCTGGCCGATGAACGCCTCGACAGGTATATCTCCAGGTTGAGGGTCGGGCTGAATTCGGCCCGCGGCGAAGTGGCCTCCTAATTGCACTCATTACGGGAATTAATTATCGAACCGCGGGGCGGCGACGTGGGCCACTCTTTGTCCGTCGATACCCCGGGGGGTGGAAGTGACGTCGCCATCTCGCGGAGGGTTGCTCGAAGCCGCCGGCACCGAGTCGGTCAGTCGTTTGTCGCACCCCTGGAAACCACCGCCAGGTGGCAGACAGGTAGTCAACACGTGGCCGACATGTCCTTTTTTCGAAGTATAAATTGTAGCGACAAGGGGGGTTGCGGGGTTTTTTTTAAATCGTTTTTATATCCATTGATAATTCGAAAACGTAAGAACAACGCAAGATGGCCGCCACTGGTTATCATCGCGTATCGAGCTTCTTCCGATAAGTGATGCGTTTTTATTCTTAAATCCAGGGTTCGGAAATGGCTGTCCAGCTCTAAATTCTCAAAATATCTTTCAGCTGTAAATTCTGAAAGCATTTTTTATACCGCACCGTTTTCGAGATTCTCGAAACCCTTTAAACGGGGGAGAAGTCTTGGAAGAAATGCAAAGTTCCCGGCCCTCCTGGGGGTGATAGCGATAGCAAATCGAGGGAAACGTCGGAGACACCCGATCCGGGGGAGGCTCGAAGTCGAGGACCTCTCGAGAGGGAACTTCCCCGGAGAACAAGTAAGGATGCCTCTTGGCACCCCCGGACTACGTCGGGGTGGGCTTTCATTCCCCTCTCGCCGGATCAAATAATTGTCGCCTTGATCGAATCGGCAAACATTCGCGTGGACTTGTCCTCGTCCTCGGTCTCTTCGTCCTCGGCATGTTCGTCCCTTCTCGTCCTCCTCGCTCTTTTCGCCCTCTTCGACCCTCTTCCGCGTCTTGCGACTTCGGAGTCTGCAAATTGAATCGCGGTCTTCTTCCTCGCCTTCCCTCCACCCTCCTAGTTTGTTCCGCCTATCGATTCGCGCCCTATCTCTCGCGGTACTCCTTGGGGTCCTCGATTATGCAACGTTCGATTGCACCGCGAATACCTCCTGCACCGGGGTACCTGAGGAATTCATAACGCCCCGTATCTCTCGAAAATTGACGAGAGGAAATTTCGGGCCGAAATTCGAGGCGGAAAAGCCGCCTCTTCGGGGTCGAGGGGGTACGACCTGCACACCGGGCTTCGAGAGCTTCCTGGACGGCAAACCGTGAACGATGATGCACATCGGATCACAGGGAGCTCGATTAATAATTCCCTCCCTAGACAAACGGAATCAATTCCCACGGCCACTCGCGCATGTTGGTAATTACGCCGGGATATACCAGTCGATCAGCTGGAGTTGAGCGATATCCCTGTAATATCTACGATCCCAATTAGTGGGCGACTACGGCTCCAATTTAAAAAATCGAAAACCACCCTCGATTCTGGAAGACATTTTCTTTCTTTTTTAAACCTTGAGGAGGGACAGAAAATCTGGGAAACCGAATTTATCCTTGAATCTGCCATTTCAATTAATAAACGACTATGCTTTAAATTTCCTCGATTCCGAAATTGATAACCCCTTTTGATAATTCTTTTCTCACTCGTCTCTGGAGGGACATCTTTTTTGAAGCCTCGAGTCGAAAGGACCAAGGGAGGGGAATTTTCCTCCGAGTCGCCATTTCCCTCGAAATCACCCAGCGAGGGGTGGAGGCGCCTCCACCCTGGATGGAAAAATAAGGAGCTCGATCTACAAGGAAATTACATTACCCCCGGGGAGGGGGGGCACTCTGGAGATGTCGACATGGCGTTTCTCGTCGGAGGACATCCTGGGGGGAGACGGATGTCAGACCAAACTTGACCGATCTCTTCGGGAACCGCTCGAGGGGCGAACTCGTCCTCTCGGCCGAAGAGGGACGACTCTCATCTACATCGAAATGCGTTTCGGATCCTTCCCCCTTGTCCCCGGTAAAACGGGGCTTCCTCTCGGTGAAAGATATGGGGAAAGATTCGGGATCCCGGAATCCGGATGGGAGTTTCCCTCCTCGGGAATTTACCTCCCGGAGAACCCGAAGAACGCGCTCCTCGACGTGGAAGAGGCGCTTCCTTGCATTTCCGGCGGATTATATTTTAAGGATAAAAATCCCTCGCGAGGTCCTAGCGGGGAGAAATGCATCCTGGAGAAGGAAAAACGAGGAAAAGAAAGTATGGAAGGAGAACTTTCATGAGAGCGAAAGGAACTCTTTGACCCAGAATTCTGCGTCGACGTGGACTCGGCCAGGAAAAATTCGGAAATCCTGAAGAGGTGGGAGCGATCCCTCGCATTCGATGGATGTCACCAGGACGAGCGACGGACCAAATTATCCGGCTCCGTTGCACCGGATCCGCCGATCGGATTAATCATCCAATCGGGTCAAATCGAATCGCGCGTCACTCCGATCGGCGACTACACTCCTCCGGAATTCCTGGAATTTCGGGAAGCTCCTAACATTTCTTTGAAATTTATGTAAATTATGACAATTCATCCGAGTGAAATAGTTCCTCTTTGGATGAATAAACTATTTCTTCGGTTCGATGAATTTTTTTTTTTCTTTTATTTGCAGCAGTCCCAACTTGCATCCCAGGTTTTCTCAGGTGCAACCTCTGTTCGCAGGTGCAGCCGCGGCGGCCGTGAGTGCAGTCAATGGACACGGCTTCGACGCCCACCTGAGAGGACCCAGCTTCCTGATCGAACCCCCCTCGAAGCTGGAGTTCTCCAACTCGAGCGGGGCCTGGCTGGACTGTGCGGCAACCGGAAGTCCTCCACCCGAGATCGACTGGTCCACCGCCGACGGACTTCCGGTCGGAGACGTATCCGGGGTGCGCCGAGTCCTCAGAAACGGCACCCTCGTCCTGCTCCCCTTTCCTGCAGCTGCATATCGCCAGGATGTGCACAGTGCGGCCTATCGATGCGTCGCCAGCAATTCCGTCGGCAGAGTCCTCAGTCGCGACGTCCAAGTCAGGGCTGGTAGGTGCATCTCTCATCGATCCTCGATAAACCCAGGGAAGAATTTTTCAAAACGGAATTATCAGACCCGGAAATTTTGGAAAACGACGATCATCCCCAGATATAATGAGGTTCCCTTTTAAAACCGATATAGCTTCCCAGGATTATCCTTCGGGCCAGGCCGATCGGAAGGAAGAGGATTTACCGCCGCGGTATATCCGGCTTTGTTCTTGAACGGTAATTAATTAATTAATGGCCGAGTCCCGGGATGGATATTCCCGACTCTGAAAAGAGGCGGGGATTATTTATGGGATTTTTTTGTCAGGGCTGTTTCGATTACATACTAATTTTTTACGATAAGGGGGCAGTTTTGTAAAATGGATCGTCGCGTTTACTTTTGAGATTTTCGGATTTTCTTTGAATTTCTATTTTTTTTTATCGACGAAGGGGGAGTGTGGTCTTACAAGGGGGAGTCCCGAAGGAAGGAAGGGACCCCCCGGGATAGAAAATCGCTGATTAGTTCGGGGCGAGGAAGGAGGTCGACTGGTGATTACTATGCCGACCATGGGCGACGATTTCCGACACGTCTGGTGGCACGGGCCGTGTAATTACCTCTTTAAAAACGCAATCTGAATGCAAATCCAGGCCGACCCGGGGCGTCGCGACGCCCCTCGGAAGGGGGACCAGATTTCCGGGCCCCGAAAGTAAACGACGGGGACGCGTGACGTTAATTAAAACTTTCTTCCCGGAGAAACGTCCGGTAAATCTCTTTTCGAAAATTGGGGGAAAAAGGGCCTTTAAAAAAGGAGCCTGCCCGAAGGCGCCCCGGAGCGTCGAAAAGGTTTCTCTTCAAAGTCTTTGACGCGACCCGCGACGAGGATAATTAATCCTCGGTCAAAAAAAAAAGAAATTGGAGCGAAATTAGGAAATAAAACTGAATCGATGCTCCGCTGAAATGCGAAAACGATACTCCACCTCGGGATGCGCTTTGGCCGGGTTTTTGGGAATATTTTCAGAAAGGATTTTTTTTGCCTTTAAACGCGCCGGCTAATAATTCGCGGTATGGGGTAGGCGGCCATATTTGTTGCCGCGGTTTCGCCAGTAATTTTCCCCGGGGAAAATCGTTACATTTACTCCTCCCGGCCGTAACTTTGCGAAGCCGCTCTCGGGCGCGTCTTTGAGGCCGCGCCGCTTAAAAGACTCCTTTGAAAACGCGGACGGGGGGCTCCTCGGGGAGGACTCTCGCGGCTTCTTCGCAGGCTCTCTTCGGGGTCGACAAAGCCTCCGGAGGAAACTTCCTCCGACTCTCGGGGAGGTCTCGAAGAGATTTCCCTCCCTTCTGGGGCGCATCCTGGCCGACGCCCAAGCGCAATAATTATTTCGCACCGCTCGGCAGCTTCGCCAAAAAGCTCCTCTTCCGTTCCCCTTTACCCCCTAGAATGGCATCGCGAAAATGGACGTCCCCCTAAACTCTGCAAAAGTCCCCCGCCCCTGACCAAATAGCCTCCTTCCCAAAGTCCGCCCTTTTACCGAAAATTAAAAACCATTTATTCTACCATAACCACGTTTCGAAAAAATAATTGTCAGAAATTCATGAAAAACCTTGGAATAAAAAAAGATTAATTCTTTTTCAGTGGTGGCCCAGGCATACAAAGTGGACGTGGAGGTGATGGGAGGTGCAGCCAGGGGATGCACCGCGGTATTGCGGTGTGTGGTGCCAAGTTTCGTGAAGGACCTCGTGCGAGTGGTGTCCTGGCTGCAGGAGCCGTCCTTCTACATTTACCCCTCGCTGCAAGGAGGTAAGTGGCAGGGGAGAAAATAAGAACGAAAGTAGAAATAAAAAAACATTGAAAGAAAAAAAAATGGAAAAAGATCCTGGCGCAGGACCTGCCGACCCTCGATTCCCGGGAATCGGTTTCGCGAGGAAGTGCAACCATGCAGCTGCAGTAATACCGCGTGCAGTTACGAAGTGAGGGAGGGGAGGCGCAGGAAGAGTTACGTTTATGGCCGCGATATCTACACATACGTATTACGCCGGTTGGGACGCGGGGCAGAAATTTAATATCCAGCACGGCAATATAACCCAGGGACCTGCGACAGGACGCGTCGTCCTGGAGAATAAGGGTAAGGGTACCGAGTGCACGCCAAATCTCGGATGCACTTCGGTTGCACCTCGGAAATGGCATTTCGCGAGGAAAGGAGTGACTCGGGCAATCGAGGATTAATGACCCGAGGGTCCTGGGAATTTATCGCGCGTCCTGTTTGCGGACGGGTCCTTTTTCTGCATATTCGAGGATTCGAGTCCTGGCGATAAGTCGGCGAGTTGGAGCCCCTCCAAGGGGGTGCCATTGATCGCGGGGGTCAGGGTGGTGCATAAGTTTGCGAGGCGAAAAAGGATCCGGTGGCGGGAAACGGACTGCATCCTGCAGGACCTGGTCCTGGTCCTGGGACCCGCTCGTTAGCCTGATTCGGTTTGCCAGATAGCCCCCTCCCCTCCTCTCGACGTTCGTTCCATTCAGGATGAGATTGCACCCCGACTCGGTGTGAGCGAGTGCACGCGAGAGTGCACGCGCGAGTGCATGCATCCTGTCTATGGTCGTGTATGTGCACCGCACGGTAATATCCTATCCGGTCGGGTAACTAGAACCGGGCATGTCCCGACCTAACCCAACTAAACGGGCATTGCGTCCCTTTAGTCCCTTATCTGCCCGACCTCCGGCCGAGTGCACTCCTGGATGCACCCTCCAGGACGCTGGCCTGCTACCCTCGGATAATGCAGTTATATCCAGGACTCCTACATTCTAGTAGTCTCGTAATGTCTATGCCGATTAGATAACCGCATGAAAGTAATAACAAAATTTTCTTTGGCATTTTTTATTAACCTTGTTGAGAAGTAATAAGCGCATCCATGCAGTACAGGTACGGGTGCATAGGAGTCGTATTGGCTGAGAATGGTATCTCTCGAATTTTTTAATTAGTGATTAGGGGTCCTAGGATCTCGGTACCTTATCCTTCCTGAGAAATGGTCGAGGATAAGACCGGGAAATTGTCGTGGTGTTATCCTGCCCGATTAGGTAACTGGTACCGGATACGTTCCCGACCTAGCCCAACCGAATGGACGTCGCACGTCCCTTTAGTCCCTTATCGGAGGAACCTCCAGGCGAATGCACTTCCGGATGCGCCGCTTCGCCGACGACCTGAATCCCAGGAATAATAAACCTTGTTATAGTTGCATCCAAGGCGAGATCGCTATAACCCCGCCGGGATAAGCCATATCTCTGGCTCGAATCCATACCTCGAAGAGACGCCTTCCCTCGTAGCTTGTAATTGAATGAAAGCGACATATCATTTTTTTTTTTTATATATACATCGAACTGTCTCTTGATTTCGTCGAGGCCTCCCTTGAGGGATGACAGATTTCGAAAAAGGGTCTTCCAGGGTGGGCAATTCCGCTTTTCATGTGCAGCTCTAGGGGAAAGTCGCACTAGGTCCTCGCCGAGGAGGAACATTTTAACGAGGGCCTATGAAAGCCTCCTGGGGAAAATCTATTAAGCGTAACGCTGCTGGAAGACTTCTTTTCACATTTTCCAGCACTGCGCCGAGCTGAATACCGGAATCTTCACCGCGGTGCCGAAAAGATGCGCTCGCGTCTATGCACCAGACTTGTAATGAACGAAGAGCCGAGCTTCGACCCCGAATATCTCGGCACCGGGTGGTCCTACCGGGTTCGTTCGGGGTTCAATCGATCGGGCATGAACGACTCGTGTCATGAATGTATGCGCCATTTTTGCCTAAATGCTCCAGGCGCCGAGATATTCGGCCGTTTATGCATGCGCGAGCGCCGACTCTCGTAAAGAAACTCGGCGCGCCGAATAATGCACTTGGCGCTGAATCGGCGCAATTTCTCGAATGCAGGAAAAAAAAAAATTAAGGACATAAAAAATCCTAAGAAATCAGGGCACTCTTGTGTCGAGAATTTCTTCCTACGGGACTCTATTTTTTCAAGGAGAAAATAAAATAGATCAAGAAATCTAGGATCACGACCTGGAAAATCCGGCCCCACGAGGACGCGCTTCCGAAATGGCGTTTCAGCCGCGGTCCGCGTCTTCTGCACTTTGGGATTAAAGTTAAACGAGCCCCGCCCTCGTGAGAAATGTCGAGGGAAATGCGCTTCGGCGAAAACGGAGAGAGAAAGCGAGAAAGGGGAGGGAAGCTCGGGAAGGAAAGAAGAAAAAGGAACGCGTTAAAACTAACACCGCGGGGGAACTTCTTTTCACTCGGCGCCTCCTCGCGCGAGAGATCCCGGAATTCATCGCCGAGACCCCACAGGATTATGGGGAATAAAATTGCAACACCTCCGAGGAAGAGGATTTTCAGGGTGGGAAGAAATTCCCCGGACTCGTCAGCCCTCGATTATCTTGCCAAAATCGTGGAATCGTCGAAAAGTCTCCTTTTCTTTCTGGATTTCAGACGGGAAGTTCCATCTCCTGCCTACGGGGGAACTCCTGGTGCATCGTCTGGAATTCAGCGACCAGTTTCCAGGATACCGGTGCAGGACGATGCACCGGCTGACGAGGCAGGTGGTCGTCAGCTCCATTGCCAACTTCAGGATAGCCGGTAAAGGATCGAAAAGGAATGATTAAAAAACAAAAATCGTCATATTATTTAAATGAAAAATTATCGCCTCCTCGTTGAAATTTTGCAATTCAAAATTATCCTCTGCTAGTCTTTATCACGTTAAGAACATTTGTCGTAGCAAATCAAATTTCTTCTTATGGCCGTGAATAATTTTTCTGCGTGCTATAAACGATCGAGAGAAATGTAGTTCTGCGTAGAAAAAATTGCCAAAAAATGTGGAAAATTCATAAAAACGATCGTGGGATCGATTTCGCAATTCCAGACCAAAGAGGAGTGATGGCCCCAGTGATCCTGGTGCACTCCGGGCTGGTCCACGTGTCACAGGACGAGTCAGCCTCCCTGGTGTGCGTGGCTCAGGCTTGCCCCGTTCCGGAATATCGGTAAGCCCGGTGCAAGGCCAACCTAAGCTCCTCGGCTCCTTTCGACACGAGAACCTAACCAGGAGATGTGGGATATGTCCTGGGAAGAGGAGACGGGGTGCAGGGAGAACGGAGAACCGGCTTACGCGTGCCCGGCCGACCTCGAAGAGGAACCCGAAGACCACCTCGCTTCCTCTTTTCGGGGGCCGAGGAGGTCAAAAAGGGTGGAAAAAGAACGGCGAGGGCCGAGGAATCTCTGGAGAAGAAAAGAGAACGGATGCTGGGGGTAGTACTCGTTGACGGGGGGAAAGGGGCGACTTTGATCGAGGAAAGTGGAGTCACGGGGTCGTGAAGCCTCAAGAGTAGCGCAATCGGAAGTTCGCCGTATCCTGGGTGGGCCGGTCCTCGATTTTCATATTTTCATACTTTCATGCTTTTTATATTTTCATATTTTCTGATCTCTTGACCTTTCCTGAGGAAATCCTGACCTGTATCGCCTGCCTTCCGCGGATCCGATAAAATTGATAACTCGAATGGGACGACACGAGATCTCGGGGAAAAGTCGAATTTTCCAGGGGGCAGTCTCTGGGATTATCTTTGGGGTATCTCTCGAAACCGATCGACATGTTAGATAGGCGAGTCGCTCATAGGATATCGCTCCCTCCCGGTGAAATATGCGGCCCGATAAAGAATCGATATTGGCCGGCTGGCCGGAGTGATTTTGTTGTCGGCGTTTCTGCCGCGGACATTGATGAAGCGCGTTGCCGGATTTTGCCGCGAAATTCTTCCCAGGGAATTTCGGAGTCCCGGAGTTCCCGGATTTCACGGAGTCCTGGGTCCTTGTGGAAGCGCTTAAAAATCACTTTTTCCGCAGCTGGTACGCCCAGACCGGAGCGGAACCTCTCTTGGTCCTTCCTGGACCCAGGACCAGGTTGCTAGGACCCGTTTTGGCTATCGAGGCTGTCACTCTTGAAGACAGCGGGGTTTATCGGTGCTCGGCGACCAATCCTGGAGGAGAAACCAGCGCGGAGCTCAGGTAAGTCTCTTAAAATTATATGAATAATTTATGCGGAATAATAATCCCTGTACGATTTTACCTGTTTAACTAGGCACTGATTCTCCAAGTTTTATGGATTTGGGATCGTTTGAATTTTGATTTGTCTCGAAATCGTATTTCTTTTTTTTTTTTCAGAGTGATAGTGACGGCCCCCCTGCACGTGGAGGTGACGCCGAGTCTCCTGAGCGTGCACCTGGGGGGCAATGCGGAATTCAGGTGCGTGATCGGGACTCATCCCCAGGCTGGGCCCCATTTTGTCACCTGGTACAAGGATGGTCGACAACTTCCTGGGACTGGGAGGCAATCCGACGTCCTCATGCTCAATGGGATCGGGAAAGAAGATAGGGGGATGTACCAATGCATCGTGAAGAGATCGGAGGGAGAGACCGCGCAAGCATCGGCGGAACTACAGCTGGGAGGTGAGCCTCTTTCAAAAAATGCCTCCTCCGAGACTAATTTTCAAAGTACTCAAAGAATACTTGGCAACCGAAAAACCTGTTTATTGTGTATTTCCATCTTCCCATTATCCTCGTTATTTTATCGTTATCATTTAGAGGCTCATTAAAAAATCTCAAGCTCGATTGAGATTTTTCCTCTCTCTCAAGAGGAGGAGTACCAAAGCGCGGCGCGACCAGGTCGGAGCGTCGATATTTATTACATTATTAAATACAATCCCCGCAACGGGGAGTCCATCGGTGGGAATTGGCGGGATTAAAAGGTCGGAAAAGCCGGGGGGGAAGAGGCCGATAAATTTCCCGCACCCCCAAGAAGGGCCGAGCCGTACGTGGTGCCGAATGGGGCGCGCAACTCGAGCCGGCATTAAGGTATTAAGAGTCCATTTCATGCGCCATAAAACCCCGCCAGAGGGGGGAGGGTTGGTCCCAGGGACCGATTTCCCGAAGGAGAACCCGGAGGAGAGCAAAACCAGGTCAGCGAGTCGATTCGCCGCCTCCCTGACCGCCCTGGAATCGATCCATCGATCAGCTGATCGACCTCCAGAGAGCGCACGGACTCTTCCTCTTCGATTTGAAATCTCAAAAAATCGCCTTTGAACCTTTTCCTTTTTTTCTTCTTTTTTAATTTTTTCTCCAAAATTGCCAAATTGTCCTCGTGCCTTTTACATTTACATTAAGCCGGGGATAAAGGATATCTTTGGATAAAGAGACAAGGGATGAAGGGAGTAAAAATTCGATTTGCAAAGGTGGGAGCTTAAATTCCCCTCTGCCGTAATATAAGATCGAACCCTCTTAAACGTTTAATAAAAATCCTTGGGGGGTGTTGTAAAATATATTAAAAAATTTAGCGCCTCGTAAAG
Source organism: Orussus abietinus (assembly GCF_000612105.2). Lineage (NCBI taxonomy): Eukaryota > Metazoa > Arthropoda > Insecta > Hymenoptera > Orussidae > Orussus > Orussus abietinus. The sequence continues at coordinate 2,501,178 of NW_019396012.1, forward strand.
ACGTACAGCCGAGGGCGGATATCAATCTAGCTTCCCTCAAAGGTGGGATCGATGTAAAAGGGGTGGAGGGCGCGTTTGGCCGTAAAGAGGAGTGCATCGTTCGGAGGCTGCAGTATCCAAGGATCCGCTAAGTGTCGTCGCGTCTTATCGGCGAATTATCACCGGGGGATAAAACAGAACCCAGGATATACGTTTCGAGTCGAGTTTGAAATTTTTCGAATTCTCAATCGCTCTCCTTTCCATTCTTAGGATTTTTCTTACCCGAAATTTCACTTCTAAAGTAAACAAAAGAAAAAAGAAAAATCGACATCCGTGGTTAATCAAATAAAGAAGAAAGAAAAAAAAAACCACTCGCTGCACAGGTGGATTATCAAAATCAGAGAAACGTTCCGGAGAAGTGGAGGGATAAGTAAGGTTATAAAAAACCGGGCGTCATTTTTCCGGGGCAAAGAACCGGGATACAGGCCCTAGGGAAGAAAGCCCGTTTCCGGAAGCAGGGTGCAAGAGTGTGGCGACATCTCGGATCTGCATTAAGCCGCGATCGGATTGCACGCTCGGCGGACAAAAGCTGACCGTGCCGTCGCCGGCACTCCGGGAGAGGGCTTCTTTTCAGCACTCGAGGCCGCGACGACGCCGGCACTCTTGGCACTCTTCTCCCCGGACTCTTCTCCCCGTGCCCTATATCTGGTCCAGCCATCCGCGAGAGGGGCCTTTGAAACAACAATGAAGTTAGCGTCTCGCTCGTCAGGCTCGGTAATGCATGGAATTCACGTCAAAGGGAATTCCGGGTGGGTGGGAGGGTGGCGGCGCGGAGGTACGTCGCGGCCGACAGCGCTGCGCCCGCGGGCCGAGAGAGAGGGAGCGAGCGGCGAGCGCGGGAGTGCGAGAGAGACGAAGAGAGACACGCCGCGTGCGGCGTATCCTATATCGCCCCTACATCCTGGATGTATATTCTATACACGTATATATAAAAATATATACGTGTATAGATATATTTACGGGCCCATGTGGGGGTACATACGTGAATGTACGCCTATATACGCATATGTATACATGGAGGAAGCGGCATTAAAGCGGGGCCGAAAAAGGAGGGAAAAAAGGGAAAAAGGAAAAAGGAACGCAATTTCTACTTCGCGGACCGCCCCTCTCTCTCTCGCGCGCCGGCGATTACCCGCCGGACAAATGAGAGAGCCGCGGAGAACTCCCTTATCGATCCCGCCGAATGCACCCCTGCACCCTTGCACCCGGAAGGACCAGCGTCCCTATAATTAACGCGCGACGCCTCGTCCGATAAGTAGCAGTCGTTCTCCTCGGGTCTTCCTCTTTCGACGTCGGCGACGGAGGATCTTTCTCTTCCTTCGAGTTTCCCATTTTTTGCCTCCTTCCTTTTTTCCCACCCCTCGGTCTGGGGGAAAATTCTCGCGCATATGCATGCTCCGGGAAGACGGTTCATCAATTCCGGGATTCCGTCGCGTTTTTAATGACGACGAATCGACACTTTTTAATTACGGAGCAGGCCCGGGCGGGCCTCGTTTGCCGGCGATCCCGGGCGAGGTTCCTTTGCGCGACGGCGACGACTCGCCTGGAGAGACGTCGGAAAAGTTCCCCGGGCCGTCGCGCGCCGTTTCCATCCGAGCGGGTCCATTGTCTTTCTCCTTTGTCGCGCGGAGTGCACGCGGAAACGGCTTGCACCTCTCCCGCCCCCGGGCGCGCACTCTTCGGCGACTCCGCGCGGAGGTAACGACCGGGAGGTGATACCGATAGGAGCGCCACCCACCACCCACCGCGAGACGTGGTCGAACAATGGGGCCTACGCATCGCGCGAACCCTGTAATCGCGTTAAAGACGGAATTACCGACCGAAGTTATCCTAGAAGCCTGGAAAGTATTGAAATGTGATAAGAAAATGAGTAGGAGCCATGAGAAGTCTCACTTACAAAAATTACCGCTTAACAATGTTAAGTCGTGCTTTTTTGAAAAGTGGACTGGAGCGAAGAATTCATAAATTCCTGTCGGATCATTTCTCGAGACAGCTCCTTCAATTTTTCCGGACTTCATAAGGAGGAGATAACGACCGCGGCGATATCGACGAACGCTCCCGGTGCATTACAGGGGATGTGCGATAATTCCATCAAAGCCGTAATCACCCGCGGGGGGTAAAACTCCCCCTACAGCTTCCGTGAAGAGAGCGTCTCGAAAAAATCTCTCGAAAAGTCGCGTCTCGCTGATTTCAGTTCCTCCTTCGCTTTAACGTCCTCACGCTATCGTCGTCCGTCTCGTTAAAACGAAACGGACGTATTAATTCCTGCGGTGTGAGTCCTCAGACGAAAGGGATCCTCTCGGCAGCCGTATTATCTCTCGTGGAGATGATACAGGGAGGCTGGATCGGCGGCCGTATTATCCCTCGTCTCTTCCGGAGATGATGCGACGTCGCCGAATCGACGGCTCCTCGCACTCGAACGACCTCGAAACTCCCTCTGGAAACGGCTAGAGTCATTATTGTTCACCAAGAGATTATTTTCAATCTCGCGAATGGACGTGGAGGAGTCCGCCCACTCCCGCCACCGGGGCGGAATTACTTTTAAACGCCACGATTTTAATCTACTCTTTGCTCTGGATCCACGAATATCAATTAAAATAATTCCCACGTCCCTCTCGGATCATGCCCCTCCACCTAAAAAATAGGGGTGCTGGAATCACCCTACAATGTGTCTCAGAAAGAGAAAATTATTATTTCCAATTCTATTTTTCTTTTCTCTCGACTCGAGACTGGAAATACTATTTTTATTTTATTTATTGAACCTTATTATTTATAAGGGACTGGATTATTTCCATTTTTATTTCTTCTTTACTTCCGTCTCGAGGATCGACTCTTCCGAGGGAATTACCGAGCGAGGGTCGACGTCGTTAATTTCCACCTGCCCCGCGACAGGTAAATGCATATTAATTACGTTATGCCCCGCCCTCGGGAGATGAATCCTGGAGAATCCCCTTTTCGCCAAGTAGGAAGCGCTAAGAAATCGTGCCCATTTGCGTTTTCCGGGAAAAGCGAGACGATGCGTGATACGTCGTATCCCAGGTGAGAGGGGTGCACCCCCTCGAGCACGGGGGCCCTCCACGGGGTTGGACATCATTTACTAGGCTCCGAGCTGAAAGAGCTTCAACGAGGCGGATCCTCCTTTCGGCCGCCTACCCTCCGGGGGTGTCTTTTTTCACGTTTCCGGCCGACTTTGCGTTTCAGACGCACCCCCGGTGCTGCTCTACTCCTTCATCGAGCAGACCCTGCAATCCGGGCCGTCGGTGTCCCTGAAGTGCTCCGCCGCCGGGAACCCTACCCCTGAGATCGCCTGGGCCCTCGACGGCTTCCCCTTGGCCACAAACGGGAGGTGAGTACTTCGTTAAAAGAAGATATTATCATTTTATGACGCTTTTCTTAGTGGCTTTATTCCCAATTTTTATTTATTATAACTAATCTTGACAAGTTTGATAGTTAAAATTGAAAGAAGGATTTTCGGGCGCTTTAATAGGGATGACGCCCAGACTTCGGTTATTTTAATTTCATTGATTTATTTTCTTTTTTGGGAAATTATGCTGGGCGAGTGTCCCGGGTCCCGAGGGAAGGTCTCAGGAAATTGGAGGAGGCAGACGGGTGGCGGCGACTCGAGGGTGTACCTCCCTCAATTTCGGGCCGGCGCCTCTCTTCGAAGGTGGGAGGAGGCCGGGAAAAAAAGACTCGGGGACAGAAGGAAAGTCGAGAGAGAGAGTCCACGATTCATAATTAAAACGTAATTTCCGCGGCGACGTGGCCCCCGCGTCCGGCGGTCCCGCGGGAACGTCCTGCCGGCCGAGCAATTTCAATTTCAATTTCCAGTCCGCGGGAGAGGAGAAAAACGCGAGAGGTGGAGGGAGGATATTTATTGTGAGGCGAGTTACCGGGGGGTGGTTAGGTAAAGAGAAGAGGGGTCGAGACGAGGGACGAATCTCCGATGGAAACTGGGTGACCGACTCCATCCGGGATGCTGCGTCCCTTCATCCCTCGGGAATCCTTCTCGCTCCTCTTGATACGTGGAAGTGATGTCTCGCTCCCTCTGGAGTGCTCCTGGAGACGCTCCAACTCCGAATCCTGGATTTCTAGTCGTCAATAAAATGTTGGATGCACGGTTATCAATAAAATCTTGGATCTATGGTTATCAATAAAATACGACGAACAATCCCAAATTCAAGATCCCGCCACCAGACTGTGCCGAATCACGCCACCATACTTTAGCTATCCCTGACCTGCCCCACAGGTTGGTGATCGGCCAGTACGTGACGGTCCACGGGGACGTGATCTCCCACGTGAACATCAGCCACGTGATGGTGGAGGACGGAGGGGAATACTCCTGCACCGCCGAAAACCGAGCAGGGAAAGTGACCCACGCAGCTCGGCTCAACGTCTACGGTACCATCCCGAGGCCCCAAAAAAACCTGCCCCATAAACGCTAAATAAATACCTCCCCACAGGACCGCCCTACATCCGGATGATCCCGAAGGTGACGGCCGTGGCGGGGGAAACGCTGCGGCTGAAATGCCCCGTGGCGGGATACCCCATAGAGAGCATCAAATGGGAGCGAGCAGGTCGAGAACTCCCGGACGACCTGCGGCAAAAGGTGCTCCCGGATGGCACCCTGGTGGTGAACAGCGTGCAGAAGGACACCGACACCGGGCAGTACACCTGCGCGGCTCGGAACAAGCAGGGGCACAACGCCAGGAGGACGGGCGAGGTGGCCGTGATCGGTAAGGCCTGAAAGAAGGAAGAGTTAAAGAACAAACCCCATAAAAAAAAACATGACGAGTGAGGAAAACGGAGAGATGGAAAATTAAAGAGCGACACGAAGAGGACCCTGCATCCCTTGGACCTGGACCAGGACGCGGAGGAGTCGACTCGCATGTCGACCCAAGTCGCGCTCGAGATGATCGATTTTTTCAGGCTCCCCGGGTCGACGTCGATTTGGCTCCGTGGATTTGGACCTGACGGTCTCTTTTGTCGTTTTCAGTTCCCCCCAAGATTACCCCCTTCACGGCGGCTCGTGATCTTCATCTCAAGGAACGCATCACTCTGCCCTGCTCCGTGAGCAGGGGCGACGCGCCCATCTCGATCACCTGGCTGAAAGACGGCCGCGCGCTCGGCCCCTCCGAGCACGTCGTCATCAACAATATGAACCAGTACAATAGCATACTGATGATTGAAAGTTTATCTCTAGATCACAACGGCAACTACTCCTGCGTGGCCCGGAACCTGGCCGCGGAGGTGTCGCACACGCAGCAGCTCGTGGTCCATGGTAATCCCCCTCTAGGCCCCCGCGACCGCCCAAGACACCCTGACAGCCCGGTGCGTGGGAATGCGTGGGGTTCCGTGAGAATGTGGTCGGAGGACCTGCTCCCCCTGCCCCCGGGGAGGACCCTGGAGGCGAGTCCCCCAGGACCCGGTGATTAAGGTCGATCGATGCCTCCCATGACTCGCCCTCGCCATGGGGTCGCCCCGGAGGCGCCCCGGGTCCCGATCTCAGGTTCACCTGGATTTACAGCCAGCATCTCTCCTCGGTAAAAAACAGGATCCCTGTCATGAGAAAAAGAAATCATCGAACCAAAGAGATATCTCGTTCACTTAGAGAATGATTATTTCATTCGAATAAGCTCATATAAATTGTCACAATTCCGAAGGAACGTTGCGTGCAATTTATTTCGATTTTACTCGAGTCGTGTAATTATCCTTTGAATTAACGATACATTTCTTTGATACCATTCAAAGAGATATTTCTTCGGTGAACGTTTCCATTTTTTTTTTTCTCGCTCAGGGCATGGAATTCCGGATTCACCGGAGAACCTGGAGAACCGGACCCCTCGTCCTGATGCACGTTGCCTTCCGAATCTCCTTCCCATCCCGATCCAGGACCTCCGACTGGAAGGTCCTGCCATGGTCGCTCCGGCTGACGAGGGAGTCTCCTGACATTCCGCGTTGAATTTAAATAATAAAATGATTACGAAAGGAGGAAACAATGGTAAAAGAAAATTGGAGGACTCCTGGACCATCCGGAGGGGCCAGAGAAATGCTTGCTTCTAGGACGAACAGGATGTGTGGGGGTTGCGATGCTAGATGTGTCTCTTAATGGGGCGTCAGTGGTCAGTCCTGGCGGGGCCACTCTTCTCCTACGTTGTTACGTTACTGCCTCTACTGTACATACGATTGTCTCTCTCTCTATCTATCTATCTCTCTCTCTCTGACTCTGACTGAGAAGGAAATTTCTATATATATACATACGAGGAACATGACCTTAATTGCGCTGATTTCCAGCAGCCCCCGTATGTGTATATACGTACGTACATATCCATCCATATATATATATATATATCTATTATTGTACATATATATACAATTACCAGCTGGTACGGAGTTTTTTGATGACATCTTTTTCTCGCTCTCACGTATGGTTCTCTCTTCTCTCTTGACCTTTTCCAGTACCCCCTATAATTGAGCCATTTAACTTCCAAGAGGGACTTTCCGAGGGGATGCGGACGCGGACGGTGTGCGGGGTCGCGGCGGGCGACCCACCCTTGACCATTTCCTGGCTCAAAGACGGCCAAAATCCCTTCCCCTTGCCCCCGAAATTGGCCTCCGTCGCCAACATCACCATGTTGGATCCCTACTCGAGCCTGCTCAGTATTTCGAGCCTCGCGGCCGAGCACTCCGGAGACTATACCTGCGTCGCCGCGAACCCCGCCGCCGAAGTCAGGTACACGGCCAAGCTACAGGTAAAAGGTAACTAGATGATCGGCCCCCAAATCCTCCCCCCGAAGCCCACCGAACCACCCCCGGAAGTCTCCCAAAATTCAATTTAAAATCAATCAAACTCGGCCCTCCACCCCTTCCTTCATTTCCCCCTCTCGAATTTACACCCTCCAGGGACGTCAATCTCATCGAGGTCCACCCTGATAACAAATTTTCATTGAACCAGAGATAAATGGTGCCCATGAAATGTCCTCTACAATTGAAAGTACCATAATTTGCCTGAAGAAAAATCTAATCAGTCAGGTGCGACGCGTTTCTTCATGCGACCAGCCACATATTCTTCGCATTAGAAATTTATTTCTATGGTTCAATGAATGTCTTTTGGACAGGATATAAATTACCTGGTTCTTTTTTTTTTTTTTTTTAAGTCGAAGGGGTAGCCGAATTTTCTATAGAGCTCTTATAGAGGTAGATTCTTAGAATGACCCGAGACTTGGTAATTTTAGTTTTCTTTTTTTTTATGCGAGGAATATGTGAGTTTTTAGGCTTGATATTTTTATTACTGATCGAAGGCGAGATTCCGGGGGTCCCATTTTTTTTTTTTTTCGAGTGTACGTCCCGATGATGTTCCTCCTGATTTTCCTTGGACCCGTTCGAGCACCCTCCAGCGACCTCATGCGAAATCATCATCATCATCGACGCGAGATCGCGCTTTCGGCTCGGTTCCCTTGTCGACGTGGTTTGTCATTCCGCTCTCCTTCTTCGGGATATGCGTCGCCTGCAGATTCGCTATCGTGCTCGCATTTAAATAGAAATTTCGTCGCGGGTTCGCTACGAAGGAGGAACTCCTGGATTTCCAAGATGGCGGCCTGCACGCGCGCGACTCCTGAGGAGGAGGCGACCTCGCGATCCCTCTAAGCCTTAATTATCCACGCCCACACCCAACACACAGTGTGTATTACATTTGCGTTGCTTTGGCTCTCTGGGAATGCGTCGGTATCTCGTGGACCCCCCGAGGTTTGCTTGACTTGACCGAACCATAAAGGTAACAGTTGCACCTCTTCCTAATTTCATAGTTAACTCTTCTCATATTCTCTCTTTCTTGACGTTAAGACCTTGTATGTGGGACTTTTTTGGCATGCTCTCTCTTGACTGTTTTCTCATTACCGTGTTATAATATACAATATCTAGATGTTCTTAGCTTCTATCAGTAAGTCTAACGAGCGAGCTGGTCAGCCTCTGGTGGACTTTAGAGGAGACAACTAAAAATCACCATCTTTGCGTCTTCCGAACTTAAGGCGATACGAAAGTCTCATCTGGGGTTTAAATTCGTTTATAAAGGTTTTCTACACGTTGAATGTGCCTAATTAGGCATCTTGTCACGGTGTAGAGACTTGAGCCTTTTTTATTCCCGGGAAGAAAATTCTGAACGATTCGGCATGGCATGAAGAAAAATTAATATCAAATTTCGCGGTTGACGGGACCTTCTTTAGTGGACCTTCAAGTGGTCCAGAGGCTGGCCATCTTCGCGATGCCTGCGCATCTCGCGAGAAGACGCTCCCGGGAATCCCTGGGGAGACGGCATGTCCCGTGCACGTTCAGGCTCGCCATAAGGCTCTTTATCCGCCAGTTTATCTCCGGCTTGGTCTCTGTGTATGTCTCTGGTCTCGATACGACTATTATATAGCGATTTTCCGCTCGTTGCTGGAGCACGGAGGAGGTCGCGTGGGTATCCCCCTTGCTTTCTTCCCTGGAAAAGCGGCGCGTTTTCCGTGGCTGCGCTCTCGCTCGCCTACTCGTGGACATATTTCTCTACAATTATATATATATTTACATTTATACATACGACCCCAGGCTGTATTCGACCACTTCTCTCACTCTGGACCGGAGCTTTCCTCTCTGAACCGTCTAACACGCGGCTAATCGGCGCACCAGACGCACGGCACGCAACGCGTATGCGCATCTCTCGCCCTTGGTTCACGTGCATATGTATATACGTATGGTTGACATTCTGGCATAAATCTGTACTCACATATATATATATATATTTATTATGTATCATACATACGTTATATACCTGTTTGTCTATCTACCGTGCTGCCCACGCGTCCCGCCCGAGCTTCACCGCTAAAATCCGTAGGCTAGTAGATCGTACGTTTCGACCATCCGTATATTATTTTTTTTTTTCATATATATATGCCGATATATATATACACATGCGTATATGACTATATATACATCAGACTAGTCGTTAGATCGCGTCTTTTACCGGCTTCTCCTCGATACTTCCTCGGCGATCAGTATGTCCCTGGAAAGACAGAAATGCGATAAGTGAGATGATCTATTGTCACATATATTGATATCCCCGGTACCCATCCCACGCCTGGCGCGGATTATATATATATGTCTATATATATATACGTTTTCTCGTCTTTCAGATCGTAAGTCGAATATATATATACATATATTTACCTTACTCGCACCTACCGAGAAACTGCGATTGCCGTTTGCAAGACGTTGGGCTCCCTCTCACAGTATCTCGCTTGTGCAGCGTTTTTTTTCACCACTGTAAAGTAGTTTACCCAGTAACCCCCGAATTCTTCATGGACCTCCTCGAGGCGGGTCTACAGTCCCGGAAGATCTGCCCCGAAATGTCAAGAGACATCTTTAGAAATTCAATGATATCCTGAATTTACCTCGAATGCGCTCTCGCTATTTTCTGCCTACTAAGTCTATTTTTTAATTTATATTTTTTTTTTACCAGGGGCTCGTTCCGAGATATTTTTTTTTAGTTCATTTGAGGGTAGGTTCTTCGGGGGAGGGACTTCGATTTTATTTCCCGGGAGCGAAGTGGAGGGAATATTTTTCGATATTGTGAGGGGCGCTCTCGAATCCTTTGGAGGATTATTTTGGAATTAATTCCCCGAGACCAAAGGAAAGGGTAGTTAACCTCGTTCCGGGGTTGATTTTTCCAGGGTCTGGGAGCGAGAGTACATTCGGATTTGTGCTAATCGAGGGAGAAATTGCGAGATCCAATTTGGAGAATGCACGGGAGCGATTTTCCGAAGACACGTCCCGCTTCGATACCAAACTCCACCGCCATCGATCGCGAAACCTCGAACCCTGACCAGCCCCAATCAACCCTTTCGTCTCTCATGTTAAAGTTTGACTGATTGACGTGTATGGTTAAAAGTAATGATGGCAATTTTAATTATAAATCACGCGGTCCTCGCGTTACGAAGCCACGCTGCGCCATCCGCCGATCCATTTGTCAAGTCGCTACGAGTTAGAGACATATCTCGCGGATTTTTTAATTTTTTCTCTGTCTCTCTCTCTCTCTCACTATCTTCCAAGATCGCGACGGGACTTCTTGAAGGAAACGCGATAAGCGAGCAAGAGAACGGCATGGATTCGAGGTGTCCGGCTGTTCCTTGCTAATTCTTTCTCGCTCTGGCTTTCAGTACCACCGAGATGGGTCGTCGAACCTACCGACGTCAGTGTGGAGAGAAACAGACACGTGGCTTTGCATTGTCAAGCCAAAGGTGTGCCTCCACCCACGATCGTCTGGAAGAAGGCCACAGGTCGGTGGAACTCCAATTTCCCCCCCAAGAATATCCAGTCACCCGAAGAAAAATGAAAATGAAAAATGAAAATTAGATATTAAAAATTCTAATGAATGATTTTTTTACAGGCAGTAAATCAGGAGAATACGAGGAGCTGCGCGACAGAGCGCACACGAAGATCCTCAGCAATGGGACCCTCTTGCTTCAGCATGTGAAGGAGGACAGAGAAGGTTTCTATCTCTGTCAGGCCAGCAATGGAATTGGCACTGGGATCGGGAAGGTTGTCCAACTGAAGGTTAACTGTAAGCAACTTGACAAAAAATTAAATTAACCAAAGAAAAAAAAAGAGAGAAGATTTAATGAAATACTCGTACAATGAGGAAAAAAAATTCACGGGACATCGGATGAATTAAGAAATTATTTCTCAGGTTGAATGAAATCTTTTTATCGATGCATGTTGTTATGTATATCATAGGCTTTTTATACGTACCGTTTAATTTGCATTTCTCAGCCTCCCCATATTTCGCCGCCCAGTCTCGTCCCGTTACCGTGAAGAAGGGCGACACCGCCGTTCTCGACTGCGAGGTGCACGGTGATAAGCCAGTGATAGTGACCTGGCTGAAGGGTGGGAACATCGAGCTAAGCCCCTCGACGAACTATCGGTAGGAAAAAAAAAAATAAATAAACTCCATTTTGTCTCATTCATTCAAGATGTTTTACACCTCAGAGTCACGGTGAACCAAGAGGCGACTCCTGATGGCGTGGTAGCACAACTGCACATCTCTTCGGCAGAGGCCTCCGATAGTGGAGCATACTTCTGCGAGGCCAGCAATCTGTACGGCCGAGAACAGCAGCTGGTGCAGTTGCTGGTCCAAGGTTTGCCTCTGGTACCGAGGTACCCGAGGAGATGGATAAAAATAATAGGGATTAATTATTTTTACCAGAGCCGCCGCAGCCGCCGAACTCCCTGGAGACCGCCATGGTGGCGAGTCGCAGCATAAACGTGAAATGGCAGCACAAGTCGCAAGGAACCAGCGAGGTGACGAAGTACATCCTGCAGTACCGAGAAGGAGACGGTACGGAACCCTGGAGATAGATATAACGGAATTTTCCCAAGTGATCGCCTTTGTCGTCCACCTGGTGAACATGGATCTTCCCTGCGTCCTCCAGGTGGCATGTGGCAGCAACAGGAGCTGAGTGGTCCCCCCTTGCAATACGCCGCCCTGATAGACGAGCTGAAGCCGGCAACCAGGTATACCATCAGGGTGATCGCCGAGGGTCCTGCGGGACGATCGGCACCGTCTGCCGAGCTCGTCGTCAGGACCGAACCCCAGAGACCGGCAGGACCTCCCATCAACATCGCAGCCCGAGCTCTGAGCTCGACGGAGATCCTCGTCACCTGGTCTCCACCCATCCCCGAGTTGAGACACGGAGATGTGCAAGGATTCAACGTGGGGTACCGAGAAACCAGGTGAATGTTTCCCCGTAGACGCTGTAAGGCCTCATCTCAGGCAGGATCTTCATGGTGGTCCTTACAGCTCCGGAAATCCGGCCTACAACTTCACCTCGGTCATGGGGGATGGAGAAGAGGGTGGTGGGGAACTTCGCCTCACGGGGTTGCGTGCCTTCACCAGGTACACCCTGGTCGTCCAGGCCTATAACCAGGTGGGCTCGGGACCCATGTCGGAACCGTTGATCACCCAGACCTTGGAGGACGGTAGGTGTACCCTGGTGGACATGGTTACCCTCCCTTGGATAGTGGTCCTATCAAATATACGCCTGAATGAAACGAATTAATCAATTGATATATATATATTTTTTTTTTCTTAATTTTGCGCAGTTCCCAGCGAACCTCCTAAGGACATCAGGTGTGCAGCCTTGTCTTCCCAGTCGCTGCAGGTGTCCTGGCAACCTCCTCCCAGCGCCCACAGTAATGGCCTCATTCAAGGATATAAACTCCACTTCGAACCTGTCCTGGCTGAAGCCTGGCGCGGCACGGACGAAATGGATGTGAGTGTTCTTGAAGAAGAGCCAGATGAAGTTCCCGAAGACAGGATTATATTAACTTCCACATGCTTTGTGTCGAAGGTTCGCAAAACCAGCGCCCTGACGGTCGTCCTGGCTGGTCTGAGAAGGTACACGAATTACAGCATCCAGGTGTTGGCCTTCACCAGGGTTGGGGATGGAGTTCCGACCAGGGTGACGTACTGCCACACCGAGGAGGATGGTGAGGGTCTTAAAGAAATTTTAGGTGGATCGAAGGTGGAAATGTATGTCTACCGAATTCTAATCACTCCTTGCAGTCCCGGGAAGTCCTGCGGATATTAAAGTGGTCGTCAGCTCTCCTCAGGCTCTGCTGATCTCTTGGTTGCCGCCCTTGGAGCCCAATGGAATCATCACAAAGTACAATCTCTACACCAGGCAAGTTAAGGAACTAGTCGAGGGACTTTGTTAGCCCCCTTTCATCCAGGATCTCACCTTATGACGACTCGAAATCCAGGGTCGTCGATGGAAGGGAAGAGCTGAACCACGGGAAAAGGACCCTCCCAGCTACCGACACCTACTTCGAGGCCACCGGTCTTCAGCAACACGTGGAGTACCAATTCTGGGTGACTGTGAGCACTCGTGTTGGGGAAGGTCAGAGTTCTAGGGTGGCAGCGCAGGTTCCTACCAATCGAGTCCCTGCGAAGATCATCTCCTTCGGGGGACACGTTGTTCGGCCTTGGAGAGAATCCGCCACGTTGGAGTGCAAAGCCGTAGGGGAACCCACGAGGGAATGGTTCAAGGACACCGTGGAACAGGTGCGAACGGACCCTAGCAGGAACCTCCAGATCCTGCAGACCGGAGAACTGGTCCTCTCGAGCCTGCAGACTCAGGACGCAGGGAATTACACCTGCCAGGTGGAGAACTCCCAGGGGAACGACCGACTCCACTATACCCTGACGGTGCAGGGTGAGATGCGTTGTTCGGATATGTTCTAAATAGGGTGAAACCCTCGAATGAGATCATTTATAATGCCTTAATGAATGCCTTTAAGACTCAGAAAATTTCTAATCTCTAATCACAGTCCCTCCTAATGCGCCTGTGCTTTACGTGACGAGTTCAACGTCCAGCAGCATCCTGCTGCACTGGAAGCCAGGATACAACGGAGGCGCAGCCTTAACAGGATACACTCTTCATTATCGCAGGACCCACGGGAACCTTGACGAGCTGCAGTTACCCCGTAGAGCGACCAGCCACGAGTTGAAGGTTCACCCTAAAAAAAATAAGTTATTATTTTAATCCATGGACCATGCAATCAACTCTTCCGATACCTCCCAGGGTCTGCTCTGCGGTAACACGTACCACCTGTACCTGACCTCGCACAACAAGATCGGCAGTAGTGCATCCTCTCCGGTGCTATCGGTGCGGACCCAGGGTCAGGCACCTGGAATCCCACCTGCTGCAGCCTTCTTATCCCCTAACTCCACCACCCTGGTCCTCAGGCTCCACGTCTGGCCTGATAACGGCTGCCCCATCCTCTACTTCGTCATTCAGTACCGACCCATCAACGAATTCCACTGGACCCTGGTGTCCAACAGCGTAAAGATGCAGAGGCGATTCGTCGTCACCAACCTGGCACCAAGTTCGGTCTATCAGCTCAAGGTGGAGGCCAACAATGTCGCGGGCAGCAACCAGGCGGAGTTCACTTTCGTCACCCTGACGAAAGACGGTGGTACGTCCTGGAGCGAGGTACCCTGGGGGAAAATCGAATACTTAGGTATTTCTCGTCTAGATCCACCACCACCGGAACTGTCTACCCGGGGGATCTCCGCGGTGATCCCATTTTATGCCGACATCAAGGTCATGCTGCCGGTGATCATGGCCTCGGTGACGCTCCTGGCTGTCGCGGTCACCGTCGCGTTTCGCTGGCGGAACCGTAAGTCTTGCCATTGATTCCACTTTCATTTTGTAATTCATTTTTAACGAATATCGTTAATTGGTCAGAGGCATAATTTTTTTTTCTTTACTCTGTGTCATAATTTTATGTTCGATCCTCTTCCAGGATACGTGGGCGACCGGGTGCAAAGGCCTATGAAGGAGTCTCAGGAGAACCAGCAGAACGCGGAGACGCAGCGCGAGCGGTACTACGCGACCATCCACAAAGTTGCGCTGCAGCAGGCGGCCAGCACGGCAGGGCCCGATAAGATTCCAGGTGATCGTTTGTTCCGATACGAACCAGGTTTGATTCTACACTCAGGTACGGACCACCCCTTGCAGCAGCGTGGTTAAGCGACTTGCGAGCGATCGAGCGGTAGAGGCGTCCAGAAACCGTCGGGTGACCCCACTGGCCAGCTCGCGCGCCGCGCGCGGGTCTCGGCTCGCGCGCAGTTCCACTCCCGGCCGCCTTGCGCAGCCCGGCTGACCTAAGTGGAACTCGCGAGGAGCGGCGCCCGCATCGGCGCCAGGGCTAGCCCCGCTTCGCGCAGGTCCCGCGGAAGAGCCGATGCGACGCGATTTGACAGGGAGGCAATGCCGCTGCTCGGTTACAGAGACGGCGGAGGACATCTCGCCGTACGCTACGTTCCAGCTTTCGGAGGGGGGCGCGGGAAGCCTGGGAGGCCTGGGAGGATTGGGCGGACTGGGAGGCGCGGCAGAGGCCTCTGCGGCCGGGCTGCACACCAACAACACCCTTCTTCACAGCTTCATGTACCACGAGCATGCCATGACGGAAGGCTGCGCGAGCCCTCCCCCAGCGGCGGCGGTTAGTCCTCTATAATAAATTATTAATCCCTTTTTTAATCATTTCATGATCATATTCCTTCGTTCACTCTCTCCCCAATACAATAATGAATCCCTTCCTTCATCATTCGCCAGGCTATATTGAATTTTTCGTAAACTCGCCGACTAATTCTCAAGTGAAACTTATTCTACGGTACGATCGCATGACCGTATTTATTTGTTTAGGTCGACCAACTTTTTTTTTTCTCAGGGTATTAATTACATTTTTTGAGTGCTTTAGAACTTGTCTACCAGACTGTGGGTGGGGAGATAGGATTGTCGAATTTTTCTGGGGCTTTTATACTTGTAGAGTATGAAGAGTGTGTCGTCGCGACGCCGCCAGCAGAGGAAGCAGCAGACCCCGGGCGACGTCGAGAGCGACGAAAGCGAGTCTGACCTGGACCAGCTGACGGGCTCGCGGACGGAGTCTTCCAACCAACTGGACGCCGGCAAACTCAAGCACAGTGAGTCGAGCAATTGGCTCTCCTTCATTTTAGGACAAGGTATATCGATCTTGAATACTTCCAGTTCGCGCCGTCTCGGACCTAATCTACCACGGCATGTCGAGCACCTTGTCGGACATCTTGCCGATGTCCGAGCAGAAGTCGTTGCCCCGAAGAGGACGATCTAGGTAACCATCGCAAACCCGATCTCAAGATCGATTTCATAGGCATCATCTTCATTCGCGAGGCTTTCACGTTAACGAGAACAACTCGTCCCTTGGTCTCGACTCTGCTCAGAAAAATCCTCGCTCTGGTGACGCGCAATCGTTCCTCCCCGAGATCAGCTGATCTATAAAGGAAAAATATTTCGAAATGATCCCCGAGTCAAAAAATCAACGAGGGTCATCCTCGACTGAACCAGAAGATATATATATATTTCATTATGTCGGTTTTCAAGATTCTTAGAGTTTAATTAATCTTGTCAAGGTTTGTCTTTAAGGGGATATTTTAGAGGGAAGGTTGGAAAATTCCGACAGGGAGGATCGATCTAAGCGCGAGCATACGGAGTCGAGTTTGTCTTCATCGTCATCTTCATCTCGAAGGCTCTCATGCAGAAATCTCTGCTCGCGCGGCTGTCTCCTAAGATGGCATGTTCCCAGCAGGAGTTCCTTGCGCACCCTGCTGCCGCCGATCTCGGTGGCAGAGACCGCCTTCGTGGGGGGTCAATCGGGGGTGGTGCCGGCCCCGGGTAGCGGGGATCGACCGGAGCTCAGCGAGGCCGAGTGCGACATCGACTCCCTGAAGAAGCTCAAGCTGGGCCTGAGGAGCTCCCTCTGGTCGAGGCCCAGCACCCAGAACAACCCCTCCTCCGACTACTCCATCGCCGTCTAAAAGGAGGAACCAGGTCCACCCCTGAAGAGGGTCCCCGACCCGCCTCGACCGGAACGGCCCACCTTGAAGAAGCTCATCTCTGGTCCCCTAAACGTGAACTCACTGCCTATTCTGCTGCACAACAGGTTCCTGACCTCGAAGAGGATGCTGCCGGAGGAACGAGGAGGAACCTCGCACAAAGGACCGGGGCACCTCTTCGTTCCTGAAAAAAAAAAAAAAAACGAACGAACACTCCGTCTCTTAAAGACGTCATTTCCCCGGCACTTCGCGTAAATCGCCCCAACCATGATTAGCGCGTTTAATTAATCTCGGATTAAGGAAATAAGCATCGCGAGTGAAAATCATCCCAAGGATGAAATAACCCCAGGTAACCAGAAATCGGTTGATTAGCGCTAATCACTCATTAGGTAGCCCTAAAATATGGGTTCCGACTGGAGCCTCGGTGCGATCGACCCTTACGGGGGGGGATTTCGATCGATCGACATTCAACGAGGTAGATTCAGGTCTTCCCTGTTCAAGGGCCGGACTCTTCAGGGTGCGGCACGTCGAGGGCTGCTCGAAACGCGCGTCGGACTCTGTTGCGCTGTAAAGTTTCTATACGTACGAGTATCATTAACGTTGATTAATTTAGGTCCCAGGACTCGCCGTGTAAATTCTCTACCCCCCATGTACGAGAGTCTCGCCGTTCTCCGATTCGGTATATCCCCTCGCGAGCCCCGCGGTGGTGCGACCGCGACATAACAAAGGAATAAGAGATAAGTGATAACGCCCACCGCTGCCATTTTTTTAGCCGTTTCTACGACACTTTTTCTACGTTTCCTGGAGGGAGAGGATCGAGCCTGCCCCCCACGTCTTCCGATGCGCTGATAAGAGCGAACCCGCGATTTGCGCGACATTTTATACACGAGTATCGTTCGAGCGGGCTCCGATATCATTTACCCGATTAAGAGTAAGTTTCCCCGGGAAAGGAAAAGAGGGGAAAAAAAAAGGAAAGAAATTAGGCGAGCCGATATCCTGGAAAATGCGATCCACTGCCCTCGGCTCGGTGTTCCACTGCCTGTATTCTCCATATCGACGTTTGATAACAGCCTTTCCATTTCATTTCCGACCCTATCCCGTCGCATCACCGCGCCGCGCTATATATATATAGGTATACACGGAAAAAAACGTACGTACAAAGCGCAGTAAACGAGACACACGTTATTCATCTACCTATACATGTATATATACATATACGAGGAGGAAGCACGTCAATCAAACTCGGAGAGTTCGATTAATTTAGATCCTTCGGTAAGCGGGTATGATATCGTTTCGAGTCGTGTTACCAGTCGGAAAGTGGGGCACTTTGCCCCCGTTTTGTACATTTCCTCCCTCCCCCAAACCCACCCACCCACCCCCTGGCTGTTTTCTCCGGCCAAGTGCGATCTTTTCGAGCACGCCTCGGTCGGCGGAAGTGCGTCTACGTGTACTTTTACCTGCTAATTGAGAAAATCAAACTACCCTGTGTGTATAGACGACTTCGAATTTACCGCGCGAATCGCGATTCCTTTTTCCTGGGTCGATCCAGAACTTTTTGCCAAGGGTCGGGAATTTATTTCTTTGGCCACTCGTGTAATTCATGTAATAACGCGTAATGTTGGTCATTCCTCGTTTACATCCTCGCGGATTTCATTTCAAGAATCGTCGGTAATGATAATCGTTTGATAATATTTCGTATATGTGGAACGACTCAGTAAAATTGATATCGCGGATATTATGGATTGTGGAGGACGACATGCTGGGATTACGGAATTACTCGAGACATTCCACGACTTTATTTCTCTCGGATGTATGATGTATAGTACACGACGATGGTGTTCGCGATGCATTGTGTCGGTCGTATAATCGATTAAAAATAAATTGATATCGTGTAAGAACGATTATGCGGTGTTAGCCACGGAGGTCCCCGAGTCGAGATTTTGGCCCTACTTTAAACCTGCATAATATCGCCCTTATTAGCCCTGCCTTATTCTTTAAGCCCTTGAGGTTTAATGGTGAACCTCAATTTTATAGACATTGATTCTTACCCCTTTTTATATCCTCTCGATACCCATTTGAGGCCTAATTAGAGGTTCTAAGTAGGATGAAAATTTCTCGGGCCCTCCCGAGGAGGCTGGGCGGATTATTTAGCCATTCGTCGGCATTTAAATCGAATAAATCGGTATATGGTTAAATATATAAGCGGTCCCAGGAGAGGGGGCGATTAGTACCCCGTCAGCTCGGCGAAGGTGGAGTCCATGTCGTCGCAGATGTACTTGTACTTCTCCTTCTGCTTGAGCAGGTTGTCTGGAAGAGATATCCCAGGGTAATTGCCTCTCCAGGACGATCTTTCGCGAATAAAGTACCTTCTCTCTCGTCCAGCTCCTTCAGGAAAGACCTGACCATTTTTTCAGCCGTCACGGCGCGTCTCTCGGCTTCCTTCAGCTTCACCTTCAGGGTCTTCAACTGCGCCTTGAACTCCTCCACTCTCTGGTTCGCCTGGTTAAATGGAAATATCCCACTTATATTCGTATCATTTTCAATACATTAGATACATTGTTTTGGTAAATTTTCAAGTTTCATGAGTATCTAGGAATTAAATGTTTTTTTTTTTAAATAGCCTGACATAACACTCATTTTAATGTCGCTTTAAATATTTTCTTACCTTCTCTTCGGACACCTCGAGGGATTTTAAGATGTTCCCCACGATGAAGAGCTCGTCCTCCCTCTCGACGATTTTCCTGCGACGTTTCCCAGAACCTCCTTCGATTTCCAGCCCTTTCCTCGAGAGATTAAATCAGAATCCTCAGGTAAAAATATAAATACTTACGCCTCGCTCACTTTAACCCTCTCTTCGGCAGCCTCGAGCTCGTCCTCCACGAAGGCCAGCTTCCGGGAGATTTCATCCGACTTTGCATCGGCGTCTTCCGCGATCAACCTGGCTTCCTTCAGCTGAGCAGTCAGCTGATCCATCCTCTCCTCGTCGAGCTTGCTCCTGTTCTCCAGGACCTTGCAGATCCTGAAGAGACGAAGAGAAATCGTTGGAAATCGCCGAAACATTGTCAATTTTAAGACCGATCGTCACCTATCACCGATCGCTGTTTATCGTATGAAATGGCAAATAATGTAATTCATTAACAAGTGACGTGGACCTTAAAATTATCACGATGATGTGATTTCCAACGACTTCCACTATTTATTAAAAATCTATATTACCTAAATTTAATGAAAACGTTATTTAACAAACCGTTTAGCGTCTTCAGCAGTCTCCAGGGCCTGGGTGAGCTTCGCCTGAGCGCAGAGTCGTCTTTCCTCGGTTTTCTCCAGATTTTGCATGCTCTGCTGCATTTTCCGATTCAGCACGGCCAGCTCCGATTGCGTCTGCCAAGACAGGTGAAAAAGCTCCCAAGTATTGATTTTTCTTTCAGGGAAACTTCTAACGAGACCGATTAATTTTTTTTTTTAAAGGTTTCTAATTTACAGATTTCCACGCACCACCATGAAGACCCTCTCCTTCTGGTCCAGCTCCCAGTTGGACCTTCCCAGCTGGTCCTTGCTCTCGGCCAGGTCCCTCTCCATCTGGGCCAGCTTCTTGGCGAGATCCCTGACCTCGTCTCTCAGCTTCTCCTCTCTTCTATTTGCCTCTCTCACCTGCTGATCGCAGGCGTCCGCCCTGTCCAGGGCGAGGTCCTTCTCCACCTTCAGGGTCTGCAGCCTCTTCTTGATCGCGTTCATGTTGGACTTTCCTCTAACCAGGGTCTCCGTTTAACGCTGCTCCACCGATTGGAAATGAAAAAAATGAGTATCTACGAATTCTTCTCAATTAATATTTAATTTCTTATGAATTTTTCCGGGGGGTACTCTAGAGCGGCTTCGTCGGGCGTGCACCCTCGAAGAAGCGACTCCACCCGGTTACTGTACTCCGTGACCGGGGAGGACTATGCTTTATAGACTCCTAGAAATGCAAAAGGACCATGTCGTCGGTTTCTTTAGTTAGACACGAGCGAATTCCTCGACTTCTTCGGCTGCCGACGCGCTCTCGCTCTCGAAGACTCGCCCTTTGCCGGTAATGGTGATAAGAGGATCCGTCAATGTTAACTGGGACAAACGCCGACGGAGAACTCCGTACTCCATTGCTCCTCCCACGTGAATTCCCCATTCATAATGTCTAACTAATTATTCTATAATTTTTTCTTTTAGATATTCCATAGAGACCCAGACGTTCGCTCTACCTGACAACTCTCAGGGAAGTTTGGGAGATGGGATAGAATTATGCTGATATCAACCAGCTGTCGTGGCCCCATTTATGAATGGGAGTAAGATTATACTTATAGTACTCAGCATGAATTTTTTTTCAATTTTTTTAGACATTTTTCCGGGACTTTTTGGGGTATGCAAAAATCGCTGCAGACGAGATCTTCGCTCAAGTGGCTTTATTGAAAATACAATAACCGGCACAACGTTAAAGGCAACCGATGGCGCGAACACGAGGCGCTCCGAGTACTCCGGACTCCTCTGAAAAAAATAAATACACTCGTCAATACGGACTGTCGCCTCTACGGGGAGGACTGTCAGCGTCAGCGGCGCTCTTTGGCAATGTTCTTGGCAGGCTAAGCGGCGTTACGGTCAAAAGCGGCGTGCATTTTTAGCCCGCTAGTTAGCGACGCAAGCGGTAAGCAGCTCCCGATAGTTAATGCCAAGTGATCGAGCCGAGATTCGGATCTTTTTATAATTATCAGCCCGCGGCGAAGCACTGTCACACTCTCATCGAATGGCGAAGCGAAGCGGAAAGCGTGGAAAGGTCGGAGGGAGGCCTGGAGGTGGTCTAGTATCCCGTCATCTCGGCGAAGGTGTTGTCCAGGTCGTCGCAGATCGCCTTGTACTTCTCCTTCTGCTCCCTCAGCTCGTCTGCGACAAAAGAATAACTTAATTAATAATTATTTCATGGCGTGTAGATGGAAGGAACCTGGGGAGGCGACCCTTGCCTTCCTTCATGTCCACGTCCTTGAGGAGCGCCTTGACGGCCCTCTCGGCGAGGACGGCTCTCTTCTCCGCTGCCTTCAGCTTCACCTTCAGTCCCTTCAGCTGCACCTTGAAGGCGGCCACTCGCGCGTTCGCCTGTTAAAAAGACACGAAAAGGACCCTTTTACAGTCCACTCCGAGAACTCAGCCCGTAGTCAATTAACAACCTTCTCCTCGGACACCTCCAGCGACTTGACGATGTTCTGCACGATGAAGAGCTCGTCCTCGCGCTCCACGATTTTCCTGCGGTTTCGGAAAGACAGAGAATGCCTGGGTCATTTCATTTCTTTCTTTTTTTTTCCCTCCGCCCTATCTAGGATTTACTGACGCCTCGCTAGTCTTCACTCGGTCCTCCGCAGCCTCCAGCTCCTCCTCGACGAACTGCAGCTTCCTGGCGACCTCGTCCGACTTGGAGTCCGCATCCTCGGCGATCAACCTGGCGTCCTTCAGCTCGATCATCAGCTTCTCGGTGCGCTCCTCGTCCAGCCGACTCCTGTCCTCCAGCACCTTGCACATCCTGAAGACAAAGGGAGGAACCATCAATTAATAATAATAATTCAACGTGATAACATCAAGTCTATCGGTGTAGGACTTTGAGTACTGGAGCCTAAGATGAGGGGAATCGATCTTGGCCTCATATAATGAATAAAAAAAATTAATAAAAATACAAAATCAAGAGCAGGTTTTGCCTATATATGCAAGAGCGATTTTCTTGAAAAAAAAAAAAAAAAGTACCTTTTCGCATCGTCGGCAAGCTCGGAAGCACGGGCCAACTTCAGCTGAGCCGATTCTCGCAAGTCTTCTTTCTTGTGCAGGTTCGCCTCGATCTCCTGCACCTTCCTCGTCAGCGTCGTCCTGTCTTGCTCGGCCTAAACGTCAGAAATCATTAGAATCGTAAACTCTGGCCCGCAGAAAAAATCCACATTGTTCTTTTCTAATTCATATATATTTAATATATTCCCCCGCGTGTAGTAAGCATTCTCGCTAATCGATCTATCTCGATTCACCGGTTCCTATATATTATCTAGGTCGGCGGGTTGGCTCGTGGATTTGATTTACGGGGCGGTTTATTTTTAGAGGAGCCAGTGGTCGAGGCTTCTTTTAGGTTGTTCAACTTGAAGTCGGGGATTTAACTCCCAATTAAGGCGATTAAATGGCACTGAACAATCTACCCTCCTCCTCCTCACTTTTAGCGACGGGAATACGTCTTTCAGCCGTTTTAAATTAACAGATAGGATACGTCTTGTCGTCGAGACGTTTTTTTTTTTATATCTTATCTACGGATAATATACGTATTTTGTGTTAAGGGACGCTATAGATGAGGTACGAGTACGGGCCCTAGTATTTAAATAAAGATTCTGAGTACCTTCGAGTACGCTTTCTCGCAAGTCTCCAGGTCGGCGGTCGATTGTTCTAGCTGAGTTTTCGAGACGGAATAATCCCGCTCGAGCTGGGCGAGCTTTTTCTGCAGATCCCTCACCTCGTCGTAGAGCTTATCAGCTCTCAAGTTCTCCTGTTTGGCTTTAGTTTCATTGACCTCGACTTTCTCATTGGCCGCGTCCATCTCCATCTTGAGGGCGGCGATTTTCTTCTTGATGGCCTCCATGGTGTCGAGTCTCCCTTCGTACCGGGTCGGGGATTAAACTGGAGTTTCCTAATCTCCAAGCCGCCCAGGGACCTGCAATACCGACAATCCGAGGTTATCACTTGTCAGGAGCCGCGAGGCAGACAATCGGTCACCGAGACTTTGGCGGGGAGCCGCACTTCTGGAATTTCTTTTTTCTCTCTTTTTTTTTTTTTCATCTCTCCTTCCGCGACACTTCCCCCATCTTTCGTCGGCCTTAATCGACTTTCGCCGAGGGGTAATCGGGTTAAATAAAATAGAAACGATCGGCGCGAAAGAAGCGTCCCGAGCCGCGTCTTAAAATACTCGAGCAATGGCGGCCCGCCGAGGCCTCCTCGCTGCGCCTCGCGCTTCACTTTGGAATAATCCCTTCGAGGCTTTAGACCCTCCCAATGGGGATGTTTTTCGGGGCAAAATGCAGGGAAAATTATGCCGCGTCTTTCTGGCCAGGTTTCCCGGACCCTGGACCTGTCCTAGGAGGGAAATTCCCGATTAAGGCGGATTCGGTTAGGAGGGCACTCACTGTGGAAGAAGCGATGATCAGCGGAGAGAATGCACAACCGGATGCCTTCGGAAGCTAAGCTAAAATAAAACTAATCGGCGGTGCAGGCCTCCCCGAACGTTTCAATCGAATCCAATTCTATAATTGCTTGGCGGGTTTGGCTGTCGTCCCGAATTTCACTTGGCTCTTTACTGGTCAACCCCCGTCACTGCACTGACTCCACTCGAAATGCGATCTCCACCTCCCCATGCTATTTTCGGCGAGAAAAGAATCCCTCGGTCCTGTTTTACGGCGACGTAACAGAATCGAATTGTAAACAGCCCGAGACCAATCACGGGATGACCGTGATTTGCATCCCCAGGGATGCAACTCGCCCGGACCGGAAATGCCGAAGACGCCGCCCGAGTTCCGCTCGAAAACGAGATTTGGGACGTTCCCTGGGAAAGGTCTCTTCCTTGGCATCTACCCCGATTACCTAACATCGGTCCTAATTTCCGAAATTCCCACTTAAACGTTTCTTAATTCGAAACAAATCCCCAAAATACCCTGTCTAAAAAATCGCTCTTCTTTTTTTCTTCAACAATTTTTTGTCACGCCCGGGAAACAGACATATAAATAAATACTCCCTTATATGATTGGCCATAATTTCAAGTGTTTAAAAATATTTCTTAGTTTTATCGAGCACGTTTCAATTTCGGTATAAAAAATACCTCTTCAGATTGCAGGCTTCTCTTAGAAGTTCTTAGGAGTTATTTGAAATTAAGTGAATTTTTTTTTCTTATATGCAGATCGAAAGGTAATGAATTCGTTGCGAAAATATTTATTTGTCTGAGGCGGTGGGGTGAATTTAAAAAAATGACCCAGGGGACGCAGTAGTCATAATAGTTGCGTTATTAGCCCGCCAGTAGTAGAGATGAATTTTAGTCGGACAACGAAAGCGCTCAGTGGAAAAGAGAAGTCAAGAGCAGACTCAGCTCGTGCCGATAATTAATGAGCAGCCATAAATTTCGCGAACGCCTCCCGCTGCCAAATTCCCAGTCATTACACCGTAATTGTCGTGTCATACGAGATGGCTCGACGAGACGCCAAAGAATGTCGCACTTAATCTAACCAAAATGCTGAAACGGCGTTAAAAAAAATTTCTTATAATTTCTTTTTGTCTTTGTGATGTAAGCATTTCAGTGCATCTCAAAGCGACAATCCTAAGTGTTAAAAGACCGAGATAACTGACAATGTCTCACGTCGAAGGGCGTAATACGTGCTTTTATTACGTCTCGTACACTCCTTAGTACACAATTATATGCGAATAAATATAAAGTTCTTCGGTAAACAATCACGTTGTGCCATCGTGTATTAGTGAGAAATCATTCCGACGTTTCATCTCGATGAATCGGTGCTCTTACTTGTATATATATATGTATGTATATGTATATATAAAAGGAAAGTGTCGGAAAAGAGACGAATACATTGCGGACACTCGAAGAAAGCCCTCGTTATCGTAGTAATAATTACATTACTTGTAAATGCAGCGAGTACAGCCTAGAAGATACTTTCCTGTTCCGTCGATGCGACTGACATCGCAAGCTGATTAATTAAGCTATATCACAAGAAATTAGAGTTCCACGATATGAGTAGAGAAACGCTTGTATAAGAGATTAGTCTTTTATCAAAGTTACCTAACTTCGCCAGTACGAACAGTTTCTGGTCACGTGGTTGGAAAGTGCGTGACGAGAGGTTCTAATTACGAGCCAGAAAATCGCATCCACGCGTGAAATTCCTGATATATATANATATATAACAGTAACGACCGACGAATTTCAAAGTCTGCGGTCCGATAGAAGTGGTCTCTTGGTGCCGATCAGTCAGATTAAATATTGACTATCACCTATTCTTTGGCACTTTTCACATAGTCGAAGTACGGCTGAGATTTCTCGTGTCCGAAAAATGTCGATAAATATCTTATACAGAGGTCGATGGAGCAATTTGGACGAATGTGTTCTTCCTGTGTGTTGCTTTGTCAGGTCGAAGGAAACGACGCTTTACGGTTGCTTAAACGGTACGACCTCTCGTCGAGCCCTTAAATTGTATTCCTCGTAAACAGCTACTTGTCTCTGTTCACCCGAGTCGGCAAGGATAAGGCGACACGCACACGCACACACAAGAGCAATAAATCCACCGGCTTTTCGTCCGCACGCTAAGGAGAGTTACTCCGCGAGGCAGGCACATTTGCACTCGATTAATCCTCGAAATAAGAAAAATAATTGATTTCTCCAAAGTAGGAATATACCCCGGGACAAAGAAACGAATGAGCGTCGAGGGATCAGCTGATATGCACAGTTTGTAAGATCAACGGTAACCAAATGTACCTGTCCATGGCCTAAGCGAATTAATCATTCCTAAACAGCCCGACGACGCTCGCAAAGCCGCGGTAAAAAGTGTTCGACGTTACGCCAGTAGATAATGAGCAAACAGTGATATATCATGGCACATGGCGAAGGCGATAACATTAGTGATTTAAGTACGAAACACTACGCAATGAATAATCGTACCAAGCGATAAATCCTTAAAGTAGTGATTATGCAGCTCCTGCCTTTCGCTCCCCGGATGGCGTTGCTCATTGCCACCTGCGCGTCTTAACGTATATAAATATGCAAGAAGCACGTAAGTACAATAACCTTCGGTAAACGAAACGCGAGGCGAGTGCTTAGCCTGCTGCAAACGTTATTCGCTACATAGGCAGTGATAGAACAAAGTCACCAATGAAACGCTTAAACGATCGAGCACCTCGTTGCTGTACTATAAACCCAGTCTCGACGACTTAAAGAACCAAAATAAAAAAAACACACACACACACAGAGAGAGAAAATAAGAAATAAAAGGAAAACGAAGGATTCAAAATGGTCGATTCCTAGCAATAAAATACTAATCAACAGTCGATGTACAGGAATCATCGGAGGAAATCAACGGTTACGTCCGAGGTTCTCTTCCTTCAGATTCACGGAGGTAATGGGCGGAACCGTTCAGCGCTTTGGCAAATTCGTTTAAATACTCGGTGTGATTTAGAATTCGTTAGAAAAGAAGCTAAAAAGTAGTTATCACCCGGCGACGAGAGCGTCATCTCGAGAGGTTCGACCCGGTCTCGGAGTCGCCCGACACAGAGAGCACGTGAATCGATGTGTGCGAAAGTAACAATCGGACGGTGTCTTCGCGCCCCAGTGCCCGAAGTTGCTGGACCAGGGTGCCGATGCTGCACTCCGAGTTGGCACAGCCTAGCAGTCTGCGAAACGAAATTGTCACGGGTGAAATAGCGCGTCAAACATTGTCCGGGGAAGCTGAGGAACTGATTAACCCCTTGCCGTACTTTGATGAGTCGGACTCGGGATCAGAATTTTGATTTTGTGAAGCTAATTTGTACGGCAATGGGTTAAATGTTTCGGGATGTAGCTGGAGCAGATAACTACCTAAGAGTAGGACTGTCTGCAGTGCTGTCGAGCTGCGCCACGCGGTCTCCCAGTCCCAGCCTAACGGCCAGCAGACACCAGTCCCTACCCTGAGGGTCTGGTGGATCGAGCATTTGGGCCAGTCTTCTCTGAATTGCAGGCTTTATGTTCTTCACCGACTGACGAGGCCCTGGGACGAAGCCTTCCGGCAGGGGCATGCCACATCCCACGATCTCCCAGACGCTTTCCTGTTTCCCATTGAACGGGTTCTTGAAGCGCGCCTCCTCCAAGCTCTTCTCCAGCAGCGCCGAGAGGAGCACCGATGGCTCCCAGGAATGTATCACCTGGGTGTAAGAAACATTTCGTTAGTTGAAGGTTTAAATAGATATCAGGTAGACGATTGTTTAAAGACCGAGTGATGGACGACCTCGTCGTAGTCGCGCAGTTGGCTGGGGCTCAGCCAGTGGCGCTCGAGCAGCATCCCTGGAGCAACGTTCTCCACGCTGCAGTCTATCGCGTCGAGGACCACTCCAAGAAGTGCCGAACACTGGGCACCTGTCCCACGAGGCCCGCGAACTCTGACCTCGATGTATCCCTGCTCTTCCTCTTCAAAAGTTACCAGGGATTCGCAGGGTCCTGCACAGAGCTTCGATCCCCGCCACCATTGATACAAATCTGACTCACTCGGGTCCCAGGATTGAGTAATCCTCCTTAGCTGGGCCTGGAAGGCGAGGTACTTTTAAGCAGTTGTTACTTTAGGAACTTTTTGTCAATACTCGTTTACCTGAAGATGGGGGAATACGGGGGACAGGTGGTAGAGGGGAGCTTCCGATGGTCGAAGGCGAAGCCCGGCATGAGGCTGCGATGAACTCTGTTTCCAAGGTTCCCATAATCCTGGGAGTCGCTCCACCAGGTTCAGGCAAGGAATTTCAAATTCCACCTCGTCTTCATCAACCTCACACTGTAATGGAAAATGTTGAAGCAGTTTGGAAGAAGGTAAGGGTCAACGATGAATTTCTTTCTTTCATGGCGTACCGGTACGCAGAGATCCACTGCTTGCAGAGCTTGCAAAGCCTGTCCCGCAGGACAAGGACATCTAGCTTGGAAGTCTTCCAAAGTGTAGACTCCGGTGGTCCGTCCTCCAAGCCTGCCTCTCTGTTCCGGACTCAGCTGCCAACCGATCACATCTTTCCACAACCATTCAGGACTCAGAACCACCAGTTCGGAGGACAGAACCAAGCATTCCCCTAAAGTCTGATAAAGAAATGTCAATTGAATGTAGGAAAGATTGGAGGAAAAAATCTCACATAAAAATTAAATCGATACCTGCAACTGCTGCAAAAGTTGCCTACAATGTTCCAGCGATACCAGAGGATTGATCTTCCTAACCTCTGCGAGGAACTCCTGGAGAGTGAGCATCACCGGAGGATCTTCGAGAGCCTGGATGTATGTTCTCCATGCTTCGAGTAGACCGGTCCACACCATGGCGCCCTGAAATGAGTACATCGTAAGGACCATCGTAGACCTTCCAGAGGCTATGAAATACCACACCGATGCAAGATTCTATAGATTGTAAATATACGTGTGCATATGTTAATCGTTTAATATACGTTTCAGAGAAATGCACATACAATTACGGGGCAATGCACAAAGCTTCTACGCGAGGTATGTACGTCAAATAACGCGTCACTTGTTAATGAGATTAATGAGAAATGGATCGACCTGTTTGTCAAGATTCGCCAGGGGCACGTATGAGGCTGCGGCACAAGACACGTCACGTCGATGATTACCCGATGTGATCTCCGGTCCATCCTACATCATGCGTTGCATGCATTAAGGCTGCAGTCAGTAAAGTTCCACGACCACAGAAATAGTAACGGAAATAAGTTAACATCAATTTCTTTCGACCCATCGAAGACCATGTGTATGTCATGTACACCTGTACCGAGTTCTTTACCATCAAGCTGCACATTTTCCTCCCCGTTGTTTAATCCAGTCCAAAGGGACACAGCAAATAGGAGACAAAGGGCACAATCGTTTTAACGAAACAAACTGGTTTTAAACGGTTAAATAGACCATGCACTGTATAAATGTTTCAAGGCAATATATGTATATATATGTATATATATATGGAGTCACGTCTTCCTCCGAAAGTTCGACGGAGGAAAGGCGGGAACCAGACATTTTACGAAATCACCAAAAGTTTGCAAACGAGTTCTTCATTGTGATTCATGATAGTTTATGAAAGCTCACATACTCCATTCGTTTCAGCACAAAATGAACCTGTTCTCGAAAGCAAGTACCGAACCATGCCGTGAGTCGTGCATTTGCTAGCATACTTCGAAGTGGGTTTGCGAAGAGACACGAGTTCAGATTACATGGGAAGTACGGATCTCAGAGACTTTAGAACTTGGCTTCGATTAAATCAAAAGAATTCAGAGGAATTAATGATTCTTTTCCAGAGCCGATAAGGGAGATTATCAGAATTGTGGTTTCACCTCGAGGAACTCCATTCTTGCATTGGTCAAGTATGACCTAAGCTGCTTCAGGCCAGGACTCGAAGGGTTGGTTGCATCCAGAGCCACCGTCAAGGGTTCTTCTCCAAGAATTGGTGAAAATTCTTGTAGGAACGGCAGCAATGGTGCCAGGAGAGCAGATCCATTGGAACCTGGCGCCAGTGGTTCCGGAGCGTAAGTTCCCACAAGAATTACTTTGATATCGGTGCACTTGCCTCCAAAGCCTTCACCGACAAAGAATACATTAGGGGTTATATACAATGGAAAAAATATATTTACTGTTCTCTTACCGATATTGTGTGGAGGAACTCGATCTAGAATGAATCGGAGCCAAAATCTTGCTTGCTGTAACTGAACGGTGATGGGTTCTCTCAGACTTATCGTTACAAGATGGACCGCTGGTTGTTGAAAGGTTAAAACGTAGTGATATGATGTAAGAAATTCTTCGCGGCCGCACATCTCCCAGAATACACATTCACCTCCTGAAAAATGATGGAGAAGTTAAGAACTGAACAACAAAGGGAAACATATGAGCTCTTACCTACATTCCCTCGACTCCATTCTACCCCAACGGTACCTTCATATTCGCTGTCGCTGTATTCAAAACTGAGCGACCCATGTTTACTAGTTACGTCTAACTCAATACTTGGCTCCCTCTAAACATAAATTTCTCATGAGCAATTGTTATGAACATCCTTATCATTGGACAATTTAATTACTGATTTACCTTCATCGTACAATTTTGACTTTTGGACCTTCGGAAGAATCCAAAACTGAAAATGCCAGACTTTAACGAACTCACAAGAGAACTTTTCCCCGAAGCACAGTGGCCTAACAGTCTTATGTGCAGCCGATCAATTGCTCGATGAGTTGGTTGCAACTGTTTTATATAATTTTCTCGATGCATCGGCTGTAAAATTATATTTATGGATATATCAAGTTAGATATTCGGCAGTGAAATTGTAGGCACGTAACTCACATTCCTGAGCTTGTCTAATAAACTGGCAATGTCCTGATGACCATACTTGATCGCTGTCACATCAGCACGAATTCCTTTGTTTGATTTGTCTACATTGCACCCAGCAAGACACAAAAGTCGTACCAGGTTGATGTGTCCATGTCTAGATGCTACGTGCAGTGGTGTCAGACCCATTTTATTCGCTGCATCTAATTCAGCTCCGCTGTCTATAAGAAGGGAAGCTATTCCTTCGTCTCCGACCTCACATGCTAAATGTAAAAGGGTATCTTCCTTCTGAAATATCAGTTATCGATATAGTTCACACATTATGCTGGAGTAGTTGAAAAAAATTGTATTAACGGTTTACCGCATCTTTAGCATTCAACGGTGCTCCCTGCTGAAGTAATTGAGACACCGACTCGACACAGCCACGTTTTACTGCGCTAATTACAGCTGATCCAAGACCATGACAGCTTTCAGATTCCTGAAGAATAATTTTTAAATTGAATAGTTATTAAATCGGAGAAAGCACTGAAGCATATATTTTAAGAGGGACGGAGACATAATATCGAAAGAATGTAAGGCAGTTTAGCTGATGTGGCAGTAATTCCAAGGAGCGGCCTTGAAATGCTGTTAATGGAATTTTGCGTGCATCGGCAACTACTGACCTTCGTTGTGCAAACGATCTTTAGAGCGATTTGATGATTGCGCAATGTGAACGTCTATTTTAAGTCTACATGTACTCGAGCAGCGGAGTGTAAATGTTAATTAGTTAACACTGCCAGTAGCTGTCGCACATCTAACTGTTATTGAGGTGTGTGTTTGTCGCGTTAAAGAAAAATTCTTGCATTGCTGACTTATATTCACATATATTATACAGCAAGTGCTTCGTATCCGTGACATACGAAGTAACTTTACAAGTACGCTATAGTTAGCGTCAGGTAACGAATGTATTTTGTAAGGAATGTATTTTAGAACAGTCTCAGGAACGCACCGCAAGGATCCAAGGATGTTTAAGGCACGACTCTGCACTTCCCCTCTCCCTGAAATAAAACAATGAGTTTTCGTACAGCGTTCGTTGAATAAAATTAAGAAAAAAATTATTAACCGCGATATTCGCGATGGACTTACTTCGGATCTTTGATCAACAAAGATCGAATGAAATCCTTGGCAATTACTGACACCGAACTGAAGTACTCTTCGTCAAATTGATACTGACATGCCGCCACGTTTGCATAGGTCTCTTGCTTGTTCTCCCCGAGGAAAGGTGATGCCCCGCTTAAGAGAATATAAGTTAAAACACCAACTGCCCAGAGATCGGTTCCCAAGCTTAAGGGCTCATAGTTCACTATTTCTGGAGCCACAAATTCAGCAGTGCCGAACAAGGCACGGTGTTCCGAACCGGGGGTCAATCGGTGAGACAAACCTAAATCTGTAACCGTAAAAGGTGGCGGGTGGCTTCGATGCTTTGTCATCAAATTAAACTCAAGAAAGCGCTGCAACTGCACAATTACCTATCAGTTTTATGCTAGGCATCGGCGGAGGTGTCGAAAGAAGTATGTTTTCTGGTTTTATGTCCAGGTGGGCCACTTGATGGGAATGTAAATGACATAGCGCCATTAACACCTGCCTTACCTAAAAGGATACAATGTAATTAGTTTTTCCAACATAGTAGCAGCTGGATAGGACAATTATCCTAGCCAAGTCGAAACCGTTAGAACAAACCACATGCGCAGCCTCTGTTTCACCCGATGGATTCCAATGAAACAATTCTCCACCAGAAATAAGTTCTAGCACCAACACGACCGTTGTGCCAGTGTCAACTACTTTATGTAACGAAACGATATTAGGGTGTCTCAGACGTGCCAACAAGCCAGCTTCTCTCGCTTAAAGGAAAAATATAAATTAAATTATAAGCATGAAATAAAAATGTGACACGATAATCCTTTTGCCCCAGACTCACCTATGTCAGCAGCAGCCACGCCTCTAGCCACCCTTTTCTTTCGCATAATCTTAGCCGCGAATACAGCACCTGTCTTGATTTCTGTACATTTTCGAACCACTGCAAACTGACCCCTGCAGTGGAAGAAAAGTTCCATTACGAGCTCCTAATAATTGATATTAGCAAAGTTGCAAATACATATGACAACTCACTTGCCGATTTCTTCGTGCAGGACATAGTTCTTCTCTATTGGCTCGTGGTGAACTTCCATCAGCGTATCCCACTCGGGTCCTGCATTGTTAAAAATAAAAAACCCCATGATAAACAAGAGCAACGATTCGAGCAACACAATGAAAATCAATTCTCAGGCGACGATGGTTCGGCAAGAAAGATATTGAGAATTCGAGGGTGTTTGAGATTACAAAAGCGAGGAGGGAATTTTCAAATTGTAAGGCGGTTGCTAAACAACCGCTGGCCGTGCACATCTGTCAACTTTTACGATTCTTCCTGTGAAATGCGGAAGAGGAACGGGAG
Organism: Orussus abietinus; assembly: GCF_000612105.2. Taxonomy (NCBI): domain Eukaryota; kingdom Metazoa; phylum Arthropoda; class Insecta; order Hymenoptera; family Orussidae; genus Orussus; species Orussus abietinus. The sequence continues at coordinate 2,534,160 of NW_019396012.1, forward strand.
AGAGGGATATTTACCGCCGTTGGAAGTCACCGTCTGTGGAGACGAGCCCGGCATCATCTCTCGATCCCGAGCAACATTTTCTCTCCGGTGACGGCTCTAACTTCCCGGTGAGCCGTTATGAAAATCCTGATATTCGTCGACCTCTGCCATGCCGGCCACCCCACGCACGCAATCGATAGACACGACCAGGAAGGAAAACGGGAATCCTCCGGCCCGAACCTCTGCTAGAGTGCGCCACCTCGCGAGGAATCGTTCTCGAATTCTTTTTTTCTTTTTTTTAAGACTTTCTTCCCAAGCTCTGTGATCACGATAAAATGGCAGAGTAACTACTTCCTGATGTCTTTTTATTTCAGCACCGAATCCTTAGATTCTCTCAATTTCAGTCTGCTAAAATCAGCATTTTTCCCACATTCCCTTCATCGAATCACTTGTGTTATGTCGGCTCCCTTTTTGGGGTAACTCTTTACTTAAGTATCTTATCTCTGGGATATTCCGTTTAAATGGATTTATCTAGATTTATCTAATGTAAATATTTATCCGCGATTGCCTAGTCATAGATCATGGGAATAGAGATCGGTAGGTGAGGAATTTCGATTCTTATTTCGAAAAAGTGGGACCTCTCTCGATCGAATTCTCTAACTAACTAACCAGTGGCGTCATACGCGGACGATGGTGGTAGTATGGCAAAAGTGATTCCACCTTTCGCTCAAAAACTACCTTCTAGTCTCGTCCGAATTCATCGGCGAGACCCTTCTCTTCCATGGCTCGTGGCACGGCTTAAGTTCTGTTACCATGAAGGTACGAATCCGAGGATATTTCGACAATCCGCGGATATTTCTAATGCAAGATTTCGTTAACAAGATGACGGGATATTTACAGATATTTCGGCGTACATATACTTGAGAATTTCAGTGATTTTTGTGGGGAAACTTGTGTTGTAGAAAGTTGAGGTTAATTCGTCGGCAACGAGTCTAGTATTGTTTACGCAGCTTAGTAAATTATAAATCAGTTATCTTTCGTGATAGTGATTTCTTCAATACCGCGTTTATAAAATTCAACACCGACGAGTATTTGTTGTGCACATTGAAACGGTCATCATCTAAATTACTTACTACTGTACTGTAAAGTGTTTAACTTGTAACGTTTCCAGCTTAACGTGTCATATCCAGCGACAGGATGTCAGAAACTGTTCGAGATTTCTGATGAGCACAAGCTCAGGATTTTTTATGAAAAGCGTATGGGAGCCGAAGTGGAAGCTGACTCCCTTGGTGATGAGTGGAAAGGATACGTCGTCCGGGTATCTGGAGGGAACGATAAACAGGGTTTCCCGATGAAACAGGGTGTCCTGACAAATGGTTAGTGTATAGCAATAGAATGCCATACTGCTGGTCTGACCGTTTATTAATTTCTTATTAACGCTGCATAGGTCGTGTACGCCTTCTGTTGTCAAAGGGACACTCGTGCTATAGACCTCGTCGCAACGGCGAGCGAAAAAGGAAATCTGTTCGAGGATGCATCGTCGATGCCAATTTATCGGTCCTTGCATTAGTTATCGTGAAGAAGGGAGAACAGGTAAAGTAACCTTCTTAATGCATTAAACTTGAACAAATAAAATATTCCATGCCTAGGCAGTGCCCAAGGGAAATGACCCCCTTGGGGACGTTCACTTGCATGGAATATTAAATTCCATTTTTTGATTTGGGAGACTGTGTCTATAATTGCACTTTTTCTCAGTGTACGAATGGTACATAGAATTAAATATTCTCACTAACGTTACAATTAAGGCATTATAAAAATCTGATGAGCCAAACCTTTTCCATAGGAAATTCCTGGATTGACAGACATTAATGTGCCTCGTCGCCTTGGACCAAAGAGAGCTAGCAAGATCCGCAAGCTCTTCAATCTCTCCAAACAAGATGATGTGCGTCAGTTTGTCGTAAAGCGACCGATTCAAAAAGAGGGTAAAAAGGAACGTCACAAGGCACCTAAAATTCAGCGTCTTATCACTCCGCTTACTCTTCAGGTATGCTTCATTATTCATCCGATCTATAACACGCAGCCTGACCGGTCTCTATTAAAACCTTGAATTTTACAGAGGAAGAGACATAGGCTAGCTTTGAAGAAGCGACGCTGCTTGGCTCGCAAGGAACAAGCTGCCGAATACGCCAAACTCCTAGCCCAGAGGCAAAAGGAGGCCAAGGCAAGACGTCAAGAAGAGCTTAAGCGAAGACGCAGTGCCTCCATGCGAGACTCAAAATCATCGAACCAGTCCGCACCCACTGCACCCCAGAAGTGATTCGATCGTTACAATGTATAATCACATCTAATAAATTCGGTCACCGTTTCTAATGCCCAGGGTCTAAAGTGTTCTAAATAATACCATAATAATTGATTTTTAATGTATTAATTACGGATAACCAGAGGAGATACATAAAACGTCACTCATCGAGAAGGCTTTGAAAACAAAACAAGACCACCGAGACCGTCCGTGGAACGTCAATGTATTCCGATTTATTCCCTGCCAAAATTCCACGCTAGTACGCGAAATTATGTAGACTATCAGGGAGGGTAAACGGTTGTAATTCTTTTTTTTTTTTTCCTAGTCATGTAAAGTAGATCGATATCGCAGAAAAGTTCTCGAGATGGACAGCTCTCAAAGACACGAGACCTGCACTTTCCCACAAAGTGGACTCCATAATCATCGCGCAAATTGTCTTCTGCAGTCTTGGAAGCTGAACGACCTCCAGCTTTCGAGATCCTTGGGAATAAGGAGCGAATTCGTTGGACGCGTCCAAAAGGGTCCGAGGAAATCAAAGAACCTTTTAAACGATCCTTCGCTAAAGGCCCATCAGGACGTCGATCTCGAAGGATTTTGGATAAGCGCGAAAAATTGCGCGAGATCCTCCAGGAAAGCAAGTCCTTCACAAACCGAGGCGCAAATTCCTCGCAGCATCAGAATCGAGAATACCTTCGGTAAAAACGCGCCCGTTAATGAAATCAAATTTATCAATGACAATCTAATCAGCCAAATTAAATTTGAGGCGGATAGTCAAAGTGGATTAATTTATGCGTCCCCGAAATTTAATAAAATGCAAAACATGTCGCCTGTGGACTCCGCAAACGGGGCTTCGATTTTGGCAAAATTAAAGAATACCTCCTCCTCGATGTCGACCATCCACAGGATTTCGAAAAACTCCTGGAAATCGGAGGACTCGAAGCCTGAACTCGTCGAGATCTATTTGGAAAAAAGGAAGGCCGGAGATTTATTGAATTTTAGCACCGAGTCTGTGGACGCTTCAAGAGAATGGAGGAGGTCTCGATCCTTGACCAAAGAGATCGACGAGAAACGTCCTTCCAGGACATCGACGAAGGACCAGCCCTTCTTATCACCCCCGATTAAATTGATCAACTTCGAGGAGGAATTATGGTCCATCGGTTCCGAGATTAGGAGCAGTAAGAATATTTTCACGAACGGTCTGAAAAGGGAGAAATTCGATGATCCTTCGAGACCGGTTAAGGACATCAAGGGTGATCCTTTAATCTTGGGAAAGAAAATCCAGCCAGAGAACATCAGACCCACTCGCGATGTCGAAGAAAATCTGATTTGCAAAGTCGAACTTCCTGACGAGCCTAGGAGGGAGGAGACGTTCTTGATAAATAAAGAACTAGCTTTGGAGAATTCGACGAGTGGAAAAGGCATATGTCGATCCGCCACTTTTATAATTCCTCTGCAAAATGGGATAAGTGTGGGATCCTTGAAGGAGGACGCTGCGAATCCTGCAGATCCTTCCGTGGAGAACTTCAAAGAAGAGATCATATTCACAGAAAGGAAATGCGACGCAAGGATGAAGATCCTTGATGTTTCCAGGGAGAAACCTTTAGACGAGATTCTGACTTTCCAAGAAAATTTAAACATCCTGCGGGTGGAAAATCCGGAGGGAAGTCCTCTTGAAAGATCCGCGAAAATTGGGGAAATAAATCGAGGGGATGAAACAATTGACTCGGATCTTTTAGCCAAAAGTGTGCCGGGGATTTTGGGAAATGGAAATCTGGGAAGTTTCGTCGACGTTTCTCCGAGGAGAATGGAAAATCCTCCGAGAAGCGCCTTTTCGAGGTCCTGGAGGTCGCTTCGCAGCGATCATTCCACTTATTTCGAGAAATCTCGAGAGGAACGTCCTTCTCCCTCGGAAACCACGAATTCGACCCTCGTCTCTTCTTCCCCCAACGTCTTCGTCGACGAGTTGGACTTCAAGGAGTACAGAGAGCAGAAGCTGGGGAACTTCGACGAGAAGAAACGTCGATCTCGTTTTCGGAAACCCCCCGGAAGGAAAGCCGGAAAACGCGTCTCCTTTTCCGGAAAACGCCTCGGGTGGTTGGGATGCGATCCGAAGAAAAAAAAGCAGAGTTACTTTTGGGAGAACTCGACGACGAAGAGAAGAAACGAAAGTCCTGGACCAACGAAGAAGAGCCTCGTAAGGGCGTCGAAAAATGTTCACGAAAAAATTCAGACCTCACCGGTGCGATTGTTTAAGGCAGGTGGAAAAAAAAAAATACCGTGATCTCGTAAGATTTATACATTTCGTCAACCCGTGTTAGAAATTTAATACACGAGGGTATTGATTTTCCGACAATTTCATAAAATCATAATGGGATGTATGACGCAGGATTCTAAGATTACTTAGAAATGTATGACCTGTACTAAAAGTGCAGGGATTGTATATATATTTTTTTAATAACGAATTTATTAAAATCCGTAGAAAAAGGTGCAGTTCGAGGGGAAGGGTGTTCGCACCTCAGAGATTCAAAGAAGAAGAGTGCAGAATTTAATCTCAGACGTGATTACTTTGGCCGAAGAGGAGACACCGAGGAAACTCAAGGAGGAGCCGATAATTGCCCAGGGGAATTTTGGAGATAAGAGAACCTCGCCCGACTCTAATAGGTCCTGAAAATTAGGAGAGGGTTTCTTAATGACGGGAGAAATAATTAAGAATTCCTCCCCCGAACAGGAGCGGCTGTAAAAATATTTCCAGAAGCCCGAAAATGCATCACGCGAAGAACGATTCGGAGTCCTCGATCGAGTGGAAAGTCTCTCTGGATAAATTAAGGAAAGAGAAAACCTCGGGGAAAATAGTCGCATCAAATGAGAATTGCAATAATATCGGAGAACGAAGCAAGTCAACGAAACCGAGAAAACATGGAGAACCTTTGCAACCCGCGTGGAAACCTGCAGGGAGTGCGAAAATTCCTGCAAACAAAATGGCGCATCCTGAGAAGAGGACCACTTCGAGCAAGAATAAAGAGAACGATTCGGCAAGGTAGGATTAAGACGGAAATTATTTCCATGGTGTTTATCATCTTCTGATATTTAATTTCCAGGGAAAGCAGGGGTAGAAAAGGCTCAGGAAATTTCGTCGCGGGTCTTCCAGGAGCTGAAGAAAAGGGAAATTTAAAAAATGTAACGCCGAACTCGACAACTAGAGCGAAAACGCCCTCCTCGAGGAGCGACCGATCCGATATAACAATCTCAGATGGAGAGGATCCATTAAATTCCTTTAACGATCGGAGAAGTTTCTTATCCAGGGGGAAATCCCTCGCCTCAAAAAGTGCATCCGAGTGCAACTCGAACGTTGAGGTGCATTTCGATCGCGTCGCCGCCAGCAAAGTGAAAAGGACGAAAGTCGTGCAGATTTTGGAGAGTATCATAAAGAGGCCTCTAAAGATTTCCGAGGAAGAGGCGGGAGGGAATTTGATAATTAATAAGGTAGAGAGTGGAGGAAAATTATTTCCATCGGGGTCGGTAAATATTTCCCCTCCGGGGAGCGTAAATTCCCGAAAGGAAATGGACTTTGAAGAGACGTCGAGTCTTCGGGGAAGTGTTTCAAGGTCCACTGCGGATGCTGGGAAAAATTTATCCCTGGACCAGATCGTCTCGGATACGACCTCGAAAATTGCTTCCATGGTCTCGGAGGAATGCAACGCGGAATTCAGCTCGAGTTGTTCGATCGGAGAGGCTGGGTCGAATAAATGCTGCCAAGCTTCCCTGACCTCGACCTCGAATTCCGAAAATTCGAGCAAATCAACCTCGATCAAGTCCGAAGAGCAGGGAAAGCTGGAAAACTCCGTATCGACGAGTAGGAAAAAATGTCCAAATAGACACGCGAAGTCTCTGCAGCTTTTGAGAGAGATCCTCGGAGATGATCCGAGTGCAAGTTTGGACAGAAAGAAATTGGGGGTGAGATTTAAATTGCCGGTGGAGTTGTCAAAAAATTTCGCGCGTTTAGGGAGTGATAAGGGATTCTCGACTGCCGTGGAAATGGAGAAAGAAAAGGGAGATTCCTCGTCGAGGAAGAACTCCAAGACGTCGGTGGACGACTCCATGGTGTCCATTTTGTCGTCCGAAAAAGACTTGGGATTTTTCTCAGCGAGAGAAACTAAACTTTCAGGGGACTCTCCGGATTTAGGATCGCGATCCCTTAAAGAAAAATTAACGAAAGATGCAAGCACCTCGTGTAGCATTCCTAGTATTCTGGATTTCAGACCATCAAATGACAAGGTAGGGTCCGAATCTCTGGAGAGAAAAATCATCCAGGAAGCGACATTCAGAAGAGATGCAAGTATATCCTGTGTTCCAGATTTAATTCACTCGACCACTTCCGGGACTATCGCGAAAGAATTTTATCAAGAGCGGTCGATTCAGACGAGTCTGAAAGCGGTGGATGTCTCAATCGAGACCGAGGAAATATCTAGAGAAAAAATAATGACCTCGAAACGAGTGACAGCTAATCTGATGCCGCTTCGTCATAAGAAAAACACTTGCACCGAGTCATATTGCCAATACGATGCAACTATGATTAAACTGCCATTCAACACAAACACAATAAAAGTCGCCATGACCCAGACCGAGCACTGTCCAAAAAAATCCGTCGAAATTTCCACCGACCAAGACTTACCGAAAATGTTAAAAGAAACTGGGATAAAAAATGAAACGTGCGAAGATACACCGAATATCCTCGAGAACGACTCACTGAATGAAATTTCATCCTCGTCCTTGATTTCATCTGATGCTCGTCAAGACAGGTGCACTGAAAGCTGCACCTTGCAGAGGATAAACCACCTGGGCCAATTGCCAAAGGACATCGTGATAGCACTCGAAAGGACCTCCGAGCACGCCCAAAACCTGCACAAAACGATCAGTCTGTATCGAAGGAATTTCATTGACCAAAGGACCGTCCAGGACCCTCGTATCCAGACCCTGGGAAGAAGGAATCCAGGAACGGAGACGAAATCCTTGTCGGAGTTGGCAGAGAAGTTAGAACCAAGGAAGTCCGAACTCGAGGTTCCGAAAATGAAGGACGATCAGGAGCAGAGGTCCTGGAAAAATGGGAAGGATAGTTCGGAGGTTTTCGAAGACGACGACGACGTGTATGGGTATCAAGGAGTTCTCTCGATTTCAAGGAAAAATGTCCTGGCTCTTGTTTACGGTTTTACCTGCACGCTCGTCTTCTTCTGCCTGCGGTTCTCCATCGCTTGCGAGAGTTGACCAGTTAATAATTTTTTAAGCAACTGGCAGGGTGCCTGTCTTGTAAAACTATTATGCGTTACATGTTCCCGTGTCGGTTGATTGTAAAATAAATCTCCACGAGGCTACCCGTAGGCGTGGAATAATTAAAACCTCGGTGTCCTGTAAGTAGGGGGTGAGGGCGTGGGAACTGGTTCGCCAGGTGAGATAACGTAGCAGTTTGAATCTAATATAATATAGCAATAATGAATCTAATATCATGACATCAATAATTAAAATCTTAGCGTACTGCAAGTCAGAGTGAGTACGAGGAAACTGGTACGCCAGGTGAGATAAATCTCGACGTAGCAATTTGTTACAAACGATGTCAGTACCTAGGTCTATGCTTATACCTATACTTTGTACGCGGGTAATTAAACAAGATTCTATTCCGTTCAATCGACATCCAGGACATCCACGGCCGCAGATCCTGTGATATCGACGAGCTCATTGGACGTAAACGTGGCGACGATCTTCTGGTTCCCGGCTTTCTGGGGGACCAGCTGATGCTCCACGTAGACCTCTTCTTCGGGTTCCACGTCTCTAAACGCGAGGGTCTTGTTCTTCGACAAACCAGGGCCGGCATAATTGAATTTGCAATCTGTCAACCTCCTCTTCAGGGGGTTCTTGAAGCTCAGCGTGATGGTGGAGGGTTTCCCGACCATCGGCTCGCCCTCGATCTGGAAGACCATGAGATGAGAACAAGATAAAACGATAAATTCCTCCATACTCTTCCCTACCTTGACGTCGATGTTGGGTTTCAGGACCTGGAAGTCATCCTCGTCGGCCCAGGTCTGCCTGGTCTCCTTGACGGTCGCGATGGCGTACAGCTTCATTATGCAGTACTCCACCAATTTGTCCAGATAATCGTCCACCGTCACCGTGAGCTTCAGGGTCTCGTCTAGACGGAGATAAAAAATAATTATCAACCCATAACCCGGAGAAAAATTGTACAAAGCGGCTGGACGTACTCTCTTTGGCCTGCACGACGAACTCCCCAGTGGCCCTCTTCACCAAATTAGCCTTGACTCCTGTATAATAAACGCTTCCTGCAGACAGGATGGCCTGGATGGTCCTGGGCTCGCTGGACCTGTTCTTTATCCTCACCACCACCGAGAACGGGTCTCCGATGTTGACCCTCTCGAGGTCTTCGAGATCGAACTCGACGTCCTCTTTCCCAGGAGCCGGCAGAGAATAAAACCTCTTCGCCCTCTCGGTCCCTCTCACCGCTCTGTACAAGGTAAGCCGTTCAGCCTGGCTTCCTGGACACAAAAAAAATTAATATCGACCTTCCTCACCTTCCAAACACCTGTAATGAAAATTATACCCCCAACTCCGTACCTTCCGGAGCCTTATAGATGAAGGTGATGTCCTCTTTATCCTTGTCGCCGTTGGGGTCGAAGACCCAGGGCGCCTTCGTCAGGATCATCCTCCCTATGCTGAAGAGTTCCAACGGTTCGATATCAACTTCAGCGACGATGCTCTGGAGAATTATTCTTAAAATCTGGTAATTGTTTCACTTACTGGTACTTGTTGCACTCGATCTTGGAGTAGCCGAACTCGCTCTCGGGGTCTTCCTTCCATCTCATCAGGTCGGCGTTCACGGAGGCCAGCATAAAGGGGATGTCGTAGTTGTAGCCGACTGCTCCTTCTCTGATAGCCTCGACGGAGGCTGGACCACATTGATAAACCCCATCCGAAGGTTCCTGAGGAGTCGCGTCGATGGCTTGCCAGCCTCCGTACCCTATGGGAAGATCCGGCCTTGCCATCCACACGTCGTTCCAAACGTGGTAATTCCAGATCGAGTCCTCCCCGTTGGGGTTCTCAGGGTCGTATTCTAGTTCCTCGTTGTCCAGATTGTAGTATCGGTCCACTGATAACGAGGCGTTGGCGTCGTGCGCCGAGACCAGGTTCGAGATCACCCTGGAGGGGATCCCCAGGGCTCGGCAGACTGCTGTCACCACTCCTGCGAAGACCCAACATTGTCCGTACTTCACCTCCTCCCCGGTCTCCAGGAACTGCTCCAGGATCGGGACACTTCCTGTCCAGGCTGCAGGAGCTGTACCGTCTTCGTAATTTCCGTCCCATCGACCCGTCACCACGCCCTGGTCGTCGTTCGAATTCACCTGGAAGTCGATAAAAATTAAATCCCTAGGAAATATCGAGCTTCCTAACAATGATCTCTATTTTATATCCGGTAAGCGAGACTCACGATCCTGGAAATGGCTCGAGTCATCTTGATAGGATCTCCCCTGGAGGCTGCCTTAATTCCCGACCTTTCCAGCAACAATTGGCAGGCAGGAAGGACGCAGGCATCGAATTGGCCAAATACCCATTCCCTCCCTCGGGAACTGCCCATGGGCCCGATCCAGATTTTCCCCACGTCGTTCAGCACGTACTCGTCCAGCAGCTGCTCGTCCTCCATGTACACGAGGTCCTCTAAAAGAGGTCCAAAAATATATAAATAAATACCTTACTCCTATTATTTTTTTTAATGGAAAATTGAAAAGAGGTTCCAGCCCACCCTTCAGCCAAGGATTGAACAACAGGTAGATGTCCTTCTCGAAGTGGAAGGTGTTGGGCGGGCTTTTACTGCCAACCGTGGTCGTCTCCACGTTCAGCTGCCAAACCCCGACAGGACTGTCAATGGGACTCCTGACTTCCACGGAAAGATCGGTCCCGTAGGCTCCCACCATCCTGACACCCCATGCCTCCAGGTCCGTCAGGTATGCGTCTCTATTCGTGATGGTGTTTACCCCCCTGGTTCCTTTTAGCACGCTGGGGTTCGGCCCGAAGCTGAAGAGCAACCTGACGATGTCGCTCTCGTCCACGTAATCTCTGTCGAACCTTAAGGCGAGATTAAATGCCTGTCCTCGACGAAGCACCGGGGTCGGGGAATCTTCGTGCACCACCTCGAAGTTACTCGTCCTGTGTGCCGATGCATTCTTCTCCTCGTACATGTACACCTGCTCCACGACCAAGGGCGCGAAGGATCCCATCTGAAAAAAGGATACCGATGTAAAAGATCATCCACGTCACCCTTGTAAAAAAAAAAAATCACCGTCAAGCACCACTTTCGATTTTGACTGAACTCTAGAAATGCGTTAAGATGATATGAAAGCACATGTCCAAGGAATTTAAAGTCTCAAACGATTTGCTTTGAAATTCTTGATTGGAGAGAAAACGTGATATAAACGAGACACTTTTATATCGCCTTAATTCAGGAAAATCCAGGAATTCTCTGGAGTGCAGGAGGAATAGACGAGTCACTTGTCAACCCGAAGGCCGAGCTGCCGTCGTTGACATCACTTATTGTAGGAGGCACTCGCCATCCTCGATTTCTCATGCAAAGCGAGATGCAAGTGCGCGCATCGCTCGAGGCGATTTTCGAGGTGACGATTTTGCAATTGCTAGCGAGCACTGCAATTGCGAAACGCCGAAGAGGACGTATCCGCGTTTGATTCACGGTCTTTTCGCGTTGCGCAAAGCGATTCGGGATAAGTGCAAGAAGTACGTGCGTACACGCACCGAGGAGACCCCGAAAGGGAATCGCGTGACGTAATTAGAAGGACCTCCGTGAAATCTGAATCATCAAACGGATGTAGGTCGACATGCATCACTCCGAAATCAAGTGCTGATTAATTCCTGGGAACGCGCTTTAAATATTGCTCCTATTTATATCGGGGGTGTTCTTTATTTCTATCCTTATCACGACAGGCTGGGTTAAATTGCAGATGCACGCTGCACCGGATCCTCCGGATTTTCTCGAGTGCAATTTATTTCTAAGGTGATTTATTCCGTCTCGTGATCGAACTCCGGCGATGCACCCCCGCGAAGATGCATCCGATGCACCGAGATAGATACCACTCTAAGTGCTTTTAAACTGGGAATCCATTTTATCCATTCCGCAGGTACTCGAGAAGAAAATTGGAATTCAATCCCCGCGACTTCCGGCACTTCTTCGAGTACGTCATCTTTATTTTTCGCCGCCCCGAAGACTTCGACAATTTCTGCGCGATGGAGACAGAGGGAGAAAAAAGGTCCCCTAATTTACGGGCATGATCGGAATTTCAAATAGGAAATTCGACCGACTCGGTGGGACCGGTCTCGAGGAGAGCCGATCGACCAGGTTGCGCAATCTTTTCCTCGACCTTCGAGGTCGAAATCGAAAGTGGTTCTCTTCTCTAAAGGTGGAGATCGGCGAGTCGCCTACCGTGAAGAAGTGTCTAGCTCTCGATAACCAAACTGACGGCTTATCAGTGACTGCCTTCTTATAGGATATCGCCCCGAATATGACTCAAGTGACGTAACAAAATAAAAAGTGGAAATTATCTCAAGAAAGTACCGAAAGGAAAAAAGGAATTAAAAACGATCACAGTAGTGGAATGATACGAAGAAAAAAAAAATTAATAGGTGCCGACAAAGCGTGGGGATTTTTAATCCGCGCACCTTTTTCTACCGGCGCATCAAGGGTCGATCTGGGAGGTCGGTATCGAAATTGACGATCGACCTCTTCCCCAATGGAGATTAATGACTAATTACCTCTTACCGTGATGTGTCCGGCTCTCGATGACCAAACTGACGCACTAACGTGCCGGCTTGTCGGTGACTGCCTTTTTATAGTAGCCGCAGCTTCCTATATGTCCAGTCGGCAGACCTCGCGAATCCCCTCTCACCTTAAAACGCGCTATCTGTCCGAATTTCTTGACCAAAGTGGTAGAAAAAAAAAAAATATAATAAAATTAGAAACAATCCCAAGGAACCTTTAAAAGTGCCCGCACTCGCTACTACAAATCATAAATCCGTAAACCGCGACTTTAAGCCAGATTCCTCAGTAAAGTCCACGCATTAATTAAATCTGTACAGATCAGTCTTACCCGAATTTACCGCAACGATTAATAATTAATTACGTATCTTTAAGGCGACCCAGATATTTTTTTTTTGCGGGAATTATCGCGATGATTTATCCTTACTTGCAGGTAACTTTTAAGTGTACCTAAGGTGCGTCGATCGTTGCACTCGAGATCAATGACTGTCGTAGCAAGAGAAATTGCAGTCTATCGTGTTCAGCTTGAAATGGATATTTTAATTCCTTTTCAATCTCGCCACTCGATTACTGGGAATGTCGTAGACTGAATTAATGGCCGCGCGATTAGATTGCCTCGGCGGTCAATGACAGACGATCCAGATTAACTCCCTAGATTCTTAACAAATTGTTTTCTCGGGATATTAATATATGGCCTCGATTTACCGAATCGCAAACTATTCCCGCGAGTGACACACCGATCACCCGAAGCGGCCGTGTCGGGAATTTCGCATACGCCTTGACGCATTCGAAGTCCCGCAGTTATCATTCTTTTTTTCTCCATCACCCTGTCCGCAAACAATAAAATATCCCAGGATCGAGGTCCAGGAAGTCGCGACGCTAATTGTCCTGCGCCCAGTTATGCAAATCTGCTCTGTACGCCCGCGAATGGGTGTACCGTGGATTGCAATATTGCTCGAACATAACAGAAATATAAATCGCAATTTAAACCCGGACAATATTGCTCGAACATAACAGAAATATAAATCGCAATTTAAACCCGGACGATCCTTTTTCGCATCTCGGGTGTCGGCAAGACGTATCTCTGCAGGAACGCCTATTAAATAAATGTGACAAATTCCCGGAGACTTGGGATTGCCTGCCTCGAGCCAAGATGAATGTTCCATGAACGGCGACCATAATTCAACGCTAATGCCTCGACGTTAATTCCCGTGGAAATTCCTTGCGAAAGTTCCTCCGCAAATGTACGATTCTTTTTCTGCCACGTAGAAAGAAATATACGGATAGAATAAGAGAGAAAAAAAGATCGAGAAAGGGAAACCAGCCCCCGTCGGTCTTTCCGAAATTAACACGGAAAATGATCACTGGGCCAGGAAGAGTTTTTCGACGCGGAGGAAACGGATAAACGAAGATAGAAAAAAATAAATAAAGTGGGGGAAGAAAGAAAACCGCAGAGGCTATCTTATCGGTCGACTCTTTGCAGATTTTGGTGACCCTGGTCTCGCCAGTGGGCTACTCTTTCTCGCATCGGAAGAAGAAACGAAAGGGTCTCGGTAGTCTTTCGGTTTTATTCTTTGCCTGTGTATCGCTACACATAATTATGAAGTTAAACCCTTGGTCTGTCCGTCCGTCTGTGAGTTCCGTTCCTTCCTTCCCCGAAAACAATAAGTGTTGTAACCCTAATGTAAGCCTGTTTAACGTTCGACTTAGGATCGATTAAACATTGCATTTGATTTTAAACTCTCTCGACGTACCCATCGGCTGCGCAAACATTATTCCCTTACAATTATTCCCGAGTTCTTGCTTACAATTATTCCCGATTTTCTCTCCTAGGATTATGCTCGCGCTCGGTAATTAAAGACTTAGGAAATATCCTCGAGAAGGATTTAAATCCTTCCCCCGAAATTCCTCGTTCAATGAGTGTCCTTAGAGCATCGTTCGCCGATGAGTAGCCGAGTGTCCTTAAATAACGCGACGTCCTACGAAAAAATGGACCGTGTAATTGAGCACCCTTCTAAAAAGTCTAACACATTACAGCGTAAGGCAAGTAGTCGCACATAAATCAGGAGAAGGACGCACGAGAGGATCTTACAACGCTAATCGCGTCTCGCCGGAAGTCGAGTCGCGGGCTCGAAAATCATTTCCACCGATCGGGATAAATCGATTCCGAATAAATTTGGCACGGTCAAGAAAGGAATCGATCGCAACATCTCCCCTCGCCCCCGACTAGAATTTCAGCACTTCTATCCCTTCTCTGGATCTCAGTCAAGAGCTGGAGTCGAAATTTCAGCCTTAATTAAGGTGATGTCGAAATGGCGTCTAAGAATCTCATCTATCAAATATTTTCCCCGAGTCCACCGAATTGTCTCAAACTTCAACTCTAATTTAGATATAGCCCATTCGTTAAATTCCCTCGAAGTTCTAAGGATACAAATATTTCCCTCGGGAGGAAGAAGGATGTCTCCAATTTCCCTCGAAAATTCATATCGGAGATCCCTAATCCTTAATGTCCTTTTTACATCTCGAGTCCGCGACCGACCGGAAAGTCCTACGGCAAATTTCGGCGATGGGTTCTCGCGAGGTGAATGAAATTCCCGAAATTCGTTCCTTCTTTTTTCTTCTTCTTCTTTTTTATCACGCCAACGGCACAATTTGTCCTTCCCCGTTCGGTCGGGATCGATGCCCGGCGACGAAGGGTCGTCGAAAAGAGTCGACGCCATAAAAAGGAACGAAAGAGCCGTCCACGTTTCCCTCGAGGGCGCAAAACGGAGGCTAAAGGGGAAAAAAAAAGAGAAAAAAAAGTCCAGTCCACGAGGACTCCTCGAAGGAAGCAATCCGAGCTTCCCTTTTCATGGACATCGAATATTGCAAATACGCGTCCCGAAATCGGCGGCGCTCCTGTCCGCGATACAAACGTAATAAACTAATGGTATTAGTAAGAACATTAGTCGCAGTAATGATATAACAACCACTACCTCTCATCGAGAAACAACGAGTCCAATGACAACGAGACAATGGCAACGGGCCGCCGGGGAGCGGTCACGGAGATAGAATTAACAATAACGAGGACGATAAAAACGTTACAGCATGGCCGACCGAACTTAAAGAGGCAATTATACGTGAATACATCGCATCCCTACGGTTAGATAGATTACCGGCTAATTAATGTAACAGCACTTTTCATTTAAATCCCCTGCCGAGGATCGCAAGGGGCGGTCGATCTTCGAGTACACTCCACCAATTCCTCAACTACACTGATAAAAATGTCGATGTAAATTTACATACAATAATTCAATTTCATTTTTCCATCTTACGTCCTTCCACGTGGAAAATTCAGTTACTAGATGTGTCGAAAAAAAAAAAATAGTGCGTAAATCTCCATCGATTTTTATCAGTGTAAGGGTTGTTCCCAGGGACCCGAGCGACCGATTATCGATCAAGGGGTCGTCAATAGGTCTTCCTCGAGAGATCGACCCCCCTTCCAGGCCCAGCATCCGCAATCTTAATTATCACAGTCAATCACCTACGGTTCGCGCATTCGCTCGCGACCGCCCGGTCGCCGATGGTCTCCACTTCCCCAGGGATAAACCGACCCATCGACGAGCCGATCGCCGATCATCATCGTCGATCTATATCATTCGAGCAGACGATCGGACACAAGAAGGCCAATCCTCGCAGCAGATCTCGCCAGGGTCGAAAACTCGCCCCGCGAGTCCTCGCGCGTTCAAGAGGGGCTCTCAAAATATCCTCCGAAAAGGAGTATCGTCCAAAATCTTCCGCTCTATTTCCCTGAATAATCTCCCATTCGTCAAGAAGGAGCCCCTCGTCTAATAATCATATTTATGTATGTGAACGACCACTCGCTGTCGCCCCCCTGCGAATGGCTGTACCGCCAGACTAGCTGCGAGCACACGTTACTTAGTATCTAAATAACGAGCGAGTAACCTCGAGATACCTCATTCACTATTACCTTGTGTATACATATATATATATTTGTATATATGTATGTATATTCATAGATTTATATATATATGCGTGTATATATATATATATATAGATTTCTGTCTGTTCGCTTTTTATTCCCGTCCACTGCTTTGGTACCCGGGGCTAAGGTACGCGTGACTAGTTATATAAAAAAGAGAAATAAAGAAAAAGAAAAAAAACGAAAGCCCCTCCCCGACTTGTCCCTACAGACGAGGTCGCCCGGGTGACGACACTCCGCCCGGGCGGGAAAGGTCCGGCGACTCTTCGGAGATCCGAAGTCTAGGTGCCTAATTTCTTCAGGGTGCCGGAAGTCGACGTTGGCCGTGGAGGTCCGTCCTCTGAGTCCTTTTTTACGTCGCGTTTCATACGCTAGCGGGGCGAGGGGGATCTCGTGTGGTTTTCGGTCGAATGGCATCGCTTCTTCTGACCCTGGGCTAACTTGGAGCGTCCTCGTGGTCGGTCGAACCCCCGGACACCCTTGCACCAGGGTCACCTCCCTCGGTTATCGCGACGAACTGCTGCGACAGCGTCTGCAGGCTCTGCCTGACCTGAGAAACATGTTCGAATGAAAAATGAGAAATTATGTTATCGATGAAGGTGGTTCCTCCCAGGAGACCTGGCGCACCTTGACGATCTGGTCGAGATTGGAGTTGAGGTACTGCAGGAGTCGGTCCTGGGTGAACCTCTCGGGGGAGGCCAGGGGGTGGTTCAGGTACGCCGTGTGCAGCCGGTCGATCCTGATCATCATCAGGGCCGCCGAGACGTAGAGCGCGGCCAGGAGGGCGACCAGCACCGCGATCACCGTGCCAGGTTGAAGTCTGTCCCAAGGGAGCCAGCTGGTCGACCGGGTCGACTTCTCCGTCAACGTGACGGTAGGTATGCTCGTCGACGTCGGGGTCGTCGCCACCACCACCGCCGCAGGTTCCAGTCTACAAAGAAAACTATGATTACGTTAAGACAAATGACCAAAGAAGTAACATCTTAATGCGATTAAGCTTTTTTTTTTTTTATCGGGTCATTAATGTCGCATTTGGGCAAACCAGACGCTCTAGTGGACATTTTACCAGATGAGTACCCACCTCGCGAGGGAGGAGCCGACCTGCGGGACTTCCTGGGCGGACTGGCCGTCGGTGTCGGTGACCGTAGGAGGCCTCGAGGTGCGGTCGATCCCGCTCTCGCTGGAATCGTCCTCTTCAGGGTTCACCTCGGAGTCGTCGACCAGCAGCGTGTCCGGGGGCAGCAGCTTCGCCTCGACCTCCGGCAACGGCAGGATGTCCGGGGCCGGGCTCGGCTCCAGGGCAGCATCCCAGACCTGCTTCATCAGCTTGAAGGTGGAGTCCCTCGAGAGCAAGGAGCAGAAGACGTGCCTCTCGTCCTCGGTGGCGATCGCCACGGCATTCGGGATGATCCTCGCGGTCTTCTCCTTGCTTATCTTCAGGACCGAGGTCGTCGGTATCAGCAGCTTGGTCACGTACCCGAAGACGTTGCTGTAGAAGGCGAAGTAGTTCGGCGTGATGTACAGATGCCCCTGCAGCAGGATGTCGCCGACCAGGGCGCAGCTGTAGTAGTTGAGCACCCGCTCGTCCGGAGCGACCTGGTTGCAGAATTTCGAAGACTAAATTCACCTCGGCACTGATCTTACACCCGGAAGCAGACGAGGAGGACCTTGAAGCGCCTCATGGAAAAAGAGCCTCCGTCCGTATAAACACGATAACGCGCCTAAAAACCCCTGATTAAAAGACCCTACCCGACTAACGGCTTGACACTGAGCGAAAAAAATCCCACTCTAATTTTTTATAACTTAACTTGTTTAATGTGTCATCACGGAAAAGACGTAATTCCACTGCAACTTATTGCGACATCGGGATAACTAATTATTATATGTGTCAATTTACCCGGGAATTTCTATCGGTTTAAATTCCACCTACGAAGTGACGTTTTCACTTATAATTACAATTTAAATAAATTTAATCCTCTTATCTCGCCTAGATGGCAAAGTCCCCGCTCAGTGCAGCCTCTTCGAGGTCGGTCCAGGTGCGGTGCGACACGACACAACATTTGACCGATGGTGCAAGACACATCCAAGTGATCCACGCGTTCCTTCGATGGGGCGCTTCACCTGGTCGGAAGGTAATCGTTACCTGGGTGAAGTGTCGGTGGAACTTCTTCTGGCGACCGCTGCTGGTGGTAGATCTCGCAGAGGATCTGCTGACCGTCGTGGTCGAGGTCTGGCTGCTCCCCGAGCTGGCTGTCATGGAGGGCGTGCTTTTGCTCAGAGGCTTCGAGAGCTGACTGCAATCAGAAGGAGAAGAGTCCCGTCGATAAGAGACCTGGGAGCTGGACACCTGTTCAAACGAGAGGCGCGACTTGTCCGGGGCAATCGCCTCGTCCGGATTTTTGGAGACCCTGAAGAGGGGCAACGTGGTACCGGGCGAGGACCGAGACCTGTTGATCTTCCTTCTAACGATCATCGGACTCCAGAGATCATTGCTGCACATATCCATGGAGAGGCCCTCCATGACGAAGAGGAACCCGAAGACCCCGTCGACATGGAAGCGACCGTCCGGCCCGGTCATCGGCCGACGACTAGACTCCAGAGGTCGAGGCCTACTCCTCTCTGTTTTTTCCAGCCTTTTTTAAGCCGTCGTTATCATCCGTATCAGTCTTGTCGCGAGATCCAGATAGAGAGCGCGTGTGCGCGGATACGAGGCGCGCGCACGCGCACTCGGCCTCGCCCGACCACCTGCTATTGCAAAACAACTTCGGTGTTATTTAACTTAATCTCCATAATTCCCCCGGCACTTGCAGCTGCGCGTCCGCCGATGGACCTCGGCCCGGAACTGGAAAAACCTTGAAATTCGAAACCTGGAGCTGTGACCGGACCGACAGGTGCAGGGCGCTCCCTGCAATATATTCCCGTTTTCCGCGATAATGGAGCGTTCTGTGGGAAAATGGGTCCTACGAAATTTTTAGAGAAGAGGAAGGGGAGTAACTTTTGTTCGAGGTGTTTTCCGGTGCGAGGGGTGGCTCGTCGAGATTTGGGACGTTTTCGAGCGCGTGGGTCTATCGCGAAGCCTTCCCCAAGGCTCGGAAGATTTAGAGAAGATCAGAGGCTGATCTTGATCGAGCCGATCGATCTTCTTCAGGGGGAAGCAGAAGACATTGGAAAAATTGACTCGGAGAGTGGGAATACATAGACGAGGCTGATAAGACCTGGTATCTTCCACTGGGGACATTATCTTTGGAGTGTGGTAGCGCCCGACGATAAGCCTGCTGTAAAACACCAATGATCAGGGAAAGGAGAGAAAAATCTCCGGACGCCATGAGAGCGATAATCGTCTCGGAATGTTGATTAAATTCTCACAGATCGAACACCTGCTGGAAAATGTTGAAGAGAGGAAACCATTCAGAGCCAATTTTAAAATCCTTATCACCGACAACTCCTACTATCGGTATGTGCATACCTAATTAAATTCCCCGATAATCAATGGTAATTTCTACCCGTTCTAACGTTCTCCCACCTGTCATTCCGTTTCAGAGTCGTGTGACTGGGACTCCTGGGGGGAGTTTGTCGAGAGCTGTTGTTCCCGGAGACTGTGAGTTGACTCCCCACGGCGGGCTGCTGGGCGCCCTGAGGACCGGCGACACCCTGAGGACCGGCGACGCCCTGAAGAGGAGTGCTAGGAGCCGAGCGAGCTCCTAGGGACCCAGCGGACCTGAAACCAAGAAAACGGGGAGAAATTATCGTCTCTCCAGGACCATATCGATGGATTTCGGAGTATCCTGGAACCAGTGCCAAGTGGGAACCAAGAGGCTCCGTTGGACCTCCGCCAGAGGCAGTTTTCCAGGAGCAGGATTGGCTCGCTCGAGTTCTCGACTTTTCGCGGATTTAAAGAACGCCATCCTAGGACCCCGTTTTCTATTTAAAGTGGAAATTTCTGCGAAGCCCCCTCGACGTGGGATCGCGTCGACCCCGACTCTGGGGTCAGCTTGGAGGCGCCTCGAGATACGCTTTTATAATTTTCCCCGCCACCTCACTGTACGCTTTTCTCTTCCCACTGGAGATGGTGCCTCTTAGACGATTAATCATTAATTTCTAATTTTCCTGCGGTCCTCCAGACAGAGTCCGGCCCTCCCTCTTAGAATGACGAGGGTCCAGGGGACAAGTCCGTACCTCGTCCTGATGACCGGAGGAGACCGGAGGCAAAACTCGATCAGGGCTGGAGTCTCCAATTCCATTGTCAAAAAAGATCTTCGACCTATTTGGAATATTTTGAAAAAGTTTAAAGGGCTAAACCCCCCTGATATTAAAAAAAAAAAAAATGAGAAACTTTTTTAGGAAATAATTATAATACCTATCAACGAGCATTTATTTTGCAACCGCTTAAATGCAGGGAAGGAATTTTTGTATCGTCCATTTTGCTTGAAGAAAAGAATGCTGGGGTGCATTTCAATGATCGTACATGCTTAGTGATGGGTATTTCGTTTGAGTTATTTTCTGGAAAAATTGGTTTTTTGAGAATGGGTATCTTTTGGCCGGGAAAGTGGGGCAATCCTTTAAATTCCGAGTCCTGGCCGAGCTCAAAGATCGAGAGACGCAAAGATAACGACCGTCGTGTTTATGAGAGTCTCTTCCTTCTTTCCTGCACTTGTTTGCCGATCCGAGAGACCGGTACACCTTGGTCTCCGATATGTCTCGAAAAGACTGCTTTATCTGATAAGGGGATCGCAAAAATCCGGGGCACTGTTAACGGCAGTCGCGAGATTGCTCGGATTGAAGGTTCTGCAGGTGCGAGTGGAGGGAATCTGGGAAATCGAGGAAATCTAAGAAATTAACGAAATCGTCGAAATCGAGGAAATCTAAGAAATTGAGAAAATCTAAGAAATTGAGGAAATCTAAGAAATCGAGGAAATCTAAGAAATCGAGGGAATCTAAGAAATTGAGGAAATCTAAGAAATCAACGAAATCGGGGAAATCCAAGATTTCCATGTACTACGGTTCTGCAAAAAATGATTTCCCGATCACCCTGGACGGATCGCGCAAGACTGATCGCGAAATGTCAAACCCGCGTCGTCCTCCGGCACTCGACCTTCCGAGCTTCTGAATTCTTCATGCAGCACCTATACCCCTAGGTATAATTCCTGCCCTAGGTGCACGCTTACGCAAGATAATGTGTGGCGAAGTCAAAGTTAAAAAACTCTGGGAAAATGCCGTAGTCCGACATTTGGCGAGGCATCGCGTGCCTGACTCAAGAGCCCCGACGAAGACCCCGAAGAGGGCGGAAGTTCCACTACTTCCGGTGACCCTACACGACGCTCGGGAATAAATCCTCGCAGTGCTTGAATTTCTCTGTGGAATCGTCCTTGTTATCATTAATGTTTAAAATTCCCTATACAATAGTTCTTTTCCTTCCGTTTAACGCCTCCGAGGATAATATTTCTCCCGAGGACTATGTTTACATGCATATACATGTACATATTAATAGATACGTGTACAGAGCAGCCTCCTTTCAGCTCACGCACTTGCACCGCGTGTACCGTGCAAGTGCACGCACACTCTCACGCAAGATTAGCGACGTGCGCTCTCCTATACGCGCTCCGATAAATCCCTCGAGGCCAGAGGGTGACATTTTTCGCGACCCCAAGATTTTCTTTTTTTTTTTTTCCACGGGAAGGAGAGAGCCGGATAGAAAAGCAATCGCGCCAGGAAAGAGTGTATCGATAAGGTGATACGAAACTGGCCTCTAAGTTCTATCTACGCGATTCCGCATTTTCGCAATCTACGTAACCCAAAACGATAGGACCGGTCGAGGTATCGGCGGAAAAGACCGCAGATCGATCGGATTATCGAATTATCGAATTATCGACTTATCGACGTAGTCGCGCAAACGCGTAGAGGGAAAATATCGAGGCTAATCTCGCGCCCGATAACCCGGTCGCACAGAAGATGCATTCGTCACTGATCATGCACACGTCCTTTTCTTCTGGACTTCAATTTTCCCATCGTCCTCCGATCGACTCGCCTACACGGTATTGACGTCATGGTGGATCCTAGATCATGACGCGAATATCCGTCATCATGCCAGAGAGGATTCTTACTCGAGTGCCAATATTAAACCGAGGGCCGACGTATTCTTGCACATGTGCAACGCGAGTGGCGTCAAGTGCGCATTTAAGAGAGACGAAAGTCCGCGACTAGACGCACATACACCGGGTGTCGCAAACCTCGTAACAATCCCAGAAACCGATGAAATTTCTTGTCGAAACTTCCTTTATTATTTTTGCCCCTGGTGATTATTTACCGAAAAATTAACTCCCTCCGCTGAGCCCATTCGTCGTACGGGCGAAATTCGTCCCCACGTCCGGGCGATGAAAAAAATCAAGAAAATTCCATGAAACTTTTTTTTCCATTCCATCAAACGTCGCCAAAAAATGTCTCGGAGAAACGTGGAATTTTTCCGATTCTCGAGGAGCGCTTCGCCACCACGTCTGAGGTCGATCGGAATTTCGAGATCGGCGCCTCGAGGGTAATCGATCGACGATAAACCCCGAGTCCAAGT
The DNA here is from genome assembly GCF_000612105.2 of Orussus abietinus. Classification (NCBI taxonomy): domain Eukaryota; kingdom Metazoa; phylum Arthropoda; class Insecta; order Hymenoptera; family Orussidae; genus Orussus; species Orussus abietinus. The sequence goes on from NW_019396012.1 coordinate 2,556,808, forward strand.
GAATCTCCTGATAGGCGAGAGAAAAGGAAGAATAGGCGACGTTCATCCATTATTCCAAGTGAATTTAAATAATGGATGTAAATAACATATGCCCCGTCCAATCGGCGGCCGTCTCGACCCCGCCAAGCGCATGCACATATGCAACTAGCTTAACAAGGATGCATATGCGATTCGCCGTGTCGTCTACTTTCGACACACATGGAAAAATTGTCCGCAAGATGCTTATCGCCTCTCGCCTCGGTTTACTCTGAAATTTTATGTAATCTAAGGCTCGTTAACAGTTCCGCCCCCTCCCCAGAGGGAGAGGGAACGACTTAGCGATGCACTTTTCGCCGGTGCAACGGGACGGCTGCGCGTGTGTTTGCGTACACACGGGTATCGCGTAACGCAGAAGTGGCCATTATCATTTACTTCCTGCCTTGCACAATGACAAGAGCGACGGCTCGGCGGAGCGAGTGCACCGGCGCTGCATCACCTATGCACTCTACGTGCATCGTCCCGTCACGTACTCGTCGGGCTAACCGGGCATCCGATTCGCGGTATTTGCCAAACCGAGCTCGGTGTCTGGTAACGACCAGTCTGGAGCGATTTCAGACGTGTCAGGGTCAACCTGTGCGGAAAATGCATCTACATGGGTTGCAGCCTCAGCAAGTGCATTGTCTGAGGATAATTTCGCCGCCCCTAAGGGGTAATCGCGTTCCGACCGAGTAACACTCGACGACTCGAATTTCTTTCCCAGGAGTTTATCACAGGATAAAGACCATAACTCGAGGAACAAAGTTGGTACTCGCGTTATCGCCGTCGCCTCGTGTCGCAGAGGTGCCGAAGACGAAACGTTGCAGCTCAAAAGAGCCGCGACTATTTCTGCCGTTACGTTTCGAGGAAGGAGCAAGATGGCGGTTTCGAAGAATAACGTCGAGTGTAACAGGAAAAAAGAAAAGAAAACCATCCATGATGTATCCGAAAGGGATGTATACAACGTGACGCCATGAAGAAGAAAAATCGAGAATGACTCCACTTTTTACCCATAAAAAAAAATATTTTCTATACCTTTCTCATTTTTATATCATTCGAGAAAACCTGAATTTTCACTCTTTCAATTAATGTCTTCTACTTTTTTTTTTTATGTGAGTAATAATCGAGAAATTCACAGGTGACGAGTTCGTCCCTTCGTGCGACCGTAGGTGGCGGTCTTAAGGGGTGAGAAGAAAATCGTAATTTTGCGTAAAAAAAAAAATAGCAGATCAAGTCGCAAAAGCTTCCAAAGTGGGGAATAAAGTCAGAGAGGATCGCCCTATGATATCGACATGCCCGGCTTTACGATGGTCAGAGAAGAGCGTCTATTAAGTAAGGAGGTCAGCGAGGCAGGCAAGGCCGCATTGCACAAGCGGTTCCTGCAATGCAATGTGATATTCCACGACATCGAGTACGAGGGTCTACCTTGGCGAGACCCTCCACGTGGGAGTTACTAACCCATTCATCCCGAGATGCCCCACAAATAGGAAAAAAAAATGAAAATAATAGAAATAATTAAGACAATTAAAATCATTGAAAGCGTCGGCGAAGAAATGCATCCACCAGGTACTCCGAGCTGGCTTGACAACGAAGAGTTACTTCGATCGGAATATACAATCGTATCCAAAGCCTGTAATACGATTCCCTATATGGCAACAAATTTCGATAACAACAATCTCAATTGGCGACTCTAATTAATCGCAGTTTTCCTACCAAGCGGTCTTCTACCCGCAGACGCATGGCCTGCAAAAATCAGGAGCACTCCCGTTTCTTTTTTTTTTTTTTTTAAATAAATTACGGTGTACTTTCCGCGGCCAAGATTCCTTGCAATTGGAATTCACGAGCAGTCGCGACGATGGCCAACGAAAAGCTCAAATAGATCTCGGGTTTGCGTGACTTTAGTCCGGAGTTACGGCGCTCGGGTTATGCCCGCGCCATGAGTGCGAGCGAGACCGAGCGAGTGGCGGCGCCGCGGGAGCGAGAGAGAGGCCCTGCGGGGCGCACGCGAGAGCGTCGAGCCCCGTAAAAAAACACGTCACCGGCAGCTGCCGCGAGGTCGTTGTTCTAAAGTTCGCCTCGATTTAGCGGTACTTTTTGAGAACCGTCGTCGCAGCTCGTTCATCGGCCTAGCGGCCTCGCGACGCGTAACGACGTACACCTCGATCACGGGGCCCGGTTTCTCGCGTCTTTATAACGCGACTCCTCCACGCTCGGGAACCTAAAGAGGGTCATTAAACTGACAGAAATTACACGGGCCGACTTTTTCCGGATTTCAAGGCAGAACTTTAATTTTCTCTTATCGCATGCCTTGCTTGTGAGCGTATATATTAATTTGATGCATGATTAATGCTGCACTATTCCTTGCGGTTGTTTACAGGGTAGCGGTTGCCATGGCAACGGCGTCGCTACTCGCGCCTGTCACGGGGTGATCATGGAGTGATTTTAGGGGGTGGATTTACGTGAGTTTAGATGAATTTACGTGATTTTAGATAATTTCACGTTAATTCAGAGAGTGACGGCATCGACGAGAACCGGAATTCGCAAATCCTTGGCGCGCATCGGCGGATGCCAAGAGATAACTTCGACATCCTCGCCGAGAATCCGGATGTCGTGTTTCGGGGGATTCGTGGGACGATGAGAGGGTACGCGAAAATAGTCGGCCGGGAGTGGAGCCGACCTATTATATCGACCGCAGAGGAAGATGGACGCGAGTCTCGAAGACGGCCCAGCTCTTTCCTAGAGAACGACTTATCGCGAGATCGAGGCATCGGTTCGAGGGTCGTTCGTCGACTCGGAGAACGAACGCCGAGGGAATTGGCACGGAGACCTCGGCTGTTGACACCCTAAGCAGGCGGAATTGCTCTTAACAAACACCGTAGACGAGTACGAGACGGTACATCCCGCGCCTCGCGCAGGAATGCGCGGTTCCCGCCTCAACGGTGCGCAATATCGAAAACCTTCCGGAACAAAAATTTTTCCCAAAAACATCACGAACAATTTCTCTTAAAGGCGTTTCTCTCTACCACGCACCGTTTAGCCGTGAAACCGAGAGTTTCTCGCGTCCTCCGGGCGCTCCGAGTCGACCGGGGCGGCCGCCCAGTACCAGCAGGTTCTCCTTCCTTAAACGCTAAGGGTCTCCTTGTGAACTCGAAGAGATCGAAATTACCTTTTCGATCGTCGCACTTTCGTATCTTCGCGGGCGTGGAAGCCTTGCACGAAACAGAGCATCATGGAGTCCTTGATCGAAGAGGCGGCCTCCTCGGTACACGCCGTTTTGGGGAGCTGAAAAGTACCCCGAAACGATGGCTCGCCTTCGCTCGCGTGAAATATACGTGCGAAAGCGTTGCCTCCACCGGTCCAGAATTTCCAGGATCGGGGAATCCTGGTTTCGGATCCACCTCCCGTTGTTAACGTTTACGCTTTCCTATAATCCACAGCGGATGGTCTACCTGCGGTATCGTTAAATCTGCGTTAAATCTGCATTCAATCTGGGTTCAATCTCCGTTAAATCGCTGTTTAATCATCGTTTAATCTTCATTTAATATCTGTCTTCGTTTACTCTTCTCCACAGCTGTGTTGATTCCGCTCAGACCTCGTCTTAAAAATCAGAGCCGGGTCTCGTTTTTGCCCTCTCCTCAGCCGATCTCGGGAACGACCGGTCGGCGATAAAGCCTCTCCTTTTCTTTCAGTGTCGGCAGAGGTCGTACACACTTGTCTCCTGTGTTAAGGCCGCTCAGCCGCCAAGGTGTAGACACGAAGGCGACTCTCTCGACTTCCCTGGGAAGGTCGTCGGATCTCTCCCTTTCCGCGCCTCTCTCTCTCTCTCTCTCTCTCTCTCTCTCTCTCCCCCCCCCCCCCCCCCCGGGGTGGAACGAGCCTCGGGATCGTCTAGAAGAAAACAACGTCTTCGACTGGACGGTCTCACAGGTGTCGCACTGCAAAGTCGCCCAACGGCGTTGTCGCACCGATGCACGGACTTATATACATCTGACAATGACGTGCATCAGTTAGACTAGGAGGAATCGGTAGAAAAAAAAAGAAGAAGAGATGATCAAGGTTCAACTACCGCCACGTCCGTGTCCTCTAGGCATCGAAGAGCAACTCCGCGGTTGGCGCCGCAACTCCTGCAGAAAGCGGTTTCCCCTCGTCTCTCTTTTTCCCAGTCCTCGGGTAAACCCTCTCCTTCGTTCACCAAGGCACAGAGGAATTATTCGAGCTCTCCGCATGCGTACTCCGTTAGCCGTTCCCGTCGTCTCCGCATCGCTAAAAAGGAAAATCCTGGTCATGGCTCCCTCTGGCGTAGACCGCTCCGTCTTCCTCCTTTTTTTTCTTTCCCCTCCTCCTTTATTTTTTAAACGCCCCGAGAGGTATTTCCAGGGCTCGAAACAACGTGGCGGCCTTCCGAGAAGTCCAGGATCAAAGGGGAAAAAAGTCCTTCCGGTCGAGCTGCGTCGGTGCACCCTTGCCCTTATTGGCAGACATAAGGGGGGGATAATAATACACAAAAACCAAACGGCAGCGACGGTCGATCAGCCCCCACAGGTGCATTTGTCGATTATTGCGACTCCTCGGAGAAAGGGGGGGAAAAAAGAAATTCAAAGAGAACCTTATAAACAAAGTCCGATCACCGTGGCAACGGCGCCAGAGCTCGGGAGGGTCCCATCGTCCAACGCCGGCCAGGGCGCGACTCCGGTTCGACCGGGGTTCCACTTTGATTCTACCTTGCCACTCCCGCACTGCACCCGAAAAAAACGTAAAAAATCTTCAATCACCTCGACAACCGAGAACTTCGACGTCTCGAGGAGTGCTTAAGGGTTCTAGTTCTCGCGCAAGGGAGTTAGGAGTCTCTCACTAGGAATACCGTGGAACTTTTGAGATTCGGGACCGGTCGGCCCGCACCGCTTCGGCCGTCCCGGTGTTGCCGCCTCCCGACGCGTCCGAGCGCGGTCTCCACTTATGGTCGCGAGGTTCGCGACGTTCGGGTCGCCCTCCTCCCTCCAGGTGAGAGTTCCCGCTCCCTTTTCCGAATTTAACGTGCACCTTCCGTTGGGAGTTACTTTCTCCACTGTTCGCACCGTTTTCACCGTTCACTCGGTGCCGCCAGCGAGAGAGGCCCTCTTCCTCGCCGGACGGCGTCGTGCCTGGACCTACCTCCACTTGCAGACGACGCGTCCAGGGCCGTGACCGCCGGGGCACTGCCGGCCGCTGCCGAGCACCGCCGTCGCCAGGCGTATCGCTGCTTGCCGCCGGCGCGCGCAGCCCCTTCGCGCCGCGCAGGCCGCCATCTTGGAACCCGGGCCCCCACGCGCGTATTGAGTCCCGAACCCACCCGAACATGCCCGAACCCCCCGAATCACCCGAATCACCCTCGAGAGAAGTCTCCGTCTTCACCAGCAAGAATCATTGGCCGATGCAGCATCTTCCGGCTATTTTTAAGCATTTATCCAAGTATTCTTCGCGGGTTATTCTGAATATGAGATATTTGCGTTCTGTCGCGGGGCCTCGAGGGTGCTCGAACCGCTATTGGCCCACCGCCGCCATCTTGGATCCCGCGCGTCGCGCTTCTTGAGGCCCGAATTTTTATCCGCTGCTTCCGGTAGCTGTGACTGACTTTTCAGGGAAAACAGCTTCTAGGTACGGAAAGTGCCCCTTGAATTTAATATTTCTTCCCTTTCTTCGATTATTTCCGTTAATTGTAGATGGAAGTCCGCCATGTGCCCGACTATGACTACTGGTGATCCCGGGGCCCGATTCATTGGCGCTTCCAGTAGCCGTGAGTTTTTTTGAAAAATCACCTCTGGGTATGAGAGATACTCCTAGAATTTAATTATTAGGCTCTTTCTTTCGTTGTTTCCCATCGTTGTAGGCATAAATCTGGCAAGTGCACTGGTACCGGTGCAATGGTGCAACGGTGCATGGTTTGGTGCGGTTGATGCTCTCCGCTCTTTCTCCGCTGTCCGCATGCGGCCGCTCGATACCCGCCTATACCCACTGCAGCGTAATTCGGTACACCTCCTTCGATTCAACCCGTTCGTCTGACATGCTACGACAAAAGGTGGAGGCGCCCCTCAAGAAATACAACGCGGAAGCCAAGAATCGCCGGGAATTCTCACCGTCTGATGTCGACATTATTTTTTGCGATTATCTCCGAAGCGCAGTCAGATGCAAATGCGAGACAGCTGGCGCAACGAGGACGTCACACGTAATTAGCGAGGACTGCACGCGGGCAAATGTGCACAAAATACGGAAAGACTGGTTGCACCCGACGCTGTTTTCCTGCGGACCCAGAACAGCGAGATAGAAATTTTCCTAGATCAACACGGCACGACCTCCGTCATAAGAATCGTGTCCGATCTACGACGTTTATCCAATTATGCGAGCCCGTGTACTTATTCGAGCATGTTTGCGCACTCGACGAGCCGAGGGGTTATTCACTTAGAAAATTATGGATTTTAATACCGAAATCACGTGGAGGTCAGATGAACATCCTGAGCAGACGTAACAGGAAATCACCGGAACATTTAAGTTTAAATCAAGGGCAATCGGTTCCCAAAAGAGGAAATTGTTTTCACTGGTTTCCGAGCGAATAGCCCCTCAAGCCGATTCCTCTCGAAGGGAGCCCGGAAAGGAACTAGATCCTTCCGAGTCTCCTCCGTTAATTTTTCGTATAACGACGAACCGCGTGGATGATCCGACAGAAAACGCGCACTTAGGGAAGCCCGATGAGACTGCTCGAGGATCTCCGTCAAGAGAGATAGGCTTCCTCGATCGAGTTTCATAGGCTGACGCGGGGTTTGTTTAGCATCCTTATGATGGTTCGTTATCGGCCCTCTCGTCTCGAGGGCTGATATCACGGGGTTATCGTACAGAGGATGTCACAAGACTAGTCTATGCAAGCGCAAGACCAAGACCATGGTGGGCCCGGTCTTGTTCTTGATCTTGCTTTTTCTGAGACTGAGATCAAGATGCATTGAAATCATCGTCTAGTTTGTAATGAGATAACCGAAACGCTGAAAGTAGACTGCTCTTTTAAATTTTTATCGTCTCGAGCTGTTATTAGGATAGAGTATAGCGTAGTACAGTGTATCGATACTTGTTGGAAATTAACTCGTAACGATACTCGGTTATCACTCGTTTTCGTGTCCCACTCGGCGAAAGGGCCGATGCGAATCGAGGTTAATTGAATCGAATGGCTGTTTGGGAATCGTCGCGAGCTTCTACTATCGCAAACGAAGTATAGGCAACTGTATTAATAGCTTACGAAGAAACGCCCTCTCGAGGGTAATTATTGGTGAACACGCGCCCGAGCTTTGCAAGCTGCACAACAGGCCATTCCCTCGCTGGCGGAAATAGATTTATTGTCACCTCTGAAAACGGTTTGTTTTTACCCGCGAATGCCATCACGGCAGTTCTGGGACTCCTCCAGATAAGAATTGAATCGATGACACTTTTCAATCTCTTTTACATGCCTTTTCCATTTCCTTGCAGGCAAGGATTTGTCTAAACGAAAATTCGCCGACCATAACAAAAAGGAAAATATTCCACCAATGAAGTATATCGTTAATCCGGGGAACAATTATTTCACTCGAACACGAAGAAATTCATAATTCAGGATTCACGTTTGCGGATTTACCGAATCCGAAGTATAGGAAGAACAGGAAACGATGGAATTTGCCGGAATTCCTTGCCACGGGCTGTCAGGTGCGTAATCCGCACACCTTGGTACTCAAGATCAAGGCCTCGTTTTTTTTTTTTTTTTTTCCAAGCCAAGGAATCCACCGTGTCGACGAATATTCCAAAACGCTGACGCAAAAGACACACGTACGACGTTTTTACGCAATTTTTTTTTTCTTTCGTCACACTCGAGTCTCTACGTAGAAATTAATATTCCTCTTTTTGCAGAGTCGCCGAGAGCACTGATCGCAGAGATATATATACATCGACCTGAGTGTGACCCACACGTGGCATTGACGAGACATACATCAGAGGTCGGGACCGAACCAACGAGATTAACCTTAATATCAAAAGCTTACCTACACGTAGGAAACCTTAGAGTATCATTTCATGCAGTGAAGTTTAGAAAAATCTATACGGTGCATTTTACACCCTGGAAGGACACAACGAGAATGTATGCTCGTTTATCTCAAGCAATAAAACTCAAGGCAAGTGTCGAATAAAACGATCCGCATTTTATTATTGCCGGTATAGATGTGTACAACACAAGTGCAGTTCATGGGTCATTATCGCGCTCTGTCGTGCGATTGGTAAGTGATAACTAGAATTCTAGCTCACGTCGGAGATCTCTGGCAAGAAATGTGCATCGTGCTGCACTAGCGATAGGGAAATAAAAATAAAGATGCCACGTCAGGCCGAGCGTGACCATCTCCGCTTCCGGATTGAAATGTGCTTACAGAGATAGGTAAGTCTCGACATGGATCTGCATGGACCCCCAAAATCTGCAAAATGATTTATAAATTGACTTACCCGTTGAGGACAGAAGGATCGGCTGCATTGGGAGGGCCCGAGACGTGGACCTTCGGAACGCCGAAGCCTTCAACCTGACCTTGACCGTGGCCATGAAGAGGACCATGTGCGCTGCCATGGTGTCCTTGGGCCGTCGTGGAATCATCGCTGTCACTGCTGGGAACCTGCTCCGACCCTACTCCTCCACGGGGCCTGAAAAAGAGGGTAATTAAAAATACCTTACCCAAAGTCTGCACCGAAGAAAGAAATATCATTTAACCAAAGGCATTTGAATAGTACCCAAGAAACATTTTATTAATTCAAAGAATAATTATTTCTCTCAAACCCGAATAAATGGGATGCTATATTTATTTATTATTTTAACGCACGTAAATCTGGAATTTATTTTACTAAGTGCTTCGAGGTAAATACCGTTTACTTGTATGCGTATTTAGTGCGAGGCATGACAAACGCGTCAGGTGCCGTCGACCGAGCGATTTATCTCGGAGTTATTTCTAAAAACTATATATTTCTTTTAGACGCGATAATCCCAATGGATGTCCCCTGGATCGGCGCATGATCTCGCGCATGCCGCACCTGTGGTGAGTTGTGTCGTAGCTGGCCGTCCAGTAGAGGGGCGCCACTGTCCCGTCTCGACGATCACAGGGATGGCATTCAAACTAGCCCCGAGTACCGCGAGATACCACCCGGGTCCTCATTCCCACACGTCCCGCTCCACGATAAGGAGCCCACCCGACTTCCCGCGCGATTTCCTTGCCGCAAATCCTGCGCAGTCAATCGATAGACCTCGGAAGCTGCTCTCGAGATGCCGTAAGCTCCAATCGGCCCGGATGCCCAAGTGATGAATCTTCCTCTCCCCGTCTCTTTAAACCGTCCCTGCAGCTTCCTTATATTTCAGGATCCTCCCCCCTGGACTCGGGACCTCGAGAGATTCCAAGATTCTGAGTCGGCTTCGATCTCGAAATACCTCCGGTAACTGGAACGACGTCTTCGACGGTTTCTCCGAAGAGCACTCTTTTGGAATCTTCCTCGTGGGCGAAAAAAAATCCCCAGCAATTGGGTCGAGATGTCAACCTCGAGAGACCGTACCGAGATGCAGCCGCCAGGTGGTGGTCGGCGACCTGCGGCTGGACCTCGCGGTTCCGCTGCCGATGGTGGTACTGCTGGGGCTCAGCCTGCTGCTCCTGCTCCTGCTCCTACTCCTCTCGAGGCGTGTTTCGAAGGCTCCTTTCTCTTCCTGCCTCCGACACTCCTCCCGACGAGGTCACGCGGTTTCTCACGGGGTCTTCCGGAGGTACCCTCCCAGGCTCACCCCTTTTACTTGCGGAAAATACGGCAATGCGACGCGCGACAACGCGGTGCGGCCTACGTCTCCCGGTGCGCTCCTCTTCCCGTCTCTCGCGGACGGCGCTCTCGCCATCCGCGCACCCTCTCTCGGCCAATCGCGTCTGCGCCCTGCCTCTGGAGCCGGCGAGCTCACCTATTGACCGACTCCGACTCCGAGCCGATCCGCGTCGATCCCGACGAGAGACTCGCGCATACTCCGGCACGCTCCGGCGCACTCGATGAGCTTAACCTCCACGCCTCCTGCCCGATCAGCTGATCACCCTCTCCGGATGCGCGCTTGAATGGAGCCCCAGCAGGACTTTCTTTAAAAATGTCACGTTTCGAAAATATCTTTCATTTATACGACATTCCATTATCATAATTATAAGTCGAATTTTCTATAGATAAATGTTCTAACGAGGTGTCCGTTCTCCTGCAGGAATTAAGGCAGGGGCAGAACGCGGCGATCAGCTGATCGGCCTTATTGGACGCGCACCTGAATGGAGGCTTAGCAGGCCGTCACTTTAAGAGATTTCTTAAAAACTTCCTATTTTTAACGTTCCCATGATTCACGACTGTCTATCCTCAGAATTAAAGTTGGAATTTCCTAAAGAGGTGTCCGTTGTCCCGCTGAAATTGAGGCAGCGATTTAATGCGGCGATCAGCTGATCGCCCGACCTTGAATGGAGATGCCGAGGAAGGAACGACACGTGTACTTGCACGTGCACGTAGTAGAGACGTTTATCCGCGATAGAGATATCTAGCTTGAATTAATCTTGGAAATTCGAAGCCATTATGAGTTTTCCCGCGATATTTCCCCGTGGAGGACACGCTTTGCCCTGCAGGTGAGACGGCAGGTTCCGCTTGATGCCGGTGGGTCCAATCTTCGTTGATGCAGGATGCACGAGAATAACGGACTTAATTGATGAAGTCATGGCAGAAATTACTCCTCAGGGTTCGGCAGCACGTGCTGCCGAGGGTACCCGATGAATGGCACTTATTAAAACCTATCTTCTTTTCCTTTCCCAGGACCTGTACTTACTCTGGCATGGAGACCGCAGGACAACCGAGCTGCAGGAGACTTCTCGCAAGGAGTTCCGGTGCAGGTTCGACCACGGTTGCATGTCTGACGGCCCTGGACTGCCCCATCTGGGAATCAGCTGATCCTGGATCGACCAATTTTGGGACGCTCAGCCGGTTCTGGTCCTTCTGATCCTTCGACCGGAATATCCTGAGGGATCCTCCTCGGCGCAGCTGCGTACCCGATTCACCCGCTAGAAACGAACGATGCGATATCAAACTCATGATAAGGACACGGGAATTTAGATTCATCGGTCGAACGAGAAATCACTGACTCCAATGTGCGTCAAACACTGAAAACAGAGGCAGGAGTTTTAATTCCCTTAAAATATTATTGCATGCACGATAAGTAAGTGCCTGCATTACGTGAACCGATTACGTACACTGAGAAAAGAAATTCATTGAAACAATGAAACGTTTCCCTTGAATGGTACCAAATTAAATATTTCCTAAATTCATTCAATGATTTGACTGAAATAAAATAAATCATATGCGACGTTTCCTCGGAATCGTGAGAATTTATATGAATCCATTCGGCCAAATGATTATTCCTTGAATTAATATGTTTCTTCTCTACTATTTGTTTTTATGGAATTTTTATCCTCAGTGGAAAATGACCCCGCGCGCGTGTACGCGATCACCGTGACTCAGATATTTCGTAGGAGGAAACTAGGGATTAATCAGAGGGAAAAAAAAGCATGTCGAGGAATCTTAAGAAGTGTTTATCGCGCCCACGAATTTCCCTCCGCGCGAAGCCGATGCTTAATTAGAGAATACCTATGTACAGTCGCAGAATCCTAACAAGTTGGCAGCGCGGTCGGGAATTATTCGTCGCAGTCGTTGAAGGTGGGATGGAGTGGAGGAAAAAAAAAAATAGGTCGTAGAAATCTAGACGTTGGTGAGGAATTTACCTTCGTCGTGTAGCGTCTCCAGGGCCATCGCGGTCGGTGCACCGAGTCACGCTAAATCCGGCGTCGCGTTTAAGAACCCGTGACTCGTTGGAAAATCCCCGACGCCGAGTCGACAAACGAGAGGAACGAATCTCTATCCCGGGTTTCCGCCTACTGAATGGAGCCTCTCGGTGGACACCGTAATAACGTCAAACCTGGTCTCGGATTCGTTGGCAAAAAGCCGCGCATCCGAGGCGGAAAACGTGACCGCGAAATGCGGACCCGGGCCCGAGGATTCGCGGCGCGATTTCTATCGAACTTCATTCAACGGTATTTTCGGAGCGACCTCCACCCTGGGGGAGATTTGTCCCACCCAGAGGACGACCCTCTCTGCCAAGTACGCCAGGGTAAGCCCTGAGGAAGCGCACCTGGCGCCGGAAGTGAAACATCTAGTTACCTGTGCGCGGCATCGTCGGCTCGATCCTCCTAAACGTCGCAAAAGTCGAAAATCGAGGGTCGGAAAAATCGGCCGGAGTGCCCAAGTTCCTCGAGACAATGTGCAACGGTAATTGCACGGTGCGCGCGATGACGTAAAATTAATTGGCGACAGACAATGGTGACCACTCCGAGGGGACTCTCGCAACTATCGTTTAACCAGGCAATTAAACGGGAAGCCGGTGCGGAAGCTCGCCTTACATCTCGTATGCAACGCCAGAACCCGAACTAATTTAATCCAACGATATTCCTCGACCTTCGCCGTCGATTAGCCCCAGCTTCTGGTTACCGGGTGGTCCGAGCGAGTATTAATTGCGGCCTCTTTGTAAATTACTCGAAAGCTCGATTAAGCACTCACCGATGCGCACCCGATGCCGAGCGCCAGAGCCCCTCGTATGAATGAGATTTCGCGGCTAAACGGTACACTCTAGAAGAAATTACCCTCGACAAAAGTTGCGGGGAATTACATGGCGAGGAACTTTTATTTCTACGGTTTTTCTATACAAGGGATTCCGTGGACAGAAAATGGGAATTTCCCGACCGCTGTCGAACGCTCCTCGAGCGTGAAGCTCGAGAGGACACCGCACCTCGAGAAGTCACCGTTCGCTCCGCAATGTGTCACAGTTTGTCATCCATTTTCTCTGACATATCGGGGTGTATCGAACGGACATTTAGCAATGAAAGAAAAAAATATTCGAAGGAGTTATAAAAGAGAAGCTCGCCCCTGACCAGCCTCGTGACGATGGCTCGAGGTTTTCGCGTCACAGCCACGCTTTTGGCAGACAGTCGCCAGACGATGGCGCTTAAATTAAGCACTTCTTCGACGGGGGTCGGGGAAGGAGGAAAATCGAACTTTTCTCGTCTCTCCATTGCGAAAGCTCAACGCCATTTCGTGCGACCCCCTGGGGCTTGAAGGAAGACGAAACGCGCTCGCCGGGAGGGAAGCCTTTCGGTGCTTTACGAGCCAAATCCACGCAAGCCGTGTACGAGCTTTTTCCACGAAGTGCGTAAAAGCTCGGCCTCCTAAAAATACCTCTCGAAAGGCCCGCGATCGTCACTTTATCGACCGTTTCGTTGCGCCGCTCGTCGCGCCCTTCGATTCGTGATAACAGCACCGCTTGGCGTTAATAAAAAATTCGCTCATACTTTTTATCGCAGGTATCCGCTCGATAAGGAAGTCATTTATGGGACTATCGTGTACCTTCCGATAACGCGGGCGAAAGCAATCGCAGACTGTTGCCTCGGCGAAGTCCTGTTCCGGTAGCAAGGTCCTCCTCGTTGCTCGACCCCATGCCTGCCCAGCTGCTCTTCAAAATACCTCCCCTCTCTGTTAATGTTGGATTACAACTAAAAAAAGTAGACAAATGCTTTAATTAAAGTCTAAGCTATGCAGGGAATTAATGCCAGATTTTTTAACATTCTAGGACCTAGGCTAAATTAGACCAAAGGGACGGACCCAAGGTGGAACTTCTCCTCTCCCTCTTGATTTTTCTCACCGGAACTGGGGCTCTTATCAATGTAAATAAATATTTATCCTGGCGCAGGGGACCTTTATGGAACGGGTATATTTTATTTACGAGTGGGGTTGATGGAAAAGTGGAGTTAAAAAAATTATCAACGAACCCTGCTCTCCAGAAGTCGCTCGGCAGTCCAGCCCGTCACGACACTAACCGGGAGTTCCGCGATTAAGTTAACGCCGTCTACGTCCGAGGATGACTATCGACTGCTTGCGTTGCTTAACGTAGAGGACCGCGCGGATCGACCAATGGAAATGATAGAAAAATGTCACGTGTGAGTGTCGGCTAATATGTTATGAAGTAATCTGTCGTCAATGTCACCGGCGAGTTGCCTTCTCGCTAAGACCAGGGAGCATATTTCATAACAGCGGAAATCCCTCCCGGAAGCACCGATTTCTACCTTCGGCGATCGCTTAAATCTATCATTCTCCTGCACCACCTCGTGACATCCTCTAGACATTCTGAATTTCAGGCACAAATTCTAATCGGTTCCTACCGACCGATTTCTACGAGAGAACCGCGCGTACTTATTAACTTAATTTAATATTTCGAGCTATCAAACATATGGTAAATAAGGAGATCGATTTGCGAAAAATTCAGGAATTTCGGAAAGAGAAACCCCGAAGAGTGACTCACTCTTCCTATGCGTCGAACTCCCACTCGCGATGGTTCTGGAGATCTTCAGGCTTTAAAATAGTCTCGGATCGAATAAAAGAAGAGAGCCCCTCGGCGACTGTTTATGCCGGCTTAGGTACCATTGAAAAGTTTGATGTTTATTATTTAAACCACACGATGTTTATTTTATAAACAACGCCATTACGGGATGGACCTTGCACCCATTTCGAGACGTCTTCCGATAATAATCCAATATCCGAAGATACCAGAGGGCGAAAGACCACTCGACGACGTAACTGCGAACTATGGTTTATTTAAAAATACATTCTTTACATCTATTTAGGTACCTAAACCGGGATCACGGCTCGAGGCCGATGCAGCCAAGAAACTGCAGGAACCTATCAGCCATGGTGTTCTGGTGTAGTCCGAACCTCCTGGCGGTGGCGATGGCCTCCTTGTTGCGAGTCCCGAAAGCGTGCTCGAGGAGGCCCCTGGACGGAGCGTCCTCCTCGGAAGGTGCCCTGGAGGTCGCTCGCCCGCGGATAGGAGAGTCGAAAACAGCGGTCCTGTAGGAGGAGGACTCCTCGTAGGAGGCGACGAGAACGACCAGGGCATGCGCAAGGAACCTCCTGTGGTACCAGAGAGCCTCGTGGCCAGGGTAAGAGTTGATGAGATCCTCGTTGAGGACGACCTCCTCCGTCCAATAGGACAACCCGACGAGGGTGCGGTCGTGGTCGGTGGCCGGCCTCTTGCCTCCTCGAGTACCGTGCATCACCTCCAGGAACTCGTCGGAGGAGCCATTTTGCAGCAGGAAGACGTCGTTGCAGCCTCTGGCCGCGACGCCAACGAACTCGCAGAGGGCCTCTCTTCGCCTCGCCAGCTCGTCCTCGGAGGGCTTCTCGGCAACCTCCTGCTCCTCTCGATACAGGTCCTCGACGAGCCTTTTTAATAAAAATTGTCGATAAGCCAGGCCGCTGTAGTCGGAGACGTGCCGGTTGCACCACTTCCCGGTGGCCTCCCACTCGGCCTTGAGGAGGGCCCGGGTCCGGCCCGGAGCCAGCTTCTCCAGGATCGTCACCACGTGTTCCCGGTGGCTCCAGGCGTGGCAGTTGTTCGCGTACCTGTTCGCCGAGGTCGTCGCCACGTCGATCTCGTTCCTTAGAAAGCATTCGACCGTCTCGACCGCTGGTCGCTCGCCTTCCAATGCGAATCGCATCAGCCATCGTCTGTAGGCAAAGGCCTCGAAGCATTTCGCCTTGTAGTAGAGGACGAGTGCGACGAAACGCAGCTCGTCCACGGGCTCCAGCCTGCCGCTTCTCACCAGCTCCCTCCTCATGTTCCAAAAGGTCGAGACGTCCGGGTTCAGCAGAAGAGCACCTAGGAGCCATCTCGCCAGGGTGTCCGGCTCCTCGCGCCGGTGACGATTCCTTCGAACTTCCAGCAGACGATTGTACGTGTAGAAGTAGAGTGGCTTCACGCTCCAGGAGGCCAGACCCAGGGAGTGTTGGTCGTGGAACACCGGGGACTTGTTCTCGTTATCCAGAGCCGGGATTATCTCGAAACTGACCCTGCAATAATATAGAAATATTAGCAACACTCCTGGATATTTATCGCGACACATTACGTTATCAGATTTTGCGATTATTTTGTAACGTGTACTATATTTTATAAAAACGAAGGTAAATCAAGTGGAGGAACGATAAGGAAAAAGTAACCCGTAGTAACGCCGATCGCCGCGATGCCGACCGCGGCGCTGTCGTCGATCCCGCAGCGGCCGCAACTGCGGCAATCTATCTGACGACAGCGACGCGATCGTCGAATATGCTAACTTTTCTAGATAATGGGATGCAAACTATGCAACGTGCATGGCTGATCGTGACGTTTAAACGTCAAACACGTCGGTCGTGTCCATATGGGCGTATTCAAAAACCCCGCCCTTGTTCCACCCAGCGAAGACTCACAGATTCGTGTCCTTTTTCAGCACATTTTCGATGTCGGAAAGGATTTTCTCGGCGGCCGGGAACGCGTCTTCTTGCATGGTACCTCAACTCCTCTTTCCCTTACATTTCTCGGGGAATCAACGGCGAGTCGAGGCACAATCAGCCCGAGTATCGGCTTCCTCCTTCAGCGCGGCCAGCAGTGCGGACACAACGTAGCGTTCTTCTCTGCGGAAACGCGAACACTTCTCTGAAGTGCACCGCGAGACCGAACGTGCTCGAACTCGCCGACGGCCGCGCCGCCATTTTGAACTTCGAGCCACGCCTGCCGGCCTCCTGCCAACCGCATTTAACGCGTTATTCTCTCTAATGAGACAATTTCTTTCAAAGTGCTTCATTAGAATTAACTCCTGTACTGTGACACACTTTATTTGGATGACGAAAGATCAATAAATCCTCTGGTTTTGGGCATTTTATACTTTGAAGCGACAATGGGTACCAGACGACGGTCGATCGTTCGAAAATGGTCGATATCTCGAAAGCGAGGTTCGATTCGATCTCGATAAACGTCAAGCGCCAGATGCGGCAGTGACATAACCTATACGCACAGGAAATTTCGCCGCTTTCTCGTATGTATTCTCTTCGTCATTTGTCTCGCCTTATATGGAAAGTCTGTTCGCCTTTTCGCACATGTTAATATATACGGAATTATTTACTTAGGTTCTTGTAGAAAAATGTCAGATCCGCGCATTCGCACGTTAACTATCAAAACCGGAGTGGTGAAACGACTTGCCAAAGAGAAGGTAACGTATGAAACCGAAGCTGCAAAACAGCGGGAGAGGATACAGAAATTGAAAGAACAGGGTGAGGACACTTCATACGCATTGATCGTATAGACTGTTTCGAACATTCTGGGATATTCTTGAGCTTGACTCTCCTTAATATTACTGCTAAATTACGGTTGTATTTCTGAATGTTGAGTCGCAACGTCGACGTAGATTTTTATAATTATTTTTAATATTAATGTACCGTTTGCTTAGGCAAAGATGTCCATGACATAAAAAAGCAGGAGGAAGTTCTCCAAGAATCCCTGATGATGGTGCCGGATTGTCAGAGACGCCTTGCTAAAGCATTTGACGATCTTAAAAAGATTTTGGAAACAGAGCAAGATTTGAAGGATACGGAAACATACGTCGAGGCCGAGAACATATTACGCGACGCAGAGAAGCAGCTCCCCAAAGAAGGGGATGTTCTGTTATGTTAAATTAAACAAACTTCACAAGGAATATTCAGTTAAAATTATTTAACAATTTTTTATCAGCTATATTTTGCATTTACTAATTGATACACCAACGAACGATTAATAACTTTTCCAATATTAGGTACTAAGTAGTTCTAAGTTCCTAAACTCTATAAATACGGTATATTCGTTTATGTCAATGTACAATGTATAGTCAGGGTTCCTCGGAAATTTCTGGAATCAACTATTTTGTACCACATGTGGATCAACGATCCTCGGTAAATGTGGACAACCATGGCTCCATGCATACTTACAATGCCAGCTTTCAAGCTAATTTTAATCCTGTTTATGGGTCGATACACACCTTTAACAATGAATCGTTACCAGTTTTAACCATTGAATTAAGGGAAAACGACGAAGAAGTACTTGAGAAATTTGTAGAAGAAATTGCGTCAACCGATAAGATTTCATATAAGGACAAGAAAGTTTCACAGTTGAAAATTTCAGAAGCCAAAACTGCATTAATTACAACTCATCGATTATGCAACAAACTAAAATCAATTCATTCCAAGCTTAAAGATGGTGAATTATCAGGAACAGAGTGGAAAGAAAAATTAAAAGAATGTAAAGAAATAAAAGGTACAATTTCTGAATTATTGGAGAAATTGAAAGATCCAGAATTCAACGGCAACCTTGTGAAAGCATTAAAGATGCGTAAGAAGAAAAGATTGAGAGAAAAGCGCAAGAGAGCAAAGAACAAAGTTGAGAAAGCATTCATTACTGAACGTAGAGTTCGATTACATACTGAAGCTGATATGTGGATTAAGAATAAACAAGATATAATAGAAAGAGAGAAACAAGAAGATAATATGCGTAAGGATGCGGATATAATCTTGGCTGATGTAAGAGGTAAACGAAATGACGCTAAACGATTCTTGGGGCTGCTACAAGAATTACAAAACTTAAGGAAAGTCAAAGCTAATATTGCTCGCGCAAGAGGGGAACACTTATCTTCGGCAGCTGATGAAACATTCAGTAACATTATAGGTACTTATGGAAATATTGTTTTTATTTTTATTTTCATAGTAAAATATGTTAAACTTACATTCAATTTCTTGTAAATACTTTTACAGTGAGATTGATCGAACAGTGGACAGCTTTGGATAGGGACTATTCTCTTGAAGAGCAAGGTTTGAAATTAATGGTAAAGGCAGACAATGAATTGAAGATTGAGAAGCAAACGAGAAGCACTTTCAAAGAATGGGAACATGCAATTTTTGGAAAGAAATATCCATCATTCGACTTTTCTCAGAAAGATTTGAATGCATTCATTACATTAAGGTTTGGATTCAATATTTACTCACCAATTACCTTATAACATACAATTTCATGTGTAATAAACTTTTGGTGTTCCTTTTAGGAAGGCATGGGATACGTATGTGAGATACGACGGAGAAGGGTCACCGATTCCAGTTGGATGGATAATGCCTGATGTTCCTTCCAGTGCTGCCTGGCAAAAGTACCTCAAATAATAGTGAAAGTTTTGTACCAGTAAGTTAATGTTAGTCACAGCTTAATACACTACACAACTTGTGTTAATAAAGTGAAATGATTATGATACTTTTGAGACAAATTATTGAATATAACCAAGGCGAAATTTTTTTTTCAAATACTTATTTTTAAAAATATGTACACATTTTAGCAAATTTTTCTTAATTTATACTTAGGATAAGATTCTTTTGCGCGGCAATAGAAGGCTCTAAAATTTGAGAATCTATGTCAGTTGCTAGAGTTTCTGTTTCTGCGCCTGCTAACAACATATGCAATGCACCCTGCAATTCTAACAAAGATATCGTCAATTCCTCTTCCTCTTCAAGCTTCCTCGCTAAAAGAGTGAACATTGTACGTGGCTCTGCTCCAAGTTCTTCTAAATTTTCTTCGTAAATATCTAAAACAGAATTTGTATTATTATACCTTTTGCGGGTTAGAATATTTTATTACGTTTGCAATAATTACCCATTAGTATGTTTGCCACATATAATATGACTCTACCAAATTTGAGACTTCCCAGATGTTTTATAATAAACTTAAGTATATTGACAAGTGATTTTCCATTTCTGCCAGCTAAGGCCTGTTTTAAACCATGACGTCTTATTAATTCTTGAAAGACAGCAACTGTGACATGTGGCGTTTTATTCGCTACATAATTCATCATAACGCAGTCTAATGCCTTGGAATATTGGAATTTCCTCAAAAAATGATCATGCTTTCCCATAATTTGTTTAGTTTCGTCATGAATAATTTCGATGGCAGGTGTATGTAAATTAGCACCAGCATGACGATAGGATATTTTTTTAGATCGTGACTTAATATCTTTAACATTTTCCTCCCTCCGTTTAACAGAAATTAAACCATTGACCATTCCGGCTACTATTGTCTCGTCATCGGCCTGTACATAATATTTATTATAATATGATTATACCACTCAGTTGTATATCGGTATTTCTTATTATACCCATTTTACTACTTACACTTATTCCTACGCTGAGAACTCCACTTGGATAGTCCAATGTATGAACAACATTGTATGTGCCCGTATCATAAATTTTAATATGCCGATCTAAAGATCCTGATAATATTCTATGCCCATTTGAAGCTATTCTTAAACACATGATAGTCTTGTGATGATGCGACAATTTAGCTAATAATCTACCACCTGCAAGTGCATCCCATACTTTCACTTCGGTTCCACCTAAAAAAGAAATCTATATAACAATCCATTTTTAATTCAGAATACAATCATACGTATAAGCTTGCATTAAAAGTACCAGCAGACAAAAATATTCCACCAGATGGTAAGAAAAGTAAACTTTCAACAGGAGCTTCATGGTTAACTGTAAAAAGACTCTTGTTGGTCCTGGTGTCATACATTTGAACCGTTTTATCATAACTTCCTGATAAGACAATGTCAGGTGACGCAGGACTGACGGCTCCAGCTCTGATATAATCATTATGTCCCGTGAACGAACATAATTGTTTTTCAGTAGCTATGTCCCATAGAGCTACCGTTTTATCATCGGAGAACGATGTTATTCGAAGTCCATCATTAGTAAAAAAAGTTCGATGAACCGCAGACTCGTGTCCTTGGAAGAGTCTGAGAAGACTGCGGGTATTAACATCGAAAAGTCGAATAACAGCTTCTTCGCCTCCCGCACACAACAACCTTCCATCTCTCCGAAAGGAACCACCATAAGCGGCTTCTTTAAATTTGCTAAGATTCTTTGTAACCAATTTTGTGATCGGATTGTACACCTGCACTCTTACCGAGCAGGTTACAGCAAAAAAGTGAGGTTCAGCTGGCGAAAAGTCAATGTAATCAATCGGTCCAAACTCCTTCACTAACACGGGCGGCTGAATTAAAAAAAGGAAGACACAATTTTAAACTATATCAAGTAAGTTCTCAAATTTAAATCAAACGTCAATAAGAACGTGGTATAGGTTAAGTAGAACGCACGTGGTAACTGTCATGCGAAAGTGCAATGGATAATAATCGCCCCTCGACTAATGGAACGCATACTTTTTACAAAACCACCTACCGTGTATTTCTTCCAGTAAATATTGTCCGGCGTTATTTCCGGTCCGGTTTTTGTAAATATTTTGGCGTTCGTCTTCTTAAACGCCGCCATGATTATTTAAAAAATGCCGTCAACTGTTGGCAACGTTGCCAAGATGCGCAGATAGACGGAAGGGGGCGCGCAGCACATGTCGATAAATGCCGTAATTAATGTCTTCTCAGATATATTCTTTATCAGCTTCTGGACGTATTTTTTCTCGTTACGTCGTGAGGTACCTCGACTTAATGTTCAAGGCCGCCAAGAATTGCGTTTGATATTAAATAAAAAATTACGGGGAGCTATTTAAAAATTAAATACCTCGCGGTTGGCAGCTCTGCTCGCAGCAGGCTGCTTGGGCTGCTGGTTTCAATATGGCGGTCGAAGTTACTCTATACCGTTAGGAGCCCGTTGCTTATCATGTATTTTGTCGACTTATCCTGCGTCCCGTCGCATTTTATCCATTCGCTTTTGCGTCGCACTTTTCGAAGCTTATAAGCGAGGAGGATTAACAAACTTATGGAGTGGGTGTGTGCATAGAAAAGTGCGAGACCGAAGGAAGGACGACTCGCTGGAGCTCGATAGATTTGGCAGCTACCACTCCTTTTATTTGATGGCACCTCCACTATTGTAGCGCTCGATTGGAACGATTCGCAGAATATTTAACATTATATCTGTATATCAATAACTGATGGATATTTTCTTCATCTGAATCTAACCTGGTGCTAAGCGACTGTTTCACCGTGAGACTGATAAGGGTTTGGAACGGTAATAGTTACAAATTGTTTTATTACACATCGAGTCTGTTCGCCGTTGCAAAACAAATCTTGGAGTGCTTTTGCTATTCTTAAAGTGACCGTTGAATAACTTGAATAAGAGGCGATGTGGAGGAGAGACGATACTCTGTAACGACTTGTTAGATAATTGATGCATCTCGAGATTGTGTCAGATCTTAAGTTTTAATTGTTTATATTGTATACAGGGTTTGTTCATGATTGCAAATCAAGTCTAGGAGAGTTCTTACCGTTCGTTAAGAGATTGTTAAGAAATTAAAATATGTAGAAGTCGATTGATTTATTCTTAAAAAGGTGTTTCTTAAGAGACTTGTATGCGTGGGTACGTGAACTTTCCCAAAGTTATTTGAAACATAGCGTGCATTTTTTAATCACTAAATGATTTACACATTTTAATAACGTATGAATATGACAGAAAAAAATGGTATGTATTCAGATGCATGAAAGTACCACTTTCTTCTTAATTGGATGAAATTAAAACAATCATTCACGTATTGATGCCAGCGTATTACCATGTACCACAGGTTCATTCTTAGAAATTGCTTTATTATTAGCTAGGAATAGTCTCTGAGGCAATTTACCTTGCTGTACAACGCCTTTGAATAGATGGGCCTATTACGAGACTGTGAAATTGTACATTAGGAACTGACAATTGAATAATCTGCATGCGTAAGTGACAGTTTATTCCATAGAATAAGTTGTTACGATTCTGAGAGGCTGTAGCTATAAATTTACCTGTAATTTTCAACATCCAGTTTTATTATATATATATACGATTTGAACACATACCGATTAAAGAAATTTGAAAAGTATGGCCGAGACACAAAGAGTAACTATTTATGGACGACATCCACCATGTGCCAGTGCTTCACGTTTGGAAGAACGCCGAGCCAGAAGGTACTTCTTTGTCGATCTCTTTGAATTACTAATCAGATAGTAATTAAAAACCATTAATTACGTTTTTCTGTTAGACTCGCATCAAGGCTTGAAAGAAATCGGAAACCAGATAAGCCAGAGGACTTCGTTTGCTATGAGTCAAGCGACGATGAGGAAGAAACGGTCACTGAAGGAAAACAGTTTTTAAGAACGTCTTTTAATTTTGTTGATTATGTGCGAGCCCGAGAGACTAATACCAAGGAAGTTCGAAAAATCAACCAAGAATATGGTTCACGTCATATATTAACACATGACTTATTCAAAGAATATTCAGTTAGCTTAAATAATATGAACAAAGTATTTTGTTCTCAATGGCTTAGCGATAGGCAAGTTGTTTTCGGAACTAAATGCAATAAGTTAATGGTATATGACGTTGCGACACAGAAGTTAGATCAAATACCTTCCCTTCACGGAAGACAAACAAATCCCGGAGGTAATGCTGTACCTGAACAGCAATGTGGCATTCATTCTGTGCAAATAAATCCTTCCAGGTAATATGTTCGGTACATTATAAAAATATTTTAGAACTCGAATAGGATACTCAATATAATTCAATACTACATTTTAATGTTTGCATAGGACACTACTGTCCACTGGAGCTAGAAACAGCAACGAGATAGCAATATATAGGCTACCGACTTTAGACCCTGTTTGTGTTGGAGAAACTGGTCATAGAGATTGGGTATTCGACATGTGCTGGCTGGATGACGAATTTTTAGTTTCTGGAGCTAGAGATACAAAAATGGCTCTGTGGCGCATTGATAGTGATCTCGTAGAAGCTCCCGACAAAGCAGACATACCGACACACAGGTATATACCATTACGTTAACCTCATTCCAGGTCCATATGAAATTTGGCATTACTGGATGACGTTCAATTTGTCGGATATGCACGTACTGCACGTGATGTATCTAATTTATTTCCAAACAGACTCATTCAGCCAGTCTGCGTGAAGGAATGTCGGTCTGCTCAAAAGGTTCGAGCATTAGCGTTTAACAAAGCTTACAACGAAATCGCAGCATTATCGCTGAACAGTTTTATACATATATGGTCTGCCGAAGCGTTCAAGCAAAAAATATCAAGGAAACTGCCAGCATGCCAAGAGAACGTGTGTTTGGCCATTCAAGATGATGGAGTTTACGCTGTTGGATGTCGTTCGTACACACTTCTCCTGGATGCAAGGACATTGCAACCCATCAAAAAAATTCCATCACGGTTCGTATTTCCGAAGTGGTTGAATCTGATGCAGTAACAAATCAAGGTATGCAGTAATAATCACTGTCGCGTTCAAATATAGGTACAGCGGCTGTGGTATAAGGTCTGCAAGTTTTCAAGGATCAGTTTTGACGATTGGCACTGGTCTTGGAATGTTAATGTTTTATGATGTGAGGGCTCAGAAGTACCTAGAATCATCTATTAATTCCAATCGAACAGTCGTATTAAAGGCTTCCAAAGGTTATGTGGTAAGCATCCCTCGATGCATTGCTGTTATTATTTCTTATCATCGAGAGAATAATTTATGGAAATCTCTCTCTTTTGCTATCAGTTTCCTGACGAAGAGTACATTGATGGCTTTCAAAACGTCAAGTATACCCCAGCCATTTATACGCACTGTTACGATGCATCTGGCACGCGACTATTCACTGCTGGTGGCCCATTACCAGCGAATCTCTATGGAAACTATGCAGGATTATGGCAGTGAATTAAATTCAATTCCTGACACGTGCTCGTCACAGCATTATTACCGTAAGGGATATACTAATACTTTAGAAGACAAAAAGAGACTGGTATTTTATGATGTGAAGAGATCGAAGCCCTGACTTGGCGTGTATAACCTAAGAAGTTAACGCAGTATGTAGGAAAAGGAGTTACAGATCGGTATCGCCTGAATATCGTTCCTATCCTGGTCAGATCTGTCATGAGCCGATCTGCTGTGTTTCTAACCTCTCGACATCAGGTCCGCGGTTAACGTGAGTGATCTTTTAGAAAACGCAATAATCTATTGAAATTTGAATATGTGCGAGTGCCACGGAGTGATACTAAACTTTAAGTTACAATGGTTTTTATGTCGTCATCATGCCTAGTTATACTTCTAGCTAATCATCGTGAAGTTAGGGAAGGTCGAGGACTCGACAGGAATGTGAGCTTTGCTTGTGGACACAAAGCTTAGGCGGTGGGCGCGATGAAACTCTAAGGAAACTGTACAGAATGCGTTTAAATTATTAATCCCGATGGAGCATTTTAGAGATCCGACTGCTTCCAAATGCAATAATCGAGTAATCAACAGGGAAATTAGATGCGAAGGAGGGTCCGTCTTAGCAGAACAATTTTCTACTTATGCGAAATTATGAAACCAGCACAGCGAGGGTTTTAAAATTCAGTGTTAACATTATATGAACAACTTTTAAAACAATTCGTGTTCATCACTTTTTCTTTCTTTCTTTTTTTTTTTTCTTCCTAACGGTGCAAGCTACTTCACTAAATTCGCTCTCCAGTTGAATAGACGATTTTTGTCACCTACTAAAAGATCTGCATTCGATAAATGTACAAAAGTCGTTTACCGCGTGCGTCCAAGGGGGAATAACAGTATCCGTGATCTGTGATTTGTGTAAATGTTTTTCTTGTGTGCAATCAAGAGAATTGTTTTTGTACGACTTCGTGTTTCGATTACTGTAATGGTTGCGAATGACTATGTAACCGGTATGCCAAAAAATGTTTACTGGCACGTCCAATCGTATTCGGCCAATTCGAACACAGGGCTGTAACGTGATTTATTTGTTTTAATTTTCCCTCCGGTGTACTTAAATCTCTTCGATCCTTTTAACTCTGTGCGAAATTTTTCTCCAATTTTTTGAGTGTCCGTATGGCTTCTCTTCCGACATTATCAATGTTGCTGTTTGTTATCATCAGTTTCGAACGAATGTGTTCGACTGGGACAATGTTCGGGTCGAGTTGCATGTCTGTGACCGGAGTGAATTACATCCTCTTAAGACATTACCACGGTTCCGATGTTAATCATTGTTTTAATCGTATCAGTTAATTTTTTACGTCGTACGTTGAATTCTCTAGGGAAACTGCGATCCTGTCGTTTTAACGTGTTAACGTTCAAACTGCTGCCATCTTCCCGACGAAAATGTATCGCGATAACGGCGGATCAGCTGATATTTTAAAACGCATTTAGAATCATGTAAATACAATGTATCGGTACGCATCACATTAGTTTGTAAGCGTTATCACGTCCACGAGGCAACTACGGATATCGGACAGGAAGTCTCTTGCAACGTTCCATCTTTTTTTCTTTTTCCTTGCCACGATTGTCCTTTAACATAGGCTCACAACAATACTGCCAGAGGGTGTAATCGTCTGACACACGCGATAATGTTCCGTGCACTCTTTATCTACCATTGACATTACTAGACATACGACTACCGAGCAATCTATTTCTTTTTTTTCTTAACTTCGAATATATACATATATATGTACACAGGTTGTCCGACTTATATTCACGTGCGTCGGCCCGACGACATTTTTCTCGCAAAGGTGGCAGAGTTTGTAAAGGCGAAAGCAGGAATGAATTTTCTTTCAGCGACCTTCGATCGAATTAGGCGCCCCTCTGCCCTAAACCGTAAACGCGTTATTTATATCGAAAAAGCCGCGATGCAGTTCGGGCAGCGAAGCATGCATAATTATAGCGTTATAACTTTGTATGTGCGACTGCATGTTTATGTAAATAAATTCCATGCAATGGTATTCATAACGAGGAACGAACAAAAAACGGATACGACGGCGTTCGATCATTCGAAGATCCCAGTCCACCCTTCGGTTCATTTTTACAAATAATTTATTCGTAATATATATATGTATATATTTATATATATTTATGGGTACAATGGCAGGTTGTGCCTGTAATTCTCCGCGTATCACGACGAACGGTGTAGACTGTGTATAAAATGTGTGACGTGAAAGACTGATCAGGTTACGAGTGCGGATTTTTTACCGAAGAGGGAAGAAAATAAGAAAAGAGGTACACAGAACATTCCACCGAGCTGAGTGTCGAGGGATTCGTTAAGAACCCTTTGTGAATGGAAAGGGAAACTGATATGCCACGGTTTGATAAAGAGTGATATGTACCAGTGATGAGTGCGGACGCGTCGACCCCCAGAAAATCGAAGGTGTACAGTGGAGGACATCGATGCCATCTCTTCGTACATTCGCAATGCCATATCTGCAGGGAAGGCATTCACGTCCTCCGATGTACATAAGCCGAGGTCGATCCCGAAACGATATCATTGATTGCTTAATTCGTCACTCGATCGACGACACGAGGTTCCTGGACTCCGCCTTGGGGATCACAATGACTCGAAGGTGCGATCGCATCTCCTCTTCGGTGTACAGCCCGATTGATAACGATTATCAGAGTATTCCCGCGGTTATTGCCGCCCCGCTCTGGCGTATAAATAAGAGGATGGAAATAAATTATGAATTATAATAAATACGAGCGCGACCGAGAGTGGTCGATCGCTGGATCCCCGGGTTCCGCGACCGTCCTGGAGGTAGGAAACGCATTAACGACTAAGGGCACCCCTTCGGGAGCGCCCAGATCCTCTCCTTGGAGAGAGTCCCTCGGGAGTCAGAGATGACCGGCGTCCAGCGCCTTGTTGACGTCGCCGACCAGGAGGCCGAGGGTGGCTCGATGCTCCGAGTCCTGCCCGAAGACCGAGTCCAGGAAGTCCGGGTGGCACAGGAAGTCGAAGACCTGGTCGCACCGGTCCTGCGACTTGTCCGTGAGGTGGGGTTTTATCAGGAGCCTCACCGCCGTTCTGCACCTTTCCAGGGACCTGGTTAAGTACGCCTTGTCGAAGCTGAACTCCAGCTCGTAGAAGGACACCACCGCCATCGCCACGGCCCTGAGGGCCGTCCTGATCTCCGCCAACTTCGCCTCGTCCATTGGTCCCAGTTGCTGATTCCGCTGCAGAAGTCCTATCTACGAGTTGAGGTGGACACGTGAAAGGCGAATTAAAAGGATGTCCGGTATGTTCCATAGATACGGTTGAGCCTTAACCGGCACCCTGGAGTACCTTGATCGACAACTTAACGATGTTCTTCAGGACCTTCTCCGGCTGCTTCTTGTCCAGCGTGGGATTGGCTCTAGCCGCCTTGTCCATCAATTTGTACAGATTGTCCAAGAGGGAAGTCGTAGCGTCATCGATCAGCAGCGACCTCCCAGCTCCGCTGGAGACTACGCGTCCCAGCAACTTCTTCTGGGCTCGCAGACCCAAATCTCGAGCTCGACTTCCCGTGCCCCCCACGGGACAGGCTCCGCCACCTGTAGCCGCCGACTGCATCACTGTCAAAATACGACGTGGTTATTAAACAAAGTGTTTTAACAAGACGATGCTCTCGACAATGGGCACCGAGTTCTGGAAACAATGCACTCGGCAGAAGTGATAAAGCTCGCGGTCGACCGCAATCGCGGTGATAAGCGATTCGGCCGAGCAAACGTGGAGGCGATGCTCATCACTCGGTAGAATTTTAGTTTCCGCCCGAGTCGAAATTTTAGTCCTACAAGAACCTAAGTCGAATAGTTTTCAATCTTATACTTAGTATGGTAAAGTATTCTTAACTCAGGCCTGCAAGGGAAATACATAAATACCTCCTACTTTTAATGTCTGAAATAGGATATTAATTATATAGAAGTCCTTCCATATATTTTCTAAAAACTTATTCCGAGGTTCTAGGTAGGATAAAAATTCCGACTCGGGTGGGGTCCTCGTGGTAGTAATTACGATCAATCATGACCGGCAATCCTGGACTTACCATCGAACATCGGTACGGCTCCTCTTCCGGAACGACAATGGAATTCGGAAAAACGAAATAAAGGCGCTGCGCCGGGCCCGAACTCAGGCGAAACCAAGGAAGCGAACTAAACGGAGAACGAAAACGGAATAAGAAAAACATGAAGTATGTATGAAAACATAAAATAATACCTGAATTAAGTGAAAGGGAGAAACGGTTGGGTAACGACCACGTGGGGGAATTTCATGCCGTAGGTCTCGAGGATGACTTTCGGGACCAGGAAGACGGTGGGCCGAAGTTGGAGGGATCGCTTATTCGGCTCGACTCGTACCTTGATTGCAGTCGGTCACGGCCACGAGATGGTAGAGAAGCCAGCTCTGTAACTCCATCACAGCCGTGCCCCACGCCACCTGCGAAACAGGTGAACACGTATACACGGGAATATGCAAATGAGAGGGATCGCGCGGTTTCACCTACGCGAGAGGACGTACTCGACGAAAACGCAATGTCCTGGTATTCGTGTCTCGAGGATATAACAGCATACCAAGGTAAGCCGTAGCCGTTGGCAGTCGGATCGATTTGTAAGGAGCGTCAAGGCGAGTCGGAGGCCTCTCGTTCCTCCAATACATTATCCTGCCATAAGCTCCGAAATCCCCCGAGTTTCCCTCCTCTCAGGATTGAGGAATTCTCGCCAAGGATCCAGAGTTCACGGGGGCGAATGAGTTATGCGCCAAATATAACTATATCTGGCGCGTACAAACCTCCTTTTATCATTTACAGAAAGTGGAGGAGGAAAAAAAGGTCGCAAAATTCCAGCTTTTTGCGGGTGAAAATCATGTTAATTAATCGAGATCAGGACTCATCGCAGAATCGACGATTTCTCGTAAAGGATCCAGAATTTGCGTGCGCCAAAAGACACGGCTGAGTTTCGCGACAAATACATATCATAAGGTATGCTAAGAAACGATCATCGAGCGTTCGCGAGAGATCCGGGGCACTTTCAGACCTCCTTTTATTTATTTATATAACAGTAGAGGAAGGAAAAAGTCGAAAAAAGTCCTGCAGTGGGCGAGAGCACCTAATGTCGTTCGAGCTCCTCGCGGGCGCATCATTAGGGAATTACGCTCATTAACCGAGATCAGGGAGCACGATCTCGTTCCCGGCTCGATGTCGCACTTTCCCACGGGCGATGCCACCGCGCCGTTGCAACTAGGCGAAAAGGGAAAGGGAAAATATCGGAACTTTCCGACTCCGTCCCAAGTGTAAGTGAATTTCGACTCGGGGCGAACTCGAAAGGGGGACGAGTCCTCTCGTCCCGTAAAGGTGTCTCGCTCCTCGTCGTCGGTTTCTTCTAATTCATCGCGATGCAGCTGTCGACCGACAGCTGCGAGGAACCGGCAGGAGCCCCTCGTTATAATTGTACAGTTTCCCCGAGGAAACATCGCCATCTGCTCTGCTCTGCTCCCGAGAGGTCGTACGTAAATTTAGGCGCCGATCCTCCGACAAGGAGTACGTCGACTCGACGCCCTTCCTCGTTAATCCCTTCGAAATGAGGATTAATCCGGGGAATCGCTCCCCTACGTCGCGTGGATCCATTAAAGTCAATCTTTTAGACCCCTTAACCCGTTAACACTCAATTGTTCCTCGTTGTCGCGGCACCTACGATTTTATTCCGCTCCTACCACCGCGCGACTCCGACTTTCTTGCACCTGCAACCGCGGCTTCGCTTATCGATATCGCGATATTAATTCGACCGATCGATGCATCGTCCCATGATCGATCGAACTGAGACATTAAATTCAATTCTCGATACCCGCTATCCCGTTGATATTCAATTTTGACCCATTGTCGCGACACCTCCGATTAAATTAATCCATTTCATGTACTCGCTCAAGATCGACCCGTAAAACGTATACGCGACTTGGCAGTCGTGCACTTTCGATTTTCAAGCCGCAGCCCGCAATCAAGAGCTAGCCGACAGTGACTCCATTCATGAAGCCAGCCGTTTCCCCCCGTACGCCTTCGCGTTAATTTCCCGTCGGTTGGGCATAATTTTTTTTTCTTTTTTTCCCCCTTTTTTTCGTCAAAGCCTCTCCTTTTTTAATCCACCCAGGAATAGCCGGCCTCGCCTCGGTGACGGTATTGGGGAAAAGTTGCGCCGGTGAAACTCGCTCGCCGGGAAGAATTTCACGCCGCGACCGATATCGATTGGCCAATAGAGTGTATGCCATCGGCACAAAGTCCTGCAGGGCACCTGTGCCCGTCCTAGAAACAACTCCTTTTCGCCGGGATAAATCGGTACACCCGTCAAAGGTCTATCGCGAGGCGCACTGCAGCCGAATGCACCTGACCCGAAGGGAGTCTCTCCAATAAACACATTAAAAAAAAATTTCTCAACCGAAACAAATATACATAGCTGTCCGAATCGTATACAATTGCAAGGAACGATTACTTAGTGGAGAGAAAAAAAAAATGATATCATTGGTTTAAAGGAATTTCCTTCACTCTTCCTGACATTTCCTTGGACGCGCTTCATCGCAGGAATTTGTCGTAGCGGTGCATATTACTTCGTGTCAATCGTTTTATTTTCTCAGTGCGGTTTCCATCAGTTCCTTGTTTATCCTCTAACTCGTATCTTTTTTTCCTCCTTCCAGAAATAGTCCCGGCCAAGATATATCTCGCCAGGTGAAACTCGTTTGCCGCGGTGAAAATCTCCCATCAGCCGTCGATCGATTCGCACAACCGGAGCGTGAGATCGCCGCAAAGTCGGCCGACGGGGGGTTACCTGGAATCCGCGGTTTATAATAATTCACGTGATAAGCAGTGCCCCCGTACTTACTGGCACGCGAGCCACCGTGTAGTAGAATAATCATCCCTGCGTTTGCATTTTACTTCGAGTAAATAGTTGCATGCATGCACCTACGGGACCGACCCCGGCGGGGGTGTAAAAGTAAACCGTTTGTTACATGAAAATTTTCCTAATGATTTTATTTTTCTTAAACCTTGCAGCGACAGGGTCGTTGCGGGAATTTCGATGATTTTTATGTTAACGAAGTTTAAGGTAAAATTCAATTTAAAAAATATATAGTTTATCCTCCACCGCCGATGTGTTAGGTCGATGCATAATTAATACGCTGTTAGGCAATTAAGAAATGTCAAAGTATAAGAGTAATTATGCATCCATCTATTATGATAGGAAGGCATTCATGTCTGCCATTGTATGCTCCGTACAATGCCGAGTAGGTACCTATGCCTGCACGTAATTTCAAGCAGCGAGTTCTACTATGCTTATACGCTGCACGTGTGTGTATACGTGTAAGAGGCATCGAGGCGCATCGTGCGCGCATATATATATATATGTATATGTATACACGCGACACACCGTTTCCGGTTGGTGATGAGCGAATGGGCCAATTAAGTGGGTGCGTGTACGCATAATGTCCTTAATAAAATCATGGGACTTCGGACTCGCGCTGATCTTGTCATCGGAAAGAAAAAAAGGTCTGGAGAAAACTCCGAAATCCTGGAATTAAATGGGGAAACAATCGAGCTCGATATTCGCGGGTATTTCCAGAGAGGATTTCTTTTTTTTTTTGCGGGGGGGAGCGACTCGCTTTCTCCGATTTCGTGGCCTTCGCCAACCAGTGTCGATTTGAATTTCAAACGCGTACTAACCTCGGTCGCGGTTCGGGTCGCGAGGGCGACCCAGCTTCTAGGATAAGATTCGGCTCCGCTTGCGGGATTAAAATCCGCTCGTTGACTGGGCACGCGCACGCTTTCAGGAAGTCATGTCGCCTGTTGGTGATCCGGGTGGCCGTGATGACGATCGTCACGAATCGCAGCGATGAGACGGACCTCGGGCGCGGGAAAATCGCGAACCTCGCGCTATGCGTCGACCGCCTCCGACGAAGGGCGGACGTCGTCTGTTGTGACCTGCGAACCCTCCCTGGTTACCATGGGACCGCCTCCGAGTGGTGGGGGTAATCCGACGACCCCGACCCGTCTCCCTAGAGTCCAGTGCGCGTCCAGATCGGTTCAGACCGTCCAGCGTTATGCGGTGTTTTGAGGTTAGGGAACTGGAATGAAAGGAAATTCCAAATCTCGCAAATCCAACATCTTCGCGGAAATTAATGATCTTTCCTAGGTGGCTGCAAAACGTTGAGAATTTAATTTGATCGAATTAGGAATTCCTGGTTCGAGGTAAAGAGAAAGGAATGAGAAGGGACGCGATGCAAGGGCAAGGATTCGTCTTACTTAAGATAAATCTTGCGCGGATCGTTAACCTCTGAATGTGATGAAACTTGCGGGGGAGTTTAACCTCGTTGGAGTTGTAAATGGATCGGTGGAAGGTCGACCCGAGTGATATTTTATTCAGACACCTGTTGCTTGGATTCTATAACACGAAGAGTGTATTTCCTTTTAGAAATTATTCTTACAGTTTGCACGGGAGTCTGCCCTTACAGCAGGGAGTGTTCGTTCCCATGGATCGTGACAAACATGATAACAAGTTTGAAAAAATTGTGTTGTAAATGATCAATTAAGCTTCTTCAAAATCATATAAAATACTGGATGTTTGGGAAAGTAAGCCAGAGGTAATTGACTCTTGTAGAATGGCTGCTTTTTGATTGTACGAGTAACGCTTTGCACGTAATTGTACGGTGTAGTTAATTGCATAGGCTCAAAAAATCCAGTTCATGTGCGCTTGATATGAGTTATAAAAATTAATGTCGCTAATTATGGAAATCATTCGTTCCTCCACCTTTTGTGAATGTCTCGTAATTGGGCGTATGCTCTCTGAGATATATTCAAAGCAGCGTACATTTCTTGTAGCCCTGGCTCTCCTATAAGACTCAACCCGCATAAACCTGTACAGAGAAAATCTATGATCATATGTTGTGGAAAAAAAATTAATTAATTAGATAAATTGAGTACGTTGTTAACACTTGCCCAAGTAAGTGTGCATAGGATCTGGTTCTGCGAACTTGAACTTGCTAAATCCTCCCGTCGAAGTATCCTGAGTGTCTAACAGAAACGTCCTATTTTTTTCCGAATCTGATAACTCGCCAACACCAAGAAGCCGCAAGGTAGCTCCGATCCAAAAACTATAACAAGTGTCTGATGGTTTACCAGGCCTTCCATGGAAACCGTCATCTTGCCTCATAAGGCACCAATACCTCAACCTATTCAAGCGTTCGTTGCACAAAATATTGTCTAGCTCGTTCATAAGAAACAAACTTGCTACGGCACAAAATGTAGATCCTCCATGAGATTCTAATCCTGGACCTTGACCAATTCCACCATCGTAAGACTGCAACAAATATCACATCCCATTGAAATAAATATTCTACTGATTACATTCTTTGAGTAACATCGACTAACGATGTATCATAAAAAAATGTATACTCACAATGCTTTGTACAATATAATTAATAGCCGCTGGCTTATTAATTCCCGACCAATCGTCCAAAATTGCTGATACACAACAAGCACAATATAAAAATCTCATGTCGCTCTCGTAACCAGCTACTACAGCAGTGAAAGATCCATCAGGATTCTGACACGCCTGAATTCCTTCTATAATAGATTTTCTATTGACTCGACGTAAATCATCCCCTAAGACTAATAGAGTAGCTAAGCCAGTATATGTCATAGCCAAGTGGCCACATTGGTACTCCGCAACTTCCTTGGGCAAAGTCGTGGATGACTGAAACCCCGATCTTGGACCTGCATCTTCGATTTGAAGCCTATAAATCCATTCTATAGCTTCGATCTTCCGATCGGGACTGAGATCGTCGAGAGCATCGAGCATATCCAGTCCAGATATGGCGAAAAATGCAAACATCAGTCTTGTGAAATCGAAGGAAGCCAATTGACCGGGCACCATATGCAGGAACCTTTGGAAATATTTGGCATGCTGTTTTTTTACCAGTTCGATAGGCATTTCTACAGACATGTGTCCTCAGGTATTGTACGAAGAGTCCTTTCCTTAAAAATCCTTGTGCGAAGTACATGGAACTCTCACGAGCACATACCTAAGTATATGCCCTCTGGATAATCAGGTATATAGTGTCCTGATATACATCTGATTACCGTAATTATCAACTGTCAACTAATTGTGACCGGTGCACATTCATCAAAGTTGTCACGTTTGATCAACGCATTGCGCTCTTCTTGAAAATGTTTCCATTAGACAACACTGAATTCTGAAAACCACAACGAATCTGCTCGTTCCCTTCGTATTGAATCTTTTGACCAGATAATACTTTTAAATACGCTGAATCTCGTCATTACCGTTAATACTTGATCAACTCCCTGCCTCTAGAAAATAGTTTGCAAATGACGAAAAACCTGTCGCACATACAAATAGGAGACACTGTATCAAGTATCCTTGTACACATCAAATTTTGCGAAGACACGAGTGCCATCTAACATTTTTCTTGTTATTTATGCCATTACCGTCAGCCGATAAAGATAAGAAAACAAAAATCAATTTATTGAAAATAACTGTTCATGATTACATAAAATAACATGAAAAGTGGTCATAAAGTTGCAATGTAATAATTCAACCTAAATTCGACGTCAAATAAAAGGGGAAAAATAAAATCGTTGAGTAGTGACGTATCAAGTATTAGAAAATTCGTAAAACGGTTAGTGGGTCGTTCTCGCATTTATTTTCTGCGTTTCTTCCAAAGCCTAATTTTTATCCTAAGCCTAAAAACCTCTAAATTTTGAACATGTCCCAAGATTTT
This sequence comes from Orussus abietinus, assembly GCF_000612105.2. Taxonomy (NCBI): domain Eukaryota; kingdom Metazoa; phylum Arthropoda; class Insecta; order Hymenoptera; family Orussidae; genus Orussus; species Orussus abietinus. The sequence goes on from NW_019396012.1 coordinate 2,592,293, forward strand.
AAGAAAAAGTGCATGGTGCATCATACGAAAAAGTGCGCGTAGTTTGAAAACATACATAACCTCCGCAACTTAGTCTTTCGTTCTTCATAGCCCCTGTAATTTGGACATCGCCGAAGTTAAACGGCGCTGCTTATCCAATTTACCGTTACAATTAGGAGTAGATTAAATATTATACAACGAGGGTACCAAAATGTACAAACATACTGCGCATGAGTTAAAGGGTAATGTAGCGTGCAGCCGCGTTCGGCGGAACGAAGATCGAGAATTAGGACTCGAGCATACATTTCCGCAGAAAAATTATAATAGAGAAAAGGATAAGTCAGGATTCGGACGGAAGCATAAACCAGACTTCAAGTAAATAAGTATTTCGTGGAGGCCAGGAAAAGATGGTCAAATCGTGCCCAATGGCCGCGTGCATTGGCGAATAATGAAAAACATGGCGTTCCGACATCGCCGCCATTTTGGGCGGTCGTCTCGCAGCGTGCGTCGCCGCGTCTGGTCGCCGGCAGAGCGCGCCATCGCGGAAGAATCGACGCACGCGTCTCGCCGGCGAACTGGTCTTTCCGTGCGCACGCCGGAGGTTCATCGCAACTTGTTCCAGCCGCGAAATTTCCGTGAGCCACGCATCGGTCCAGGGAACCGGAGTAGAGGACGGATCCGCGGTAAGTCTCGTGCCCCTTGGCCTGCCGAATTTTCGCGCCCGTCGGAGACCTTCCCGCGGTAGTTATCCGGGTGTTACGATAGCGTGTTGATTTGCACGAAGGTAGTTTGTCGGTGGAGACGGCGCTCGGCTCCAAGGGAAATAGCCAGTGGGAGCGCGCCGTTCTCGCGATTGTCGCGCCCGGCACGGTCGGGAGAGCCAATCGGAGCGCGCGGCGGCGCCGCCATTCCGTCGGGTTCGTGGCACGCCCTGCGACTTCCTCCATTGTCCTTCTTTCCGGGATTCTCTGCAAGGAAGGATGGCTCAGAACAATTATTTTGGGTTTACTCACGGCGGCACGCAATATGGGTACGATTTCGACTGACTATTATAATTACTTAAGCAATTAGAGTTAAGACCGTCGGATAGTCGCGAGCGGTAGAGTCGTGGTCGCGGGCAAGTCACGACGAAAGAGGTTCGTCGCACGCGAGAGCTTAGCCGGCTTGGCCGCCATTTCCCGCTAAGAGTAAAGCGTCCCATTGAGAGCGTCTCCCGGGCGCGCGAGTCCGATCGAAGCCTGGCGCAAATTTTTACTCGTCGTTAACCCCGCGGACACCCGTTGTCAAACTTTTGGCCTATTGCCTCGTGCAGGGCAACCAGCGCGGCCGCCTATCAAACCGGACAAGCAGGATACGCGGTAACTCCAGCGGCAACCGCCGCTACGTACACCCAACGTCCAGCCGCGGCCGCCGCCACAGGTTACGAGACTTATCAAGCAGCTGCTGCTGCGGCTACGGGGACGACGTACGCTGGTGAGTGTCCACGACCTCGTCGTCTCGTGTACTTACAGTGTTACATTAATTTCCCCGAGTCTCCTTCATGGATGCTCTCCTCGAGGTCTGTGACGCTCGTTCAGTGTTTGCTTCGACTGTTTCTCTTAGCTGCTAACCCTGGCACCGTAGCTCAGACCTACGACTACGGCTACGGTCGGGCAGCACCTGCGGCAACCTACGACGCTACCAAAACGTACTATCAACAACCGGCTGCAGCGGCGGCAACCTACACGACTACAGAGACTCACTATCAGGCCGCAAAACCTGCATACAGCACCACCAGTGCTTACACGGGCACGGCTCGACAAGCAACGACTACGGGACAAGCCAAGACGTATCAAGCATCCAGCACCGCTTATCAACAATCGAATCCTACTCAAAGCGCCACATATACTTCGGGGTACACCGCTCCGGCCACTCCGGCAGCTACTCCGACCACTGCGACTAACAGTAAGTGTCATATTACTTCCTTATGTATTTTCCAGGACATTCAACCGTGTGTTTTGATCCAGAGGATCGAACACACGCTCAGACCCTGATACTGTCTGCACTCGACATCGCGAACCTGGTAGTCCCTCGTTATACGGCTCCCTTAATGCGGGAAACGTCGATTGTCCTCTAACGATGGTAGATTCGAATGTTAAGTTGCGACGAGTAAAGAGTTTTGGTTTTGCATTCTGTTGGTGAATTTGGCACAGTTAGAGAAAGACGCTATTGCAGCTGCTCTGTAAACGCAAAATTTGACTCCTCCAAACGCTTGAGGTTTCAATTTCGTTTCCCCTAGAAACGGCGAGTACAACGTATTCCGGCTACGACGCAGCGCTTTATAGCGCTGCGACTATGTATGTAGCCCAACAGAGTGCAAACAGCAATTCGACTAACCAGAAGACTGGAGGTTGGCAGGGCTACGGACGGAAGGGATTCGGAGCTGGAGGGGGAGGAATGAAGGCAATGCGACCCAAGCAGCCTCCCAAACCCCAGCAGCTGCACTATTGCGAAGTCTGTAAGATCAGCTGCGCTGGACCTCAGACTTACCGGGAGCACTTGGAGGGCCAGAAGCACAAGAAGAAGGAGGCGTCTCTGAAAGTACCACAGCAGCAACCAGCACGTGGGGCAGGGAACTCCCTGCGCTGCGAGCTCTGCGATGTCACCTGCACAGGGAACGACGCCTACGCGGCTCACATCAGAGGAGCGAAGCACCAAAAGGTCGTGAAGCTGCACACCAAACTTGGGAAGCCCATTCCCAGTGCCGATCCAACGGTGCTAAATCCCAAGCCAGCGGTGGCTGCCAAGACTACGACAGCCAAGAAGCCCACTGTCACGGCCACTCCTAAGATCAACTTCGTAGCCTGTGAGTACAATTTTCCCCCATATATCTATTGACAGGTCTTCGTAAAATAGCCATGGCAGATGGTGAATCACGTTTGATATTTTTGCAGCTGGTAACCTGGGTACAGTCAACCAAGGTCAACCCGTAGAGGTGAAGACCGAAGAAAGTGCCGAAGAAGCTGCCGAGGAGGCGGTAGTCGACGAGAAGGACATCCAACCTGTCGGGCAGGAGTACATCGAGGAGAATAAATCCGAGGATGGGAAGATAATCAGCTTTAATTGCAAGCTCTGCGAGTGCCGCTTTAACGACCCCAATGCCAAAGACATGCACATGAAGGGACGACGCCACCGCTTCGCCTATAAGAAGAAGGTTAACCCCGACCTGGTGGTGGACATGAAGCCTAGTCTGAAGCAACGAAAGATGCTGGAAGAGAGGCTTCGACGCCAGCAGATGCGAGACGAGTACATGCGGCGCAGAGAGGAGATCAATCAGATCGGCGTCATGGGACCCATTGGACCCATGATGGACGAGGAGATGATGTACTGGGAGGAGCGGCGTCGCTATGAGGAAGAGTGCGAGTACTACGAGTGGTATCGTCGCTATGGTCGCGGACCTGGGGCACCTCCCATGCCGCGGCCCTTCCCGGGCCCCCCACCGATGATGATGTTCCCGGGACCTCAGAGGCGACCCGACTCCTCGGACGACAAGCACGTCCTGGCCCACCACTCGACGATCTATCCCAAGGAGGAGGAGCTGCAGGCAGTTCAGAAAATTGTCTCGCACACCGAGAAGGCGCTCAAATTCGTCTCGGACGCTCTTGCCGAAGTTGGTAAGCGGTGCAGGAATTTTGTACGGTGTACCTCGAAGGTGTTGCATTTGCTCGTTTGCTCATTCTCTTGATTTTATTTCTATTTTTTTTTATAGGCAAAAAACCAGCGCCTACCACCAACTCCACTCCAGCAGTCACTCCGGCGACCCCGCAAGCAAACAACGAGGTCGCCGTGAAGAAGGAGGAGGGCGACAAGAAGAAGCCGGCGGTGACCCCGCAGAAGGAGGACGGTAGCGATGGGAACCTCTTCTCGTTCCAAAAGGAGAAGGAGGACTCGAGGATACTACGCGGCGTCATGCGCGTTGGAAATCTCGCCAAGGGGTTGCTGCTCTCGGGCAACAGCCATGTCTGCCTCGTCGTGCTGTGCGCGGAGAAGCCTACAAGGTATGCGGACGTCCGTCACGTTTTACTCTCCACTCCTTGGGAGGAGCTTCGGGTTCACGCTCCCGTTTCCCTTGTAGGACTCTGTTGAACAAGGTCGCGGAGATTCTGCCCGCCCAGCTGAAGATCGTCGCGCCGGAGGACACCTACAACGTGGGGAAGCATCCCGAGTCGGCGGCGATCACGGTATCCGGGGAGACCGTCACCGTCAGCGTAATGCTGACCAGTCCTCTGATGCGCGAGACCCCGAAGACCCCCACGCCCGCAGGTGATTCGATCGTTCTCCGTTGCCACCGATGGCCAAGAAAAGGATAACTAGCCCCAGGGATAACCTCTCTTGTAGAGAGTCGACGATCTTTTGTTTTCTCCATACGGATTTCTCCTTCCATTTGACGGTTTGGTTTGTTCTTTTCATGGCCTGGGAGGAAAACCGAGAAAGATAAGAGCACTTTCTCTCACACTCTCTCTCTCTCTCTCTCACTCTCTGTTGCGTGTACCTTTATTTATATTTTTTTCAAGCACCAGGAAGGCGCAGGACAGCCACCAGGAGATCCCTCGGGAGAATGTCGCCGTTGTACAAATCATATATGTATATATATGTGTGTGTCTGCTTACGCACGTATATATGCATATGTATATACAAACTCCCTCATATATAATCTTTGATTTCTTTCCTTTGGTACAGCGGAGAGAGCCAACTCGCGGGGGTGCGCCCTCGCACTTGGTTTTGACGCACCGGCCGAGGTATCCCGGACGCAAAATGGCGCACCTAACCTCTCGGAGCGACCGAGAGCCCTTTTGCGCCGCCCCCCTTCTTCCTTGCCTTTCGTTGCTAACGGGAAAGAGAGCGAGCGCGCCATTTTTTGGATATATCTCGACCCCCCAACCCCTCCCCCCTTGGTTTTCGATTTTGCGACGGAAGAGAACGGCGAATCCGAATGCGCGCGCACGCGCGTCCTCCCTAGATATTCCTTTTCTTACTATTTTTTGTGTTTCTTTGGATTTCTTCCGATTCTCTCTCCCCGTCTCGCGCGGACCAGCTTTTCCTATCTCTCTCTCTCGGGTTTCGGAGAAAACAACGCTGAGGCAATCTTGAAACTATGGACTTTTTGATCATGCATCAACCGCTAAATGTTTAAAAACGTACCCTCTATTCGTCCATCGAGGGCCTCGCCGCCTGGGACGCGCGACGCTACAGCATCTCCTAGCCCTGGTTTTATTTTTCTAGGGGAGAAAGAAAAAACCGGGGAAAAGCGTAGCGCGGCCCCAGTGCCGGGTGTTCGCGCACTCAACGAGGCCCTGATGTGTCTATTTTTTCTTTTTTGATACGCGCGCGACATTTTGCCGGGAAAAGAAAAAAGAAACCCTCGAACGACGTCGCACCGGATCTGCGAGGTCGCGGTCGGGAGGTACTTCCCTAGGGAGTCGGTAGGACATCTTTGTGCCACTTTCCCGGGGAAGTCTTGCCTTGGTCTTGCACTTTCACTTCAAACTTCTTCCAAGCCGGCTTCCGTTGAGTCTCGGAATAAATCTCAACCGTTTGCGAGTGGTCTGCAAAGGGTTGAATTTTATTCTCGAGAGAGGATCAGCTTGCGAGGAAGGGCCTGAGGTTGGTGGGCAAGATCCGTACTCTCGTACTTGTATCTCACATTTAACGATAAAATACGTCTTTTATATATTCATGATGCGGAAGTGCCGCCAATACTCTCGTTTGTGAAGATTTCCTCCGAATGGGGGGGTGCCGAGTTCTTTCAAGCTTCACAAATTGAATATGATTTTATTCATATTGAATTTTTATTGAATGTTTGAAACTATTCGGTGCACCCAGGTTGGAGAAAAGTTTCATGGAGATGCCACTTTCGCCCCCCTTTAATGACTTCGGATAAGAGACGTCTTTTAGCGGTAAAAGTGAGGTGTAAGACTTGGTTCCTCGGGTAAGCCTTCGAAGGCCCGATCGAACATTTTGTGAAGTACCTCCGTCGACGCGTCGAGGCGTAAATGTCGCGACACCACACCGGGTACCCTTGAGTTTGGATGATCTCGCAATAGAGGGGTTCTCCCGAGAAAGTGAAACGATATGTTTACAAAAGAAAAAAAACGAAAAGGCAAAAAGAAAAGAGTTAAATAAAAGTAAACGAAAAGAAAAAAAAAGAAATAACAGCCGGGCATGATCAAACACTCTAAGTGTTGTCTAAGCGTGTTGTGCTTTCTTTGTTGGAACCTCAGATAATGCTGGACAGCAGCAACAGGGAGCTGCTCAGCCGCAAACGACGCCCGCGACGCCCGCCGTGACCAAACCAGACCCACCAGACGTACTTCCCAAGGCTAAGTGTTTGGAGGCTTTAGCTGCACTCAGGCATGCCAAGTGGTTTCAGGTTTGAATCAAATCAACTCTCTCAGTTCAGGGCCGAGTTGTCGGGGCCGCTGTTGAAACTACGGCGCGCTCTGTGAGAAAGAGAGAAAAGGAAAGATAACACGAGCGGAGACGGATTTATATACTTACTCGAAGGAAGTTAGGGGAGCGATCCCCAGCGTTCTCTCTTGGCCGACCTGCCTCTATCTCCGTCCGTCTCCGAGTGCAACCGGTCCAAAGTGACGAGTACAAGCGAAACAGAGCAGTCTCAGAACTCCCAGCCTTGTGTAGGAGAGACGGTTCATTTCTTACGATTAGTGTCGATTGTTAACGTTGGCATGAGTCGGCCCGACCACGGCCCGTTTGCTCGCATTCGACGGTAGACCGTGCCCGAGTCGTTGGCGTGTCCCACCCTGAGGACGGCCAACGGCGATGGTCTTGATCTTTCCATTTGCCATACACCTGAATTACAAACTTCTTTTAGGGAATTCGTGCAAAGAGGAGGTTATTCCCCACGCCGTGATATCTGGCCATGGATCAACTGGGAAGGGAGTCGAGTCCCGGGATGTCGAGGATATGCCTCATCGTGAGACGAGCTTTAGGAAGAATGGCTTTGCAGAGTATTGCTGAGATTACCGTGATAATACGGTCTATGCCGAGAATGCGATCAGATGGTCCGAATCGGGCAAGGAGCTCGAGTGGCACGTAAATGCTACCGCCTGTCGGCGCTACGACGGCCAGGAGCATTCACGTCCGCTCCGTTCTCTATGATATCAGCAACATCCAGAATAATAGGAAACCACGTAAACCTCGTTTTAACACCTCGCGGTGTACAGTTGGGGTCGTCTTGCCGCCCCCGCGTCCATTCGAGTAGCTTTTCTTGACACCTCCACGAGGAGAGGAGCTCCACGTAGCCTTTCTTTATTTTATTTATCACGCATCGAATATATGTACCTCTTGCGGTTGTGCCGATGCATTATTCTGGATCGACCTTGTTACGATGCGTGTAGCCTAGACTGAGTCTGTCCTAGGTCTGTCTTCTAAAGCGATACCGAGAGAGTAGAGCGTCGATGAGAGACGCTTCGTCGCTAGTGGTACTTATTGACGGCTTGTCGTCGTGCAAGACCTCTGTATACGCAGTTGATTATTTCTACGCGCTTTCTTTCGGGTTTTATTACGTGTATGGGTATCTTGAGAGACAGACGAGCACAAACGCACAGTTGTGTCACGACCCTACCGGGTGTTTTGGACAAGGTGATCGTCCCGCAACGCGAGATATGGCGGTTCAACGCTTTTACGCGGATTTGTTTATTTCTTCCCCTAGCAGTGTGTGGTAGTTTCCCGTAATGGAACCGCGAGTGCGTTTCTTGTCGAGATTGTCGAGGCACGATCGATAAACACCCGGTAATACTGATACGGGCTCAAAGTTAGAAGGGTAATGTTGTATATTTAATTTAGGCGACACGAGGCTGGGAGGTTAGCTAAAGCCCGCACAAAGCAAGCTTATGTTTAGTATGGTCTCCACCCGAAGGGATTGCGTGTCTCGCCGGATTTTTTTTAACAACGGGTAGAAAGTCCACGGCTTTTTAACGGGATTGTAATTCGACAGGCTAGAGCGACGACGTTGCAGAGCTGCGTAATGGTGATTCGCATAATGAACGATCTCTGCAATCGCGTGCCCACCTGGGGATCACTCAACTCCTGGGTAAGTTGTACCCCATCTTTTTTTTTGTACCACTTAAAGGAGTACGTGATCATTGAATTTTATTGGTTCCTTAATTCTATTGGGTTTTCTCTCAAATTCTATTACAATTGGTTGGTTCTTTCTCTAATTATACCAATTTGTTCCCTAGGCGCTGGAACTGTTGACCGAGAAAGTGATCAGCACGGCCGGGGGGCCTTCCAGCCCAGGTGAAGCTCTCAGGCGACTCCTGGAGTGCATAGCCGGAGGCATACTGTTACCAGGAGGTCCAGGTAAACCATTATCAACGTAATCCACCTTGGTATCGAGGCTACGAGACCATGAAATGATGAAAATAGATGACGAGACCGAGCGAGTCCGCGAATCTGCTGGCAGGCTCTTGGGGCCGAGTCTTTCGGGCCCTCGAGACGTCGGTGGACTTTGCGGCTTCGCGAGGACGACCCTGGCAGACTGATCTTCCATCGAGGAAATAATTCCTGGCCCGAGGAAGCGCAGGAAGGATTTTAAAGCTTGATTATTGGCGCAGGTCTCCTGGATCCCTGCGAGAAGGAGCCGGTCGACGCGATCGGCAACATGACCGCCCAGCAGAGGGAGGACATCACGGCGTCTGCCCAGCACGCCCTGAGACTGGTCGCCTTCCGGCAGATCCACAAGGTCCTCGGCATGGAGCAGCTACCGCCCCCGAAGTACAAGCGAGGGTTCGCGAGGAAACGGAGGCGCGACAACAGCAACGGCGAGGGCACCGACAGCGAGGCCTCGAAGAAGGACAAGAAGGCCGAGGAGATCAAGATGGAGACGGACTCCAAATAGAGACCCATCCCACCCACCAAAACACATTCAATTTACCGATTAAGGCATAACTTATGTAACGTAAGAGAAACTCTTTCCCTGGTGTCAATTGCTTGTTTAAAAAGGGAGGCGTGTCCGCGGAGAGATGTCTAGGTATATACCCCGTGGTCTCGGGGAGAACCGAGGACGTAGGGAGGTCCTCGATCCTCGCGTCGTACCCCTCAGTCGACGTTTCTAGAAGCGAGGATTCGTCGGATCTCTGCCCGATCGATGCCACCCACCGTAAGGTGACGTCGATCGTGCATCGATTCGATCACTCCGATAGAGTTTTTAGACTCCGCCGTGGTGCGGGGACCGATTTTAACGAGGACACGGTCGATCTCGACGCGGAGACGCGAGAAGAGGGCCTCCGCGACGACGGAAATGCACCTCTCGTCGCGGGAGAGAGAGAGAGAATGAGAGAGAGGCTAGAGACTACATTTCGATGATCCTCGGAGCTAGAGGATGCTTGGAACAGGCAATTGGTACGGTTAGTTTGAGCGGTAGTCCTTCGTCAGGGGGGAGCCAAGCGCATCGAGTCGTATAACCAATCCTCGGATCGATTATCCGCCGATTACTCCTATTCGTTGTTTTCCCGGGGCGGAGGGCCCCCGGGACCTTCGGTCCGCGATGGATTTAATCTATAAGTTTCCATCTCCAGGTTCTCCGTAGTCGTGTAGTTTGTATTTCGAGACTCGATGTGGTACGTGTGATGCGTGTGCGTGTGTGCGACGAAATAGAGAGTGCGTGTGTAGTGCTACGTCGGTGCGCGGATATTCGTCGCCGCCGCGTCGGGATGAGGTTTGAAATGGCGGCGGGGTCGACGCGTGGACTCGAGGGCGCGCCGTGGCCCTTCTTCTTATTCTTCTTCAGGGTCGCGCCCTCCCCCGGGGACGACGATCTTCGGTTAGCCGCGGAGATGTCGTTGCACGCGCCTAGGAATTCTCGTGAATTAACCGACGTCGTAAATCCTATTTAAACGAGGCGCGATCGTAGCGATGGCGAGGACGCGCGAAAATGATCTTATCGGGCGTTTAGATACAACCAGGGAGTTGGCGGGTGGCCGGCGTTGCTGATTGAGTTCTCTCTGACACGATGCATGACTCTGCTGTTGTATTTTGAAATTGTCATTGAAATAAAGGAAACCGAACGTACGCTGGGGAGTCTCATCGGTTCGCCTGGATATCTTGGCTGGTTCTTTCATTTCTATTTAGCGCTCAAAAATGAGCGCCGTTTATGCATTGAGGATTTTGAAAAAATGCTTAAACGTTTGGAAGAACAGATTTCATTGTCAAGATGTTTTTAAATATACAGACGTGGCACGAATTTCTGGGAAGACGAGGCAGAGCTTATTTTTCTTATTTTTGTGATCTGAGGATTGGTAAGGCCAGGTGTGTTCTAATTTTAGAGGACATCCGGTAAACACTTCGCTTCCATTCCCACGCGGATTGACGCAGGTTCGATGACATCGGCTCCGTTTTTCTCATCGAAGCGGTTTGATACTGGTCGCTGCGACGATTCGACGACTCTTCTACTTTTCTTGGATTCGCGCAAATCAGCCTTGTCAGCGTTGAGTCACGGTTCGCTCGAGGCACAAAGAACGATAAGGCCAACTTTTATGCTAAGGAGACTAGAATGACATCTGATAAACCTGTCCCGTGTCGCAGGTGCGATTTCGCTTTCTCAAATGTACCTGTAATCTAGGGGTGATTGCATCAGGCATTTCCTGTTGCCGTGGAAAATACGGAAAGCAACTCTTCGATCACCGTCACCTTTTAACGTGTCACCTGGTTGTGAGTAATGCGATTCTAGTGGCAGACGATCAATACTTTCCTCCTTTCCAATTCATTTTTATATTTTAGTTCTAATATCAATTCTTGATAATAAATAAAGATTAAATTTAAAAAAAAGTACGGGAATTGAACGCATCCCATCATGTACGACGATCGTAGGGCTGTTTACTTCGGAAATCAGTGAAAACGATTTCCTTCTTTGACAACCGATTGCCTTTGATTTTTATACGATATACGACAATGTGATTCTGTAACTGACTTGTTTTGAGATGAGAAAAGGCACCTACTTAAACGATGGCATTACGAAGATTTTCGGTGTAATGGAAGGCCACTTATTTTCGAAAACCGTTTCGTCCATCGTGCCCTTCGTGGAAGGAGTATTTCTAGGAAGAATCTTCCAGAAGCCTTGTCTCATGGACCAATGGGGACGCGTCACGTCACAGGGGCTTCTCGATGATTCGCGAACCTTCGGCCAATCAGAGGGCGCCGTTGGCGCACTCAACCAATCACGTTCCATCTGCCTCGTCATCTCTGCAGTGACGTTGCCTGCATAAAAGGAGCGGTTGCCAGGCGGCTCGAATCAGTTGAGCAAAGGTGTTCGTTGCCGTATGAGCTGCATTTCTTTGCGAAGTCCACGACTTTTACGCCTGCGTCGAGATTTTGAGCTATTTGACGTCTTTATAGAACAGGTAACTATTCCACGATTCCCTCGTAAAATCTTGTCTAACTTCGCGATATTTCATGGCGAATCGGATATTCTGGACGCGTGGATTTTTTTAATCGCATCATGGATTTTCGATGGTTACAAGAGGCTTTTTTGCCTTCGGGGCGGAAAATCGATGCTCGAAAGATGCGGAATGAATGTATGGGCTTATCGCGACGTTCCATTGTCCTCGAGAAAACGCCCATCGGTGGACGCCATTGTCGCGAAGGCCGACGTTTATATACGTACGAGAAATTCGTAGTCTTTGACGCGCTGTATTTAAAAAAAAAAATAGTTATCAAGGATCGTTTGCGATAGGAAGTAACTCCTCACTTTGGAGAATATTGGGGACGTGAGTTTTGGGTTGGATGGTTCGCAGCTGAGTCGATTTCAAAATGGCTGACGCAAGCCAAGCGTGAGGACGCGTATTGAGATCTCATATCCTTGACGTCTCTTATTTGCAACAAACATTTTAGAATCTGCTTTGCGTGTAAGGTATACGTCGAAATATTAAGGTTTTCGTGAAATTACGTGGTGAAGGACCGAAGGGAAATTCGTAAAATTCGATTATTCGTTCCGTCGTCCTCCTTTGGCGGCCATTTTGAGACTCGGCGTAACGGTATTGATCGCAAGTAATTACATTTTCTTAATCTCTTTCTTTTACTAAGACCGAAGACTTGAGGTACGTAATTCGCGAAGAATGTGATGTTTAACCGACCTAGGATTTGAAATTCAAGGATATCTGTTCTATCGCGTAGCTTTGAGCGGCCATTTTGTGGCATTAGTATTGATTACGCTTGATGTCAAGCCATAATTAAATCGCTTTACGGAATTCGATGGTATTGGAATTGAAGACAATGTGTGTAACCTGTTGTTTCTTGACTTTCAGAAAACATGCAGATTTTTGTCAAGACATTGACTGGGAAGACCATTACCCTCGAGGTCGAGGCTTCCGACACTATTGAAAATGTAAAGGTGAAGATTCAAGATAAGGAGGGAATTCCACCCGATCAGCAGAGGTTGATCTTCGCCGGCAAGCAACTGGAGGACGGACGTACTTTGTCCGATTACAACATCCAGAAGGAGTCGACCCTTCACCTGGTCCTGCGTCTGCGTCGTTAAGACCCTTACCGGCAAGACCATCACCCTGGAAGTCGAGGCTTCCGATACCATCGAGAACGTGAAGGCAAAGATTCAGGACAAGGAGGGAATTCCACCAGATCAGCAGAGACTCATCTTTGCCGGCAAGCAGCTAGAGGATGGCCGCACTCTGTCCGACTACAACATCCAGAAGGAGTCGACCCTTCACCTGGTCCTGCGTCTGCGCGGTGGAATGCAGATTTTTGTTAAGACTCTCACTGGCAAGACCATCACCCTGGAAGTCGAGGCTTCCGACACGATCGAGAATGTAAAGGCGAAGATCCAAGACAAGGAAGGAATCCCACCAGACCAGCAGAGACTCATCTTTGCCGGCAAGCAGCTAGAGGATGGCCGTACTTTATCCGACTATAACATCCAAAAGGAGTCGACCCTTCACCTGGTCCTGCGTCTGCGTGGTGGAATGCAGATCTTTGTTAAGACCCTTACAGGCAAGACCATTACATTGGAGGTGGAGGCATCCGACACAATTGAAAACGTTAAGGCCAAGATTCAGGACAAAGAAGGAATTCCCCCAGATCAACAAAGGTTGATCTTCGCCGGCAAGCAGTTAGAAGATGGTCGCACATTATCTGATTACAACATTCAAAAAGAGTCAACGCTTCACTTAGTCCTCAGGCTTCGAGGTGGAATGCAGATCTTTGTTAAGACTCTTACAGGTAAGACCATCACTTTGGAGGTCGAAGCATCCGATACCATTGAGAACGTTAAAGCTAAGATCCAGGACAAGGAAGGAATCCCACCCGACCAGCAGAGATTGATCTTCGCTGGCAAGCAATTAGAAGATGGTCGCACGCTGTCTGATTATAATATTCAAAAGGAATCTACTCTGCATTTAGTCCTGCGACTTCGTGGAGGCATGCAGATCTTCGTTAAAACGCTCACTGGCAAAACAATCACCTTAGAAGTGGAGGCGTCCGACACGATTGAAAACGTCAAAACTAAGATTCAGGATAAAGAAGGCATTCCTCCGGATCAGCAGAGATTAATCTTTGCTGGCAAGCAACTCGAAGATGGCCGTACCCTCTCCGACTACAATATTCAGAAGGAGTCCACTCTGCATCTCGTCCTTCGACTTCGTGGTGGGATGCAGATTTTTGTCAAAACCCTTACGGGCAAGACGATAACCTTGGAGGTGGAAGCATCGGACACCATCGAAAACGTTAAAGCCAAAATTCAGGATAAGGAAGGGATCCCGCCAGACCAGCAGAGGTTAATCTTCGCTGGAAAACAATTGGAGGATGGTCGAACGCTTTCAGACTACAACATTCAGAAAGAGTCAATGCTTCATTTGGTTCTTCGACTTCGTGGAGGTATGCAGATCTTCGTGAAGACCCTCACCGGGAAAACCATCACTCTGGAAGTCGAGGCGTCGGACACGATCGAGAACGTAAAGGTCAAAATTCAAGATAAGGAAGGAATTCCCCCGGACCAACAGCGACTCATCTTCGCTGGGAAACAACTCGAGGATGGACGCACATTATCCGATTACAACATCCAGAAGGAGTCCACCCTACATTTAGTACTTCGCCTTCGGGGAGGCAATTAACGTGTTTAGGAAAATTGATACGATTCTGTTCTCAGTGGTAAAATAAAATCTCTACTGCTTTGCTATTTTTTTACGTGTAATTTCCATTGCTTTGCGAATAAAAGTCTGTTCGGTTTGTACCTGATCTGCCTTAGGCCATAGGGTTCTCGACTACGTTGTAACTGTATAAATTAAACAGTTCCTTATATCGAACACCCTAGTTTTCTGGGGTTATTCCCGTATAACCTGCACGACATACGCCCTGTACAATTTAACTTGAATTTGTATATAAATAAGAGTAGGAAAATGAAAAAAAAGCAAAGTACATCGATGGCGCTGCGATTAATTCGATTAAATAGTTATAGTCTTTAAGACCATTGACAAATTCACATGTACTTTAAAAGACGTTTATAACTTAGTAGATACACATCGTGCATCTGCGGCACCCGTCATGTAAAGTTCCAAACAATCCTGCCCGTGAGCAATCTCCCAACCCTGCTGATATATCGTGGCAACAAACGCGAAGTTGGCAGCAAGGCAGTCCATGTTTTTGACCTTTTTGCTCGTCAAAAGGTAGTCCCGTAATTCCGCACCGGAAATGGGCGCGAGTCGGCGCGCGAATTTGGGCCAAGCGCAGGAAATGGAGAGATAGCTCGCGAAAGAGGATACGCCAAAATTGGTTATGCGAACCAGGGCGCAAAGAAACTCCCGTCATGCTGAACATAGAGGCCCCTGCCAAGCTGGTCTTAACCTTGCAATCGGTGCCTCCCTTCGCGGTCGAGAGTTTCCTCGCCCTGGGCTTGGCGGTCCTCCTGGCGGTCCCTCTCGTCGGCCATGTGCAATTCCTGCTCGTAGGTACCCTCGTTATTTTCGACCGAATGGCCCGACGCAATTGCCCGTGATTTTTTATTTGTAATTCCATAGGAGGAGGCGCCGAGATCATCGAAAAGTCGGCGCCGCAAGGTGAAGAGGTCGCCGCCACCGGATCGGACCATTGTGATGCATTATCCGGCTCCGGTGGTTATCGACTCGACCTCGAGCTCCAGCTTGAACCTGAACATGACGACCGCTCGAGCGGTCTGTTCGACACCGAATTTCAAATCCAGCGTCGACCTAGCAGCCCCCAAGACCGGCCGGACGGTCCAGGTCGGTGAGGTCGGTGGCGACCGGGAGGCGCCGCACCCCCCGCCGGCTCTCACCCTGGAGCATTCGTCGTCCTTCATAGCCACCAACGCGGAACTCCCCGTAATCGACATATCGACTTTTAACTACGGCTCGTATCGCCACAAGCTGGTGGAGTCCACCCTGAGGAGGAGATACGGAGATTACAAGCCTCCCGGCAACGTCGTCCTCAACGCCATCCACCTCAACGCCATCGAGTCCGATGCCGCGATTAGACTCAGCAAAGGGTACAGCCATAGTTTCTTCGACTTCGTCGAGGAGTACTACGACGCCACGAGGTCGATGTGCAAGAAGGAGACGGAGTTTCTGCATCCTCTGGACCATTTCCTGGTGAAGGGCGCCAGAAGACCGACGACGGACGAGAAGGCCACGGAGACTACCGGTCTGGACCCTGGGTCGCCTTGGAAGAGCGCTCTAGGTATTATGGTTTATTTAAGAGCGATTAGGTTAGCGATAGGTATCTAAGTTTGCGGGTAAGGAAGGTTCATCGAGGTCTTCGTCTGCAGGACCGTTCTCGGTAACGCCCATGTCCACGCCGCCGACGACCTCTCCTCCGACGCCGACCCCTCGGCGCAGATCGGCTTCGTTCACTCCAAGAGCGAGGCTGGAAATGGCCAGGGAAGGAAGACCTCGGGTGGGCCCCAGGTCGGCGAAGTCGCCGATCGGTAGCTCGGACCAGCGCGGGAACGAACCCGGGAAGAGCGAGGGTAATTGTTGATTCATCGGTTTTTTAATAAGTATCGAAGAATAAGAATAAATTGTTATTTTTAGAGTGCTCTTCGGGATCTCCGCGACCCAAGAGCACGGTGGACCGAGGACCTCCCGGTATCCCGACGTCTCCGGGTCATCGCCAAGGAGCTGGCACGAAGATCCCTCGAGCTACCTCGAAGACCGCCAACGGACCGAGTTCTCCGGCAACGTCCGAGGTCGGCACCAAGTCCAAGACGACCGAATTACCCTCTGGGCAGCGTCCATCCCTTGTCAAGGAGGAATCTCCGGCCAAGTCTAGACCGTACTTGAGGAGCGCCACCGACTCCGGCATACCACGATCCGTTGGACGAGCCCCAGGGTGGAAACCCGAAAGACCGTCCACGGCAGACCGAGGATGGCGCAGCGACCTGTCCTCGGCAGGTTCGGGGGGCAGTCGTAGCCCCACGCCTAGGTCGAGACCACGGACCGCGGGGGGTCCGGGCCAGA
The DNA here is from genome assembly GCF_000612105.2 of Orussus abietinus. Lineage (NCBI taxonomy): Eukaryota > Metazoa > Arthropoda > Insecta > Hymenoptera > Orussidae > Orussus > Orussus abietinus. Next base: position 2,608,750 of record NW_019396012.1, read on the forward strand.
CCCCGGGACCACAGCCTTCGGGCGATGCGAGGGACTCCACCGCTACTTTCCCCATCTCCGAGAGTCGCTCCGGCCAATCCGAGGTCGAGCCGGTGGCGGACCGGCAGGGCGAGGTCGGTGAGTGGTCGAAGCGGTCGGTCCGCGGGAGAACCTGGTTGGTCGGGTCGTCCGACCGCTTCGCTTCATCCGTTAGGTCGACGCGGCTCAGTCGGCCCGCGACCGCCGACCGACAGGCGTCCTCCCGGCTGCCGGTGCATGTCAGGACAGACCGGCAACCTGGAGGTCGCGACCCCGAGCCAAGTAAAACAATAGGTAAGCCCCACATGGACAAGTCCGATGTCCCTGGCAGACCTCAGACCGCTGGCAGCGTTCCCTCCCATGGGACCTCCAGCTCTGCGGAGAGGTCTCGGACCTCGCCTCGACCGGTCGCTGACGGTCCGGAAAGACCTCCCTCGGCTAGCCGGACAACCCGTTGGGGCCCTGCTACCGGTCGGTCCAGTAAACGGACCGTTTTGAGTGGAGAGTCCCGACGCGAGGACGAGCAAAATCCCTCCGGAACACCCTCGGGATCTCCACGGGGGAAGGATCGACCTATTAGCAGATTCAGGGCCCCGATTTCCAAAACGGCCGATAGCGGGAAAGACGATGCGAAGGATAAGTCACCGAGTCTTCCTCGAAGCAACTCCAAAGCTGGAGTCGCTGTACAACGAGGCCTCAAGTCGTACATAGGACGAGTGAAGCATGTACTTCATGACTCGAATCCTGGGCGGAAGAGACCCGACTCTGGGAAACTGGCCTCTCTGAGTCTCACCGAGGCCATCTTGCCGGATCTCAAGTCCGTCCTCAGCAATGGCGAGATCAGAGAACTGAAGAGCCTGCTGGACCGCGCCGAGGAACTGGACATCTGCGGGAACATCCTCACGTGACGAACACCTAGGGACCTCCACCGAGGATTGGGATTCTACCGTATGTCGTTTTTGCGTTTTAATAAAGGCGTCTTTGTCTCACTTTAGTATTAATTAATATTAGTCGATGAGGGCCATCGTGGATGTATATTACTATTTAATATGTACCTTGGTATACAGGATGTTACAGAACTCCTGTCCAAGGTTTACACGTACCGAAAATTGACTCGAAAAGTCCTCTAGAAGTATTCCTACGGTGCCTGGTTTACCCGTAATAATTCATTGTAATTAATAAACGCAGTTCTGGTATTCTTATCCTTGACGCGTCGACGCGTCGCGCCGTGTGTGACGCGTCGACGCGTCGCGCCGTGTGTGACGCGCCGCAGACAGCGCGCCTGATACGCGCTTATCCGGCTATCCACTTTTCATCTAATTATTACAAGTGAACCATGCGTCGTAGGAAAAAGTTTGCCAGGACTTTTCCACTCCATTTTCATCCAGGATAACGAGGTTTAATGGGCAGGTGGACATGAGTTGCGCTATTCCCTGTATAGAGTCATGTTTGGACTCCTTTTGACGGTCTCCTGGAATTTTTCAACGCGCTTTTGACCTTGACGCGCCTAACGATTCGGAGCTGGTCGATCCAGACAATTAACGCAATGCCGTTAGCTAGCAACGATAACACATTGACCCAACGTTGCTTCAGAGGAGCTGAACGACTTTCTCGCCCCCGCCAGCGATATCAAACGTATTTGCTTATACTTTGACATTAAAACTGAGACAAGAAACGCCGAGCGAGCAGTGCACGTCCAGCGGCCTTGTTGACCCATTACGTGCCTTAAGAGTTTATCGGATAATTGAAGTTTGAACGCGTATCATCGAATTTTTCAATACTTTACTCAAAGTGGTTGAAATATCCTCCATTTTTATCTCGGCCGGGAAAAATGTACGCTCAGATGAAACCTTCGGTTCCTGTGGAGGAAAACTTCACGAGCGATATGAACGGCTCTCCTCCTGATAAGGTAAAATCCTTTTGGATTAATTTTCTCGTAATCATTAATTATTAGAATTTTCTCGGTGATTATAGCGAGAGATAATATACGCGTAGAGACGATATGCATATATTATTTCTCGTGTAACGTTAAAGAATAATAAATATTTCCTGTGTATCGCACGGGGAGAGAAACAGCGAGGATCATTACGGTGTCATTGTGTCATTTAAGTGCTATCGCGCGTTGATAAAAATCATTTTTTGTCCGTCACGTTACATTATACAGAATTAGTGGCGCAACATCGCGGAAGTAAGATGTCCGCTTTATCGGCGACGATACTTCATCCTTACTATCCCATTCATTTGAGCGAGATGTTTCATATCCCGTCTCGATATACGCCGACAAAACGCGACGAAAATCCTTAAGGACGAAGCGTTTGAGTTTCTCCTTATTTCTGCGGCGCACCTTTCTCGTCACTTTCAAGAGCAACCGCTCCATAAAGGAAAACCAGTTTCTGGTTTGTGAAGAAAATTAAAAGGAGCACTTTTCTCAAGTGCCGATCATTATATCTCCCTGGACTTCGGCGCAAGAGCTGACTGATCAAACTCAGCAGAAAGTGTCGTCAGTTTCCTCGAATCTATGTTACGAGTTAAGAGGAATAAAAAAAGGGAAAAAGATAAAGAAGCCCAGGGGTGATTTTCACAATGAGGCGACCTCGGCTCGTAAAAGTGAAGAATGACGTAAGGAGACCTCCGAATTGCTAAGGCTGTTCTTGCAGCTTCCGCTCGACACCTGCATGCCGAATGACGCAAAAGTACATGTAAATTGCCAAGTTTAGCGATTAAACGGCCGGCAATAATTACTCGGCGGAAAGTGGACGTAAAAAAGAAAATGGACGGGGAATTCGATTTATCTCCCTGTTGTGCGCATTCACGAACAAGCGACATTGCAAACACAAAAACAAGGTTTCGTAAAGTCGGGAACGATAGGGCTACTAGAATAGAACGTTGCGCAGCCGGCGATAAGATGCCCCTTTAGGAGCGAATCTTGAAAAAGCTCGACTGGATGTCTAGTGTGGAGTAGAAGTCGCAATGCAGGCGAAAAACTGACTCCAGAGGAGCTCAACAACGACTTAATTACATTAACACTGGTTTTACGCAATGCGCTAAGGGGATGTCAAAGTGGCATCCGAGAAATCAATTTTTCTTTTCTCCCGAGTATACCAAATCATTTCAGACTTTGCAACGTCAATGTGAAGGCTATAAAAAAGGTAAACAATAAAGAAATTGTCAAAAACTTGAAACCTCGTGGGTGTCAGGATCTTCCTTATAGCCTTCATATTAACTAAAATTTGAAACGATTCAAAAGTTTTCTAAGCGAGACTTGTTTGACCAGTATCACGCCACCTTATCACGAATAGAATAATACATTAATGGATTACACATCGGGTGAATAAAAACGCGAGCAGTTTCCTGCGTCTCGAGATTAAACGGATGTCGGATCGACGCGCAATTATGCGTCACTCGATTATCGGGGAATTATTAATAAAGGATTGATAATGCGTTGCTTAATAACTCTACGGTTTCCTCGTACCCGAGACCGAAATGTATATTTCTTCCTCGACACCGAGGAAACTGCCGTGCATATTCGAGAGGAACGAGGGAAGCGACATAGTGGGGAGCAGAAAGGAAAAGTCGCGAGTTGGAAGGGTGCAGAAATTATAAGACAGGAGTCGAGAGCGATCAATCAATCCCGGAACGTCGTAATGCGTCGATGTCCACGTGGAGGTCCTTTTCCTAGACCGCTCTTCGTGGGTTCGGGTAATCCTTTGTGTACCGCGGGTGTTCCAGCCGAAGCTCATGGACGGTGGGAACTACATAAAGGAAGGTCGGGATTCCGCCAAGAGCACGTGCTTGATCTTCTCGCCGAAGAAGCAGGATGAGGTCGGAGTGCTCAGCCAGGTTCTTCAGCTATTCGTCGTGAGTATCTAGCCGTCGCACCTAAAATAGGAGAGATATTAATTTATCGTTTCCCGCAGAAACACGAAGTCAACTTGCTGCACATAGAGTCCAGGAGTTCGCTTCGTCAACCGGACTCCTATGAGTTCATGGTGGAGTGCGCACCTGGAGGAGACCTCGGTGCGGTGATCACGGCTCTTCACAGCCAAAGTGGTTATTTCTCGATAATATCCAGGTAGAGAGGCCAATTTAGACGCCGAAAATGAATATCCATTTCTTCTGTACGTATATCTTAATGTTTTGTAGGGATTAACTCTATGATAATTCGCAGGAATCATAAAGACAACTTGGGCACGGTGCCCTGGTTCCCGAGGAGGATAAGAGACCTGGACAAGTTCGCCAACCAGATCCTGTCTTATGGCTCCGAGCTGGACAGCGACCATCCTGGATTCACCGATCAGACCTACCGAGCTCGGCGAAAGTACTTCGCCGACCTGGCCTACAACTATAAACAGTAAAATTTTTATTTTACATCCCATGGCGCACTCGAACAAAAAAGTATCTGGGACATACCGGGTCATTTTCTTTTTACCTTTCAGTGGTAGACCCATTCCCAAGGTCGACTACACGCCGGAGGAGATTGCGACTTGGGGAGTCGTCTTCAGGAAGCTCACCGAGATGTACCCGAAGCACGCATGTAGGGAGCACAATCACGTTTTCCCTTTGCTTATCGAGAACTGCGGATACAGGGAGGACAATATCCCTCAGCTGGAGGACATCTCGAATTTTCTGAAAGGTAGGTCGTGGATTAGCCTGGCTCGATTTTTATATCGATTGATATTTCATCATTCGTTTTATATTCCTTTCCAAGATTGCACGGGGTTCACGTTGCGCCCTGTTGCTGGGCTCCTGTCTTCCCGCGACTTCCTGGCGGGTCTGGCTTTTCGAGTCTTCCATAGCACGCAGTACATCAGACACAGCAGCATGCCGCTTTACACTCCGGAACCTGATGTCTGCCATGAAGTTCTCGGCCATGTTCCTCTCTTCGCCGACCCCTCGTTTGCGCAGTTCTCCCAGGTCATAGGTCTTGCCTCCCTCGGCGCGCCGGACGAGTACATCGAGAAGCTAGCAACGGTACGTCTGCCCGGAAAAGCGCGATTTCCTGCTCAGGACCTACGTGAAGCGGAAAAGTGCATACAATAAAAGTTGTAGCTTATGGTGTTACGAACAACTTTTGTTAGAAGCAGTTTCCTGTACGACTCGTGGCTAAGGAGGAAATCCAATCCGAAGAGCGACATTATTTCGCTTCTTTGCTAACGAGTACCGATGCGCGCCCGCAGTGACGTTTCATGATCACTTTGCAGTGTTTCTGGTTCACCGTCGAATTCGGTCTCTGTCGACAAAATGGAGAGCTTAAAGCCTACGGAGCTGGACTATTGTCATCGTTTGGAGAACTCGAGTACAGTTTGAGCGGAGAACCGGAATTGCGTCCTTTCGAGCCGACCAAAACAGCCTTGCAGAAATATCCGATCACGGAATATCAGCCGGTCTACTACGTGGCGGAAGATTTCCAAGATGCCAAAGAAAAAATGACGTAAGAACCGCCGATTAATTTTTTATTCCCGTTTCCTGGTTTCGCTCGAGATAGGTAATGCGTTGATTTTCCATGGACCTTTGACCGGAGGTTTTCTTTCAGAAAATTCGCGCAGGAAATCCCCAGGAAGTTCGGCGTGAGATACGACCCGTATACGCAGAGTATTAGTATCATCGACAGTAAGCACCAGATAGAGGAACTGGTGAACAACGTCAACCAGGAGGTGCAGATCCTGATGGATGCTCAACGCAAACTGAAGTCATGAGCCAATTCCTTTCAATTCAAAGCACAATTAATACGCGTCTCTCCTTTTCCATATTTCCTTTGTTTTCTTTTTTTAATAGAATCACAATAAACAATTTACAGTGGGACGCGAGTTGTTATTGATCACGCGTGATTACGTGAGAAAAAGTTGAGACTACACGCGACGATCATAAATCAACTCGCTTCGACATCGATTATGTGCACATCCTCTGGTTTACATAAATAAAATATATTATCTCCCACCGTTCCACGCCTCGATCCTCTCTTTCCATCTTAGTTACATTAAGTAGACGTAAGTTAAGGAACTATGTACCAGAGATGATATGTACGCCCGATTGCGTCCGAATGGGCTGGTAACCATTTGTTTCTATCAACAGGGACCGAATTCTCAACAGTATACGATCAACTTTCCAATACAAAAAATTGAAAGTTCCGTATACGGCTTTAAAATGTTTACCAATGACTCCACTTTGCAACAATGCAAAGTTTTTCATGCGAATAAAAAAAAAAAGTCCGTATAAAGTCGAGAATCGGGTCCCCAACTTTCATACTGAACCGGTAACTGAGATTCTACCTATCGTTCATATCAACCCAAGATAACGATACGTCACAACATCGAAGGCTTGGCAGACGTCGAAATGAAATATTGCACTTGTACAAAAATCCTCGGATCCACGTAGAAAATACACCATCAGGGCCGAATATGATATATGATATGGAACAACCTTAATCGGTAAAAGACCCTGCTTCCGGTGTGTGCGAATCTGAACGTCCGGCGTCGATTCCCTCGATCGCCGTTTCCCCTAAATTCCAAAATTCCCGGAATTCACTGGTATGGATTGTTCGTAGTGACGTTTTCGATGCGAGCCATTAACGTCTTGGCATGGAGTGTATAAAATGACATATACAACCCGTAACAGTCGCGAGGGCTCGCGCGAGAGAGCATCCATATACCACCGCTCAAAAGCCCTTTCAATTCCGAGTATGGACGTTGGATCTCTGGGAGTTTGCAGGCGATTCCATGGTGGTGTACATCATCTCTGCTTGCGGGCAGACCTGGAAGAGCATCATCTCCGGGGCGCCTTCTTGTTGGGTCGACTGGGTCGCTTGATGCTGCGACTGTTGCTGATTCTGAGGCTGGCTTGGCACGACTTGACTCAGGGTCGATCCCTGGGTGGCGTGCATTGCGTTCACCGGTAACGAATGCGAGAACAATTCAGTAGGTACGATCGGAACTGGGAGAGTTATCGGTATGGGAAGTACGCTGACACCCTGGACACCCGGAGAAGCCGATGGCGAGTGCGTTATGACGTTGCTCGCGTTGGTGACGCAACGGCTGGTCTGCTGGCAGGTATTTGCGTTGTACGGCACGCCGACCTGTGGAGAAATTGCAAGAATTAGGGACAGATCATTCCTAATTGCCTAACTAGTAGACAGGGACGAGGTACCGACGTTAAGGAGGGGTGAAAGAATCCCGTATCTGGCGATGAGCAACTGCTCCGAGACCCTGCGGAGCTCCTCCTGCTGGTGGACTATTAGCTGTTGCAGCTCTTCGTGTTTCCTCTGGAGCTCGTCCTGGATCTGATTCTGCGCAGGCGTCATGACAATGCCTTGTTGGTTTAGGAGCTGAAGTGGGACTTTCTTTAATATACGTGTTCTTGAGGAGAAATTATTCCTTTTTAGGGGTCGTTACCTCGGAGGAAGGTAATGCCGACACGGCGGTGAAGGCAGCGGTAACTACGGGTTGCACGGGAACCGCTGCAACGTACTGCGAAGTTTCCAGAAACGTTGGACATCCAGAGTCTATTTCAGAAGGTTGACGAGGTGCTGAGGACGTGGGTTTGGTTCCGCACATGGTGTCAGTTGCAGGATTTGGCTTCGATTTTGAGTTTTGACCGATCTGTTGCGAGTTCCTCGGCAGCTGCGAACCAACTTGTATCGACGTTGCGTTCGATTCACCAGCTCCGTGATATCGAGATCCCGTGTCACTGGATCGCGAAGATCTCGGCTTCGATGGCCAGTGGACAGGTTGCTGTACACCGGCTTGACTCGAAGTAGCGACCTGTAAATGCATTGTTATGGAGGGATATTTATTTATCCCGTAGGATATATATTTATATAATTGCAAGACATGCCTGTGACCGATGTTTGGAACTTGTTGGCACTTTGTCCATGGCCTGACCCTCGGTAAACTCTTGCCCCTCGTTGGCCTTTCTTGTGTGCTTCGACACCTCGATGTAACTGACTACTCGATGAGTGCACACAATAAATTCAGGCTTTGAATTCCATTGATTGTAGGTTATATAAAATCTGGTCTGCAGCCAGATCCATTGCTGACCTTTCGTCAGGAATCTGTAGTGACAGGATGTGCCCTCACCCTTTTGCATAACTGAAAGCGAAGGGCAGATGGAGCCATTTCTTCTGTATCTTTTGAAGATTATGTAAATGTTGAGTTGACTTACGTGATTCGTGACAGTTTACAACCTTGTCTAAGTCGTCGACATGGTAATAATCGTAACCTGATGTACCTAAAACCTCAAAGGGAAGGTATCCGATGATCGGTGGAGCTCTGTGATCGAGAAATAGGAATTTCCACTCGAGACTATGTCTTGACGTGAATTCGGATTTAGTGTTATCTACAATGGATATCTCATGGATGAGCTGAGGCGTTTGCAGACGACCTGTTCCTACAAATAGCAAACTGCAAGGAAGGGATTGCAGGTAAATAATACCTGAACGGAGAGAAAAAAAAGATTTATTAGCGTCGATGCTTACTTAGTATCCTGTGACGTCAGAGATCCTCCGAATCGATTGCTGGGGAATAAATTATCCATCTCAGGATCGACGTCAGTCCCTGGTTTGAGAAAGACTGTTAAGGCAGGTTTCGGTTAATGATTATCTTTGGTTAACATTCTACTTACGAAAATATCCAATAAATTGAACTAATTCATATATTGGTTCCCCCTGCAGATCGTCATCTCCTCTTTTGATGTGACACGTGAAAGACACTTGACTCTCTATAATAAGAAATGTAATTTCATTGACATTGTTGTTCCTTTGTAATATGGCATTATGTGTACGTACCTTTTTTAATATTACATTGATCTTTAGGCCCAGGAATTCCAGGATTTAGAAGAACGTTGTAGAGATACGATTGATCATCTTGATAGGCTATTTCATATATCGTTGCATTAGCTAGTTCACTCGGTAGATATCCCAAGAGCGAGGTAACGCTTTCAGAGGCATAATAAATTCGACCATTCGAAGAGAATACCATTATAAAACCATCCAAAGCCTGCATATCACCGGAGATGCATTAGATAATCTATCATGATCCAGTAACAACAACCATTTGGTACTTACCTCCAGAATTAAATGAGTAAATTCTTCATTTGAGAGGAAGGAAGGTTTCCAATCCTCCTGGATCTCATGAGCTCCCGACCTCAATGCAATTTCTAGAAAACGGAATAAAAAAATCGATCGATATAATTGCACATCTAAGTAACAGCCATATTTGATTTTTCTATTACAAGTTACCATTATGATTCTTAAGGAACAAAATCGTTGATTTAAGCACCGTTGATTTGTCCATCTTTCTAGTGTTTGTGCTAACCATACTTCCTAGCTCATTTACTAACATATTAAATTGATCCCTCCGTTTCTTTTCGCTGAGATTTCTCGACTTTCTGCAAATAAAAAATATTTGAAGGTTCAAATTATCAATCGCTGTCATTACAGACTTACCGTTTTGTATCGTCCTTCCCATCCGTGTCTTCATCCATGGTTTCGCTGAAAAAATCATATATTTCCCGTAAACACACATATTCGGTATTTCTAATTAATACTGCCAGGCACGTAAACATAAACAGTGCGTTGTCATCAAAGAACAGACAGGTGTCTAGCCAAGATGCATTTTTGCACAGACACTGCACATAGGAGAATGACGCTTGCTACTAATTAGTAAAAAACTTAATTAAACGATTGACGAGGTTTGCAATCAAAGAGTAGAATTATTTGTCCAAAGCATCAACTCACTCGGATTGGCGTGAGGAGCCTCCTCGAATATAACTCGCCATTGCAGCTGATTGCAACCTGTTCTCCTGGAATTCTAGACACCTGTGAACTGTCAAGTGAGAGATTGACGACGTCAACTTGGCAGCTCTCAGTCGATTGACACCGTTTACCCTCTTCTTCCCGGTGTTTGATTTTCCACTAATGTCGATTAAATTCTACGTAAAAGCATTTACGCAACATCTTTCGCGAAATTGGTTAAACTTGCAATCATTCGCAGTCGCGTGTTATTGCTGGGATTGCTGGTGTCACTTGATGCAACTTGGCGCAGACTGTTTCCGTTAGAGCCAGCCAATCAGCTGATCGCAATACTCAGCATCAGAGAAGAGAGTAGCCACGGCAGAGATGAGTTGGGAGATTGCTCATGGGCAGGATCGCGTAATCGCTATCTGTGCTGCCCTCGACGGAGAATGCAGGCGGCTAACGGATTTGCTCCCACGGCGGCCCAACTCATGTCTGCCTGTGTCGCGATGGTGAAAAACACTGGTTTAGACTCTGACAAATGTTCTGATCTTGGTATCTTTTAAATAAAATAAGCAATAATCAGTCAAGAAGTGATAAAGTGTGTCGTTGCCAATGATTTCTACTATTTAGAGGAAATCATTTGAATCACGTCGATAGAAGTGTCAGGGTAAAATAACCGTTGTTTATAAATGGTTAGAGGTTACGGTAGTCTGTAGAACTTTCATAATTGTTAAGAGATATGGTATTAACAATGAGGATGTGCATCTTCGGGCAAGGAAGGCAGTATCTTTCGAATATTGCTGTTTTAAACTCTACCATATGTGGAGCAAGACATACGAGTACTCTTTTTAAAGTTAGTATCGACGTAACAAATTGGCCCTACATTCTGGGACATGTATATTTATGTATACGAAATTGTTTTGTTAATTTTTCTACTTTCTACAGAGAACTGCACCCACTTCACAAATTGCGTACTCTACGGATACTCAAAAACAAGAGAACAAAACAATAAAAATATACAATGGCATTTTAACATCCCATATCGTCCGTGTCAAAGGATTCTCACTGTTGACGTCGATCATATCTTTGGGTAGTCAACCATTTTTCTTTGACAAGATAGGTTCAGATATCAGTACAGCGGTACTTACTGGTATCTCCATTTCAATTACGCTTCTCGCTGTTGCCACACCTTTGTTATTACATTCTATAACAAGAAAGTATGTCACTCAGTTGGAGTATGACCCAAAGGACGATAAATATATTGCCACCCTCTATACCATCTTTTTACGTAAAAAGAAAGTATGTTGACTTTAATTGTATAATTGAAACACAGTTCCAAAATATTGCTATGACAATAATTATTCGGTTAACATTTCAGCTTGAATTCACGCCAGCAGATGTTGAAATGCCGCTCGTTGAGAGAATGTTTACGTCATGCTTCGTAAAAGGCATACCAATATTCATCGATCCAAGACACTTTGACGATTACACGCATTACAAAAGAATTATGGGATATGACAAACCTGTGGATCTGAAATTGCACGTACCCAGTATTAGGAAATAATTTACAAGTTAGTTAACATAAACAGGAAAAAATAATCACCTTCTGATATCAACGAGCTCTTTATTACGCAGTATCCTCTCTATCCTATGACCTTTGCGCCATGTAGAGCAGGACTTCCATGCATCCTGTAACACGGTTGTAAATACCGGTATTCCAAGACGGTACGATACACATATTTAAAACGTATCGCACCAAAGCGATACCCGGTCGTTTATGCCGACAGATTAATAAATCAATGCCTTGAATACGCGTACCAAGTGATCGGGGTAAATTGAGTCTTAATTCCACGACGACGGTTCTCGCGCCGAAAGACCCGGCCCCACGAGACCGCCATTCCATGGTTCGCCTTCATGGGCATGATCCCCTAGAACCTCGCTTCGTATTCGCGTTCAACCTGGCGTGCAAACCGACGAACGCTCGGTTCACTAAGCCGGCAAGAGGTCGAAGTCATCCGAGACGTGCACCATAGGTACATGAAGAACGTCTATCTGCGGCCTGGACTTGAACTCGCAGAGGCCGACCTCCTTCAGCTTCCACTCCCAGTCCATCCGCTGGACCGCGTGCAAAGACTCAGCCTCATTATGGTGCCTTAGCAGCATGGCCTCCTGCGGGTTAAAAAAGAATCCCTCGATAAGCCCATTCTCAAGCGCAACAATAAAAAAAAAAAAAAAGGACGGTTACTAAGTGTACTACGCTCTTTTAAGCTGAATCGAAGAGTATTCCGAATCAGCCGGTTTTCGCGTAGCAAGGATCGCTATAACCCGGATTATTGAGCGAGGAAATTTCAGATAAAAGATCTCGCGTTTTTAAGGAATCCGGGTATATTTGGAAGACGTAGCGAGTTCCGATAAGTCGTACCTTGATCTTCTCCCACTTGTCATCGACGTCCTGCAGCCAGCTCAGGAAGAGCCGGCCGTTGTACCTGCTTCTGGCGTTGCGGTCCTTTTCCTCCTGTTCCGGGGTGATCACGTTGTAGACCTCCTCGTCCTTCAGGATGGTACAGACGGAGAAGGGCAAGGATTGATTGGCCAGGGCCCTGGCAGCCCTGCCATGGACCCGCAGGATCTCCTGCTCGACCGACAGGACGAGCTTCTCCTTCTCGACGACGTGCTGCATCCTTAGGCGGTACCTCTCCTTCTCCTGCTCCACGTAGAGGTCCTTCATGGGGTTCGGAAGGCCCGCGGGTGGACTCACGTTGGGTTCTTTTTTCGCGTTGCTAGCCAGAACGTAGGTGCATCGGTTCATCAGGTAGTCCTTGAAACCCTGAGGAGGCTTCGGCTGGACCGGGAAGAGACCCTTCCTCCTTCTCTCGATCTGCACGAAGAAGACTATCTTATCAAATCTTATCTTCACCTACGTTGCAAGTAGAGTCAAATTACCTGCTTCCTGATATTCAGGAACAGTTGATAGCAGTTAGTGATGGGCTGATCATGCGGATGCACCTCGGGACCGGTACTGCTGTTCTCGTTGGCCTCGACGTTCGCCGTGGCCGCCTGCTGGGCCTCCTTGTTCGGCTTCATTTTTCTCTTCCTAGGATGCAGCTCGACCGCGGGTGTAGGGGCAGGCGGCCCTCCAGAGGTAGCCGAGGTCGTCGAAGTCGTGCTCTCCGAGGCCTCCGATGTCCCATCTTTCGGGCCCTTTCCGGTCGAGTCCGCGTTCTTCTCCGACTTCTCGGCAGCCGAGGTCGTCTTGGCGGTGCCGGAGGTCGACTCCGAGGTGGCGACCTTGCTCGACTCCGTGGTCGTCGTCTCGGGCGTGGGCGAGTGGTGACGTTGCTGCTGAGGGGACGAGTTGTTCGACCGGTCCGTCGAGGAGGTCGCTGGAATCGGTGAGGAGTTCGAGTAACTCGCGTTCCCCGCCGATCCACCGGTTGTCTCCTTCTGATTGGACGATCCGTTGCTACCGTTGCTGGTCCTGCGTCGGGAATAATTACGAAAAAAATTATAGAATTATGAAAAATAAACGATGAAACCCAGGAAACAATTAAAGGAATTAAATCAGAGGAACGTGGGGAATCGACCGACCTGTGAGAACTCCTGAGGACCCTCTGGTAATGCAGGAATCTTTCTTCTCCGGGCAGAGCCCCGCTGAAGTCCTTCTTGTCCTCTGCCTTTGAAGTAGTGGCACCGTCAACGGGGCTGGTCGTGCCACTAGCCGTCTGCGACTGATCCTTGTCCGTGGAATCGTTGCTGTTCGAGCTGGCCACCACGTAGGGCAACTGATGTCCCCGATTCGATGTGCTCTTCCCGTTCCTGCAGCCCTGCTCCTGCTCGGACACCGTGCTCTGGGGTATGACGATCTTCAGGGGCGGCACCTTCGGGGCCGAGCTCGAATCCGAGGAGCTCTTCGAACGATCGTCCTCGCCGTCCGATTCGGGAGGTCCCGGGGTCGCCGTCTTCGAGTTCGTCGAGCCGGAAGGGTTCACGGGCTTCGGACTGCTCCCACAAGCTGCGGAAGAGCTGGGGCTCTTCCGGTCCGTGCTGGAGATCCCCTGGCTCTGGCCGCTCTTCCCGGAAACCGCGCCGGAACCCTGCTTCCCGGACTTCGTGCACTGTCGAATCGAGACAAGAAATGTTTACCGACGAAATCGTTCCACCAGGTCCACATATACTCGTCCAACCCTCTCCCCTCGTTTTCTTACCTTTTCCCCGGCCCCCGCGCCGCTCCTGCCGGTGGTCTGCCTCCCGGCGGCGCCCTTGGGCCCCTCCTTGGTGCCCTCCGAGTCTTTCCTCTTCTTCCTCCGGTTCTCCTCGTCCTGCTCGTCGACGGGGTCGCCCTCGAAGGCCCTCTTGCCGCAGGAGGGAGAGGCGGCGACCGCGGCGTCGTCCGCCCCCGAAGACGGCGTCGCGGCGTCCGAAGAGGCCGCGGGGGTGGCGGCCGTCCCTCCACCTGTGGCGCCTCCACCCCCGCCCTGGCCGCCCCCTCCGGACTGGGCCTTGGACCCCTCGCGGTCCTTTTCGGGGACCGGCGACGAGCTGGCCCCCCTCACCGGGGTCGCCTCCTTGGAGCTCTTGAACTCGTAGACGTCGCCGCCGTCGGCGGAGGCGCCGCCGCAGCTGGCCGGGCCCGAGGCCGGAGGGGCCGCGGGGCCCGACGACGTCTTCGAGGACCCGTCCATGGGGCCCGGGGTGTGCGAGCTCACCTGGCGGCTGCCGGTGCCCTTCTTCTCATCCCTCGCGCTCCGCACCTGGTTGAGCCGCAGGGTCACCCGCGGCGAGCTTCCGGACTGGCCCGATCCCGATCTGTCAACTGAATCATATTTTATCGTTAGTACGGCAATTCATAGAAATCATCTATTATAATATATATTTTAAAATTGAGGATAGAAATTCATAACTTTTTTTTCTTCGCAAGAAAATAAATAGACGCGAACTTATCGTGGCTCGCGGTAATCGCGCATATTTTCTCTCGAGATATCTATGGTAGCTGCGGACGAAATCGAGCCTCGTTCCTAACCCACGTTGCGTTCGTGTCTCATATACTAATTGCAGGTTGAAACTGCTCCCCAAGGTTACGGCGAAGGCTCGACCGGTGCTCGTGTCGAAGACAGAGCGACTCGACACTCGTTGGGAATGAGTGAATCTATATCGGGCACTTCTTTCACCTTCTTTCGACGTCGATGTGCGAGGGATTGGTCGGTCGATTAATTTCCCGAGTGAAACTTCCCGCACCACGGAAGCGTAATTTCGCACTTCAAGGAGCGAGAAATTAACGCGACGCGTATATATTATTTTCCTACGTACCCAGTAAATACGTTCCGCGCAAAAAATCCTTAATAATCATTTCTAAAAAATATAGATACCGAATAATAAATTCCCTTCAGCTTAGAAGCTCCACTTCCCACGTGCGTGACGGGCACCTAATTTTTCTAAGGAGTAGAAGAAAAAAAAATTGTTTAAAAAAAAAAAAAACAGAAACGTCTTGTCGATCGTAGAAGAGGGGAAATGCCCGGCGCGTGAGCCAGACAATGCCTAATGACATGTAATAAAATGGAGGAGCCGATGTCACTAATAATGAATAATAAAACCCGAGGGACCTCGCGATTAGGCACGAAGCCTCCTGCGCGGAGTCGCGGTAATCGCCCACGCGCGATCCGCATCGCCTGAAAATCGATCTTTCAAAGGAACGCCGCTCGAGGGAGTGCCTATTGTTAGGTAACGAGACCGCGAGGGAACAGCCGAGAGGCGAGGTCGCCGACGACGAAGGCGACGGGGGCCCCGCCGAAGACGAATATTATCACGCGCGTGGACAAAGAGCGATAAATTACGCGGCAATAAACGTACTATCGGCACGGCGATATGTCGGACGTATCGGCCAGGACCTCGAGCGCCACAATACCGGGCTCGAAAGTCCCTCTAAACGGACCGAAGGAACAATGGAAACTAAATGACCGGACAAACAACGTGAAAATCCCGGTCAAAAGTGGGGCTCGAGGAGTAAATAGTCTTTCGAGGTGGGAAATCCGGGGAAAGACATCGTTTAATCCCCGCCGCACGAGAGCGGAGGAAAAGTGACAACCGGCGTGACCTGGAAAATAAACCAGACACCGAGGAAAAGTGAACGACCCGTGGGAGACTCAAAAGACAATAGACGCGGAAAATTCGGAGGAAAAAGAAAAAAGAAATCGTGCAATCTATAGAAATGATAGGGATACCCGCGACGAGGATTAAGGCCGTAGCCGTCTCTGGTTCGCTCGCCGGGGGTGGCGGGTGTAGAAGAGATCGCGGGGGTCCCCTCGTCGAGGAATCCGCAAAGAAGTCGCCGGGAATTTGCAGAAAGCCGCGGGGGGAAGGTGCAAGGTCGCCGGGCGTTTTACTCGCGCCTTCGCCTGCTCGAGAGCGCCCGGGACTGGTTTCCAGCTCGCGCGATAACCGATCCGGCGCAGTTAACGACTCCTCTCCTCGTTTTCTATTTCTTCCCGGCCCCTCATTTTTCTCCAATTCGCGCTCTCTCATTACCGCGAGCGACATTGTCGGCAAACAAACGGCCGTAGTCGATCGTGG